>NC_092318.1:23265000-24550625 GCF_036785885.1 Coffea arabica
CACCTCCACGGCTCAAGAATCGTCCATCATATATCATTACCTTGTCCGAATCCAAGCCCTTCAACTCAAACTCAAAGCCATCAAATGCTTTCAAAGATCGGACAGCATATCCCCTTAATTTCCTTACTTTTCCAGCCGTCATGGCTTCATGATTTCCTCAGCCAGTCCCAAAGTCATACGGAATATAAATTCATCACAACAGCCGTTCAATAGGCTCAAAGTCATTCAAATACAAGATTTAGCTAGGAAAATGACCGGAAATGAAAGTTAAGCTCGAACTCGGAAAACAGTTTTTGGCATCGTTTAGCGGTTTTGGTACCACCGGCACTACGATTATCAGATTAAGGTACAAGATATACCCTATCGAAGCTAAGAGATAGGGCTACAATTTTAAAGAAGGTCACTCAGCTCAGTTTCGAGTGCAACCAGGTCAAAAATGCAATATACTACACCAGAACCGTAAAAACAGATTCACAAATCGCATTCTGGTGCACACATCATAAATCAGGCTACCTAAGTCCAAATCCAGTAATTCCAAAGCCATCCAAAAGCTAAGAAACTGGTATACAATTCATCAGAAGACCTGAACAACCGATTCTGAAGCATTCCCAACCAAAATAACCCAGTACAGAAGCAATTCTCAAATTCGGGTAGAACCAGGGCAGCAAGGGTAATTCCGTCTTTTCCCAAGCTACGTTACTCCGATTGACCTGAAATTTTTCAGGAATCTCTAAAATATCATTCCCTACAACTTTCATGTTTTAAACCAAGGCCAATTCGGCCTCTAACTATGAGCTACAGTGCCGGGCAGAATGAAGAACATGAAACCCTAGGTTTCGAATTTTCTTTCCAAAACAGAAATTGCTTGCAATTGACCACTTTTTCCACCTTCTAGCTTCCTTAACTATCATCTCCAATCATCATACATGACCACATAATCATATTCATATGAAAACAGAAAATTCATACATAAATATAAAACTTCACCAATTTCTACCAAAATCAAGAAATCTTCCACCAAATCGCATCTTTAACCAACACAAGTCATTAATTTGACATTATCAAGACTAAAGAAAGAATTTCCTAGTTACTCACCTTGCAATCTCAAGAAAGTAAGCAACTTAGCACCAATTTCTTCCAAACAACTTCACCAACAACCTTACTACTACTAAGCTAAGGATTTTTATGGAGGAAATTCAAGTTTAATCGGTTGGCTTGAAAGATTGAGCAAGTTTAGAGGCAAGAAAGTTGAGAGCTTTCTTTTCTTTTCTTCCCAGCAAGAAAGTCGGCCAAGGAGCTTCAAAATAAGAAGAATTTTGGGTCAATTTTGGTTTAAAGGGTAAAGGCATGAATAGTGGTCAAAGTCCAAGATTAAATCACAAGGTGACACTTGTCACCCTTTTGGTTTAAAACTTATCTTTTTGTCTCTCCAATACAAATCTCTTAACACCTTGTAAAATAATATCACTTAATACAAAATTCCAACAAGTTGTCAAAAATATAATGCATTTACCGCACTAGCGGGTCCCACGTCCAAAATATACTTCAAAATTAACGTGGACTAACTTGTATCAAGGAAATGATTTGAAAACTATATTCCCTTATAAAAATGTGTAGGAAATTAATATGTTGAAGAAAGGCACAAAATTATAAACGAGTAAACAAAATAATGTCGCGAAAATATATAAAAAGTTGTGAGTTCTCACACTCATTCTTTCAGGGCGTCACAATCTCCCCTTCTTAAAAGAATGTCGTCCTCAACATTCCATTCCATCTTGTACCAATCAAGTCAAGACATCCCGCAAGAATCACTGATATTTCAACCCAAACCCACAGTCCGGCATCCTAAACTTCAAACCTAGGATACGCTACGGAGAACTGAAGCCTAAACTCTGATACCACCTGTGACAGCCCCACCTCACCCTAAGGCGAACCAAAGGGTTCGGCGGGTCGCCTGCCCAACTCTCGCCGGGACTCAGTCAGTCACTACAGTCCTCAATTAAATTACAAGATATATCTCAAATTTACATCAAATTCTCCAATAAATACAAGTCATAAGCGAAGCGGAAACTATTCCCCAAATTATACATAAAATGATTCGAAATCCAAACTGTACAAGATATAAGCCATCCAGTCACGTGAATAAGTACTACAAGCTTTCCTTCGCCACGAGCCCTGTGGAGGGGAATAAAAGAGTTTTGGGGTGAGCTAGAAGCTCAGTGAGTAACCAGTAAAAGCAGTCATCCAATATATTTCACAGTCACGTATTTCCATGATGTCATGATTCAGAGATCAAATGCACGTATTTTGCTCTCGTGAGCCAGTGAAATCATTGCACTTACACACCCAACGTTCAAAAGATCCAGTAACAGTAAACAGTAAGAGGGGCCCCTTTTTGAGCTCCGGAGCCATTTGCTCCAAATGAACAGAGGTGGAGACGTTGGAGTCCAGCACAAGACTCCCCAAGAACTCATTGAAGCCAAAATCATATCATGAATTCACATGCAAGCACGCATGAGATGCAGTCGAGTAAATAATGCAAGAAACGGTTCAAAAGTAACTTTGGAAACGGTTTAGGATCACTCACCTCCACGGCTCAGGAATCGTCCATCATATATCATTACCTTGTCCGAATCCAAGCCCTTCAACTCAAACTCAAAGCCATCAAATGCTTTCAAAGATCGGACAGCATATCCCCTTAATTTCCTTACTTTTCCAGCCGTCATGGCTTCATGATTTCCTCAGCCAGTCCCAAAGTCATACGGAATATAAATTCATCACAACAGCCGTTCAATAGGCTCAAAGTCATTCAAATACAAGATTTAGCTAGGAAAATGACCGGAAATGAAAGTTAAGCTCGAACTCGGAAAACAGTTTTTGGCATCGTTTAGCGGTTTTGGTACCACCGGCACTACGATTATCAGATGAAGGTGAAAGATACACCCTATCGAAGCTAAGAGATAGGGCTACAATTTTAAAGAAGGTCACTCAGCCCAGTTTCGAGTGCAACCAGGTCAAAAATGCAATATACTACACCAGAACCGCAAAAACAGATTCACAAATCGCATTCTGGTGCACACATCATAAATCAGGCTACCTAAGTCCAAATCCAGTAATTCCAAAGCCATCCCAAAGCTAAGAAACTGGTATACAATTCATCAGAAGACCTAAACAACCGATTCTGAAGCATTCCCAACCAAAATAACCCAGTACAGAAGCAATTCTCAAATTCGGGTAGAACCAGGGCAGCAAGGGTAATTCCGTCTTTTCCCAAGCTACGTTACTCCGATTGACCTGAAATTTTTCAGGAATCTCTAAAATATCATTCCCTACAACTTTCATGTTTTAAACCAAGGCCAATTCGGCCTCTAACTATGAGCTACAGTGCCGGGCAGAATGAAGAACATGAAACCCTAGGTTTCGAATTTTCTTTCCAAAACAGAAATTGCTTGCAATTGACCACTTTTTCCACCTTCTAGCTTCCTTAACTATCATCTCCAATCATCATACATGACCACATAATCATATTCATATGAAAACAGAAAATTCATACATAAATATAAAACTTCACCAATTTCAACCAAAATCAAGAAATCTTCCACCAAATCGCATCTTTAACCAACACAAGTCATTAATTTGACATTATCAAGACTAAAGAAAGAATTTCCTAGTTACTCACCTTGCAATCTCAAGAAAGTAAGCAACTTAGCACCAATTTCTTCCAAACAACTTCACCAACAACCTTACTACTACTAAGCTAAGGATTTTTATGGAGGAAATTCAAGTTTAATCGGTTGGCTTGAAAGATTGAGCAAGTTTAGAGGCAAGAAAGTTGAGAGCTTTCTTTTCTTTTCTTCCCAGCAAGAAAGTCGGCCAAGGAGCTTCAAAATAAGAAGAATTTTGGGTCAATTTTGGTTTAAAGGGTAAAGGCATGAATAGTGGTCAAAGTCCAAGATTAAATCACAAGGTGACACTTGTCACCCTTTTGGTTTAAAACCTATCTTTTTGTCTCTCCAATACAAATCTCTTAACACCTTGTAAAATAATATCACTTAATACAAAATTCCAACAAGTTGTCAAAAATATAATGCATTTACCGCACTAGCGGGTCCCACGTCCAAAATATACTTCAAAATTAACGTGGACTAACTTGTATCAAGGAAATGATTTGAAAACTATATTCCCTTATAAAAATGTGTAGGAAATTAATATATTGAAGAAAGGCACAAAATTATAAACGAGTAAACAAAATAATGTCGCGAAAATATATAAAAAGTTGTGAGTTCTCACACTCATTCTTTCAGGGCGTCACAATCTCCCCTTCTTAAAAGAATGTCGTCCTCAACATTCCATTCCATCTTGTACCAATCAAGTCAAGACATCCCGCAAGAATCACTGATATTTCAACCCAAACCCACAGTCCGGCATCCTAAACTTCAAACCTAGGATACGCTACGGAGAACTGAAGCCTAAACTCTGATACCACCTGTGACAGCCCCACCTCACCCTAAGGCGAACCAAAGGGTTCGGCGGGTCGCCTGCCCAACTCTCGCCGGGACTCAGTCAGTCACTACAGTCCTCAATTAAATTACAAGATATATCTCAAATTTACATCAAATTCTCCAATAAATACAAGTCATAAGCGAAGCGGAAACTATTCCCCAAATTATACATAAAATGATTCGAAATCCAAACTGTACAAGATATAAGCCATCCAGTCACGTGAATAAGTACTACAAGCTTTCCTTCGCCACGAGCCCTGTGGAGGGGAATAAAATAGTTTTGGGGTGAGCTAGAAGCTCAGTGAGTAACCAGTAAAAGCAGTCATCCAATATATTTCACAGTCACGTATTTCCATGATGTCATGATTCAGAGATCAAATGTACGTATTTTGCTCTCGTGAGCCAGTGAAATCATTGCACTTACACACCCAACGCTCAAAAGATCCAGTAACAGTAAACAGTAAGAGGGAGCCCCTTTTTGAGCTCCGGAGCCATTTGCTCCAAATGAACAGAGGTGGAGACGTTGGTGTCCAGCACAAGACTCCCCAAGAACTCATTGAAGCCAAAATCATATCATGAATTCACATGCAAGCACGCATGAGATGCAGTCGAGTAAATAATGCAAGAAACGGTTCAAAAGTAACTTTGGAAACGGTTTAGGATCACTCACCTCCACGGCTCAGGAATCGTCCATCATATATCATTACCTTGTCCGAATCCAAGCCCTTCAACTCAAACTCAAAGCCATCAAATGCTTTCAAAGATCGGACAGCATATCCCCTTAATTTCCTTACTTTTCCAGCCGTCATGGCTTCATTATTTCCTCAGCCAGTCCCAAAGTCATACGGAATATAAATTCATCACAACAGCCGTTCAATAGGCTCAAAGTCATTCAAATACAAGATTTAGCTAGGAAAATGACCGGAAATGAAAGTTAAGCTCGAACTCGGAAAACAGTTTTTGGCATCGTTTAGCGGTTTTGGTACCACCGGCACTATGATTATCGGATGAAGGTGCAAGATACACCCTATCGAAGCTAAGAGATAGGGCTACAATTTTAAAGAAGGTCACTCAGCCCAGTTTCGAGTGCAACCAGGTCAAAAATGCAATATACTACACCAGAACCGCAAAAACAGATTCACAAATCGCATTCTGGTGCACACATCATAAATCAGGCTACCTAAGTCCAAATCCAGTAATTCCAAAGCCATCCGAAAGCTAAGAAACTGGTATACAATTCATCAGAAGACCTAAACAACCGATTCTGAAGCATTCCCAACCAAAATAACCCAGTACAGAAGCAATTCTCAAATTCGGGTAGAACCAGGGCAGCAAGGGTAATTCCGTCTTTTCCCAAGCTACGTTACTCCGATTGACCTGAAATTTTTCAGGAATCTCTAAAATATCATTCCCTACAACTTTCATGTTTTAAACCAAGGCCAATTCGGCCTCTAACTATGAGCTACAGTGCCGGGCAGAATGAAGAACATGAAACCCTAGGTTTCGAATTTTCTTTCCAAAACAGAAATTGCTTGCAATTGACCACTTTTTCCACCTTCTAGCTTCCTTAACTATCATCTCCAATCATCATACATGACCACATAATCATATTCATATGAAAACAGAAAATTCATACATAAATATAAAACTTCACCAATTTCTACCAAAATCAAGAAATCTTCCACCAAATCGCATCTTTAACCAACACAAGTCATTAATTTGACATTATCAAGACTAAAGAAAGAATTTCCTAGTTACTCACCTTGCAATCTCAAGAAAGTAAGCAACTTAGCACCAATTTCTTCCAAACAACTTCACCAACAACCTTACTACTACTAAGCTAAGGATTTTTATGGAGGAAATTCAAGTTTAATCGGTTGGCTTGAAAGATTGAGCAAGTTTAGAGGCAAGAAAGTTGAGAGCTTTCTTTTCTTTTCTTCCCAGCAAGAAAGTCGGCCAAGGAGCTTCAAAATAAGAAGAATTTTGGGTCAATTTTGGTTTAAAGGGTAAAGGCATGAATAGTGGTCAAAGTCCAAGATTAAATCACAAGGTGACACTTGTCACCCTTTTGGTTTAAAACTTATCTTTTTGTCTCTCCAATACAAATCTCTTAACACCTTGTAAAATAATATCACTTAATACAAAATTCCAACAAGTTGTAAAAAATATAATGCATTTACCGCACTAGCGGGTCCCACGTCCAAAATATACTTCAAAATTAACGTGGACTAACTTGTATCAAGGAAATGATTTGAAAACTATATTCCCTTATAAAAATGTGTAGGAAATTAATATATTGAAGAAAGGCACAAAATTATAAACGAGTAAACAAAATAATGTCGCGAAAATATATAAAAAGTTGTGAGTTCTCACACTCATTCTTTCAGGGCGTCACAATCTCCCCTTCTTAAAAGAATGTCGTCCTCAACATTCCATTCCATCTTGTACCAATCAAGTCAAGACATCCCGCAAGAATCACTGATATTTCAACCCAAACCCACAGTCCGGCATCCTAAACTTCAAACCTAGGATACGCTACGGAGAACTGAAGCCTAAACTGTAACGACCCCACCTCCCCCTAAGGCGTACCAGAGGGTTTAGCGGGCCGCCTGCCCAGCTCTCGTCGGGACTCACTCACTTACTACATTCCTCAAGTAAATTACAAGGTACAACTCAAATAATACATCCAATTCTCCAAAATTACATATCTTAAGCGAAGCGGAAACCAATTCTAAGCGTAAAATATAGATTTACATCCGATTCAATTTCAAATATTTATACAAGCCCAAAAGTACATAAACCAAAACCAAAACTAAACTATACAAGATGTACGCCATCCAGCCACACAAAGATCCAAAAACAAGTTCTTCCTTTACTTCGATCCCTGTGGGGAGAAAAAAATAATAGGGGGTGAGCTAGAAGCTCAGCGAGTGACCAGTAAAATCAACAGCCAAGTATATTTCACAATAAAGCATTGATATGATGTCATGATGCAGTAATCAAATGTTCATTTATTGCTCATGTGAGCCATTGAAGTTCTTGTACTTAAATATCCAATGCTCGTTTAGATCAAGTAACCGTGAAACAAAAGTAAGGAGCCATCGTGCTCCAAAGAATGTGTAAACAATAGTAGAGACATTGGTTCTAAGCACAAGACTTTCCAGGAACCCATTGGAGCCAAATTATGTCATGGCACACACCCGAACCCCAAATGATATGCAAAGGAGTAATAAATGCAAGAATTAGTTCAAAAGTAACTTTGGGAACAGTCGAGGGATCACTCACTCAAACTATAGTGCTTCAAGTAGTCACGTTCAATTATACTCCAGGTTTGGAGTCCAGATCTGCGATAGAAATCCAATTTGAGAACTTTGAAACACGAGTAAGATTTGAAACTTAAACGTTCCGTTCATAAGAATCAACCAATTGAAATTCATTTGAAAGGCATTCGTGAAACACTTGCTCGCTTTTCAAATCATAAGGTTTTTGTAGCATATATACTTGGAAACAATACTTGAGTTAAAAGTACAAGGAAATATAAGTTTACATTGGCCATTATATCTTTTCCTCAAGAGTACAAGTTCGTTTAGGTTTCCAACGTATAACCATCGATAACAAAGTAGCAAAAGTTCTCGCTAGTTCAAGTGGTAATCACTTAACCTTCACTCAAGTTGCAAATATAATTTTCTAGTTCTCGAGTAAAAATTCGGGCAGCATGCCCTTTGCGTTTACTTAATTTTCCAGCCATTTAGGCTTCATTATTTTTCCTCAACCAAAACCCAACATCACATATATCAGCAATTCATGACAAGAGCCGTTCCATAGGCTCACAATATCATAATAATAAGATTCACAACGATAGCAAGTGCAGAAATTCAATCTAGCACAAAACAGATTTGACGTATGAAAGCGGAAATAACATATCCGAGGCTACGCTTATCGGATTGAGGTGAAACCTATGCCGTTTCGAAGCTAAGACACAGGGATACAATGTTCATGAAGGTCACTGAGTCCAGTTTCTAATGTAACTTGGTCAAATTCTCAAATTACTAAACCAGAAACCAATTCGTCGGCTGTTTAAACGCAGAACACTGTAATGGTCATAACTCAGAGTACACAAGTCCGAATCAGATGTTCTTAGAGGCATTTTAAAGATACTTCAGAACACTACAACTTTCATGTTTTGGCCCAGAGCTAAATCGGAATGGATCCTGGTCAAAAAACGTGATAAACTGGACTTAACTGAAGAAACGGACTGCTGGGAAATACTTAGAACAGTAAGGGTATTTTGGACTTTTCACATCCTACGTTACTCCGATTGAGCTGAAATTTTGTAGGCACCTATAAAATTCCATTCTCTACAACTTTTCTTCTTTGAGCTAAGGCCAATTCGGCCTCTAACACACAGATAAAAATTCGGACAGAATGTTGGGAAAATTTTCCAGATTTTGGAATTTTGAGTTTCTAGTGCAACTTTCCTTAATTTCTTGGTCTAATCACTACCACAACACCTTATAAAACTTCAATTGCAACATATAAGCATCTTACAACAATTTGGGCAGAATTTCCACAAGCCCTAGTTCATCAAATAAATTGGGGAAAACTTCTAAAACATGCTCATCATCCATGATCTCACCACAAGAGCAAGTTGCCAAGCTTAATTTAACAAAATTGAAAGTAAAACTTAGAGAGATAAGCTCTCTTACCTTGACTAGAAGTCACTACAAGTAGCCCAAGCTTTCTCCTTCAAAAATCACACCACAAGCCACTAGCTAGTCACTCAAGAACAAGTTTAATCGGTTTACTTTGTTGGATTTCTTCCTAAGTTGTTGGATTTGAAGATGAAATGAAGAAATTTCTCTCTTGTTCTTCCCCTCTCTCTCTCTCGGCTCCTTGGCAGAAAATATGAAGAGAAATGGAGCTTAGTTGCCTTATAATAAAGCAAGAGGATTAGGACTAATGGTGTCCACAAATTGGGCAAACACTTGGACTAATCTTGGCCACAAAATTTTTCTCTTTCTTTCCTTGCCTTTGAGCCACAATTTCCGGTCAACCTTGCTGCAATTTAAGAAGATATTATGTACAAAAGTCAACAAACTTGTTGGGTAACAAAAATGGTGGTCAAGCAGTGCGTTCAATCGGTAATGCGCGGGACCCGCCGGATCGCGCCGTTTTTCTTAAAAACTCACGTACTAGGTTTTTCACTTCCCATTCACAAACCTTATATCATTGCCACTAGTCACATCTTATTTCTCACTTAAAAGTCAGTTTTAATCTCCAAATTAATTCTTACTCTGTACCGAAAATTCATCCGGCTAAAATTCGCGAAAACCCTAATTTCGCTCCAAACTTGAAACCGAAGCGTAAAACCCTATTTTCTAGATTTATTTACACTTAGTGTGAAATATTTGGGTAGTGGGCTTTGATAAATAATAATTTTCAAATAAAAGGGTATTTTAGTCCTTATCGGAAAGCCTTAAAGAGCTGGCTCTTTAAGCTGTTTATGCGGACCGAATTTCTTCCAGATTTATGTGGGCCGGATTCCTCACAAAACTCTATTCACCAGAAATTTTTCCTTTTCTTCTGCCTCGGGGCGTTACATTTGTCTCTCCAATACAAATCTCTTAACACCTTGTAAAATAATATCACTTAATACAAAATTCCAACAAGTTGTCAAAAATATAATGCATTTACCGCACTAGCGGGTCCCACGTCCAAAATATACTTCAAAATTAACGTGGACTAACTTGTATCAAGGAAATGATTTGAAAACTATATTCCCTTATAAAAATGTGTAGGAAATTAATATATTGAAGAAAGGCACAAAATTATAAACGAGTAAACAAAATAATGTCGCGAAAATATATAAAAAGTTGTGAGTTCTCACACTCATTCTTTCAGGGCGTCACAATCTCCCCTTCTTAAAAGAATGTCGTCCTCAACATTCCATTCCATCTTGTACCAATCAAGTCAAGACATCCCGCAAGAATCACTGATATTTCAACCCAAACCCACAGTCCGGCATCCTAAACTTCAAACCTAGGATACGCTACGGAGAACTGAAGCCTAAACTCTGATACCACCTGTGACAGCCCCACCTCACCCTAAGGCGAACCAAAGGGTTCGGCGGGTCGCCTGCCCAACTCTCGCCGGGACTCAGTCAGTCACTACAGTCCTCAATTAAATTACAAGATATATCTCAAATTTACATCAAATTCTCCAATAAATACAAGTCATAAGCGAAGCGGAAACTATTCCCCAAATTATACATAAAATGATTCGAAATCCAAACTGTACAAGATATAAGCCATCCAGTCACGTGAATAAGTACTACAAGCTTTCCTTCGCCACGAGCCCTGTGGAGGGGAATAAAATAGTTTTGGGGTGAGCTAGAAGCTCAGTGAGTAACCAGTAAAAGCAGTCATCCAATATATTTCACAGTCACGTATTTCCCTGATGTCATGATTCAGAGATCAAATGTACGTATTTTGCTCTCGTGAGCCAGTGAAATCATTGCACTTACACACCCAACGCTCAAAAGACCCAGTAACAGTAAACAGTAAGAGGGAGCCCCTTTTTGAGCTCCGGAGCCATTTGCTCCAAATGAACAGAGGTGGAGACGTTGGTGTCCAGCACAAGACTCCCCAAGAACTCATTGAAGCCAAAATCATATCATGAATTCACATGCAAGCACGCATGAGATGCAGTCGAGTAAATAATGCAAGAAACGGTTCAAAAGTAACTTTGGAAATGGTTTAGGATCACTCACCTCCACGGCTCAGGAATCGTCCATCATATATCATTACCTTGTCCGAATCCAAGCCCTTCAACTCAAACTCAAAGCCATCAAATGCTTTCAAAGATCGGACAGCATATCCCCTTAATTTCCTTACTTTTCCAGCCGTCATGGCTTCATTATTTCCTCAGCCAGTCCCAAAGTCATACGGAATATAAATTCATCACAACAGCCGTTCAATAGGCTCAAAGTCATTCAAATACAAGATTTAGCTAGGAAAATGACCGGAAATGAAAGTTAAGCTCGAACTCGGAAAACAGTTTTTGGCATCGTTTAGCGGTTTTGGTACCACCGGCACTAAGATTATCGGATGAAGGTGAAAGATACACCCTTTCGAAGCTAAGAGATAGGGCTACAATGTTACAGAAGGTCACTCAGCCCAGTTTCGAGTGAAACCAGGTCAAAAATGCAATATACTACACCAGAACCGCAAAAACAGATTCACAAATCGCATTCTGGTGCACACATCATAAATCAGGCTACCTAAGTCCAAATCCAGTAATTCCAAAGCCATCCGAAAGCTAAGAAACTGGTATACAATTCATCAGAAGACCTAAACAACCGATTCTGAAGCATTCCCAATCAAAATAACCCAGTACAGAAGCAATTCTCAAATTCGGGTAGAACCAGGGCAGCAAGGGTAATTCCGTCTTTTCCCAAGCTACGTTACTCCGATAGACCTGAAATTTTTCAGGAATCTCTACAATATCATTCCCTACAACTTTCATGTTTTAACCCAAGGCCAATTCGGCCTCTAACTATGAGCTACAGTGCCGGGCAGAATGAAGAACATGAAACCCTAGGTTTCCAATTTTCTTTCCAAAACAGAAATTGCTTGCAATTAACCACTTTTTCCACCTTCTAGCTTCCTTAACTATCATCTCCAATCATCATACATGACAACATAATCATATTCATATGAAAACAGAAAATTCATACATAAATATAAAACTTCACCAATTTCTACCAAAATCAAGAAATCTTCCACCAAATCGCATCTTTAACCAACACAAGTCATTAATTTGACATTATCAAGACTAAAGAAAGAATTTCCTAGTTACTCACCTTGCAATCTCAAGAAAGTAAGCAACTTAGCACCAATTTCTTCCAAACAACTTCACCAACAACCTTACTACTACTAAGCTAAGGATTTTTATGGAGGAAATTCAAGTTTAATCGGTTGGCTTGAAAGATTGAGAAAGTTTAGAGGCAAGAAAGTTGAGAGCTTTCTTTTCTTTTCTTCCCAGCAAGAAAGTCGGCCAAGGAGCTTCAAAATAAGAAGAATTTTGGGTCAATTTTGGTTTAAAGGGTAAAGGCATGAATAGTGGTCAAAGTCCAAGATTAAATCACAAGGTGACACTTGTCACCCTTTTGGTTTAAAACTTATCTTTTTGTCTCTCCAATACAAATCTCTTAACACCTTGTAAAATAATATCACTTAATACAAAATTCCAACAAGTTGTCAAAAATATAATGCATTTACCGCACTAGCGGGTCCCACGTCCAAAATATACTTCAAAATTAACGTGGACTAACTTGTATCAAGGAAATGATTTGAAAACTATATTCCCTTATAAAAATGTGTAGGAAATTAATATATTGAAGAAAGGCACAAAATTATAAACGAGTAAACAAAATAATGTCGCGAAAATATATAAAAAGTTGTGAGTTCTCACACTCATTCTTTCAGGGCGTCACAATCTCCCCTTCTTAAAAGAATGTCGTCCTCAACATTCCATTCCATCTTGTACCAATCAAGTCAAGACATCCCGCAAGAATCACTGATATTTCAACCCAAACCCACAGTCCGGCATCCTAAACTTCAAACCTAGGATACGCTACGGAGAACTGAAGCCTAAACTCTGATACCACCTGTGACAGCCCCACCTCACCCTAAGGCGAACCAAAGGGTTCGGCGGGTCGCCTGCCCAACTCTCGCCGGGACTCAGTCAGTCACTACAGTCCTCAATTAAATTACAAGATATATCTCAAATTTACATCAAATTCTCCAATAAATACAAGTCATAAGCGAAGCGGAAACTATTCCCCAAATTATACATAAAATGATTCGAAATCCAAACTGTACAAGATATAAGCCATCCAGTCACGTGAATAAGTACTACAAGCTTTCCTTCGCCACGAGCCCTGTGGAGGGGAATAAAATAGTTTTGGGGTGAGCTAGAAGCTCAGTGAGTAACCAGTAAAAGCAGTCATCCAATATATTTCACAGTCACGTATTTCCCTGATGTCATGATTCAGAGATCAAATGTACGTATTTTGCTCTCGTGAGCCAGTGAAATCATTGCACTTACACACCCAACGCTCAAAAGACCCAGTAACAGTAAACAGTAAGAGGGAGCCCCTTTTTGAGCTCCGGAGCCATTTGCTCCAAATGAACAGAGGTGGAGACGTTGGTGTCCAGCACAAGACTCCCCAAGAACTCATTGAAGCCAAAATCATATCATGAATTCACATGCAAGCACGCATGAGATGCAGTCGAGTAAATAATGCAAGAAACGGTTCAAAAGTAACTTTGGAAACGGTTTAGGATCACTCACCTCCACGGCTCAGGAATCGTCCATCATATATCATTACCTTGTCCGAATCCAAGCCCTTCAACTCAAACTCAAAGCCATCAAATGCTTTCAAAGATCGGACAGCATATCCCCTTAATTTCCTTACTTTTCCAGCCGTCATGGCTTCATTATTTCCTCAGCCAGTCCCAAAGTCATACGGAATATAAATTCATCACAACAGCCGTTCAATAGGCTCAAAGTCATTCAAATACAAGATTTAGCTAGGAAAATGACCGGAAATGAAAGTTAAGCTCGAACTCGGAAAACAGTTTTTGGCATCGTTTAGCGGTTTTGGTACCACCGGCACTAAGATTATCGGATGAAGGTGAAAGATACACCCTTTCGAAGCTAAGAGATAGGGCTACAATGTTACAGAAGGTCACTCAGCCCAGTTTCGAGTGAAACCAGGTCAAAAATGCAATATACTACACCAGAACCGCAAAAACAGATTCACAAATCGCATTCTGGTGCACACATCATAAATCAGGCTACCTAAGTCCAAATCCAGTAATTCCAAAGCCATCCGAAAGCTAAGAAACTGGTATACAATTCATCAGAAGACCTAAACAACCGATTCTGAAGCATTCCCAATCAAAATAACCCAGTACAGAAGCAATTCTCAAATTCGGGTAGAACCAGGGCAGCAAGGGTAATTCCGTCTTTTCCCAAGCTACGTTACTCCGATAGACCTGAAATTTTTCAGGAATCTCTACAATATCATTCCCTACAACTTTCATGTTTTAACCCAAGGCCAATTCGGCCTCTAACTATGAGCTACAGTGCCGGGCAGAATGAAGAACATGAAACCCTAGGTTTCCAATTTTCTTTCCAAAACAGAAATTGCTTGCAATTAACCACTTTTTCCACCTTCTAGCTTCCTTAACTATCATCTCCAATCATCATACATGACAACATAATCATATTCATATGAAAACAGAAAATTCATACATAAATATAAAACTTCACCAATTTCTACCAAAATCAAGAAATCTTCCACCAAATCGCATCTTTAACCAACACAAGTCATTAATTTGACATTATCAAGACTAAAGAAAGAATTTCCTAGTTACTCACCTTGCAATCTCAAGAAAGTAAGCAACTTAGCACCAATTTCTTCCAAACAACTTCACCAACAACCTTACTACTACTAAGCTAAGGATTTTTATGGAGGAAATTCAAGTTTAATCGGTTGGCTTGAAAGATTGAGAAAGTTTAGAGGCAAGAAAGTTGAGAGCTTTCTTTTCTTTTCTTCCCAGCAAGAAAGTCGGCCAAGGAGCTTCAAAATAAGAAGAATTTTGGGTCAATTTTGGTTTAAAGGGTAAAGGCATGAATAGTGGTCAAAGTCCAAGATTAAATCACAAGGTGACACTTGTCACCCTTTTGGTTTAAAACTTATCTTTTTGTCTCTCCAATACAAATCTCTTAACACCTTGTAAAATAATATCACTTAATACAAAATTCCAACAAGTTGTCAAAAATATAATGCATTTACCGCACTAGCGGGTCCCACGTCCAAAATATACTTCAAAATTAACGTGGACTAACTTGTATCAAGGAAATGATTTGAAAACTATATTCCCTTATAAAAATGTGTAGGAAATTAATATATTGAAGAAAGGCACAAAATTATAAACGAGTAAACAAAATAATGTCGCGAAAATATATAAAAAGTTGTGAGTTCTCACACTCATTCTTTCAGGGCGTCACAATCTCCCCTTCTTAAAAGAATGTCGTCCTCAACATTCCATTCCATCTTGTACCAATCAAGTCAAGACATCCCGCAAGAATCACTGATATTTCAACCCAAACCCACAGTCCGGCATCCTAAACTTCAAACCTAGGATACGCTACGGAGAACTGAAGCCTAAACTCTGATACCACCTGTGACAGCCCCACCTCACCCTAAGGCGAACCAAAGGGTTCGGCGGGTCGCCTGCCCAACTCTCGCCGGGACTCAGTCAGTCACTACAGTCCTCAATTAAATTACAAGATATATCTCAAATTTACATCAAATTCTCCAATAAATACAAGTCATAAGCGAAGCGGAAACTATTCCCCAAATTATACATAAAATGATTCGAAATCCAAACTGTACAAGATATAAGCCATCCAGTCACGTGAATAAGTACTACAAGCTTTCCTTCGCCACGAGCCCTGTGGAGGGGAATAAAATAGTTTTGGGGTGAGCTAGAAGCTCAGTGAGTAACCAGTAAAAGCAGTCATCCAATATATTTCACAGTCACGTATTTCCCTGATGTCATGATTCAGAGATCAAATGTACGTATTTTGCTCTCGTGAGCCAGTGAAATCATTGCACTTACACACCCAACGCTCAAAAGACCCAGTAACAGTAAACAGTAAGAGGGAGCCCCTTTTTGAGCTCCGGAGCCATTTGCTCCAAATGAACAGAGGTGGAGACGTTGGTGTCCAGCACAAGACTCCCCAAGAACTCATTGAAGCCAAAATCATATCATGAATTCACATGCAAGCACGCATGAGATGCAGTCGAGTAAATAATGCAAGAAACGGTTCAAAAGTAACTTTGGAAACGGTTTAGGATCACTCACCTCCACGGCTCAGGAATCGTCCATCATATATCATTACCTTGTCCGAATCCAAGCCCTTCAACTCAAACTCAAAGCCATCAAATGCTTTCAAAGATCGGACAGCATATCCCCTTAATTTCCTTACTTTTCCAGCCGTCATGGCTTCATTATTTCCTCAGCCAGTCCCAAAGTCATACGGAATATAAATTCATCACAACAGCCGTTCAATAGGCTCAAAGTCATTCAAATACAAGATTTAGCTAGGAAAATGACCGGAAATGAAAGTTAAGCTCGAACTCGGAAAACAGTTTTTGGCATCGTTTAGCGGTTTTGGTACCACCGGCACTAAGATTATCGGATGAAGGTGAAAGATACACCCTTTCGAAGCTAAGAGATAGGGCTACAATGTTACAGAAGGTCACTCAGCCCAGTTTCGAGTGAAACCAGGTCAAAAATGCAATATACTACACCAGAACCGCAAAAACAGATTCACAAATCGCATTCTGGTGCACACATCATAAATCAGGCTACCTAAGTCCAAATCCAGTAATTCCAAAGCCATCCGAAAGCTAAGAAACTGGTATACAATTCATCAGAAGACCTAAACAACCGATTCTGAAGCATTCCCAATCAAAATAACCCAGTACAGAAGCAATTCTCAAATTCGGGTAGAACCAGGGCAGCAAGGGTAATTCCGTCTTTTCCCAAGCTACGTTACTCCGATAGACCTGAAATTTTTCAGGAATCTCTACAATATCATTCCCTACAACTTTCATGTTTTAACCCAAGGCCAATTCGGCCTCTAACTATGAGCTACAGTGCCGGGCAGAATGAAGAACATGAAACCCTAGGTTTCCAATTTTCTTTCCAAAACAGAAATTGCTTGCAATTAACCACTTTTTCCACCTTCTAGCTTCCTTAACTATCATCTCCAATCATCATACATGACAACATAATCATATTCATATGAAAACAGAAAATTCATACATAAATATAAAACTTCACCAATTTCTACCAAAATCAAGAAATCTTCCACCAAATCGCATCTTTAACCAACACAAGTCATTAATTTGACATTATCAAGACTAAAGAAAGAATTTCCTAGTTACTCACCTTGCAATCTCAAGAAAGTAAGCAACTTAGCACCAATTTCTTCCAAACAACTTCACCAACAACCTTACTACTACTAAGCTAAGGATTTTTATGGAGGAAATTCAAGTTTAATCGGTTGGCTTGAAAGATTGAGAAAGTTTAGAGGCAAGAAAGTTGAGAGCTTTCTTTTCTTTTCTTCCCAGCAAGAAAGTCGGCCAAGGAGCTTCAAAATAAGAAGAATTTTGGGTCAATTTTGGTTTAAAGGGTAAAGGCATGAATAGTGGTCAAAGTCCAAGATTAAATCACAAGGTGACACTTGTCACCCTTTTGGTTTAAAACTTATCTTTTTGTCTCTCCAATACAAATCTCTTAACACCTTGTAAAATAATATCACTTAATACAAAATTCCAACAAGTTGTCAAAAATATAATGCATTTACCGCACTAGCGGGTCCCACGTCCAAAATATACTTCAAAATTAACGTGGACTAACTTGTATCAAGGAAATGATTTGAAAACTATATTCCCTTATAAAAATGTGTAGGAAATTAATATATTGAAGAAAGGCACAAAATTATAAACGAGTAAACAAAATAATGTCGCGAAAATATATAAAAAGTTGTGAGTTCTCACACTCATTCTTTCAGGGCGTCACAATCTCCCCTTCTTAAAAGAATGTCGTCCTCAACATTCCATTCCATCTTGTACCAATCAAGTCAAGACATCCCGCAAGAATCACTGATATTTCAACCCAAACCCACAGTCCGGCATCCTAAACTTCAAACCTAGGATACGCTACGGAGAACTGAAGCCTAAACTCTGATACCACCTGTGACAGCCCCACCTCACCCTAAGGCGAACCAAAGGGTTCGGCGGGTCGCCTGCCCAACTCTCGCCGGGACTCAGTCAGTCACTACAGTCCTCAATTAAATTACAAGATATATCTCAAATTTACATCAAATTCTCCAATAAATACAAGTCATAAGCGAAGCGGAAACTATTCCCCAAATTATACATAAAATGATTCGAAATCCAAACTGTACAAGATATAAGCCATCCAGTCACGTGAATAAGTACTACAAGCTTTCCTTCGCCACGAGCCCTGTGGAGGGGAATAAAATAGTTTTGGGGTGAGCTAGAAGCTCAGTGAGTAACCAGTAAAAGCAGTCATCCAATATATTTCACAGTCACGTATTTCCCTGATGTCATGATTCAGAGATCAAATGTACGTATTTTGCTCTCGTGAGCCAGTGAAATCATTGCACTTACACACCCAACGCTCAAAAGACCCAGTAACAGTAAACAGTAAGAGGGAGCCCCTTTTTGAGCTCCGGAGCCATTTGCTCCAAATGAACAGAGGTGGAGACGTTGGTGTCCAGCACAAGACTCCCCAAGAACTCATTGAAGCCAAAATCATATCATGAATTCACATGCAAGCACGCATGAGATGCAGTCGAGTAAATAATGCAAGAAACGGTTCAAAAGTAACTTTGGAAACGGTTTAGGATCACTCACCTCCACGGCTCAGGAATCGTCCATCATATATCATTACCTTGTCCGAATCCAAGCCCTTCAACTCAAACTCAAAGCCATCAAATGCTTTCAAAGATCGGACAGCATATCCCCTTAATTTCCTTACTTTTCCAGCCGTCATGGCTTCATTATTTCCTCAGCCAGTCCCAAAGTCATACGGAATATAAATTCATCACAACATCCGTTCAATAGGCTCAAAGTCATTCAAATACAAGATTTAGCTAGGAAAATGACCGGAAATGAAAGTTAAGCTCGAACTCGGAAAACAGTTTTTGGCATCGTTTAGCGGTTTTGGTACCACCGGCACTAAGATTATCGGATGAAGGTGAAAGATACACCCTTTCGAAGCTAAGAGATAGGGCTACAATGTTACAGAAGGTCACTCAGCCCAGTTTCGAGTGAAACCAGGTCAAAAATGCAATATACTACACCAGAACCGCAAAAACAGATTCACAAATCGCATTCTGGTGCACACATCATAAATCAGGCTACCTAAGTCCAAATCCAGTAATTCCAAAGCCATCCGAAAGCTAAGAAACTGGTATACAATTCATCAGAAGACCTAAACAACCGATTCTGAAGCATTCCCAATCAAAATAACCCAGTACAGAAGCAATTCTCAAATTCGGGTAGAACCAGGGCAGCAAGGGTAATTCCGTCTTTTCCCAAGCTACGTTACTCCGATAGACCTGAAATTTTTCAGGAATCTCTACAATATCATTCCATACAACTTTCATGTTTTAACCCAAGGCCAATTCGGCCTCTAACTATGAGCTACAGTGCCGGGCAGAATGAAGAACATGAAACCCTAGGTTTCCAATTTTCTTTCCAAAACAGAAATTGCTTGCAATTAACCACTTTTTCCACCTTCTAGCTTCCTTAACTATCATCTCCAATCATCATACATGACAACATAATCATATTCATATGAAAACAGAAAATTCATACATAAATATAAAACTTCACCAATTTCTACCAAAATCAAGAAATCTTCCACCAAATCGCATCTTTAACCAACACAAGTCATTAATTTGACATTATCAAGACTAAAGAAAGAATTTCCTAGTTACTCACCTTGCAATCTCAAGAAAGTAAGCAACTTAGCACCAATTTCTTCCAAACAACTTCACCAACAACCTTACTACTACTAAGCTAAGGATTTTTATGGAGGAAATTCAAGTTTAATCGGTTGGCTTGAAAGATTGAGAAAGTTTAGAGGCAAGAAAGTTGAGAGCTTTCTTTTCTTTTCTTCCCAGCAAGAAAGTCGGCCAAGGAGCTTCAAAATAAGAAGAATTTTGGGTCAATTTTGGTTTAAAGGGTAAAGGCATGAATAGTGGTCAAAGTCCAAGATTAAATCACAAGGTGACACTTGTCACCCTTTTGGTTTAAAACTTATCTTTTTGTCTCTCCAATACAAATCTCTTAACACCTTGTAAAATAATATCACTTAATACAAAATTCCAACAAGTTGTCAAAAATATAATGCATTTACCGCACTAGCGGGTCCCACGTCCAAAATATACTTCAAAATTAACGTGGACTAACTTGTATCAAGGAAATGATTTGAAAACTATATTCCCTTATAAAAATGTGTAGGAAATTAATATATTGAAGAAAGGCACAAAATTATAAACGAGTAAACAAAATAATGTCGCGAAAATATATAAAAAGTTGTGAGTTCTCACACTCATTCTTTCAGGGCGTCACAATCTCCCCTTCTTAAAAGAATGTCGTCCTCAACATTCCATTCCATCTTGTACCAATCAAGTCAAGACATCCCGCAAGAATCACTGATATTTCAACCCACACCCACAGTCCGGCATCCTAAACTTCAAACCTAGGATACGCTACGGAGAACTGAAGCCTAAACTCTGATACCACCTGTGACAGCCCCACCTCACCCTAAGGCGAACCAAAGGGTTCGGCGGGTCGCCTGCCCAACTCTCGCCGGGACTCAGTCAGTCACTACAGTCCTCAATTAAATTACAAGATATATCTCAAATTTACATCAAATTCTCCAATAAATACAAGTCATAAGCGAAGCGGAAACTATTCCCCAAATTATACATAAAATGATTCGAAATCCAAACTGTACAAGATATAAGCCATCCAGTCACGTGAATAAGTACTACAAGCTTTCCTTCGCCACGAGCCCTGTGGAGGGGAATAAAATAGTTTTGGGGTGAGTTAGAAGCTCAGTGAGTAACCAGTAAAAGCAGTCATCCAATATATTTCACAGTCATGTATTTCCATGATGTCATGATTCAGAGATCAAATGTACGTATTTTGCTCTCGTGAGCCAGTGAAATCATTGCACTTACACACCCAACGCTCAAAAGATCCAGTAACAGTAAACAGTAAGAGGGAGCCCCTTTTTGAGCTCCGGAGCCATTTGCTCCAAATGAACAGAGGTGGAGACGTTGGTGTCCAGCACAAGACTCCCCAAGAACTCATTGAAGCCAAAATCATATCATGAATTCACATGCAAGCACGCATGAGATGCAGTCGAGTAAATAATGCAAGAAACGGTTCAAAAGTAACTTTGGAAACGGTTTAGGATCACTCACCTCCACGGCTCAGGAATCGTCCATCATATATCATTACCTTGTCCGAATCCAAGCCCTTCAACTCAAACTCAAAGCCATCAAATGCTTTCAAAGATCGGACAGCATATCCCCTTAATTTCCTTACTTTTCCAGCCGTCATGGCTTCATTATTTCCTCAGCCAGTCCCAAAGTCATACGGAATATAAATTCATCACAACAGCCGTTCAATAGGCTCAAAGTCATTCAAATACAAGATTTAGCTAGGAAAATGACCGGAAATGAAAGTTAAGCTCGAACTCGGAAAACAGTTTTTGGCATCGTTTAGCGGTTTTGGTACCACCGGCACTAAGATTATCGGATGAAGGTGAAAGATACACCCTTTCGAAGCTAAGAGATAGGGCTACAATGTTACAGAAGGTCACTCAGCCCAGTTTCGAGTGAAACCAGGTCAAAAATGCAATATACTACACCAGAACCGCAAAAACAGATTCACAAATCGCATTCTGGTGCACACATCATAAATCAGGCTACCTAAGTCCAAATCCAGTAATTCCAAATCCATCCGAAATATAAGAAACTGGTCTACAATTCATCAGAAGACCTAAACAACCGATTCTGAAGAATTCCCAATCAAAATAACCCAGTACAGAAGCAATTCTCAAATTCGGGTAGAACCAGGGCAGCAAGGGTAATTCCATCTTTTCCCAAGCTACGTTACTCCGATAGACCTGAAATTTTTCAGGAATCTCTACAATATCATTCCCTACAACTTTCATGTTTTAACCCAAGGCCAATTCGGCCTCTAACTATGAGCTACAGTGCCGGGCAGAATGAAGAACATGAAACCCTAGGTTTCCAATTTTCTTTCCAAAACAGAAATTGCTTGCAATTAACCACTTTTTCCACCTTCTAGCTTCCTTAACTATCATCTCCAATCATCATACATGACCACATAATCATATTCATTTGAAAACAGAAAATTCATACATAAATATAAAACTTCACCAATTTCTACCAAAATCAAGAAATCTTCCTCCAAATCGCATCTTTAACCAACACAAGTCATTAATTTGACATTATCAAGACTAAAGAAAGAATTTCCTAGTTACTCACCTTGCAATCTCAAGAAAGTAAGCAACTTAGCACCAATTTCTTCCAAACAACTTCACCAACAACCTTACTACTACTAAGCTAAGGATTTTTATGGAGGAAATTCAAGTTTAATCGGTTGGCTTGAAAGATTGAGCAAGTTTAGAGGCAAGAAAGTTGAGAGCTTTCTTTTCTTTTCTTCCCAGCAAGAAAGTCGGCCAAGGAGCTTCAAAATAAGAAGAATTTTGGGTCAATTTTGGTTTAAAGGGTAAAGGCATGAATAGTGGTCAAAGTCCAAGATTAAATCACAAGGTGACACTTGTCACCCTTTTGGTTTAAAACTTATCTTTTTGTCTCTCCAATACAAATCTCTTAACACCTTGTAAAATAATATCACTTAATACAAAATTCCAACAAGTTGTCAAAAATATAATGCATTTACCGCACTAGCGGGTCCCACGTCCAAAATATACTTCAAAATTAACGTGGACTAACTTGTATCAAGGAAATGATTTGAAAACTATATTCCCTTATAAAAATGTGTAGGAAATTAATATATTGAAGAAAGGCACAAAATTATAAACGAGTAAACAAAATAATGTCGCGAAAATATATAAAAAGTTGTGAGTTCTCACACTCATTCTTTCAGGGCGTCACAATCTCCCCTTCTTAAAAGAATGTCGTCCTCAACATTCCATTCCATCTTGTACCAATCAAGTCAAGACATCCCGCAAGAATCACTGATATTTCAACCCACACCCACAGTCCGGCATCCTAAACTTCAAACCTAGGATACGCTACGGAGAACTGAAGCCTAAACTCTGATACCACCTGTGACAGCCCCACCTCACCCTAAGGCGAACCAAAGGGTTCGGCGGGTCGCCTGCCCAACTCTCGCCGGGACTCAGTCAGTCACTACAGTCCTCAATTAAATTACAAGATATATCTCAAATTTACATCAAATTCTCCAATAAATACAAGTCATAAGCGAAGCGGAAACTATTCCCCAAATTATACATAAAATGATTCGAAATCCAAACTGTACAAGATATAAGCCATCCAGTCACGTGAATAAGTACTACAAGCTTTCCTTCGCCACGAGCCCTGTGGAGGGGAATAAAATAGTTTTGGGGTGAGTTAGAAGCTCAGTGAGTAACCAGTAAAAGCAGTCATCCAATATATTTCACAGTCATGTATTTCCATGATGTCATGATTCAGAGATCAAATGTACGTATTTTGCTCTCGTGAGCCAGTGAAATCATTGCACTTACACACCCAACGCTCAAAAGATCCAGTAACAGTAAACAGTAAGAGGGAGCCCCTTTTTGAGCTCCGGAGCCATTTGCTCCAAATGAACAGAGGTGGAGACGTTGGTGTCCAGCACAAGACTCCCCAAGAACTCATTGAAGCCAAAATCATATCATGAATTCACATGCAAGCACGCATGAGATGCAGTCGAGTAAATAATGCAAGAAACGGTTCAAAAGTAACTTTGGAAACGGTTTAGGATCACTCACCTCCACGGCTCAAGAATCGTCCATCATATATCATTACCTTGTCCGAATCCAAGCCCTTCAACTCAAACTCAATGCCATCAAATGCTTTCAAAGATCGGACAGCATATCCCCTTAATTTCCTTACTTTTCCAGCCGTCATGGCTTCATTATTTCCTCAGCCAGTCCCAAAGTCATACGGAATATAAATTCATCACAACAGCCGTTCAATAGGCTCAAAGTCATTCAAATACAAGATTTAGCTAGGAAAATGACCGGAAATGAAAGTTAAGCTCGAACTCGAAAAACAGTTTTTGGCATCGTTTAGCGGTTTTGGTACCACCAGCACTACGATTATCGGATGACGGTACAAGATGCACCCTTTCGAAACTAAGAGATAGGGTTACAATGTTACAGAAGGTCACTCAGCTCAGTTTCGAGTGCAACCAGGTCAAAAATGCAATAAACTACACCAGAACCGGAAAAACAGATTCACAAATCGCATTCTGGTGCACACATCATAAATCAGGCTACCTAAGTCCAAATCCAGTAATTCCAAAGCCATCCAAAATATAAGAAACTGGTCTACAATTCATCAGAAGACCTAAACAACCGATTCTGAAGAATTCCCAATCAAAATAACCCTGTACAGAAGCAATTCTCAAATTCGGGTAGAACCAGGGCAGCAAGGGTAATTCCGTCTTTTCCCAAGCTACGTTACTCCGATAGACCTGAAATTTTTCAGGAATCTCTACAATATCATTCCCTACAACTTTCATGTTTTAACCCAAGGCTAATTCGGCCTCTAACTATGAGCTACAGTGCCGGGCAGAATGAAGAACATGAAACCCTAGGTTTCCAATTTTCTTTCCAAAACAGAAATTGCTTGCAATTAACCACTTTTTCCACCTTCTCGCTTCCTTAACTATCATCTCCAATCATCATACATGACCACATAATCATATTCATATGAAAACAGAAAATTCATACATAAATATAAAACTTCACCAATTTCTACCAAAATCAAGAAATCTTCCACCAAATCGCATCTTTAACCAACACAAGTCATTAATTTGACATTATCAAGACTAAAGAAAGAATTTCCTAGTTACTCACCTTGCAATCTCAAGAAAGTAAGCAACTTAGCACCAATTTCTTCCAAACAACTTCACCAACAACCTTACTACTACTAAGCTAAGGATTTTTATGGAGGAAATTCAAGTTTAATCGGTTGGCTTGAAAGATTGAGCAAGTTTAGAGGCAAGAAAGTTGAGAGCTTTCTTTTCTTTTCTTCCCAGCAAGAAAGTCGGCCAAGGAGCTTCAAAATAAGAAGAATTTTGGGTCAATTTTGGTTTAAAGGGTAAAGGCATGAATAGTGGTCAAAGTCCAAGATTAAATCACAAGGTGACACTTGTCGCCCTTTTGGTTTAAAACTTATCTTTTTGTCTCTCCAATACAAATCTCTTAACACCTTGTAAAATAATATCACTTAATACAAAATTCCAACAAGTTGTCAAAAATATAATGCATTTACCGCACTAGCGGGTCCCACGTCCAAAATATACTTCAAAATTAACGTGGACTAACTTGTATCAAGGAAATGATTTGAAAACTATATTCCCTTATAAAAATATGTAGGAAATTAATATATTTCAGAAAGACACAAAATTATAAACGAGTAAACAAAATAATGTCGCGAAAATATATAAAAAGTTGTGAGTTATCACACTCATTCTTTCAGGGCGTCACAATCTACCCTTCTTAAAAGAATGTCATCCTCAACATTCCATTCCATCTTGTACCAATCAAGTCAAGACATCCCGCAAGAATCACTGATATTTCAACCCAAACCCACAGTCCGGCATCCTAAACTTCACACCTAGGATACGCTACAGAGAACTTGTGACAGCCCCACTTTCCCCTAAGGCGAACCAAAGGGGTTAGCAGACTGCCTGCCCAGCTCTCGCCAGGACTACGGATCCGTTTACGTCAATCTAATACGTTCCGGAACTTACCAATGCGCGCAACCAAGTCAAAATGGCAACATAACCCAAAATAAGAAAATGAAATCCGGAGTCGGCCATAATAGTAACCGACCCGTCAGAACCCAACCGAAAGAGCACGCAAACATTCACATCTGAACTTTAGCGATTACAATCCAAAATGACATACAAAAATTTTCAAAAGTTAATACATATACACGGTTTGCCAAATCAAAAGAGAAAACGCCCCAAAAGTACACTTAGGGTTTTACTACATGAGCTATACAAAAGATATGTTCAACTAGCTCAATTTGGCAGCCATTTGTCAAATCCAGACCAAAAGGGTTTATTTTCCTGTAAGGAAAACAAAAGGGAACAGAAAGGGGTGAGCTAGCTCAATGAGGTACCAAACAGATAGCAATAAAATCATGGCATTTCACGTTTAGCAAATCACGTACACATGCCAGATGTAAAGCAAAGGAACCAATGATTCAAATCAGAAGGATACGGGTGGCTCTCAGGAGCCAAATTTTCAGCGCAGTACTTGATCCAAACCAGTTGACTCTCCGTCAACGTATATAGAACCAACGCGTCTGTAGACCCCTCTTTACACCGAATTCCGTCCACCAAACACCCCTTTACCGGGCCCGTTCACCGTAACCGAACAGAAATGGTAATACTCGAGTATACCCGGAATCAAGGGTCTCAATACCCAAAATCCCCGAACAAACTACCGTGGTTCGTTATCTAATCGTCCAGGCCCTTGCCAGTCCGACTCGAATAACTTAGCCACAGGATGGAGCTCATAGGTCACAGAAATCCAAACAGATGCAGACACAGATAACAGATTCAAATTTTGCATAGTAAATTGGCATATGAACAGACAAGAGAACGAGTGTGATAAAGTACACCCTCGTCTCAAACAAATTAAACAGATTGCAGAGCAGAAATCAAGTTAAACAGCAATGGAGGGGAGTGGTACACTCACCTGCTCAACTTCAAAAGTTTTCACTTCAGATTGGCCTTAATCGCCAAGAAACCCTAAAATAATCAAAGTAAACTAATTGAAGGTTTCATATCCAAAATCGAGTAAACGGAATGCACAAGTGAGGCTCGACTACACGTCGTACGCCTTGCCAAATAAATACTAATGAAAGGGTGGAAAACATGATTTTCTTGGAAACGAAAAGGTAACATGGAGACCTAGGCGCAAACAACCCAAAAGCCCTTTGCTCAAATCACAAGTAAATCCAACTAGCCTTCAAGTAAACTTTCGGCAGCATATCCCTTGTTTTTACCTATTTTCCAGCCATCATGGCTTCATTATTTCCTCAAATCAGTCCCAACATCTCACACAAAATTCATCTCATTCCCCAAAAGCCGTTCACTAGGCTCAAAGTAGTACAAGTACAAAAGTTAGCTAGGAAATGATCGGAATAAAAACAAGCCCTAAAACTATTCAAATAAACACAATAAGATTTGTTTACAAATCATAAACCAAGGCCAAGTATTACCAAAATAAGGTTCCATAGGAATATATAAGCATTAAAGGAAACCAGAAAAATCAGGAAATGTAACTATATTAGCCCTAACAACAAAAACAGTTTTGGCCTCCTTATGCGGTAATGGCACAAAATGCGGTACGCTTATCGGATGAGGGTGTAAGACCCACCATATCGAAGCTAAAATACAGGGCTACAACAATATAGAAGGCCACTCAGTCCAAATCCTAGCACAACTAGGTCAAATATGCTGAATACCAAACCAGAACCGTAATTGCAGGTTTACAAATCACACTATGCTGTAATCAGTACAACTCAGTCTATACAGGTCCAAATTCAGAAATTCCAAAGGCATATGGTAGCTAGGACATCAAGCTACATTTAATCAGAAGACCTCAACACCCAAATCCAAAACAATTCCAGTCAAAACAACCCATTACAGGCGCAGTTCTTACATCCTGATGAACCCAGAACAGCAACAGTAAATTCGGCTTATCTCATTCTACACTACTCCAATTGACCTGAAATTTTACAGGCACCATTAAAACATCAATACCTACAACTTGCATGTTTTGAGACAAGGCCAATTCGGCCTCTATCTATGACCTAAAAATTCGGACAGAATGTTCATCACAAAACCCTCACTTTTCAATTTTTGGTCCAAAACAGAAATTGGTTGCAATTAATCACTTTTTCCACCTCCTAGAGTCATTAAACATCATTACAAACCATCATAGATAACCACAACATCATGATCATATGAAACCAGAAAAATCACCAATAAATTGTAAACTTCACCATTTCATCCAAAAACAAGAATTAAAACACAAAATTCAACACTTTAGCTTCCACTAAGCACAACTCAAGCTTCATTAAGTGTAGGGGCAAGTTCATATACCACTCACCTAGTAAACAAGAGAGGGAGAGTTGTAGGACACCTTAGCTTCTCCAAAAAAACTTCACCA
The DNA here is from genome assembly GCF_036785885.1 of Coffea arabica. NCBI lineage: Eukaryota > Viridiplantae > Streptophyta > Magnoliopsida > Gentianales > Rubiaceae > Coffea > Coffea arabica. The sequence continues at coordinate 23,293,622 of NC_092318.1, forward strand.
AATCACTCACTAGCACCAAATGGAGGGATTTTATGGAGTAGAAACAAAATCAAGCAAGTGTTTTGGAGGATTTGAGCTAGATAGTTGCCAAACTTTGAAGAGTTCTTCTTCCTTCCTTGCTCAAGGTGGCCGGCCACTATAGAGGTAAGAAATGGTGATTTTTGTGGTAATTTTAAGATATTTAACCAATTGGTCAAAAGGTAAAAAAAAATGAATAGTAAGTCATAAGTTGCCACCAACCTCATAGTGACACATGTCACCTCTTTAAATGCAATCCTATCCTTCTTTTTCACTCTCACATCAATCCCTTCACATCCTCTACTTATCTCTTAACACCCGATAAATTTCCACCAGTATCCGGAATTTACCCTAATAGGCCGAATTTTTCCAAACTTTTCGCACTAGTGGGTCCCATATCCGATATACGCTCATAATTTCTCAAAAACTAACCGATACTAGAAAAATCATTTAAAAGCTATATTTACTCATAAAATTTATTTGCACAATTTTTCGAATAAAGAAAAGGTGGAAAAACGTATAATTAAAAGAAATTAAAACCTAGAAATTAAGAAAATTACGGGTCCTCACACTCTCTCCCCCTTAAAGAAATTTCGTCCTCGAAATTTTCTTATCAGCGGAATCCACCAAATCTAAGGTACCCAACGGATCTTACCTTCTACGTCCTCAGACGAGTCAGGGACCTGATGATGCTCCAGGGAATATACTCGAGCCGGTACTTTCGCTCCAGTCCCTTCTCCTTTCGACTGTCCAGGGTTGGTCTTAGCTGGTTGCTGAGAGTTAGTCTTGGTTGGTGGCGGAGTCCCTCTCCCTTCACGCAGTCGTGCTGGACAGTTAGCAATTCGATGTTCGGCGCTACCACAGCGCAGGCATTTTCCTTCTTTCTTCCAACAATTTGCCTCCGTGTGATTTGGCCCTCCGCAATATCCACAGGGACCTCGAGTAGCAGTGACCGATCCTCCCGGTGAGACACCACTGGCCACCCCCGGTTGTCGTACTCCCCCGTTTCCTTTTCCACTCTTAGGGGGTGTGCTCTTATATTCCTGTTCCGAGCTGCTCCCAGGAAAGCCCCTTTTCTTGGTTTGGAAGTTTCTAACTTGTAGCCTCGCATCTTCAACCCGTTGAGCTTTCTCCACAGCGTCACTAAAGGTACTAAGTTGAGCTACAGCCAAATCCTTTTGAATCTCAACATTTAGCCCCTGAATAAAACGCCTTATCCGTCTTTGTTCGGTTATGATCAGTTCAGGCGCAAACTTAGACAACCGAGTGAATTGACTCTCATACTCGGCTACGGTTTGTGTTCCCTGGCGAAGCCGAATGAATTCATCTTCCTTCTTTTCTTGGATGAGAGGAGGGAAAAACTTGGCATTAAATTCTCTCATAAAGTTTGCCCACGTCCTCAGGGTTTGTTCTCTTTCCCATTTCATTCGAATGACATTCCACCAGGAACGGGCGGCTCCCTCTAGTTGAAAGACAACAAATGTCACATGTCTCTCCTCGGTATAGTGTAAGGCAGCGAAAATATCGATCATCTTCTCCAGCCACTTCTCAGCTACGTCAGGATCAGGGCCTCCAAGAAATTTGGGTGGGGAGAACTTCTGAAATCTCTCAAGGGCTCTATCCTCGCCCTCCATGTGATTACCAGGATTCCCAGGGTTAGGGTTAGGGTTTTGACCTTGTTGGTGCACCACTTGGGCTAGCAAAGCAGTCATTTGCTGCATGGCAGCAGCTATTTGGACATTGGGGTCAACCCTAAGTTCAGGGTTTGGTCCAGATGAGGTTTCCCCAGTACCCCTTTCAGGCGTAGGTTGCCTATTTCCACGCCCACGGCCCCGTCCACTCCGTGTACCTTCCATGAGTTTAACTTGGTCTAGGCAATAATACTAAACCAACATAAGCACGATGCATGTAAGTAACACTCAAAACTTTTATGATAACACACATTTATACATTCCAAACAAGATCAAAACATATACATACAAGCCGGTCAAAATTAAGCCACACACATACATACAGCCAGTTAAGTCAAGTACAAACATAGACGATCCACCGAGGAAAGGCCTTTCTAGTTCACCAAATCCTTTCTAACCTAAGCCCTCACATCTTTCGTATCCGGGCGCAAGAATCCCATCTAAGATAATTCACAACTCGAGCCGGCCGGTCCCAAGAGTAAATCATCCATATTACAGATTCCTACCCGACATACATATCTATCTTCCTCAAATCCCATGATAAAGATCTTTACACTTATGACATGTCTGGTTCATAACTTACGCTCAAACGAGCACTTTGACATATTCATGAAATCAGGACCATACACCACTTGGCCCAAGCTCACTCCGCGCAGAGACCACGCGAAGTGGCTCTGATACCACTTGTGACAGCCCCACTTTCCCCTAAGGCGAACCAAAGGGGTTAGCGGACTGCCTGCCCAGCTCTCGCCAGGACTACGGATCCGTTTACGTCAATCTAATACGTTCCGGAACTTACCAATGCGCGCAACCAAGTCAAAATGGCAACATAACCCAAAATAAGAAAATGAAATCCGGAGTCGGCCATAATAGTAATCGACCCGTCAGAACCCAACCGAAAGAGCACGCAAACATTCACATCTGAACTTTAGCGATTACAATCCAAAATGACATACAAAAGATTTCAAAAGTTAATACATATACATGGTTTGCCAAATCAAAAGAGAAAACGCCCCAAAAGTACACTTAGGGTTTTACTACATGAGCTATACAAAAGATATGTTCAACTAGCTCAATTTGGCAGCCATTTGTCAAATCCAGACCAAAAGGGTTTATTTTCCTGTAAGGAAAACAAAAGGGAACAGAAAGGGGTGAGCTAGCTCAATGAGGTACCAAACAGATAGCAATAAAATCATGGCATTTCACGTTTAGCAAATCAAGTACACATGCCAGATGTAAAGCAAAGGAACCAATGATTCAAATCAGAAGGATACGGGTGGCTCTCAGGAGCCAAATTTCCAGCGCAGTACTTGATCCAAACCAGTTGACTCTCCATCAACGTATATAGAACCAACGCGTCCGTAGACCCCTCTTTACACCGAATTCTGTCCACCAAACACCCCTTTACCGGGCCGCTCACCGTAACCGAACAGAAATGGTAATACTCGAGTATACCCGGAATCAAGGGTCTCAATACCCAAAATCCCCGAACAGACTACCGTGGTTCGTTATCTAATCGTCCAGGCCCTTGCCGGCCCGACTCGAATATAAATTCATCACAACAGCCGTTCAATAGGCTCAAAGTCATTCAAATACAAGATTTAGCTAGGAAAATGACCGGAAATGAAAGTTAAGCTCGAACTCGGAAAACAGTTTTTGGCATCGTTTAGCGGTTTTGGTACCACCGGCACTAAGATTATCGGATGAAGGTGAAAGATACACCCTTTCGAAGCTAAGAGATAGGGCTACAATGTTACAGAAGGTCACTCAGCCCAGTTTCGAGTGAAACCAGGTCCAAAATGCAATATACTACACCAGAACCGCAAAAACAGATTCACAAATCGCATTCTGGTGCACACATCATAAATCAGGCTACCTAAGTCCAAATCCAGTAATTCCAAAACCATCCGAAAGCTAAGAAACTGGTATACAATTCATCAGAAGACCTAAACAACCGATTCTGAAGCATTCCCAACCAAAATAACCCAGTACAGAAGCAATTCTCAAATTCGGGTAGAACCAGGGCAGCAAGGGTAATTCCGTCTTTTCCAAAGCTACGTTACTCCGATTGACCTGAAATGTTTCAGGAATCTCTACAATATCATTCCCTACAACTTTCATGTTTTAACCCAAGGCCAATTCGGCCTCTAACTATGAGCTACAGTGCCGGGCAGAATGAAGAACATGAAACCCTAGGTTTCCAATTTTCTTTCCAAAACAGAAATTGCTTGCAATTAACCACTTTTTCCACCTTCTAGCTTCCTTAACTATCATCTCCAATCATCATACATGACCACATAATCATATTCATATGAAAACAGAAAATTCATACATAAATATAAAACATCACCAATTTCTACCAAAACCAAGAAATCTTCCACCAAATCGCATCTTTAACCAACACAAGTCATTAATTTGACATTATCAAGACTAAAGAAAGAATTTCCTAGTTACTCACCTTGCAATCTCAAGAAAGTAAGCAACTTAGCACCAATTTCTTCCAAACAACTTCACCAACAACCTTACTACTACTAAGCTAAGGATTTTTATGGAGGAAATTCAAGTTTAATCGGTTGGCTTGAAAGATTGAGCAAGTTTAGAGACAAGAAAGTTGAGAGCTTTCTTTTCTTTTCTTCCTAGCAAGAAAGTCGGCCAAGGAGCTTCAAAATAAGAAGAATTTTGGGTCAATTTTGGTTTAAAGGGTAAAGGCATGAATAGTGGTCAAAGTCCAAGATTAAATCACAAGGTGACACTTGTCACCCTTTTGGTTTAAAACTTATCTTTTTGTCTCTCCAATACAAATCTCTTAACACCTTGTAAAATAATATCACTTAATACAAAATTCCAACAAGTTGTCAAAAATATAATGCATTTACCGCACTAGCGGGTCCCACGTCCAAAATATACTTCAAAATTAACGTGGACTAACTTGTATCAAGGAAATGATTTGAAAACTATATTCCCTTATAAAAATGTGTGGGAAATTAATATATTGAAGAAAGGCACAAAATTATAAACGAGTAAACAAAATAATGTCGCGAAAATATATAATAAGTTGTGAGTTCTCACACTCATTCTTTCAGGGCATCACATACGCTCCCGAATTGGTGACCAACGAGAGGAAAAGGATAAAACGGTTTGTATAGGGGTTTATTGTAGAAATCCAGGAGGGTTTGGCTGCAGCCCAAATCTCTACATTTACTGAGATTCTAGAGAAAGCACAAAGGGCCGAGAGTGCAAGAATGCAAGTTTGGGACTTCCACAATAAGAAAAGGAACTTTTCTTGTCACACTTTTGGACAGGCTAGTAAGAGTGCACAACCTTCCAAAATGGGAAGAGGAATGGGAAGAGTGAGGTCTGCTGGAGCTTCAAGGGGAGCTTTATCCAGAGGAGGTCGTAGTGGGCCGGTTCAAGCAAGGGGAGTGCCTTCTAGTGGCTTGGCAGTAACCCCTCAAGTTACTTGTGGTTACTGTGGTAAACCCAACCACTCAGAGAATGATTGTTAGAGAAAGTCGGGGAAATGTTTGTTCTGTGGTAGTGCCGAACATCAACTCGTGGGCTGTCCGAAGGCGCCAAAAATAGGAGGTAGCACCCAAAGGCCAGAAAAGTCAACCTCTAGGCAGACTAGTGCTGGAGGGAGTCGACTAAAGGTACCTGCTAGGGTTTACGCCTTGGATTACCAACAGATTCCCGAGGCGACTGAGATGGTTGAAGGTACGATCCCTATTTTTCGCCGTTTAGCTAAGGTTTTAATTGATCCGGGTGCAACACATTCCTTTGTAAACCCTAATTTCATGAGTGGGATAGACTTGAAACCAATTAAGTTACCTTATGATTTGGAGGTTAGGACACCTACTGGGGATCAAAGTTTAATCGCTAACTTGATATATGAGGATTGTGAGATATGGGTTGGAGAACGGAAGTTACTAGCCGATCTGATGGGTTTAGCGATTAAGGGATATGATGTGATCCTAGGAATGGACTGGTTAACCCGTTACAATGCCCAATTGAATTGTAAAACAAAGTGGTAGAATTGTGCATTCCGGGGGAGGCAACCCTGAAATTGGATGTAATGGGTAGGTTAGCCTCATCTGCACTTATCTCAGGGATTCAAGTTAGGAAAATGTTAAGTAAGGGAGCTCAGGGATATTTGGCTTTTCTTATTAATACTCTTAGCGATAAAATGAGATTGGAAGATATGCTTGTAGTGAAGGAGTACCCAGATGTCTCTCCTGAAGAGTTAGAGTCTTTACCCCCGGAAAGGGAAATAGCTTTTAAGATCGATGTGATTCCGAGAGTGGCACCTATCTCTAAGACACCGTATAGAATGGCTCCCGCTGAATTGAAAGAATTGAAGTTACAATTACAGGACTTGTTGGAGCGGGGTTTCATAAAAGAGAGTGATTCACCGTGGGGAGCCCCGGTCTTATTTGTCAAGAAAAAAGATGGGAGTTTAAGGCTGTGCATAGATTACCGAGGCTTGAATGATGTTACCGTTAAGAATAAGTACCTGTTGCCCCACATTGATGAATTGTTTGACCAATTGCAAGAGGCGGTGGTATTCTCGAAATTAGATTTGAAACAGGGTTGCTATCAATTGAGGATTTTGGAAAAAGATATACCCAAGACTACTTTTAACTTGAGGTATGGACACTTTGAGTTTGCAGTAATGCCATTTGGATTGACTAATGCACCTGCTGCTTTTATGGATTTAATGCACAGGGTCTTTAAGCCTTATCTGGACAAATTTCTTGTGGTATTTATTGATGATATACTAGTGTACTCTAAGACTACGGAGGATCACGAGAAGCACTTGAGAATTGGTTTACAAACCCTGAGGGAACATCAGTTGTATGCTAAGTTTAGCAAGTGTGAATTTTGGTTGAAAGGAGTAACATTCTTGGGACACATAATTTCTACGGACGGGATTAAAGTGGATCCAGCCAAAGTTGAAGCGGTCTCTAAATGGAAACGACCGGAAAACCCTACTGAAGTTCAAAGTTTTATAGGGTTAGCAAGGTATTATCGGAGATTTGTCAAGAATTTTTCTAAAATTGTTGGACCCATGACTGAGTTAACCAAGAAAAGTGGAAAGTTTATATGGAGTCCTAAGTGTGAAGAGAGTTTCCAAAAGTTGAAGAGACATTTAACAAGAGCACCTGTATTAGCTCTACCGAATGGGAAAGATAGCTTTGTGGTCTACACAGATGCTTCCAAGAAAGGCTTGAGATGTGTATTAATGCAAAATGAGAAAGTGATAGCGTATGCCTCTAGGAAGTTGAAACCGCATGAAGGAAATTATCCAACTCATGATTTGGAATTAGCAGCTGTAGTATTTCCTTTAAATAAATGGAGACATTACCTTTATGGAGTAACATTTGAGGTTTTTACTGACCACAAAAGCCTTAATTACTTGTTTTCTCAAAAGGAGCTAAATTTGAGACAACATAGGTGGATCGAATTTTTGGAAGACTATGATTGCACGATCAAGTACCATCCAGGGAAAGCCAATGTGGTGGCTGATGCTTTAAGTCGTCAAGTGCAAGTGACAAGATTGATGATTAAGGAATTGCACATGTTAGAAGAAGTTAGTTATTGGAACCCTAGACTTGAACCAAGAAAAGCAATTCTTGGGAATATTGTAGTGAATTCCACTTTGTTAGAACATATCAAAGAAGCTCAGGAAAAGGACACTGAGGTGCGAAAGTGGTTGGAAAAAGTAAAAAAGGGAGAAAAGTCAGATTTTAACTTGGGATTAAATGGTATATTGCGGTTTCGGAATCGGATAGTAGTACCAAAGGATGAAGAGCTTAAGAAGGAAATCTTGGAAGAGGCATACCGATCGAAGTTTACGGTACACCTTGGAGGGAATAAAATGTACCAAGACTTGAAGAGTTTGTATTGGTGGGAGAGCATAAAGAAGGAGATTGCCCAATTTGTCTAGACCTATTTGATTTGTCAACAGGTTAAAGCTGAACATCAGAAACCATCAGGACTTTTGCAACCTTTAGAAATACCGGAGTGTGATGTGATACTCACTTGAAGCGATCTAGACAACGAATCACCAACGGTTTAGCAGCGGAAATTTGACCCAAATCTAATCCCCGAGATAACGAACACTATTGATATTATCTCAACCCGTTACCTAATGAATTAGCGAACCAAACTATAGGTAGAGGAACGCCACAACCAAGGAGTTACTTGATTGATAAGTTCACTTGAATAACTTGAGAAAGATTCTCAAATATTCAAAGAGGCTCTCTTGGAAAGAGAAAAGTGAAAACTCACAATTTTATTGATCTTCAAAACTGCCTATGAAGGTCTCTTGCCTTGGCTATATATAGCCATACAACTTGAAAACCTAAAGTGACTTGAAAACCCTAACTCGGCTAGGCTAGGCCATTGGCCCGATTCTACTACTCAAATCCACTATCTAATGGTCAGCTTATAATCGATCCAATGAAGGCTTTAAGCTGGCCCAACATAACCCAATAAAAGCTAATTAACCAACTTAAGTTATAGTGAGCCTAGACTCTATAAATCGGATCCAACTCAACATGAGGTCTTGGACCGAATTTATTCCTAGCAAATAAAATAGAAATCTAGAAAATAAACTACTAACTATTACTAAAAGATTCAATCTCTTGCAGACCAAAACATGGCCCATAAGCGGCCCATATTTCGTATCAGAGTGGAAATGGAAAAACATCACCATGGATTTTGTATCAGGGTTACCTAGGACACAAAGAGGTCATGATGCCAATTGGGTAATAGTGGATAGATTGACCAAATCGGCTTATTTTCTGCCGATTAGTATGAAGTACCCGTTGGAGAAGTTAGCTAAGTTATACTTGGATGAGATTATCAGGTTACACAGGATACCTGTAAGCATTGTGTTCGATAGAGACCCTAGGTTTGTTTTGAGATTCTGGCAAAAGATGCAAGAAGTGTTGGGGACTAAATTGAATTTCAGTACTACTTACCATCCCCAGACTGATGGACAGTCTGAGAGGATGATTCAAACTCTTGAGGATATGTTGAGAACTTGTGTTTTGGATTTTGGAGAGAGCTGGAGTAAGTTTTTGACGTTGGTGGAATTCACCTATAACAATAGTATTCATTCTTCTATTCAAATGGCCTCGTACGAAGCACTTTATGATCGAAAGTGTAGATCTCCGATTTTTTGGGATGAAGTAGGTGAACGCAAAATCTTAGACCCGACTATAGTGCCTTGGATTGAGGAGGCGAATGAAAAAGTGAAGTTGGTACGCCAGAGGATTCAGACCGCACAAAGTCGTCAGAAGAGTTATGCAGATAACCGTAGGAAGGACTTGGAATTTGTGGTTGGAGATCAAGTATTTCTTAAGATTACACCTCTGAAAGCAAGTTTGATGGCAGGGAGAGGAAATAAGTTACAGCTGAGTTTTGTAGGACCTTATAAGGTTATCCAACGCGTGGGAAATGTAGCGTATAAGTTGGAACTACCACCGAGTCTATCTTGAATTCACAATGTTTTCCACGTATCCATGCTTAAGAAGTATCACCCAGACACTTCTCATATCTTGCAACCGGAAAGTATTGAAATTGATGAAACGCTGACCTATGAGGAGAAACTGGTAAAACTCCTATATCGTAAGATGAAAGAATTGAGGAGCAAGCGGATTCCATTGGTGAAAGTTCTTTGGAGGAACCATGGACTAGAGGAACCAACCTGGGAAGTTGAAGAAGAAATTCGAGAAAAATATCCAGACCTGTTCGTAAATCAAGGTATAATTTCGAGGACGAAATTCTCTTAAGGGGAGAGGATGTGAGGACTCGTAATTTATTTTATTTTTATTTATTTATTTTATCGATTTATTCACTTATTTATTGGTTTACCCTAAAATGGTTATTTTTATGATTAAGTACTCAAGTATTAGTTAGTTATACTATCGTTATAAGAATTTCTTAGAAATTTCGCTTTATTGCGCACAAGTCTGAAGTTCGCGTTTTCGCGGGCGCGACTAATTGGAGGATTTTAGAAATTATTGTTAGACTACTAAGAGTGGATAATAATAGTGTTAAAGGAAGTGCATTAGAGGTTTAGTGCACAAGTGAAACAAACCCGAGAGGAAACGGGCACGAAACGCGCGCGTACTCGCACTATTGGTGTGACAGCCCCACCTCCCCCTAAGGCGAACCAGAGGGTGCGGCGGACCGCCTGCCCAGCTCTCGCCGGGACTCAGTCGAACCTTAATCCAATCCGAAATAAAACCACAAGATCAAACGAAATAACAATCCAAAACTTAAAGCGAAACTTATATACATTTCTATCTCAAAAGGAAGTACAAATATCGAATATACAAAGGTTCTCAATTTGTCATACATCCAGCTCATGCCAAGCACTAAGGCGAGAACCATTACAAAACAAAAAAACTAGACTAGGCTAACCTACACTAGGCTCTCGTCCTTGCTCGCATCCTCCTGTTAAGGAAAACAAAACTAAAGGGGTGAGCTAAAAGGTCAGTGAGGTTCCGAACACATATTCAACAACAAAGCCAATACATTAACCATCGATAATCAATAATTCAAGAAACATTTACAATGGAAAGCGATAATAACACATACATTAAAAGGATACGGGCTCACAGGGAGCCATTTGTTCGTTCGTTCGTTCTCCTGTCATTCCCCTTATTCCTCCAATCATTTGAAAATGCATTTTTGTAAATAAAACCCTCGTTTGATCGTTCATTTCATTCACCCTCTCCTGAACATTGGCCAGGCTCCACCAACCTACAAGGTAATACTTGAGTATACCAACGTTCACACCCAGGGTCACCATATCGCCCGACCGAGCCCGCTTCTGGCTCAAGTCGATCGGTAACGAAGGGCAGGGCCCAGTTCAGCCAAAAGGCTTACATCATGCACAACTAATGTCTCAATCATTAAATCGTTGAAAATTTCACGTTTCATTTAGGTCGAGCGCGATAAAGTACACGCTCGCCTAGAAAATTCATTTTGGAAATCATTGGAAACACTTAACACATTATCAAATAATAACAACAAGTCATGAAGTCAAGGAGAATATAACAAACAAGGAACACTCACCTATGTACGCAAAACAACGTGCAAAATATTCTTCTAGATATTATCCTTAGTCACCGAGAAAACCTAAGATTAAACGAGAAAGAATATTACAGCTCATCTAGCACAAACAATTAGGTGAAATCAAAGAAACTCAACAATTGATGAGTAGAACGTATAAAAAAACTTTAAAGTGAAACGAGGACATTTGGACCCATGGACAAGAATAATTAGGGTTTCGTAGACCAAACGTAAAACCAAACTAAAGACAAGTCGGAATCCAACTAGATAGGCTAAGAAATACTATTTTCGGAATCGTTTATATGGTTCAAAATCATCTTATATTCAAGTAGATATTATACACTAAAGGTCTTAATGAAATTCATGAAAAAAAAGGAGGTCAAAATACCCAAGAAAATCCTAAACCACTCCTCTTTATTTGGGTAAGAGTAAGTACACATTTGGAGTTTCCAATTGAAGAAGGATCATGTTTTAAGATGGAAAACGGTCATAGTATTTGCCAAACGAAAAATATACAAGTGCAAATAGAAACTTAGCCCTCGAGCGAAAATTTGGGTAGCACGCCCTTTGTATTTACCTATTTCCCAGCCATTTATCGCTTCATTATTTTCCTCAATCAATCCCAATATTACACACAACATAAATAGCCACTCAATAGGCTCAATGTCATATGATTACCAAATCAAGCTAGGACATGTGCGGAAATGACCTTTAGGTTGGAAAACAAAAGGCAGATTTGCTGTTGCTTAGCGGAACTAACACAACTGAAGTGACACTAGTCGGATTGAGGTAAAATTTACACCATTTCGAAGCTAAGAGAAAGGGCTACAATGTTGAAGAAGGCCACTCAGTCCAGTTTGCAATGTATCTAGGTCAAATTTACCAAAACAACCCCAGATTTTCCAGTTCACAGTTCAACTAGCAGTCCTGATTCATTCAATCATATCTCAGCACATACAACTCCAATTCAAGTGATTCCAAAGCCATATGAAAGCTAAGATACCAGGCTATATTTCTTAAGATGACATCAACAACCAAATCAGTAGTATTCCCAGTCAAACTAACCAATTACAGAAGCGGATTATCAGTTTTGGACAGAAACAGGGCAGCATGGGTATTTCGGTCTTTTCACAGGCTACGTTGACCCAATTGGGCTGAAGTTTTGTAGGAAACTATAAGAAATCATTTTATACAACTTTTATGTTTTAACCCAAGGCTAATTCAGCCTCTAAATATGAGAAACAGTACCGGGCAGAATGGGGTTTATTGAAACCCTAATTCCGAAATTTCCTTTCAAAGCGGAAATTTTCCGCAAATAGCCACAATTTACGCACCCTAGCTTCATTCTAGATCATTCCCAACCATCATCCGTGGCCAATCAATATTAAACATATAAAAACAGAAAAATCATGAATAAATAGAAAAATTCACCAATCTCAACCAAAATCATGAAATAGCCCACAAAATCACCTCTTAGACTACCACAAGCCACTAATTAAACATCATTAGATAGAAAAGAGAGGTTCCTTAGCTACTCACCTTATCATCCAAAGAAAGGAGACAACTTAGCACCTTAGTCTTCCAAACCACTTCACTAATCACCTCGCAATCACTAAACTAAGGGTTTTTATGGAGAAACTTCAAGATTAATCGGTTGGTTTGTTGGATTGAGCAAGATTGGAGCAAGAAATTTGGAGAGGTTTTCCTTTCTTTTCCCTTGAAGATGGCCGGCCACAAGAAGCTTGAAATGAAGATGATTTTTGGTCAATTTTTGGTTTATTTGGTACAATGGTGAATAGTGGTCAAATGTAAGAATGCATCTCCAAGTGACACTTGTCACTCCAATTAATGCATGGCTATCCTTTTGTCCCTCTCACACCAACTCATTTAGTAACCTCTAGATATCTCTTAACACCTGCTAAAATAAATCCGGTATCCAAAACTTAACCTAACTGGCCGAATTTTTCCGAACTTTTCGCACTAGCGGGTCCCACGTCCGGTATACGCTCTTAATTTTTCAAAAACTAACCGATACTAGAAAAATCATCAAAAAACTATATTTACTCATACAAATTACCTAGAAAATTTTTCTAATAAAGAAAATGTAGAATAACATGCAATTAATTAACATAAAACCTAAAAATAAGAAAATGTACGGGTTCTCACAATTGGAGAGTTGACTTTTATGCACTTAAAGCTTACACCTACCAAGCTTCTCCAAGAAGCTTGCATCAGCACCATCTCTCTCTTTTCTCTCTCAAAACAGTCAAAACCCTCAAGGCCAGAAGGAGCAAAAAAATTTCTTCATCATCTTACTCAAATCATCCATCCATTTCACTTCAAATTTGCCACACAAACTCAAAACAACTTGGAGACTATCTTGGACTAGGAGAGGAGCAACTTATCCACGGTTTCTTGGAGCTTCTTAGTGGCCGAAATTCTGGTCTTCAACATCCAAGAAGGTAGCAAATCATCCAACCTTTGAAACTTGATTTTTGAGAGTTAGATTGGACTTGGAAGCTTGTAGCTTCATGTGGGTAACTTTGGTTGGTTGAAAAACATGTGAGTGGGCTCTATGAAATCCCACAATGGACCTGTTTGGCTGATATGATGATTTTGGATGTTATTTATGTTGATTAAGTGTTAAACTAGTGGTTATATGTTGAAAAAGTGGAAATAAACTCAAAGGAAACCAAAGGGAAGAAGGGCCGGATTCTGCCCTATTTGTGCAGAGGCCTTGGTTCAATTTTTTTGTTGTTAAATTGGCTTGATTTTGATGTAGATATGTTGTATAGGTTGTGTGAAAATTTTACACCAAAAATCACTTGATTTGTTTGGCCAAAAGTTGCATTTCCGAAAATTCTTCAAAGCTGGAAACGGGTAACAGGGGTTACCTGGGAGCGAACTTTAACCGACCGTAACTCTTTGCTTCGACGTCGAAATCAAGTGTCATTTATGGCATTTGAAACTAGACAGTTCCATTTTTCTAACAGTATAAAATGCATCTCCTGATTCGACTTGAGAGAACCGTACTAGCTCTTCAAAGTTACCTGTCCTGTTTCACTCCTGTGCTAGAGAGTCAATGAGGTGCTGCGACTTGTTGCTTAAATTTGAGCTAGCTATGGACTGAATTTCATAATGATTTCTTTGGATGAATTGTATCCTTATGTATGTAGTTTCCAACACCACCAACCATGCCCAATTCCAAGTTGAATTGACTGAGTTATGGCCAAATTACAGAACTGCGTCTGTGATAGAAAACCCTAATTTTGGGCTAGCCAATGGCTTATTTCGAATTGGGACTTGTTATTTTGAAACTTTTGGTGTCAATCACCTACCAAACATATTTTGGGTGTTACTTAGACCTTTTCTTCATAAATGAACCATGTTTGAGATGATTTCTTTGGCTAAAGGTTCGAAAAAAAGGAAAAACGGAAGCTTAAGGCCGGATTGGTTTGTATATTCCTAGAACTTTAGTGATCTTGTTAACTGACTTCCCATATGAAATTTTACATGAAATCTGACATAGGAGTAGCCCTTATATGGTAGTGTAATCATACCAAATTTGGTGCCATTCCAAGCCTATTTCGATTCCCAACTGAAGTCCCAAAGTTCATGTTTCAAATCTGAAAAATTGCCAATGGTCTTCATTTTTGAACCAACTTTGAGCTGCTTTATATTGGCGCTCAAAACTTTAATTCTTGTTCCATTTGTTTTTTTTTTGAACTTTGACTGTAACTCTAATTGAGTTTCAAATTTGAGAGGCTAGTTCGTATTCTGTGAATTTTGCCGAATTTCCAAAGTTTGCCAAAAATAAACCCCGAATCTATCTTGGGAGTCCAAGTCAGCAACTTTAAACCAAAATTTGAGTGTCTTCCATTTTGAATCATGGAAAAGTGTCTTCTAGGAATGTTTAGTACTTTAGAACTAGTTTCCAACGGTACCAAGTTTTCCAATTTTGGACCTACGAAGAGTGAGATATGATTTTTCCAAGAATATACCTCAAATCTGAAATTTCTGAACTTAAAGGAAATTGAGTTTTAGAACTTTTCCCTATCCTTCAATACTAATTGACCATTTTGGACTTGTTTTCACGAAGGAAATCAGTTTTTCCTTGTGTTATTATACACCACCTTCGAATCTTGAATTTTGAGCAAGTAAAGCTCTATTTCGTGATATTTTCTTAGATTGTACAAGTGTACAATCTCTCTCTTGATAAGAGAGGATTTATAAGTAATAGTTAACTATTGTTTGCTCAGACGTTCAAGGGGACCTTCAAGAGGATCTCACAGGGGACGTTTAAGTACTTGATCTGTGCAACGCACTCTCCTTTTGTCTAAGTGAGTGTCAAGTGTGTGAAAATGTGTTACATGTTGAATTGTTATTGATAATTGAGCATTTTGAAAATGTTGAGTCGAGTGTGTACTTTACCGCACTCGTTACCATTTAAGTAAACTGTACTTGAATTAT
Organism: Coffea arabica; assembly: GCF_036785885.1. Taxonomy (NCBI): domain Eukaryota; kingdom Viridiplantae; phylum Streptophyta; class Magnoliopsida; order Gentianales; family Rubiaceae; genus Coffea; species Coffea arabica. The sequence continues at coordinate 23,308,885 of NC_092318.1, forward strand.
TTGACATGAAATACCTGAAATCAATGTTTACGTGAAGTGTACTTGAATTACTTGAAGTGAATTGCTTGAATTGACTTGTTAAGTGAATTAAGTGAATTAAGTGAAGTGTTTCAATGATTAATTATGCTATGGCTGCATAAGTCGAGTGGAGTGAATCTCCTCGACTCCTAGTGATACTAGTGGGGGACGCCCAAATCTCATCGGCCGACCTTGCAACTCGAGCCGGCATGGGTACGGTCGAGAAGCTTGGTGAGCCATTAGAAACGTATATAAGCTTGATCTGATAGGGAGATCTTGCTTGGCATACTTGAATAGTATCGCCTTAAATAAAAGACAGGCGGGCCTGGTACAGGGGTATGTAATGGTGATCGGGGAACGAGTAAGTCAAGTTCTACTGATTATAACCTACCCAATTGACGGAGTGTCAACTCGTGGAGGTTTTGGATCGTGGAAGTGGAAAATAGCTCCTGAGAGCTCTTATATCCTTGATTTGTTTCTGTTTACATTTTCTCGCCTGAATTGTTATTGTCACGGCCCCACCTCCCCCTAAGGCGAACCAGAGGGTTCGGCGGGCCGCCTGCCCAGCTCTCGCCGGGACTCAGTCGATCACTACAGTCCTCAAACAAATACAAGATAAAATCTCAAATGAATGTCAAGATATATATATATCAAATATACATCAAAGGTTCCCAACATTTACATATCAAAAGCGAAGCGTCCACGCTTCCACTGCCACTCTGAACCTTGATCACAATTATTATACAGGAGGAAGTCCAAATCTTAGCTATTACACATCCAATCGATTCTAAACGTTCAATACAATCCCGATATGAATGATTACACAAAAGGAATCCAAATTCAATCCATACATGAGATAATCCATGAATAAACACTACAAGCCACTCCTTCGCCACGAGCCCTGTGGAGGGGAATAAAATATTTTTGGGGTGAGCTAGAAGCTCAGCGAGTAACCAGAAAATCAGTAATCAAATCGGTTTAACAATATTTCTTTTCAATGATGTCATAAATCAAATGATAAGTCCAGAAACAATTACAACATTTACAAAACATTAAATATGGAGTATCAATAATTCAAGAAACATGTACAATGGAAAGCGATAGTAACATTCATGAAAAGATACGTTTTCTCCTGTCATTTCCTTTTTTTTTTTCATTTGAAATTGCATCATTTTCCACCAACCTCCACCAACCTACAAAGGTAATACTCGAGTATACCAAACGTTCACCCAGGTCCCTAATCGCCCGACCGAGTCCGTTTCTGGCTCGAGACGACCGGTAACAAGGGGCAATGGCCAGTTCAGCCCAAAAGGCTTACATTCATGCGCAAGTAGCATTTAATCATTTATCATGAAAATTTCACATTGATTTAGGTCGAGTGCGATAAAATACACACTCGCCTAGAAAGCTCGTTTTGGAAATCATTCAAAGCACGTAACACGTTATCAATCAATAATACAAGTCATGAAGTCAAGGAAATATATCAAACAAGGAACACTTTCATATAAGCACGCATGATATGCAAGAAAATAGTTCAAAAGTAGCTTTGGAAACAGTTCAAAAGTAAATAATGTAAGAAACATTTCACAAGTACTTTGGAAATAGTTTAGGGTCACTCACCTCCATGGCTCAGAAACCATCCATCATATATCATTGCCTTGCTCAAATCCGAGTCTTAGATCACAAACTCAATGCAAACAAATCCCTTCAAAGTTCGGACAGCACTTCCCCTAAATTTCTTTACTTTTCCAGCCATCAAGGCTTCATTATTTCCTCAGCCAGTCCCAAAGGTACACACACAACAACAAGTTCATCTAATAGTCATTCAGTAAGTTCCAAGTAGTACTAGTACAAGTCAAACTAGGGAAAAGTCCGGAAATGAAAGTTAAGCTCAAAACCAGAAAAACAGTTTTGGACGTCATTTTGCGGTAATGGTACCAAAGGCGCTATGATTGTCGGATGAAGGTACAAGATACACCGTTTCGAAGCTAAAAGACAGGGCTACAACATTACAGAAGGTTACTCAGTCCAAATCCCAGCACAACTAAGTCAAATATGCCAAATAACAAACCAGAACCGTACTTGCAGGTTTACAAATTACACTATGCTGTAATCAGTATAACTCAGTCTAAACAGGTCCAAATGCAGACATTCCAAAGGCATATGGTAGCTAGGACATCAAGCTACATTTCATCAGAAGACCTCAACACCCAAATCCAAAAAAATTCCAGTCAAAACAACCCATTTCAGACACAGTTCTAACATCCTGATGAACCCAGAACAGCAATAGTAATTTCGGCTTATCTCATTCTACACTACTTCAATTGACCTGAAATTTTGTAGGAGCCTTTAAAATGTCATTCCCTAAAACTTTCATGTTTTGAGCTAAGGCCAATTCGGCCTCTATATAGGACCAAAAATTTCGGACAGAATGAAGAACCAAGAACCCTAATTTTCCAGATTTCTTCCAAAACAGAATTTACTTGCAATCTTCCACTTTTTCCACCTTCTAGAATCATTAAACATCATTTCCAATCATCATACATAACCACATAATCATACTCATATTAAAACAGAAAAATCCCCAAAAATAATAAAAGTTCATCCATCCAACCACAACTCAAAATATAATCCATCAAACCATCTCTTTAGCCATCACAAGTCCCTAATTTAGCATAATCAAGAACAAACAAAGGATGGCTAGACATGATACCTTCAAATATCAAGAAAGGTGATGACTTAGGAATTTTTCTTCCAAAACAACTCCACCAAGAGCTTCAATCTTCCTTAGCTAGCAAGTTTTATGGAGTGATTTGCAATTTAATCGGTTGGAACTCAAGATTTGGACAAGAAATTGAAGTGCAAGATGATGGATTCTCTCTCTCTTTTTCTCTCAAAATTTCGTCCAAGACAAGCTAAAATGGAGAGAAATTGGGTCCAAATTGGTTTTAGTAAAGTTAGAAAAGTCTTGGTCAAAAGTCAAGGTCCAATGGTTTTTGTGACAAATGGCCCTTTAGGGTTTTAATCTTATCTTTTTGTCTCTCCAATACAAATATCTTAACACATTGTAAAATAATATCACTTAATACAAAATTCCAACAAGTTGTCAAAAATATAATGCATTTACCGCACTAGCGGGTCCCACGTTCAAAATACGCTCTTAATTTCTCAAAAACTAACCGATACTAGAAAAATCATTTTAAAACTATTTTTGCTCATAAACTTTATCTGGGGAATTTTTTCTAATCAAGAAAATGTAGAAAAGGCGGGCGTTTAAAAAATAAACCCTAGAAAATTAGAAAATTTCCGGGTTCTCAAACTCATTTTTCATTTTTTTTTTCGGGGCGTCACAGTTATTTACTTGAATATTACTGTTTTACTTGTTAAATGGGATTGTTACTTGGGCAACGTGCTTGCATGTGTGTTTCTTGGCCTCACGAGCAATCTCTCATCCCGTAGATTTGTTTTCCTTAACAGGTGGATTGGAAGATTATGAAAAGCCGACTAGGTTATGTTTTTGATTGGGAATCTTGGTTGTACATTTTAGTCGACTTTTAATGGTTGTATTTTGGGACTAGATGTATCTTTTGAAAACCTGATGTAAGACTTGGAAAATTGATGTACTTCGAACTTGTGGTGTAAGATTTGGATATTCGGTTATGGAAGCAACTTTTCTTTATCGACTTGTATTAATTGTTATGTATCATTAAACTTGAATCGATTTGTCTTGAGTCCTGGCGAGAGTTGGGCAGGCGTCCCGCGGTTACCCTTTGGTTCGCTTTAGGGAGAAGTGGGGGCGTCACATAATAACTATGAATTTTGCCGAATTTTCGAACTTTGCTGAAAAACAAGAACTGGTTCTGCCCTGTCTTCATGAAACAGCAACTTTACGCTGGAATTTGAAAAATTTCTGGTCAGAATCTTGGAAAAGTGTTTTCTGGAAAGTTTTAGTACTTTGAATCTAGTTTCCAATGGTGTAAAGTTTCCAATTTTTGGACTTACCAAACTCAAGATCTAATTTTTCAAGTTTTGTCGTGTAAAGCAGAAAATTTCTGACTTCTTAGGAAATGAACTTTTATGAACTTTCCATTTCCTTTTGAGATTGATAGTCCGTTTTAAACTTGATTTCATGAATGATACATGTTGTCCTTGAGACTTTAAACCCTCATTCTTGAATCTCAAATTTTAATGGGAAAAACTCTTTTAAGGCGTTATCTTAAATTTTAAGCAAGTGCATTTTCTTCCTTGAATGTTAAGTGATCCAGAGTATATGTGAGTGATGGTTGGTCACTATTTCTTCAGGTACCCAAGAGGGTTTTGAAAGGGATCCCGGTAAGGACAACTAACGGCCTTATTTGCTCAATTACTTTTGACTTGGTGAGTGTCAAGTGCGTGGATTATTGTATCTACGTGATTGATCTTGTTTGTATACGTGAACATGACTTGACGAGGCAAGTGTGTACTTTATCGCACTCGCTCTCCTTTACTTGACTTGTTACTTGACTTACTTGAACTTGACTTGTATTGAACTTGAACTTGAATGTCGATTGGAGTGAATCTCGTCGACAAATTATACCTGTACTTGTGGGGGCGCCCAAAACTCATTGGCTAACCTTGTGACTCGAGCCGGCATGGCTTTGGTCGAGAAGCTTGGTAAACCATGAGAAAATTTTAAAGCTTGATCTTTTCATATCTTGCTTGGCATACTCGAGTAGTATTGCCTTTTCTAGTTGACGTGCGGGCCCGGTAGGGGGTGTAACGGTGGACGGAAATTTGGTGAAAGTGGAGTCTACGGATTTGATACTTGCTCAGTTGACGGAGAGTCAACGTGGGATATTTGGATCAAGGCCTTGGCCAAGCTGTGTGGAGTTAGCTCCTGAGAGCTTCCGTATTTTTATTGATTGTGTTTTACTTTCCCTTGTGAATAACTTGAATTTTATGATTATTCCTTTTGTATAAGCTTTATTGCTACTTGAATTTATTTGTTTGCATGCTTTTCTTGGCTTCACTGAGCGTTAGCTCACCCCCGTAGTTTGTTTTCCTTAACAGGGATTCGGAATGGGAAGATTTTGGTGAAGCTAACTTGATAGTATTTTATTTGACTTGGATGTAAATAGTTTAGTCATTTTTGGATGGTTGTTTTTTTGGAGAAAATTGATGTACCTTTTGGAAACTTTGTGATGTAAGACTTGAACGATTATATAAGGAAGCGAGTTTTCTTCTACTTGACTTTTATTATTGGTTGTGTACCGTTAAGTTTAAATTTGACTCATATTGGGCCCTGGCGAGAGCTAGGCAGGCGGCCCACCAATACCCTAGGGTTCGCCCTAAGGAGAAGTGGGGTCATCACAGTTGGTATCAGAGCCTAGGTTCAGAGATCTATTTGGGAGATGTTTTAGAGGCTTTACCCTTGGGAATAGGAATGAGATAACTTAGTTATGCCGTAAGTTGATGTTTCAATGAATTAGTGACTTTAAGTCTCTAATCTTGAGTTTTGTGGTCATTTTGTAGGAATGGAGAACGGTAATGGAGGTCAGGCGGCTAACGGAAATAGAGATGCTAACGGTCATGTAGAGCCTCATAGGCCTGTCCGGTATCGAGTAATTGGTGGAGGACCTCGTGTCCGATACTCACCTTCCTCTAGGTTCCCTCGTTGTCCCTGTAAGGGGACGCATGCCTACCCTAATGATCTAGTGCTGTCTATTGATGATGTGCGCCGACAGTTATCAATTTCTAATAGGGTACTACATGAGCAGGTTGAGGAGCTGAGGGATATAGTAGAGGCCCAGGGTACTAGGATCTTAGAGCTTGAGAGGATAGTGATCGATGAGTGGGCTAGAGCTGTGGCTGCTCGTGACCAGGTTCAGAGGACTAGGGCTCGACTAGTTAGGGTAGTCTAAGAGGTCAAGGAGCGGGCTGCTTGGATTTTAGCTGACACCACCATGCTTATAAATGAGGTGGTAGACGGAGTCGAGAGCTTGGCTCATGAGGATGCTTCTGAGGAGGAGCCTTTTGAGGAGGACCCAGAGAAGGAGGTCCAGACTAGCAGTTCTGCTGCTAACTAGGCTAGGAATGTTGAACCTTTTGACACTTTTGTAATTGGGATTAGTCGGGGTGGTGCTAGCTCAAAGGCCATTGTATTTTACTTAAGAGTGCGGCTTATCTTTTGAAGCACTTGAATTTACTTTTGATGTGCCCGACTTTATTGTACTATGACTCCTAATCTATGCCATGGATTGTGTTTATATGTGACTTGATACGAACCAAGAAATACCATTGGCTAAGGTTCGAGTCCCTCTAGGACCCGTGACGCGAGCTCGAGCTAAGAAGATGAGAGAGGAACTCCAAGGGCTTGTTTGTGAGGTGCAAAACAAAGAAATTGTCCCCAAGGTCATTGAGGGACTTGAGCATGAAGGATCGAAGGTTGTCCATGTTATTCAAGTCAAGGAGGACCACGATTGAAGGCTGCCTAGTTTGAGTTTTGTGTTAACCGTTTAATTAGTTAGTTTGGAGTCTTGTTTAGTCATTTTATTCAAGGAATAAAATAGAACAGCTTGCTAAAATGTAGGAGCCGATTCTAGGGTCCTAAAATGAAGGAACCTTAGTCATGTTTAGCCTTTTCCGTTTCACTTTAGGTTTTCCACTTGTATGGCTATAAATAGCCTACCTTGGGTCTTGTTTTATTCATTCAATCAATAAATCAGATTTTGAGAGTTTTCTTGGTTTCTCCAAGGCTGTTTGAATAACTTAGAATTTCTCTAAGTGTTCATCAGTTATCAATCTAGAATCGCACTAGGTTGTGGCATCTTCTACCTATATACCAAGGTTCGTTAACCACGTGATTAATGGGTTGAGGTCATCCGCTCCAAGTTTGGTATCCTCTTGTCGATCCTGAATCTAATCTCTTACGGGTTTCGTCACAAGGTTAGCGACGTTCGTATCAGTTGGTAATCAGAGCTAGTTAAGAGGTATCACGTTATATCCCTTTTCCTTATTTTGAGTCAAGTTTATCGTGCCAATTCATGTTTAGGTCGCTAGGGTTTTATTCTAGCAAGTTCAAAAATTCTGTTTTCGTGTTTTAGTTTGTTATCCACAATTTTCCAAATTTATTGCATCGTGTTCTTGTGTCTCGTTGTTGTTGTGGTTATTTGTGTTTTGCCCAAAAAAAAATCGGTACTGTTCACAGATACTATTCACCGTCATTGTTCACGTGCTGTTCATCCGTGGGTATTGTTCATCCGAACACAAATCTATTTGTATGTTATCTCTTTTATGTTTGTGTCTAGTTTGTTGTTAATTATTGTGGTTAGCCTTGTTTTGTCTCGAAAACAAATGAAAAAAAAATTCCAACTGTGACGCACCCACTTCCCCCTAAGGCGAACCAAAGGATATCCACGGGACGCCTGCCCAACTCTCGCTAGGGCTCGGTACAATTCCCGTTCAAGCTTAATACAATACTAGCCATCCCGACAAGATAAGTAAGAAAGTGCAGAAACTTCTATAAATAATATCCGATCATACACTGCAAGTTCAAAATACATCAATTCCCAAAATATACAACTGCCAAAAAGTCGAGTCGATTACATTTGAAACCCTAATACAAAAGTACATCCCAAGGGTTTCTTCGAATTTCACTCCAAGTCCGTTCCTGTTAAGGAAAACAAATCTACAGGGTGAGCAATTGCTCGTGAGGCCAAGAAACACACATGCAAGCACGTTGCCCAAATAACAATCCCATTTAACAAGAAAAACAATAATATTCGGGTAATTAACAATTCAAATGAAATATAACCATAAACAATTCAAGGATATAGTAGCTCTCAGGAGTTAAGTTCCACTTGCTTTGCCAGATCTCAATCGTATACCTTCCCGTGGTGACTCTCCGTCAATCGGGTCGGTATTTCCAATCCGTAGACTCCACTTTACTTCACAAGTCCTTCCACCTTACAACCCCCCACCAGGCCCGAACGTCGATAAATGCGCTACTGCACGAGTAGGCCAAGCAAGATCTCTCCAATAGATCAAGCTTATCATTTCATTCCCATGGCTCACCAAGGTTCCCGACCAATCCCATGTTGGCTCGAGTCCCAATGTCGGCCTATGGGTTTGGGCGTCTCCCATTTAACATTTATGAGTCAAGGAGATTCACTCCAACGACATATGCAGTCATAGCATACCATTTCATTTCATTCAATCATTCAATACATTCAATCATTCATTTCATTTCAATTGATTCAATCATTTTCAATCAATTCAATCATGGTTCATTTAAATGAGAACGAGTGTGATAAAGTACACACTCGACTCAACAGTTAAAGCCATTCTATTCATAACTGGTAAATTCACATAATTTCAACTATTCATGCACTTGACACTCACCAAGTAATTCAAGAAGTAAAACACAAGCGGTTGTTTAGGCGTCTCCTGTGAGATCCTCTTGAAGGTCCTCTTGAGTGCTTGAACAATAATAATAAACTATTACACACTATCGCTTAAAATCCCTACTTATTGAGAAAGATTGCACTCGTGTACAATCTAAGAAGATATCATGAAAATGAGCCTTAATTACTCGTAAATCGAGGCTCAAAAGTGGGGTTTAAAAACACAAGAAAAAATCTGATTTTCATCTTTAAAATCAAGTGTAAAACGGTCAAACGATATCGAAGGAAAATGGAGAGTTCTAAAAACTCAATTTCCTTTAAGTTCGGAAATTTCAGATTTGACAAGCAATTTTTGAAAAATCGTATCTCACTCTCTGTAGGTCTAAAATTGGAAAACTTGGTACCGTTGCAAATTAGTTCCAAAGTACTAAAAGTTCTTAGAAGACACTTTTCTATGATTCTAAAAGGAAGACACTCAAAATTGGCCTCAAGTTGCCGATTTGGACTCCCCGGACAGATTCGAGTTTGATTTTTGACAAACTTTGGAAATTTGGCAAAATTCACAGAATATGAACTGGCATCCCAAATTTGAAACACAATTAGAGTTACAATCAAAGTTTAAAACACAACAAACAGAACAAGAATCGGAGTTTTGAGCGCCAACATATAGCAGCTCAAAGTTGCTGAAAATTTCTCACTGAACAAGGATTTTCCAGATTTAAAACATAAACTTTGGGACTTCAGTTGGGCATCGAAATGGACTTGGAATGGTACTAAATTTGGTAGTATTACCCTAGCATATAATGGCTATTTCTTTGTCAAATTTCATGTAAAAATTCATACGGAAGGTCAGTTAACAAAGCCACTAAAGTTCCAAGAATTTCCAAGGCAAACCTGCCTTGTACTTCCATTTTTCCTTTTTTTTCTAACTTTTGGCCAATGAAATCGACTCAAATCTGGTTCTTTTATGAAGACAAGGTCTAAGAAACATCCAAAATATATTTGGTAGGTGATTGACACCAAAAGTTTCAAAATAACAAGTCCCCATTCGAAATAAGCCATTGGCTAATCCCAAAATTAGGGTTTTCAATCACTGATGCAATTCTGTAATTCATCCACAACTCACTCAATTCAACTTGGAATTGGGTGTGGTTGGTGGCTTAGAAAAATAAATTCATAAGGTTACAATTTCTCAGAAGAAATCATTCCGAAATTCTGTCCATAACTAGCTCATATTTAAGCAACAAGTCACAGCACATAACAGGTTTCCTAACACAGCAGTGAAACAGGACAGGTAAATTTGAAAAGCTGGTACGGCTCACTCGAGTCGAACCAGGAGATGCATTTTATACCATTAAAAAACTGGAATTGTTTAGTTTCTAATGCCCCAAACGACACTCGATTTTGACATCGAAGCAAAGAGTTATGGTCATTTAAAGTCCGCTGCCAGAGTGACTCTGAACACATTTTCCAGCTATGAAGAAATTTCGAAATCCAAACATTTACCCAACCAAATCAAGTGATTTTTTGTGAAAACTTTTCACACTACCTATACAACATATATACATCAAAATCAAGACAATTTGACCACCAAAAATCACACCAAGGGGTGCGGCAAGGACAGGGCAGAACCGGCCCTTCTCCCTTTGGTTTTTCCTTTGAGTTTCTTTCCACTATTTTAACTTACAACCACTAGATTAACACTTAATCAACATAAATTACATCCAAAATCATCAAATTAGTCCAACATGTCCATTGTGGGATTTCATAGAGCCCACTCAAGTGATTTCCAACAAAATAAAGGTACCCATATGAAACTACAAGCTTCCAAGTGAAATTTAACTCCCTAGAACTAAGATTTAAAGGTTGGATGATCATTACCTCCTAGATGAGGATAACCCAAAAAATTTTGGTCACTAAGCTCCTAGAAAACCATGGAAATGAAGCTCCTCTCCTAGTCCAAGATGATCTCCAAGTTGTTTGCAAGTTGTGGCATGAATTTGAAGTGATTTGGTGCAAGATTGAGTGAGATGATGAAGAAGTTTTGGGTCTTCTTCCTCCTTGGTGTGGCCGGCTGTCCTGAGAGAGCAAAGAGAGAGTAGAGAGTGTTGTTTAGCTTCTTGAGGAAGATTGGTAGGTGTGAGGTTTAAGTGCTCAAAAGTCAACCCTCCAATAGTGCGCGTACGCGCGCATTTCGTGCCCGTTTCCTCTCGGGTTTGTTTCACTTGTGCACTAAACCTCTAATGCACTTCCATTAACACTATTATTTGTGACGACCCCACTTCTCCCAAGGGCGAACCCAAGGGTATCGGCGGGCCGCCTGCCTAGCTCGCGCCAGGACTCAAACCTTAAAGCGATAAAAACCAGAGAATCCAAAAGAGTACCTTACATACTATATACAAATCCCAAAAAGGTTATAATTACATTCTCCAAAAGTACCTGCTCAAACTATTACACCCTTATAATTACAACCAAAACTAAAAGGTAGACCCTAAGGAGGGTCCTTATACAAACCACCACAATAAAAACAAACATCCTAATTGTCCAACTATGACAAACCAATACTAGTGTAAGTGCCCATAAGTCCCCGCGTCGGCCCCTGCTAAGGAAAACAAAAGGAACGGGGTAAGCTATATGCTTAGTAAGTAAACAGGGGCAAAAGCGTAAATGTCACGTAACCACAGTTACTCAATAAGAGTAAAGCAAAAGCAGAAAAGTAACATCACATAATAAGGATACAGGTGGCTCCAAAGCCAAGTCGTTGCCATGCGTGACCTCCTGTCGACACTCCGTCGACCATACATAAGGTCCGTAGAACTCCACTTGTACACCCACCGAACACCTTATCACCCTCACTGGCCAGTCACCTCACAAACTTGCCCAGGCGAACGAAATCACAAACTTGAGCTTGAGTCACAAGCTCGGGTCACAAAATTGGTTCACATACTCAGCGAACCGGGTTCACAAACTTGGTGACCTCAAACCAAGTTGGATTGACTTCGACCAAGCCCTAACCGGCTCGAATAGTCCATCTAGGTATTGAGTTCAACCTCAAACTCACAAAATTCACAAAATTATTCAAAAGTCACCCTGAGCCACCAGCTCAAGGGTTTTAGTTCCAAAATTGCTTATATACATAAGCCATGTTCAAATATGTGTGCAAATTAGGGTTTAGAGCGAGTGCGATAAAGTACACCCTCGTCTAAGTACCCTCTTCATACATATCGAAACACATAAGCAACTAACATACAAAAGCGGCCTGAATACTTACTCCAAATACAAAAGTAGTACAAAAGCGGAAATCACTTCGTTGGTTGGCTAGTAGTGGGCCCCACCGGCTCCGCCTAGTTCACCACCGTCTGAAATCGAAGATTGTGTCACAATATATCACAAACAGCTACTCACACACGTAAAACAAGCAAAACGGCAAAATTGGCACGCGCAAGTGCGAAAACGGCAAAAAGGGGCACACGCGCACGCGCGGAACGGCAAACGGGACGGCCAAATCGGCCATCTTAAACCGTTTTGGTCGAAAGTTAGGCTAGAAGTGTCGGATCAAGGTGAGCGAGATACCGTTTCGAAGCTAAGAGGAAGGGCTACAATTCTCATGAAGACATCTCAACCCAGATCTCAACAGGTATAGGTCAAAAAGGCACGAAATAGTGCCAGCTGTTTCATGGCAAGTTACCAAACATGCCCTGTTTGCAAGGCCGTAACTCAAGGCTCAGAAATCGAAATCAAGAAATTCCAAAGGCGTTAGAAAGCTGAGACATAAGGCTAAAACTTTGATGTTTTGGCCAAGACCTGAATCCACTCAGAACAGAACGAAAATCGAGTGTCAACGTACCCGTCAGAACTGTCCAAATACAAGGCAGTTCTGACGAGCGTTATTGTTTTAATTATAACAGGAGCTACGGATCTCGGTTTTCGACGTATTTTATACCGTTTCGAAGCTGAGACCAAGATCTAAATTTCTTATGAAAGATTCGACACCCAGATCGTATGGAATCAGAACGGAAAAATGCACGGCAGAAACTGAAATGCAAAACGTACACAAACGGACGTCTAAAACAGGTCTGAGGGTTTTGTCTATAACTCGGAATACATTAATCCGTTTGACCTACAATTTTACAGGTAGATTCAGCACTTAAAAGGCTACAACGTTGAAGAAGGCCACTTAACCCAGTTTCGAGTGTAACTAGGTCAAAACTGTAAGATACTAAACCAGAATCGTAAAACAGGTGAACAAACCGCAACCTGGTGCAAACAGCATAACTCAGCCTACTTAAGTCCAAATTCAGAAATTTCAAAGGCATACGAAATATTAGAAACAGGGCTACATTTCATCAGAAGACTAGAACAACCAATTCTGAAGTAATCCTATCCAAAATCACCAATTACAAGTGCAGTTCTTACATTCGGACAAAACCAGAACAGCAAGGGTATTTTCGACTTTTCTCACTCTACGCTACTCCGATTGACCTGAAATTTTACAGGCACCTATAAAATGTCATTTCCTACAACTTTCATGTTTTAAGCCAAGGCCAATTCGGCCTCTATCTAGGACCAAAATATTCGGACAGAATGAAGAACCAAGAAACCCCAATTTTCCAGATTTCATTCAAAACAGAAATCACTTGCAATCTTCCACTGTTTCCACCATCTAGCATCATTACATACCATTTCCAACCATCATATATAGCCACACAATCATGCTTATATTAAAACAGGAAAAATCCCAATAAATATAAAACTTCACTAAATCATCCACAAATCAAGATATAAACCATAATTTTTCATCTCTTAACACCACTAAGCATGAATTAAGCTTCATTAGGTGAAGGAGAGAGTTCATTCATTACTCACCTAGTAAAACAAGAGAGAGGGAGTTGCTTGTCACCTTAGCTTCCACAAACACTTCACCAATCAACTTACTAATACCAAATGAAGAGGTTTTATGGAAGGAATTCAAGATTAACCGGTTAGTTTATGAGATTGAGCAAGATTAGGACAAGGAATTGAGAGAGATTTTTCTTTCTTCCTTTGGAGAGAATTTCGGCCAAGAGAGAGAAAAGAATGAGGAAGATTAAGCTTCATTTGTCTTATAAGAAGGTTGGAAAAAATAAGAATTAATTCTAGCCACAAGTTTGGTTAACACTTAATTGGTTGAACAACAACCACACAATTTTCTCTCTCTTGTTGCATTTTGAACCACTAATTTTCGGCCAATAAGAAGCTACGAAGGGGGGGGGAAGATATTTTGCTCTATTAGTGGTAAACTTGCATGGCAAGTAAGTGGTGGTCAATTGGTGCGTTCAATCGGTAATGCGCGGGACCCGCCGGTTCGCGCCGTTTTTTCTTAAAACACACGTACTAGGGTTTTTACTTCCTATTCACTAATCTTATCTTATTGCTCCTAATTACATATTATTTCTCACTTAAAAGTCACTTTTAATCACCAAATTTGATCCTTTTTCCGTACCAAAATTTCATCCGGCGAAAATCACAAAAACCCTAATTTTGCTCCAATGCTGAAACCGAAGAGTGAAACCCTACTTTCTAGGCTCACTTGCACTTATTATGGAATAATTGGATAGTAGGGCTTTAAATCTTAATCCCTACATAGGGTTTTCGAAATACTCCTAAAACCAAACGTTACCGCCCAGCTAATGAATATATCAACGTAGAACGGACTGGGGCCTCACATTATTATTCACTCTTAATAGTCTAAGAATAAATGTCCAAAGTCCCTCAATTAATCGCACGTGCGAAAACGCGAACTTCCGATTTGTGCACGATAAAGCGAAATTCCTAAGAAATTCTTTTAACGATAGTATAACTAACTAATACTTGAGTACTTAAACATAAAAATAACCCTCCTAGAGAAAACCAATAAATAAGTGAATAAATCAATAAATAAATAAACAAATAAAAATAAAATTAAGGTAAAATATGAGTCCTCACACCAACCACTAGGGTTCGTCCTTGTTTCTTATCGTGTTTTGTTCTTATGTCTTGTGCAATCTGTCCAAAACTTTTAGACGCTAATTGCTACTGAATTTTACCCAGATTGTAGCGAGAAACTTGTCTTTATTGAGTTGTTTTGGTTGTGCAAGCAACCAGCAAAAGTCAAAAAAAAAAAGTGTGTCGCATACCTTGTTCTTGAGTCGTATTGCTGGAATTTTTCCTTTAGGACTGCCGAACCTGTTTTGCTATTGAACCTTGAATTCTTGTGTTGTTTCTTGTAAAAATTGAATACCAAAAGCATATTTGGGAAGTTCTTGAGCTTCTTGGCCAGATTTCTTGAAGTTCTTGAAAACATATTTGGGAGTTCTTGGGAAAAGTCTTGGGTTTCTTGAAAACAAACTTCAACTTTTCTTGGCCAATTGTGAACTTTGATCTGAATTCAAGTTGTTGGAACTAAATCTGAGTTTCTTGAAAAGATTTAGGGAGAGCCACAAAGAAAGAAATGAAAAAAAGAAAAAAAAGGAAAGAAAGATATTGGCTCAAGTTTCCTAATTGAGATACAAGTCCCAATCTTGAACTACTTCCAAATCCTAAAGCTTTTGGGATTGGAGTCAGCCAAGAAACCAACCCAAGCCACCCTAACCGCCTACATCAGGTCCAAATAGCCTTCCTAAACCCAAATTAGTTTCCAAACCCTTAGCCAAACCGCCATTGAATCCTTGAGTTCCCCAAGTCGGTTGGGCTAGTTTTTGCAAACTGATTTGACCGAAATTTGAGGACTGATTTACACATTATTTGAGCACCTTAAAAGCTCCATTTACCCTCCAAAATACTGACCAAAACTCAAGAAAACAGCAGCTCGAATTTCCAGCAAAAAGGGGCAAGTCGGATAGAAGTCTTTCTAGGATTCCAAATTCCAGCTTTGAGTCTCGTGTTGTCCCTTGTGTCAGTCATCCTAAAGTTGTTTCTCACCATATTTTGAGTCATTCATCTGGTCAGTCACGTCATACTCTCCGTTCCAATTGCTACAATCTTGTGATCTCGGTTGTTGAGTTGAACGACACGAGAAGGAGTTCTAATTTCTTCAAGGAGTTGAATGAGGTGCCTTGAGAATTGAATTGGTAAGATCATTAGAGTGTTTTAAACACTTGAGTGATACACGAGTGTGAGCGCATACATGTAAGGGTGTGTTGTGAGGAAACTTTCCTTTGTTTTGCTAACATTTTGTAGGTTAAGGATGCCCACCAAAGGGAGTTCACACCACTTTGATCCTACACTTATGTTGGAATCCATATTGGGAGATCTTGAAAGGAAGTTAAACAACTCAGTCCAACTCATGCATAAAAGTCTTGATAGAATTGAGAATGAATCTCTCAAGAGGAGGGGTTCCATTCAATCTAACTGTGCTAAAATGCCAAACCATGAATTTCGTACCCTCAAGGAGGAGATGGGTCGTGATCGTTCGAAAAGTGTTTATGAGAAATACAAGCACACTTGTGATGACTATAAAGAGGACCAAAGGAGGGAGTGCCAAACATTTAAAAAGGGTTCACTCTCAACCAAATCAGCTTGCTCATTTGAGAAGTCTCATAATTATACTCAAGCTGTGGAGCATAAGAGTTCTCACAATGGGTCAACGCATGGTGAGCTAAAGGAAGAAAGGTTGACCAAAAGGGAAAAGGAGCCCAATACATCAATTTCTTCAAATTCTAAGGATACAATCGAGCCATCTAAAGAGGAGCCGTGGTGGTGGGATTCTTATGAACACCTCCTACGACAAAAACTTGGGAGAGAGCGAGTTGTGCGTGATGGTGCACAATGTGAGGTTAAAGGTGAGAATGCACTTGAGGCAAAATCCGAAGGAAAAGTGAGTGAGCATTCAAAAGATTTCTGTGAGGAATATTCCATGAGTGATTCAGCCATAGTGAAAAAACAAGAGAGAAAGCAAACATCTATCGTAAAATCTAAGGATGTGAAGAGAACTTCTTATTGTACTATCTTAACTTTGCATTGTCTAGTGTTTCTTGTTTTGTGCAGGTTAAGCAAAGTGCAATCGCCTTGATTTTAAAATGTTCCATTCCTACATCCTTTAAAGAATTGAAGAGCTTTCATGGAGTTTGTGCTTTAAGTGTGGTATCTCTTTGTTATCAACAAATGATCAATTTCTCACCTAGAGTTGATTTGTTTGTTGGTGATCCGAATAAAGTTTCAAAGGGAGTAACTACGCTTGAGTCTTATTCTATAGTTCCTTATCGTTCATCTAGTGATACTCCATTGTTTCTTTTGAAGGATTTGTGGTTGTTGAAGTGTTACCAACTTTCAAGAATAAAGTGGTGAAGGGAGTAAAAGCTATTCAATTTCAAAAATCACCATTACTTCATGAAATTGCCTTCCTTATTGTTCAAAATTATGGTCCTTTACATGATAAAACTTGTTCATTATTTGCAGATTGTAAAGCTGTCCGGATGCCTCCAATGTTCCCTCAAGAAAAGCCATCGAATCCTAGGCAAACTATCATATATATTGCTGCCAGTTTTGAGGACCTATCATCAATATTAGTTTGGGAATTTTTAAGCATAATTCTGTCTCTTAAAGCTGATTGTTAATTATTTATTATGTCTACTTCAAATTGTGCTAACCCGTGTGCTTCATGTGATGGGGACTTCAAGCCTTTGCTACCACACATGTTGGGAGATGTGAACACGTGTGTTGAGCGTCCAAAATGTTGTTTTTAACTTGTTGATTCGTGCATCTAAGGAAGTGCAATACATTGCTTCAGCTTTATACATGCAAGAAGTACCCTATCACCAACATCTAGTAATGAATTTTGCCACTTTACACAACCAGATTCAACATTTTTCTAAGCTGATTGAGAGTCATTATGAAGATCCTTATCTAGTGCATGTGAACTGTAAGTTGTCAAGCAGTATTTGTGACGACCCCACCTCCCCCTAGGGCGTACCCCAGGGTTTAGCGGACCGCCTGCCTAGCTCTCGCCAGGACTCACTCACTCACTTCAAACAAAATAGGGTACAACCTCAAGAATAAAGGAAATAAGTTACCAAGTTTGGAAAGTACAAATACATTCATTTCTGTCTCAAACATCCATACAACCCCAAATACATCAAAAGATTAGAGTTCTAAATACATTCAACCCTAATCGAGCGACTAGTACGAGTACAATTACAAAATTTCAAAAAAAAACTAGACTATGATAGCCTGTACCAGTCTCACGCCTCGCTCGTACCCCATGTAAGGAAAACAAATGGCGTGGAATGAGCTAAAAATCCAGTGAGGTTCCAAATAACAAGTTGACCATTATTTAAAAGTTCACGTATCAAAGTAACAAAGTAGCGAGCATAACCAGTCCATAAAGTAAGCAATAACACTTCAAGTAGTGAAAATCTGGGCGGCATGTCCTTTGTATTTAGCTATTTTCCAGCCATTTATGGCTTCATTGTTTTCCTCAAATCAGCCCCAAAGTCACACACAAGAAATGTTACCACAATAGCCCTTCAACTAGGCTTAATGTCATTCAATTACAAAACAATACTAGTAATGCGACCGGAAACCAAGTTTAAGGACAAACAACAAAACAACAGGTTTGATGTCTCTTGGCGTTTCGGTCACAACTGAAGCTACACCTTTCGGTTTGGGGTAAACATTATACCGTTTCGAATCCAAGACAGAGAACTACAAGTCTTATGAAGACATTACCAGCCAATTGTATCATTTTCAAGGTCAAAATGTGCAATCTCAGAGAAAATAGAAAACTGTCCGCGAAACAGTGCATTTGGCAGTCAGGGGTAATTTTGTCATTTCACATGCTACAGTACTATGATTGAGCTTAAATTCTACAAGAAGCTATATAACTCCATTCCTTACAACTTTTATGTTTTAACCTAGACCTGATTTGGCCTCTAACATGGACGAATCATACAGGTCAGAAACAGGGCAACTTCCACTATCAATGCTGGAAATTTCTCTACTAAAGCCGGAAATTTCAACCAAAGCTGGAAAACCATATACCAAAGCTTAAAAGTTCACATCAAAGTTAAACCATCTCATATCAAACTATCAAGTTCATCTCCTTGCTGGAAAATGCATATCAAGGCTGGAAATTGAACATTAAAGCTGGAAATTACATGCTACCTTAACCAAAACCATAAAATCTTTCATAACCATGCTTCTTTTAACTTCAATCATAACTTATCTTGAATGAATCTCAAGAGACAAATAAAAGAGATGTTTTCTAGAAACTTAGCTCAAACCCCAAGCAAACAAGAGTTTTATTCCTCCAAAAACTCCACCAAGGTCTTCTCTCCAAGCTTAACGTAAGATTAATCGGTATGGATTTGGGTTAGTGTTTGGATTTTTTTCACAAATTAAAGCAAGGAAGTCAAGATGGAATTTTTCTCTCTTCCTCTCCTCTCTCTCTCGGCCAAGCTTGCAAGAAAATGAAATGGTTCGGTTCAATGTGTACAAGATGAAGACTAAGAAAGGCTTGGTCAAAGGGTCTTGGTCAAGACCTTGGATAGATTTTTTCCTCTTTGTTTTTTCCCCTAGCTCACGGTTCTCTCTCTCTCCTACTCTTAAGTTTGTTTTGTTTGGTTTTAAAACATGAAAGATGAATTAAATGATAAGAAAGTTTTGGTCAAAAGTTCCACAAATGTTCAACACTTGGCACCACCAAATTTTCTCTTGTTTTTTATTTCTTTTTCCTCTTGTTTTTAGGTCAAATATTTCGGCTGCTTTAAGGATTAATTAGGTGCTGATTAGCTGAAATAAAACCAAGAGGATTAGGGCAAGAAAGTAGAGGTCAAGTGGGGTACTCAGTCAGTAGCAAACGGTATACGTCGGTTCAAGCCTATTTTCCTTAACTCGCACGTACTTGTGTTTTTACTTATAGTTCACTAACTTATTATTATCACTTCTAATCACACATTTTTTTTCTTTTCTAAAACTCACTCTTAACCACCAAATTTAGTACACACACCTCACTAAGTGATCACACTCCCAAAATGCACCAAAGGCACACCAAAAACCCTAGTATGCACAAAAAACCCTAACTTATGCCCTTCCTTTTGAAAAATCATAACTTGAGTTATAAATGTCAAACATTCATACAACTTGGCTTATTAAAAACTAGACTTAACACACTAATAATCTTTAAAAGACACCTCAAAGAAATTCAACTCATAAGTTAGTCCAAATTGAGCCATAAGCTACTACAACATTCCTATGTTTACTTGTGCAGAACAAAATTTTCAGTCAACTTTGCCAATTTTTTGGAATTTATAGAGATTGAATCAAACTTTGAATTTTATATCGTACGAAGCTCTATGAGTCTTGTTTCAAATGCAACAAACGGAACTCAATTCCAACTTTCCTATACGAAGCTATAGCCAATTTCCCAAACCTGCGCAGAGCCTCCTGCGAAAATTTTTAGATTGTCTAACAACTTGAGATTATGAACTCTTTTCTTAACAAAATTCACTTCCTTGGCTCAAATTCAACCATTAAAGCAACCAAAAATCAAAGGTAAGTGAGTTCACATAAAGGTTATAAAGACAAGTAAATTTTCGGGGTCTCACACTCTCTTCCCCTTAAAAGAATTTCATCCTCGAAATTCTAAAGTTTGCTCGCACAACACTTGATGCTATAGAATTTTCCTCCAACTCTCAAGTGACTTTCTCTTACTCATAGTACAACCACAACTTACCTAGAGAGAAAATCTTATCACGTAAAGGCTACACTAATATGCTAAGGAAGTTTAACAAAGATATCAAAAACTGCAAAGTAATATAGACTTAAGAATCCGACGAAAAGAGAAAGCGATAACTACAAAACTTGGTTACTACTTCTACTAGATTTTAAAATCAAACATAGTACACTGGCAATATACTATCTTCTCTAATCGAACTGCCTTCCTTCATTATTAACCACAAATAGAGAATTCTTATTCAAATCCTTTTTCTCAAAATCTCCATACCTAATTCCAAAACTCTCAATCTTGGCACGATAATAATCAAAATCAAGTTCCTATGCGATATCGTAGAAGGGTAGAAAATAGAAAATAAATAGTCAAGCAAGAGTTAAAATGAGTTCAAAAGAAATACATGTGTAACCATAATCAACACAGGTACGGGAGAAATGAAACGAGCTACAATACTAGCGCCTTAACGTTCACGACATCCACAAACTAGCCATCATCCATAGAAACCCTAGCCAGACATGTACGAAACCAGTCCATAACAACACTCATTGCTCCACTCTCTTTGATCAGTTCAATCTCAAGCCCAATACTAGAATCTTTCACGCCTTGACGTTTACCATCCAAATTTATCCCAAGTTCAATCGAGATGTAGACCTATATTCTAGTGTTCTCCACTTTTTGTACTTGGATACAAGAATTCGAAACTAGGAGAATTCACATCTCGGGTCGTACGCTCCCAAATGCAAATCGTCCAAGTTAAGATTCCTACCTGACATACATATCTAGATTTCTCAAGTATCATGATAAAGGTTTTATGCCTATAACCTTCATGACTCACAACTTACGCTCATGAAGAGCACTAAGTCCTTTATACTCATTCATATAATTGGGACCATATCACCACTTGGCCCAAGCTCACCCCGCGCAGAGGCCACACGAAACAGCTCTGATATCATCTGTGATGACCCCACCTCCCCCTAGGGCGTACCCCTGGATTTACGGACCGCCTGCCCAACTCTCGAGAGGACTCACTCACTCACTCACTTCAAACAAAATAGGGTACAATCTCAAGAATAAAGGAAAAAAGTTACCAAGTTTGGAAAGTATAAATACATTCATTTCTGTCTCACACATCCATCAACCCCAAATACATCAAAAGATTGGAGTTCTAAATACATTCAACCCTAATCGAGCGACTAGTGCGAGTACAATTACAAAATTTCAAAAAAAAACTAGACTGCGCTAGCTTGTACCAGTCTCATGCCTCGCTCGTACCCCCTGTAAGGAAAACAAATGGCGTGGAATGAGCTAAAAGCCCAATGAGGTTCCAAATAGCAAGTTGATAATTATTTAAAAGTTCACATATCAAAGTAACAAAGTAGCAAGCATAACCAGTCCATAAAGTGAGCAATAACACTTCAAGTAGCAAATCTCAAAATGAGCGAGTGTAAAATTCTTTTCTAAAAGAAACAATAACACTACGAATAACAATCAAAGTATAAGGATACAGATGGCTCTCAAGAGCCAATTTCCCGGTGCTTCACCAGAGCTTGATCAAGTATTAGTTGACACTCCGTCAACTTTCGAGGAACGTAATCAGTCCAGTAGTACTTCGCTTCACACCAATCCATCCACCATTCAACCCCCTTATCGGGCCCGAACATCAACTAAACACTGATGGTAATACTTGAGTATACGGATTAGTCGAGGAGATAACACTCCACTCGACAGCACTAGATACTCATGGTTTGTTATCTAATCGACCAAGCCTTTGCCGGCTCGACTCGATTAACTAGCCAGTGGGGTTTGGGTTCCCAAGTACTCACTATAGTCGATGACCAATCGACTTAGTCAAGAGAAAAGTATGAAGACGGGAATGAGAGGTACCTCCTACTCGTATCGAGTGTGGTACATATTGCCGCTCAGCACTTACAAGTCAAGCACAAGTACAAATACAAGTACAGGTCAATGCAAATCAAGTCACTTATACAAGCATGAATGAGATATCAAGTATTTAGTTGAGTTAGGTCAAGTGCGATAAAGTACACACTTGCCCGACCAAACCAAGCAAATCTCGTCTGATTACGTTGGTAAATCAAATATCAAGTTCAATCATGTATTTGGAAGCACTCACCAAAGATTTAGTGCTTGTCAAAATCACGCTCAGGTGTAACTCCTTCATTGGAGTCCAAATCTGCGATAAAATATCATTTGAGAGCTTTGAAATTAACTAAGGTTCGAAACTTAAGCGTTTCGTTTAACGAAAATCAAGTAACTGAAACTTATTTGGGTAATATTCATGTTACTTATCACACCCTAGAAAACTCATGCTCGCTTTTTTAGTTTTGGTAAGAAAGTGATTAAAACTTTGGAATTCTCATTTGAGTCAAAAAGACAAAGAAAACGTATTTCTATTGGTCGCTACTTTCATTTTTCCAAGGGTACGAGTTTCGGCCAAATTCCAGCTTATATATCTCTACGAAAGAGGACTCAAATAACCTAGACAATTCAAGTTCAACTCAACCTCAACTCTTCGCTCGAACCACAAGTACACACGTCTAGTCCTCGAGTGAAAATTTGGACGGCATGTCCTTTGTATTTAGCTATTTTCCAGCAATTTATGGCTTCAGTGATTTCCTCAAATCAGCCCCAAAGTCACACACAAGCAATGTTACCACAATAACCCTTCAACTAATGCCATTCAATTACAAAACAATACTAGTAATGCGACCGGAAACCAAGTTTAAGGACAAACAATAAAACAACAGGTTTGACGTCTCTTGGCGTTTCGGTCACAACTGAATCTATGCCTATCGGTTTGGGGTACACTTTATACCTTTTCGAAGCTAAGACAGAGAACTACAAGTCTTATGAAGACATTGACAGCCAATTCGTTCATTTTCAAGGTCAAAATGTGCAATCTCAGAGAAAACAGAAAACTATTCGCGAAACAGTGCATTTGGCAGTCAGGGGTAATTTTGTCATTTCACATGCTACAGTGCTAAGATTGAGTTGAAATTTTACATGCAGCTATATAACTCCATTCCCAACAACTTTCATGTTTTAACCTAGACCTGATTCGGCCTCTAACATGGACGAATCATACAAGTCAGAAACAGGGCAGCTTCCACTATCAATGCTGGAAATTTCTCTACTAAAGCCGAAAATTTCAACCAAAGATGGAAAACCATATACCAAAGCTTAAAAGTTCACATCAAAATTAAACCATCTCATATCAAACTATCAAGTTCATCTCCTTGCTGGAAAATGCATATCAAGGCTCGAAATTGAACATTAAAGCTGGAAATTACATGCTACCTTAACCAAAACCATAAAATCTTTCATAACCATGCTTCTTTTAGCTTCAATCATAACTTATCTTGAATGAATCTCAAGAGACAATAAAAAAGATGTTTTCTAGAAACTTAGCTCAAACCCCAAGCAAACAAGAGTTTTATTCCTCCAAAAACTCCCCCAAAGTCTTCTCTCCAAGCTTAACTTAAGATTAATCGGTATGGATTTGGGTTAGGGTTTGGATTTTTTTCACAAATCAAGCAAGGAAGTCAAGATGGAATTTTTCTCTCTTCCCCTCCTCTCTCTCTCGACCAAGCTTGCAAGAAAATGAAATGGTTGGGTTCAATGTGTACAAGATGAAGACTAACAAAGGCTTGGTCAAAGGGCCTTGGACAAGACCTTGGATAGATTTCTTCCTCTTTGTTTTTTCTCCTAGCTCACGGTTCTCTCTTCCCCTACTCTTAAGTTTGTTTTGTTTGGTTTTAAAACATGAAAGATGAATTAAATGATAAGAAAGTTTTGGTCAAAAGTTCCACAAATGTTCAACACTTGGCACCACCAAATTTTCTCTTGTTTTTGGTTTTTTTCCTCTTGTTTTTAGGTCAAATATTTCGGCTGCTTTAAGGATTAATTAGGTGCTGATTAGCTGAAATAAAAATAAGAGGATTAGGGCAAGAAAGTAGCGGTCAAGTGGGGTACTTAGTCGGTAGCAAACGGTATACGTCGGTTCAAGCCTATTTTCCTTAACTCGCACGTACTTGTGTTTTTACTTATAGTTCACTAACTTATTATTATCACTTCTAATCACACATTTTATTTTTCTAAAACTCACTCTTAACCACCAAATTTAGTACACACACCTCACCAAGTGATCACACTCCTAAAATGCACCAAAGGCACACCAAAAACCCTAGTATGCACAAAAAACCTTAACTTATGCCCTTCCTTTTGAAAAATCATAACTTGAGTTATAAATGTCAAATATTCATACAACTTGGCCTATTAAAAACTAGACTTAACACAGTAATAATCTTTGAAAGACACCTCAAAGAAATTCAGCTCATAAGTTAGTCCAAATTGAGCCATAAGCTACTACAACATTCCTATCTTTATTTGTGCAGGACAGAATTTTCAGTCAACTTTGCCAATTTTTTGGAATTTATAGAGATTGAATTAAGCTTTGAATTTTATATCGTGGGAAGCACTATGAGTCTTGTTTCAAACGCAACAAACGAAACTCAATTCTGACTTTCCTATACGAAGTTATAGCCAATTTCCCGAAGCTGCGCAGAGCCTCCTGCGAAAATTTTTTAGATTGTCTAACAACTTGAGATTATGAACTCTTTTCTTAACAAAATTCACTTGCTTGGCTCAAATTCAACCATTAAAGCAACCAAGAATCAAAGGTAAGTGAGTTCACATAAAGGTTATAAAGACAAGTTGTGACAGTCCCACCTTCCCCTAAGGCGAACCAAAGGGATTAGCGGACTGCCTGCCCAACTCTCGCCAGGACTACGGGCAGATACACGCGATCTAAAACGTTTCGGGAAAATAAAAGCGCGCTCGGACAAGCCGAATCGATCCGAAAGTCAACCAAACATCAACCAGACATAAATACATTGAAATTCAATATTTACAACCACATTGGCATGTCAAAAGCTATTCATCATAGATACACATATTCGGTTTGCCAATCAAAAGATGAACCCAATACACATTAGGGTTTCATGCAAAGAGCTATTCAAAATAGACATATACATGGCTCAATTTGGCAACCAACAAGTATGATCTTCCAAAATGATCATTTTCCTGTAAGGAAAACAAATGGAACGGAGTGAGCTAAAGCTCAGTGAGTTACTACCACATAAGCAACAAAGATCACTTAAGCATAACCGTTCATTTCAAGTATACAAATAAGAAGCAAAACAAATCGGTAAAAGGATACGGACGGCTCTCAAGAGCCCATTTCCACGCTTGCATTCTTGATCCAACCTCATTGACCCTCCGTCAATGTTAAAAGTACCAAACCGTAGACCTCACTTTACTTCCATTCCTTCCACCCAACATACCCCAACCGGGCCCGCACTCCAAGCAGTAACTTTAGGTGATACTCGAGTACACCGGAACCAAGGGTCTCATTACCACAAGGTTCCCATTTCAGTCCCCGTGACTAGTCAATTTTCACGACCAAGCCCTCGCTGGCTCGATTCAAGTGACTACCAACGGGGTCGAGCTCAGTAGTACAGTAGGGCCGTTGGATACTCGTCCAACTGACACCCAAACAATATTCCATGAATGGAATCCATTAACTCAATATAGCAGTGCAGTAATACAGTGAAACATTAAACAGTCATTAACAGGATAAAAGGATGAGGGCGGTCAAGTACACCCTCACCTTAATCATTTCCAATAGCCAAACAAGCCTTCAAGGCATCACAAGCACATATAACAAAGCCACATTATAACATTCAAGTGAGTAGTATACTCACCACTCACGTAGGTGAGGTTTCATGCACCGCCGTCCAAAGTACGTCGTGCACTAACGTCACGCCCTAGAACATGTAAACAAATACCATAAGACTCGATAACGAGTCATAAAGCCATGCCAATCACAACCCCAAAAGGGTTTCCTATGCATATATAAGCATATAAGCAAACCAGAAAATCAGGAAATGGAACTCATTTGTCCCAACAACAAAAACAGTTTTGGCCTCCTAATGCGGTAATGGCACAAAATGCGATACGCTTATCGGATGAGGGTGTAAGACCCACCATCTCGAAGCTAAAAGACAGGGCTACAACAATGTAGAAGGCCACTCAGTCCAAATCCTAACACAACTAGGTCAAAAAGGCAGAATACCAAACCAGAACCGTAATTGCAGGTTCCCAAATCACACAATTCTGTAATTCGTCCAACTCAGTCTACACAGGTCCAAATGCATTGATTCCAAAGGCATATGATAGCTAAGACATCAAGATACATTTAATCAGAAGATACTAACATCCAAATCCAAAGAAATTGCAGTCAAAACAGACGATTACAATCGCAGTTCGCACATTCTGATCACCCAGCACAGCAACAGTAAAAACGACATATCTCATTCTACACTACTCCAAATGACCTGAAATTTTACAGGCATCTCAAACACATCAATACCTACAACTTTCATGTTTTAAGGAAAGGCCAATTCGGCCTCTAACCATATGATCCAAAACCGGACAGAAAAAGGGGGTTATGAAACCCTAACTTTTCACATTTCAATCCAAACTCAAAATTGATTGCAATTTCCTATCATATACATCCACTAGAGGCATAACCCCTTATTACCAACCATCATAAATAACCACAACACTATGATCATATTAAACCAGAAAATTCCTCAAAAAAATGAAAACTTCACCAATTCATTCCAAACCAAGAAATAAACCTCAATTTTCAACACTATAGCCACCATTAGGCACAAATTAAACATCATTAGGTGTAAGAGGAAGTGTAAGCACAACTTACCAAGTAAACAAGAGAGAGGAAGTTGTAGAACACCTTAGCTTCTGAAAGAAACTTCACCAAAACACTCACTAACACCAAATGGAGGAATTTTATGGAGTAGAAACTAGTTTAAGCACTTGAGTTGGATGATTGGCACTAAATGGTAGCTAAACTTGGAAGAGTTTTTCTTTCTTCTTTGATAGAGAGGGTCGGCCACCAAGGAGCAAGAAATGGTGATTTTTGGTGGTAATTTTAAGATATTTAACCAATGGGTCAAAAGTCAAAAACATGAATAGCGTTCCATAAAGTCCACCCAATGATATTGTGACACTTGGCACCTCTTTAAATGCATTTCTATCCTTTGGTCACCTGTCACATCAATCACTTCACCTCCTCTACTTATCTCTTAACACCCGATAAAGTTTACACACTATCCGAAACTTAACCTTATTGGCCGAATTTTTCCGAACGTTTCGCACTAGTGGGGCCCACGTCCATAATCTATCCGTAATTTTTCAAAAACTACTCAATGCTAGAAAAATCATCTAAAAACTATAATTACTCATAAAATCCACCAAGAAAATTTTCCTAAGCCATAAAATGCAGAAAACATGCAATTAAAGGGGAAAACCCTAGGAAAATTATTAGGGAAACTACGGGTTGCCTCTAAAAATTCCATCCATCGTCGTTGCCTCATGTTCAGTTCCTTCTGGGAGAAAAGGTACCTAAGACTCTTATGATCCGAGTACACTTCAAAGGTCACCCCGTATAGGTAATGCCTCCACTTTTTCAGAGCAAACACAACCGCGGCTAGTTCCAGATCGTGGGTCGGGTAATTCTGCTCGTGAAGCTTCAATTTCCTAGAGGCAAAAGAAATTACATTACGGTTCTGCATCAAAACACACCCTAGGCCTTCTCGCGACGCATCTGCATACACCGCGAACCCGTCCACTCCATTTGGCAAGACTAGTACTGGAGTCGTGGTCAATCTTCTCTTTAATTCCTGAAAACTTGTTTCGCATCGAGCATTCCAGATAAATCGACCATGCTTCTTCGTCAGGTCAGTTAAAGGTCCTGCTAGTTTGGAGAAATCTTTAATGAAACGGCGGTAGTACCCAGCTAGCCCTAGAAAGCTACGAATTTCCGTGGGAGTCTCTGGTCTCTTCCAATTTGTCACAGCCTCTACCTTTGCCGGGTCCACCGAAATACCTTCGTGGGAGATTACGTGCCCTAGGAATGCTACCTTCTCAAACCAAAACTCGCATTTACTAAACTTGGCGTACAACTGATATTCCCTTAACGTCTGCAACACCACTCTCAAATGCTCCTTATGCTCCTCGCGTGTCTTAGAGTAGACCAAAATGTCATCGATGAACACAACGACAAATCGGTCTAGATAGGGTTTGAAAACCCTATGCATTAGGTCCATAAAGACAACAGGAGCATTAGTCAGTCCAAAGGGCATAACGGCAAACTCGAAATGCCCATATCTCGAGTTGAAAGCAGTTTTCGGTATATCCTCCTTTCTAATCAACAACTGATAATATCCTTGTCGGAGGTCCAACTTGGAGAAGACCACTGCTCCTTGCAGCTGGTCGAACAACTCGTCGATGTGGGGCAGTGGATATTTATTCTTGATCGTAACATTGTTCAGACCCCGATAGTCAATACACATCCTCAAGGTTCCGTCCTTTTTCTTCACAAATAGAACAGGAGCTCCCCAAGGAGACCCACTCTCATGAATGAATCCCCGCTCCAAAAGATCTTGTAATTGCAACTTAAGCTCCTTAAGTTCCGCAGGCGCCATTCGGTAAGGGGTTTTTGAGATAGGTGAGTTTCCAGGTAACAGATCTATTTGGAATTCTATCTCCCGCTCTGGAGGTAAAGCTACTAACTCATCAGGGAATACATCCGGAAATTCCCTCACTACGGCCACGTCTTCCACTTTTAACTTATCCGTAGGGGTGTTGATCAAAAAGGCCAAAAATCCTTGCGCTCATCTACTTATCAGTTTCCTAGCTCGAATGCCCGAAATTAAAGCAGATGAGGCTAACCTACCCCTTATATCCAACCTTAAGGTTGCCTCGCCAGGAATGTGAAATTCTACCACCTTCGTTTTACAATCCAATTGAGCGTTATATTTGGCTAGCCAGTCCATACCCAAAATCACGTCATACCCCTTAATGGACAAGCTTATCAGGTCTCCTAAAAATCTCTTTTCACCTACCCAGACCTCACAATCCCTATAAACCATACTAGTCACCAAACGTTGATTCCCCGTGGGTGTACTAACTTCTAGGTCATATGGTAAACTAGCAGGTTTTATATCGATGCCACACATGAAAGCAGGGTTAACAAACGAATGAGTGGCACCAGGATCAATTAAAACTTTGGCAAAGCGGTGGAAAATATGGATCGTACCTTCTACGACCTCTGAAGACTCTGGGACCTGATGGGGCTCTAAGGAATACACCCTAGCTGGCACTTTAGGTTTGGACCCATCTCCCTTCGCTAGTCCAGTATTGGTCCTCGGCGGGGGTTGGCTTCCCTTTCCATCTTGTTTCAGGACCGGGCAAGTAGCCAATTGGTGGTCTGCGCTTCCACAACGCAGACATTTGCCTTGTTTCCTCCAGCAGTTATCTTCGGTGTGGTTTGGCTTCCCGCAATGCCCGCAGGGACTGCGAGGTGCTGAAGCCGAGCCACTCTGAGCATTTCCCCTTGGTCCTCGCCCAGCTTGGCCACCCCTGAATGGAGTCCCTCTACCTGAACCAGATTGTCGACCACCTCCCGTTCCTCGTCCAAATTTAGCAGGAGTGCTCTTATCACCCTGTCCAGAACTACTCCCAGGAAAGCCACGCTTCTTGGCCTGGAAGTTCCGGACTTGCAACCGTGCACTTTCAACCCGTTGGGCCTTTTCTACAACCTCGCTAAACGCAGTGATTTGAGCCACCGCGAGGTCTTTTTGAATCTCAACATTCAAACCCTAAATAAAGCGCCTAATTCGTCGTTGTTCAGTCATGATTAACTCAGGCGTAAACTTGGACAAGCGGGTGAATTGACTCTCATATTCCGCCACCGTCTGAGTCCCTTGGCGGAGCCTAATAAACTCGTCCTCCTTCCTCTCCTGGACTAGAGGAGGCAAAAACTTCGCATTAAACTCTCGAATGAAGTTCACCCAAGTCCTGGGTGTCTGCTCCCGTTCCCATTTCTGTCGGATCACGTTCCACCAGGAACGGGCCGCCCCCTCAAGCTGAAACACGGCAAACGTCACCTGCCGTTCATCAGGGTAGTGTAAGGCTGCAAATATGTCAACCATCTTTTCAAGCCATCTCTCGGCAATGTCCGGGTCGGGTCCCCCAACAAACTTCGGCGGAGCGAACTTTTGGAAGCGTTCGAGAGCTCTATCTTCGCTCTCGACATGATGGCCAGGATTTCCGGGGGTTCCAGGGTTAGGGTTTGGGTTCTGGGCTTATTGCTGCACTACTTGTGCTAGCAGGTTTGTCATTTGCTGCATAGCAGCAGCTATCTGCACGTTAGGGTCGGCTTGGGGTTCAGGATCAGGTCCAGTCGAGGTTTCCCCCGTACCCCTAACCGGTGTGGGTTGTCTAGTTCCGCGCCCACGTCCCCGACCACTCCGAGTACCTTCCATAAGTTTTACTTGGTCTTGGTCTAAGCAAGAGTACTAAGCCAAAGTAATGACAAGGCATGTAAGTAATACGCAACACTTGCACAATAACACATACTTATACATTGCAAACATGATCACAAACATATATATACAACCAAGCAAGATCAAGCCACACACATATATACAATCAGTCAAGTCATGTACAGGCAAGTCAGAAAAACACAGACGATTCCCCCGAGGAATGGCCTTAACAAAAGAAATTTACACGTAGCTAATCCAAACAACCAAAACGATTAGCTAAGGCTCTATTCCTATCCCTATGTACATACAAAAACCACCAAACTATCCCAAAAGAAGCCTAGAAGTCAAGGCCTAGTCAGTTGCCGGAGTCTGGGACCCAGGCGACGGGGTAGACTCCTCCCCAGCCTCGGCCCCCGCACACGAAGCCTCATTACTATACTCCTCAAGGCCGTCGTCACACAGATTAAGGATCGACTCAGCGCGACCCCTGACTTGGCGAGCTCGCTTAATCTCGCGCTCTCGAGCCTCCCTCAGTTGAGCGCAGAGATCGTCAACTCTACCCTCGACCTCAATCACGTCGTATTCTAGCTCCTTAATATGTGCAGCTTACTTCTCGCTGGTCGCCCTATCCTGGATCGCCTCGACCTCAAGTCGAGCATTCTCCCTAGCCAACACCTTACGCTCCTTGTCCAGAGCAAACACAAGAGCGTTCGGATAGGAATACTTCGGTTTACACGCACACCGTCGAAGACGGTTAGACGGGCTCCAGCGGATAACGGCCCCTCCCGGCCGTATCTGATATGGGATCACGGGGAGTGCTCTGCGGGGTCTCACGCCCGAAGGACTAGCACTAGAGTCACCCTGTCCGGCCATCCTACACCACAAGAACAATGAACCATAAATATAAGCTTAAAGGCCATAACAACAAATCCGCAAATCAAGCAGTCCTATAACACCCAGGCTAATTCAAACCTAGGCTCTGATACCACCTGTGACAGCCCCACCTTCCCCTAAGGCGAACCAAAGGGGTTAGCGGACTGCCTGCCCAGCTCTCGCCAGGACTACGGGCAGATACACGCGATCTAAAACGTTTCGGGAAAATAAAAGCGCGCTCGGACAAGCCGAATCGATCCGAAAGTCAACCAAACATCAACCAGACATAAATACATTGAAATTCAATATTTACAACCACATTGGCATGTCAAAAGCTATTCATCATAGATACACATATTCGGTTTGCCAATCAAAAGATGAACCCAATACACATTAGGGTTTCATGCAAAGAGCTATTCAAAATAGACATATACATGGCTCAATTTGGCAACCAACAAGTATGATCTTCCAAAATGATCATTTTCCTGTAAGGAAAACAAATGGAACGGAGTGAGCTAAAGCTCAGTGAGTTACTACCACATAAGCAACAAAGATCACTTAAGCATAACCGTTCATTTCAAGTATACAAATAAGAAGCAAACAAATCGGTAAAAGGATACGGACGGCTCTCAAGAGCCCATTTCCACGCTTGCATTCTTGATCCAACCTCATTGACCCTCCGTCAATGTTAAAAGTACCAAACCGTAGACCTCACTTTACTTCCATTCCTTCCACCCAACATACCCCAACCGGGCCCGCACTCCAAGCAGTAACTTTAGGTGATACTCGAGTACACCGGAACCAAGGGTCTCATTACCACAAGGTTCCCATTTCAGTCCCCGTGACTAGTCAATTTTCACGACCAAGCCCTCGCTGGCTCGATTCAAGTGACTACAAACGGGGTCGAGCTCAGTAGTACAGTAGGGCCGTTGGATACTCGTCCAACTGACACCCAAACAATATTCCATGAATGGAATCCATTAACTCAATATAGCAGTGCAGTAATACAGTGAAACATTAAACAGTCATTAACAGGATAAAAGGATGAGGGCGGTCAAGTACACCCTCACCTTAATCATTTCCAATAGCCAAACAAGCCTTCAAGGCATCACAAGCACATATAACAAAGCCACATTATAACATTCAAGTGAGTAGTATACTCACCACTCACGTAGGTGAGGTTTCATGCACCGCCGTCCAAAGTACGTCGTGCACTAACGTCACGCCCTAGAACATGTAAACAAATACCATAAGACTCGATAACGAGTCATAAAGCCATGCCAATCACAACCCCAAAAGGGTTTCCTATGCATATATAAGCATATAAGCAAACCAGAAAATCAGGAAATGGAACTCATTTGTCCCAACAACAAAAACAGTTTTGGCCTCCTAATGCGGTAATGGCACAAAATGCGCTACGCTTATCGGATGAGGGTGTAAGACCCACCATCTCGAAGCTAAAAGACAGGGCTACAACAATGTAGAAGGCCACTCAGTCCAAATCCTAGCACAACTAGGTCAAAAAGGCAGAATACCAAACCAGAACCGTAATTGCAGGTTCCCAAATCACACAATGCTGTAATTCGTCCAACTCAGTCTACACAGGTCCAAATGCATTTATTCCAAAGGCATATGATAGATAAGAAATCAAGTTACATTTCATCAGAAGACACCAATATCCAAATCCAAAGAAATTTGAGTCAAAATAGACGATTACAATCGCAGTTCGCACATTCTGATCACCCAGAACAGCAACAGTAAAAACGACATATCTCATTCTACACTACTCCAACTGACCTGAACTTTTACAGGAATCTCAAACACATCAATACCTACAACTTTCATGTTTTAATTAAAGGCCAATTCGGCCTCTAACCATATGATCCAAAACCGGACAGAAAAGGGGGTTATGAAACCCTAACTTTTCACATTTCAATCCAAACTCAAAATTGATTGCAATTTCCTATCATATACATCCACTAGAGGCATAACCCCTTATTACCAACCATCATAAATAACCACAACACTATGATCACATTAAACCAGAATATTCCGCAAAAAAATGAAAACTTCACCAATTCATTCCAAACCAAGAAATAAACCTCAATTTTCAACACTATAGCCACCATTAGGCACAAATTAAACATCATTAGGTGTAAGAGGAAGTGTAAGCACAACTTACCAAGTAAAAAAGAGAGAGGAAGTTGTAGAACACCTTAGCTTCTCAAAGAAACTTCACCAAAACACTCACTAACACCAAATGGAGGAATTTTATGGAGTAGAAACTAGTTTAAGCACTTGAGTTGGATGATTGGCACTAAATGGTAGCTAAACTTAGAAGAGTTTTTCTTTCTTCTTTGATAGAGAGGGCCGGCCACCAAGAAGCAAGAAATGGTGATTTTTGGTGGTAATTTTAAGATATTTAACCAATGGGTCAAAAGTCAAAAACATGAATAGTGTTCCATAAAGTCCACCCAATGATATTGTGACACTTGGCACCTCTTTAAATGCATTTCTATCCTTTGGTCACCTCTCACATCAATCACTTCACCTCCTCTACTTATCTCTTAACACCCGATAAAGTTTACACAGTATCCGAAACTTAACCTTATTGGCCGAATTTTTCCGAACTTTTCGCACTAGTGGGGCCCACGTCCATAATCTATCCGTAATTTTTCAAAAACTACTCAATGCTAGAAAAATCATCTAAAAACTATAATTACTCATAAAATCCACCAAGAAAATTTTCCTAAGCCATAAAATGCAAAAAACATGCAATTAAAGGGGAAAACCCTAGGAAAATTTTTAGGGAAACTACAGGTTCTCACACAAGTAAATTTTCGGGGTCTCACAGTACATGTACTAATTATGTGATTTGTTCTGTAGGTTTGAATTTGACATGCAACGACCAAGGGTTGATTAGAGAGTTTTGGAGTGTTACATGGAATTTTCACAAACTTTATACAAGGCATTTCTTGTCTTGGAGAATGTTCTTGTTCAAGGGCATCATGAGGTTGTCCAAGCGACACGTGACATGGCTGGTGCTCATTCATCTAGTTCCACATTGCTATCCTACAAGTGTGCCGACATCAGGGGATTACATTTGGAACAAATTCTGGTGGAAAATGTGCAATGTTCTTCCTTTCATTAACATTTCTCCCCCCAAGATTTGAGGACAAATCTTTTTCAAGAAGAGGGGAATGATACGAACCAAGAAATACCATTGGCTAAGGTTCGAGTCCCTCTAGGACCCGTGATGCGAGCTCGAGCTAAGTAGATGAGAGAGGAACTCCAAGGGCTTGTTCGTGAGGTGCAAAGCCAAGAAATTGTCCCCAAGGTCATTGAGGGACTTGAGCATGAAGGATTGAAGGTTGTCCATGTTGTTCAAGTCAAGGAGGACCACGATTGAAGGCTGCCTAGTTCGAGTTTGTGTTAGCCGTTTAATTAGTTAGTTTGGAGTCTTGTTTAGTCATTTTATTCATGGAATGAAATCGGCCAGCTTGCTAAAATGTAGGAGCCGATTCTAGGGTCCTAAAATGAAGGAACCTTAGTCATGTTTAGCCTTTTCCGTTTCACTTTATGTTTTCTACTTGTATGGCTATAAACAGCCTACCTTGGGTCTTGTTTAATTCATTCAATAAATAAATCAAATTTTGAGAGTTTTCTTGGTTTCTCCAAGGCTTCTTGAATAACTTAGAATTTCTCTGTGTTCGTGACTTATCAATCTAGAATCGCACTAGGTTGTGGCGTCTTCTACCTTTATACCAAGGTTCGTTAACTACGTGATTAACGGGTTGAGGTCA
The DNA here is from genome assembly GCF_036785885.1 of Coffea arabica. Lineage (NCBI taxonomy): Eukaryota > Viridiplantae > Streptophyta > Magnoliopsida > Gentianales > Rubiaceae > Coffea > Coffea arabica. Next base: position 23,344,073 of record NC_092318.1, read on the forward strand.
TCCTCCAAGCTTGGTATTCTCTTGTCGATCCTGAGTCTAATCTCTTACGGGTTTCGTTACAAGGTTGGCGACGTTCGTATCACGACCATTTTGGTCTCTTCCTTATTTATTTTCGTCTTACATGATTAAAGTGTTATTTTAACGTTACTTATGTATATTTATTTTACGTCTATGTCTTTAGACATAACTAAGACTATGGACGGCCGTAGAAGTAGAAGGGGCCGAGGGCGTGGGGTTAGGCAATCCCAAACCCATGGGGATGATCAAGGATCGGCAATTGGGCCGAGCCAAGAACAAGAAAAATGTAGATGGTAACCAAGTGGCTACTGCCATTAACCGTATGATAGATATCTTAGAACGGTTAGCAGAGCGGCAGGGTCCAAGACCTGTTAACCAACCCGGGGCTCAGGAAAGAGGGGAGGATAGAGGCTTGGAGCGATTTTTTAAATTTGCTCCACCTAAGTGCACTGGAGGACCTGATCCCGAGCTAGCGGAGGATTGGCTGGAACGAATGACCAATATATTCACCGCCTTAGATTATACCGAGGAGAGACGTGTGAACTTTGCTACCTTTCAATTTGAGGGTGCAGCACGTGCTTGGTGGGATGTGATAAGGAAAAAATGGGAAAGAGTGCAGACCCCTTGGACCTGGAAAAACTTTATAAGAGAGTTTAATAAGAAGTTTCTCCCGCCCTTGATTCAAGAGAAATGGGAGGACAAATTCATAAAATTGAGACAGGGGGCTTCTAGCGTGGCCGACTATGAGGGGAGATTCACTAAGCTTTCTACGTACGCTCCAGAATTGGTGGCCACTGAAAGGAGAATGATAAGACAATTTGTACAAGGACTTAATGTGGAGATTCAAGAGGGGTTGGCTGCGGCCCAAATCTCTGTGACAGCCCCACCTCACCCTAAGGCGAACCAAAGGGTTCGGCGGACCGCCTGCCCAACTCTCACCAGGACTACGGAGTCGAATCTCACAAATCCTATATAGCGCACAAACGAATCCCCAAAAGAACAATCAATCGAAGACTGCTAAGGTGAGACACATGCGTTCTACACCGTAGGGTACCAGGGTACTTCGATTAAGCGCCTCAACGGAAACGAAAATGAAGACAAAAATGCAAATGGAAAGTGGACACATCACAATCCGACCAAGATATGGCCGGATTTGGTGAACAGTTCCTACCAGAATTTTCTTTCCTTGGTCAAATGCCGCGCCCGTCCGATCGTCCAATGGTTACAAGTAGCATCTCAATAACTGCAGAGGTACCATCTCAAATGAATACACTTAATGTACATGATAAAACACTTATATACATATATTGAAAACTTTACAATTAAAAGCGTGATACTTAATTAAAAGACAATTAGGGTTTTCATTACACAAGAGCTAACAAAAGAAAGTTTACACAAGCTCAACCCTTTTCTCAAAATTACGGTTCAAAGTGTGGTTCCTTGTAAGGAAAACAACGATAACGGGAAGGGGTGAGCTTACGCTCATTGAGGTACCAAAATAATAGCAATTAAGAATCATGGAACTTCATATTCAATTAGTCACGTATGCAACTCAAATAAAGAAATGTACAAACACCATAGATAGAAAGGATACGGGTGGCTCTCAGGAGCCCAAAATTTCCGGTTGCCGTACTTGATCCAAACCGGTTAACTCTCCGTCAACGTATGAAGAACAACCATGTGCGTAGATCCCCACTTTACACCAAATTCCGTCCACCAAACTTACCACTTACCGGGTCCGAACACCTCAACAGAAATAGAAGTGGTAATACTCGAGTATACCGGAATCAAGAGTCTCAATACCCAATGATTCCTAGAAACAGACTACCGTGGTTCGTTATCTAATCAACCTGGCCCTTACCGGTTCGACTCGAGTAGCTTAGCCACAGGATTTGAGCTCAGAGGTCACAGAAAGGTCGTTGGATACAAGCCTCCAAATGACGTCAGAACAGATACACATACAGATAACAGATTCAAATTCACACAGCAAATAGGCATACAGACAGATAAGAGAACGAGTGTGATAAGGTACACCCTCGTCTCAAACAGAATAAATAGATAGTACAGTCATTCAAATCATAGATTGCAAGTACAGAAACCAAGTTAAGCAACAATGAAGGGAGTGGTACACTCACCAGTTCAAGTAAAACAAATTCAAACGTTTCCCCCCGAAATACTTCCTGGATCACCAGCACGTCCTAAAATGATCAAAGTAAACAATTATGGTTCCTTTGGGAACGACATTCACAAATGAAACTCAACTATGAGTCATAAGTGTAAACAAACGAACTACGAATGCAAGGGTGCAAAAGCGTGATTTTGGAACGAAAAGGTAACGAAAGGACCTAGGGCTTGAACGACCCAAAAGCCCTTCATTTGTACCAAAAAGGCAACTCAAACTTAAAGGGACCAAATGGCCTAGAAAATTGGACAGCATCTCCCCTAAATTTGCTTACTTTTCCATCCTACAATCAACACCAACTCATCTCAAATCAACCACAATTCTACATACAAATCCTAAACATACCTTTCGGCATAACAACCACAACTGAAGCTACACTTATCGGATTGAAACAAATTTTATGGTGTTTCGAAGCTAATACATATATATACATTTCTTATGAAGACCTACAAAGCCAAATCATGCATTTTCATGGTCAAAAATGGAAATCTCCACGAAAACATAAATCTATCCACGAAACAGGACTCATGGGCAGTCAACGGTATTTCGGTCATTTCACATGATACAGTGCTCGGATCGTGCTGAAATTTTGAAGGCAGCTATTTAACACCATTTCCTACAACTTTCATGTTTTAATCTAAGCCTGATTCGGTCTCTAACATGCACAAATAAAGCCGGTTAGAACAGGGAAGATTGGAACCCTAAAACTGAAATTTCCGCACAAAACTGAAATTTTTCGCAACCAACTACAACTAAAATATAAAAGCTTCATTTTACACCATATCAAGCCATCATTCATGGCCAACCACTAATGATCATATAAAATCAGAAAAATCACCAATAAAATCTGAAATTTAACTAACTCTACCTCAAACCACAAAATCTTCCATAAAATAGCATATTTAACCACTACAAACTACTAATTTACCATTATTAGGAACAAAAGTGAGTTTCCAAGAAAAATACCTTAACATCTCAAGAAAGGTAGTAGCTTAGGGGTTTCTCTTCCAAATCAACTCCACCAATACCTTGAAACTCCCTTAGCAAGTCACTTTAGTGGACAAATTCAAGATTTAATCGGTTGGATTTCAAGATTGAAGCAAGAAATGGATGAAGTAAGTTGAAGGTTCCTCTCTCTTTTCTCTCTATGAAGTTCGGCCAAGAGGAGCAAGAATGAAGATGATTTTGGATCAAATTACATATTTGGTAAAGTTAGGAAATAGTGGTCAAAGTCAAGTTTGAATTAAAAAGTGACACATGGCACCTTGTAGGCTTAAAGTTATCCTTTTATCTCTCCAAGATTAAACCATCTAGGTAACCTCTAATTATCTCCTAACACCTAGTAATTTAATCCCTTTGTGCAAAACTTAACCTAATTGGCCGAATTTCTCTCACTTAACGCACTAGCGGGTCCCACATCCAATATACACTCCAAACTTAACATGAATTAACTTATATCAGGAAAATGATTTAAAAACTCTATTCACTTATAAAATCTCTAGAAAAAGCAATATCATAGGGTATAGTGAAGAAAATGCATGAGAGAAAATAAAATAAAAGAATATAAAATAAGGAAAATTTACGGGTCCTCACACTCTTTCCCCCTTAAAGAAATTTCTTCCTCGAAATTTCCTTCTCAACGGAATCTATCAAAATCTGCATTAGACGGCGGATCATACCTTCTACGTCCTTAGACGAGTCAGAGACCTGAAGTTGCTCTGGGAATTTGTGACGACCCCACTTCTCCCAAGGGCGAACCCAAGGGTATCGGCGGGCCGCCTGCCTAGCTCGCGCCAGGACTCAAAACTTAAAGCAATAAAATTAGATAAATCGAAAGAGCACTATATACAATATATATACAATCCCAAAAGTTACATTTACATCCTCAAAAGTCTCGAGTCAAACCACTCTAATACACTATAACCACAACCAGCAGAAGATAGACCCTAAGAAGGGTCCTTATACAAACCACCAAAACTAAAACAAACATCCTAACTGTTTAACTAATACAAGCCAATCTAACTATACTAGTGTACGAGCCAAAAGTCCCCGCGTCGACCCCTGCTAAGGAAAACAAAAGGAAAGGGGTAAGCTATATGCTTAGTAAGTAAACAGGGGCGAAAGCATAAATTTCACGTAACAACAGTTACACAGTAAGAGTAAAGCAAAAGCAGAAAAGTAACATCACATAATAAGGATACAGGTGGCTCCAAAGCCAATTCATATGCCATGCGTGATCTCCTGCCGACACTCCGTCGACCACACTCAATGGTCCGTAGAACTTCACTTGTACACCCACCGACACCTTATCACCCTCACTGGCCAGTCACCTCACAAACTTGCCCGGGCGAACGAAATCACAAACTTGAGCTTGAGTCACAAGCTCGGGTCACAAACTTGGTCACCTTCTCGGTGAACCGGATTCACAAAATTGGTTCATAACATGAACCTACAAACTTGGTGACCTCAGACTAAGTTGGACTGACTTCGACCAAGCCCTAACCGGCTCGAATAGTCCAAACAGGTCTTAGATCGGGCCCACGAACTCACAAACTTTGCAAACTTCACAAACTTTACTCGAAAGTCGCCCCGAGCCACAAGCTCAAGGGTTTTGGTTCCAAAAGGTTCATATACATATGCCAAGTACAATTATACATTCAAATTAGGGTTTAGGTCGAGTGCGATAAAGTACACCCTTGCCTAAGTACCCTTTTCACACATCTCAAACACATAGCAAAGAAAACACACCAAACTGGCCTGAATACTTACTCAAAACGGAAATAGCAAAAGTACGAAGTCGGAGCGAAACGAACAGCTAGTAGTGGACCCCACCAGATCCGCCCAGCTCACCACCGTCTGAAATAGGAGATTGTGTCACATAATATCGTAAACGGCTACTATCGTGCCTCAAACAAACAAAACGGCAAAAACGGCACGCGCGCACGTACATATGACGGACGGAAACGGAAACGGCCGTTAGCGGAAACGGCAGATTTGACACTCATTTCTATTTTAATCATAAGTTGAGCTACGAATATCGGATTAAGGCGTATGAGATGCCATATCGAAGCTTAAAGGATGAACAACAACTGTTATGAAGACATCCAGAACTGAAACTGGAGGCTTCAGTCCCAAATGAACCAAACACAATCACTTACGAAATCTGGCCAATACACAAATGGTCAGTTGTGAGTGCAAACTGTTTTCTATGCTACACATGGGCAAAAGAGTTGAAAATTGGCAGTTAGATAGTTCATTCCAATTGGAACAACTTTCATGAAGGTCGGCAATCCAAATTCGGAACAGAAGTTGGTCGTCAGGACCAAAACAAATCTGACCAGAAAATGGTTATTTTCACGGGCAGGCCTTATTTGCTCGGCTATATCTCATGAAATTCCAAGGGCGTTAGAAAGCTCTGATATAGAGCTATAAGTTTGGTGTTTTGGTCGCAAGCCCAAACAGCTTGTAACCTAGTCAAACGTGAAGCCAAAGTTCCAGTCGTAAACTGTCCGGATATAAGAACAGAACAGAATTTGACGGTCAAAACAGGTCTGAGTATGTCGTTTAGAACTCAGGTTATACCACTCCGTTAATCCTGAAAATTTACAGGGATATCCAGGACTTAAGGGGCTACAACAATGTAGAAGGCCTCTCAATCCAAATCCTAGCACAACTAAGTCAAAATGCAGAAAACCAACCCAGAACCGTAATTGCAGGTTCCCAAATCACACAAAACTGTAATCAGTCCAAGTCAGTCTATACAGGTCCAAAAGCATTGATTCCAATGGAATATGAAAGCTAAGACATCAAGATACATTTTATCAGAAGACACTAACAACAAAATCCAAACCAATTCCAGTCAAAACAGACGATTACAATCACAGTTCGCACATTCTGATCACCCAGAACAGCAACAGAAAAAACGGCATAACTCACTCTACACTACTCCAAATGCCCTAAAATTTTTGAGGCACTTCAAAATCATCAATACCTACAACTTTCATGTTTTGAGTAAAGTCCAATTCGGCCTCTATCTATGACCTAAAATTTCGGACAGAATGTTCAACCAAGAACCCTAATTTTCCAGAAATTCTTCCAAATCCAAAATTGATTGCAATTATCAACTATTCACACCTACTAGTGTCATTATAGGCCATTACCATTCATCATACAAGGTCACAACATCCCATTCATATTAAACCAGCAAATTCATCATAAAATGGAAAACTTCACCAAAACTCTTCAAATCAAGAAATAAATCATATATTCCATCACTCAAGCTACTTCTAAGCATAACATAAACATCATTAGGTGTAGTAGAGTTGTTCTAGCATCACTTACCAAGTAACAAGAGAGATAGGGATTGTGGACACCTTAGCTCTTCAAAACAACTTCACTAGACCACTCACTATCACTAAAAGGAAAGATTTTATGGAGTAAAATGGATGTAAGCTAATGTTTTTGGGTGATTTGCACCAAGTAGAAGCTTGAAAGTGGATGGAGTTCTCTTCCTTTTGGAGCTTGAGAGGGCCGGCTATGGTGAAGAAAGAATGAGGAAATTTTAATGAATTTTGAAGATATTTAACCTTTGGTCAAAAAAGTCAAAAATGTGAATAGTAAACCATAAAGTCCAACCAACCACCAAGTGACACGTGGCACTCATTAATGCATGTCAATCCTTTCTTTTCTCTCTCACATCAATCATTTCACCTTCTCTACTTATCTCCTAACACCCGATAAATTTTTCACAGTATCCGAAATTTAAGCTTATTGGCCGAATTTTCCCGAACTTTTCGCACTAGTGGGTCTCACGTCCGAAATCCGTTCTTATTTTCTCAAAATCTAACCGATACTAGAAAAATCATCTAAAACTATATTTACTCATAAAAATTATCTGGGGAACTTTTCTAATAAGAAAATGTGGAAAAGCGGCGATAAATAATCTCCACTGAAACTTTCTAATATTGCAACACTAGAGGTTTGCTAATCATTCAAACTTACTAACCTATGGCAAGGCACACACTAGATTACCGAATATAAATTATAGCTTGAACCGTATAATCATAATACGTAAACTAGGATTTTCCAACTTAACCGAATTAGGGTTTCCTTCCTAGCCATAAAACCCTATTTTCCAAACCAAATATCAAATAACCCCAATATCGACTTACGATCGGACTGGGGCCTCACAGAATTCACCCGAGCCGGTACTTTCGATCCAGTCCCTTTCCCCTTCGTCTGTTCTGGGTTAGTCTTGATTGGTTGCTGGGTTATTTTCCCTTCGCGTAGTACAACTGGGCAGTTAGCAACCCGATGATTGGCACCCCCACAACGCAGGCATTTTCTCCTTCTTTTCCAACAATTCACCTCAGTATGATTGATTTTTCCACAATAGCCACAAGATAGGCGTGGAATTGAGATTTGATCTCCTGGTGGGGCCTCTCTCGGAATATCTTCTTTAGGTGACCCCAAAATTCTCGCACCACTAGTTCCTCTACCTACCTTAGCGAGTGGCCTACCTGGATCACCTTGTTCTTGCCTTTGAATTTCACTAAGTGCACCCATTTTCTTTGCATGGAAGGCCTTCACCTGTGCACCTGAAATTTCTATCCTTTGGCTTTTCTCTGGAACTTTCGTAAAAGTATTAATTTGTGCCCTTGCTAAAGTCTCTGCTAAAATCTCTTCGCATTGCCTTTTCAGTTCTATCTTCTCGTGCAATAGCTCAATTTTCTCCGAGTATTCATGTTTCCATCGCTCTTCCCAGTACTCGGCTAACCTCTTTTGAACCTCTACTTTGTTTCGAAGAATCTCGATCTCCTTATACCTACCAACCAAGTGTGCCATCTCGCGGATTCGGTGGAACTCAAGTGATAGCCTGCCAGACAAGTTAATGAATCATAATAAGTAACTAGGTATAAGTGGCAATCTAACCATATAACTGTTAAGTTCCTTTGCTCCCAATTCAACCATGGAAGATTAAACTTAGATATGCTCAAATGAAAAAGGCGGGAAAATGGAACATAGTTAGGACAATATCTTATGATACTATATTACGTATCACGTATATACATATTGAAACCTTAAAGCATACTTCGTATATCAAGAGTTTCACACCCTATGCCACATCTTTGTTTCCAAAATCTCTCTACCTACGTCTAAAATTCTCAATCTCGGTACGCTAATAATCAAGCCAAGTTCATACGAAAACAATAGTGGATAGGTATCAAGAAACTATAGACAAGGGTAGTTCGTCGAGGACCAAGCTACGGGTATCCGATATCCAAAGTGTGATAGAGACCTAGATCATTGCAGTCAGACCATCTCAAATCAAATAAACACTTATCAAGTCCTCACAGTCATAGCAAAAGAAAACAGGTCTTAGGTGTGAATTCCGCAATGTACCCTACAATCTAATCACCCTCTAGAAAACCCTAGCCAGACTAGTATGAGATTAGTCCATGATAACACTTCCAGATCCAACCCCCTCGATCAGTCTAATTACTAGGTCCAATATAAAGATCTTTCGTGCCTTGTTCTTGGCCATCAAGAGTTACCTCAAATTCAATCAAGATACAGACCCTTATTCTACCGCTCTCCACCCTTTGGTACTCAGGTCCAAGAATCTAAAATAAGATAATTCACAAGTCGAGCCGACTGGTCCCAAGAGTAAATCATCTATATTAAAGATTCTTACCCGACATACATATCTATTGTCTGCAAGTACCATAAGAAAGGTTTGAAACTTATAACATGTCATGATTCATAACTTATGCTCGAAAGAGGACTTAGACCTTTAGGCTCATTCACGAAATCAGGACCATAACACCACTTGGCCCAAGCTCGCTCCTCGCAGAGACCATGCGAAGCGGCACTGATACCACCTGTGACAGCCCCACCTCACCCTAAGGCGAACCAAAGGGTTCGGCAGACCGCCTGTCCAACTCTCGCCAGGACTACGGAGTCGAATCTCACAAACCCTATATAGCGCACAAACGAATCCCCAAGAGAACAATCAATTGAAGACTACTAAGTTGAGACACATGCGTTCTACACCGTAGGGTACCAGGGCACTTCGATTAAACGCCTCAACAGAAACGAAAATAAAGACGAAAATGCAAATGGAAAGTGGACACATCACAATCCGACCAAGATACGGTCGGATTTGGCGAACAGTTCCCGCCAGAATTTTCTTTCCTTGGTCAAATGCCGCGCCCGTCCGATCGTCCAATGGTTACAAGTAGCATCTCAACAACCGCAGAGGTACCATCTCAAATGAATACACTTAATGTATATGATAAAACACCTATATACATATATTGAAAACTTTACAATTAAAAGCGTGATACTTAATTAAAAGCCAATTAGGGTTTCGATTACACAAGAGCTAACAAAAAGAACGTTTACACTAGCTCAACCCTTTTATCAAAATCACGTTTCAAAGTGTGTTTCCCTGTAAGAAAACAAAGATAACGGGAAGGGGGTGCATTTACGCTCAATGAGGTACCAAAATAACAGCAATTAAGAATCATGGAACTTCAAATTCAATTTGTCACGTATGCAATTCAAATAAAGAAATGAACAAACACCATAGATAAAAAGGATACAGGTGGCTCTCAGGAGCCCAAAATTTCCGGTTGCCGTACTTGATCCAAACCGGTTAACTCTTCGTCAACGTATGAAGAACAACCATGTGCGCAGACCCCCACTTTACACCAAATTCCGTCCACCAAACTTACCCCTTACCGGGCCCGAACCCCTCAACAGTAACAGAAGTGGTAATACTCGAGTATACCGGAATCACGAGTCTCAATACCAAAAGATTCCTAAAAATAGACTACCGTGGTTCGTTATCTAATTGACCTGGCCCTTACCGGCTCGACTCAAGTAACTTAGCCACAGGATTTGAGCTTAGAGGTCACAGAAAGGTCGTTGGATACAAGCCTCCAAATGACGTCAGAACAGATGTAGATACAGATAACAGATTCAAATTCACACAGTAAATAGGCATACAGACAGACAAGAGAACGAGTGTGATAAGGTACACTCTCGTCTCAAACAGAATAAACAGATAGTACAGTCATTCAAATCACAGATTGCAAGTATAGAAACCAAGTTAAGCAACAATGAAGGGAGTGGTACACTCACCAGTTCAAGTAAAACAAATTCAAACGTTTCCCCCCGAAGTACTTCCTGGATCACCAACACGTCCTAAAATGATCAAAGTAAACAATTATGGTTCCTATGGGAACGACATTCACAAATGAAACTCAACTATAAGTCCTAAGCCTAACCAAACGAACTACGAATGCAAGGGTGCAAAAGCGTGATTTTGGAACGAAAAGGTAACGAAAGGACCTAGGGCTTGAACGACCCAAAAGCCCTTCATTTGTACCAAAAAGGCAACTCAAACTTTAAGGGACCAAATGGCCTAGAAAATTGGATAGCATCTCTCCAAAATTTGCATAGTTTTCCATCCTACAATCAACACCAACTCATCTCAAATCAACCACAATTCTACATACAAATCCTAAACATACCTTTTGGCATAACAACCACAACTGAAGCTACACTTATCGGATTGAAACGAATGTTATAGAGTTTCGAAGCTAATACATATACCTACATTTCTTATGAATACCTCCAAAGCCAAATCATGCATTTTCATGGTCAAAAATGGAAATCTCCACGAAAACAGAAATCTGTCCACGAAACAGGACTCATGGGCAGTCAACGGTATTTCGGTCATTTCACATGATACAGTGCTTGGATCGAGCTGAAATTTTGAAGGCAGCTATTTAACACCATTTTATACAACTTTCATGTTTTAACTTAAGCCTGACTCGGCCTTTAAAATGCACAAATAAAGCCGGTCAGAACAGGGTTGATTGGAACCCTAAAACTGAAATTTCCGCACAAAACTGAAATTTTCCTCAACCAACTACAACTAACATATAAAAGCTTCATTTTACACCATATCAAGCCATCATTCATGGCCAACCACTAATGATCATATAAAATCAGAAAAATCACCAATAAAATCTGAAATTTAACTAACTCTACCTCAAACCACAAAATCTTCCACAAAATAGCATATTTAACCACTACAAACTACTAATTTACCATTATTAGGAACAAAAGTGAGTTTCCAAGAAAAATACCTTAACACCTCAAGAAAGGTAGTAGCTTAGGGGTTTCTCTTCCAAATCAACTCCACCAATACCTTGAAACTCCCTTAGCAAGTCACTTTGATGGATAAATTCAAGATTTAATCGGTTGGATTTCAAGATTGAAGCAAGAAATGGATGAAGTAAGTTGAAGGTTCCTCTCTCTTTTCTCTCTATGAAGTTCGGCCAAGAGGAGCAAGAATGAAGATGATTTTGGATCAAATTACATATTTGGTAAAGTTAGGAAATAGTGGTCAAAGTCAAGTTTGAATTAAAAAGTGACACATGGCACCTTGTAGGCTTAAAGTTATCCTTTTATCTCTCCAAGATTAAACCATCTAGGTAACCTCTAATTATCTCCTAACACCTAGTAATTTAATCCCTTTGTGCAAAACTTAACGTAATTGGCCGAATTTCTCTCACTTAACGCACTAGCGGGTCCCACGTCCAATATACACTCCAAACTTAACATGAATTAACTTATATCAGGAAAATGATTTAAAAACTCTATTCACTTATAAAATCTCTAGAAAAAGCAATATCATAGGGTATAGTGAAGAAAATGCATGAGAGAAAATAAAATAAAAGAATATAAAATAAGGAAAATTTACGGGTCCTCACACTCTTTCCCCCTTAAAGAAATTTCGTCCTCGAAATTTCCTTCTCAACGGAATCTATCAAAATCTGCATTAGAGGGCGGATCATACCTTCTACGTCCTTAGACGAGTCAGAGACCTGAAGTTGCTCTGGGAAATTCACCCGAGCCGGTACTTTCGATCCAGTCCCTTTCCCCTTCGTCTGTTCAGGGTTAGTCTTGATTGGTTGCTGGGTTATTTTCCCTTCGCGTAGTACAACTGGGCAGTTAGCAACCCGATGATTGGCACCCCCACAACGCAGGCATTTTCTCCTTCTTTTCCAACAATTCACCTCAGTATGATTGATTTTTCCACAATAGCCACAAGATAGGCGTGGAATTGAGATTTGATCTCCTGGTGGGGCCTCTGTGACTGCCCCACTTTCCTCTAGGGCGTACCCCAGGGTTCGGCGGGTCACCTGCCCATCTCTCGCCGGGACTCACTCACTCACTACAGTCCTCCAATGAAGTATAAGATAAATCTCAAATATTACATTCAATTCTCCAAGAATTACATATCACAAGTACCAGAAAGTAAAACCTAGAAAAACTCATAACTACAATCACCACGCCAACTATGTACATCTTACTCATCAACTTTTAACAAATACAAATTCAAGTATTCTATAGCTCAAAATCTAACCACCTTCCCGAGCGATCCCCGTGCCGTCCCCCTGCTAAGGAAAACAAATGGAACGGGGTAAGCTATATGCTTAGTAAGTAAACAGGGGCAAAAGCGTAAATTTTCACGTATCAACCAATTATATGGTAAGAGTAAAGCAAAAGCAGAAAGATAACATCACATAGTAAGGATACGGGTGGCTCCAAAGCCAGATCATTTGCCATGTGTGACCTCCTGCCGACACTCCGTCGACCTCAAATAATGGTCCGTAGAACTTCACTTGTACACCCACCGCACACCTTATCACCTTCTCTGGCTAGGCACCTCACAAACTTGCTCGAGCGAACGAAATCACAAACTTGAGCTTGGTTCACAAGCTCGGGTCACAAACTTGGTCCACATTCTCGGTGAACCGGATTCACAAACTTGGTGACCTCAGACTAAGTTGGACTGGCTTCGACCAAGCCCTGACCGGCTCGAATAGTCCATCTAGGTCGGAAAATCAACCCCAAACTCACAAACTTCACAAAATTATTCAAAAGTCACCCCGAGCCACAAGCTCAAGGGTTTTAGTTTCAAAATTGCTCATATACACAAGCCATGTACAAATATGTGCGTAAGTTAGGGTTTAGGTCGAGTGCGATAAAGTACACCCTCGCCTAGGTACCCTCTTCATACATATCGAAACACATAAGCAACTAACACACAAGAGCGGCCTGAATACTTACACAACGAACAAAAGAGCAAAATTCAAAATTTGTGCCGCGAAGAGTAGCTTCTAGGCCCCACCGGCTCCACGTAGCTCACCACCGTCTGAAATAGAAGATTGCGTCACAAAATATCATAAACAGCTACTAATATGCCTAAAACAAGCAAAACGGCAAAATCGGCACATACGAGTGCGGAAACGACACATGGAAACGGGAATGGCGGCCTAGCCATTTTGCCGTCAAAACTGTTTTGAACCTAATCGAAGCTATGAGTATCGGATCAAGGTACATGAGGTACCGTTGTGAAGCTAAGAGGAAGGGATACAATTTTCATGAAGACACCTAAATCCGGATCTGAACAGAAATAGGTCGAAAGTGCAGAAAACCGTTACAGGAATTTGCACTCCAGAGTAACGGACAGGGTATGTTTGCTGGACTATAACTCCCAGATCACAAATCCAAATCAGGAAATTACAAAGGCATTAGAAAGCTGAGACATAAGGCTAAAACTTTGATGTTTTGGCCAAGACCTGAATCCACTCAGAACAGAACGAAATTTGAGTGTCAAAGTACTCGTCAGAACTGTCCAGATTCAAGGCAGTTCTGACGATCGATTTTGTTTTGATCATAACAGGAGTTACGGAACTCGGATTTCGATTCACTTTATACCGTTTCGAAGCCAAAACCAAGATCTACATTTCTTATGAAGGAGTCAAAACCTAGATCGTACGGGATCAAAACCGAAAAAGTCACGGACAGAAGCTAAACTAAAAACGCACAGAACCTGATGTTCAAAACAGGCTTGAGTATTTCATCTATAACTCATGATACACTAATCCGTTTGACCCGAACTTTTACAGGAATATTCAGGACTTAAGAGGCTACAATATTGAAGAAGGCCACTCAGTCAAATTTCGAGTGTAACTACGTCAAGAATGTAACATACTACACCAGAATCGCAAAACAGGTTCACAAACCGTAATCTAGTACAAACATCATAAAACAGCCTACATAAGTCCAAATCCAGAAATTCCAAAACCAGCTGAAATCTAAGAAACAGGGCTAAATTCTATCAGAAGGCCTCAACAACCAATTCTGAAACAGTCCAAACCAAAATAACCAATTACAATCGCAGTTCTCAGGTTCGGGTAGAAACAGGACAGCAAGGGTAACTTCGACTTTTCTCATTCTACGCTACTCCGATTGTCCTGAATTTTTCAGAAGCCTCTAAAATGTCATTCCCTACAACTTTCATGTTTTAAGATAAGGCCAATTCGGCTTATAACATGGTGCAACAAAAACGGACAGAAAGGGGAAAAATTTTCCAGAAATCTGGAATCTTTTGGTTTCAATGATAGTTTTCTTAATTTCTTGCTACACTTGCTACCAAAACCCCCTATATAACTTTGGATACAACATATATCAATCATACATCAAGTATAGGCAGAAATTAATCAAACCCTAACTTACCTATCTCATCCAAAATCATCACATCAACTTGCATAACTTGTAATCAAACCCAAAACATGAACTATTTAACATCTTAAACAAGAATAAAAGGATCAAAGCCATAGATCAGATTTTATACCTCAAAAAGAAGGCTTGCAAGAGTGATCCTCCACTATTTCTTGAAATTTTTGGTTCCCTTAGCTTCCCAAGCTTCCAAACTTACGATCAAACGGTTTAGAATTCGATTTTAGCACTTGGTTGGTGTAAATCAAGAAGAAAATGGTGCAACTCTTGCTCTCCCTTTCTCTCTCTCCTTACTCGGCCAAGATGCAGAAAATAATGAAGGAGATTAAGCTAAGTTTGTCTTATAAGAAGGTAGAAAGATAAGAATTAATTCTAACCACAAGTTTGGCCAACACTTGGCTTAACCTCAACCACAAAAATTTTCTCTTTCCTTCCTTGCATTTGAGCCACAAATTTCGGTCAAGCTTAGCTGTAAATTAGGATATATTTTACTCAAATATCAATAGACTTGTATGGGAAGAAAGTGGTGGTCAGGTGGTGCGTTCAATCGGTAGTGCGCGGGACCCTCCGGTTCGCGCCGTTTTTCTTAAAAACACACGTACTAGGGTTTTTGATTAAAATTTTAGGGTTTCTAGTCTTTTAAAACAAAATAAGATTTTAAATCAAACTCAAAGAAATAACTTTAGTATCTTCCCTGAAACAAAATAATGTTTTAAAATAAAATGAACTAAAGAAACCGTAAAACAATAGCATCTTAAAAGTTGGGGTGTCACAGCCTCTCTCGGAATATCTTCTTTAGGTGACCCCAAAATTCTCGCACCACTAGTTCCTCTACCTACCTTAGCGAGTGGCCTACCTGGATCACCTTGTTCTTGGCTTTGAATTTCACTAAGTGCACCCCTTTTCTTTGCATGGAAGGCCTTCACCTGTGCACCTGAAATTTCTATCCTTTGGCTTTTCTCTGGAACTTTCGTAAAAGTATTAATTTGTGCCCTTGCTAAAGTCTCTGCTAAAATCTCTTCGCATTGCCTTTTCAGTTCTATCTTCTCGTGCAATAGCTCAATTTTCTCCGAGTATTCATGTTTCCATCGCTCTTCCCAGTACTCGGCTAACCTCTTTTGAACCTCTACTTTGTTTCGAAGAATCTCGATCTCCTTATACCTACCAACCAAGTGTGCCATCTCGCGGATTCGGTGGAACTCAAGTGATAGCCTGCCAGACAAGTTAATGAATCATAATAAGTAACTAGGTATAAGTGGCAATCTAACCATATAACTGTTAAGTTCCTTTGCTCCCAATTCAACCACGGAAGATTAAACTTAGATATGCTCAAATGAAAAAGGCGGGAAAGTGGAACATAGTTAGGACAATATCATATGATACTATACTACGTATCACGTATATACATATTGAAACCTTAAAGCATACTTCGTATATCAAGAGTTTCACACCTTATGCCACATCTTTGTTTCCAAAATCTCTCTACCTACGTCTAAAATTCTCAATCTCGGTACGCTAATAATCAAGCCAAGTTCATACGAAAACAATAGTGGATAGGTATCAAGGAACTATAGACAAGGGTAGTTCGTCGAGGACCAAGCTACGGGTATCCGATATCCAAAGTGAGATAGAGACCTAGATCATTGCAGTCAGACCATCTCAAATCAAATAAACACTTATCAAGTCCTCACAGTCATAGCAAAAGAAAACAGGTCTTAGGTGTGAATTCCGCAATGTACCCTACAATCTAATCACCCTCTAGAAAACCCTAGCCAGACTAGTATGAGATTAGTCCATGATAACACTTCCAGATCCAACCCCCTCGATCAGTCTAATTACTAGGTCCAATATAAAGATCTTTCGTGCCTTGTTCTTGGCCATCAAGAGTTACCTCAAATTCAATCAAGATACAGACCCTTATTCT
Organism: Coffea arabica; assembly: GCF_036785885.1. Lineage (NCBI taxonomy): Eukaryota > Viridiplantae > Streptophyta > Magnoliopsida > Gentianales > Rubiaceae > Coffea > Coffea arabica. The sequence goes on from NC_092318.1 coordinate 23,360,800, forward strand.
AGCGCTCTCCACCCTTTGGTACTCAGGTCCAAGAATCTAAAATAAGATAATTCACAAGTCGAGCCGGCTGGTCCCAAGAGTAAATCATCTATATTAAAGATTCTTACCCGACATACATATCTATTGTCTGCAAGTACCATAAGAAAGGTTTGAAACCTATAACATGTCATGATTCATAACTTATGCTCGAAAGAGGACTTAGACCTTTAGGCTCATTCATGAAATCAGGACCATAACACTACTTGGCCCAAGCTCGCTCCTCGCAGAGACCATGCGAAGCGGCACTGATACCACCTGTGACAGCCCCACCTCACCCTAAGGCGAACCAAAGGGTTCGGCAGACCGCCTGCCCAACTCTCGCCAGGACTACGGAGTCGAATCTCACAAACCCTATATAGCGCACAAACGAATCCCCAAGAGAACAATCAATTGAAAACTACTAAGTTGAGACACATGCGTTCTACACCGTAGGGTACCAGGGCACTTCGATTAAACGCCTCAACAGAAACGAAAATAAAGACGAAAATGCAAATGGAAAGTGGACACATCACAATCCGACCAAGATACGGTCGGATTTGGCGAACAGTTCCCGCCAGAATTTTCTTTCCTTGGTCAAATGCCGTGCCCGTCCGATCGTCCAATGGTTACAAGTAGCATCTCAACAACCGCAGAGGTACCATCTCAAATGAATACACTAAATGTATATGATAAAACACTTATATACATATATTGAAAACTTTACAATTAAAAGCGTGATACTTAATTAAAAGCCAATTAGGGTTTCGATTACACAAGAGCTAACAAAAAGAACGTTTACACTAGCTCAACCCTTTTATCAAAATCACGTTTCAAAGTGTGTTTCCCTGTAAGAAAACAAAGATAACGGGAAGGGGGTGCGTTTACGCTCAATGAGGTACCAAAATAACAGCAATTAAGAATCATGGAACTTCAAATTCAATTAGTCACGTATGCAATTCAAATAAAGAAATGAACAAACACCATAGATAAAAAGGATACATTTGGCTCTCAGGAGCCCAAAATTTCCGGTTGCCGTACTTGATCCAAACCGGTTAACTCTCCGTCAACGTATGAAGAACAACCATGTGCGCAGACCCCCACTTTACACCAAATTCCGTCCACCAAACTTACCCCTTACCGGGCCCGAACACCTCAACAGTAACAGAAGTGGTAATACTCGAGTATACCGGAATCACGAGTCTCAATACCCAAAGATTCCTAAAAATAAACTACCGTGGTTCGTTATCTAATTGACCTGGCCCTTACCGGCTCGACTCAAGTAACTTAGCCACAGGATTTGAGCTTAGAGGTCACAGAAAGGTCGTTGGATACAAGCCTCCAAATGACGTCAGAACAGATGTAGATACAGATAACAGATTCAAATTCACACAGTAAATAGGCATACAGACAGACAAGAGAACGAGTGTGATAAGGTACACTCTCGTCTCAAACAGAATAAACAGATAGTACAGTCATTCAAATCACAGATTGCAAGTACAGAAACCAAGTTAAGCAACAATGAAGGGAGTGGTACACTCACCAGTTCAAGTAAAACAAATTCAAACGTTTCCCCCCGAAGTACTTCCTGGATCACCAACACGTCCTAAAATGATCAAAGTAAACAATTATGGTTCCTATGGGAACGACATTCACAAATGAAACTCAACTATAAGTCCTAAGCCTAACCAAACGAACTACGAATGCAAGGGTGCAAAAGCGTGATTTTGGAACGAAAAGGTAACGAAAGGACCTAGGGCTTGAACGACCCAAAAGCCCTTCATTTGTACCAGAAAGGCAACTCAAACTTAAAGGGACCAAATGGCCTAGAAAATTGGATAGCATCTCTCCAAAATTTGCATACTTTTCCATCCTACAATCAACACCAACTCATCTCAAATCAACCACAATTCTACATACAAATCCTAAACATACCTTTTGGCATAACAACCACAACTGAAGCTACACTTATCGGATTGAAACGAATGTTATAGAGTTTCGAAGCTAATACATATACCTACATTTCTTATGAAGACCTCCAAAGCCAAATCATGCATTTTCATGGTCAAAAATGGAAATCTCCACGAAAACAGAAATCTGTCCACGAAACAGGACTCATGGGCAGTCAACGGTATTTCGGTCATTTCACATGATACAGTGCTCGGATCGAGCTGAAATTTTGAAGGAAGCTATTTAACACCATTTTATACAACTTTCATGTTTTAACTTAAGCCTGACTCGGCCTCTAAAATGCACAAATAAAGCCGGTCAGAACAGGGCAGATTGGAACCCTAAAACTGAAATTTCCGCACAAAACTGAAATTTTCCTCAACCAACTACTACTAACATATAAAAGCTTCATTTTACACCATATCAATCCATCATTCATGGCCAACCACTAATGATCATATAAAATCAAAAAAATCACCAATAAAATCTGAAATTTAACTAACTCTATCTCAAACCACAAAATCTTCCACAAAAATAGCATATTTAGCCACTACAAACTACTAATTTACCATTATTAGGAACAAAAGTGAGTTTCCATGCAAAATACCTTAACACCTCAAGAAAGGTAGTAGCTTAGGGATTTCTCCTCCAAATCAACTCCACCAATACCTTGAAACTCCCTTAGCAAGTCACTTTGGTGGACAAATTCAAGATTTAATCGGTTGGATTTCAAGTTACGCAAGAAATGGATGAAATAAGTTGAAGGTTCCTCTCTCTTTTCTCTCTATGAAGTTCGGCCAAGAGGAGCAAGAATGAAGATGATTTTGGGTCAAATTAGATATTTGGTAAAGTTAGGGAATAGTGGTCAAAGTCAAGTTTGAATTAAAAAGTGACACATGGCACCTTGTAGGCTTAAAGTTATCCATTTATCTCTTCAAGATTAAACCATCTAGGTAACCTCTAATTATCTCCTAACACCTAGTAATTTAATCCCTTTGTGCAAAACATAACCTAATTGGCCGAATTTCTCTCACTTAACGCACTAGCGGGTCCCACGTCCAATATACACTCCAAACTTAACATGAACTAACTTATATCAGGAAAATTATTTAAAAACTCTATTCACTTATACAATCTCTAGAAAAAGCAATATCATAGGGTATAGTGAAGAAAATGCATGAAAGAAAATAAAATAAAATAAAATAATATAAAATAAGGGAAATTTACGGGTCCTCACACTCTTTCTCCCTTAAAGAAATTTCATCCTCGAAATTTCCTTCTCAACGGAATCTATCAAAATCTGCATTAGACTGCGGATCATACCTTCTACGTCCTCAGACGAGTCAGAGACTTGAAGTTGCTCTAGGGAATTCCCCCGAGCCGATACTTTCGATCCAGTCCCTTTCCCCTTCGTCTGTTCAGGGTTAGTCTTGATTGGTTGTTGGGTTCTTTTCCCGTGAATCTGTGACAAGGTGAGTTGTCTTGAGGTTACAAGGTGAGTTGTTAAGAATCTTTCCCTTTAGCTTTGTAATGTTCAATTGGTGGCTTTAGTGGTTTAATATGATGACATATGGTGTGATTATGGTTTGTTTATGGTTGGAAGTGAAGGTTTGATGAATTTTGATTTATTCTTGTTATTTTTCTGTTTTGTATGAGGATCATGGTTTGATCATGGTATGATGGCTGGTAATGGTGTAAAATGAAGCTTGTATATATTAGCTGAAGTTGGTTGCAGAAAATTTCTGCTTTGATACGAAATTCCAGGTTTAGGGTTTGCATTTGCCCTGTTCTGACCGGATTTATTTGGGCATGTTAGAGGCCGAATCAAAATTAGTTTAAAACATGAAAGTTGTAGCAAATGGTGTTAACTAGCTACCTGCAAAATGTCAGCTCAATTAGATCGCTGTTGCATGTGAAATGATGGAAATACCCTTGACTGCCATGTGCCCTGTTTCGCGCCCAGATTTCTATTTTCGTGAAAATTTCCATTTTTTGACCATGAAAATGTATGATTTGGCTTTGGAGGTCTTCATAAGAAATGTAGGATTATGTCTTAGCTTCGAAACGGTATAAAGTGCATTGAAATATGAGATCCTTAACTCCAGTTATGACCACAAAAAGATTGGTTGTCAGAACTGCCTTTGAATTTGGACAGTTCTGACAGGAACTTTGGGCCCATTTTTCACCCTGCCCTGTATTGATTCAGGTTTTAACCAAAACATAAAAGTTTTAGCATTATGAGATAGATTTCCAATGCTTGTGGAATTTCTTGATTTGGATTTGTGAGCTGTGAGTTATGGTTCAGCAAACAGACCCTGTCCGTCACCCAAAAATGCAAACTTCAGGTACTGTTTTCCATACTTTCGACCTGCTTCCATTCAGATCTAGATTAAGGTGTCTTCATGAAAATTGTAGCCCTTCCTCTTAGCTTCGTAAAGGTACCTCATGCACTTTGATCCGACACTCGTAGTTTCGATTGTGTTCAAAACAGTTTTTGACACCAAAACGGTTGTGCTGCCATTTCCGTTTCTGTATGCCGTTTCCGCGCATGCATGTGTCGATTTTGCCGTTTTACTTGAGTTATGCATGTTAGTAGCTGTTTGTAATATATTGTGATGCAATCTTCTATTTCAGACGGTGGTGAGCTAGACGGAGCTGGTGGGGCACACTAGCTGGCGACTTGAATTCATTTCCATACTTTCTCTTGTTATACTTGCTCTTTAGGTGAGTAATTAGGGTTTCTGTGTAACTTAATACTAATATGAGTTTACTTTGAAAAATGGGCACTTAGGTGAGAGTGTACTTTATCGCACTCGATCTAAACCCCATTAGTTGCTATTGATACCTGTGAAATATTATTTTGTGAATTGTTATGGAGCATTTATTGCTTGTGAAACATTTGTGGAGCATTTATTGCTTGTGACGCAATTTGGGAGCATTTATTGCTTGAACCAGAGCATTTATTGCTTGAACTAGAGCATTTATTGCTTGAACCAGAGCATTTATTGCTTGAACCAGAGCATTTATTGCTTGAACCAGAGCATTTATTGCTTGAAAAATATTTTAGAACATTTATTGCTCGTGACTTGAGTTAAGGCTCATAGTCTCTCTATGGGGGATCCTTTAAGAGAAACGAGATGTGTGGCTCAGGATCTCAAGGGTCAACCAGTGATCAAGCTCGACAAATGAGCTGGTTTGGGAGCCACCCGTATCCTTACCATGTGGTGTTACTTTTCTGCTTTTGCTTTGCTCTCACTGTGCAAATGTTGACATGTAAAAATTACATTTTTACCCTGGTTAGTCACTGAGCTTCTAGCTCACCCCAAAAATATTTTATTCCCCTCCACAGGGCTCGTGGCGAAGGAAGGCTTGTAGTACCTATTCACGTGACTGGATGGCATATATCTTGTACAGTTTGGATTTGGAATCATTTTGTGTATAGTTTGGGGAATTGTTTTCGCTTCGCTTATGACATGTAATTATTGGAGAATTTGATGTATATTTGAGATTTATATTGTAATTTAGTTGAGGACTGTAGTAAGTGAGTGAGTCCTGGCAAGAGATGGGCAGGCGGCCCGCCGAACCCTTTGGTTCGCCTTAGGGGGAGGTGGGGCCGTCACAATCTACTTGGAGACCAACTCAAGCTACAAAAGAGCTTCAAATCCACGATTTTTCTTGAGCTAAGGAGGACCGAAATTTCTACCTTGAACATCTAGGAAAGTAAGTGACGATCAACCTTGCAAATCTCGACTTATAGAAGTTGTTTAGCACTTATGAGTTCATAATTTCTTATGGGTAGCTTTATTTATGTTAGAAATTTGGTGTGTGGGCTCTATGAACTCCCACTATGGTTGGATGGATTGATTTGTTATTTTTTGATGATATTAATGTTGGTTTAGTGCTTAATTTAGTTGAATAATGTTGTGTTGTTGGTGGAAACTCAAAGGGGAGTGAAGGTGAAAATTTTTCCGATTCTGCCCTTGTGAATTTCGTGCACTTTAGTGCAAATTTTTGAGGTTCTAATGACTTGTTCCTGATGTATATATGTAGTATAAGTTGTGTACAAAGTTTCATCAAAAAATAACGTGATTTGGTTGGCCAAATGTTGTGTTTTCGGAAATCAGCAAAACTGGAAATTTTTCCCGTAACTGCTCTGGCAGTGTTCTTGTTTTGGCTATAACTTTTTACTTCGATGTCTAAATCGAGTCCATTTATGGCAATGTAAACTAGACATTCCCAGCTTTCCAATGGTATAAAATGCACTTTCTGGTTCCACCTGAGTCGTCCATACCAATAGTTTAAACATGACTGTCCTGTTTCACATCTACACTGGGAGCTCTGTTTTGAGCAGCGAATTGATGCTCAAATGTGAGCTAGTTGTGGACAAATTTTGAAAACTATTTCTTCTAAAACATTTTAGCCTTATGAATCTAGTTTTCAATGCCACTAACCACGCTCAATTCCGAGTTGAATTGAGTGATTTATGACCAGAATTCGAAACTGACTTTGTGGGAGAAAACCCTCATGTTGGACAGATTTGTAACCAATTTTGATTTGAGACTTGCTCTTCGAAATTCTTGGTTTAAATCACCTACCAAATGTATCTTGGATCCTTATTAGACCTGGTTAGCATAAATGAGACATGTTTTAAGCATTTTATTGGCCAAAGGTTTGAGAAAAAGAAAACTAGTGGTGCAAGTCAGCTTTGCCTTGAAGATTTAGAAACTTTGATGGTTTTGTTAACCAACTTTCCGAATGAATTTTCCTATGAAATTTGGTAGAGGAATAGCCCTTATATGGTAGTATAATACTGCTAATTTTGGTGCCAATCCGAGTCCATTTCTATACTCAAAAAAAATCCCAAAGTTGGTACTTTAAACCTGGAAATTGCATCATTGTCTCAAATTTCCAGCAACTTTGAATTACTATATCTTGGTGCTCAAAACTCTGATTCTTGTTCTGCTTGTTGTGTTTTAAACTTTGATTGTAACTCTAATTGATTTCCAAATTTCAGAGTCTAGATTGAATTGTATGAATTTTTCCGAAATTTCAAACTGTCAAAAATCAACCCAAATCTGTCTTGACTTTCTAAAACAGCAACTTTGGGCTAAATTTCGAATATCTTCCAATTGGAATCATGGAAAAGTGTGTTCTAGGAACTTTTAGTACTTTGGAATTAGTTTCCAACGGTATCAAGTTTTCCAATTTTGGGCTTGTAGAGAATGAGATACGATTTTTTAAAATATGGGTGACAAATCTGAAATTTCCCAACTTAAAGGAAATTGAGGGTTCCGAACCCTCTATTTTCCTTCGATATTGCTAGACCGTTTTACACTTGATTTCAAAGATGAAAATTAGATTTTGCTTGTGTTTTAAAACCCCATTTTTGAGCCTCGATTTACGAGTAATTAAGGCTCATTTTCGTGAAATTTTCTTAGATTGTACAAGTGTGCAGTCTTCCTCGATAAATAGGGGTTTTAAGCGATAGTGTGTAATAGACAATTACTATTTGCTCAGGTGCTCAAGGAGACATTCAAGAGGATCTCGAGGGGAACACCTAAAGGCTCGTTTACGCACTTACTCCCTTGTTTCGATTGGTGAGTGTCAAGTGCATGAATTTGTTGCTAAATGGTTAACTGTTTCTTATCCGTTATACGAATTTGAACTTTGTGAGACGAATGTGTACTTTACCGCACTCGTTCTCCTTCAAATGAAATTATATTCGTATTTGGCTATGTGAATTCATATTCGACTTGTAGTTAGTAATGTGGATGTGATTTGTATTTGTGATTCCTATTTGGAATCGTCGATTTGAGCGTTGCTCATCGATTTATATTCGTACTCGTATTCGGGGGACGCCCAAACTCGTTGGCTAACTTTGCGAATCAAGCCAGCATGAGCTTGGTCGATAAGCTTAGCAAACCATGAGATATTCATAGAGCATGATCTATTAGAGAGATCTTGATCGGCATTACTCGCGCAGTATTGCCATGATATACTCGAGTATTATCAAAAACTTTGATGAGCGGGCCTGGTAAGGGGGTGTAACGGTGACGAGATTCGAAATAAAGTGGTGTATCTACGGATTTTATACTTATGTGGTTGACGGAGTGTCAACATGAGATGTGATCAAGATTTCGACTCGACTACGTGGAATTTAGCTCCTGAGAGCTACAGTATCCTTGAATTGTTTTTGTTTATTTTTCCTATTTGAAATGTGAATTATTCGAACTTATAGTTTTACTTACTATGTAATTTGTGGCTACTTGGATTACATGTTTGCATGTGTGTTTCTTGGCCTCACTGAGTATTGGCTCATCCCATTAGTTTGTTTTCCTTAACAGGAACCCGATTGGAAGGAGTTAAGCAAATGCCGACTTGAGGCATTTTTGTATTAGTGTTGTAATTGTAATCGACTAGACAATTTGGAGGTTGTATATTTTGGAGAAAGTTATTGTAAATTTGAAATTGTGATGTAAGACTGGATATTTATGTATGGAAATGACTTCGTACCTTTATTCCGACTTGCATTGTTAGTATCAGATTAGGTTTGAATTGGATTTGTCTCGAGTCCTGGTGAGAGCTGGGCAGGCATCCCGCGGATACCCTTTGGTTCGCCTTAGGGAGAAGTGGGGGCGTCACAGAGTGCTCATGGTGATATTTGGGTTACTAAGCACACATTTGTACCTATTCAAATTGGCAAGTATGTGGATGAGGTGTTGTGTGATATAGTCCCAATTCAAGTGACACGTGTTGATGAGAATATAAAGACCAAGGCCCATTCAAGCACACGGGGAATTGGAAGATTCAAGTGAAGACTAGTTGATTGCACGAATGCTTGAGTTTAGTAGGATTATTTGATTTTCCTCGTTGATTTTGGTTATTTCTCGTTTTAAAAAGTCTAGGTAATTAAGATAGTTTAATTGCGGCCCATTTGTTAGTAAGTAAGGCCCAAAATCTTTCTTAAGTATGTAGGGTAGTTTGGTCAACTTTTGGATTAGGGTTAATGCTTGTAAGGGCTATAAATAGCCCCACTTCCTCTTTGTTTGGGATCAGTTTTTGGCTATTAAATACAATTAGTGAGTTTTCACTTTCTCTTTGGCAAAAGAGTTTCCTTTGAATACTTGAGAATCTTCTCAAGTTATTCACCCGAACTTATCAATCGAGCATCTCCTTGATTGTGGCGTTCTACTACCTCCAATTTGGTTCGTTAATTCGAGTAGTTACGGGTTGAGATAATATCAAAATTGTTCGTGACTTCTAGGGATTAGTTGGGTCAAATTTTCGCTGCCTAAGCCATGGTGTTTTGGTTGTCTAGATCGGGGTTTCACATCAGTTGGTACCAGAGCTAGTCGACAACCACTAGGTTATATTTTTTTTTTTCCCGTTTATTTCGAGTCATATATGTTTATCCCAATCTGTTCGTTTGTTTAGAACCAAAAAAAAAAAAAGAGTCACTTTTCACCGGTACTGTTCACCCAACACTGTTCACCGTACTGTTCACCGACACTGTTCATAGTTACTGTTCATCCGAATACAATCTGTCCAGCCTTGTTGTTTGTGTTATCCAACTTGTTTACTTGGTTTTCAAATCTGGATTTTGGCAAAACTTGTTGGAATTTTGTGAATCTTGAAGAGAACTTACAATAATCTTGAGCTTCTTGCATTCTTGATCACAATCTTGAAATTTCTGAAGTTCCTGACAACTTCCTTGAAAGTTCTTGAAAGATCTTGGAGTTCTTGGTAGTTATTATTTGTGGACTTCCTTGTTTTGTGTCGTGGTTGATAGTTGTAGTCAAGAAAAAAAAAACAGAAAACAAAAACGAAAAGAAAAAGAAAGAAAAGAGGAATTGGTTGGCAAGAGAAAAAAAAAAGGAAAGGGGCAACCGAATTGTTTTGAATAGAGAACCAAATTTGATTTGTGCAATCTTTCTTGGAGTAGAATTTGGAAGTTACCAAAAGTTGTTTCAAGAAGATTACCAAAGGTTGTTTCAAGAAGGTTACCAAAAGTTGTTCCAAGAAGATTACCAAAGGTTGTTTCAAGAAGGTTACCAAAAGTTGTTTCAAGAAGATTACCAAAGGTTGTTTCAAGAAGGTTACCAAAAGTTGCTTCAAGAAGATTATCAAAAGTTGTTTCAAGAAGGTTACCAAAAGTTGTTCAAGAGGAAAAGGATTTTCAAAGGGTTTCCAAAAACTAACTTGTTTCCAAAATCAATTAGGAAACTAAGTAAAGCACTTGGATAACTCTTTGTACTCACTTGGACACTCTCTCTCCTACCTTTTTAGGAAACTTTCCCAAACTCTCTCATCCATTTTTTTTGGAAACTTTCCTAAATTCTCTCATCCATTTTTTTTAGGAAACTTTCCTAAATTCTCTCATCCATTTTTTAGGAAACTTTCCTAAACTCTCTCATCCATTACTTTTGGAAACTTTCCTAAAGTCTCCCATCTATTTTTAGGAAACTTTCCTAAATTCTCTCATACATTTTTAGGACCTTTCCTATATTCTCTCATCCACTTTAGGAAACTCTCCTATATTCTCTTCCTAGATTCTAGGAACACTTTCCTACATTTTCTCCTACATTCTTGTGATTACACTTGTGGAAAGGTTGGTAACGGTTGTTGGACTTGAGCAGCATTTCTCAACTACCTAACCCAACAGGTAAAGGTATTTGGTAAGTCCATTAGAGTGACATCCATATACACGAGTGCGAGTGGATACACGTAAGGGAGCGTGAAAGGCAATATCTTCGGTTTCATTGCTAACTTTTTGCAGGTTCCCTCATACGTCATGGCGAGTATAAGATGCATAAAAGCTAGCCCACAACATTGTCTTCCTGATCCTAAGGGAGTCAAAGAAGTGGCATTACGTGGTGTAGATGAGTAATTGGACCTCGTCAAATCTCAGTTGTGTAACAGCCCCACTTTCCCCTAAGGCGAACCAAAGGGGTGAGCGGACTGCCTGCCCAGCTCTCGCCAGGACTCACGATGCAGACTAGAACTATCTATAGCGATCCGGAACTTAAGAACGAGCGTAAACGAGTCAAAATGGTAAAATAACCCAAAATTTAAAAAAAAGGAAATCCGAAGTCGGCCATGAATAGTGACCGACCCGTCAGAACCCAACCGAAATAGCCAACAAACATTCACATCTGAACTTTAGCGTTTACAAATCAAAATGACATACAAAAGTTTTCAAAAGTTAATATATACACACGGTTTGCCAAATCAAAAGAGAAAACGCCCCAAAAGTACACTTAGGGTTTTAATACATGAGCTATACAAAAGATATGTTCAACTAGCTCAATTTGGCAGCCATTTGTCAAATCCAGACCAAAAGGGTTTATTTTCCTGTAAGGAAAACAAAAGGAACGGAAAGGGGTGAGCTTGCGCTCAATGAGGTACCAAACAGATAGCATTAAAATCATGGCATTTCACATTTAACAAATCAGATACACATGTCAGATGTAAAGCAAAGGAACCAATGATTCAAATCAGAAGGATACGGGTGGCTCTCAGGAGCCAAATTTCCAGCGCAATACTTGATCCAAACCGGTTGACTCTCCGTCAACGTATATAGAACCAATGCGTCCGTAGACCCCTCTTATCACCGAATTCCGTCCACCAAACACCCCTTTACCGGGCCCGCTCACCTCAAGCGAACAAAATGGTAATACTCGAGTATACCCGGAATCAAGGGTCTCAATACCCAAAATCCCCGAACAGACTACCGTGGTTTGTTATCTAATCGTCCAGGCCCTTGCCGGCCCGACTCGAATAACTTAGCCACAGGATTGAGCTCATAGGTCATAGAAATCCGAACAGATGCAGACACAGATAACATATTCAAATTTTGCATAGTAAATTGGCATATGAACAGACTAGAGAACGAGTGTGATAAAGTACACCCTCGTCTCGAACAAATAAACAGATTGCAGAGCAGAAATCAAGTTAAATAGCAATGGAGGGGAGTGGTACACTCACCGGCTCAACTTCAAAAGTTTTTACTTCAGATTGGCCTTAATCGCCAAGAAACCCTAAAATAATCAAAATAAACCAATTGAAGGTTTCATATCCAAAATCGAGTAAACGGAATGCACAAGTGAGGCTCGACTACACGTCGTACGCCTTGCCCAAAAATACTAATGCAAGGGTGCAAAAACATGATTTTCTTGGAAACAAAAGATAACATGAAGACCTAGGGTCAACAACCCAAAAGCCCTTCATTTCCATCAAAAGGCAAATCCAACTTAAAGAACCAAACGGCCTAGAAAATCGGACAGCATTTCCCCTAAATTTCTTACTTTTCCAGCCATTTAGGCTTCATGATTTCCTCAAATCAGTCCCAAAACCTCACACAAAAGTAATCTCATTTCCCAAAAGCCGTTCACTAGGCTCAAAGCAATACAAGTACAAAAGTTAGCTAGGAAATGACCGGAATAAGAGTAAGCCTTAAAACATGCAAACAAGTACAATGAGACTCGATAACGAATCATAAAGCCATGCCAATCACAACCCCAATAGGGTTTCATATACATATATAAGCATAATAGCAAACCAGAAAATCAGAAAATATAACTCATTTGATCAATCAACAAAAACAGGTTTGGCCTCCGTATGCGGTAATGGCACAAAATGCGTTACGCTTATCGGATGAGGGCGTAAGACCCACCATATCGAAGCTAAAAGACAGGGCTACAACAATGTAGAAGGCCTCTCAGTCCAAATCCTAGCACAACTAGGTCAAATGTGCCAAATACTAAACCAGAATTACCAAAACAGGTTTGCAAAACACACAAAACTGTAATGAACACAACTCCGTCTATACAAGTCCAAATACCGAAATTCCAAAGGCATAAGCTAGCTAAGACATCCAGCTACATATCATCAGAAGACACCAACTTCAAAATCCAAACCAATGCCAGTCAAAATAGACAATTACTATCGCAGTTCGCACATTCTGTTCACCCAGAACAGCAACAGTAAAAACGGCATAACTCACTCTACACTACTCTAAATGCCCTGAAATTTTGTAGGCACTTCAAACTCATCAATACCTACAACTTTCATGTTTTGAGAAAAGTCCAATTCGGCCTCTATATATGACCTAAAATTTCGGACAGAATGTTCAACCAAGAACCCTAATTTTCCAGAAATTCTTCCAAATTCAAAATTGATTGCAATTTCCTATCATATGCACCTACTAGAGCCAAAGCCCCTTATTACCAACCATCATACTAGTCCACAACATCAAAATCATATGAAACCAGAAAATTCATCATAAAATGGAAAACTTCACCAAAACTCTTCAAATCAAGAAATAAATCACATATTCCATCACTCAAGCTACTTCTAAGCATAACATAAACATCATTAGGTGTAGAAGAGTGTTCTAGCATCACTTACCAAGTAACAAGAGAGAGAGAGATGTTGGCCACCTTAGAGCTTCAAACAAACTTCACTAATACACTTACTATCACTAGAAGAAAGGTTTTTATGGAGTAGAATCTAATCTAGGCTTTTGTATGTAGAAGATTGAAGCATATGGAAGCTTGAAAGTTGAAGAATTCCTTCCTTCTTTGCTCAAGGAGAACCGGCCACAAGGAGAGAAAAATGGTGCATTTTGTGCAATTTTTGATATTTAATCCTTTGGTAAAAAAAAAGTCAAGAAAGTGAATAGTATTTCTTAAAGTCCAACTAATGAGAAGATGACACTTGTCCTCATTAAATGCATTCTTATCTTTCTTTTCTCTCTTACCTCAATCACTTCACACACACTACTTATCTCTTAACACCCGATAAATTTTTCACAGTATCCGAAACTTAACCTTATTGGCCGAATTTTTCCGAACTTTTCGCACTAGTGGGTCCCACATCCAATATATATTCTTAATTTTCTAAAAACTCTCCAATACTAGAAAAATTATCTAAAAACTATAATTGCTCATAAAATTTATCTAGAAAATTTTCCGGATACAGAAAGTGCAGAAAACAAGCCATTGAAAATAAGAAAGCCTAGAAAGATTATAAAACCTAACAAATGGAAAAGTTACGGGTTCTCACAAGTTGCTTGGTTGGTTTTATACTCGTTGCGGTGTCAAAGATAAAATTTGTAGCTTGGCCATTGATGGTAGTTGTGAAGTCAATCTTGCAAGTGTTATCATGGTTGAGAAATTAAATCTTCCAACCATTGATCATCTTCAACCGTACAAGTTGACGAGCACTCATGGGGATGTTTGGGTTACTAAGCACACACTTGTACCTATTCAAATCGGCAAATATGTGGATGAGGTGTTGTGTGATGTAGTCCCAATTCAAGTGACACATGTGTTGTTGGGCAAAGCATGGATGTCGAGGCGAGAATTAAAATTGATGGACATACTAATAAGTATTCCTTCTTATTTAATAGTCGTCGTCTTGCACTTGTATCACTTACTTATGGCCAACTTTGTATTGATCTAGCATGCATGAAAAATGAGCTTGAGCGTTATAGAATGGAGAAAAAGCTAGATGAGGGAATTGTGCCTGCAGAGGTAAAACCCGAGGAAGTTGAAAGTAATGAGATAAAAGGGTCAGCTGTTGAACTAGAAAAAGAGATGGAAAAATCTAATGAGATGGGTGGTAAAAAGGAAGAAAGAAGAGAAAGTGGGCTGATCTTGAGCAACCCGGTGAAGGCCTATTATTTTCTTAACAAACTTACCTTTGCTTTGTTTAGTGTTTCTTCTTTTATACAGATCAAGCAAAGGCAAGTTGAGCTGATCTTGGTGTGTTCCATTCCAAAATCAATTGTAGACGTTGCAAGGCTCCATGGAGTTGGTACTCCAAGAGTTAACCCCCTTGGTATCCATTCATGGAACAATGTCAACTCAAATCAGTCCACACCAAAGGGGAGTTGATTCGAGCTCATCTTGAAGGGAACACTCCATATTTTAGGGATGGTTGTGTACCAAGGGTTCGTTTAAAGAACAAGTACCTCAATGACCATTATGATTTTCATCTTGCTCTTAGTTCACATGCAGCTCCAACATCACCAAATCCGCCTTGGTGCCTTGCAAGTGTGTTCGAGCCGGAGTTCGATTTCACGGGATGCACTTCATACCACTTTGAGGACCCTTACCTCATGACCACAAACAATAAAGTTGAGCATACATTGAAGATGGTTTGTGAGATTCAAGGTTCGACGAGGGTTATTTTCCAACTTAGCACATGGGCTTTGCATTGGATGCCATCTGTAGCCATCATAACAAGATTGAGTCGAAGGCATGTAACTCGTCTTGTCACCATTCGTGCTTCAATTTGTGGGCAAATTGCTTTTAAGAGGAGGGGAATGATGAGAATATAAAGACCAAGGCCCATTCAAGCACACGGGGAATTGGAAGATTCAAGTGAAGACTAGTTGATTGCACGAATGCTTGAGTTTAGTAGGATTATTTGATTTTCCTCGTTGATTTTGGTTATTTCTCGTTTTAAAAAGTCTAGGTAATTAAGATAGTTTAATTGCGGCCCATTTGTTAGTAAGTAAGGCCCAAAATCTTTCTTAAGTATGTAGGGTAGTTTGGTCAACTTTTGGATTAGGGTTAATGCTTGTAAGGGCTATAAATAGCCCCACTTCCTCTTTGTTTGGGATCAGTTTTTGGCTATTAAATACAATTAGTGAGTTTTCACTTTCTCTTTGGCAAGAGAGTTTCCTTTGAATACTTGAGAATCTTCTCAAGTTATTCACCCGAACTTATCAATCGAGCATCTCCTTGATTGTGGCATTCTACTACCTCCAATTTGGTTCGTTAATTCGAGTAGTTACGGGTTGAGATAATATCAAAATTGTTCGTGACTTCTAGGGATTAGTTGGGTCAAATTTCCGCTGCCTAAGCCATGGTGTTTTGGTTGTCTAGATCGGGGTTTCACATCACGTGTATTGCTGGGTAAAGCGTGGATGTTGAGGCGAGAAGTTAAATATGATGGACATACTAATAAGTATTCCTTCTTATTTAATGGTCGTCGTTCTGCACTTGTATCACTTATTTATGATCAACTTTGTATTGATCTAGCATACATGAAAAGTGAGCATGAGCGTTATAGTATGAAGAAAGAGCTAGATGAGGTAAAATCCGAGGGAGTTGAAAAGAAGAAAGAGGTTGAGAATAATGAGAAGAAAAAGTTAGCTATTGAGCATGAGAAAGAGATTAAAAATTCTAAAAGTGAGCTAATTCTGAGAATAGATGTGAGATCATACGTTTTTTCTAACGATCTTAACTCTACTTTGTTTAGTGTTTCTACTTTTATGCAGGTTAAGCAAGGAAAAATTGAGTTGATCTTGGCATGTTCTATTCCTAAATCCATCGGTACAAAAGCTGCCTATCTCGATTTTGCTCCATTTGTGCAAGATAGGCCATACCAACAACAACTTCCAATGAATTTTGTAACTTTACACAATCATATTCGGGACTTTTCTAACCTGATTGAGCATCACTATCAAGATTCTTATCTTGTGAATGTGAATGGTAAGCTATCAAGTGATTTTATACCTACAAATGCTAATTGTGTGATTTATTATGTAGGTCCAAATTCGACCATTCATGACAAAAGGCTGATTAGAGAGCTTTGGAGTGGAACCTGGAATTTTCACAAGCTTTATACAAGATGTCTCTTGTCTTGGAGAATGTCTTTGTTCAAAAGCATCATAAGGCTGGCCAAACGACATGCAACATGGCTCATAGTCATTCATCTTTTTCCAACATTGCTATCCTATAAGCGCACCATCGATTTGTGGACAAATCACCTTCAAGAGGAGGGGAATAATGCAAGAGGGATAGCCGACCATGAATCTGTGACGATGGACCAAATGGAGTTAAGTGGACCAATGACAAGGGCACGTGCCAAGAAGCTCAAAGAATCCATGCAAGCACTAATTTGTACCACCTACAAGGGAGTTGACCATTTACAAGTCAAAACCAAACTTGAGCAAGACAACAATCCGCTATACTCTCATTCAAGTTCTTGAGCCAAGCGAGGTGGAGTGGGGAGCTCCATCCAAAGTTGTTTAAGTGTCACATTTGCTGTCTTAGTTAAGTCGTTTGTAATAAGGGCTTAATGGTCCATAGCCTTGCTTTATTTACTTGTGGGATGACCTCATAAGGTTCGGTCAAGCCCACAAAGGACAAAAGGGCCGAAATCAGTTTCTTAGCCTTAGGGAATAAGTGATTTCGATTCACATTAGGATTCCTAGACTAGTTCCACATTACTTTAGTTTTTCATCTCTATGTAAGGCTATAAATAGCCCATGTGAGGATCCGAAAATTTTCTTATTTTATCGTATATTACTAGTTTATTTAAATATTTATTCATTCGTTTTCTCTCAATAATTTATTTCAACCCTTTTGGAACTATTTACATGGAACTATGACTTGCGTATATTTTAAAAAATGTCCCGTTAATAAATTTAATTTTTGGAAACTCGTTTAGTGAGATTTAGTGAAATCGCGTTTGGAGACAATAATCGATTTGAGAATACAGTGACCTTGGAGACTTGAGGACTCATACGTTAGTCTTAAAATAGGTATTTTTATGATTAATTAGCCAAGTATTAGTTAGTTATATCATCATTACGAGAATTTCTTAGAAATTTCACTTTATCGCGCACGAGTCGAAAGTTCGCGTTTTCGTGCGCATGACTAATTGAGGGACTTTGGACATTTATTTTTAGACTACTAAGAGTGAATAATAATGGTGATAAATGAAGTGCATTAGAGATTTAGTGCACAAGTGAAACAAACCCGAGAGGAATTGGACACGAAACGCGCGCGTACGCGCGCGAATGGAGAGTTGACTTTTGTGCACCTTAAAGCTACCTACCAAGCTTCCTCAAGAAGCTTCATTATCAGATTTCACTCTCTCTTTTCTTTCTCATTGTGGCCGAAACTTGGAGCCAAAGAAGGAGCAAAAACCTTCATCCCATTTCACTCCAAAATCTTGCACCTTTTCACCTCAAATTCATACCACAACCTCAAAACAACTTGGAGATCATCTTGGACTAGGAGAGGAGCACCATTTCCACGGTTTTCTTGGAGTTTCTAGTGGCCGAAAATTCTGAGTTCATCAACCAAGGAGGTAGTGAATCATCCAACCCTTGAATCTTAGTTATAGTGAGTTTAATTTCACTTAGAAGCTTGTAGCTTCATGTGGGTAGCTTTGGTTGGTTGAAAGTCATGTGAGTAGGCTCTATGAAATCCCACAATGGACTTGTTGGACTGATATGATGATTTTGGATGTTATTTATGTTGATTAAGTGTTAAACTAGTGGTTATATGTTGAAAAAGCGGAAAGAAACTCAAGGGAAACCAAAGGGAGGAAGGGGCCGAATCTGCCCTGTTCTTGCCGCAGCCTTAGTGCAATTTTTTTTGTGGTTAAATTGCCTTGATTTTAATTTAGATATGTTGTATAGGTTGTGTAAAAAGTTTCTACCAAAAATCACTTGATTTGGTTGGCTAAAAGTTGAATTTTCAAAATGGTTTCAAAGCTGGAAAATGTGTACAGAGGTGCTCTGGCAGCGAACTTTGAATAACCATAACTCTTTGCTCCGACGTCGAAATTGAGTGTTGTTTGTGGAATTAGAAACTAGACACTTCCAATTTTCTAACGGTATAAAATACATCCCCTGATTCAACTTGAGTGAACTGTACCAGCTTTTCAAAGTTACCTGTCCTGTTTCATTGCTGTGTTAGAAAACCTGTTATGTGCTGCGACTTGTTGCATGACTTCGAGCTAGCTATGGACAGAATTTCAAAATGATTGCTTCTGAGAAATTGTAGCCGTATGAATTTAGTTTCCAACGCCACCAACCATACCCAATTCCAAGTTGAATTGAGTGAGTTGTGGCCGAATTACAGAACTGCATCAGAGAAAGAAAACCCTAAGTTTGGGCTAGCCAATGACTTATTTCGAATTGGGACTTGTTATTTTGAAACTTTTGGTGTCAATCACCTACCAAATGAATTTTGGATGTTTTCTAGACCTTGTCTTCATAAATGAACCGGATTTGAGTCGATTTCATTGGCCAAAAGTTGGAAAAAGGAAAACGGAAGTACAAGGCAGATTTGCTTTGGAAATTCTTGGAACTTTAGTGGCTTTGTTAACTGACCTTCCGTACGATTTTTTGCATGAAATTTGACAGAGTAGTAGCTCTTCTATAGTAGGGTAATACTACCAAATTTGGTGCCATTCCAAGTTCATTCCGATGCCCAACTGAAGTCCAAAAGTTTATGTTTCAAATCTGGAAAATCCTTGTTCAGTGAGAAATTTTCAGCAACTTTGAACTGCTATATCTTGGCGCTCAAAACTTTGATTCTTGTCCCATTTGTGGGGTTTTAAACCTTGATTGTAACTCTAATTGAGTTTCAAATTTGAGAGGCTAGTTCACATTCTGTGAATTTTGCCGAATTTCTAAAATTTGCCAAAAACCAACCCCCACTACAAGAAAATTGGCCTTTTGTGACAACATTCTTAGTGACAATAGAGAAACTTGTCACAACTGACCAACTTTAGTGACGACTTTTGATGTAGTCATAGTTGACCGGGGTAGACTCGTCATCAGTGACAATGTGAGGACCCGTAAATTTTCTTTACTTTATAATATTTTATTATATTTTATCGCATGAATTTTCTTCATTTAACCCTATTATATTGATTTTCCAGAGATTTTTGTAAGTGAGTATAGGTTTTACATCATTTTCATAGTATAAGTTAGTTCGTGATAAGTTTGAAGTGCGTTGTAGACGTGGGACCCGCTAGTGCGCTAAGTGCGATAAATTTTTGGCAATTAATTGAAGTTTGGCATTGATGGATATTATTTTACAAGGTGCTAGGAGACAATTAGAGGTTAACTAGATAGCTTAACCATTGGAAGATAAGAGGATTAGATCAAACCCTTAAAGGGCCAAGTGTCGTGATTCGATTGGAGGTTGGACTTTGACCTTGTAAGGATCGAAGACAACCAAGTGGAAGAGATAAACAATGTACAGATCACAAACGTAACAATACATAAATAGAAAGGAAAGAATTGCAAACTAAGTTGATGAATTACAATCACTCTTGCGTACAAAGGAAGGTTCACCTCCTCCTTGCCCCGAACACCACTCGGTCAAGTCAGGAAATTTTACTATCCCTCAGGACAACTCTCACAGAGCTACACTCATGAAGTATTCACTCACAAATGAAAAGCTTATAATGAACCTCACACCACTAAGACTATAAATCTTCTATGAAGAGTATTTTCTCACTAAAATCACTCTAGATCTTTTGTATCTTCAGTGTGCAAAAGTTGTTTGAAGTATCTGACCAACTACTATTTACATAGGATCAAGAAAGTGTGTGACAGCCCCACTTTCCCCTAAGGCTAACCAAAGGGTTAGCGGACTGCCTGCCCAGCTCTCGCCAGGACTAACGGTGCAGTTTAGAGCGGTCTATCGCGTTCCGGAACTTATAACGCACGTAAACAAGTCACAATGGCAAAATAACCCAAAATAAAAAAAATATGAAATCCGGAGTCGGCCATGAATAGTAACCGACCCGTCAGAACCCAACCATACATCAAAGATACATATACAACATCAAATTCAGCGTTTACAAGCCAAAATGGAATATGAAAGGTACTCAAAAATTAATACAGGTACGGTTGCCATAATAAAAGTGAAAACGGCCCCAAAGGCACATGTAGGGTTTCAACTCATAAATTATACAAAAGGGATATTCAGTTAGTTCATTCGGCAACCAATTATCAAAAGTCATTCCATAAGCAGTCAGATTCCTGTAAGGAAAATAAAAGGAACGGGGTGAGCTAGTTGCCCAGTGAGATAATACTACTCAAGCAACCAAGTTCATATAGGCATCAAGCTTTTCATTCCAAGTCATCAAAGGTAAATAAAACACACATCAATAATGATGATAAAAGGATACGGACGGCTCTCAAGAGCCCTTTTTCCTCGTTTGCATTCTTGATCAGATCATCTTCGCATTGACTCTCCGTCAATGTTTAAAAGTAACCAACCGTAGACTTCACTTAACTCCCACTCCGTCCACCTAACATTCCCCTACCGGGCCCGAACTCCAAACACTTGCACTGTGGTATTACTCGAGTATACCGGAATCGAGAGTCTCTCATACTACAAGATTCCTTATAACTTTACCCAAGGCTCATTAATTGTCACGACCAAGCCCTTGCCGGCTCGATTCAATCAATTACCAACGGGGTTGAGCTCAATGGTAACAAGCATGGTCATTGGATACTCGTCCAAACGCCACCAAGTCAAGTACTTTTCATTTCATGTAACATTTCTTGTAACATTCCAATAACATGAGAAATAGGTGAGAGTGATAAAGTACACCCTCACTTCAATCAATATCAATGATACAATAAACATTTAACTCATCAAGTTCAAGTATCAAAGCCATATAGTAACACACAAGTGAGTAGTACACTCACCAGGGTCAGTGCAGATACCTCCCAAAAGAGAGCTTTAATTACCAAGAAACCCTAAAATAATCCAAGGAAAACAATTGAAGGTTCCACTTTCAAAAGCGAGTATACAGAATGCACATGTGAGGCTCGACTACCAGTCGTATGCCTCGCCAAATAATTACTAAAGCAAGGGTGCAAAACATGATTTTTGGTAATGAAAAGGTAACATGAAGACCTAGGCTCAAACAACCCAAAAGCCCTTCGTTCAAATCACAAGTAAATCCAACTCGCCTTCAAGAAAAATTTCAGCAGCATATCCCTTGTGTTTACCTATTTTCCAGCCATCATGGCTTCATTATTTCCTCAAATCAGTCCCAACAGTTCGTACAAAAATAATCTCATTCCCAAAAGCCGTTCACTAGGCTTAATGGCATTCAAGTACAAAATTTAGCTAGGAAATGACCGGATATGAAAGTCAAGCCCTAAACTACTCAAATAAACACAATAAGACTCGATTACAAGTCATAAACCAATTATGCATACCACCAAAACAGGGTTCCCTGAACATACACAAGCAATAGAGGAAACCAGAAAATCCGGAAATAGAATTAGCTTTGCCCTGAAAAAAACAGTTTTTGACCTCTTTTTGCGGTAATGGCACCCAAGGCACTACGATTACCGGATGAAGGTGAAAGACCCACTGTTTCGAAGCTAAGAGATATGGCTACAATATTTCAGAAGGTCACTCAACCCAGTTTCGAGTGTAACCAGGTCAAAAATGTAAAATACTACACCAGAATCACAAAAACAGATTCACAGAACGCATTCTAGCGGAAACATCATAAATCAGGCTATCCAAGTCCAAATCCAGAAATTCCAAAACCAGATGAAATTTAAGAAATAGGGTTATATTTCATCAGAAGGCCTCAACAACCAATTCGGAAGCATTCCTAACCAAAACAATCAATTACACGCGCAATTCTTACATTCGGATAAAACCAGGACAGCAAGGGTAATTTCGACTTTGCTCATCCTACACTACTCCGATTGACCTGAAATTTTGTAGGCACCTCTAAAATGTCATTCCATACAACTTTCATGTTTTAAGACAAGGCCAATTCGGCCTCTAACTAGGAGCTATTAATTCGGGCAGAATGTTCCCTAACCAAAACCTAACTTTCCAAAATTTCTTCCAATTCAGCAATTGTTTGAAATTAACCACTTTTCCCACCTCTCAGAGTCATTATATACCATTTCCAATCATCATAGATAGCCACACAATCATGCTCATATTAAAACAGAAAAATCCCCAAAAATAATAAAACTTCATCACTACAACCACAAATCAAGAAATAATCCATAAACTTGCATCTCATACTACCACTAAGCATGATTTAAGCATCAATTAAGAGAGGAGAGTAGTTCTTCACAACTCACCTTAGAAACAAGAGAGAGAGAGCAATAGGTCCTCCTAGCTTTCCAAATAACTTCACAAATCAACTCACTAACACTAATTGAAGAGGTTTTGTGGAGAAATTGCAAGTTTCAATGGTTGGTTGGATGGATTTGAGCTAAATGGAAGCAAAACTTGAACAGTTTCTTCCTTTCTTTTTGAGAGTAAGAGCCGGCCACAATGAAGAGCAAAATGGAGAAATTTTGGTTGTTTTTTGATTTATTTAGTCAATTGGTAAGACCATGAATAGTGGTCTTAAAAGTAAACCCACTCAAATGGTGACACTTGTCACCTTTTATTAAATACTTACCTAACTTGTCTCTCTTATACCAATCCACTTAGCACCCTCTACTTATCTCTTAACACCCGGTAAATTAATTCCAGTATTCAAAACTTAACCTAGTTGGCCAAATTTTTCCGAACTTCTCGCACTAGTGGGTCCCAAGTCCTGTATACGCTCTTAATTTCTCAAAATCTATTTGATACTAGAAAAATCATCTAAAACCTATATCTGCTCCTTAAAATTATCTCGAAATGTTTCTAATCACGAAAATGCAGAAAACAAGCCATGAAAAATAATAAAACCTAGAAAATGGGAAAAATGCGGGTTCTCACACTCTCTCCCCCTTAAAAGAATTTCGCCCTCGAAATTTCTCACCTTGATTCACAAACAGCTCAGGGTTTTCCTTTTTCACCTCCCAGGTAGCCTTTTCTATCCCATAATTTTTTTCCACCCCTTTTTTTTTCTTCTTTTTTTTTTCCGCGTGGACACTATTCTCTCTCCTACCCAAACGCTGCGATCCTTACAAACCATACCAATGCTCACACGATGATTTCCCCATAGGAATACTACTTCCAGGTCGTAGGGTAGACAAGCAGGCGTGGTATCTATTTCATCCATCAAAATTGGGGTTGACAAATGCATGAGTAATACCGGGATCTACTCAGATTTCCGCAAATCGGTGGAATATCAAAATCATACCTTCCTCAATTTCAGGAGAATCGGGGACCTGTTGTGGCTCCAGTGAATACACTCGAGCCGCTACCTTGGATTTGGTCCTTTCCACCTTGGCCGGTTCGGAAGTAGTTTTCGTCGATTGCTGACTCCCATTTCCATCTCGTGATAGGACTGGACAAGTGGCGAGCTGATGGTTTGCACTTCCACAGCGCAAACATTTTCCCTCATTCTTCCAACAATTGTCCACCGAGTGGTTTGGCTTTCCGCAATACCCGCAAGGTCCGCGTGCTGCAGAAGCCGAGCCTCCTCTCTGGCCTCTCCCCACTTGGCCGCCTCGTGACGGGCTCTCTCGTGACACTCCCGGCATCCTTTCTTCTCCAGTTCCTCGCCCAAACTTGGAAGGGGTACTCTCATTCCCCTGCCCCGAACTACTTCCAGGAAATCCTCGCTTTTTCGCCTGGAAGTTTCTTACTTGCAATCTGGCACTCTCTACCCGTTGGGCCTTCTCAACGGCCTCGCTAAAAGCATTGATTTGAGCCACTGCGAGGTCCTTCTGAATCTCCACGTGTAGGCCCTGGATAAAACGCCGAATTCGCCGTTGCTCCGTCACAATCAACTCAGGCGCAAATTTGGACAGGCGAGTGAACTGGCTCTCGTATTCCGCCACGGATTGAGCTCCTTGGCGGAGTCGGATGAACACATCTTCCTTCCTCTCCTGAACCAGAGGAGGGAAGAATTTCGCGTTAAACTCTCTCATAAAATTTACCTAAGTCCTGGGCGTTTGTTCTCGCTCCCATTTTTGCCGAATGACATTCCACCAGGAGCGGGCCGCCCCTTCCAGCTGGAAAACGGCAAAAGTCACCTGCCGTTCTTCGGTATAGTGCAGGGCAGCGAAAATATCGACCATCTTTTCGAGCCATCTCTCGGCAACATCCGGATCTGGCCCCCCAATAAACTTGGGTGGAGCAAACTTTTGAAATCGTTCAAGAGCTCTGTCTTCGCTCTCAACATGATTGCCAGGGTTTCCCGGATTAGGGTTTGGATTCTGGCCTTGTTGCTGCACCACTTGTGCCAGCAGGTTTGTCATTTGCTGCATAGCGGCAGCTATCTGTACATTGGGGTCAACTCTCGGTTCAGGATGGGGTCCAGAGGAGGTTTCCCCAGCACCCCGGTCTGGCATAGGTTGCCTATTCCCGCGCCCACGCCCCCGTCCACTACGTGTGCCTTCCATACAATCTAAATCGATCTAGGTCACAAAATAATTATACTGTTAAAGGGCACCTAACCCCTCTTTTTCGCAGCACTAAACAGGAACAAGTAAACAAGAACAATTAACTACTCAACTCCCTCATAGAGCATTTAAACACATAACACATATACAGAGAACACATAACAGGATCAACAAGTATACAGAACAGTCAGTCAGGTACATACAAAGTCATCCATAGAATCGCATTTTCTAGTTCGCCCAATTCTTTCTAACCTAGACTCTCATCTCTTTCGTAACCGGGCGTAAGAATCCCGTTTAAGATAATTCACAACTCGAGCCGGCCGGTCCCAAGCGTAAATCATCCATATTCAAGATTCCTACCCGACATACTTATCTATCCTCCTCAAGTTTCATGATAAAGAGTTTTACACTTATAACATGCCCCGTTCATAACTTATGCTCAAAAGAGCACTTAACCCTTTTAGACACCTTCACCAAAAGCAGGACCATAACACCACTTGGCCCTAGGCTCACTCCGCGCACAGACCACGTGAAGTGGCTCTGATACCACCTGTGACAGCCCCACTTTCCCCTAAGGCGAACCAAAGGGTTAGCGGACTGCCTGCCCAGCTCTCGCCAGGACTAACGGTGCAGTTTAGAGCGGTCTATCACGTTCCGGAACTTATAACGCGCGTAAACAAGTCACAATGGAATAACCCAAAATAAAAAAAATATGAAATCCGGAGTCGGCCATGAATAGTAACCGACCCGTCAGAACCCAACCATACATCAAAGATACATATACAACATCAAATTCAGCGTTTACAAGCCAAAATGGAATATGAAAGGTACTCAAAAATTAATACAGGTACGGTTGCCATAATAAAAGTGAAAACGGCCCCAAAGGCACATGTAGGGTTTCAACTCATAAACTATACAAAAGGGATATTCAGTTAGTTCATTCGGCAACCAATTATGAAAAGTCATTCCATAAGCAGTCAGATTCCTGTAAGGAAAACAAAAGGAACGGGGTGAGGTAGTTGCCCAGTGAGATAATACTACTCAAGCAACCAAGTTCATATAGGCATCAAGCTTTTCATTCCAAGTCATCAAAGGTAAATAAAACATGTGACAGCCCCACCTCACCCTAAGGCGAACCAAAGGGTTCAGCGGACCGCCTGCCCAGCTCTCGCCAGGACTACGGAGTCGAATCACACAAATCCGATATTACGCGAGAGAACCCAAATGAAATGAGCGATTGAAGACCGCCAAGCTTAAACATGGAGAAAACGCTTTCATATATACATGTCACTAGGTTTACAATTCAAATGGAACCAGTGAAACGAAATACATTTAGGGTTTGCTCATTCTCGAGGAGCTATACAAAAGAACAAAAGATTTTCTAACTAGCTCAACTCGCTTCTCAAAATCCTGATTTCCAAAAGAGGTTCCTGTAAGGAAAACAAAGATAACGAGGAGGGGGTGAGCTTACGCCCAATGAGGTACCAAACATGTAGCAGAAAAATCAGGTATTTCACATTATACAAACCAGATACACATGCTCGCTATAAAGTAAGACAGGTAAACACAAGAACTCAAATAGGAAGGATACAGGTGGCTCTCAGGAGCCAGCTTTCCAGCGCAGTACTTGATCCAAGCCGGTTGACTCTCCGTCAACGTATACAGAACCAACACGTCCGTAGACCCCACTTTACACCAAATTCCGTCCACCAAACACCCCTTTACCGGGCCCGCTCACCTTACAGAAACAGAAATGGTAATACTCGAGTATACCCGAAATCAAGGGTCTCAATACCCAAAGATCCCAAAACAGACTACCGTGGTTCGTTATCTAATCGTCCAGGCCCTTGCCGGCCCGACTCGAATAACTTAGCCACAGGATTTGAGCTCATAGGTCACAGAAAGGTCGTTGGTTACAAGTTTCCAAACGACGTCCGAACAGATACAGATACAGATATCAGATACACAGATTCAGATTGACACCAAAATTGGCATATGAACAGACAAGAGAACGAGTGTGATAAAGTACACCCTCGTCTCAAACAAATTAAACAGATTGCAGAGCAGAAATCAAGTTAAACAGTAATGGAGGGGAGTGGTACACTCACCGGTTCAAGTACAGATACCTCAAAAGTTTTCACTTCGGATTGGCTTTAATCGCCAAGAAACCCTAAAATCATCAAAGTAAACCAATTGAAGGTTTCACATCCAGAATCGAGTAAACAAAATGCACATGTGAGGCTCGACTACTAGTCGTATGCCTCGCCAAATAATTACTAATGCAAGGGTACAAAACATGATTTTTGGGAATAAAAAGGTAACATGAAGACCTAGGTTCAACAACCCAAAAGCCCTTCATTTCTATCACAAGCCAATTCAAACTTAAAGGAACCAATTGGCCTCGAAAAAAATTGGACAGCACTTCCCCTAAATTTCTTACTTTTCCAGCCATCACGGCTTCATTATTTTCCTCAATCAACTCCCAAAGTCATACTCAATATACATTCGTCACCACAGCCGTTCAATAGGCTCAAGGTTATCCAAGTACAAAAGTTAGCTAGGAAAATGACCGGAAGTAAAAGTCAAGCCCTAGAATATTCCACTAAGCACAAGAAGATTCGATTACAAGTCATAAACCGATGCCAACACAATCACAATAGGGTTCCATAAGCATATATACGCATTAGAGGAAACCAGAAATTTCGGAAATGTAACTAGCTTTGGCCCTGAAAAAATAGTTTTTGTCCTCATTTTGCGGTAATGGCACAAATTTCACTACGCTTATCAGATGAGGGTACAAGACCCACCATATCGAAGTTAAAAGACAGGGTTACAACATCACAGAAGGTCACTCAACCCAGTTTTGAGTGCAAACAGGTCAAAAATGCAAGATACTACATCAACAACGTAAAACAAATTCACCAAAATGCATTCTAGCGGAAACATCATAACTCAGGCTATACAAGTCCAAATCCAGAAATTCCAAAACCAGATGAAAGCTAAGAAACAGGGATAAATTTCATCAGAAGGCCTCAACAACTAATTCGGAAGCAATTCCAGGCAAAACAACCAATTACAGGCGCAGTTCTCAATTTCGGGTAAAACCAGAACAGCAATCGTAATTTCGACTTTTCTCATTCTACACTACTCCGATTGACCTGAAATTTTGTAGGAACCTCTAAAATGTCATTCCCTACAACTTTCATGTTTTAAGACAAGGCCAATTCGGCCTCTATATAGGACCTAAAAATTCGGACAGAATGCTCCTTCAAGAACCCTAGTTTTTTCAATTTTCTTCCAAAACAGAAATTGGTTGCAATTAATCACTTTTCCCACCTCCTTAAGTCATTATAGACCATTTCCAATCATCATATATAGCCACACAATCATGCTTATATTAAAACAGAAAAATCCCCAAAAATAATAAAACTTCATCATTTCAACCACAAATCAAAAATTAATCCATAAACTTGCATCTTATACTACCACTAAGCATGATTTAAGCATCAATTAAAGGAGGAGGGTGGTTCTTCACAACTTACCTTTAAAAAAAGAGAGAGAGAGCTAGTGGTCACCTTAACTTTCCAAATAACTTCACCAATCACCTCAAAATCACTAAGTGGAGGAGTTTTATGGAGCAATTACAAATTTAACCGGTTGAAGTTGGAGATTGAGCAAGGTTGGAGACCAAAATTGTGAAGAGTTTTCTTTCCTTTGTGCTTGAAAGAAGTCGGCCAAGAAGAGAAACAAATGGTGAGTTTTTGATCAATTTTGATATTAATTTGGTAAAGGCATGAATAGTGGTCAAATGGCAAGACTTACTCTTATGGTGACACTTGTCACCTTTTATTAAATATCTACCTAACTTGTCTCTCTCATATCAATCCAAATTGCAACCTCTACTTATCTCTTAACACCCGGTAAATTAACTCCAGTATTCAAAACTTAATCTAGTTGGCCGAATTTTACCGAACTTTCCGTACTAGCGGGTCCCACGTCCAATATACGCTCTTAACTTCTCAAAAACTAACTGAAACTAGAAAAATCATTTAAAAGCTATATTTACTCATAAAATTTATTTGCACAATTTTTCGAATAAAGAAAAGGTGGGAAAAATGTATAATTAAAAGAAATTAAAACCTAGAAATTAAGAAAATTACGGGTCCTCACAAAACACACATCAATAATGATGATAAAAGGATACGGACGGCTCTCAAGAGCCCTTTTTCCTCGTTTGCATTCTTGATCAGATCATCTTCGCATTGACTCTCCGTCAATGTTTAAAAGTAACCAACCGTAGACTTCACTTAACTCCCACTCCGTCCACCTAACATCCCCCTACCGGGCCCGAACTCCAAACACTTGCACTGTGGTATTACTCGAGTATACCGGAATCGAGAGTCTCTCATACTACAAAATTCCTTATAACTTTACCCAAGGCTCATTAATTGTCACGACCAAGCCCTTACCGGCTCGATTCAATCAATTACCAATGGGGTTGAGCTCAATGGTAACAAGCATGGTCGTTGGATACTCGTCCAAACGCCACCAAGTCAAGTACTTTTCATTTCATGTAACATTTCTTGTAACATTCCAATAACATGAGAAATAGGTGAGAGTGATAAAGTACACCCTCACTTCAATCAATATCAATGATACAATAAACATTTAACTCATCAAGTTCAAGTATCAAAGCCATATAGTAACACACAAGTGAGTAGTACACTCACCAGGGTCAGTGCAGATACCTCCCAAAAGAGAGCTTTAATTACCAAGAAACCCTAAAATAATCCAAGAAAAACAATTGAAGGTTCCACTTTCAAAAGCGAGTATACAGAATGCACATGTGAGGCTCGACTACCAGTCGTATGCCTCGCCAAATAATTACTAAAGCAAGGGTGCAAAACATGATTTTTGGTAATGAAAAGGTAACATGAAGACCTAGGCTCCAACAACCCAAAACCCCTAAGGCGAACCAGAGGGTTCGGCGGGCCGCCTGCCCGGCTCTCTCCGGGACTCAGTCGTTCACTACATTCCTCATACAGATTACAAGATACAATCTCAAATATAAATCAAATATTCCACGCTTCCGCAGCGCCACTCTGATCCTTGATCACAATTAGTATACAGGGGAAGTCCAAAACTAGACTATTACACATCCAATCAATTCTAAACATTCAATACAATCCCAATATGAATAATTACACAAAAGGAAATCCAAGTTCAATCCATACATGAGATAATCCATGATAAACACTACAAGTCCTTCCTTCGCCTTGAGCCCTGTGGAGGGGAATAAAATATTTTTGGGGTGAGCTAGAAGCTCAGCGAGTAACCAGAAAAATCATTAAGCAAATATATTTCACAATGTTGCATTTCGATGATTTCGATGATGTCATGATTCAGAGATCAAATGTCTGTTTAGTGCTCTCGTGAGCCAGTGAAATCATTGCACTAGAACACCCAATGCTCAAATAGATCATAACACACGAACAGAGAGAGGAAGCCCCTTTTTGAGCTCCAGATAACCATGAACATGAACCACAAACAGAATGGAGACGTTGGTGTCCAGCACAAGACTTTCCCAGAACTCATTGAAGCCAAAATCATATCATGAATTCACATGCAAGCACGCATGAGATGCAATCGAATAAATAATGCAAGAAACATTTCACAAATAACTTTGGAAATAGTTTAGGGTCACTCACCTCCACGGCTCAGAAATCATCCAGCATATAACATTGCCTTGCTCAAATCCAAGTCTTAGATCACAAACTCAATGCAAACAAGTCCCTTCAAAGTTCGGACAGCACTTCCCCTAAATTTGCTAACTTTTCCAGCCATCATGGCTTCATTATTTCCTCATTCCAACCCAAAGGTACACACACAACAACAAGTTCATCCAATAGCCATTCAGCAAGCTCCAAACAAGTCAAGCTAGGGAAAATCCGGAAATGAAAGTTAAGCTCAAAACCAGAAAAATAGGTTTTGACGTCATTTTGCGGTAATGGCACCAAAGGCACATCAATTATCGGATGAAGGTGCAAGATACACCGTTTCGAAGATATAAGACAGGGCTACAACATTGTAGAAGGTCACTCAGTCCAAATCCCAGCACAACTAAGTCAAATATGCCAAATAACAAACCAGAACCGTACTTGCAGGTTTACAAATTACACTATGCTGTAATCAGTACAACTCAGTCTAAACAGGTCCAAATGCAGAAATTCCAAAGGCATATGGTAGCTAGGACATCAAGCTACATTTCATCAGAAGACCTCAACACCCAAATCCAAAACAATTCCAGTCAAAACAACCCATTTCAGACGCAGTTCTAACATCCTGATGAACCCAGAACAGCAATAGTAATTTCGGCTTATCTCATTCTACACTACTCCAATTGATCTGAAATTTTACAGGCACCCTTAAAACATCAGTACCTACAACTTTCATGTTTTAAGCCAAGGCCAATTCGGCCTCTATCTAGGACCAAAAATTTCGGACAGAATGAAGAACCAAGAACCCTAATTTTCCAGATTTCTTCCAAAACAGAATTTACTTGCAATCTTCCACTTTTTCCACCTTCTAGAATCATTAAACATCATTTCCAATAATCATACATAACCACATAATAACAATCATATGAGAACAGAAAAATCCTAATTAAATATAAAACTTCACTAATTTCAACCAAAATCATGAAATCATCCATAAAATCACTTATTCAACCACCACCAATCACTAATTGAACATTATCAAGATCAAAGGAAGAATTCCCTAGTTACTCACCTTGCAAGCTCAAGAAAGTAAGCAACTTAACACCAATTTCTTCCAAACAACTCCACAACCAACCTCAATATCACCAAACTAAGAAGTTCTATGGAAAAATTTGAAGATTAAACGGTTGAATTGAAAGATTGGGCAAGATTGGAGCTTGAAAATTGAGAGAGTTTTCTTTCCTTTGTTCCTAGCAAGAAATTCGGCCAAGAGCTTCAAAATAAGAAGAATTTTGGGTCAATTTTGGTTTAAATGGTAAAGGCATGAATAGTGGTCAAAAGGTCAAAAAGGTAAGAATAAATCCTCAAGTGACACATGTCCTCTTCATTAATTGCTTGCCTAACTTTTTGTCTCTCTTACACAAATATCTTAACACATTGTAAAATAATATCACTTAATACAAAATTCCAACAAGTTGTCAAAAATATAATGCATTTACCGCACTTGCGGGTCCCACGTCCAAAATACGCTTTTAATTTCTCAAAAACTAACCGATACTAGAAAAATCATTTTAAAACTATTTTTGCTCATAAACTTTATCTGGGAATTTTTCTAATCAAGAAAATGTAGAAAAGGCGGGCGTTTAAAAAATAAACCCTAGAAAAGTAGAAAATTTCCGGGTTCTCACACTTATACTTTTCGGGGCGTCACAATCTCCCCTCCTTAAAAGAATGTCATCCTCGACATTCCCTCTTGTACTAATCAAGTCAAGACATCCTGCAAGAATCACTAATACTTCAAACCAAACCCACAGTCCGGCATCCTAAACTTCAAGCCTAGGATACACTACAGAGATCTGAAGCCTAAGCTCTGATACCAACTGTCACGGCCCCACCTCCCCCTAAGGCGAACCAGAGGGTTCGGCGGGCCGCCTGCCCGGCTCTCGCCGGGACTCAGTCGTTCACTACATTCCTCATACAGATTACAAGATACAATCTCAAATATAAATCAAATATTCCACGCTTCCGCAGCGCCACTCTGATCCTTGATCACAATTAGTATACAGGGGAAGTCCAAAACTAGACTATTACACATCCAATCAATTCTAAACATTCAATACAATCCCAATATGAATAATTACACAAAAGGAAATCCAAGTTCAATCCATACATGAGATAATCCATGATAAACACTACAAGTCCTTCCTTCGCCTTGAGCCCTGTGGAGGGGAATAAAATATTTTTGGGGTGAGCTAGAAGCTCAGCGAGTAACCAGAAAAATCATTAAGCAAATATATTTCACAATGTTGCATTTCGATGATTTCGATGATGTCATGATTCAGAGATCAAATGTCTGTTTAGTGCTCTCGTGAGCCAGTGAAATCATTGCACTAGAACACCCAACGCTCAAATAGATCATAACACACGAACAGAGAGAGGAAGCCCCTTTTTGAGCTCCAGATAACCATGAACATGAACCACAAACAGAATGGAGACGTTGGTGTCCAGCACAAGACTTTCCCAGAACTCATTGAAGCCAAAATCATATCATGAATTCACATGCAAGCACGCATGAGATGCAATCGAATAAATAATGCAAGAAACATTTCACAAATAACTTTGGAAATAGTTTAGGGTCACTCACCTCCACGGCTCAGAAATCATCCAGCATATAACATTGCCTTGCTCAAATCCAAGTCTTAGATCACAAACTCAATGCAAACAAGTCCCTTCAAAGTTCGGACAGCACTTCCCCTAAATTTGCTAACTTTTCCAGCCATCATGGCTTCATTATTTCCTCATTCCAACCCAAAGGTACACACACAACAACAAGTTCATCCAATAGCCATTCAGCAAGCTCCAAACAAGTCAAGCTAGGGAAAATCCGGAAATGAAAGTTAAGCTCAAAACCAGAAAAATAGGTTTTGACGTCATTTTGCGGTAATGGCACCAAAGGCACATCAATTATCGGATGAAGGTGCAAGATACACCGTTTCGAAGATAAAAGACAGGGCTACAACATTGTAGAAGGTCACTCAGTCCAAATCCCAGCACAACTAAGTCAAATATGCCAAAATTTCCTCAAAGTTTTGAGTTAAGAACTGCGTTTGAATAAACGTATATTCTAGAAAACATTTTTAAGAGAGAAAGTGCTTTTATTTAAGAAAAGCAAGTAAGTGATGAGTTCAGGTCACTTCCATTGAAACATGCAAATAACCAACAAAATACTTTGGAAGTTCAAACATTCATAAAAGGTTGAAACATGTCCACAGGACCAATCACAAGATATGGTAAAACAATTATTAAAATTTCACAGGGGAGAACCTCACCAGGTATCCAACTAGGTCAATCCTTTATAACACTGGTAGGTCTAATTTTCTCGTTCATTTCCGACTCATATCAAACACTTGGATCCTATTGAATTACATAGGACCATCCATCAATCTTTCTCTACCTCTCTCTCTTAGGCTCAACTACATTTCACTTCTTTCTGGTCAATATTGTCCCACACTCGGTTAAAATATTTTCCGTCCGATATTTCATTTCTCTTACTACACGAACTAGGTGTCCGTTGACCTCTTGCACTTGCTCTCACAAAACATTAGTCCGTTCTTGTTCCCCACAAATGGAGATCTCAAGTCCTTAGCATTGCCCTCAACTCTTAAATACTCGGGTACAAGAATCCGAAATAAGGTAATTCACAACTCGAGCCGGCCGGTCCCAAGAATAAATCACCACATTTGAGATTTCTACCCAACATACATATCTAATTTTACCCAAATATCAAGATAAAGGGTTTATACCTATCACATTCATGATTTATAGCTTACACTATAGAAGAGCACTTGGCCCTTTACTCATTCTGCGACAGCCCCACCTCCCTATAAGGCGAACCAAAGGGGTCAGCGGACCGCCTGCCCAGCTCTCGCCGGGACTCAGTCGTTCACTTCAATCCTCAAACCAAACCAGAATAAACCCACAAGAATAAATATAACGACGGTCCAAAACTTAAAGCAAAACTTATGTACATTACTATCTCAAAAGGGAGTAAAAACATCGAATATACAAAGGTTCTCAATTCACCATACATCCAGCCCGTGCCAAGCACTAGGGCGAGAACCATTACAAAACCAAAGAAACTAGTCTAGGCTAGTCTCTACCGAGCTCTCGTCCTTGCTCGCCGTCCCCTGTTAAGGAAAACAAAACTAAAGGAATGAGCAAAAAGCTCAGTGAGGTTCTATACATAGAAACAAGTAATTAAACAAGGACATTACTCATGTAATAACAAATAATCCAAAAAAACATGTCCAATATAAAGCAATGATAAAACATTCATTAAAAGGATATAGGCTCACAAGGAGCAATTCGTTCGTTCATTCCCTTATTCCTCCAATTATTTTTAAAAAATGCATATTTGTAAGTAAAACCCCTCTTTTTTTTACGTTCGTTCGTTCATTATCATTCACCTCCTCCTGGACGTTGGCCAGGCTTTTCACCCCCATCCGGATGTTGGCCGGACTCCACCCGACAACAAGGTAATTGTGAGAACCCGTAATTTTTCCCATTTTCTAGGTTTTATTATCTTTCATGGCTTGTTTTCTGCATTTCCGTGATTAGGAAAAATTCTAGATCCTTTTAAGGAGCAGATATAGTTTTTAGATGATTTTTCTAGTATCGAATAGGTTTAGAGAAATTAAGAGCGTATTCCGGACGTGGGACCCACTAGTGCGAAAAGTTCGGAAAAATTCGGCCAACTAGGTTAAGTTTTGGATACTGCAATTAATTTATCGGGTGTTAAGAGATAAGTAGAGGTTGCAATTTGGATTGGTGTGAGAGGAAACAAAGTGATAGACTTGCATTAAATAAGTGACAAGTGTCACCTTATGAGTGGAGGTTGCTTTATGACTACTATTCATTTTCTTACCATTGACCAAATAAATCAAAAAAATACCAAAAATTCACCATTTTCTCCTTCATCTTGGCCGAGCTCTTCAAGCAACAAAAGAAAGAAAACTCTTCAAGTTTTTGGCTTCAATCTTGCTCCAATCTACCAAACATCCACCATTGAATCTTGTTTTGCTCCGTAGAAAACATTAAGGGAGTGATAGTGAGGTGTTGTGTGG
This sequence comes from Coffea arabica, assembly GCF_036785885.1. Classification (NCBI taxonomy): domain Eukaryota; kingdom Viridiplantae; phylum Streptophyta; class Magnoliopsida; order Gentianales; family Rubiaceae; genus Coffea; species Coffea arabica. The sequence continues at coordinate 23,396,700 of NC_092318.1, forward strand.
AGTTATTTGGAAAGTTAAGAGGATTAGCTGCTCTCTCTCTCTCTTGTTTCTAAGGTGAGTTGTGAAGAACCCCTCTCCTCCCTCTAATGATGCTTAATTTATGATTAGTGGTGGAATAAGATGCAACTTTATGAATTTTATTGTGATTTTTGGTTGAATTGGTGAACTTTTGTAATTATTGGGGATTTTTCTGTTTTAATATGAATATGATTGTGTGGCCATGTATGATGATTGGAAATGGTATGTAAGGGATATAGGAGGTGAAAAAAGTGGATAATTGCAAGCAATTTCTGTTTTGGAAGAAAACTGGAAAATTAGGGATCTTGGAAATTTCATTCTGCCCGATTTTGTACCTCATAGTTAGAGGTCTAATTGGCCTTGGGTTAAAACATTAAAGTTGTATAGAATGATATTTTAGAGGTTCCTACAAAATTTCAGGTCAATCGGAGTAGCTTAGCTTGAGAAACGACGGAATTACCCTTGCTGCCCTGGTTTTACCCGAATTTGGGAATTGCTCCTGTAATTGGTTATTTTTGGTTAGGAATGCTTCCGAATTGGTTGTTTAGGTCTTCTGATGAAATGTAGCTCTGTTTCTTAGATTTCAGATGGCTTTGGAATTTCTGGATTTGGACTTAGGTAGGCTGATTTATGATGTTTACCCTAGAATGCGTTCTGTGAATCTGTTTTTGCGGTTCTGGTGTAGTAGATTGCATTTTTTACCTGGTTACACTCAAAACTGGGTTGATTGAACTTCTGTAATATTGTATCCCTATATCTTAGCTTCAAAACGGTGGGTCTTGGACCTTCATCCGATAATCGTAGTGCCTTTGGTGCCATTACCGCAAAATGACGTCAAAAACTGTTTTTTTTCAGGGTTAAAGCTAGTTCCATTTCCGGATTTTTCTGGTTTCCTCTATTGCTTGTGTGTATTTATGGAACCCTATTTTGGTGATATTTGGCTTTGGTTTATGACTCGTTATCGAGTCTCATTGTACTTGTTTACGTGTTTTAGGGCGTGACGGTGGTTCACGACGTTCCTTTGACGGAAGTGCATGAAATATCACTTTCGAGCTTGGTGAGTGTACTACTCACTTGTGTGTTACTATATGGCTTTGATACTTGAACTTGATGAGTTAAATGTTTATTGTACCATTGATATTGATTGAAGTGAGGGTGTACTTTATCACTCTCACTTATTTCTCATGTTATTGAAATGTTACATGAAATGAAAAGTTCTTGACTTGGTGTCGTTTGGACGAGTATCCAACGACCATGATTGTTACCATTGAGCTCAACCCCATTGGTAGTTGATTGAATCGAGCCGGCGAGGGCTTGGTCGTGACAATTAATGAGCCTTGGGGAAAGTTATATGGAATCTTGTAGTATGCGAGACTATCGATTCCGGTATACTCGAGTAATACCACAGTGCAAGTGTTTGGAGTTCGGGCCCGGTAGGGGTATGTTGGGTGGAAGGAATGGAAGTAAAGTGGAGTCTACGGTTGGTTACTTTTAAACATTGACGGAGAGTCAATGAGAGCCGACAAGAATGCAAACGAGGAAAAGGGCTCTTGAGAGCCGCCCGTATCCTTTTCTCACCACCATTAATGTGGGTCTTTGTTTACTTTTGATGTATTGAAATGAAAAGCTTGATGCTTATATGAACTTTGCTGCTTGAGTAGTATTATCTCACTGGGCAATTAGCTCACCCTATTCCTTTTGTTTTCCTTACAGAAAAATAAATACTTTTGGACTGTAATTGATAATTGGTTGTCGAATTGAGCTAGTTAGACATATCTTTTGTATAGCTCATTTATTGAAACCCTAAATGTACTCTTGGGACCGTTTCTCTTTTGATTTGGCAAACCAGACATGTATCCACTTTTGAATACTTTTGTATGCCACTTTGGCTTGTAAATGCTGAATTTCACGATGTAAATGTTTGCTTGATATTTGGTTGGGTTCTGACGGGTCGGTTACTATTCATAGCCGACTTCGGTTTCATTTTTTTTATTTTGCCATTTTGACTTGTTTACGAGATTTCGTAAGTTCCGGAACGCAATAGATCGCTCTATACCGAACCGTTAGTCCTGGCGAGAGCTGGGCAGGCAGTCCACTAACCCCTTTGGTTCGCCTTAGGGGAAGGTGGGGCTGTCACAGGTGGTATCAGAGCCTGCTTCGAGTGGTCTCTGCGCGGAGTGACCTTGGGCTAAGTGGTGTTATGGTCCTGATTTCATGGATATGTCTAAGTGCTCGTTTGAGCGTAAGTTATGAACGGGGCATGTTATAAGTGTAAAAATCTTTATCATGGAACTTGAGGACGACAGATAAGTATGTCGGGTAGGAATCTTTAATATGGATGATTTACGCTTGGGACCGGCCGGCTCGAGTTGTGAATTATGTTAGAGGGGATTTTTGCTCCCGGATACGAAAGAGATGAGAGCCTAGGTTAGAAAGGATTGGGCGAACTAGAAAGACGATTCTATGGAACTTCGTGTGGTTTGTTCGGGTATGGTTAAGCGTGATTAACCTTGATTAAGATATAGATGGTGTTGTTCTCGTAGATGTTGGACGGAGCCCTGGGGAGGAGGGAAAGCTTTTCGTGAGTTCTTTTGTACTCGTGACCTAGTCTGTCTATAGTACTTTTGGAGGACCCTTTTGTTTTATGGGATGACTTTGTATGTACCTGACTGACTGCTCTGTATAATCGTTGATCCTGTTATGTGTTCTCTGTATATGTGTTATGTGTTTAAATGCTCTACGAGGGAGTTGTTTAGTTAATTGTTCTTGTTTACTTGTTCCTGTTTAGTGCTACGAAAAGGAGGGTTAGGTGCCCTTTAACAGTATATTTATTTTGTGACCTAGATCGACTTAGATTTATGGAAGGCACACGTAGTGGACGGGGGCGTGGGCGCGGGAATAGGCAACCTACGCCAGACCGGGGTGCTGGGGGAACCTCCTCTGGACCCCATCCTGAACCGAGAGTGGACCCCAATGTATAGATAGCTGCCGCTATGCAGCAAATGACCAACCTGCTGGCACAAGTAGTGCAGCAACAAGGCCAAAATCCAAACCCTAATCCTGGAAACTCGGGCAACCATGTCGAAAGCGACGATAGGGCACTTGAGAGGTTCCAGAAGTTCGCACCACTGAAGTTTATCGGGGGGCCCGGTCCGGATGTCGCCGAAAGGTGGCTCGAGAAAATGGTAGACATTTTCGCTGCCCTGCACTACACCGAAGAACGGCAGGTGACTTTCGCCGTTTTCCAGCTGGAAGGGGCGGCCCGTTCCTGGTGGAACGTCATTCGACAAAAATGGGAACGGGAACAAACGCCCAGGACTTGGGTGAATTTTATGAGAGAATTCAACGCGGAATTTTTCCCTCCGCTAGTCCAGGAGCAGAAGGAATATGAGTTTATCCGACTCCGCCAAGGGGTTCAATCTGTAGTGGAGTACGAGAGCAAATTCACCCGCCTATCCAAATTTGCGCCCGACCTCATCATGACCGAGCAACGAAGAATACGGCGATTTGTCCAGGGCCTGAACGTAGAAATTCAGAAGGACCTCGCGGTGGCCCAGATTAACGCTTTTAGCGAGGCCGTTGAGAAGGCCCAACGGGTAGAGAGCGCCAGGGTGCAAGTACGGAACTTCCAGGCGAAGAAACGGGGTTTTCCTGGAAGCAGCTCTGGACAGGGGGATGAGAGTACCCCTTCCAAGTTTGGGCGAGGAACTGGAGGAGAAAGGATGTCGGGACTGTCACAAGAGAGCCCGTCACGAGGCGGCCAAGTGGGGAGAGGCCAGAAAGGAGGCTCGCCTTTTGCAGTACGCGGACCCTGCGGGTATTGCGGAAAGTCAAACCACTCGGAGGACAATTGCTAGAAGAAGGAGGGGAAATGTTTGCGCTGTGGAAGTGCAAACCATCAGCTCGCCACTTGTCCAGTCCTATCACGAGATGGAAAGGGGAGTCAGCAATCGACGAAGACTAATTCCGAATCGGCAAAGGTGGAAGGGACCAAATCTAAGGTGACAGCTCGAGTGTATTCACTGGAGCCACAACAGGTCCCCGATTCTCCTGAAATTGAGGAAGGTACGATTATGATATTTCTGCGGAAATACTAGTAGATCCCGGTGTTACTCATTCAATTGTCAACCCCAATTTTGATAGACGGAATAGATACCAAACCTGCCCGTCTACCCTACGACCTGAAAGTAGTATTCCTATGGGGACAACATCGTTTGAGCACTGGTATGGTTTGTAAGGATCGCAGTGTTTGGGTAGGAGAGAGGAAAGTGTTCAGGAGTTAATGCGAAGGTTAACCATGGCTCTTCTTTTGGCCTTGCCTAAAGGTAAGGACAGTTTTACTGTTTACCCTGATGCTTCGAGGGAAGGTTGGGGTGTGTGTTGACACAAAACCAGAATGTGATATCGTTTGCCTCCGGGAAATTGAAACCCCACGAACAAAGCTATCTAACCCACGATCTGGAGTTAGTCGCAGTTGTTTTCGCTCGGGAAAAGTGGAGAAATCATGGGATAGAGGAGGTTACCTGGGAGGTGGAAAAGGAATACCCTGAACTGTTTGTGAACCAAGGTGAGAAATATCGAGGACGAAATTCTTTTAAGGGGGAGAGAGTGTGAGAACCCGTAATTTTCCCCATTTTCTAGGTTTTATTATCTTTCATGGCTTGTTTTCTGCATTTTCGTGATTAGGGAAAATTCTAGATCCTTTTAAGGAGCAGATATAGTTTTTAGATGATTTTTCTAGTATCGAATAGGTTTTGAGAAATTAAGAGCGTATTCCGGACGTGGGACCCACTAGTGCGAAAAGTTCGGAAAAATTCGGCCAACTAGGTTAAGTTTTGGATACTGCAATTTGTGACGACCCCACCTCTCCCAAGGGCGAACCCAAGGGTATCGGCGGGCCACCTGCCTAGCTCGCGCCAGGACTCGAAACACAAAACTAATAAAATGATAGTAAACCAAAAGAGAACTGTCTATAATATATACAACCACCACAAGTTCTATTTACATCTTCAAAAGCATCAAGTCAAACCTCTCTAATATACTATAACAATAACCAGTAGAAGGTAGACCCTAAGGAGGGTCCTTATACAAACCACCAAAACAAAAACAAAAATCCTAACTGTCCAACTATTACAAACGAGACCTAACTATACTAACGGCAGAGTCCCAAAGTTCCCCGCGTCGTCCCCTGCTAAAGAAAACAAAGGAAACGGGGTAAGCTAGAAGCTTAGTAAGTAAACAAGGGTAAAAACGTAAATTTCACGTAACCACATTTACACAGTAGGAGTAAAGCAAAAGCAGAAAAATAACATCACATGATAAGGATACATATGGCTTCAAAGCCAAGTCATTTGCCATGCGTGATCTCCTGTCGACACTCCGTCGACCATAAATAAGGTCCGTAGAACTTCACTTGTACACCCACCGGACACCTTATCACCCTCACTGGCCAGTCACCTCACAAACTTGCCCGGGCGAACGAAATCACAAACTTGAGCTTGAGTCACAAGCTCGGGTCACAAACTTGGTTCACAACTCGGTGAACCGGATTCACAAACTTGGTGACCTCAATCCAAGTTGGACTGACTTCGACCAAGCCCTAACCGGCTCGAATAGTCCCTTGAGGTATTGAGATCAGCCCCAAACTCACAAATTTCACAAAATTATTCAAAAGTTACCCTGAGCCACAAGCTCAAGGGTTTTAGTTCCAAAATTGCTCATATACACAAGCCATGTATAGATAGGTGCGCAGATTAGGGTCTAGGTCGAGTGCGATAAAGTACACCCTCGCCTAGGTACCCTCTTCATACAAATCGAAACACATAAGCAACGAACACACAAGAGCGGCCTGAATACTTACTCAAAATACCAAAAGTAGTACTAAAGCAAAATCGCTTCGCGCGTGTTCGCTAGTAGTGGGCCCCACCGGCTCCGCCTAGCTCACCACTGTCTGAAATAGAAGATTTTACCACATTATATCACAAACGGCTACTAACATATGCAAAACAAGCAAAACGGCAAAAATCGGCACACGCGCTCGCGCGGAACGGCAAACGGAAACGGCCAAATCGGCCATCTCAAACCGTTTTGATCAAAGGTTAGGCTAGGAATATCGGATCAAGGTGAGCGAGACACCGTTTCGAAGCTATGAGAAATGCCTACGATTCTCATGAAGACACCTTAAACTAGATCCGAATCAACACGAGTCAAAATCATGGAAAACGGTACCAGAAGTTTGCACTTGGAATGACAGACAGGGTCTGTTTACTGGACCATAACTTCTAGCTCACAAGTCCAAATCAGGAAATTCCAAAGGCATTAGAAAGCTGAGACATAAGGCTAAAACTTTTATGTTTTGGCCAAGACCTGAATCCACTCAGAACAGAACGAAAATTGAGTGCCAAAGTACCCGTCAGAACTGTCCAGATACAAGGCAGTTCTGACGATCAATCTTGTTTTGTTCATAACGGAAGCTACGGAACTCGGATTTCGACGCACTTTATACCATTTCGAAGCTGAGACCAAGATCTAGATTTCTTATGAAGGAGTTGACACCCAGATCGTACGGGATCAAAACAGAAAACCCACGGTCAGAAGCTGAAATTCAAAACGTACACAAACTAATGTCTAAAACAGGCCTGAGTGTTCTGTCTATAACTCAGAATACGCTAATCCGTTTGACCTGAAATTTTACAGACACCTTTAAAACATCAATACCTAAAACTTTCATGTTTTAAGCCAAGGCCAATTCGGCCTCTATCTAGGACCAAAAATTTCGGACAGAATGAAGAACCAAGAACCCTAATTTTCCAGAATTTCTTCCAAAACAGAAATTGATTGCAATTATCAATCATTTACACCTACTAGAGTTATTAAACATCATTTCCAATCATCAAAGATAGCCACACCATCATGATCATATGAAACCAGAAAAATCACCAATAAATTGAAAACTTCATCAATTTATCCAAAAGCAAGAAATAACCACAAAATTCATCACTTTAACTATCACTAGGCATCAATTAAGCTTCATTAGATGAAGGAGAAGGTTCATTCATTACTCACCTAGTAAAACAAGAGAGAGAGAGTTGCTTGACACCTTAGCTTCTCCAAACACTTCACCAAACTACTAAATAACACCTAATGAAGAGATTTTATGGAGTAGAAACAAGTTTATGTGATTGTTTTGGAAGATTTGAGCTAGATAGAAGCTAGAAATTGGAAGAGTTTTCTTTCTTCTTTGTTCAAGATGGCCGACCAAGAGGGAGGAGGAAAGAGTGAATTTTTGGTAAGTTTTTGAGATATTTTAACTAAATGGTAAAAAGTCAAAAAAATGAATAGTTGTCCAACAAGTCCAACCAATGAGATAGTGACACTTGTCACTCCATTTAAAGCATCTCTATCCTTTTTCTCTCTCACATCAATCACATCACAACCTCTACTTATCTCTTAACACCCGATAAATTTCACCCAGTGTCCGGAACTTAACCTAATTGGCCGAATTTTTCCGAACATTTCGCACTAGCGGGTCCCACGTCCGTTATATATCCTTAATTTCGTAAAAACTAACCGATACTAGAAAAATCATCTAAAACCTATATTTACTCATAAGAATTATCTGGGGAAAGTTCTAGTAAAGAAAAATGTAGAAAAGGCGGGCGATAAAGAAAAAAAAAACCCACTTAAACTTTCTAATAAAATAAACTAGGGTTTTCAACCTTAACCGAGGTTAGGGTTCTACTCCTTAGCCTTAAAACCCGAATTCCAACCCACCGATTTACGAATAACCCTCATCTCAGCTTACGGACGGACTGGGGCCTCACACAATTAATTTATCGGGTGTTAAGAGATAAGTAGAGGTTGCAATTTGGATTGGTGTGAGAGGAAACAAAGTGATAGACTTGCATTAAATAAGTGACAAGTGTCACCTTATGAGTGGAGGTTGCTTTATGACTACTATTCATTTTCTTACCATTGACCAAATAAATCAAAAAAATACCAAAAATTCACCATTTTCTCCTTCATCTTGGCCGAGCTCTTCAAGCAACAAAAGAAAGAAAACTCTTCAAGTTTTTGGCTTCAATCTTGCTCCAATCTACCAAACATCCACCATTGAATCTTGTTTTGCTCCATAGAAAACATTAAGGGAGTGATAGTGAGGTGTTGTGTGGAGTTATTTGGAAAGTTAAGAGGACTAGCTGCTCTCTCTCTCTTGTTTCTAAGGTGAGTTGCGAAGAACCCCTCTCCTCCCTCTAATGATGCTTAATTTATGATTAGTGGTGGAATAAGATGCAACTTTATGGATTTTATTGTGATTTTTGGTTGAATTGGTGAACTTTTGTAATTATTGGGGATTTTTCTGTTTTAATATGAATATGATTGTGTGGCCATGTATGATGATTGGAAATGGTATGTAAGGGATATAGGAGGTGGAAAAAGTGGATAATTGCAAGCAATTTCTGTTTTGGAAGAAAACTGGAAAATTAGGGATCTTGGAAATTTCATTCTGCCCGGTTTTGTAGCTCATAGTTAGAGGCCTAATTGGCATTGGGTTACAACATGAAAGTTGTATGGAATGATATTTTAGAGGTGTCTGAAAAATTTTAGGTCAATCGGAGTAGCGTAGCTTGAGAAACGACGTAATTACCCTTGCTGCCCTTGTTTTACCCGAATTTGGGAATTGCTTCTGTAATTGGTTATTTTTGGTTAGGAATGCTTCCGAATTGGTTGTTGAGGTCTTCTGATGAAATGTATCCCTGTTTCTTAGATTTCAGATGGCTTTGGAATTTCTGGATTTGGACTTAGGTAGGCTGATTTATGATGTTTGCACTAGAATGCGTTCTGTGAATCTGTTTTTGCGGTTCTGGTGTAGTAGATTGCATTTTTGACCTAGTTACACTCGAAAATGGTTTGAGTGAACTTCTTCAATATTGTAGCCCTATCTCTTAGCTTCAAAACGGTGGGTCTTGGACCTTTATCTGATAATCGTAGTGCCTTTGGTGCCATTACCGTAAAATGACGTCAAAAACTATTTTTTTCAGGGTTAAAGCTAGTTCCATTTCCGGATTTTTCTGGTTTCCTCTATTGCTTGTGTGTACTTATGGAACCCTATTTTGGTGATATTTGGCTTTGGTTTATGACTCTTTATCGAGTCTCATTGTACTTGTTTGCGTATTTTAGGGCGTGACGGTGGTTCACGACGTTCCTTTGACGGAAGTGCATGAAATATCACTTTCGAGCTTGGTGAGTGTACTACTCACTTGTGTGTTACTATATGGCTTTGATACTTGAACTTGATGAGTTAAATGTTTATTGTACCATTGATATTGATTGAAGTGAGGGTGTACTTTATCACTCTCACTTATTTCTCATGTTATTGAAATGTTACATGAAATGAAAAGTTCTTGACTTGGTGTCGTTTGGACGAGTATCCAACGACCATGATTGTTACCATTGAGCTCAACCCCATTGGTAGTTGATTGAATCGAGCCGGCGAGGGCTTGGTCGTGACAATTAATGAGCCTTGGGGAAAGTTATATGGAATCTTGTAGTATGCGAGACTCTCGATTCCGGTATACTCGAGTAATACCACAGTGCAAGTGTTTGGAGTTCGAGCCCGGTAGGGGTATGTTGGGAGGAAGGAATGGAAGTAAGTGGAGTCTACGGTTGGTTACTTTTAAACATTGACGGAGAGTCAATGAAAGCCGATCAAGAATGCAAACGAGGAAAAGGGCTCTTGAGAGCCGCCCGTATCCTTTTCTCACCACCATTAATGTGGGCCTTTGTTTACTTTTGATGTATTGAAATGAAAAGCTTGATGCTTATATGAACTTTGCTGCTTGAGTAGTATTATCTCACTGGGCAATTAGCTCACCCTATTCCTTTTGTTTTCCTTACAGGAAAATAAATACTTTTGGACTGCAATTGATAATTGGTTGCCGAATTGAGCTAGTTGGACATATCTTTTGTATAGCTCATTTATTGAAACCCTAAATGTATTCTTGGGACCGTTTCTCTTTTGATTTGGCAAACCAGACATGTATCCACTTTTGAATACTTTTGTATGCCACTTTGGCTTGTAAATGCTGAATTTCACGATGTGAATGTTTGCTTGATATTTGGTTGGGTTCTGACTGGTTGGTTACTATTCATAGCCGACTTCGGTTTCATTTTTTTTATTTTGCCATTTTGACTTGTTTACGCGCGTTCGTAAGTTCCGGAACGCAATAGATCGCTCTATACCGAACCGTTAGTCCTGGCGAGAGCTGGGCAGGCAGTCCACTAACCCCTTTGGTTCGCCTTAGGGGAAGGTGGGGCTGTCACAACTCGAGTATACCAAACGTTCACCCAGGTCACCAAATCGCCCGACCGAGTCCGCTTCTAGCTCGAGTCGATCGGTAACAAGGGCAAGGGTCCAGTTCAGCCAAAAGGCTTACATTCATACGCAACTAGTATTTCAACATTTAATCATCGAAAATTTCATATTTATTTAGGTCGAGTGCGATAAGGTACATACTCACCTAGCGAAAGTTCATTTGAGAAATCATAGAAAAACAATTAACATTTAATCAAATATTCACAAATAATCACATAGTCACAACAATCTACATAGTCATAGAAACAAAACGTATATAGAACACTCACCTATTTAAGCAAAATAATGTCCAAAGTATCCTCCCGGATAACACTCTCAATCACCAAGAAACTCCTAATAATAGCCAAGAGAAAATATTACAGTTAAACCCCTCCAAAGTTTAAGTGAACCAAAGAAAATCCGAATAACTACTAGTACAAAGTATAAGTATAGTTTTGGAAGTGAAAAGAGTACATTTAAACCAAAGGCTATGAGTAAAATATTTGTAAAACTTATGCTTGCTCGTAAAACTTTGAAATCTCCATTTAAGTCGAAGTGACAAAGAAAACGTATTCCGAGTAGTCATTACTTTATTTCTCAGGGGTATAAGTTCGGCCAAGTCCTTACTTATATACCTCGGTAAAAGAAGATGCAAATATCCTAGATGGTTCAAGTGATATTCACTCTTAACCCTTATTCAAGTTGCAAGTATAGTTCTCTAGTTCTCGAGCGTAAATTTGGGCAGCACGCCCTTTGTGTTTACCTAATTTTTCCAGCCATTTATGGCTTCATTATTTTCCTCAGCCAATCCCAAAGTTATACACAATATAAATTCATCACAATAGCCACTCAATAGGCTCAAAGTCATATGAGTACAAAATCAAGTTAACAACAAGTGCGGAAATGAGATCTAACAAAAGACAGATTTGACATATTTTTCCGTAACGGTCACAACCGAAGCTACGCTTATCGAATTGGGATGAAACTTATACCATTTCGAAGCTAACACAAAGGCCTAAAATTTTGATGAAGACCACTTAGTCCAAATTCCAGTGTAACCCAGTCAAATTCCCCAATCACAGAACCAACTTCCAACTAACCGGTCAGTTAACCGTATTGCCTTCAAATGGCCATATCTCAAGCTACCAAAGTCCGTTTAAGGCGTTCTTGGAGGCGTTGAAAAGCTAAGACAAAGTACTCAAACTTTAATGTTTTGGAAAATGGCTAAATCAGCACGGATCATAGTGAATAGACACGGTCAATTGGATGAACTGTCTAAAACGGATCACTAGATGCATCCTAGGGTAGTGAGGGTATTTTGGTCTTTTCATAGGCTACATTGCTCCGATTTGGTTGAAATTTTGTAGGAAACCATAAACCATCATTCTCTACAACTTTCATGTTTTGTACTAAGCCAAATTCAGCCTCTAACATACTGAAATAGAATCGGACAGAACTGAACCACAATTTTACAGAAATCTGGAATTTTTGTTATTTCAAGCCATAATTCATATTTACACCTTGAAACTACCACTACTTTCACCTTCACAAGATCATATACCATATATATACATCATACACCACCAAAGCCATGCAAATTTCTCTTTCTTTCCCTTGCATTTTTGGCCACAAATTTTTGCCTTATGGATGAGTATGACGGGGGATATTTTGCAAAAATATCAAGGGTATGTGGTGATAAGAAAGTGGTGGTCAAGTGGTGGATTCAATCGGTAGTGATCGATACCCGTCGGTTTGACGCGATTTCTCTTAAATCGCGTATACTACGGTTTTTAACTTATAATCACTAACTTATTATTATCACTTCTAGTCATATAGTATTCCCTCATCCAAAAGTCACTTTTACCTATCAAATTTGATCCTCACTACGTACCGAATAATCATACTACGGGAAAACGTGAAACCCTAATTCGCTCTTAACTTGGAAACGAAAAGTGAAACCCTACTTCCTAGGTTCATTTGCACCTATTGAGGAATGATTGGGTATTAGGGCCATAATAAATGAATAATTTCTAAATAAAAGGCATTTTTAAGAAAAACGTGAGGAATTTTACAATTCCAGTGATTAAAATTAGGGTTTCAATTAAAATATGAGTGATTTAAGAAAACTGGTTAGTCACAAGTAAATTAGGGTTTTTGATTAAAATTTTTAGGGTTTCTAGTCTTTTAAAACAAAATAAGGTTTTAAATCAAACCCAAAGAAATACACTTTAGTATTTTCTTTACAAACAACCTCCTAATTTTCGGGGTATCACAATCTCCCCTCTTTCAAAAAATTTCGTCCTCGAAATTCCAACTGGCATTAATCAAATTAAACAATCCTCGAAATTTTTTCCTTCTGTTGCCTCAGAGGACCCCGGAACTTGTTGCTGATCTACGGCATAAACCTGTGCTGATACTTTTGTTCGGTTTCCTCTTTCATTAGTTTGTTTCGGTTTGGTTCCTTCCACTTGTTGAGTACTACCCTCTCGTGGCTGTTTCTTTGGACAATTGCTAAGTTGATGATTGCTATCCCCACAAATCAAACATTTTTCCCCTTTCCGCCAGCAATTATTTTCAGTGTGATTTGCCTTTCCACAGTATCCACAAGCCAATCGAGGAGCTACTGTTTGACCTTCTCGAGAAATGTCCTTTGATCCGATCTGACTTCCTTTCGTAGACCTTTCATCTAATGCTCTTAATGTCCAAGGTGGGCGAAGTGAATGGTTAACTTTTTGTACTTTAGAGAGCATTATCTTTTCTCTGGATTCATCAGGTATGCTGCTGGATGTATCTCTTTTCCGCGTTTGAAGGGCTTTTACTCGGGCTTTCACATCCTCAATTCTTTGAGCCTTCTCAAGAGCCTCTGTAAACGTATTAACTTGAACCGCCCCTAATGCCTCCTGGATTTCCAAATTTAGTCCTTGTATAAATCATCTTATTCTCCTTCGCTCCGTAACCACTAATTCAGAAGCGAATTTAGACAGTCTAGTAAATTTGGTCTCATATTCGGCCACACTCAGGGTTCCCTGACGCAACCCAATAAATTCGTCCTCTCTCCTTTATTAGACCAAAGGTGGGAGATACTTTTCGTTAAATTCCCTTACAAAATTCGCCCATGTCCATACCGTCTGTTCTCTTTCCCACTTGGCCCTAATTACATTCCACCACGCGCGGCCTGATCCTTCGAATTGAAATACAGCAAAATTTACTTGTCTTTGCTCCGTGTAATTCAAAGCCGCGAAGATATTAATCATTGCCTCCAACCATTGCTCAGATATATCCGGATCAGGCCCTCCTTGAAATTTCGGAGGTAGAAACTTTTGGAACCTCTCAAGAGCCCTATCCTCTCCTATCTCAGGATTCCGGGGTTGATTCACTGGCATTTGACCTTGTTGATCTACCAGTCGTGCTAGGATATTTGTCATTTGTTGCATCGCCGTCGCCATTTGATCTCCGGCCTCAACCCTCGGTCCATGTTCTTGCTCGGCCACTATTTCTCTTTCTTCTCTCGGTTCTTGAGCTTGCCTAGACCCACGGCCACGACTAGCTCCACGTCCACGACTACGTCTCCCCTCCATTCTTTTTTTTTTCAAAAATGATTTAGTATGTAACAAAGTAAATTGACTAGAACGGCAAAATTTACCGCACCAAGTTCACAAAGAAACATATCAAGTAGACAAGATCAAATGCAACAAGTACTATACATGTGGATATTACCATGCCACAAGCCAAATACACACGGTAGCAGTACAAAGACAAAACAAGAAGATAACACGACAAGCCGTTTCACACTTGGTTAACATAGCCCCCGTCCGATCTCTCACATCACTTCCTATTCACTAGATGTCCGTTAACCTCTTATACTCATTCTAGCTGAACAAAGCATGTTCATGTTCCAAAATATAAGTCTCAAATACCTAGTAGCTAGCATCGCCTCAACTCCAGAGTACTCGGGCACGAGAATTCGAAATAAAACAGTTCACATTTCGAGCTGGCCAGTCCCAAGAGTAAACTATCTACATTCGAAATTTCTACCTGACGTACCTATATATGGTCCTCAGATACTATGAGAAAGATTTAAGACCTATAACACTTCAGGGTTCATAGCTTATGCTCAAACGAGCACTTAGTCCTTCATACTTATTCATCACTTAGCCCAAGCTCACTCCGCGCAGAGACCACGCGAAGCAGGCTCTGATACCAACTGTGACAGCCCCACCTCCCCCTAAGGCGAACCAAAGGGGTCAGCGGATCGCCTGCCCAGCTCTCACCGGGACTCAGTCGTTCACTTCAATCCTCAAACCAAACCAGAATAAACTCACAAGAATAAATATAACGACCGTCCAAAACTTAAAGCAAAACTTATGTACATTACTATCTCAAAAGGGAGTACAAACATCGAATATACAAAGGTTCTCAATTCACCATACATCCAGCCGTGCCGAGCACTAGGGCGAAAACCATTACAAAATCAAAGAAACTAGTCTAGGCTAGTCTCTACCGAGCTCTCGTCCTTGCTCGCCGTCTCCTGTTAAGGAAAACAAAACTAAAGGAATGAGCTAAAAGCTCAGTGAGGTTCTATACATAGAAACAAGTAATTAAACAAGGACATTACTCATGTAATGACAAATAATCCAAAAAAACATGTCCAATATAAAGCAATGATAATACATTCATTAAAAGGGTACAGGCTCACAAGGAGCAATTCGTTCGTTCGTTCCCCTTTCATTCCCTTATTCCTCCAATTATTTAAAAAAAAATGCATCTTTGTAAGTAAAACCTCTCGTTTTTGACGTTCGTTCATTCATTATCATTCACCTCCTCCTGGATGTTGGCCAGGCTCTTCACCCCCATCCGGACGTTGGCCGGACTCCACCCGACAACAAGGTAATACTCGAGTATACCAAACGTTCACCCAGATCACCAAATCACCCGATCGAGTCCGCTTCTGGCTCGAGTCGATCGATAACAAGGGCAAGGGCCCAATTCAGCCAAAAGGCTTACATTCATGCGCAACTAGTATTTCAACATTTAATCATCGAAAATTTCATATTTATTTAGGTCGAGTGCTATAAAGTACACACTCACCTAGCGAAAGTTCATTTGAGAAATCATAGAAAAACAATTAACATTTAATCAAATATTCACAAATAATCACATAGTCACAACAATCTACATAGTCATAGAAACAAAACGTATATAGAACACTCACCTATTTAAGCAAAATAATGTCCAAAGTATCCTCCCGGATAACACTCTCAATCTCCAAGAAACCCTAATAATAGCCAAGAGAAAATTGTCGCGCCCCATTTTTATAAGAAAAATAAATGAGTTTAGAAAGATGGATTTTTTGATTTTTTGGAAAAATGAGTTTTGTTTTTAGAAAATGAATAAAGGAAAAGGGCCTAAATGAAGTTTGTAATGCGACGATTTGGGCCCAAATTATAGTTTAAAAAGGGTTTTTGAAATAAAAATCGGAGTCGCCACTTGGTATAGAGTTAAGGTGTACCAAGTCACCTAAAAATGAATTTTTAAAGAAAAAGTAGAAAAACCCTTTTTACACGACTCCAAGTCTACGAAAATCAGAGAAAAAGATTCGGGAGTCACATTTGAAGAAAGGGAAGGCAAGGATAAAATCCAAGGCACCCTTTCAACCTAGCCAAGGCTAGTTGCGCGATTTAGTTCAAGATTTTCTTATTTTTAACCTAAAGATTTATCACATTTGGATGTACTACATGAATGCAAACCCTAGACCTAGGAGGGTATCGGAGGGTCAGAATATCTCTTCAAAGCTTACTTGGCACCAATCACATTAATTGTGACGCCCAATGAAGACTCTTCGAAGAAGTCACAAACAATGCAAAAATGTGAGACTCTAAGAAAAGGAAAATAATAAAAATAATCATAATTATACAAATATACATATCCTAAAGGAATGCATCATGTCGGGTACGAGGAACTAATGTTCGTGACTCAATTTTCCCTTTAATAGAGAGAATACGAGGAGCTAAGGCTAGAAAGCCAAACTCGTCCATATCCCATATTCAAGGGGTATTTCCTAATCTAATCAAGCAAATGTACTAACCTATTTCTAATTTTTCTATATGAAATGCGAATCTAATGTCATGTCTCACGCATAGGATTAATAAAGGAAAATATAAATAAGGGATATGTATACATGGGATAGGGAGGTATATATAAGGGGGGAGGTTATAGGATGAGGGATATACATACAAGGGGGAATGCAAAAATGATAAAAAAGACCCTAAAAAGTGAAAAATATGCATGAGATGAAGTGTTTTTATGACACAATCATGATCTAACGCTCAAAGGGTTCCTATGGGTCTAGCGTTAGACTAACCCATATCTACGAGTTCTCACTAGCGTTGGACTAGTGAGAAATCGGAAGAAGGGCCACAACTAGCATTGGACTAGTGTGGATTCGGGAAATAGACCACAACTAGCATTGGACTAGTGTGGTGACATCACACGTCAATCTATAACTAACTAATAATGTAAAACCAATAAAAAGCATGTAAACACATAATATCACATAAACACATAACACATAATCATGATATCTAGATGCAAGACTCTAAGAAAGCGGTAATACATAGCACATAGGCATGCAAAAACACACAAAACAAATAAAGCAAATAAAGCCCAAACTATTACATTGAGGGGGGGCTACTACAATCTAAAAGGGGAGATAAAATAAATAATTAAAAGATAATACCTAACTATTATAATTGTGGCATTTAATTGCCTTCCCAAATAATTACAAATTAAATTAAAATAAATATACAAAATTGCAGCAAATAAAGTAAATAAATAAGTGAAATAAAATATTCAAAAATCATGCAATTAAACACATAAAATCACATAAGGGCACATAGAGTCAAATAAATTAGAAAATAAGGGGTAGAGTTTACCTCCTTTGAGTCGGGACCCTAAAAACACGAATTACTTATTTACCCTCCAAAAACAAAGAAAAGGTCAAGGCATCACTTTAATTAACAAATAATCACAAGAAATGAAGATAAACATGAAATTGAATCAATCAAAGCATTCAAATGAACTAAACAACCCATATTCATCGAATTGAAACAAACAAGGACCCATTTGAAAGAATTAAAGAAATTCGAGGGATCAATTTATTATTTTTTACAAATATTAAGGGTCCAAAAAGAAATAAATTAAGATTAAGGGCTTAAGGTGAAACCTACCCATCAAATGATAAAATCAAAATAAATAAATAAATGAAGACCAATCTGCTACGATTAAACAATAAAATTTCCAAAATTCCACACAAAAAAAATCAAATCAAAACTACAAATCTAGAAAAAAGTTCTTAAAACCTTCAAATTCATCCTAAAACTCATGCCTATTCTGTCCAATAATCACTTTAAAGCATGTCAAAGGAAAACAATATGGTGAAGGGGTAAAATTGATTAGTTCTTTCAATTTATTTGGGCCATAATAATATTAAACACAAATTAAGGGGTAAGAATGGGATTTTAGAACATTTCCCCTGCAAATGCATGCAAATTGACGTGAAGAGAGCTTCTGCAATCAAAAACAAATGAACTACTGTATTCTTGTTTCAGCCTCAAGCACCGAATTCAGATCCATCATCCATCTTTCCAACTTGACATTAAAACAACACGCAATACGAAACTTGATATCCAAACAAACAAAACATAGAAGGAAATTACTGAAATACTGAATAATTTCATGCAAAAAGGCAGGAAGAAGCTTTCTGCAACAAACTTTCACAACTTCAAAAACTTCCATTTTCTACCGCAATCATTTTCATGCAGCTTCTACTCACATAAAAAAAAATCCAGCCGAACATCAAAACCCATAATCTAAGCAACAAAATCGCAGGACTTCAATCATCCAACCAAGCCACAAAAGACAGCTACTTTTTCTGAAGTTTGCATGCAAATTAATACAAGGCTTCTGCAACTCAAACCTGCTGCCGTTTCCTTTTTACACATAAATTTCAGATTCAAACACACAATTTAATCAAACTTCTCAACCAAATATCACAGAAATTCAGCCTCCACACATGCCAAAAGAAATTCAAAACAGGAAACAAGCATAGCTAGAAACCTTTTGCAACTATTTACTTCCGCAACCTGCTTCCTATCTTACCAGGTGGATTAAATGCAAAACTCAAGCGAAACACACTAGTTTATCAATCTAAACCCAACAACACTCCGACCCATTCAATTAACATCATCCCACCACGATTGAACATTCAAAGAAGATCTAACAATGCGTCTGTATATGAAAACGCAGCAAAGAAAGAAAGAATGAAACTTGTGGTAATTGGTTCCATCTAAAGTCAATATCTTTCTAGCCAACCCATCTATTCATTGAACATAAAACCACCCTAAAGCCTTTTAAATGCCTTTGAATCAGCCAAACAAATTCTTCAGAGCATCAGGAACCACAAAGGGATGAAATAACAATCGCATTAACTAGGAAAGAACAAGAAACTGATGTGACGAACTCAAATCTTCATCAAAAAGTTGGGTTGAAAAGACAGGAAACAAAGCTATAATTACCTGCAAGAGTTGATGAAGCAAAACTCCTTCGTCGTTGGCCAGTCCCCCCCCCTCGAAGCTCTTCCCTTTTTCCTTGCTGTTTTTTCCTTGCCGAAGCTTTCCTCCAAGTTTTCCCAGGTTCGCTTTTTCTGGTTCTTTCCTCTTGATTGCAGATTCACTTTCCCGATCTCTTCCCCCTACCAAGGCCCTCCGAGACCCCCTTTTCCACTCCAGCCGTAGCTTTTTCTTTTTCTTTCCGTTCTGGTTTCCCTCGGTCTTCGCTTCTCTATTTCTCTCAATCTCTCTCACTCTCGGTTTCACTCTTCCCATTTTATTTTTTCTCTTGGCTCTCTCTTCTTTTCATCTCACAGTGGTTCCTCTCCAAAACCTCGCCGCCATCTCTTGTTCTCTCCTTTTTCCCTCTCAGCCGTTCCTCTTTTTTCTCTATTCAGCCCAGCCGCCAACTCTTCTTTCCTTTTTCCCGCTTTCGGTTTTTCCCTCTTCAGCCGCTGTTCCCAAAACCTTCTCCAGCTCTATCCTAATACCCTAGCCGTCAGCTCCACCTTTCATCCCCCCCCTCTTCTCCTCACCTTAGCTTTCCTTTTTATAGCCCAAAGATCTCTTAGCCCTAACATCGGATGGTTCCCCTTACTTGATGTCTTCCTCCTGCTTTATAAACCCTTAGATGGTTTGTTGTCCTATGATGCTCTTAGGATAGGGATTAAAGCCAAGTGGAATGATCAAACGGAGCATAAAAAATGAAACCCCGTGGAAAAGGAGCTGGAAATTTCTTGTATCTGCAATTTTGCAAATGAAAATGAAGAGAAAAGGTTTGGATCATGTGCTTCTCAGGGTCTGTGAGCTTGCCCTTTGTTTTTTTTAACCAAAATGACAATTTAAGTAAAAAATCGGATGCAATGAACAAAACTAGGAATAAAAGATAAAATGCTAAGATTTTTGTGTTTGATTAATGATTTCCCCTTTTTCTCTTTTTTCCAATTAATAAACCATAAACTTAAATATAAAAGAAATAAAACACATTTTTTTTTTAACCATTTTCTTTTTTTCTGACTAATCTCAATACTAAAAAGTCTTAAAATAAATTAAACGACCAAATGAGCAACAATAAATATAGAAAATAAAATAAAAAACTAGAATAAAATAATAAAATAATAATAATAAAAATCATGAGATTAATAAAAAAGTAGATAGTAGTTACTACTAAAATTAAAAATAAAAATAATTTAAAAAAATTTGGTGTCTACAAAAATATTACAGTTAAACCCCTCCAAAGTTTAAGTGAACCAAAGAAAATTCGAATAACTACTAGTACAAAGTATAAGTATAGTTTTGGAAGTGAAAAGAGTACATTTAAACCAAAGGCTATGAGTAAAATATTTGTAAAACTTATGCTTGCTCGTAAAACTTTGAAATCTCCATTTAAGTCGAAGTGACAAAGAAAACGTACTCCGAGCAGTCATTACTTTATTTCTCAGGGGTATAAGTTCGGCCAAGTCCTTGCTTATATACCTCGGTAAAAGAAGATGCAAATATCCTAGATGGTTCAAGTGATATTCACTCTTAACCCTTACTCAAGTTGCAAGTATAGTTCTCTAGTTCTCGAGCGTAAATTTGGGCAGCACGCCCTTTGTGTTTACCTAATTTTTCCAGCCATTTATGGCTTCATTATTTTCCTCAGCCAATCCCAAAGTTATACACAATATAAATTCATCACAATAGCCATTCAATAGGCTCAAAGCCATATGAGTACAAAATCAAGTTAACAACATGTGCGGAAATGAGATCTAACAAAAGACAGATTTGATGTGTTTTTGCGTAACGGTCACAACCGAAACTACGCTTATCGAATTGGGATGAAACTTATACCGTTTCGAATCTAGCACAAAGGCCTACAATTTTGATGAAGACCACTTAGTCCAAATTCCAGTGTAACCCAGTCAAATTCCCCAATCACAGAACCAAATTCCAACTAACCGGTCAGTTAACCGTACTGCCTTCAAATGGCCATATCTCAAGCTACCAAAGTCCGTTTAAGGCGTTCTTGGAGGCGTTGAAAAGGTAAGACAAAGTACTAAAACTTTCATGTTTTGGAAAATGGGTAAATCAGCACGGATCATAGTGAATAGACACGGTCAATTGAATGAACTGTCTAAAACGGATCACTGGATGCATCCTAGGGCAGTGAGGGTATTTTGGTCTTTTCACAGGCTACGTTGCTCCGATTGGGCTGAAATTTTGTAGGAAACATAAAACATCATTCTCTACAACTTTCATGTTTTGTGCTAAGCCAAATTCAGCCTCTAACATGCTGAAATAGAATCAGGCAGAACTGAACCACAATTTTCCAGAAATGTGGAATTTTTGTTATTTCAAGCCATAATTCATATTTACACCTTGAAACTACCACTACTTTCACCTTCACAAGATCATATACCATATATATACATCACACAACACCTAACCCACAAGAAACGCTAACTCAAAATCATCCATCCAATCATCACAATCACTTAAAATAAGCTTCACAAGCACAATACTAACATTAATACTCAACTTAATCATGATTAATGGAAAAAGAATGGTTGATCAGCCTTTATACCTCAAGATACAAGCTTGCAAGGATGATCCTTCACCTCTCCTTGAAATTTTTGGTTCCTCAAGCTTCCCAAGCTTCCACCTAGTGAATAATCGGTTTAGTTTTCCTTGGTTGCACTCAAATGGTTGGATTCAAGATGGATTGAAGATTTTTCTCTCTTGCTCTCTCTCTCTCCCTTGCTCGGCCAAAAGACAGAAAGAATGAAGGAAAATAAGCTGAAATGAAGGATAAAAGAACAAGGAAAAAAAATTAATCAAAGAGCCATAGGGTGGTGACACTTGTCACCACCAAAGCCATGCAAATTTCTCTTTCTTTCCCTTGCATTTTTGGCCACAAATTTTGGCCTTATGGATGAGTATGAGGGGGGATATTTTGCAAAAATATCAAGGGTATGTGGTGATAAGAAAGTGGTGGTCAAGTGGTGGGTTCAATCGGTAGTGATCGATACCCGTCGGTTTGACGCGATTTCTCTTAAATCGCGTATACTAGGGTTTTTAGCGTATAATCACTAACTTATTATTATCACTTCTAGTCATATAGTATTCCCTCATCCAAAAGTCACTTTTACCTATCAAATTTGATCCTCACTCCGTACCGAATAATCATACTACAGGAAAACATGAAACCCTAAT
The DNA here is from genome assembly GCF_036785885.1 of Coffea arabica. Taxonomy (NCBI): domain Eukaryota; kingdom Viridiplantae; phylum Streptophyta; class Magnoliopsida; order Gentianales; family Rubiaceae; genus Coffea; species Coffea arabica. Next base: position 23,418,873 of record NC_092318.1, read on the forward strand.
TCGCTCTTAACTTGGAAACGAAAAGTGAAACCCTACTTCCTAGGTTCATTTGCACCTATTGAGGAATGATTGGGTATTAGGGCCATAATAAATGAATAATTTCTAAATAAAAGGCATTTTTAAGAAAAATGTGAGGAATTTTACAATTCCAGTGTTTAAAATTAGGGTTTCAATTAAAATATGAGTGATTTAAGAAAACAGTTAGTCACAAGTAAATTAGGGTTTTTGATTAAATTTTTAGGGTTTCTAGTCTTTTAAAACAAAATAAGGTTTTAAATCAAACCCAAAGAAATACACTTTAGTATTTTCTTTACAAACAACCTCCTAATTTTCGGGGTATCACACATTCACATCATAGGGACCATAACACCCCTTGGCCCAAGCTCACCCCGCATAGAGACCAAGCGAAACGGCTCTGATTTTTATCCCTACAAGCGGTCACTTAACTTTCAAACCAATCCCACAGTCCGGCATCCTAAACTTTTAAGTCTAGGATACACTACAAAGATCAGAAGCCTAAGCTCTGATACCAACTGTGACGCCCCCACTTCTCCCAAGGTCACTGTACTCTCAAATCGGTTATTGCCTCCAAACACGTATTCACTAAATCTCACTAAACGAGCTTCCGAAAATTAAATTTATTAACGGAACATTTTAAAAATATTTGCAAGTCATAGTTCCATGTAATTGGGTCTAAAAAGGTTAAAATAAAATATTCGGAACAAACGGGTAAATAAATATTTAAATAAACCAATAATATTCGATAAAAATAAGAAAATTTTCGAGTAAGGGCAGTCAAGGGTATTTTGGTTATTTCACAAGCTACAGAACTCTAATCGATCTGAAATTTTGCAGGTAGATAGCTAACTCATATATCTACAACTTTCATGTTTGGGCAAGGGCTGATTCAGCCTTTAACATGGTCGAACATACAGTACAAAAATAGGACAGATTTGAAACCCTAAAACTAGAATTAACCCCACAAATAGAAATTTTCCTTAGGGAATCACATCCAAATAAACATGTAAACCAAGATACCAAAATATCCTTGACTGCCCTTAAGCCCTGTTTCGCGGATAGTTTCCATTTTTCTCTAAGATTTTGATTTTTGACCATGAATATGTATAATTTGGCTTTGGAGGTCTTCATAAGAAACGTTGGTATATGTCGCAGCTTCGTAACGCCATAAGCTTTATTTCAATCGGATAAGTGTAGCTTCAATTGTGATTAAAATGCCAAAAGGTGATAGGATCTTGATGCTTTTAGAATTCCTTTTGTTTGACATGATATTTGTGATCTAGGGTTTGGACTTGAGCAAGGCAATGATATATGATGGATGAGGTTCATGAGCCGTGGTTGGTGAGTGATCCCAAATTATTTTCAAAGTTACTTATGAACTGTTTCTTGCACTGTTTACTCGATTGCATATCATGAGTGCTTGCATGTGTACCATGAAATGTTTTGGGCTCAAATGAATACTTGGAATTCATGTGCTTAGAACCAACATCTCTCCACTGTTTATTTGGAGCACCGATGGCTCCCTTGTACTGTTTGACTTATTGGATCTGTTTGAGCGTTGGAGTTCTAAATATGAGGATTTCACTGGCTCACAAGAGCAATAAACTTTCATTTGATCACTGAGTCATGCCATCATCTAAATGCATTACTGTGAAATGTACTTGATTCTTGATCTTTACTGGTCACTCGCTGAGCTTCTAGCTCACCCCAAAATATATTTTTCCCCTCCACAGGGCTCGAGGCGAAGGAAGTGCTTGCAGTACTTATTCATGTGACTGGATGAAATATCTCCTGTACAATTTGAATTTAGTTTTATCTTGTGTAATAGTTGGGATTGTTTGAATGTTTGGAATTGAACGAATGTATATGTACATTCCACACTTGGGAACTAGTATCATTCATGGAGAATTTGATGTATATTTGAGATTTACTTTGTACTTTATTTGAGGACTGTAGTGAGTGAGTGACTCCTGCCGAGAGTTGGGCAGGCGGTCCGCCGAACCCTTTGGTTCGCCTTAGGGGGAGGTAGGGCTGTCACAGTTGGTATCAGAGTTTAGGTTTCAGATATCTGCAGTGTATCCTAGGCTAAATTTTAGGATGTCGGACTGTGGGACTGGTTTGAAAGTGGTAAGCGTAAAATATGACTTGGTTGCTCCCAAGCGTACATCAACCGATTTTGGTACTAGCGTACGGCCTGAGTTGTACAGTTTCTTAGTTTTGGATTCTTGTACTTGAGCACTCGATACTTTTCCTGAAGAAATGCTTGGGAATTTGGAAGGAACGTGGTCTAGTGTATGATGATGTGAATAGGACTCATAAGTGAGTTTGAGATAAGTTGTAATGGTACAGGTTAGAGTACAGAGGAGTTCGTATTGTACTCGAGACTTAACCGAATGAGGAGATTGGAATGATAAATGTTATCTAGAACTTGTCTAATAAGATTTTGGCTAGGGTTTTGATAGATTGTGGTGGTGGCCGGAATTATTGAGAAAACTTCAGGTTTTGCATCCTTCTTCTAGTCTTATTGTTTGATTAAAGTTTGCACCACCCGATTTATAAGTGTTGGGATTTGAAATACTTGAACTGCCTGAGACCGATTAGGCTGAGCTCATTTGAGACTTGAACCTGTTTAGGCGAGTGTGCTCTTACGTACACTTAATGACCTGACTTGCTTGCATATATGGTATCTCTTTTACGCATGAGTAAGTAGCTTGATTCGTATATGACCTATATGTGGACTTGAAGTCTGTGATTGCTTGAGAATATGAATTGCTGGCCATAGGCTGGCTGAGTGAGTTCTTATTCGTACCCGTGCTCCTTGAACTTGAAGTAATTGACCCTGCTTTTGAACTTGTATGCTTTTATGTGTGGTTGTAGACCGGCTACTACTCTTCTGTAGCGGTTGAACTGAACCTGTCTACCGTGGCATTGCCTGTTGTGTTATCAAGCACCGCCATTCTTCTGGCGAGACATGTCTGTTGTGTTATCAAGCACCACCGGGGACAAATTCTTGAAACTTTCTAGTGAAGTATAGCCGTGTGCTAGCTTGTTGTGTTGTCCAGCACCACCAGGGATAAATTTCCGATCGAAGGCTTCGCTATGTCCTGAATTTCTTCCAAATATCTGGGACTTTATTTCCAACTCATGGCTAGTTGGTTGAACCGAGCCCTTTATCTTAGATTCGAAACGGTATAAATTGCACCCCAATCAGATAAGCGTAGCTTCGGTTGTGTCCGATACGCTAAGCGACGTCAAATCTATCTTTTGTTTTATGACTTAAACTTCATTTTCGGACATTTTCCTAACTTGATTTTGTACTTGTACGACATTGAGCCTATTGAACGGTTATTGAAATGAGATTATTTTGTGTGTGACTTTGGGACTGATTTGAGGAAAATATTGAAGCCATAAATGGCTGGAAAATAGGTAAACACAAGGGGCATGCTGCCCAAATTTCACTAGAGGTATAAACCGGTCTGTGGAGTTCTGGTTCGGTAATCTGCAAATTTGACTTGGATACACTAAAAATTGGGTTAAGGTGTCTTCATGAAAGTTGTAACCCTTTGTCTAAGCTTCGAGACACTACCTAGTACATTTTGATCCGATAACCACAGTTTCAGTTATGGTTAAAATCGTGTAACCCATTTTGTACCATTTTCATTTCTGCGCACGCGCGCATGCATTCCTTTGCCGTTTTGCCACTTTGATCATTTTAGTCCTTATTTCCATTTGTGATGGTCGATTCACTGATAGTTGAGTATAATCTTCTGTCACAGGCAGTGATAAACCGGACGGAGTCGGTGAACCCGTATAAAATGTCTTGATTTACAAGCTAACTTTTTTGAATGAGTAATTGGGTTGCTTATTGACGTGAAATTATCAAAGTGCTTTGTATATGTTAAATGGGTACTTAGGCGAGGGTGTACTTTATCTCACTCGACCTAATCCCATCCTTTATTTTGATTTCATATGTGAGAATACATGCATTATGTTGAGTATCACCCTTTTGTTGTGTGCTGATGGGGGTGATTACATGACTTGAGTTGAACCCCCTTTTGCTGTGTGCTGTTGGGGTAAGTACTTTGCTGTGTACTTTGTTAAGAGATATCATCTATTGAGAGATTGGATATCTCAGGGTTTGGTTCCAGCCCGGTTCCAAGGGTAGACGGACTATTCGAGCCAGTCAGGGTTTGGTCGAAGTTAGTTCCATGCTAACCTTGGGATTTCGTTCTTTGTTAAAACTTTGATTAAAGCTAAGTGGTTTTGTTTCGCTCGAGCTGCTGTGTGCTGTTGACTGGCCAGCGGGGGTTGATAAGGTGAACGGGAAAAGTAAGTGGAGTCTATGGACCATGAGTACTTTGGTTGACGGAGTGTCAACAGGCGTTCAAGCTAGGGGAATTGAACTGGCTTTGGAGCCACCCGTATCCGACCATTGTGATGTTACCTTTCTGTTATTGATGTGAAATATCTTGATTTACTTGTTTACTTGGATGTGAGTTTACATTTTTACCCCTGATTACTCACTAAGCATATAGCTTACCCCATTCTATTTGTTTTCTTTAGTAGGGGGCCGATGCGGGGATCGCTCGGGAAGGTGTTTAGACTTTGGCTATAGAATAGTTGAATTTGTACTTGTTATAAGTCGACTAGTAAGATGTATATAGTTGTCGTGGTGGTTGTAGTTATCAGCTTTTCTAGAGTTTACTTTCTGGTACTCGTGGTATGTATGATTTGATGTACTAGTTTATGCGACTTTTGAAGCTATAACAGAGTAAATAGAACTTTCTTTTAGCGTGAAATCTATTTTCTCATTTTAAGTATTGAGTCCTGGCGCGAGTTAGGCAGGCGTCCCGCCGATACCCTCGGGTTCACCCATTGGGAGAAGTGGGGGCGTCACAATGGAGGTTGTACAGAGTCCAGTTCATGAGGGCGGTGAAGAGGATCCAGAGGAGGACCCTGAGGAGGAGGTTCCACTTGATTGCCCCTGAGAACTAGACTTAGAGTGATCGACCTTTTGACTTTTGTAATTAGAAATAGCTGGGGTGATGCTAGTGCAAAGGCCATTGTATTTTGCATGACTGTGAGTGTGAGGGCCCGTAAAGACTGCTACCCGACCTACATATCTATCTTTCTCAAGTTCCATGGTAAAGGTTTAAAACCCTCATACATTTCATGATTCATAGCTTATGCTCAAAAGAACACTCAGTCTTTTATACTTATTCACAAGGTCAGGACCAAAACACCACTCGACCCAAACTCACTCCGCGCAGAGACCACGCGAAACAGTTCTGATACCACCTGTGACAGCCCCACCTCACCCTAAGGCGAACCAAAGGGTTTGGCGGACCGCCTGCCCAACTCTCGCCAGGACTATGGAGTCGAATCACACAAACCCGATATATCGCACAAACGAATCCCCAAGAGAACAATCAATCGAAGACTACTAAGTTGAGAAGCATGAGTTCTACACTGTAAGATACCATCTCAAATGAATACACTTAATGTATATGATAAAACACTTATATACATACATCGAAAACTTTACAATTAAAAGCGGGATACTTCATTCAAAGACAATTAGTGTTTTGATTACACAAGAGCTAACAAAGAACGTTTACACCAGCTCAACCCTTTTCTCAAAATCACGGCTGAAAGTGTAGTGCCCTGTAAGGAAAACAAAGATAACGGGAAGGGGGTGAGTTTACGCTCAATGAGGTACCAAAATAATAGCAAGTAAGAATCATGGAATAAGAATCATGGAACTTCGTATTCAATTAGTCACATATGCAAATCAAATAAAGAACGCACAACACCATAGATAGAAAGGATACGGGTGGCCCTCAGGAGCCAAATTTCTAGAACAGACTACCGTGGTTCGTTATCTAATTGACCAGGCCCTTGCCGGCTCGACTCGAGTAACTTAGCCACAGGATTTGAGCTCAGAGGTTACAGAAAGGTCGTTGGATACAAGCCTCCAAACGATGTCAGAACAGATATAGATACAGATAACAGATTCAAATTCGCACAGTAAATAGGCATACGGACAGACAAAAAAATGAATGTGATGAAGTACACCCTCGTCTCAAACAGAATAAATACAGTTATTCAAATCACAAATTTCATGTACAGAAACCAAGTTAAACAACAAATGAGGGGAGTGGTACACTCACCGGTTCCAGTACAGATACTTCAAAAGTTTTTACGCAAAGTGGTTTTAATCGCCAAGAAACCCTAAAATAACCAAGATAAAACAATTATAGTTCGCACATCCATAAACCCAGTAAATGGAATGCATCAATGAGGCTCGACTACAAGTCGTATGCCTTCCCAGGTTAAGTGCTAGTACAAAAGAATAAAATTTGACTTTTGAGCAAAAAGATAACAGTTGGTCCTAGGGTTACGAACATCTCCCAAAACCCTTCATTTTTACCAAGATCAACTCAACTTGAAGGAATCGCGTAGTCCTAAAATTTTGGGCAGCATGCCCTCTGTATTTACCTATTTTTCAGCCATTTATGGCTTCATTATTTTCCTCAATCAATCCCAAAGTCACACACAAAATAATCTCATTTCAATAGCCGTTCAATAGGCTCAAAGTTATACAAGTACAAAATCAAGTTAGGAACACGTGCGGAAACGAAGTTTGAGTCAAGAAACAAAAGACAGATTTGACGTTATTTTGCGTAACGGACACAACCGAGGCTACGCTTATCGGATTAGGATGCAATTTATACCAATTCGAAGCTAAGATAAAGGCCTACAACTTTGATGAAGACCACTCAGTCCAGTTCGAAGTGTATCCAGGTCAAAATTTCCTTTTGCTTGTATCTAATCGACTACTACCGTGTGATTTATTTGATAAAGTTGTGTTATGTATATATGCTTTTGATCTGTGTGTACTTTTTGTTACTTACTTATGCATATAATTATCTTTAATGTTATATTCACGCATCAACCCTAGATTGGTTAGACAAATAGAGGGTACTCATAGTGGACGAGGTCGCGGGCGCGGACGTAAGCAACCCTCGAATGAAAGGGGTAATCGGGAACCCAGACCTGAACCAAACCATGAGCCTAGAATCGACCCTAATGCCCAAGTAGCTGCTGCTATCCAGCGTATGACCGATCTGCTAGCCCATGTAGTTGAACACCAAGGCCAAAACCCTAATCCTCAACCTGGAAACCCTGGTAAAAATGTAGAGGGCGAGGATAGAGCTCTTGAAAGGTTTCAGAAGTTCTCCCCACCAAAATTCCTTGGAGGACCAGACCCTGACGTGGCTGAGAGGTGGCTGGAGAAGATGATCGATATTTTTGCTGCGTTATATTATACCGAGGAGAGACAAGCGACCTTCGCTGTCTTCCAACTGGAAGGAGCAGCCCGATCTTGGTGGAATATCGTTAGACTGAAATGGAAAAGAGAACAAATCCCGAGGACATGGGCGAACTTCATGAGGGAATTCAACACCAAGTTTTTCCCTCCTCTAATCCAAGAAAAGAAGGAAGATGAATTCATTCGACTTCGCCAAGGAACTCAGACCGTAGCCGAGTATGAGAGTCAATTCACTCGGTTATCTAGTTTGTGCCCGAATTGATTGTAACTGAACAAAGACGGATAAAATGTTTTGTCCAGGGATTAAATGTTGAGATTCAGAAGGACTTGGCTGTAGCTCAACTTAGTACCCTTAGTGATGCTGTGGAGAAAGCTCAGCGGGTTGAAAATGCGAGGCTACAGGTGAGAAACTTCCAAGCCAAGAAAAGGAGCTTCCCTGGGAGTAGTTCGGAGCAAGAGGGTAGAAGTACACCCCCTAAGATTGGAAAGGGAAACGGGGGAGTACGACAACCGGGAATGTCAAGTGGTGTCTCACAGGAAGGATCGGTCTCTGCTACTCGTGGCCCCTGTGGATATTGCGGCGGACCAAATCATACGGAGGTGAATTGTTGGAAGAAAGAGGGAAAATGCCTGCGCTGTAGAAGCACTGATCATCGGATTGCTAACTGTCCAGCTCGACTGCGCGAAGGGAAAAGGACCCAACAACCAAATAAAACTAACCCTGGCCAATCGAAAGGGGAAGAGACTGGATCGAAGGTACCGGCTCAGGTGTACTCTCTAGAACACCATCAGGTTCCTGACTCGCCTGAGGAGGTAGAAGGTATGATCTGTTGGTTACCTTAGATTGTGATAGATTCCGTTGATAAGAAAATTTCGAGGACGAAATTTCTTTAAGGGGGAGAGAGTGTGAGAGCCCGTAAATTTTCTTTATTTCATAATATTTTATTTTATTTCCCTTGCATGCATTTTCTTCATTAAACCCTATTATGTTCATTTTCCAGAGATTTTTATAAGTGAGTATAGGTTTTAAATCATTTTCATAAAATAAGTTAGTTCATGATAAGTTTGAAGTGCGTTATAGATGTGGGACCCACTAGTGCTCTAAGTGCGATAAATTTTTTACAATTAATTGAAGTTTTGTATTAAGACATGTTATTTTACCAGGTGCTAGGAGACAATTGGACGTTAGCTAGATTAATTTGTATTGGGAGACAAGAGGATGAGAATAACATTAAAAGGTGCTAGGTGTCGCGACCCAATTGGAGTTGGACTTTGACCTAACTTTCTTACCTTTACTAAATACCAAAAATTTGACCAAAAATATCCCATCTCTTCTTCCTTCTTGGCTGAACACTTGATAGAAAGAAAGAGAGGAAAAGTTTCATCTTCAACTTCAAATCCAAGCCAAATCTTAAGGTCCAACCATTGGAAACTCAAATTACTCCATAGAAACATCTTGCTAGGGAGGATTAAGGAGGTTGGTGCAGTTGTTTTGGAAAGGGAAGACCTAAGTTGCTAGCTTTTTTGAGTTTTTGAGGTAAGTTGCTAAGAAAGTTCCTTCTTTGCTTTCATAATGGTTGATTAGTGGGTGTAGTGGCTAAATAGATTATTTTGTGGAAGATTTTAGGGTTTAAAGTAGAGTTTGAAAAATTTTAGAATTTTTGGTGATTTTTCTGATTTTATATGATGATTTTTGTTGGGACATGGAATGATAGCATAAGATGGTGTGAAATGAAGCTTTAGTATGTTAGTTTTGATTGCCTAAAGAAATTTCAGCTAGAGTGCATAAATTCCTGTTTAAGGTTTCCAATTTGCCCTGTTCTGTCCGGTTCTGTTTGACCATTTTAGAGGCCGAATTAGGCTTAGTACAAAACATGAAAGTTGTTGAAACTGATGTTTTATAGCTTCCTGTAAAATTTCAGCTTGATCGGATCACTGTATCATGTGAAATGACCGAAATACCCTTGACTGCCCATAAGCCCTGTTTCGCGGACAGTTTTCTGTCTTCGAGGAGATTTTAATTTTTGACTCTGAAAATGCATGATTTAGCTTTGGAGACCTTCATAAGAAATGTAGGTATATGTCTTGGCTTCGAAACACCATAAGATACACCTCAATCGGACTTCGGTAGCCTGAGTTATTGTTGTTTAATCATAGCGCGGTTAACTAGTCTGATTGTGAGATGCTGGTTCTGTAGGTTGAAATTTTGACCTGGATACACTACGAACTGGACTGAGTGGTCTTCATAAAAGTTGTAGGCCTTTATCTTAGCTTCGAATCAGTATAAATTTTATCCTAATCTGATAATCGTAGCCTTGGTTGTGTCCGTTACGCAAAACAACGTCAAATCTGTCTTTTGTTTCTTGACTCAAACTTCATTTCCGCAGGTGTTCCTAACTTGATTTTGTACTTGTATAACTTTGAGCCTATTGAATGGCTATTGAAATAAGATTATTTTGTGTGTGACTTTGGGATTGATTGAGGAAAACAATGAAGCCATAAATGGCTGGAAAATAGGTAAATGCAGAAGGCATGCTGCCCAAAATTTTAGGGCTACGCAATTCCTTCAAGTTGAGTTGATCTTGGTAAAAATGAAGGGTTTTGGGAGATGTTTGTAACCCTAGGACCAACTGTTATATTTTTGCTCAAAAGTCATATTTTATTCTTTTGTACTAGCACTTAATTTGGGAAGGCATACGACTTGTAGTCGAGCCTCATTGATGCATTCCATTTACTGGGTTTATGGATGTGCGAACAATAATTGTTTTATCTTGGTTATTTTAGGGTTTCTTGGCGATTAAAGCCACTTTGCGTAAAAACTTTTGAAGTATCTGTACTGGAACCGGTGAGTCTACCAGTCCCCTCATTTGTTGTTTAACTTGGTTTCTGTACATGAAATCTGTGATTTGAATAACTGTATTTATTCTATTTGAGACGAGGGTGTACTTCATCACACTCGTTCTTTTGTCTGTCTGTATGCCTATTTACTGTGCGAATTTGAATCTGTTATCTGTATCTGTATCTGTTCTGACGTCGTTTGGAGGCTTGTATCCAACGACCTTTCTGTAACCTCTGAACTCAAATCCTGTGGCTAAATTACTCGAGTCGAGCCGGCAAGGGTCTGGTCGATTAGATAACGAACCACGGTAGTCTGTTCTAGGAATCTTTAGGTATTGAGATCCTTGATTCCGGTATACTCGAGTATTACCACTTCTATTTCTGTTGAGGTGTTCGGGCCCGGTAAGGGGTATGTTCGGTGGACGGAATTTTGGTGTAAAGTGGTGCTCTACTGGACTGGACTGGTTACTTTATTTCGAAGTTAACGGAGTGTCAACTATTATTTGATCAAGTTTCGGTGAAGCAAATGGGAATTTGGGTCCTGAGGGCCACTCGTATCCTTTCTATCTATGGTGTTGTGCATTCTTTATTTGATTTGCATATGTGACGAATTGAATATGAAGTTCCATGATTCTTATTCCATGATTCTTACTTGCTATTATTTTGGTACCTCATTGAGCGTAAACTCACCCCCTTCCCGTTATCTTTGTTTTCCTTACAGGCCACCACACTTTGAGCCGTGATTTTGAGAAAAGGGTTGAGCTGGTGTAAACGTTCTTTGTTAGCTCTTGTATAATCAAAACACTAATTGTCTTTGAATGAAATATCCCGCTTTTAATTGTAAAGTTTTCGATGTATGTATACAAGTGTTTTATCATGTACATTAAGTGTATTCATTTGAGATGGTATCTTACAGTGTATAACTCATACTTCTCAACTTAGTAGTCTTCGATTGATTGTTCTCTTGGGGATTCGTTTGTGCGCTATATCGGGTTTGTGTGATTCGACTCCGTAGTCCTGGCGAGAGCTGGGCAGGTGGTCCGCCGAACCCTTTGGTTCGCCTTAGGGTGAGGTGGGGCTGTCACAGTGTGTCCTACTTTTGAGGCACTTGGTTTTTCTTTAGTCGTACATGACTAAAAGTACTTTTGTGGCGCCTGTGTACTATATTTTGTAATTCCCCCATGACTTGCTAATTGTATGGAATTTAAAATGTAAATACATGTTAATTACTGTTATTTCTGACGTTTGCAAGTTGGCTCTTGTTTTAAGTATTTTTTCGCGTAATTGCTTTTATTTCTTGCACTAGGCATAACTAGAATTATAGACGGATGAAGGAGTGGTCAAGATCGTGGGCGAGGAACTAGGCAAACCCAACCTCAAGGGGATGATCAGGGATCGGCAACTGGGCCGACCCAAGGACAAGGGAATTTAGAGGGTAACCAAGTGGCTACTGCCATTAATAGGATGACTGATATCCTTGAACGGTTAGTTGAGAGACAGGGCCCAGGGCCACTTAACCAACCCGAGGCCCAAGATAGAGGGGAAGATAGAGCTTTGGAGGGGTTTCTGAAGTTCAACCTGCCTAAATTCACTGGTGAACCTGATCCCGAGGTAGCGGAGAATTGGCTAGAGAGGATGATGTGAACCAGGGCCAGGGCCCAGTCCAAGTTCCATTGGGCCCAGTCACACGTGCACGGGCCAAGCTCTTCAAGGAATCACTCCAAGCCCTTGTTCGAGCCGTCCACGATCAACATGGAGCCTATAGAGATATTGAAGGCTTGGAGAGGGTCAATCAAGCAACTTACACTTTGGTCCAAGCCCAAGAAGACCCCAGTGGGCCTCCTTACGAAGCGGCCGAGTAGGGCCTTAGTCATTGTTTACTATTTAGTTGGATTCGTTGTTCGTAGAAGGCATGGGCCGGCCCACCTTGATGACAAGGTAGCCGACCTCCCCTTTAGGTTTCTTTAGGGTTTTGTTATTTCATTAAGCCTATAAATAGGCTAGTCTTGTAAGGTTAAAACTTAGTTTTTGATGAATAAAATTCTTAGTGCATTCGTTTTTCTTTCAAAGAGAATTCGAGTCTTTTAACTTGCTTGGCAAGGGTTATTGAGCAATCTCGCGTCCTGTCCTTGATTGTTCATCCGACCTATTCCCCTGGAGTATTCAGCTTCATCGGAGTGTCGTCTACCACCTTCAAATCAAATCGTGTTGTCCGTTTGGTTAGAGGTTCCGCACACCAAGCGTAGGGCATCCCCGCTAGATCCTTGGGCAAACGTGCTACGTGTCTCGACCGTGGATCGAGAAGCGTATCAGTTGGCTTCAGAGCTTTTGTGGAGGCATCTTCCGTTATATCCGTAGTTGTGTCTTAGTTTTCATTAATTCCGCTGCCTTGTTAAAAAAAAAAAATTCTGTTCGCTAGCTTTGGTATTTTGTTGTGCCGTTTCCTTTCGTTTGATGTCTAGAAATTCTGGTCATTGCTTTTATTAATTGAGTCCGTCCGTTTGTGTCTTCAAGTCTGTCCGTTGCTGCTTTGTTAGTCAAAAAAAAACAAAACAAACAAAATCTGTTTGCATCGCTTGTCAAAGAGAAAAAAATTCTGTCCGCTAGTTCTCGTTGTTTGTCGCGTCAATTTCTGGACAGTTGTGTGTTATTGTCGATAGTCCCAATCTGCCCAGATTTCATACTCTAGTGACATCCATTCTGCCCAGCAATTAGCCTTGCTGAATCTGCAAAAAAAAAAAAAAAAAAAAAAAAGAAGAACAAGTTGCGGCTAGGGCTTTGCCTTGTGGCCAAATCTGTCCAAATCTTAGTAGCTTATTCAAGTTGTTTACTTATCTTGTCTAAACTGATTTGGGGTTAAAACTTGTTGGAGTTGAGAATCTTGAAGGAAACTACAACCATCTAGGGTTTCTTGAGTTCTTGGAATTAAATCTTGAAGTTCTTGGGAGTTCTTGGGAAATCTTGGAGTTTTTGGCTGATTAGTTGTAGTACGTAGAGCTGCCCAGAAATCTGGTTTGTGAACCTTTCTTCCATCCAGGTTTAGTTGCAGTTGTTAAGTTAAAAAAAAAAAAAAAAAAAACAGAAACGCAAAAGGCAAGAGGGAAACAAGAAGAACATTCGGCCAACAAGAAACCAAGAAGGAAGCCGTAACTCTTTATTGTCAAATCTGTCTTGTTATTTCTTGTTTCAAACCAGAAAATTACATCAAGAAAAGAAAAGAATTCAAAAGTTTTTGGCCAACCAGAAAATTACATCAAGAAAATAAAAGGAATTCAAAAGTTTTGGCCAACCTCTTCTTGAAATTCTTGGTTACCTTGAGCCTTGATCACTTGAGCAACCTTTGTTTGAGGTTCTTGATTATCTTGAACTTTAAACACTTGCACTTCCCTTCGCACAAAGAGTTTCTTGTAAGACCTTGCATCCATACGTGGCTTTCTTGGTTGAGGGGTGAATTTCTTGGGAGATTCTTGAGTAGCATCACTCGCATGCCCTTGGGAGTCCATTAGAGCCGAATTTCTGGAATCACAAGAGTTAATTTCTGGAGTCACAAGAACCGAATCTGCCTTGAAGGAGAGAGGGCCGAACTTCTTGTTCTTGGAGTAGAGGGAGAGCCGAATTGTTTGGGTAAATTGCGGCTGTGAAGAGGGAGTCTTATAGGGAGTATAGCCGACTTTGGGAAGGCCTTCAAAGAGGAGGGAATCTGGAAATTTCAGAGTTCCAAATCTGGTTGGTGTTGTGAGCAAAGTGTGCGGCTGCTCAAGGGGGGGTTATAAGGGTTCTTTTAGCCGACTTTGGGAAGGGAATAAAGGGAAGATTTCTGGAAAATTGCGGTAAAAGGAGAGAGAGGGAACCGAATCTGTTTGGGGGGGGATTAGAAGTTGCTTAAAGAAGGACTTCAAGGGGATTACCAACTCTAACTTGTTTTCTAACTTAGTTTAGGAGACTAAGTACCACACTTGGATAACACTTGGACACCTTCCTACACTTTCTCCTCCATTTTAGGATATCCTCCTATATTTTATCATCCTTTTTTAGGAAACCACTCCTACATCTTAGGATTTCTTAGAGTTTCCTTTCTTGGCAATATTTCCAAATCTGTCCACCACCTTTAAGCCTTCCAAAACCGTCCTTTCCTTCACCAAAATATCATCCACTTGCATCCTTCACTCTTGTTTACTCTTGTGGGAAAAGTTGGAGACAATTATTGGACTCGAGCAACATTACTCAACTACCTAAACCAACAGGTAAGGTATTTGGTAAGTTTTATAGAGTGACTTGAGCACTATACACGAGCGCGAGAGATACACTCAGGGAGTGAAGTGAGGATTATATTTGCACTTTCTTGCTTGTTACTAACCTTTGCAGGGGCACAAAAGAGACATGGAGCAAGATCAACAACCACCATCAAAAGACTACTCTCTATTGTTCACCGCCATGAGGCATGAGCTCAAACGAATCAGTGAGCAACAAATGGAGACGTTACACACTCGTTTTGAGGAGTTGTCTAGGAGCCTTACGCGAGGCTCTCGTTCTAGGTCCCATAACCGGAGTAACCATGGCACCAAAGAAACAAATGGCGAAGACTTTTTAAACGACTCCTAGTCCACGTAAACCAACGAAAAAGGTTCGGGAGTCACATTTGACGAAGGGGAAGGGAAGGATAAAAATCCAAGGCACCCCTTCGACCTAGCCAAGGCTAGTTGCGTGATTTAATCAAAAATTTTCTTGTTTTAACCAAAGAATTTATTACATTTGGATGTACTACATGAATTGCAAACCCTAGACCTAGGGGTATTGGGGGAAATTTATCTTCAAAGGTTGAATGGTGCCAATCACATTAATTGTGAAGCCCAATAATGACCCTTTGGAGAAGTCACGAATAATGCGAGTGGGATGCAAATGAATGGAATGCATGTATGCAATGTGAAGGCATGAGTTTGAAAAAGTAGTGAAAGACAATAATGTGTAAGTGACAATGTGCATGTGAGGGGGCAAAGTAAGGTATGTGAAATGATAATGTGAAGTGCATGTGTGCAAGTGATGATTAAAAGTGTTCGTGTGCAAGTGAAGAAACATAAAGGTGCACGTGTGCAAAATGGGAGGAAAAGTGAAAATGTGATGAGGGTATAAAATGGTAGAGTGGATTTAAAAATACATGAGCCTAGGGAATTCATGCATATTAGGTACGGGGAGACCTAAATCGTGACTCAATTTGCCCTTTTATAGAGGGAATACAAGCGTGCTAAGGCTTAGAAAAAGCCACACTCGTCTATATCCCATATTTAAGGGGACTCTCAAGCAAATGAACCCTATAACTAGCATGAAATGCAAAAATCCTAAAGTGAGAGGGAAGGGATTAGAGGGGCATGCAAAATGATAAAACTAAAAAGAATGCATGACATGTAATGAACATGCAAACATGTACTAACGAGGGGAAATCCCTAAGGGTCTAGCGTTGGACTAGCCCATTCTATGAATTCCGACTAGCGTTGGACTAGTGGAAACGTACATTCATTCATCACATTCATTCAGGCTATGGAAAGCGAGTAGACATGCCAAACACTTATAAACACATAGCACATAACATTTAGCATGCTCGACTAGATGCAAGGCCCTAACAAAGCAAATTAACACGTAGTAACTAAGCATGCAAGACACATAAGACAATTAAAGCCTTAACTATTACATTTGCTAGCTAGGCACATGACTTCGATAGGTCTTCATTGAATGCTCCTCCAAGCCCTATCTATTACAAGCCAAGAGGTGTACACATACCCCATTAAAAGAATAACTTAATGAAAAGCAAGAGTAAATGACATAAATAAAAGAAATTAAGGAAAGGCTAAGAAAGCAAAGTAGACATGTATTTCTCACGTAGCATGTTGGTTCACATAGGAGAGACACAAAAAGGGATAAAGAAAATATACCGCCCCCTTCGAGTGATGACCAAATGAAAGAAAAATGGCTTCAAAACAATAAAAAGGTCAAGGTACCTCAAATAGTAAAGTAACACAAAGTCACTAAATCTCCCCTAATTGCAATTTAAATGAAATCAAACAATACATAGTTTTCCAATAAAGGGATCCATCGAGGACCCAAATGCAAGCATTAATCAACCATTCAAAGCCAATGGGAACATCTTAGAAACTTTGAAATTCCAAGAGCAAGAAAAGGCCAAAGCCAAATTATTTCAGAAAATTCAAAAAGAAAGGCGAACACAAGCTCATTTGAACACAAAGTTCTTAAACTCTTGCCTTAAGTATCACCTTAGCAAAACATGGTAACCAATGAAGTCAAGCAAGTAATTGAATTGAAACATTAATGTTACCAAAGATTCAATTATGAACACTAGCCAAGCATTCAAGCTTAAACAAACACTTTTAGGAATTTCCAGGGTTCAAGGGCAAAAGAAAAGGCAAATAATGATTCAAATGCAAATATCTTAGGACCTAATTGCAAGAACATGGAATGTAATTGGGCCATAGTGGAACAAGGGGAGACTTGGGGATCAAAGTGCAATTTTCAGAAATTAATTCATGCAGTTTTCATGCAAGCTACGTGGAAATCAACATGAGAAACAACATTCTGCAGCAGAAATTTCTGCTGAAAGCTTTCGGCAACCCAGAAGACAACCGTGACTTTCATTTTCTCAACCTTAACACCATTTTGATCGAAAAAACTTCTAACCAAAACATTAAAGCATGAGTCTAACAACCAAACAAGCAAGTAAATCAAATTCAAAGTGAGTTTCTGCAATATTTTCTCTCATGCTTGCTCAAACGAAACCCAACTCAAACTCACATCTTATCTTCCAAAAAATCAGATTTCAAGTTCACATACATAGCTTTAACTAAGCTGCAAACTATGTCATTACCATCGCCTCAACAGGTAGAAAACTTAGAAGGAAAAAACATGCAAGTTCTATGCAATAGCCATGAAACAAGTTTCTGCAATTACTTCACATACTCTAGCAACCGAAGACTGCTGCACTTTCTTCTCAAGCTCAAGCTTCTTAATCACAACCGTGATCAAATATTTTTCAGCATGGTGTTTAATCATAGCTCAAGTGTTTTAAGGACTCAAACGTAAACTTAACATCAAATCATTCCATTCCTTCTCCTTAAAACCAGATTTAACAAGCAATTTAAACGTAAGGGTCCCTTAAACAGCCATGGAAAAGAAAACAAAAAGACAAAAAGATGCAGCAGCTTTTTACTCCTTTTATCTTAGCTCAGCCATCTTTGCATGCAAACACTCAAATCAGTTCTACCAATTTGTCATTTACAGACCAAATACAAGGAATTTGCCCCCCAAACATGAATAAGAACCCAGAATTCGCAAAAACAAACTGGAAAATTCTTTTCTTCTTCACTCGGCTACACTGGAAAAATTCCAGCAGCTTTAGTCCATCTTTAAACCGAATTTCCTCGGCTGAAACACTAAATTATGTACCCAAAACTAACATGCAAGACTAATAAATGAAGTCATTATCAATTCCAGTTCAAAACAGGGTCGGTCACCAACAAAATGTATCCAAAATTCCAGAATTTGTTCAACTATTTACGGATGACATGCATGCAGCAGATTTTTTTTTTTTGTTTCATTCAAATTTCTGGTTTACACACAGCTAATTAATCTCATGCAGGGCTTAATCATCCAGCATTTAGTTAGCTAAACACACAACCCAGTGAGAATCAAACACTTTCCAGCAAATCTCATTCTAAAATACCCATACAACTCCCAAAACAACTCCATCGGCTAAGCTGGAAAAGTGTTTAGCAGTCCAACAACTTCTAATAAAAAAAATTCCAGCCATGCAATCAGATTCCTGGCCATAAGGTTCACATGCAACACCAAATAAAAAGGTTATCTATCAAATTGGATCCTCAATTAAGCTCAGATTATCACATGGAGTCAGAATTAAAATTACATGTCCCAAATTAGTTCATCGGCAGAGACATTTAGCCAAAACAGAATTTCTGCATGCTTCATAACATCATCCGAATGCACAATTTAACATGCATGGTCTTAATCATCACAATTTCATTCGGCTAAGTACACTTAGGTGCTCAGATTGTCCTAGAAAAACAGAAATACAGCTGCGTTCTCTCATCAGTTTCTCGGCAGCAACACTTAGCCAAAACAGAAATTTCCTAATGGCTTGATTTCTATCCACCGACTGTACAAGCCTCACATGCAACTCGCATATAGTTTCCTCCACTAGTAATCAACCTAAAAAGTCCAGAAATTACCTCACAGCAAGCTAAGCTCTTGCACAGAAAGTCTGAAAATTTT
The DNA here is from genome assembly GCF_036785885.1 of Coffea arabica. Classification (NCBI taxonomy): domain Eukaryota; kingdom Viridiplantae; phylum Streptophyta; class Magnoliopsida; order Gentianales; family Rubiaceae; genus Coffea; species Coffea arabica. The sequence continues at coordinate 23,437,354 of NC_092318.1, forward strand.
TCTTCCTCTCGGCTATCACGCACGGCTGAAATACAGGTTTACTTGGGCTGTGGCAGATGATGGAACTGGTGGTGGTTGCGGCTGGGAAACTTGATTGCAGCTGGTAGAAATGGAAGTGCAGAATGGTGAAACTTGCTCACGGTTTCTCCCTGGCTTCACTCTAGCTTTCGGACAGAACCAGGAAATTTTGCAGCCGCGGTTTCTCCTCTTGCTCTCACCCTCTCTCGGACAGCTCAAGGCCGCAACTCACTCCACCCTTTCTTTGGTTTCCTCTCGTCCTCATGGCTTGCTGATTGCAGCTCACTCTCTCTCTCTCCCTGTCGATGATCACGAGGCAGATGGAAAATCTTGTTGTGGTTTTGGGATGTATTGATGCCGAGGAAAAAAAATGGAATTGGTGGTGCGAGGTCGTGGTGATATAAACCGGCACTAAGGATAGAAAATACTAGAATGTGAAGTGGAAATGGATTCGGCAGAAATAGAATTGTGATTTTTTTTGATTTTTTTTTTGATTTTTGATTTTTTGATTTTTTGATTTTTTAGAGTAATTAAAACAAAATTAATAATAATAAAAAGAAATAACAAAACAATTAACATTGGATAAAGAATAAATAAACTAGAAACAACAAAATGCAAATTCCATTTTCCTTTTTTTTCATTTTCATTTTTAAATAATGAAACTAAATCTAAAACAACTAAAACATATTTTTTGAACGCTTTTCTTTTTCCCTTTGAGAAATTCTACGCTAAAATGGCTAAAATAACTAAAACTAAAAGTAAATAAAACTAATTGTGACAAATAAAAATAGAACAAATAAAAAACGAATAGTAAATAAATAAATAATAAAACACCAAAAATTTGGTGTCTACAGTTTGCCCCTCTTTGTCTGAGTTTTGAAAAAACTTGAGACAAAGAAGTAGACACCAAATAATTACCTGTGTTATTTGGCTGCATTAAACTTAAACGACTGACACTCTAGAAATGAGGATTTACCCCTTTTGACAAACTTAAAATGGAATTGACTTAGACAGGAAATTTAAAGCGGGATTGACCCGAACGAAATTTAAAGACGGGACTGACTAGAGAAGGAAATTCAAATCATGGGACTGGTCCGAACAAGCTTTAATCGCGGGACTGACCCGAATAAGCTTTGAATCGCGGGACTGACCCGAATAAGATTTTAATCGCGGGACTGACCCGAACAGGCTTTGAATCGCGGGACTGACCCGAATAAGTTTTGAATTGCGGGACTGTCCCGAATAAACTTTGAATCGTGGGACTGACCCGAAAATGCTTTTGATCATGGGACTGACCCGAAAATGCTTTTGATCGTGGGACTGACCCGAATAAGCTTTTGATCATGGGACTGACCCGAAAATGCTTTTGATCATGGGACTGACCCGAAAATGCTTTTGATCGCGGGACTGACCCGAAAATGCTTTTGATCATGGGACTGACCCGAATAAGCTCTTGATCATGGGACTGACCCGAAAATGCTTTTGATCGCGGGACTGACCCGAAAATGCTTTTGGTCATGGGACTGACCCGAAAATCCTTTTGATCATGGGACTGACCCGAATAAGCTCTTGATCATGGGGCTGACCCGAAAATGCTTTTGATCGCGGGACTGACCCGAAAATGCTTTTGGTCATGGGACTGACCCGAATAAGCTCTTGATCATGGGACTGACCCGAAAATGCTTTTGATCGTGGGACTGACCCGAAAATGCTTTTGGTCATGGGACTGACCCGAAAATGCTTTTGACAATCGGTCAGTGGGATTAAACCCGAGCCTGCCGTGATAAAATCTGTGTTGATTTTTTATTGATGATTTTTTCCTTTTTTTTTTTTTTTTTTTTTGACTTTTGAAAATCTTTCCAAAAAATTAATTTGCCTCAGTATGATGAATTTTTGCAATGTGAGTCCAGAGTTGATTCTGTATCGCCATGCTGTTGCATTTTTTGATGAAATTTGCTTGCGACATTTTCAATCTGCCTTTGTTCACCGGAGGACTCTTTCCGACACCTATTCCAGTGCGAGGTGTGCTTACTTTCATCTGTGTATGCAATTTTTCTGCAAAAGAGAAAAAAACAAAGAAATTGCCACCATCATTTGATCCGTTTTCCTTTGAGAATCGTGTAAACATGAGTCTTTCAACGCCTTTATCAACTTTTGCTGCGGCAGTCGATTGAGTTGGATTTTTCACCCTAAGGCTTTTTCGATTTACAAACTGATCAGGTATGTGCTTTGCCATATTGTGAAGTCTGCGTAACTGACTTTGTTGAACCTTAACCCTTTTCAAAAGATGACTGAACCCAAGTATGCTTCGAATAAACCACGGGGATTGTTATTCACCAAAATTCAAAGATAAAGAATGAAGTATGCAAGAAAATTCACATGTCATGAAAGAATAAATATGCACAAGAATGCACACATAACCATTTGTGCTTAAATTCTACAAAAATGCCATGAATGCAAGTAATTTGGAAAAATGAGCTTCCTAAGAATGTATTTGCAAAAGAATGTTTTACAAAATGACACAGTTTTGGCCAACAAATGTCATATTCAATTCTCTGGATATCTTTGTTCTGGAATTCAAAATTGACAGAAGTATGACAAAATGAGGAGAAATCCAAATGAACCAAATCACCAGCTGTTCTTCCTCGTGCTCGCTCGCTGCAAAATCCTACCTTGGTGCCCTTTCGGGTTTTTACCAAGGTTGCCCCCCCTTTTTTGTTTCGTTTTGTCTTTTCTCTTTTTTTTTTTTTTTTTTTTTTTTTTTTTTGAGGTGCCCTTTCGAGTTTTCACCTAAAGACGCAAATGAAAGAGCTCAACCATGATCGACTCAGGAGTATGAGTTGAAGATTTCTGGCATCAGTAAAATGCACTTCCCTTAGAAGTTTAGGCGAAGGCATTATGGACATCACTTGTCAGTTGATTAGCAAACTTTCCAATAGAAATACTGCAAGTGACGAAAGCCAGGACTTTGGGCTTTTGTAATGGGGTCAGGTGGGGTATGTCAAGAAAAGTTAAGGCTTGAAAACAATTTGCTCTTATGAGAGGTGAAATAACCTGAGATTGCATCATTTGAAATCATCTTCAATTTCGAACGAAACTGAGGGAAATTTGCCCCAGTTCGATTGAATCCTCTCTCCTTGCATTTTCATTGCATTTTCCTCACTTTTTGCATTTTTCTTCAAAGCTAAATTTGCCCCGGTGTGGGGTTTATTGTCTTCCATCTTTCTTTCAAAGATAAATTTGCCCCAGTGTGGGGTTTTACCTTTTCTTTCGGATCGTCTCTGTTCACAATGAATTTGCCCCAGTGTGGGGCTTGCAATCCTCAGGGGCTGCCAAACGAAAAAACTATTGTTCTGATAGCTCAAAAGGGATGACTAGGGATGAAATGTTTTGATTGGAAAAGAAGATGGCCTGACTTTTGTTTCGCTCCTTGCATGATTTCCAAAAGAAATTTGCATAATCAGAAATAAAACTTCTTACACATGTCTGAGTTGATAGGTTGAGAGACTGTTTGTTCGTCCATCTCTTCAAGGATAAGTGCTCCACTCGGTAGCACCTTTTTGAATGACAAATGGCCTTACCAGTTTAGGCCAAATTCGTCTTTGATTTCATCTTGCATTGGCAAATCTCGCTTTAACTCATTGTCCTTCTTCTCTAAAGGACCGGTGGCGGACCTTTTTGTTATGAACACAGGCCATACGACATTCAACTGCTTTTCATCCATCAAAATCAATCGTCGGTGACGCTGCTTTAACTAATCAGCTTAGAACTTGGCAGAGGAGGGATTTCTTGATGAAAGGCTTTCTTAACGAAAAGATTTTCAATGAAGAGCTTTCTTAATGAAGGGATTTTTCAATGAAGGATTTTTAATGAAGGGATTTCTGGCCTTCTCAAAGAAGGGATTTTTCAACGAAGGGATTTCTGACCTTCTCAAAGAAGGGATTTTTCAATGAAGGGATTTCTTAATGAAGGGACTTTTGGATGAATGGTATTATCGGAATCCAGAACAGTGATATTCAAAGGGTCAAATAATTTCATCTTTGGCCATTTAAAAGAATTAAAATTCAGGACAATAATCAAATAAACAAATTGTGCATTTAATGGAAAAACTAATCAAAGCGAAAACAAGACAAAAGCTTAATTGCGAAAGATGTTTTCATGAAGCTATTCACATATGCAAGAAATGGTTTTTGTGAACTTTAGTAAATAACAACCCCTAGATTAACCGAAATTCCCTTCGAGAGGGAAGATACTCGGCCATCCAAATTGTGCAAAGCTCCTTCAGGATTTTCAAATTTCGTCGTTGGAGGTGGATGCCTCGAAGGTGTCCTGGTGTTCAGGAAAAGGATTTGTACTTATGATCGGCCCTTGTTCACCTCTTTTCCTTAGCACTATTTCTCCTGCCTCGATCATGTCTTGGACTTTGTGCTTAAGTGCCCTACAATCGGCGGTTGAGTGGCCAGGTACTCCCGAATGATAGGCACAAATAGCATGTGGATTGTACCCAGCAGGCATGCCATGAAGGTAAGTTGGAGGGGGAATCACGACTATTTTGTTGGCAACCTTCAATTGCTCATACAATTGGTCCAAAGGCCTGCCTAGGTTGGTGAAGGTTCGAGTACGGCTTTGATTGTAGGTTTCAGTGGGTCGGGGATAGTTGTAGGTGGGTCTATTTGGTGGGGGAAATCTTTGGTGGTAAGGAGGCCGAGGACGAGCTTGTTGAAAGCTTGGTTGAGATATTTGGAAAGGGGTTGTAGGCGGGTTGGCATAATTTGGGCGAGGTCGAGGATGAGTGATATTGGTGTGGTAAACAGGACGAGGATTTGAGTAGTAGGGGTAAGGGTTTGAGTAGGTAGGGTATTGTCGAGGTCTGGGTCTTGGGACAGGGTTTTGATTCCATGTGAAAGCAGTTTCCCCCTCTTTCTTTTGGAATTGCGGGTTCTTCCCACTAGTCCCCTGACCTTGCAAAGCATCCAACTGTGACTTGAGGGTAGAGACATTAACAATCTTCCCAGCTTTTACGAAATCATCAAATTCCTCAAGCTTATTGACAATAGCAGCGAACGAGCATCCAGTCATGCGAAAAATTTCTTCGAAATATGGAGGATCATGTGCCTTAATGAAAGTGCGTATGATTTCGTCCTCAGTCATTGGTGGCTCGACTTTGGCAGCTATTTTCCTCCATCTCTTGGCATAAGTCTTGTGATCCTCGGAGGGTTTTCTTTTTGTTCCTTCCAACGTATTTCGTGTTGGAGCCAGCTCGCAGTTATACTCATATTGCCTTACAAAAGCATTGGACAAGTCAATCCAGGTTTTTACTTCTTCGGACTTCAAATTTGAGTACCAATCAAGGGCATCCCCCTCCAGACTTTCCGGGAACAACCTTAGAGGCAGGTTCTCGTCGTCTACAGGCTTTCCCAACTTGTTAGCAAATAGTCGGAGGTGTGTCTTGGGATTACCCGTCCCATCGTACTTGTTAAATTTAGGGGTTTTGAACCCCTCGGGCAATTGCATATTGGGAAAGAGACAAAGCTCATCGTAGTCCAGGACTCCTTGCTTGTTCAACCCCTGACTCTTCCTCATAAACTCATCAAAACGATCAAGGCGTTTGAGCAGCTTTATATCAACGGGAGCAGAAGATTCCCCCATTTCTGCCTTGGTTTGAACAATATGGTCTGGTAGGAATGGCTCAGCAACAGGGTGATAAAAGGTATGTGGCTCAGGTGGTACATTTGAAGTGATTTGGGGTGGTGGACCTCGCGTGTGAGTAAGAATAAATGAAGGATGAGGAGGGTAAGTGTATGGCAAATTTGTGGTGGGATAGGTGAAAGTTTCTTCGGGTGCAATAGGAAATGATGGAGTAACAGTGGCATGGGCCGAAGGTAGGACAAACGGCTCTTGCTCAGGCTGTCTGGCGGGTACAGGTTCGGGTTGAACTCCGCTGCTAATTAGCTCATCATTCAACTTCCTTTGGGCGGCCATCTCAGACGCCATCTCTCCAAACTTGGTAAGCATCTCAGTCAACTGAATCCCCAAACTTGCAGTCTCGGGTTGAGCGGTAGTAGCAGACCTATCTGACTGTTCCGGTTGTGAACTCATGTTTACACGACTCCTCTGGGCTCTACTGCGGGATCGCGTTATGATGGGGCTTCGACGAGAAGCTATGTTGAAATATCACCTGAGAATTTTTGACAGATTGCCTTTAGGTTCAACCCTCGCTTAATTATTCCAAAGAAAATAAAGAAAAGGAAAAGAAAAAGGCAAGAGTTAGTAGATATCCAGAAAATTCGGATGCATGTCCTATGGGGGAGCCCTTTTTATGCCAAGGGTAGGCCTAGCATGAAAATGCGATCCTCTAGGGTAAGCACTATACCATACCTGACGGATCTGATCAACTCATTGAGTGAAAATAATTTGAAAAATTTGGCCATTGGAGTGACGAGAGATTTGTCAAAATGAGGACAACGTCCGAATAGATTGATCACCTTTGATTTGCAAAACGCATGGGTTTGACCTTGACGAACTCCTATCGAAGAGATCGGAATTTGTTGATAAAATTTCTTAGTGAATTACGGGTCAAAACCCTAATTGATCAAGTGATTGGATGCAATGGACGGTTTTTCTCGAAATCGACTAGATTTCCCAATTTGGAATTTGACAATGAAACCCTAATAGGGCAAATGGGTTGAATGAAATTGACAATTTATTTAAAATCGACCGAATTACCCTAAAAAGGGAAACAGGTCAAATGAATTGAATGAAATTTATCCAAAAATAATCAGATCACCCTAAAAAAGGGTAAATTGATCAAATAGATTGAACGAAACTTGATTTATTCAAAATCGGCTTGGTTGCCCTAAAAATGGGTAAATTGGTCAAATGAAATTGAATTAGGGATTTATTCAAAAATCGGCCGAATGACCCTAAAAAGGGTAAATTGGTCAAAAGACCCTAAAAAGGGTAATTTGGTCAATTAAATTGATAATTTATTTAAAAGCGACCGAAGGACCCTAAAAAGGGTAAATTGGTCAAAAGAATGGTTTATTTAAAATTGATTATGAATTGACAAAATGGATTGATCGAATCGGCCGGCCATTGGTGGTTTCAGAAAATCAGTCTATGAGCCTTCTAAAATCACAATTTGGCCTCAATTTATTTATCATCTCAATAGGAGGAATCATTTGTGAATTTCTTCAAATTAATGTCCTTCGCGCAAGGGATTTTTACCAATTTTTGATAAAATGGCCAAAAAGTGATTATTAGATGCTCATATTCCAAAGATCACTCTATGAAAATGATCGGATCCTACCTTACCTTGTGCACTACCCCTTTGGATGGTACAAAATGTAAACGTGCAAGTCTCACTGGATTAAGTATCCGAGACATAAGGTGGCTTATTCCTAAACACGGGATTCCCTATGTGGCATTCCCTTTCTAGGGTTTATGCATGATGCCATTTTATTAAAGCAGTAAAGATGCAATTTGAAATGCAATATGACCTAGGGGACCCTTTACGCCAAAGTAGGCTTAGAATGCTATGCAATTATTAATCTATGAATGCAATATCCCAAAATCTTTAAACGTGCAATAACCTATCTACGAGGGTAGGTTCTAAAAGAAGGTCATGCCAGACCTCTTATTTGCTAGGGTTTGTGAATGCAATGGGGACACAAAATCAAGAAAAGTTAGTTCAGCCAGATAAATACACATAACACATTGTAGCAACGAAATCAATACAAAGAAATAAAGCAATAAAGGGAGAAAGGGGTTGGACCCCTCCCCTCGTGGATAGTGTCCCTAACTCAGGATAAGGCCGACTCTATCCTAGGCAATTCTAATATGGATGCATGAGGTTGAGGTTCGCTAATGCATCTAGACTCGATAAGCTCAGGTCCTCGAGCCTTCAGACTTAGGAATCAAGGGTCATCAATCCCAAGATTCTTTGTCGGTGGCTCGAGCGATTCCCCAAACACCGCTACGCACACATCGTGTCACGGCTACGTGTTTGAGTGAATCTATCAAAAATCCTCAACTTTCGACTAAAAGCTAAAGGCTATTAACCTAAAGCTTAAAGCGGAAGATTGAGTGACCCATCGGATCATGCTACACACACATCGTGTCGTGATCACACGTCCAAGTGGGTCACCTAATCCTAATAGGGTGGAGTGGCGTGACAAACCACTAAAATAAAAATAAATGAGGGGTGAAAAGTTAAAGCGTATGCACGTATGCTAGTGCTCGTTTGGAGGGGAGGGATCGAGAACCCACGCAAGGCTCTAAGGTAGAATCCCCTCCCAAATGCAATGCAAAGCGCGGAATCACATACAAACATTCATTCATCAAAACAATCGTAGGCGAACGTGTGAGGAAGTGAGTTGATATGCGAAATGCAAAAATCCTAGAAAAGGGAAAAATGCAACCCTAAACATCCAATGTGATAAATAAAAAGGTTTAAAAGAAGAAAAAGATTGATTAAATCAAATTTGCTCGGACTCTCGAATGTCCCCAGTGGAGTCGCCAACTGTCGCGCCCCATTTTTTGATAAATAAATAAATATGGTTTAAAAATGTATTTTTTGATTCAATTTGTGACTGGAAAATGAATTGTGATTTAAAAGAAAAGTGGGTCTAAATGGGGGTTTGAAAATGCGACGATTTGACCCAAAATTATAGTTTAAAAAGGGTTTTTGAAATAAAAAATCGGAGTCGCCACTTGGTAATGAGTTAAGGTGTACCAAGTCACCTAAAAATGAATTTTTTAAAGAAAAATAGGAAAAAGTAGTAAGAAACCCCTTTTAAACGACTCCTAGTCCACGTAAACCAACGAAAAAGGTTCGGGAGTCACATTTGACGAAGGGGAAGGCAAGGATAAAAATCCAAGGCACCCCTTCGACCTAGCCAAGGCTAGTTGCGTGATTTAATCAAAAATTTTCTTGTTTTAACCAAAGAATTTATTACATTTGGATGTACTACATGAATTGCAAACCCTAGACCTAGGGGTATTGGGGGAAATTTATCTTCAAAGGTTGAATGGTGCCAATCACATTAATTGTGAAGCCCAATAATGACCCTTTGGAGAAGTCACGAATAATGCGAGTGGGATGCAAATGAATGGAATGCATGTATGCAATGTGAAGGCATGAGTTTGAAAAAGTAGTGAAAGACAATAATGTGTAAGTGACAATGTGCATGTGAGGGGGCAAAGTAAGGTATGTGAAATGATAATGTGAAGTGCATGTGTGCAAGTGATGATTAAAAGTGTTCGTGTGCAAGTGAAGAAACATAAAGGTGCACGTGTGCAAAATGGGAGGAAAAGTGAAAATGTGATGAGGGTATAAAATGGTAGAGTGGATTTAAAAATACATGAGCCTAGGGAATTCATGCATATTAGGTACGGGGAGACCTAAATCGTGACTCAATTTGCCCTTTTATAGAGGGAATACAAGCGTGCTAAGGCTTAGAAAAAGCCACACTCGTCTATATCCCATATTTAAGGGGACTCTCAAGCAAATGAACCCTATAACTAGCATGAAATGCAAAAATCCTAAAGTGAGAGGGAAGGGATTAGAGGGGCATGCAAAATGATAAAACTAAAAAGAATGCATGACATGTAATGAACATGCAAACATGTACTAACGAGGGGAAATCCCTAAGGGTCTAGCGTTGGACTAGCCCATTCTATGAATTCCGACTAGCGTTGGACTAGTGGAAACGTACATTCATTCATCACATTCATTCAGGCTATGGAAAGCGAGTAGACATGCCAAACACTTATAAACACATAGCACATAACATTTAGCATGCTCGACTAGATGCAAGGCCCTAACAAAGCAAATTAACACGTAGTAACTAAGCATGCAAGACACATAAGACAATTAAAGCCTTAACTATTACATTTGCTAGCTAGGCACATGACTTCGATAGGTCTTCATTGAATGCTCCTCCAAGCCCTATCTATTACAAGCCAAGAGGTGTACACATACCCCATTAAAAGAATAACTTAATGAAAAGCAAGAGTAAATGACATAAATAAAAGAAATTAAGGAAAGGCTAAGAAAGCAAAGTAGACATGTATTTCTCACGTAGCATGTTGGTTCACATAGGAGAGACACAAAAAGGGATAAAGAAAATATACCGCCCCCTTCGAGTGATGACCAAATGAAAGAAAAATGGCTTCAAAACAATAAAAAGGTCAAGGTACCTCAAATAGTAAAGTAACACAAAGTCACTAAATCTCCCCTAATTGCAATTTAAATGAAATCAAACAATACATAGTTTTCCAATAAAGGGATCCATCGAGGACCCAAATGCAAGCATTAATCAACCATTCAAAGCCAATGGGAACATCTTAGAAACTTTGAAATTCCAAGAGCAAGAAAAGGCCAAAGCCAAATTATTTCAGAAAATTCAAAAAGAAAGGCGAACACAAGCTCATTTGAACACAAAGTTCTTAAACTCTTGCCTTAAGTATCACCTTAGCAAAACATGGTAACCAATGAAGTCAAGCAAGTAATTGAATTGAAACATTAATGTTACCAAAGATTCAATTATGAACACTAGCCAAGCATTCAAGCTTAAACAAACACTTTTAGGAATTTCCAGGGTTCAAGGGCAAAAGAAAAGGCAAATAATGATTCAAATGCAAATATCTTAGGACCTAATTGCAAGAACATGGAATGTAATTGGGCCATAGTGGAACAAGGGGAGACTTGGGGATCAAAGTGCAATTTTCAGAAATTAATTCATGCAGTTTTCATGCAAGCTACGTGAAAATCAACATGAGAAACAACATTCTGCAGCAGAAATTTCTGCTGAAAGCTTTCGGCAACCCAGAAGACAACCGTGACTTTCATTTTCTCAACCTTAACACCATTTTGATCGAAAAAACTTCTAACCAAAACATTAAAGCATGAGTCTAACAACCAAACAAGCAAGCAAATCAAATTCAAAGTGAGTTTCTGCAATATTTTCTCTCATGCTTGCTCAAACGAAACCCAACTCAAACTCACATCTTATCTTCCAAAAAATCAGATTTCAAGTTCACATACATAGCTTTAACTAAGCTGCAAACTATGTCATTACCATCGCCTCAACAGGTAGAAAACTTAGAAGGAAAAAACATGCAAGTTCTATGCAATAGCCATGAAACAAGTTTCTGCAATTACTTCACATACTCTAGCAACCGAAGACTGCTGCACTTTCTTCTCAAGCTCAAGCTTCTTAATCACAACCGTGATCAAATATTTTTCAGCATGGTGTTTAATCATAGCTCAAGTGTTTTAAGGACTCAAACGTAAACTTAACATCAAATCATTCCATTCCTTCTCCTTAAAACCAGATTTAACAAGCAATTTAAACGTAAGGGTCCCTTAAACAGCCATGGAAAAGAAAACAAAAAGACAAAAAGATGCAGCAGCTTTTTACTCCTTTTATCTTAGCTCAGCCATCTTTGCATGCAAACACTCAAATCAGTTCTACCAATTTGTCATTTACAGACCAAATACAAGGAATTTGCCCCCCAAACATGAATAAGAACCCAGAATTCGCAAAAACAAACTGGAAAATTCTTTTCTTCTTCACTCGGCTACACTGGAAAAATTCCAGCAGCTTTAGTCCATCTTTAAACCGAATTTCCTCGGCTGAAACACTAAATTATGTACCCAAAACTAACATGCAAGACTAATAAATGAAGTCATTATCAATTCCAGTTCAAAACAGGGTCGGTCACCAACAAAATGTATCCAAAATTCCAGAATTTGTTCAACTATTTACGGATGACATGCATGCAGCAGATTTTTTTTTTTTGTTTCATTCAAATTTCTGGTTTACACACAGCTAATTAATCTCATGCAGGGCTTAATCATCCAGCATTTAGTTAGCTAAACACACAACCCAGTGAGAATCAAACACTTTCCAGCAAATCTCATTCTAAAATACCCATACAACTCCCAAAACAACTCCATCGGCTAAGCTGGAAAAGTGTTTAGCAGTCCAACAACTTCTAATAAAAAAAATTCCAGCCATGCAATCAGATTCCTGGCCATAAGGTTCACATGCAACACCAAATAAAAAGGTTATCTATCAAATTGGATCCTCAATTAAGCTCAGATTATCACATGGAGTCAGAATTAAAATTACATGTCCCAAATTAGTTCATCGGCAGAGACATTTAGCCAAAACAGAATTTCTGCATGCTTCATAACATCATCCGAATGCACAATTTAACATGCATGGTCTTAATCATCACAATTTCATTCGGCTAAGTACACTTAGGTGCTCAGATTGTCCTAGAAAAACAGAAATACAGCTGCGTTCTCTCATCAGTTTCTCGGCAGCAACACTTAGCCAAAACAGAAATTTCCTAATGGCTTGATTTCTATCCACCGACTGTACAAGCCTCACATGCAACTCGCATATAGTTTCCTCCACTAGTAATCAACCTAAAAAGTCCAGAAATTACCTCACAGCAAGCTAAGCTCTTGCACAGAAAGTCTGAAAATTTTTCTTCCTCTCGGCTCTCACGCACGGCTGAAATACAGGTTTACTTGGGCTGTGGCAGATGATGGAACTGGTGGTGGTTGCGGCTGGGAAACTTGATTGCAGCTGGTAGAAATGGAAGTGCAGAATGGTGAAACTTGCTCACGGTTTCTCCCTGGCTTCACTCTAGCTTTCGGACAGAACCAGGAAATTTTGCAGCCGCGGTTTCTCCTCTTGCTCTCACCCTCTCTCGGACAGCTCAAGGCCGCAACTCACTCCACCCTTTCTCTGGTTTCCTCTCGTCCTCATGGCTTGCTGATTGCAGCTCACTCTCTCTCTCTCCCTGTCGATGATCACGAGGCAGATGGAAAATCTTGTTGTGGTTTTGGGATGTATTGATGCCGAGGAAAAAAATGGAATTGGTGGTGCGAGGTCGTGGTGATATAAACCGGCACTAAGGATAGAAAATACTAGAATGTGAAGTGGAAATGGATTCGGCAGAAATAGAATTGTGATTTTTTTTGATTTTTTTTTTTGATTTTTGATTTTTTGATTTTTTGATTTTTTAGATTAATTAAAACAAAATTAATAATAATAAAAAGAAATAACAAAACAATTAACATTGGATAAAGAATAAATAAACTAGAAACAACAAAATGCAAATTCCATTTTCCTTTTTTTTCATTTTCATTTTTAAATAATGAAACTAAATCTAAAACAACTAAAACATATTTTTTGAACGCTTTTCTTTTTCCCTTTGAGAAATTCTACGCTAAAATGGCTAAAATAACTAAAACTAAAAGTAAATAAAACTAATTGTGACAAATAAAAATAGAACAAATAAAAAACGAATAGTAAATAAATAAATAATAAAACACCAAAAATTTGGTGTCTACACACCGACTACGCACTAGTCTGGTGGGACCAAGTGAGGACCACGAGGAGGAGGATGGGAGAACCACGTGTCCGGACTTGGCGAGAACTCAAGGCACTAATGCGCAAGCGATTTGTTCCTAGCTACTACAATCGTGATCTCCACTCTAAGCTTCGCAAGGCAACATGAGTGTGGAGGATTACCACAAGGAAATCGAGATGGCCATGATGAGGGCCAACATTCAAGAAGACAACGAAGCCACAATGGCTAGGTTTCTTAGGGGTCTCAATCCTGACCTTCAGGATGCCTTGGAGCTTCAACATTATTTGGACATGCACGACCTTCTAGAACTCGCCATTAAGGCCGAACGGGGGAAGAAATTAAGACGGGGAGCCCGTACTTTCCAATCTCCTACCACCACCTCGTGGAAAGGCAACCAACCACGAAGAGTGACCCACGAAGTTAGAAATGCGACAACACCAACCTATTCTAACCGCTTCCAAGGTAATGCTTCTACCCGTAATGCCTATTCTACACCTAACAAGGTTTCTGATGTGTCCAGGTCTACCTCAAAGGCACCGCAAGAGACTCCTAAAGCTAGGAGTAGGGACATCAAGTGTTTTAAGTGCCAAGGGTTTGGGCATATTCAATCTCAATGTCCAAACCAACGGGTAATGCTGATCACTCACACTGGCGAAATCGTGTCGGATGATGACGAATGTGAGGACATGCCCGAACTGGTCAAAGACGACTGCCTAGAAGTAGAGCCAGCTGGGGAGGCATGCTCGCCTACACGTGGCGAAGTAGGTTGCTTGGTAGCACGACGAGTGTTAACCGCCCGCGTCAAAGAGGACGAGCAGCTACAACGCGAAAACCTATTCTACACCCGCTGTAAGGTAGGCGACAAAGTGTGTAGTCTCATCGTCGACGGTGGGAGTTGCACGAACGTGGCCAGCTTGCTCATGGTTGAAAGTCTAGGACTCACCACTACCAGGCATCCACACCCTTACCGCCTCCAATGGCTAAGTGAGGATGGTGAAGTACGAGTCTTCAAGCAAGCACGCATTCCCTTTTCCATTGGTACTTACACTGATGAAATCGTGTGCGACGTGGTGCCAATGCATGCTACACATATCATTTTGGGAAGGCCCTGGCAATTCGACAAACACGTCACATTCGATGGAAGAGCAAATAAGTACACACTTTTGCACGATGGCAAACGTAAGGTCCTTACACCTCTCACACCTGCACAAGTATGAGGACCAACTACTTTTGCAAAGGGAGTGTGAACAAGACCGTCAAAAGAGGAAACTCAAGGCGGTCGACCCTGGTGACAGCTCCACGTCTACGACTGAGCCATCAACCAAGGGTCAAGGGAGCACACCTAGGGGCATACGCGACAAAACACCGGCCACTCCGCCCACTAGGAAGCACAACATGATTATTAAGGCTAAAGATGTTCGAAAAGCGGTGCACTCTAATCAGCCTATACTTCTCATGATTTGCAAGCATGTGCTCTTAGATGTTGCTGAGCTCGACAAGGCTTTGCCCTCGAGCATAGTTGCTCTTTTGCAGGAATTTGAAGATGTTTTTTCTGACGAGGTCCCTGACGGTTTACCACCCATTCGGGGAATTGAACACCAAATCGACCTCATCCCTGGAGCACCATTGCCCAACAAACCTGCTTACCGCATGGGCCCTGAGGAGACCAAGGAGCTTCAAAGGCAAGTTGATGGCCTCTTAGGTAAGGGTTGGGTTAAGGAAAGTCTAAGCCCTTGCGCGGTACCTGTGATACTTGTTCCCAAGAAGGACGGTACTTGGCACATGTGCACTGACTGTCGGGCTGTGAACGCTATCACTGTCAAATATCGTCATCCCATTCCCAGACTTGATGATATGCTTGATGAGCTCGATGGAGCTATTATTTTCACCAAAATTGACTTGCGGAGTGGTTATCATCAAATTAGGATGAAGGAAGGCGATGAGTGGAAGACAGCCTTCAAAACCAAGCATGGTCTCTATGAGTGGTTGGTCATGCCTTTTGGCTTGACAAATGCCCCTAGCACCTTCATGCGACTCATGAACCATGTGTTGAGACACTTTATTGGTAAATTTGTCATTGTTTACTTTGATGACATCCTGATCTATAGTCGTAGTGAGCATGAGCACTTGGAGCATGTACGATTAGTTCTTGAGACACTTCGACAGGCGCGTCTATACGCTAACCTCAAGAAGTGCACCTTTTTTACTAACGAGCTTGTGTTTTTAGGCTATGTGGTAAGTTCGCAGGGCATCAAGGTAGACAAATCCAAGATTGAGGCCATCGAACAATGGCCAACTCCCACATCCGTTCCTGACGTGCGCAGCTTTCTTGGACTGGCGGGTTTTTATCGGCGATTTGTTAAAAACTTTAGCACTATTGCCGCCCCATTGACCGCCGTGACAAAGAAGGATGACAAGTTCCATTGGGGGGAATCACAAGAACAAGCGTTTCTCGCCCTTAAGGACACACTCACAAATGCACCTGTGTTAGCATTACCAAACTTTAATAAGACATTTGAAATTGACTGTGATGCTTCTGGTGTAGGTATTGGAGCAGTCCTCATGCAAGACAAGAGGCCGTGTGCCTTTTTTTACCGAGAAATTGGGAGGAGCTGCACTGAACTACCCCACGTACGACAAGGAGTTGTACGCCTTAGTGAGGGCCTTGGAGACCTGGCAACACTACCTTCGGCCTCGGGAGTTCGTGATCCACACTGATCACGAGTCATTGAAGTACCTCAAAGGCCAACCCAAGCTAAGCAAGCGCCATGCCAAATGGGTAAGCTTCATTGACACCTTCTCCTATGTGATTAAGTACAAGACTGGCAAGACGAATGTGGTCGCTGATGCTTTGTCACGTAGACACTCCTTACTTGTCTGTCTTGATGCCAAGTTACTTGGGTTCGAAATGGTGAAAGACCTCTACACTAATGATCATGACTTTGGTGTTATCTATGCTGTGTGTGTTAAGAATCCACAGGGAAAGTACTTTTTGCATGATGGATTCCTATTCCATGTAGATAAACTATGTGTGCCTAACTCTTCCATTCGTGATCTTTTGATTCGCGAGGCACATAGTGGTGGTCTCATGGGCCACTTTGGCATTGCCAAGACTCTGGTTATGTTACAAGAGCATTTTTACTGGCCCCATATGCGTAGGGATGTTGAACGCATGGTTGGTAGGTGTGCTACTTGTCACAAAGCTAAGTCCAAGACAAACCCACATGGCTTATATACCCCGTTACCTATCCCTCACCATCCCTGGGTTGACTTGTCTATGGACTTCGTACTAGGTTTGCCTCGATCACCAAGGGGTAACGATTCTATATTTGTGGTGGTTGATAGGTTTTCTAAGATGGCTCATTTTATCCCCTGTCACAAAACTGATGATGCATCTCATATTGCTACTCTATTCTTCAAGGAAATTGTCCGTCTGCATGGTATGCCTAGGACCATTGTTAGTGATAGGGATGTGAAATTCCTAAGTTACTTTTGGAAGACTCTGTGGTCTAAACTTGGCACTCGGTTACTATTCTCCACCACCAGTCATCCACAAAGCGATGGACAAACTGAAGTTGTCAATCGCACACTCGGCACACTACTTCGGGCATTGATTAAAAAGAATCTTAAGACTTGGGAAGAGTGTTTGCCTCATGTTGAATTCGCCTACAATCGAGTTGTTCACAGTGCTACACACTACTCACCTTTTGAGATTGTTTATGGCTTTAACCCGCTGACCCCTCTTGATTTAGTACCCTTACCTTCCTCTGAGCACACAAGCTTAGATGGGAAAAAGAAGGCCGATTTTGTACGCAGGTTACATGAAGCCGCTCGAGCAAACATTGAAAGGCGTACTCAGCAATACACCCAGCAGGCTAACAAGCACCGCCGCAAAATGATTTTCGAGCCTGGTGATTGGGTTTGGTTACACTTACGCAACGAGAGGTTCCCCAAGCAGCGACAAAGCAAATTATCCCCCAGAGGGGATGGACATTTTCGTGTACTCCAACGGGTTAATGACAACGCATACAAATTGGAGCTACCTGGGGAGTACAATGTTAGCGCGACCTTCAATGTCGCGGACTTGAGCCCGTTTCTTGGTGAGGAGGATCCAGATTTGAGGGCAAATCCTTCTCAAGAGGAGGGGACTGATGTGAACCAGGGCCAGGGCCCAGTCCAAGTTCCATTGGGCCCAGTCACACGTGCACGGGCCAAGCTCTTCAAGGAATCACTCCAAGCCCTTGTTCGAGCTGTCCACGATCAACATGGAGCCTATAGAGATATTGAAGGCTTGGAGAGGGTCAATCAAGCAACTTACACTTTGGTCCAAGCCCAAGAAGACCCCAGTGGGCCTCCTTACGAAGCGGCCGAGTAGGGCCTTAGTCATTGTTTACTATTTAGTTGGATTCGTTGTTCGTAGAAGGCATGGGCCGGCCCACCTTGATGACAAGGTAGCCGACCTCCCCTTTAGGTTTCTTTAGGGTTTTGTTATTTCATTAAGCCTATAAATAGGCTAGTCTTGTAAGGTTAAAACTTAGTTTTTGATGAATAAAATTCTTAGTTCATTCGTTTTTCTTTCAAAGAGAATTCGAGTCTTTTAACTTGCTTGGCAAGGGTTATTGAGCAATCTCGCGTCCTGTCCTTGATTGTTCATCCGACCTATTCCCCTGGAGTATTCACCTTCATCGGAGTGTCGTCTACCACCTTCAAATCAAATCGTGTTGTCCGTTTGGTTAGAGGTTCCGCACACCAAGCGTAGGGCATCCCCGCTAGATCCTTGGGCAAACGTGCTACGTGTCTCGACCGTGGATCGAGGAGCGTATCAGAGGATGACCAACATATTCGCCGCCTTAGACTATACCGAAGAAAGGTGAGTGAACTTTGCTGCTTTCCAATTTAAGGGAGTAGCACATGCCTAGTGGGACATGATAAGGGCAAAGTGGGAGAAAGCCCAAACCCCATGGAATTGGAAAAATTTTACGAGGGAGTTTAATGAGAAGTTTTTTCCGCCTCTGATCCAAGAGAAGCTGGAGGACGTATTTATAAAGTTGAGGCAAGGAACTCTTAGTGTAGCTGAGTATGAAGGGAAGTTTACTAAATTTTCTAAGTACGCACCTGAATTAGTGACTAATGAGCGGAAAAGGATAAGACGATTTGTACAAAGGCTTAATGTGGAGATTCAGGAGGTCTTGACTGCAGCCCAAATCTCTACATTTACTGAAGCTTTAGAGAAAGCACAAAGAGTTGAGAGCGCAAGGATGCAAGTTAGGGATTTTCATTATAAGAAAAGGAACTTTTCTAGTCATACTTCTGGACAGGCTAGTAAGAGTACCCCACCTTCCAAGATGGGAAGAGGAATGGGAGGAGTAAGGACTGTTGGAGCTTCAAGGGGAGCTTTATCCAGAGGAGGTCGTAGTGAGCCGGTTCAAACGAGAGGAGTGCCCTCTAGTGATTCAGCCGTAACCCCTCAAGTTACTTGTGGTTATTGTGGCAAATCAAATCATTCGGAGATTGGAGAAAGTCAGGAAAGTGTTTGTTCTGTAGCAGTGCTGAACACCAACTCGCGAGTTGTCCGAAGACGCCAAAAATAGGAAGTAACACTCAAAGGTCAGAAAAATCAACCTCTAAGTTGACTAGTGCTAGAGAAAGTTGACCTAGAGTACCGGCTAGAGTTTATGCACTGGATCATCTACAGATTCCCGATGCGACTGAAATGGTTGAAGGTATGATCCCTATTTTCTACCGTTTAGCTAAGGTTTTAATTGATCCGGGTGCAACACATTCTTTCGTAAACCCTAACTTTATGGGAGGAATAGACTTGAAGCCAATTAAGTTACCTTATGATTTGGAGGTTAGGACGCCTACTGGGGATCAAAGCCTACGAGCTAACTTGATATATAAAGATTGTGAGATATGGGTTGGAGAACGGAAATTACTGACCGATCTGATGGGGTTAGCGATTAAGGGGTATGACGTGATCCTAGAAATGGACTGGTTAGCCCGTTATAATGCTCAATTGAACTGTAAGACGAAAACAGTAGAATTGTGCATTCCGGAAGAGGCAACCCTGAAATTGGATGTAAGGGGTAGATTAGCCTCATCTGCACTTATCTCAGGAATTCGAGTTAGGAAAATGTTAAGTAAAAGAGCTCAGGGATATTTGACTTTTCTTATAAATACTCCTAGCGATGAAGTGAGATTAGAAGACATGTATGTAGTGAAGGAGTATCCAGATGTCTTTCCTGAAGAGTTAGATTCTTTACCCGCGGAAAGGGAAATAGCTTTTAAGATTGATGTGACTCCGGGAGTAGCACCTATCTCTAAGACGCCATATAGGATGGCTCTAACTGAATTGAAAGAGTTGAAATTGCAGTTGCAGGATTTACTAGAGCGGGGTTATATAAAAGAGAGCGATTCAGTAAAAGGATGGGAGTTTAAGGCCGTGTATAGATTACCGAGGCTTGAACGATGTTACCATTAAGAATAAGTACCATTTGCCCCACATTGATGAATTGTTTGACCAATTACAAGGGGCGGTAGTATTCTCGAAGTTAGATCTGAGACAAGGTTACTATCAATTGAGGATTTTGGAGAAGGATATACCCAAAACTGCTTTTAACTCGAGGTATGGACATTTTGAGTTCGCAGTAATGCCGTTTGGATTGACCAATGCACTCGCGGCTTTTATGGATTTAATGCATCGAGTCTTTAAGCCTTATCTGGATCAGTTTGTTGTGGTGTTCATTGATGATATACTGGTGTACTCTAAGACATTAGAGGATCATGAGAAACATTTGAGGATTGTTTTACAAACTTTGAAGGAACATCAGTTATATGCTAAGTTTAGCAAGTGTGAGTTTTGGTTGAAGGAAGTAACATTCTTAGGCCATATAATTTCTATGGACGGGATTAAAGTGGATCCAGCCAAAGTCGAGGCGGTTTCTAAATGGAAACAACTGGAAAACCCTACGAAAATTTGAAGTTTTATAGGGTTAGTCGGGTATTACCGGAGATTTATCAAGGATTTTTCTAGAATTGCTGGACCCATGACTGAGCTGACTAAGAAAAGTGTGAAGTTTATATGGAGTCCTAAGTGTGAAGAAAGTTTCCAAGAATTAAAGAGATGTTGAACGAGAGCACATGTGTTAGCTCTACCGAATGGAAAAAATAGTTTTGTGGTCTATACAGATGTTTCAAGGGAAGGCTTGGAATGCGTATTAATGTAAAATGAGAAAGTGATAGCGTATGCCTCTAGGAAATTAAAGCCGCACGAGAAAAATAACCCAACTCATGACTTAGAGTTAGCGGCTGTAGTATTCGCATTGAAGAAGTGGAGACATTACCTTTATGGAGTAACGTTTGAGGTTTTCACTGACCACAAGAGTTTTAAGTATTTGTTTTCTCAAAAAGAGTTGAATTGGAGACAACGTAGGTGGATGGAATTCTTGGAAGACTATGATTGCACGATAAAGTACCATCCAAGGAAAGCCAATGTAG
The DNA here is from genome assembly GCF_036785885.1 of Coffea arabica. Classification (NCBI taxonomy): domain Eukaryota; kingdom Viridiplantae; phylum Streptophyta; class Magnoliopsida; order Gentianales; family Rubiaceae; genus Coffea; species Coffea arabica. Next base: position 23,458,261 of record NC_092318.1, read on the forward strand.
TGGCTGATGCTTTAAGTCGTCAAGTGCAGGTGACAGGATTGATAATTAAAGAGATGCGTTTGTTGGAGGAGGTTAGTGTATGGAATCCCCGACTGGAATCGAGAAAAGTAATTCTGGGGAATATCGTCATGAAATTCACTTTGTTGGAATGTATCAAGGAGACTCAAGAAAAGGACCCTGAAGTGCAAGAGTGGCTGGAAAAAGTCAAAAAGGGAGAGAAGTCGGATTTTAACTTGGGAATAAATAGTATATTGAGGTTTCGAAATCGGATAGTAGTGCCAAAGGATGAAGGGCTTAAGAAGGAAACTTTGGAAGAGGCACAACGATCGAAGTTTACGGTATACCCTGGAGGGAATAAAATGTACCAGAACTTGAAGAGATTATATTGGTGGAAAGCATGATAAGGGAAATTGCTCAATTCGTCCAGACGTGTTTGATTTGTCAACAGGTTAAAACTGAACTTCAGAGACCATCTGGTCTTTTGCAACCTTTAGAGATACCTGAGTGGAAATGGGAAAATATCACCATGGATTTTGTATCTGAATTACCTACGACACAAAAAGGACATGATGCCATTTGGGTAATAGTGGATAGATTGACCAAATCGGCTCGCTTTCTGCCGATTAGTATGAAGTACCCATTGGAGAAGTTAGCTAAATTATACCTAGATGAGATTATAAGGTTACATGGGATACCTGTAAGTATTGTGTCCGACCGAGACCCTAGGTTTGTCTCGTGGTTCTGGCAAAAGATGCAAGAAGTGTTAGGGACCAAATTAAATTTTAGCACTACTTACCATCCCCAAACAGATGGACAGTCTGAGAGGACGATTCAGATGCTCAAGGACATGTTAAGAATTTGTACTTTGGATTTTGGGAAGAGTTAGAGTAAGTATTTGACTTTGGTGGAATTTGCCTATAATAATAGTTTTCATTCTTCTATTCAAATGGCTCCGTACGAAACACTTTATGGTCGGAAATGTAGGTCTCCGATTTGTTGGGATGAAGTAGGTGAACGAAAAATTTTAGACCCAACGACAGTGCCTTGGATAGAGGAGGTGAACGAAAAGGTGAAATTGATACACCAGAGGATTCAAACCGCACAAAGTCGTCAAAAGAGTTATGCCGATAACCGAAGGAAGGACTTAGAATTTGCAGTTGGAGATCAAGTTTTTCTTAAGATTACTCCTCTAAAAGCAAGTTTGTTGGCATGAAAGGGAAAGAAGTTACAACCGAGATTTGTAGGACCTTATAAGGTTATCCAACGCGTAGGAAACGTGGCCTATAAGTTGGAATTGCCACCAAATCTATCTCGGATCCACATTATTTTCCACGTGTCGATGCTTAAGAAATATCATCCAGATCCGTTTCATGTTCTGCAACCGGAGAATATTGAAATTGATGAAGCACTGACTTATGAGGAGAAACCGATCAAGCTTCTAGATCGTAAGGTGAAAGAATTGAGAAACAAACGGATTCTGTTGGTAAAAGTTCTTTGGAGGAACCATGGACTGGAGGAAGCAACCTGGGAAGTTGGAGAAGAAATTCAAGGAAAATATCCAGACCTGTTTTCAACTCAAGATATAATTTCGAGGACGAAATTTTCTTAAGGGGGAGAGGATGTGAGGACCCAAAAATTTACTAATATTAATCTCGTATTACTGGCTTATTTAAATATTTATTCATCCGTTTTATCCGAATAATTTATTTCAACCATTTTAAATCCATTTACGTGGAACTATGCCTATGTATATTTTTAAAACGTCTCGTTAGTAAATTTAATTTTTGAAAGCTCATTTAGTAAGAAATAGCGAATACACGTTTTTCGAGGTAGTATTTGATCTGAGAGTGCAGTGATCTTGGAGATTTGAGGACTCATGCGTTAGTCTTAAAATAGTTATTTTCACGATTATTTACCCTAATATTAGTTACTTATATTATCGTTACAAAAATTTCTTTTAGGTTTCGTTTTATCGCGCGCGAATTGGGAGTTCGCATATATCGAGCCGGAGCAGTTAATTGGAGATTTAAGAAAATTATTCTAGACTGCTAAGAGTGAATAATTATAATGTTAAAGAAAGTACATTAGAGGTTTAGTGCACAAGTGAAACAAACCCGAGAGAAAACGGACACGAAACGTGCGGGCGATTACTATTCAAAGTTGACTTTTGCTCAAATTTTAACCACAAAACCCTCAAGTGTAGACACCAAATTTTGATTTCAAACTTTAATCATTTAATTAATTTAAATTTTTATTTTATTTGTTTCGATTTTAGGTCTTTATTTTATTTGATTTTATTTTTGTTTTGAATCGTGTCTTTTGTCTTACTTTAATTGAATTAAGAGTTTTTTGCACTAAATTTTCAAAAAAGAGGAAAAAGGAAAAAAAAGAAAAAGTCAATCAAAGGGACAAGAATAAGACACATAAGCCTACTTTGGGGTTTGAAATCTTGGCCTTTCATATTAGGTTTAGTCTTGTGAGGTGCCTTTAAAAGGCAAAACAGCCGCAAACGAGAGAGGGGGGGAATTCGGGGGTAAGATTAAACAAAAGAAGGGACAAGGAAACAGGGAGCTGGGTCTGAAAAAGTGGAAAAAGAAACCGAGGGCTAGGAGGATCTGAAAGGAAAGGCTAAAAGAAACAGAGGAAGAAAAGGGCCGCGGAGGAAAAAACTTGAAAGGGGAGCTACGGGAAAAGAAATTAGAGAGAATCGAGAGAGTGCTCTCGACTAAGGAAAAAGAAGAAACAGAGAGAGCTTTGAGGCTTCAGGGGCGGAATAGAAAAAAGCAGAGGAGAGGAATGGAAAAGAGGGTCGGCGGACAAGGCGAGGGGAAGAAAAACAGGAGCAAGAAAACAGAAAATTGGGGAGTTTTCGGATGAATCCAAAACGAGGAAGAGAGAACCGGTGGGTAGAATTAAACAAAACGAAAGGAAGAACTGAAAAACAGAGGACATGAGGCTCCTGTTGAGCAAAGAACAGAGAAAAGAAACAACGGGAGAAAGAGGAGCTAAAGGGAACCAGGGAGGGAAATGGAGAGTCGGCGCAGCCAGAACAAGAAAAAGAAAAGCAAGCTGCAGAAGAGTTAAGGAAACCAGAGAGGAGAGTTTCAGCAAGAGCAGAGAGAAATCTGGAAATTGGAGGGGTTTCCTTCGGAGGATTCGAACGATAGCCATAGCAAGGAAAGGTCACAGCCGCTGCCACCACCGGAATTGTCCACCGCCACCACTGCAATTTGCCATTACCGCCTGAAAAATCCTCGCAAGGACGCACTGTAAGTCTTACTTTCAAGTGCAAATTCTGGAAATCCCCAACCCCAAGCATGTTTCTGTGAATTGGTTTTTACGGCTTTCTTGATTGATTGTCCGTTTTCTTTTGTTTTTGATTGTAAATGCGCTATGGGTTGATTGGACTGTACTTTTTGGGTTGCTGATGAAATTTTGGGGGCGAGTTCTTGAGTCAATGGAGCAAAAATTTACCGAAGTCTTTCATGCTCGTTTAGTGTTCGATAAAATGCCCGAAAAGAAATCTGGAACCAAAAGGGAAGATTTCACGCTTTTTCTGTTCAAGAGGGACTCTGGCCAGTCCAAAGCTGGCCAGAATACATGAGTTCGCTGGTCAGGAAGAGAAAGAGAAGCCATGAACTTTTGAAATTGATTTTGTTCAATTTTGCTGTTTTTGCATTCCATAATGATGTGATATTGTTGTCGTGTAAATTTGTCGGATTTTCTGAAGTATCCGAAGTTGGAAAAACGTTTCCATCTCATTTGCCTGGAAGAAGAAAGCTCCTGCGAAGTATGGAGCATAGATTTCTAAAGAATTGCAATTCGACCCCTAAACTTTTGCCTAATTTCTCTGTGGCCCAAAATCTGGAAAAATCGACCTAATTTTGCCCTTTTAAGCTTATTCCCTTGTTTGCATATTTTAGTGAATTGTTGGGTAGATTAATTCTGAGATTATGATATGATTAGGTTTTAATGTTTTTTAGCGATCTTATTATTTTGATAGGTTTAACAAAAATTAGTTGGGAATTGGATTAGGTTTATTTTGATTGGATCTTGATGGTGGTTTGTTTGTTTGGATTGGGTTTTGTTTTGTTTATTTCCTGGGTTAGTAATTTGGGCTCGAGAGTTAAAGCCCATGCATTTTGTTGGGTTTTACTTGATAAAAATGATAGGCTGGCCCATCCAATTTGCTTTGGATTTTTAAATGGGCTAGGAAAGTTTCGGCCCAAGAAATAAATAAAATGACCCAGTGGCCTGTTTGATTAAGAATTTGGTAATTGGATTTGCGAATCAGTCCCTGGATTTTTTCCTTAGCTATACTGTGGCCCTTGAAACTTTCAATTTCTTTCAATTGGGTTCTTAATTTAATTGCAAGTAGGTCCTTGAACTTTATTTTTCTTTAATTTTGACCCCAAAACTTTTGTTAATCTTTGAAATTAAGTCCCTGCTTGTTTTAATTTCTTAAACATGGGTTGTTTGCCTTCCTTTACATGATTTAATTGATTCATTCCATGCTTATTTTTATATCATGTGATTATTTGTTAATTAAAGCGATGCCTTGACCTTTTCTTTTATTTTGGAGGGCAAATGAGTCATTTCACTTTGTTAGGGGCTCCAATTCAAGGGAGGTACACTCTATCCTTTATTTTCACTTATTTGACTTCCTATGTGCCTTCGTGTGGCTTCATGTGCTTAATTTCATGCCTCTTGAATGTTTATTTCATTTATTTGCTTTATTTGTTTCAAGTTTTGAATGTTTATTTTCGAGCTTGATTTTCATCATTTGAAAGGCTTGAATGCCAAAATTGTAATAGTTAGGTTATTTTTATTTATTTTTATTTCCCCTTTTAGATTGTAGTAGGCCTTCCCCCCTAAAATGTAACAGTTAGGGCCTTAATTGCCTTGTGTGTTCTGCATGTCTATGTGCTATGTGTTTAATCGCTTTCTTAGGTTTTGGCATCTAGATATGCATGCGTATGTGTTATGTGAATTACGTGCTCACATGTCTACTTGCTTTAATTATGCTTATTACTTATATATGTGTGTGATGGATGCAAATGCACGTAACCGTGGCTAGTCCAATGCTAGTCATGGTTGTCCCCTCGAGCTCTTGCAAGTCCAATGCTTGTGAGAGAGCGTAGATGTGGGCTAGTCCAATGCTAGACCCTTAGGAGCCCTTCGCGCGTTAGATCATGATTGTGTGATCACTTCATCTCATGCATATCTTTACTTTTTAGGGCCTTTTTCACCATGTCGCATGACACTTTCCTTATATATGTACACCCCTTCCCCCATATTTTTCCTTATATATGTTACTTGCCCCTTTTGTATGATACATAACATTAGAATTGCATTTCATTCTAGCAATAGGATTAGGGTAGTGCATTTGCTTGATTAGATTAGGGAATAGCCCCTTGGATATGGGATATGGACGAGTTTGGCTTTTCTAGCCTTAGCACGCTCGTATTCCCTCTATTAAAAGGGAAAATTGAGTCACGAACATTAGTTCCCCATACCCGACATGATGCATTCCTTTAAGACATGTATAATTATTTTATTCTTTTCCTCTTCTTAGAGTCTCATATTTTAGCATTATTCGTGACCTCTCCAAAGAGTCATTACTGGGCATCACTATTAATGTGATTGGCACCATTCAAACTTTGAAGAGAATTTTGCCCCCCGATGCCCCCTAGGTCTAGGGTTTGCATTCATATAGCACATCCAAATGTGATAAATTCTTTGGTTAAAACAAGAAAATCTTTGACTAAATCACGCAACTAGCCTTGGCTAGGTCGAAGGGGTGCCTTGGATTTCATCCTTGCCTTCCCCTTCGTCAAATGTGACTCCCGAACCTTTTCGTTGGTTTACGTAGACTAGGAGTCGTTTAAAAGGGGTTTCTTTTCTATCTTTTTCCTTTAAAAATTTCATTTTTAGGTGACTTGGTACACCTTAACTCTATACCAAGTGGCGACTCCGATTTTTATTTCAAAAACCCTTTTAAACTATATTCTGGGTCAAATCGTCGCATTTTCAAGTCCCATTTAGACCCATTTTCTTTGTAAATCAAAAATCATTTTTCAAATCAAAAATTCACTTTTTAAACCATTTATTTATTTATTTTTCTTGTAAAAAATGGGGCGCGACAGAAGCTTCAATCACCAGCCACACTCTTTTTCCTCCCTCTCATAGCTTGGCCGAAACACTCCCAAAGGAAGAAGAGCAAAGTTCATCCCATTTCACTTCCATTTTTGCAACCTTTCACTTCAAAATCCTTCACACAACACTTAAACAACTTGGAGAGCAACTCAATCTTGGTGGAGGACATCTTTCTCATGATTTTTCTTGGGTTTTGGAGGTGTAAAATTTCTGATTTCACTCAAAGGAGCAGGAGGCAATCATCCAACCATCTAACCTTGGCTTTAGTGGGTTGATCTTTGCTAGGAAGCTTGTAGCTTCATTGTTATTATTATTGCTTGGATTTAAATGGTTGGAGTGGGCTCTATGAAATCGCACCTTGATGGTATAGGACTGATATGATGATGATGAGTGTTGTTTGTGCTAGTTATGTGATAAACAAGATGAGATTTGTTGGAAAAGTGAAAGGAAAACCGAAGGAAATTGCATAGGAAGCTTGGCCGAAATCTGCCCTGTTTTTCTCAAAACTTTGGTTCGAAATTTTGATACTCAAATGACCTTGAAACTGATGTAGATATGTTATATGGTGTGTGTAGAGAGTTTCTCCCCAAAATTATTTGAATTGGTTGGATAAAAATTGAATTTTGGCAAGAACAAATCTGGAAATTCGTGTAACAGTGGTCCTCTGATAGTGTTCTTTGAACGAACATATCTCTCTGTCTGGATGTCAGAATTGAGTGCCGTCAGTGGCATTCAAAACTAGACATCTGTAGTTTTCTAACAGTTGTATAATGTACCTTCTAATTCAAACTGAGTCATCTGTAGTGATTGATCAAAATCGGCTGCCCTGTTCTGTTAGCCCATCCGAGGGAAAGGTAGATGCTGCAATTTGTGGCTCTATTTTCTCTCATTTGCAAACTGAATTTCAAAACAATTTGTTCTGATGAATTGTAGCCTTATGGTTCTAGTTTCTAATACCACCAATCACGCTCAATTTCAAGTTGTATTGAGTGAGATATAGCCCAATTCCCGAACTGTACCAAAGCTAGAAAACCCTAATTTTGCTAGCCGAATGGACTAGCTTGACTTGGGACATGTTGTTCTAAAAATTTTGGTGTCAATCACCTACAAAATGTATATTAAATGTTTCTTGGGTCTTGGTTTCACAAATGAGTCAGATTGGAGTTGATTTCATTGGGTAAAGTGTTTGCAAAAGGGAGAGAAAACAAGAAGACAGATTTGTCTTCAAAATTTCTTGAACTTTGGTAGTTTTGTAACTACCTTCCCGTATGAGGTTTTACGTGAAATTTGATAGAGAAGTATCCCTCATATGAAATTTGAATTGTACCAATTTTGGTGTCATTCTAAAACTGTTTTGATATACAAATGAGATGCCAAAGTTGTTCTTCCAAATCTGGAAAATGGACTGAACAGTCCTTATTTTTTGACCAACTTTGAGCTGCTATATCTTGATACTCAAACTCTGAATTTAGTTCAACTTATTGTGTTTAAACTTTGTTTAGAACTCTTATTGTAGTACGAATTTCAGAGGCTAGTTCACTTTCTGTGAATTTTGCCGAATTTCCAAAGTTTGCCAAAACACAAGACTAAAACTGTCTTGTATGCTCAAGTCAGCCACTTTGAGTGAAAATTTGAATGTCTTCCGTTTAAAATCCTGGAAAAGTGTCTTCTAGGAACTTCTAGTACTTTGAACCAAGATTCCAACGGTATCAAGTTTTTCAATTTTGGACCTACTGAGTGCAAGATATGATTTTTCAAAATTGACACTTAAAACTGAACTTTTCGAACTTGTTGGAGACAAGGGTTTTAGAAACTCTTAACTACCCCTCGATATTGATTGACTATTTTACACTTGATTTCAAAGAGGAAAAATCAGTTTTTCCTTGTGTTATTAAACCCCACTTTTGAGCCTTGATTTACGAGTAATTAAGGCTCTCTTTCACGACATTTTCTTAGTATTGTACAAGGGTACAATCTTCCTTGATAGCTAGGGGTTTATAAGTGATAGTGTGTGATAGTCAATTATTGTTTGCTCAGCACTCAAGGGGACCTTCAAGAGGATCTCACAGTGGACGCCTAAATACTTGATTGAGCACTACTCCCTTGTTTTAATTGCTGAGTGTCAAGTGTGTGAAAAATTGTTATGTGCTTAATTGTTATTAGTGATTGAGTATTTTGAAAATGCCGAGTCAAGTGTGTATTTTATCGCACGCGTTCTCATTTAAGTGAAGTGTACTTGAATTATTTGAAGTGAATCACTTGAAGTGAATATTTAAGTGAAGTGTTTCAATGGTTAATTATGCTATGGTTGCATATGTCGATTGGAGTGAATCTCCTCGACTCCTAGTGGTAATAGTGGGGGACGCCCAAATCTCATTGGCCGACCGACCTTGGACTCGAGCCGACATGGGCTTGGTCAGGAACCTTGGTGAGTCATGGAAAAAATGTAAAAGCTTGATCTACTGGAGAGATCTCGCTTGGCATACTCGAGTAGTATCGCATTATATAAAAGAAGTGTGGGCCCGGAGCAGGGGGAGCAACTGTGAACGGGGAAGAATAAGTGAAGTTCTACGAACTTATAACCTACCCAATTGACGGAGTGTCAACTCGTGGAGGTTTTGGATCGTGCAAGTGGAATATAGCTCCTGAGAGCTCCTGTATCCTTATCAAGTGTGTTTTATTGTTGAAAGTGATTTACTCGAATGTTAAACCTTTCATTCTTGTTCAAGTGCTATTGTTATGTGAACTATGTGTTTTGCATGTGTTAAAACCTTTTGGGAAGTATGTGTTAAAACCTTTCATTTTGCATGTTTTCTTGGCCTCACGAGTATCCGCTCACCCTGTTAGATTTGTTTTTCCTTAACAGGAGCTGGATTGGAAGGAGTTATGGTAAAGCCTACTTGATGGCTCTTTGGACTAGAAATTTGGAATGTATTTTGTTTAGACACCCTTTTGGGAAGTTGTATATTTTGGAAATGAGATGTATCTTGAATTTGTGATGTCAGATTGAATGTTATGTATGGAAATGACTTCGTACCTTTATTCTGACTCTCATTGTTAGTATTAGTCTTTATGTTTGGACTGAATTTGTATTGAGTCCTAGCGAGAGTTAGGCAGGCATCCCGCAGATACCTTTTGGTTCGCCTTAGGGAGAAGTGAGGACGTCACAACATGACCGGTGATCCATCACAATTCATCAAGCTCAAGCCAAAATCAAGTGGAAAAGTGACATTTGGAGATGATAACAAAGCCAAAACAATTGGAGTAGGAGATGTTGGTAAGAATGGTCAAACTTTTGTTCACAATATTCTTTTAGTTGATAATTTGAGTTATGACTTGCTAAGTGTTAGTCAATTATGTGATAGAAATTTGTTTGTGTTGTTCAAAAAGTATGAGTGCCTTGTTCTTGACTCAAAGTTGAATATCATTTTCAAAGAAAAAAGAATATATGACATCTATGTAGTTATTCTTGAAAATGTTGATTCCTCTAACTTTAAATGCCTAAAAGTTTCAAATGAAAACCCTTGGTTGTAGCATATAAGACTTTGTCATTTCAATATGGATTTGTTAAAAGAAATTTTCAAAAAGAAACTTGTTAGAGGTTTGCCAAAAATTAACTTTGAAAAGGACAAAGTTTGTGATGCTTGTCAATTTGGAAAGCAAGTCAAAGTTTCTTTTAAACCCAAGAAATGTGATTCTACTTCAAGACCTTTGGAGCTTTTATATCTTGATTTGTTTGGTCCTACACAAATTGCTAGCTTGGGTGGTAAAAGATATTGCTTAGTCATTATTGGTGATTATTCTAGATACACTTGGGTGATGTTTCTTGCTCACAAGGATGATACTTTCAAAAATTCTATTTCCCTATTTGTAAAAGTTCAAAATCTGCTTGGGTTGAAAATTGTTAAGATTAGGAGCGACAATGGTTCGAAATTTAAATTTTGTGATTTTTTAAAATTTTGTGATCACAATGGTATTATGTGAGCACCTGTAATTTTCTTAATTTCTAGGTTTTAGTTTCTTTTAATTGCATATTTTTCCCTCATTTTCTTTATTCGAAAAATTTTAAAAATAATTTTTATGAGTAAATATAGTTTTTAGATGATTTTTCTAGTATCGGTTAGTTTTTGAGAAATTAAGAGTGTATACCGGACGTGGGACCCGCTAGTGCGGAAAGTTCGGTAAAATTCGGCCAATTAGGTTAGGTGTTGGATACCGAGTTTATTTTAGCAGGTGTTAAGAGATAACTAGAGGATACTAAGTGAGTTGGTGTGAGAGGGACAAAAGGATAGCCATGCATTAATTGGAGTGACAAGTGTCACTTGGAGATTAATTCTTGTATTTGACCACTATTCACTACTTTACCAATTTATCAAAAATTGACCAAAAATCCTCTTTATTTTCAAGCTTCTTGGCCGGTTCTCTTCAAGAGGAAAAGAAGAAAAACTCTCTCAAATTTCTTGCTCCAAACTTGCTCAATCCAACAAACCAACCGTTTAATCTTGAAAGTTCCCCATAAAAATCCTTCTCTTAGTAGTTGTGAGGTGATTTGTGAAGTTGGTTGGAAGATTAAGGTGCTAAATTGCTCCCTTTCTTGGGTTGTTAAGGTGAGTAGCTAAGGGACCTCTCTTTCCTCTCAATAATGCTTAATTAGTGACTTATGTGAGATGAAGTGATGATATTAGGTGTTGTTTCATGATTTTTGGTAGAAATTGGTGAAGTTTTATATTTATTCATGATTTTTCTGTTTTCATATGATTAATATTGTGTGACCATGGATTATGGTTGGGAATGGTTTAGAATGAAGCCTTAGGGTGTAAATTGTGGCTATTTGCGGAAAATTTCCGCTTTGAAAGGAAATTTCAGAAATTAGGGTTGCAATTGAACCCATTCTTCCCGGTACTGTTTCCCCTATTTAGAGGCCGAGTTAGCCTTGGGTTAAAACATGAAATTTGTAGGGAATAATATTTTATAAATGCCTACAAAATTTCAGGCCAATTGGAGCAACGTAGCCTGTGAAAATACTGAAATACCCCTGCTGCCCTGTTTCTGTCCGAACCTGGTAATCAGCTTTGGTAATTGGTTAATTTGATTGGGAATACTACTGATTTGGTTGTTGATGTCTTCTTAAGAAATATAGCGTGTATCTTAGCTTTCGGATAGCTTTGGAATCACTTGAATTGGACTTTGGTAACCTGAATTATGGTTGTTTAACCAGAATGCGGTTTGCTAACCTGCTTATGCGGTTTTGGTTTGGTACATTGCAATTTTGACTTAGTTACACTACAAACTGGACTGAGTGGTCTTCTTCAACATTGTAGCCCTTTCTGTTAGCTTTGAAATGGTGTATATTGTACCTCCATCCGATAATCTTAGTGACGGTTGTGTCCAATACGCTAAACGACGTCAAAACTGTTTTTGGGTTTTAGGGCTTAACTTTCATTTCCGGTCATTTTCCTAGCTAAATTTTGTTCTTGAATGACTTTGAGCCTATTGAACGGCTGTTGTGATGAATTTATATTGTGTATGACTTTGGGATTGATTGAAGAAAATAATGAAGCCATAAGTTGCTGGGAAAATACGTAAATACAGAGGGCATGCTGCCCAAAATTTTAGCGTTACGCGATTCTTCCAAGTTGAGTTGATCTTGGTAAAAATGATGGGTTTTAGGAGTTGTTTGTAACCCTAGGACCAACTGTTATCCTTTTTGCTCAAAAGTCATATTTTATTCTTTTGTACTAGTACTTGTACTACTAGTACTTAACATGGAAAGGCGTACGACATGTAGTCGAGCCTCACTTGTGCATTCCGTTTACTCAATTTTGGATGTGAAACCTTCAATTGGTTTACTTTGATGATTTTAGGGTTTCTTGGCGATTAAAGCCAATCTGAAGTGAAAACTTTTGAAGTATCTGTACTTGAACCGGTGAGTGTACCACTCCCCTCATTTGCTGCTTAACTTGATTTTTGCCCTGCAATCTGTGATTTAAATGACTGCACTATCTGTTTATTCTGTTTGAGACGAGGGTGTACTTTATCACACTCGTTCTCTTGTCTGTCCATATGCCTATTTACTGTTAATCTGTTAACTGTATCTGAATCTGTTCGGACGTCGTTTGGAGGCTGGTATCTAACGACTTTTCTGTGATCTCTGAGCTCAACACCTGTGGCTAGTTACTCAAGTCGGGCCGGCAAGGGCCTGGTCGATTAGATAACGAACCACGGTAGTCTGTTTCAGGAATCTTTGGGTATTGGGACCCTTAATTCCGGTATACTCGAGTATTACCACTTCTGTTCTGTTTGGCGTTCGGGCCCGGTAGGGGTATGTTTGGTGGACGGAAATTGGTGTAAAATGGGGTCTACGGATATGTTGGTTCTATGTACGTTGACGGAGAGTCAACGGGTTTGGATCAAGTACTGCACATGGAAATCTGACTCCTGAGAGCCACATGTATCCTTTCCCTTTGAATCATTATGTCTAACTGTTTTCCTTTAAATCTGGTATATGTATCTGACTGGTTAACGTGAAAGGCCATGATTTTTCCCCTATATGATTGGTACCTCAATGAGCGTAAGCTTACCCCTTTCTGTTGCTTTTGTTTTCCTTACAGGGAACCACTTTTGGGGACTATGATGTTTTGAAGCACGAGTTGAGCTAGTTTTAATATCTTTTGTAAAGCTCCTCGATAGTTGGAAAAACCCTAAATGTATTTTGATCCAATTATCTTCCTTTTGTTTTGTAAATTACAAAAGTATGTGTATAACACTGTTTAACCCTGTTTATGTGTCCTTCCGAGTTATATGACATGGCACCCACTATTCATCGACGGTTTTGATTTTCGTTTGGCTATTTTGAAATTTTGACTTGTTTGAGCGCGCTTTTATTTTCCCAGAACGTTTTAGATTGTGTTTAACTGCACCGTTAGTCCTGGCGAGAGTTGGGCAGGCAGTCCACTAACCTCTTTAGTCCGCCTTAGGGGAAGGTGGGGCTGTCACATATTACACATGAATTTTCAGTTGCAAGAACTCCTAAACAAAATGGTGTTTTCGAAAGAAAGAATAGAACTCTTCAAGAAGCCGCAAGAACCATATTAAATGAATACAACTTGCCAAAATATTTTTGGGCCGAAGCCGTAAATACGGCTTGTTATGCAATGAACAGAGTTCTCTTGAGACCAATTTTAAACAAAACTTCTTATGAGTTATTTTTTGGTAAAAAGTCAATTGTGAGATATTTCAAAGTTTTTGGTTGCACATGCTTTATTTTAAATATCAAGGAACATCTTGAAAATTTTGATAAGAAATCCGATGAAGGTATTTTCTTGGGATGTTGTGAAAACAAAAGAGGATTTAGTGTCATGCCCCGAGCCCGCACGTGCCCGTCACATGACATCCGCTGTACTCCCGAGTCCAACTCAGGAATACAAGGCTACATTAACTAATTTACTTTAACAGTACTAAATAATTTAACTAAATAAAGTGCGGTACATATTACATATCAAGGACAGTCCACGAATATTCAAGACGTTCGTACATTTATTGAAACAGCGGAAACAAAAGTAAATAAGGCTAACAACTAGAAGTAGCTAGCTTGCCTACTTCTATTCGTCTAATGCTAATAAAATTCATCCTCAGGGTCTTCTACGTAGACCAATTCATACTCTTCAGAATCTGCAAAAATGGTAAGAAGTGGGTTGAGCGACACATCGCTCAGTAGGTAATATTTACCCCTCTGTTGGACCATGCACTCTTGGTTTTATAGATACATATACAAATATAAGTATAACTCAAATCGTTTCCATATCATTCACATCTGTAATTTTGAAAGTAACGTCATTTGTAAAGCAACCAGCAGTAAATAAGGACAAACAATTTAAAAGCATCTTATTGATAGTTGCACATGAGAAATTGTAAAGTCATAAATCATTTCGTCTCAAGTCACAAATCTCTTCATATCTATTCGTAAATCAACTCATATCAGTTCATAAGCCTCATTTCAAATCAGTTCATAAATCATTCCATATCAGCTCATAAATCATTCTTTCAGATCAGTTCATAGCAAGTACATGTAATGACCGGCTACTGAGTACTCAGCCTAGAGATTAAACCCCTACTAGGTGGGCGACCAATAAGTTTCATGACTACCGATTGGTCTCATTCATATTTGGGTCAATCGGCCCGGACTCTATACCAGGCTACCATGACCTTGTCAATCGGCCGGACTCTATACCAGGCTACCATGGGGATTAGACAGGACTATAGCCCCTACCGTCTGTTCCATGACTGCTCTGAGCTTCACTTGTCAAAATTCAGTTCATATATCGTATACATAAATCTTTGCTTTCATAAAAGATTCAGCTCATTTTGTATATAAGAACATATCCAAACATTTCAAATAAGTCACATGGTCCATTTTTGTATAGTAAAATATAACTTTCATAAATATCCAAGTAAGGCATTTAATCAACCACCTTTCGAGTCAACACCACAAAATAGGATTGAAAACAAGCATTTCATTTTGCACATTTAAAATCTCAGAAGGGTAAGTACCACCTACCTCTGTTTGGCTGCTCGAGTGGAACTACCTTAGGTCCTTGTATCGTACCTATCAAATGCATAGGTCCCCTAATTAGTTGCTACTTCCTATAGATGCATAAATACACAACTTCTAAGTAAGTACAAGATTCATATCTAGACTATTATATAGACCCTAATAGCATTTTTCCTTAAATTGAATGATTTCAATGTTTGGAAAGTTTCCTAATTTGGAATGTCTCTATTTTTAGAAAGTTTCCCCTTTTGGAATGTTTCTTAATTTGGACGGTTCCCACTTTGTAAAGTTTCCTAATTGAACAGAAAATAATTACTCATAATCCTGTTTATTATCTTGAGTATTGTCTTACTATACATATTTATAATTTATAATTATTCATTATTATTATTATTATTATCGTTCTCGTCGTCGCTACTTTATTTGATTACCACTTATATATCTATTTGTTACTTAGTTACTATTACCTTTCACTTTATTTCCACTTTTAAGCGTGTGTAAGTATTATTATTATTTATGTATACATGTACACATATATTGACTCATTATAGTTATTGTCTTAGTTTATTCCGCTTGTATTTATATTTATATTTACATTGATATCCTTAATTTATTTCCTCCATGCCTATATTGTTATTATTCTTACTACCATTGTT
The DNA here is from genome assembly GCF_036785885.1 of Coffea arabica. Classification (NCBI taxonomy): domain Eukaryota; kingdom Viridiplantae; phylum Streptophyta; class Magnoliopsida; order Gentianales; family Rubiaceae; genus Coffea; species Coffea arabica. The sequence goes on from NC_092318.1 coordinate 23,473,624, forward strand.
TTATTAGCTATTATTATTATTATTATTACTATTATTATTATTATTATTATCATTATTATTATTATTATCATGATTTTAAGCATCTAGTTTAACAATTTAGAACTTACCTTACATGGTCTAAATTGACTTAATAAGGTTAGATTAAGATGTTGTAGATTTTCATTTAAGTATCTTAGACGTAATTAATTAAGTATAAATTTTACATAACTAACCTTTCAATTCTAACAATTATCTTCAATTGGGTCCTGAATTTTAATATTCACAATATACTATAAAAAATGGACTAGTTATATTTAAAATTATTTATTAAAAACTTACTAAATTTTTATACTATAGTTTGGTCCAAGTTTAAATTGCATCCCTTATTACTTGTTTATTTTTTTGTTTATTATTATCATTATTTATTTTTATTTTTATTTTTTTTCTCGGGTGGGGTCCATGGTTGGCCAAAAGGCCAACCATCTTTGACTAACACTTGCTGGCGACCCTCTGCTTCCATTGGTTGGCTGAAAGGCCAACCATGGCTTTTATTCATTGTCTCCAGCACTTGCTGGCGACAACCTCTTTAAATTTTTTTTTTTTTTAATTTTTGTTTTGCTTCGGTCTTGGGTTGGCCGAAAGGCCAACCTTTGGTATTCTTCCTGTGGCGTTGCCTCTGCAACGCCTAGCCGAAACAGAGCAGCGGCAGCCGCCGCTGCTCTTCCCTTTCCTTTTTTTTTTTTTTTTTTTTTTAAAAAACAGATTCAAACACCCTATAATATCAGGATTAAAAACACCCCCCTATTTCTATTAATCCAGATGTGAATCTTATCGAAACACATATATATATAAACCTATATAGCAACAATACATGTCCATAAGATTTCCTAGAACGATTAATACAACTACTAAAACTTAAAAGAGAGGTTTTCTTGCGTGAACTCGAGACTTACAGGTTTAGGTGCCTAGTCGTCAGATTGATTGACAATGTCGCCTGCTTCTCCTTCTCTCCTCTCTGACGGCTCTTGCTCTAGGGAGGCAGACGAGAAAAGGTAAGGTTTAGCTTATTTTTTCTGTCTAGGATTTCAATAAAACCCTAAACCTAGTACTACTTATATTAGTACCCCTTAATTAACTATTTAACCTAACCTGCAATTATTTTTACTATTACCAAGGGTAAATTACCATTTAATTTAATTGGGCAAGATAACAAAAATGGGCCAAAAATCGTGGGTTTTACATTCTACCCCCCTTACAAAAAGTTTCGTCCTCGAAACTTCCGTACCTTGATCAAAAAGATATAGGTACCTATTCCGCATGTCCTCTTCTAACTCCCACATTGCCTCTCGTGGTGTATGGTTCGTCCATTGTACCTTGACATAGGGTATGGTCCTTCTCCTTAGGACCTGATTCTTTTGATCTACTATTCTTAAAGGAACTTCCTCCACTGATAAGTTCTCCTTCACCTCGACGGGTTGGTCCTCCAAAATATGACTCGGTTCTGACACATACCTCCTTAGTTGGGAGACATGGAACACGTTATGTATCCTTGACAAAGCAGGTGGGAGAGCTAGTCGGTACGCTAGAGGTCCAACTCTATCCAGTATTTCATAAGGTCCCTAATGCCTTGGACTTAACTTGCCACTTCGTCCAAATCTCATTACTCCCTTGGTAGGGGACACTTTCAAATATACATTTTCTCCCGGTTGGAACTCAAAAGTCTTCTCTTTAAATCCGCCCAACTCTTATTTCGGTCCTGAGCTACCTTTAGTCTTCCTCGAATGATCTTAATTTTCTCCAAAGTTCGTTCCACCAAATCAGGGCCAGTGATCAGTTTCTCACCTATTTCATCCCAATATAAGGGTGATCTACACTTTCGCCCGTACAACGCTTCAAATGGTGCCATACCTATCCCGCTATGATAGCTTTTATTGTACAAAAACTCCACTAGTTGCACCAACCTATCCCAACTATCTGAGAAGTTTAGAATACAAGCTCTTAGAATGTCCTCCAATGTTGATACGATCCTCACAATCTATCCATTCATTTGGGGGTGAAAGGCGGTATTTAGTCTTTAAGTATCACTCCCTATAATCTCTTGGTGGGTCGACCCAAGTCTAGATGTGAATTTAGGGTCCTCATCCGACACTACTTTCACAATTCATTTTAGACTAGATATCACACTCTCCCCCTTTTTAAAGGTTTCGCCCTCGAAACCCAGAAAACATAAACATCGAAACAAGTTAACAAAATTTCTAATGTTCTTGCAATACATCTTGGGAATTATTCCCGCAATGTCAAAATTGGATTCCCTTATTTAATTCCATCAAACTTCTGCTGCGCACTCTTATTTTCTTAATACCTTCCATCTTCATATTTATATAGCTCAGATGGTCATAATATCTCTCACAAATCCCGCATTCTAAATATCGACTTATAATGCTCTATAAAGATCAACCTATAGAAAAGATACCAGAGGCTCTAACAGTACCATTTCTTCTTTTGTCACACATTTTGTCACAACTTACTTATCCACTATCACAAAATAATCCTTATCTCGATATATGGGTTCCTGCCCACTATATTTGTAATTGGTGATAGAAATCCCTTATTTCCCTCAAATTTCATATCTATCTCATTTCAAATTCCAAAGAGATCAATAATACCTGAAATAGCATCACTCCTATTTTCAGATCTTATAACCTAAAACTGTCATGGGAATCTTATTTCCTTTGGTCATTTTTTTTTCCTAGCTCAATTCAATTTTTGAAATTATTAATATCTCAAATATCATTTCACAAACTTCTTGATGATACAAAAATTTAGAAAATTTTATGCAAAAATTATTGTCAAATTCTCATATTTGAATATAATAACTTTATCATAACTTTGGTAAAATATTTATCTATGTATAGAATTTCGAACTCATACAAGTTTAGAAACTGAAAGTGTTTGAAATACATAAGTCAACTAACTATACTTCTTACAGCATTAGAATTTAGGGTACAAAGAGAATTTATCAAGAATTATTGTTAGATTTTTCTACACAATAAGGAAAAAATATTTTTTTTTTGTAGAATACTTTTATCTAAAGCTCTTTTGAGATTGGGTGGGTATAATAAAAAAAATATATATATATATATATTTTGCACAAGATTGTAGGATATAATTATTCAATACAGTTAGTCTTTTTTTTTCATATAGATATATACATATATATTTAGAAACTATATTTACCAAGCAACTATAAGGTAAAGGTACATATTTAAAAAAAAAAATTTGATTAAAAACTATTTGTGCAATTAAAATTTTTCTTTCACTGTTTATTCATTTTTAGGGAAAAAGTATGTAAAATTATATATTGTAAGAAATTTATAAAATATGTATTACTTGATCATGATGTAATAATACCAAAACTAATAATATCAGCTAGTTTAATAAATGTCTTGAGCATTAGATCTAATTATCGTAAACCTCAAATAAGTCAACAAAATTCCAAGATCCAACGTGTATTGCTTGCATTCGATGACATCATATTGTTGATCATTCATACTTTCATTGTGCACTCTAATTTCCTCAATATTTTCAGTTTCCTCTATACTAGCCTTCAACTAGACATAAGATTATCCATAGATCTGACATCCTAGATGATAAACTTGAAATGTACTATAGAGATCAAAACTTGCAAAAAGAACACCCTAAATACCCTTTTATTATTATTATTATTATTTGGTAAGTGTCAATCATATCTGGCAGGTGGGCTTGGTTACCTTTTCAACTTAACATATACATATAGTCACCACTTACTTACTAACAGTAATCATCATCTCAACACCTGAGTTCATTCCAGTAAATTCGCAACCTAAAATTCTAATACCATTAACTTTTATGGAGTCACTTATTTTCTTTTAATCCCTTATCCATTTCATTCCAATTCTCAAAATCACAATTATCTTCAGTATCTTTATACCTACCTCCAACAATCACCACTTGAACTATAATACCACAAAATATCATAGGAATCTCTTGATCTGTTTGGCATCTCCTTTCCATTTCCAAAATCATTAATATCCAAACATCATTTCTCACACTTTCGGATCACAAAACCTAAGCTCTGATACCACTAAAAAATCACAGCAATCTCTTATTTCTTTTGATCTATTTTTCCATCTCCTCCTAATTTCCAATAGACAATACTTCAAATACACATAATATTTCCTACACGTCCGACATCTTAAACGTAGAGTGTACTACCAAAATTACATCCAAAAAAAGAACATCATAAACACCAATTGTACCATTTCAACTATTCATACATGCAAATTTTCAAGCCTATTTATTTAGTCACAATTGATCATTTCCTAGGGTATACTTCATCTAAAGAGTAAACCGTACCTCAAACTCTGTTATCATTAAATATTATGAACATCTCTTATTTCACAATATTCTATCCAACCTCATTCCCATTTTCTAAAATCACTAATATTACAAATATCATTCAACATACATCTAGATCGCATAACCTAAACTTTGATAACATTAAAAATCACATGAATCTCTTATTTTTTTTAATCCTCTCTTTCTTTTCATCACATTTCAATTCTCAAAACCCCTAATACCTCAAAAACCATTTCACATACTTCCGGACCATATAACCTAGGCTCTGATACCACTAAAAATGTCACGCCCCGAGCCCGCACGTGCCCGTCACATGACATCCGCCGTACTCCCGAGTCCCACTCAGGAATACAAGGCTACATTAACTAATTTACTTTAACAGTACTAAATAATTTAACTAAATAAAGTGCGGTACATATTACATATCAAGGACAGTCCACGAATATTCAAGACGCTCGTACATTTATTGAAACAGCGGAAACAAAAGTAAATAAGGCTAACAACTAGAAGTAGCTAGCTTGCCTACTTCTATTCGTCTAATGCTAATAAAAGTCATCCTCAGGGTCTTCTACGTAGACCAATTCATACTCTTCAGAATCTGCAAAAATGGTAAGAAGTGGGTTGAGCGACACATCGCTCAGTAGGTAATATTTACCCCTCTGTTGGACCATGCACTCTTGGTTTTATAGATACATATACAAATATAAGTATAACTCAAATCGTTTCCATATCATTCACATCTGTAATTTTGAAAGTAACGTCATTTGTAAAGCAACCAGCAGTAAATAAGGACAAACAATTTAAAAGCATCTTATTGATAGTTGCACATGAGAAATTGTAAAGTCATAAATCATTTCGTCTCAAGTCACAAATCTCTTCATATCTATTCGTAAATCAACTCATATCAGTTCATAAGCCTCATTTCAAATCAGTTCATAAATCATTCCATATCAGCTCATAAATCATTCTTTCAGATCAGTTCATAGCAAGTACATGTAATGACCGGCTACTGAGTACTCAGCCTAGAGATTAAACCCCTACTAGGTGGGCGACCAATAAGTTTCATGACTACCGATTGGTCTCATTCATATTTGGGTCAATCGGCCGGACTCTATACCAGGCTACCATGGCGATTAGACAGGACTATAGCCCCTACCGTCTGTTCCATGACTGCTCTGAGCTTCACTTGTCAAAATTCAGTTCATATATCGTATACATAAATCTTTGCTTTCATAAAAGATTCAGCTCATTTTGTATATAAGAACATATCCAAACATTTCAAATAAGTCACATGGTCCATTTTTGTATAGTAAAATATAACTTTCATAAATATCCAAGTAAGGCATTTAATCAACCACCTTTCGAGTCAACACCACAAAATAGGATTGAAAACAAGCATTTCATTTTGCACATTTAAAATCTCAGAAGGGTAAGTACCACCTACCTCTGTTTGGCTGCTCGAGTGGAACTACCTTAGGTCCTTGTATCGTACCTATCAAATGCATAGGTCCCCTAATTAGTTGCTACTTCCTATAGATGCATAAATACACAACTTCTAAGTAAGTACAAGATTCATATCTAGACTATTATATGGACCCTAATAGCATTTTTCCTTAAATTGAATGATTTCAATGTTTGGAAAGTTTCTTAATTTGGAATGTCTCTATTTTTAGAAAGTTTCCCCTTTTGGAAAGTTTCTTAATTTGGACGGTTCCCACTTTGTAAAGTTTCCTAATTGAACAGAGAATAATTACTCATAATCCTGTTTATTATCTTGAGTATTGTCTTACTATACATATTTATAATTTATAATTATTCATTATTATTATTATTATTATCGTTCTCGTCGTCGCTACTTTATTTGATTACCACTTATATATCTATTTGTTACTTAGTTACTATTACCTTTCACTTTATTTCCACTTTTAAGCGTGTGTAAGTATTATTATTATTTATGTATACATGTACACATATATTGACTCATTATAGTTATTGTCTTAGTTTATTCCGCTTGTATTTATATTTATATTTACATTGATATCCTTAATTTATTTCCTCCATGCCTATATTGTTATTATTCTTACTACCATTGTTTTATTAGCTATTTCTATTATTATTATTACTATTATTATTATTATTATCATTATTATTATTATTATCATGATTTTAAGCATCTAGTTTAACAATTTAGAACTTACCTTACATGGTCTAAATTGACTTAATAAGGTTAGATTAAGATGTTGTAGATTTTCATTTAAGTATCTTAGACGTAATTAATTAAGTATAAATTTTAGATAACTAACCTTTCAATTCTAACAATTATCTTCAATTGGGTCCTGAATTTTAATATTCACGATATACTATAAAAAATGGACTAGTTATATTTAAAATTTATTTATTAAAAACTTACTAAATTTTTATACTATAGTTTGGTCCAAGTTTAAATTGCATCCCTTATTACTTGTTTATTTTTTTGTTTATTATTATCATTATTTATTTTTATTTTTATTTTTTTTCTCGGGTGGGGTCCATGGTTGGCCAAAAGGCCAACCATCTTTGACTAACACTTGCTGGCGACCCTCTGCTTCCATTGGTTGGCTGAAAGGCCAACCATGGCTTTTATTCATTGTCTCCAGCACTTGCTGGCGACAACCTCTTTAAATTTTTTTTTTTAAAATTTTTGTTTTGCTTCGGTCTTGGGTTGGCCGAAAGGCCAACCTTTGGTATTCTTCCTGTGGCGTTGCCTCTGCAACGCCTAGCCGAAACAGAGCAGCGGCAGCCGCCGCTGCTCTTCCCTTTCCTCTTTTTTTTTTTTTTTAAAAAAACAGATTCAAACACCCTATAATATCAGGATTAAAAACACCCCCCTATTTCTATTAATCCAGATGTGAATCTTATCGAAACACATATATATATAAACCTATATAGCAACAATACATGTCCATAAGATTTCCTAGAACGATTAATACAACTACTAAAACTTAAAAGAGAGGTTTTCTTGCGTGAACTCGAGACTTACAGGTTTAGGTGCCTAGTCGTCAGATTGATTGACAATGTCGCCTGCTTCTCCTTCTCTCCTCTCTGACGGCTCTTGCTCTAGGGAGGCAGACGAGAAAAGGTAAGGTTTAGCTTATTTTTTCTGTCTAGGATTTCAATAAAACCCTAAACCTAGTACTACTTATATTAGTACCCCTTAATTAACTATTTAACCTAACCTGCAATTATTTTTACTATTACCAAGGGTAAATTACCATTTAATTTAATTGGGCAAGATAACAAAAATGGGCCAAAAATCGTGGGTTTTACATTCTACCCCCCTTACAAAAAGTTTCGTCCTCGAAACTTCCGTACCTTGATCAAAAAGATATAGGTACCTATTCCGCATGTCCTCTTCTAACTCCCACATTGCCTCTCGTGGTGTATGGTTCGTCCATTGTACCTTGACATAGGGTATGGTCCTTCTCCTTAGGACCTGATTCTTTTGATCTACTATTCTTAAAGGAACTTCCTCCACTGATAAGTTCTCCTTCACCTCGACGGGTTGGTCCTCCAAAATATGACTCGGTTCTGACACATACCTCCTTAGTTGGGAGACATGGAACACGTTATGTATCCTTGACAAAGCAGGTGGGAGAGCTAGTCGGTACGCTAGAGGTCCAACTCTATCCAGTATTTCATAAGGTCCCTAATGCCTTGGACTTAACTTGCCACTTCGTCCAAATCTCATTACTCCCTTGGTAGGGGACACTTTCAAATATACATTTTCTCCCGGTTGGAACTCAAAAGTCTTCTCTTTAAATCCGCCCAACTCTTATTTCGGTCCTGAGCTACCTTTAGTCTTCCTCGAATGATCTTAATTTTCTCCAAAGTTCGTTCCACCAAATCAGGGCCAGTGATCAGTTTCTCACCTATTTCATCCCAATATAAGGGTGATCTACACTTTCGCCCGTACAACGCTTCAAATGGTGCCATACCTATCCCGCTATGATAGCTTTTATTGTACAAAAACTCCACTAGTTGCACCAACCTATCCCAACTATCTGAGAAGTTTAGAATACAAGCTCTTAGAATGTCCTCCAATGTTGATACGATCCTCACAATCTATCCATTCATTTGGGGGTGAAAGGCGGTATTTAGTCTTTAAGTATCACTCCCTATAATCTCTTGGTGGGTCGACCCAAGTCTAGATGTGAATTTAGGGTCCTCATCCGACACTACTTTCACAATTCATTTTAGACTAGATATCACACTCTCCCCCTTTTTAAAGGTTTCGCCCTCGAAACCCAGAAAACATAAACATCGAAACAAGTTAACAAAATTTCTAATGTTCTTGCAATACATCTTGGGAATTATTCCCGCAATGTCAAAATTGGATTCCCTTATTTAATTCCATCAAACTTCTGCTGCGCACTCTTATTTTCTTAATACCTTCCATCTTCATATTTATATAGCTCAGATGGTCATAATATCTCTCACAAATCCCGCATTCTAAATATCGACTTATAATGCTCTATAAAGATCAACCTATAGAAAAGATACCAGAGGCTCTAACAGTACCATTTCTTCTTTTGTCACACATTTTGTCACAACTTACTTATCCACTATCACAAAATAATCCTTATCTCGATATATGGGTTCCTGCCCACTATATTTGTAATTGGTGATAGAAATCCCTTATTTCCCTCAAATTTCATATCTATCTCATTTCAAATTCCAAAGAGATCAATAATACCTGAAATAGCATCACTCCTATTTTCAGATCTTATAACCTAAAACTGTCATGGGAATCTTATTTCCTTTGGTCATTTTTTTTTCCTAGCTCAATTCAATTTTTGAAATTATTAATATCTCAAATATCATTTCACAAACTTCTTGATGATACAAAAATTTAGAAAATTTTATGCAAAAATTATTGTCAAATTCTCATATTTGAATATAATAACTTTATCATAACTTTGGTAAAATATTTATCTATGTATAGAATTTCGAACTCATACAAGTTTAGAAACTGAAAGTGTTTGAAATACATAAGTCAACTAACTATACTTCTTACAGCATTAGAATTTAGGGTACAAAGAGAATTTATCAAGAATTATTGTTAGATTTTTCTACACAATAAGGAAAAAATATTTTTTTTTTGTAGAATACTTTTATCTAAAGCTCTTTTGAGATTGGGTGGGTATAATAAAAAATATATATATATATATATATTTTGCACAAGATTGTAGGATATAATTATTCAATACAGTTAGTCTTTTTTTTTCATATAGATATATACATATATATTTAGAAACTATATTTACCAAGCAACTATAAGGTAAAGGTACATATTTAAAAAAAAAAATTTGATTAAAAACTATTTGTGCAATTAAAATTTTTCTTTCACTGTTTATTCATTTTTAGGGAAAAAGTATGTAAAATTATATATTGTAAGAAATTTATAAAATATGTATTACTTGATCATGATGTAATAATACCAAAACTAATAATATCAGCTAGTTTAATAAATGTCTTGAGCATTAGATCTAATTATCGTAAACCTCAAATAAGTCAACAAAATTCCAAGATCCAACGTGTATTGCTTGCATTCGATGACATCATATTGTTGATCATTCATACTTTCATTGTGCACTCTAATTTCCTCAATATTTTCAGTTTCCTCTATACTAGCCTTCAACTAGACATAAGATTATCCATAGATCTGACATCCTAGATGATAAACTTGAAATGTACTATAGAGATCAAAACTTGCAAAAAGAACACCCTAAATACCCTTTTATTATTATTATTATTATTTGGTAAGTGTCAATCATATCTGGCAGGTGGGCTTGGTTACCTTTTCAACTTAACATATACATATAGTCACCACTTACTTACTAACAGTAATCATCATCTCAACACCTGAGTTCATTCCAGTAAATTCGCAACCTAAAATTCTAATACCATTAACTTTTATGGAGTCACTTATTTTCTTTTAATCCCTTATCCATTTCATTCCAATTCTCAAAATCACAATTATCTTCAGTATCTTTATACCTACCTCCAACAATCACCACTTGAACTATAATACCACAAAATATCATAGGAATCTCTTGATCTGTTTGGCATCTCCTTTCCATTTCCAAAATCATTAATATCCAAACATCATTTCTCACACTTTCGGATCACAAAACCTAAGCTCTGATACCACTAAAAAATCACAGCAATCTCTTATTTCTTTTGATCTATTTTTCCATCTCCTCCTAATTTCCAATAGACAATACTTCAAATACACATAATATTTCCTACACGTCCAACATCTTAAACGTAGAGTGTACTACCAAAATTACATCCAAAAAAAGAACATCATAAACACCAATTGTACCATTTCAACTATTCATACATGCAAATTTTCAAGCCTATTTATTTAGTCACAATTGATCATTTCCTAGGGTATACTTCATCTAAAGAGTAAACCGTACCTCAAACTCTGTTATCATTAAATATTATGAACATCTCTTATTTCACAATATTCTATCCAACCTCATTCCCATTTTCTAAAATCACTAATATTACAAATATCATTCAACATACATCTAGATCGCATAACCTAAACTTTGATAACATTAAAAATCACATGAATCTCTTATTTTTTTTAATCCTCTCTTTCTTTTCATCACATTTCAATTCTCAAAACCCCTAATACCTCAAAAACCATTTCACATACTTCCGGACCATATAACCTAGGCTCTGATACCACTAAAAATGTCACGCCCCGAGCCCGCACGTGCCCGTCACATGACATCCGCCGTACTCCCGAGTCCCACTCAGGAATACAAGGCTACATTAACTAATTTACTTTAACAGTACTAAATAATTTAACTAAATAAAGTACGGTACATATTACATATCAAGGACAGTCCACGAATATTCAAGACGCTCGTACATTTATTGAAACAGCGGAAACAAAAGTAAATAAGGCTAACAACTAGAAGTAGCTAGCTTGCCTACTTCTATTCGTCTAATGCTAATAAAAGTCATCCTCAGGGTCTTCTACGTAGACCAATTCATACTCTTCAGAATCTGCAAAAATGGTAAGAAGTGGGTTGAGCGACACATCGCTCAGTAGGTAATATTTACCCCTCTGTTGGACCATGCACTCTTGGTTTTATAGATACATATACAAATATAAGTATAACTCAAATCGTTTCCATATCATTCACATCTGTAATTTTGAAAGTAACGTCATTTGTAAAGCAACCAGCAGTAAATAAGGACAAACAATTTAAAAGCATCTTATTGATAGTTGCACATGAGAAATTGTAAAGTCATAAATCATTTCGTCTCAAGTCACAAATCTCTTCATATCTATTCGTAAATCAACTCATATCAGTTCATAAGCCTCATTTCAAATCAGTTCATAAATCATTCCATATCAGCTCATAAATCATTCTTTCAGATCAGTTCATAGCAAGTACATGTAATGACCGGCTACTGAGTACTCAGCCTAGAGATTAAACCCCTACTAGGTGGGCGACCAATAAGTTTCATGACTACCGATTGGTCTCATTCATATTTGGGTCAATCGGCCGGACTCTATACCAGGCTACCATGGCGATTAGACAGGACTATAGCCCCTACCGTCTGTTCCATGACTGCTCTGAGCTTCACTTGTCAAAATTCAGTTCATATATCGTATACATAAATCTTTGCTTTCATAAAAGATTCAGCTCATTTTGTATATAAGAACATATCCAAACATTTCAAATAAGTCACATGGTCCATTTTTGTATAGTAAAATATAACTTTCATAAATATCCAAGTAAGGCATTTAATCAACCACCTTTCGAGTCAACACCACAAAATAGGATTGAAAACAAGCATTTCATTTTGCACATTTAAAATCTCAGAAGGGTAAGTACCACCTACCTCTGTCTGGCTGCTCGAGTGGAACTACCTTAGGTCCTTGTATCGTACCTATCAAATGCATAGGTCCCCTAATTAGTTGCTACTTCCTATAGATGCATAAATACACAACTTCTAAGTAAGTACAAGATTCATATCTAGACTATTATATGGACCCTAATAGCATTTTTCCTTAAATTGAATGATTTCAATGTTTGGAAAGTTTCCTAATTTGGAATGTCTCTATTTTTAGAAAGTTTCCCCTTTTGGAAAGTTTCTTAATTTGGACGGTTCCCACTTTGTAAAGTTTCCTAATTGAACAGAGAATAATTACTCATAATCCTGTTTATTATCTTGAGTATTGTCTTACTATACATATTTATAATTTATAATTATTCATTATTATTATCGTTCTCGTCGTCGCTACTTTATTTGATTACCACTTATATATCTATTTGTTACTTAGTTACTATTACCTTTCACTTTATTTCCACTTTTAAGCGTGTGTAAGTATTATTATTATTTATGTATACATGTACACATATATTGACTCATTATAGTTATTGTCTTAGTTTATTCCGCTTGTATTTATATTTATATTTACATTGATATCCTTAATTTATTTCCTCCATGCCTATATTGTTATTATTCTTACTACCATTGTTTTATTAGCTATTATTATTATTATTATTATTACTATTATTATTATTATTATCATTATTATTATTATTATCATGATTTTAAGCATCTAGTTTAACAATTTAGAACTTACCTTACATGGTCTAAATTGACTTAATAAGGTTAGATTAAGATGTTGTAGATTTTCATTTAAGTATCTTAGACGTAATTAATTAAGTATAAATTTTACATAACTAACCTTTCAATTCTAACAATTATCTTCAATTGGGTCCTGAATTTTAATATTCACGATATACTATAAAAAATGGACTAGCTATATTTAAAATTTATTTATTAAAAACTTACTAAATTTTTATACTATAGTTTGGTCCAAGTTTAAATTGCATCCCTTATTACTTGTTTATTTTTTTGTTTATTATTATCATTATTTATTTTTATTTTTATTTTTTTTCTCGGGTGGGGTCCATGGTTTGCCAAAAGGCCAACCATCTTTGACTAACACTTGCTGGCGACCCTCTGCTTCCATTGGTTGGCTGAAAGGCCAACCATGGCTTTTATTCATTGTCTCCAGCACTTGCTGGCGACAACCTCTTTAAATTTTTTTTTTTAAAATTTTTGTTTTGCTTCGGTCTTGGGTTGGCCGAAAGGCCAACCTTTGGTATTCTTCCTGTGGCGTTGCCTCTGCAACGCCTAGCCGAAACAGAGCAGCGGCAGCCGCCGCTGCTCTTCCCTTTCCTTTTTTTTTTTTTTAAAAAAAACAGATTCAAACACCCTATAATATCAGGATTAAAAACACCCCCCTATTTCTATTAATCCAGATGTGAATCTTATCGAAACACATATATATATAAACCTATATAGCAACAATACATGTCCATAAGATTTCCTAGAACGATTAATACAACTACTAAAACTTAAAAGAGAGGTTTTCTTGTGTGAACTCGAGACTTACAGGTTTAGGTGCCTAGTCGTCAGATTGATTGACAATGTCGCCTGCTTCTCCTTCTCTCCTCTCTGACGGTTCTTGCTCTAGGGAGGCAGACGAAAAAAGGTAAGGTTTAGCTTATTTTTTCTGTCTAGGATTTCAATAAAACCCTAAACCTAGTACTACTTATATTAGTACCCCTTAATTAACTATTTAACCTAACCTGCAATTATTTTTACTATTACCAAGGGTAAATTACCATTTAATTTAATTGGGCAAGATAACAAAAATGGGCCAAAAATCGTGGGTTTTACATTTAGGGTCTATAATAGAAAGACTCTTGTTATAGAAGAAGTCCTACATGTTACATTTAATGAATCTAATGATGATATTTTCAAGAGTTGTTTGTGAGGATGATGATGTAGTGTTCAAGAAGGATTTAAGAAACTCACAATTCATGATCAAAACAATGCTCCATTAGAAGAAATTCAAAGGAAGAGGATCTTTAAGAGAATCAAGCTGTGACAGCCCCACCTCACCCTAGGGCGAACCAAAGGGTTCGGCGGACCGCCTGCCCAGTTCTCGCCAGGACTATGGAGTCGATTCACACAAACCCTATATAGTACGCGTCAGAACTCAACGAAAACGAACAATTGGAGACCACCAAGGGTTAAACAGAGCTTACCAAACCATACGGAAGTACGGGATGTCGATTAAACACTTATACATATATTTACATCGGAGTCTTGAACCAATGAACCAAAATACAAGCCAGAGTATTCACACTACACAAAATACAATTAGGGTTTCAGTTACAGAGGAGCATAAACAAAAGAAGTTCTACAACTAGCTCAACTCTTTTCTTCCAAAAATCTTGGTTTCAAAACATGGAACCCTGTAAGGAAAACAAAGGTAACAGAAAGGGGTGAGCTTGCGCTCAATGAGGTACCAGACATATAGCAGTAAAATCATGGCATTTCACGTTTAACAAATCAGGTACACATGGCAGATGTAAAATAAAGTAGTTAGACACAATGATTCAAATAGGAAGGATATAGGTGGCTCTCAGGAGCCAAATTCCCATTTGCTTCACCGAAGCTTGATCGAAATAATAGTTGACACTCCGTCAACGCTAAAGGAGTAACCGATACCGTAGACTCCACTTTCTCCGATTCCTTCCACCTCACATACCCCTACCGGGCCCGAACTCCAATCAGTTCAGAAATGGTAATACTCGAGTATACCGGAATCAAGGGTCTCAATACCCAAAGATCCCAAAACAGACTATCGTGGTTCGTTATCTAATCGACTAGGTCCCTTGCCGGCTCGACTCGAGTAACTAGCCACGGGTATTGAGCTCAGAGGTCACAGAAAGGTCGTTGGATATCAGCCTCCAAACGACGTCCGAACAGATACAGATACAGATAACAGATTCAAATTTTGCACAGTAAATTGGCATATGACCAGACAAGAGAACGAGTGTGATAAAGTACACCCTCGTCTCAAACAGAATAAACAGATAGTACATTCGGTCATATCACAGATTGCATATACAGACCCCAAGTTAATCAACAAATAAGGGGAGTGGTACACTCACCGGTTCAAGTACGGATACTTCAAAAGTTTTCACTTCAAACTGGCTTTAATCGCCAAGAAACCCTAAAAGAACCAAAGTAAAACAATTGAGGGTTTCACATCCAAAATCGAGTAAACAACATACACAAGTGAGGCTCGACTACTAGTCGTATGCCTCGCCAAATAATTACTAATACAAGGGTGCAAAACATGATTTTGAAAACAAAAGTAACGAGAGGACCTAGGGTTTGAACGACCCAAAAAGCCCTTCATTTCTTTCGAAAGGCAACTCAAACCTAAAGAGACTAAACGGCCTAGAAAAATTGGACAGCATTTCTCCTGAATTTGCTTACTTTTCCAGCCATCATGACTTCATTATTTTCCTCAATCAAACCCAAAGTCACACGCAATATAAATTCATCACAACAGACGTTCAATAGGCTCAAAGTCATTCAAGTACAAAATTTAGCTAGGAAAATGTCCGGAAATGAAAGTTAAGCCCTAAAATCCAAAACAGTTTTGACGTCATTTAGCGTATTGGACACAACCGGTGCTACGATTATCGGATTGAGGTACAATATACACCTTTTCGAAGCTAACAGAAAGGGCTACAATGTTATAGAAGGTCACTCAGTCCAGTTTGCAGTGAAACTAGGTCAAAAGTTCAATGTACCAAACCAGAACCGTATAAACAGGTTAACAAACCGCATTCTGGTTAAATAACCATAATTCAGGCTACCAAAGTCAAATTCACTTGATTCCAAATCCATCTGAAAGCTAAGATACTAGGATATATTTCTTAAGAAGACATAAACAACCAAATCAGTAGTATTCCTGGTCAAAACAACTAATTACAGAAGCTGATTAGCATGTTCGGGTAGAAACAGGACAGCAGGGATAATTCGGTCTTTTCACAGGTTACTTTGCTCTGATTGAGCTGAAATTTTGTAGGTATCTATAAAATATCATTCCCTACAACTTTCATGTTTTAATCCAAGGCTAATTAGGCCTCTAACTATGAGTAACAGTACCAGGCAGAATGGGTTGAATTGAAACCCTAATTTCCAGAATTTCCTTTCAATGCGGAAATTTTCCGCGATTAACCACAACTTACACCCTCTAGCTTCATTCTAGATCATTTCCAACCATCATACATGGCCACACAATAGTAATCATAGTAAAACAGAAAAATTCAAGAATAAATATAAAAGTCACCAATCTCAACTAAAATCAAGAAATTTTTCACCAAATCACATCTTTAGCCACCATAAGTCATTAATTTGACATTATCAATACCAAGGAAAGAATTCCCTAGCTACTCACCTTGCAACCTCTTCAAAGGAAGCTACTTAGCACCAATTTCTTCCAAATCACTTCACCAAGAACCTTAATCCTACCTAGAGAAGAGTTTTTATGCAGTGATTTGAAGTTTTATCGGTTGGATTTGAAGATTGCAGCAAGTTATGGAAGGAAAATGTTGAAGGTTTTTCTCTCTTTTCTCTCCAAGAAATTCGGCCAAGAGAAGGATGAAAGTGATGAATTTTTGGTCAATTTTAGTTAATTGGTAAAGGTAAGTAAAATGGTCAAAGTCAAGAGTAAACCACAAGGTGACACTTGTCACCCTTATTTAATGCAACTCTATCCTTTTGTCTCTCCAATGATAATCCATCTAGGTAACTTCTAATAATCTCTTCACACCTGATAAATTAAACCCGGTATGCACAACTTAACCTAATTGACCGAATTTTATCAAACTTACTGCACTAACGGGTCCCACGCCCGGTATCCACTTCTAAAATCTCATAAGCTAACTTATACTCGGAAAAATGATTTCAAAACCATCTTTACTCATAAAATTTATTTTCACAATTTTTTGAATAAATAAAATGTGGAAAAGCGTGCAATTAATAGAAAATAAAACCTAGCAATTAAGAAAATTACGGGTCCTCACACAAGCATTAGAAGAAAATGACAAAAATGTTGGTACACCTAGGGATCTTCCAAGAGGTTGGAAATTTATTCAAAATCATCCTAAGGAGCTTATTATTGGTGATCCATCCGAAAAGGTAAAAACTCATTCCTCCTCTAAACAATTGATGGATAATTTTGCCTTAGTCTCACATTTTGAACCTAAAAATGTTGTTGATGCTTTGAGAGATGAAAACTGGATTTTAGCCATAGAAGAGGAACTAAATCAATTTGAAATAAATAAGATTTGGACACTAGTTGAAAGACCTCAAAATCATCCTATTATTGGCACAAAATGGGTTTTTAGAAATAAAATGAATGACAAGGGTGAAGTTGTGAGAAATAAGGCTAGACTTGTAGCTAAGGGGTATACTCAAGAAGAAGGAATAGATTTTGATGAAATATTTGCTCCCGTAACTAGATTAGAATTAATTAGAATGTTCTTAGCATTGCATGTTTCAAGGATTTTAAATTGTTTCAAATGGATGTTAAAAGTGCTTTCTTAAATGGTTTTATTGATCAAGAGGTTTATGTTGACCAACCTCCCGACTTTGAAAATGAAACATATTCAAATCATGTGTTTAAACTTTCAAAAGCTTTGTATGGATTAAAACAAGCTCCAAGAGGTATGAACGTTTAAGTGATTTTTTGGTTGAGAATGGTTTTAAAAGGGGAATACCACTCTTTTCACTAAACAAAGTTCCAATGATCTTCTAATTGTACAAATATATGTTGATGATATTATCTTTGGTGCTACTAATGAGTGTTTGTGCAATGATTTTTCCACTATTATGCAAAATGAGTTTGAGATGAGTATGATGGGAGAGTTGAATTTCTTCCTTAGGCTCCAAGTGGTTCAAACTCAAGAAGGTACATTCGTCAATCAAACTAAGTACACCAAGGAATTGCTCAAAAGATTTAGAATGGAAGATTCAAAGCAAGTTGGAACGCCTATGTGCACATCTACCAAATTTGACAAGGATGAAGAAGGTATAAAAATTGATGAGAAGAAGTATAGAGGTATGATTGGAAGTTTACTTTATTTAACCGCAAGTAGACCTGATATTATGTTTGTTGTTTGCTTGTGTGCTCATTTCCAATCTTGTCCAAAGGAATCTCACTTAATTGCTGTGAAAAGAATCATTAAATATTTGATGGGAATCTTGAACTATGGTCTTTGGTATCTTAAGTGCCATGAATTTAGCTTATGTGGCTTTTCAGATGCTGATTTTGGTGGATGTAGAATAGGTAGAAAAAACAGAAGTGCTACATGTCACTTTCTTGGTAATTGCTTGTTGTCATGGTTTAGTAAGAAACAAAATGCTATCTCCTTGTCTATGGCCGAAGCGGAATATGTTGCCGTCAGTGCATGTTGTGCTCAATTGTTGTGGATGAAAAGTGATGAGAACATGAAGATTGTCCAAGCAAATCGATTTATTAGCTAATTAGTCCAAGTTGTGTTATTTATTTGGTGGTGTTAAGCAAGGGTTTGTTTGTCATTTACCTTGTCAAATTGAGTCATTTATTAGGGATTAAAAATTCGGTCAAACCTTGTTTTGAATAGCCGAATTAAATTGGTTATTAGTTTAGTGAATAAGTGAATCCAATTCACTTTAGGGTTTCTAGTTTAAGTGAATCCAATTCACTTTAGGTCTAGTTTAAGTGAATCCAATTCACTATAGGTTGTCAAGTGTATGGCTATATATAGTCAAGGCAAGGGACCTTTCAAAATCATTTTTCAATCAATAAAATTTGTGAGTTTCACTTTCTCTTTTACAAGAGAGCTCCTTTGAATATTTGAGAATCTTTCTCAAGTTATTCATACCGAACTTATCAATCAAGTAACTCCTTGGTTGTGGCGTTCTACTACCTACAATTTGGTTTGCTAATTCGTTAAGTCGTGGGTTGAAATTGTATCAATATTATTTGCCACTTAGAGGGTTAGATTGGGTCAAATTCTTTGCTGCCAAACCGTTGGTGTCGTTGTCTAGATCGTGTCGAAGTACGTATCACATCAAAAAGTACTTTGAATGATTTTGGATTAGTGTATGACTGTGTGCCTATGTATTGTGATAATACAAGTATCATAAATTTGATAAAAAAATCCCATTCAACATTCTAGAACAAAGCATATAGCCATAAAGTATCATTTCATTCATGATCTTTTCCAAAAGGGTGAAATTTGTGTACAATATATCTGTTCAAAAGATCAAATTGCTGATATTCTTACAAAAGCCTTACCACTGGATCAATTTGTATTTTCGAGAACAAAGTTGGGCGTTTTGGAAAAGAATTTCTAAAAAATTCTCTGGTCAAACTTTATCAGACGTTCGATATCAGATGAACGGACGTCCGACAGTGTTCTAAGCCATTGTTCAAAAAAATTTTGCGTCGAACGGTAGTGTCGGACGCTTCTCTTCATTCGGCCGCCCGACACTCAAAAAAGGCTTGTTATAAAGAAGCCTTCTCCTTCATTTAGTTCAAAAACAACCGTTGTCTCGAACGCACCTCTTCACTTTCCTCCACTTTCAAAATTTCAAATTCATCTCTTCTCAGAACAATTTCTAAGAAATTGACTTCACCATTACCGTCACAACTCCCTTGCGCATTAATTGGCATTCACAACATTTTCTAACTGCCAACCACTCCACCGATCCCAATTTTCTTCAGAAACCCTAGTCACTCAAAATTCATCCATTTTGGAAGATTCAAGCATACATTCTAGTCTAAACTGCAATCTTAGTCCATTTCATACACATTTTCATCACATTCTGCAACAAAATCGTCTTCCATTTCATCATGGTATGATTGAGAGGTGACCCAGCTAGTACCAGGCGCACCACCAGGCTCAGAGATGAAGAAACTGTTGAGCCTTCCACCAAGAAATCACCTCAAGGGACTGAGACACGTGGTGGAAAAAGAAAACGTACTGCCAGAGATAAACGTACTGATCAAACTGAGGAATAGCCAACCTCACTGCCCAAGTTCATTGATGATGATGCCAGAGAGAGGTTTGAATGGATTTCACAGAAGGGCTTCATCACTCAAAGTACCATTCCTCCCTCTGAATTCCGTAAGCTTGATCTAGAACCAGTCCTTAAGCTTTTGGAAATCCAAAAATGGTCTCACATTCTGTCCTTGCCCAACACATATTATCCTGATATGCTTTATCAATTCTTTGCTAACCTTAGGAAGGGTAGTTCTGATACGAGTCAAGCAATGCCATCGGATAAGGTTCAAGCCCCACTAGGACTGGTTACAAGAGCTCGTGCCAAGAAAATGCGTGAATCCCTACAAGCTCTTCTATGCATGATCCAAGAGAGAGTTGGGGATGATTTGAAGGTCATTGAAGGCTTGGAGAATGAAGATTCAAGAATGTATACCTTGCTCCAAGTTGAAGAGTCAAGTGAAGATTAGTCTTGCTTGTTGCCTTAGTCAAAGCCGAGGGCTTATTTGTCATTTTAGTTGCTGTTTAGTTATTTATTTTGGTTAATAAATTGGGCCAAAACAACCCTTCAATTTGGCCGAACATTAGATAGCAAATTTAGTCATTATTTCGGCCCAAAAAGCCCTAGTCTAGCCGAGTTTACTTAAGTATTTTTAGTTTAAGTGAATCCAATTCACTTTAGGTTGTCAAAGTGTATGGCTATATATAATCGAGGCAAGAGACCTTCAAAATCAATTTTTTGATCAATACAAATTCGTGAGTTATTCATTTTTCTCTTTGCAAGAGAGCTTTTTTGAATATTTGAGAATCTTTCTCAAGTTATTCATACCGAACTTATCAATCAAGTATCTCCTTGGTTGTGGCGTTCTACTACCTACAATTTGGTTCTGTGACAGCCCCACCTACCCCTAAGGCGTACCAAAGGGTTCGGCGGACCGCCTGCCCAACTCTCGTCGGGACTCAGTCGTTCACGTCAATCCTCAATCGAAACCAGAATAAACCCACAAGATTAAACATAACAATGATCCAAAACTTAAAGCAAAACTTATATACATTGCTATCTAAAAAGGGAGTACAAACATCGAATATACAAAGGTTCTCGATTCACCATACATCCAGTCCGTGCCGAGCACTAGGGCGAGAACTATCCCAAAAGAAACTAGACTGGGCTAGTCGATACACAGCTCTCGTCCTTGCTCGCTTTCCCCTGTTAAGGAAAACAAAACTAAAGAAATGAGCTAAAAGCTCAGTGAGGTTCCGAACACATAGGCAACAAGAAGTTCAATGCATTCATTACATATAACCAATAATTCAAGATACAAATACAAAATAAAGCGATAAACACATCATTAAAAGGATACGGGCTCACAGGGAGCCATATATTCGTTCGTTCGTTCGTTCTCCTGTCATTCCCCTTATTCCTCCGGTCATTTAAATAAAATGCATTTTTGGTAAATAAAACCCTTGTTCGTTCTTTCGTTTCGTTCACCCCCGCCTGGAAATTGGCCAGGCTCCACCAGACTACAAGGTAATACTCGAGTATACCAAATTCACCCAGGGTCACCATATCGCCCGACCGAGTCCGCTTCTGGCTCGTGTCGATCGGTAACGAAGGGCAGGGCCCAGTTCAGCCAAAAGGCTTACATCATGCGCAACTAATGTAGCAATCATTAAATCATTGAAAATTTCACGTTTCATTTAGGTCGAGCTCGGTAAAGTACACGCTCACCTAGAAAACTCGTTTTGGAAATCCTTGAAAGCACTTAACACATTATCAAACAAGAACACAAGTCATGAAGTCAAGAAAAATATAGCAAACAAGGAACACTCACCTATTTACGCAAAATAACGTGCAAATATCCTTCCGGATATTACCTCAGTCACCGAGAAAACCTAAGAGTAAATGAGAAAGAATATTACAATCTATCTAGCACAAACATATCTAGCACAAACATATCTAGCACAAACAATTAGGTGAAATCGAAGAAACCCAACAATTGATGAATAAACGTATAGAAATGACTTTAAAGTGAAACGAGGGCATTTGGACCGGTGGACGGAAATAGCTAGGGTTTCATAAACTAAACGCAAAACCAAACAAAAAGGGGTATAAAATTTCCAATGGAAAACACTTGAACCAAAGACATGTCGGAATCCAACTATATAGACTAAGAAATATTATTTTCGGGATTGTTTATGTGGTTCAAAATCATCTCATATTCAAGTAGATATTATAGACTAAATGTCTTAATGAAATTCATGTAAAAGGGAGGACAAAATACCCAAGAAAATCCTAAACCACTCCTTTTTATTTGGGTAAGAGTAAGTAAACATTTGGAGTTTTCAATTGAAGAAGGATCATGTTTTAAGATGGAAAAACGGTCATAGTATTTGCCAAACGAAAATATACAAGTTCAAGTAGAAACTTAGCCCTCGAGCGAAAATTTGGGCAGCACGCCCTTTGTATTTACCTATTTCCCAGCCATTTATGGCTTCATTGTTTTCCTCAATCAATCCCAAAGTCACACACAATATCATCTCATTTCAATAGCCATTCCATAGGCTCAAAGTCATATAAGTACAAAAATCAAGCTAACAACATGTGCAGAAATGAAGTTTAACAAAGGACAGATTTGACGGGTTTTGCGTAACGGGCACATCCGAAGCTACGCTTATCGGATTGGGATGTAATTTATACTGTTTCGAAGCTAAGAAAGAGGGATACAACTTTCATGAAGACCACTCAGTCCAGTTCTCACCCTAACTAGGTAAAATTTACCAAAACAACTCCAGATTTTCTAGTTCGAAATTCACTGCAGAAATCAACTAGCAGTCCTGCTTTATTCACTCATATCTCAGCACACACAACTCTAATTCAGGTAATTCCAAAGCCATTTTAAAGCTAAGATACACGGCTATAATTCTTAAGAAGACATCATCAACCAATTCGGTAATATTCCTGGTCAAACTAACCACTTACAGAGGCTGATTTTCATTTTCGGACAGAAACAGGGCAGCAGGGGTATTTCAGTCTTTTCACAGGATACGTTGCTCCGATTGAGCTGAAATTTTGTAAGAATCTATAAAATATCATTCTATAAAACTTTTATGTTTTGTGTCAAGCCTAATTCGGCCTCTAACATAGGGCACTGAAACCAGACAGAACTGAAGCATACAATTCCAGAAATCTGGAATTTTGGGATTTCAAGGGCAATCTCTTCATTTTCTTGATTCAATCACTACCACAACCACTTATACAAGCCTATATATATCATATACCACTCCTACAACAAGTATAAGAAGGAAATCAGTCAAACCCTAGCTTACATACATCACTCCAAAATCATCACAACAACTTGTATAGCTACTAATCTAACCAAAATATGAGTTATATAACAACTTAAACAAGAATAAAAGAACCAAAGCCATGGGTCAGACCTTATACCTCAACAAAACGGCTTGCAAGAGTAATACTTCACCTCCTCTTGAAATTTTTGGTTCCCTTAGCTTCCCAAGTTCACAACTCACAAGTTAATCGGTTTAGTTTTCCTTGGTTGCACTCAAATGGTTGGATTCAAGATGGATTGAAGATTTTTCTCTCTTGCTCTCTCTCTGTCCCTTGCTCGGCCAAAAGACAGAAAGAATGAAGGAAAATAAGCTGAAATGAAGGATAAAAGAACAAGAAAAAAAATTAATCAAAGAGCCATAGGGTGGTGACACTTGTCACCACCAAAGCCATGCAAATTTCTCTTTCTTTCCCTTGCATTTTTTGCCACAAATTTTTGGCCATATGGATGAGTATGAGGGGGGGATATTTTGCAAAAATATCAGGGGTATGTGGTGGTAAGGAAGTGGTGGTTAAGTGGCGGGTTCAATCGGTAGTGATCAATACCCGTCGGTTTGACGCGATTTCTCTTAAATCATGTATACTAGGATTTTTAGCTTATAATCACTAACTTATTATTATCACTTCTAGTCATATAGTATTCGCTCATCCAAAAGTCACTTTTACCTATCAAATTTGATCCTCACTCCGTACCGAATAATCATACTACGAGAAAACGTGAAACCCTAATTCGCTCTTAACTTGGAAACGAAAAGTGAAACCCTACTTCCTAGGTTCATTTGCACCTATTGAGGAATGATTGGGTATTAGGGCTATAATAAATGAATAATTTCCAAATAAAAGGCATTTTTAAGAAAAACGTGAGGAATTTTACAATTTCAGTGATTAAAATTAAGGTTTCAATTAAAATATGAGTGATTTAAGAAAACCGGTTAGTCACAAGTAAATTAGGGTTTTTGATTAAAATTTTAGGGTTTCTAGTCTTTTAAAACAAAATAAGGTTTTAAATCAAACCCAAAGAAATACACTTTAGTATTTCCTTTACAAACAACCTCCTAATTTTCGGGGTATCACAGGTTCGCTAATTCGTTAAGTAGCGGGTTGAGATAATATTAATATTGTTCGCAACTTAGAGGGTTAGAGTCAATGTGTATATCACATCAATTGGTAATCAGAGCTAGTCGACAACCGCTAGGTTATATCCTTCTTTTGTTTTGTGTTTCGAGTCACATACTCTTGTTCCAAATCAGTTCGTGTGTCAATTCAAAAAAAAAAAAGACTGTAGCATAGTACTATTCATCATACTGTAGCATCGCTACTGTAGTGACACTATTCACTGCATCGTTACTGTTCATCCGAAGTACTGTAGTTATACTATTCATCCGGAAAAAATTTTTTATTTTGCATAACTGGTGTTTCTGTGACGCCCCGAAAAAAAAATGAGTTTGAGAACCCGGAAATTTTCTAATTGTCTAGGGTTTTATTTATTTAATGGCTTGTTTTCTGCGTTTTCTTTCGTAGGGAAATTTTCTAGATATTTTTAATGAGCAGATATAGTTTTTGGATGATTTTTCTAGTATCAAATAGGTTTTGAGAAATTAAGAGTGTATTCCGGACGTGGGACCCACTAGTGCGAAAAGTTCAGAAAAATTCGGCCAATAAGGTTAAGTTTCGGATACTGGGTGAAATTTATCGGGTGTTAAGAGATAAATAGAGGAGGTAATGTGATTGATGTGAGAGGAAACAAAAGGATAGAAATGCATTTAATGGAGTGACAAGTGTCACACTTCCATTGGTTGAAGCCTAAGACAACTATTCACCTTTTTGACCTTTCTTTACCATTTGATTAAATATCTCAAAATTGACCAAATATTCACTCTTTCTTTCTCCATGTTGGCCGGCCATCTTGAGCTTAAGAGGGAAGAAAACTCTTCAAACTTTTAGCTACCATCTAGTGCAAATCATCCAAACCAATTGCTGAAATTTGTTTCTACTCCATAAAATCCCTCCATTTGGTGCTAGTAAGTGATTTTGTGAAAGTGTTCAAGGAAGCTAAGGTGTCCTACAACTCCTTCTCTCTTGTTTACTAGGTGAGTGGTGATTGAACTTCCTCCTACACTTAATGAAGCTTAAGTTGTGCTTAATGGTAGCTAAAGTGATGAATTTGTGGTTTATTTCTTGGTTTGAGAGGAATTGGTGAAGTTTTCAATTTATTGATGAATTTTCTGGTTTAATTGTGATCATGATGTTGTGGTTATCTATGATGGTTGGAATTTATGGCTAATGACTATAGTAGGTGTACATGATTGGTAATTGTAACCAATTTTGGGATTGGAAGGAATTTGAGAAAGTTAGGGTTTCATAACCCCCTTTCTGTCCGGTTTTGTATCATATGGTTAGAGGCCGAATTGTCCTTGGCTCAAAACATGAAAGTTGTAGGTATTGATTTTTTAAGGGTTCCTGTAAAATTTCAGGTCAATTGGACTAGTGTAGAATGAGATAAGCCGAAATTACTATTGCTGTTCTGGGTTCATCAGGATGTTAGAACTGTGTCTGAAATGGGTTGTTTTGACTGGAATTGTTTTGGATTTGGGTGTTGAGGTCTTCTGATGAAATGTAGCTTGATGTCATAGCTACCATATGCCTTTGTAATTTCTGCATTTGGACCTGTTTAGACTGAGTTGTACTGATTACAGCATAGTGTAATTTGTAAACCTGCAAGTACGGTTCTGGTTTGTTATTTGGCATATTTGACTTAGTTGTGCTGGGATTTGGACTGAGTGACCTTCTACATTGTTGTAGCCCTGGTTCTTAGCTTCGAAACGGTGGGTCTTGGACCTCCATCCGATACTCGTAGTACCTTTGGTGCCATTACCGCAAAAGGACGTCAAAACTGTTTTTCTGGTTTTGAGCTTAACTTTCATTTCCGGACTTTTCCCTAGTTTGACTTGTACTAGTACTACTTGGAACTTGCTGAATGACTATTAGATGAACTTGTTGTTTTGTGTGTACCTTTGGGACTGGCTGAGGAAATAATGAAGCCTTGATGGCTGGAAAAGTAAAGAAATTTAGGGGAAGTGCTGTCCGAACTTCGAAGGGATTTGTTTGCATTGAGTTTGTGATCTAAGACTCGGATTTGAGCAAGGCAATGATATATGATGGATGGTTTCTGAGCCATGGAGGTGAGTGACCCTAAACTATTTCCAAAGTACTTGTGAAACGTTTCTTGCATTAGTTACTTTTGAATTGTTTCCAAAGTTACTTTTGAACTGTTTCCAAAGTTACTTCTGAACTGTTTTCTTGCATATCATGCGTGCTTATATGAGAGTGTTCCTTGTTTGATATATTTCCTTGACTTATTGGCTTGTTATTATGGATTGATAATGTGTCAAGTGCTTTCAATGATTGTTAAAACGAGTTTTCTGGGTGAGTGTGTACTTTATCGCACTCGACCTAAATAAATGTGAAATTTTCATGATTAATGAGTAAATGCTACTTGCGCATGAATGTAAGCCTTTTGGGCTGAACTGGCCATTGCCCCTTGTTACCGGTCGTCTCGAGCCAGAAGCGGACTCGGTCGGGCGATTAGGGACCTGGGTGAACGTTTGGTATACTCGAGTATTTGACACCAACGGTTTGGCAGTGGAGAATTTGACCCAATCTAGCCCTCTAAGCGGCGAACAATATTGATACAATCTCAACCCGCGACTTAACGTATTAGCGAACTGTGACGGCCCCACTTTCCCCTAGGGCGTACCCCAGGGTTCGGCGGGTCGCCTGCCCAGCTCTCGCCGGGACTCACTCACTCTCTACAGTCCTCCAATGAAATATAAGATAAATCTCAAATATTACATTCAATTCTCCAAGAATTACATATCACAAGTACCAGAAAGTAAAACCTAGAAAAACTGATAACTACAATCACGACGCCAACTATGTGCATCTTACTCGTCAACTTTTAACAAATACAAATTGAAGTATTCTATAGCTCAAAATCTAACCACCTTCCCGAACGATCCCCGTGTCGTCCCCCTGCTAAGGAAAACAAATGGAACGGGGTAAGCTATATGCTTAGTAAGTAAACAGGGGCAAAAGCGTAAATTTTCACGTATCAACCAATTATATGGTAAGAGTAAAGCAAAAGCAGAAAGATAACATCACATAGTAAGGATACGGGTGGCTCCAAAGCCAGATCGTTTGCCATGTGTGACCTCCTGCCGACACTCCGTCGACCTCAAATAATGGTCCGTAGAACTTCACTTGTACACCCACCGTACACCTTATCACCCTCTCTGGCCAGGCACCTCACAAACTTGCTCGAACGAACGAAATCACAAACTTGAGCTTGGTTCACAAGCTCAGGTCACAAACTTGGTCCACATTCTCGGTGAACCGGATTCACAAACTTGGTGACCTCAGACTAAGTTGGACTGGCTTCGACCAAGCCCTGACCGGCTCGAATAGTCCATCTAGGTCGGAAGATCAACCCCAAACTCACAAACTTCACAAAATTATTCAAAAGTCACCCCGAGCCACAAGCTCAAGGGTTTTAGTTTCAAAATTGCTCATATACACAAGCCATGTACAAATATGTGCGCAAGTTAGGGTTTAGGTCGAGTGCGATAAAGTACACCCTCGCCTAGGTACCCTCTTCATACATATCGAAACACATAAGCAACTAACACACAAGAGCGGCCTGAATACTTACACAACGAACAAGGATAACAAAAGGACGAAATTCGTGTCGCGAAAAGTAGCTAGTAGGCCCCACCGGCTCCACCTAGCTCACCACCGTTTGAAATAGAAGATTGCATCACATAGTATCACAAACGGCTACTAATATGCCTAAAACAAGCATAACGACAAAATTGGCACATACATGTGCGGAAACGGCATACGGAAACGGAAATGGCGGCCTAGCCATTTTGCCGTCAAAACTGTTTTGAGCCTAATCGAAGCTATGAGTGTCGGATCAAGGTACATGAGGTACCGTTGCGAAGCTAAGAGGAAGGGATACAATTTTCATGAAGACACCTAAATCCGGATCTGAACAGAAATAGGTCGAAAGTGCAGAAAACCGTTCCAGGAATTTGCACTCCAGAGTAACGGACAGGGTATGTTTGCTGGACTATAACTCCCAGTTCACAAATCCAAATCAGGAAATTCCAAAGGCATTAGAAAGCTGAGACATAAGGATAAAACTTTGATGTTTTGGCCAAGACCTGAATCCACTCAGAACAGAACGAAATTTGAGTGTCAAAGTACTCGTCAGAACTGTCCAGATTCAAGGCAGTTCTGATGATCGATTTTGTTTTGGTCATAACAGGAGCTACGGAACTCGGATTTCGATTCACTTTATACCGTTTCGAAGCCAAAACCAAGATCTACATTTCTTTTGAAGGAGTTAAAACCCAGATCGTACGGGATCAAAACCGAAAAAGTCACGGACAGAAGCTAAACTAAAAACGCACAGAACCTGATGTTCAAAATAGACTTGAGTATTTCATCTATAACTCATGATACACTAATCCGTTTGACCCGAAATTTTACAGGCATATTCAGGACTTAAGAGGCTACAATGTTGAAGAAGGAAACTCAGTCAAATTTCGAGTGTAACTACGTCAAAAATGTAACATACTACACCAGAATCGCAAAACAGGTTCACAAACCGTAATCTAGTACAAACATCATAAAACAGCCTACATAAGTCCAAATCCAGAAATTCCAAAACCAGCTGAAAGCTAAGAAACAGGGATAAATTCTATCAGAAGGCCTCAACAACCAATTCTGAAACAGTCCAAACCAAAATAACCAATTACAATTGCAGTTCTCAGGTTCGGGTAGAAACAGGACAGCAAGGGTAATTTTGACTTTTCTCATTCTACTCTACTCTGATTGTCCTGAAATTTTGTAGGCACCTCTAAAATACCATTCTCTACAACTTTCATGTTTTATGCCAAGCCCAATTCGGCCTATAACATGGTGCAACAAAAACGGACAGAAAGGGGAAAAAATTTTCCAGAAATCTGGAATCTTTTGGTTTCAATGATAGTTTTCTTAATTTCTTGCTACACTTGCTACCAAAACCCCCTATATAACTTTGGATACAACATATATCAATCATACATCAATTATAGGCAGAAATTAATCAAACCCTAACTTACCTATCTCATCCAAAATCATCACATCAACTTGCATAACTTGTAATCAAACCCAAAACATGAACTATTTAACATCTTAAACAAGAATAAAAGGATCAAAGCCATAGATCAGATTTTATACCTCAAAAAGAAGGCTTGCAAGAGTGATCCTCCACTATTTCTTGAAATTTTTGATTCCCTTAGCTTCCCAAGCTTTCAAACTTACAATCAATCGGTTTAGAATTCGATTTTAGCACTTGGTTGGTGTAAATCAAGAAGAAAATGGTGCAACTCTTGCTCTCCCTTTCTCTCTCTCCTTACTCGGCCAAGATGCAGAAAATAATGAAGGAGATTAAGCTAAGTTTGTCTTATAAGAAGGTAGAAAGATAAGAATTAATTCTAACCACAAGTTTGGCTAACACTTGGCTTAACCTCAACCACAAAAATTTTCTCTTTCCTTCCTTGCATTTGAGCCACAAATTTCGGTCAAGCTTAGCTGTAAATTAGGAGATATTTTACTCAAATATCAATAGACTTGTATGGGAAGAAAGTGGTGGTCAGGTGGTGCGTTCAATCGGTAGTGCGCGGGACCCTCCGGTTCGCGCCGTTTTTCTTAAAAACACACGTACTAGGGTTTTTACTTCCTATTCACTAACCTTGTATCATTGCTTCTAATCACATATTATTTCTTACTTAAAAGTCATTTTTAATCACCAAATTTGATCCTTGCTCCATACTGAAATTTCATCCGGCGAAAAAATCGCGAAAACCCTAATTTGCTCCAATCTTGAAAACGAAGAGTGAAACCCTACTTTCTAGGTTTATTTACACTTATTGTGGAGTACTTGAGTAGGAGGATCATATTAAATAAATAATTTCCAAATAAAAGGAATTTTAAGAAAAGTGTGATGAATTTTACAATTCCATAAAATAAAATTAGGGTTTTGAGTCAAATATGAGGGATTTAAACATAGTCACAAGTAAACTAGGGTTTTTGATTAAAATTTTAGGGTTTCTAGTCTTTTAAAAAAAATAAGATTTTAAATCAAACCCAAAGAAATAACTTTAGTATCTTCCCTGAAACAAAATAATGTTTTAAAATAAAATGAACTAAAGAAACCGTAAAACAATAGCATCTTAAAAGTTGGGGTGTCACACGAACCAAATTGTAGGTAGTAGAACGCCACAATCAAGGAGGTACTTGATTGATAAGTTCGGATGAATAACTTGAGCAGATTCTCAAGTATTCAAAGGAAACTCTCTTGGACAAGAGAAAGTAATTAATTTACTATTGTTATTATAAAATCTGATTAACTAAACAATATTGGAGAAGACTAGGCTATTTATAGCCTTACATAGACTCAAAACCTAATGTGCTTTGGAATTGTCTAGAAATCCTAATGTGATTTGGAATCACTTATTTTTCTAAAATTAATAACAAGAAGTCGGCCCATCTTGAGACACAATCTAGCCGAATTAAATAAAGCAAATAAACAACTAAATTAGCAAGGTAATTAACATTAAAAACCCTTGCTTAACAACACCAAATAAATGACACAACTTGAAACTCAAATAACTTGAGCATGTGAAATCTTCATGGACTAGAGTGGGGGATTCGGATCATATCATTCCCCTCCTCTTGGAAGTGATTTGTCCACAAATCGACGGTACGCTTAAAGGACAGTAATGTTGGAAATAGATGAATGACTACGAGCCATGTTGCATGTCATTTGGTCAACCTTATGATGCTTTTGAACAAAGACATTCTCCAAGACTCTTGTATAAAGCTTGTAAAAATTCCAGGTTCCACTCCAAAGCTCTCTAATCAGCCTTTTGTCATGAACGGTCGAATTTGGACCTATACAATAAATCACACAATTAGCATTTGTAGGTATAAAATCACTTGACAGCTTACCATTCACATTCACAAGATAAGGATCTTCATAGTGATGCTCAATCAGGTTAGAAAAGTCTCGAATATGATTGTGCAAAGTTACAAAATTCATTGTAAGTTGTTGTTGGTATGGCCTATCTTGCACAAATAGAGCAAGATCGAGATAGGCAACTTTTGTACGTTCAAATTGAAGAATAAAATCAGGTTGTAAGGAATCAGAATTTGGAACAATGAGGAAAGAATTATCACCAACTAAATAAGAAGGAAGTTTATAACAAGTTTCAAGTGTAGAAACTCCCTTTGAAACTTCATTATTCCTCCCAACAAGCAAATCAAGCTCATGGTTGAAGTTGAACATCAATGGATAACAAAGAGATACAACACTTAAGATGCAAACTGTGACAGCCCCACCTTCCCCTAAGGCGGACCAAAGGGGTTAGCGGACTGCCTGCCCAACTCTCACCAGGACTACTAAGACGGTAATACACAAACTCAAATCGTTCCAGAAAATATTAGCGCGCTTAACCAATCCAACAATCATGAAACGGAAAACGAAAATCGAAACGGAAGTGAATAGTGACTGCCACGTCACAATCCGACCAAGACCCAAGCGAATATAAGTAACTTCATATAATCCTTGAAATGGATATATACAAACCAACTATAACACATGAACATGAATACACACTTTGATAAACCACATTCGTATATTTACACATCAAAAGGCAATATTTGAATCCAAGTACAATTAGGGTTTCCAACCACTGAGGAGCTACACAAAAATATCTAAACTAGCTCAACTCATTCTTCAAACATCAAAAGTCCAAAAGATAGTTCCCTGTAAGGAAAATAAAATTAACGGAGTGAGCTTTCGCCCAATGAGGTACCATCACGTAAATATACCAGGATCACATAAACACAAGAATATTCAATCCAAATACGTTCATCAAGTGAGCAAAATCAATACCACACAACGATAGAGAATAAAAGGATACGGACGGCTCTCAAGAGCCCTTTTCCTCTTTTGCCATACTTGATCTCATCTCATTGACTCTCCGTCAATGTAAATAGGGTAATCATAACCGTAGACTCCTCTTTACTCCGATTTTCCGTCCACCACACATTCCTCTTACCGGGCCCGAACACCAAGCAGTACAGAATTGGTAATACTCAAGTATACTGGAACCAAGGGTCTCATACCCAAAGATCCCAAAATAGTCCCCATGGCTTGTCAATTTTCCTCGACCAAGCCCTTGCTGGCTCGAGTCAATTGACTACCAGTGAGGTTGAGCTCAGAGTGAACAATAAAGGTCGTTGGATATACGTCCAAACGACACCAAATCAAGTACAATCAAGAGAATTTCACGTGATACAGTAAACGGTCAAGTAAGCCATAGAGTACGAGAGTGGTAAAGTACACTCTCGTCCCATCTAGCATAAACAATAATCACACGTAATCCAATCACAGATTCCAAGTACAATAAAGCCACGGAATAACAAACATGTGAGTAGTACACTCACCAAGTCACACAAAGCAATTTCACAAGTTTTCGCCCGACGTGATCCTCGGATCACCGGCACGCCCTATAACAATAAAGAAAGCACAATTGAGACTCGGACACGAGTCGAATACCTCTTAAATGAACTATTAAGGCAAACACCAAGTATAGCTTGGAAATGGAAAATACACAACATTTAGGGTTAAAAGTAGAAACAAACCCCAAAACCTTTCATTTCTATCCAACTCACAAGAATCCAATATCCTAAACATTTGGACAGCATTTCCCCTAAAATTTCAGCTTTTCCATCCTACAAAACAACCATTAAAATGCATCCAAAACAACCACAAGCACCCAAACAATTCATAGGCCATTCAATACACTTCATTAGGGTCACAATACTCTTTAATCATAGCCAATTAGAAGCTCAACAACCAACCATAGAAAAGCCCCAATTAGAAACCCTAAATTTGAAATTTTCCGCACAAGCGGAAATTTTCCGCAAATAACCGCAATTAACGCACAAGAGATCCATTTAACATCATTTAGAGCCATCAATTCAAGGCTAACCATAACCATCATATGAAAACAGAAAAATTCTCAAAAAAAATCAGAAATTTAGCTAACTTCACTTTAATCCATAAAATCTTCCATAAAATCACCTAATAAGCTACCATAAGTCACCAATTGATCATTATTAGGAACAAAGAGTGAGTTCCAAGCAAAATACCTTAACTCCTCAAGAAAGGTAGTAGCTTAGAGATTTTTCTTCCAAAACAACTCCACCAAGACCTTCAAACTCCCTTAGCAAGTCTATTTTGTGGACTAATTCAAGGTTTAATCGGTTAGATTTCAAGATTTGTGCAAGAAATGGAAGATATAGTTGAAGCTTTCTTTTCTTTTCTCTCAAGGTGAAGCTCGGCCAAGGAGGTGATGAAATGAAGATGATTTGGGTCAAAATTGGAGTTTTAGTAAAGTTAAAGAAAAGTTAGGCAAGTCAAGTTTGACTAGGTAGTGACACTTGGCACTTTGTTGTTGCTTGAAGTTATTTTCTTGTCTCCCCATGGTTAATCCATCTAGGTAACCTCCAATTATCTCCTAACACTTAGGAATTAAATCCCTTTATGCACAATTTAACCTAATTGGCCGAATTTCTCTCACTTAATGCACTACCGGGCCCCACGTCCAATATACACTCCAAATTTCTCAAAAACTAACTTATACTAGAAAAATGATTTAAAACCTATTTTTACTGATAAAATATTGATAAAAGTAATATAATAAAGAAAATATAAAAAAAACAGGTGCACAGGAATAAAATAATGCCTAAATTTTTTTTTTCTGGGTTCTCACACAAACTCCATGAAAAGTTTGATATTCACCAATGGATTTAGGAATAGAACATACCAAGATCAACTCAATTTTTCCTTGCTTAACCTGCATAAAAGTAGAAACACTAAACAAAGTAGAGTTAAGATCGTTAGAAACAACGTATTATCTCACATCCTTTCTCACAATCAGCTCACTCTTAGAATTTTTAATCTCTTTCTCATGCTCAATAGCTGACTTTTTCCTCTCATTATTCTCAACCTCTTTCTCCTTTTCAACTCCCTCAAATTTTACCTCATCAATCACAATTCCCTCATCTAGCTCTTTCTTCATACTATAACGCTCATGCTCACTTTTCATATATGCTAGATCATACAAAATTGGTCATAAATAAGTGATACAAGTGCAAAACGACGACTATCGAATAAGAAGGAATACTTATTAGTATGTCCATCATACTTAACTTCTCGCCTTAACATCCACGCTTTACCCAACAATACATGTGTCACTTGAATTGGGACTACATCACACAACACCTCATCCACATACTTGCCAATTTGAATAGGTACAAGTGTGTGCTTAGTAACCCAAACATCACCATGAGCACTCGGCAACTTATACGGTTGAAGATGATCAATGGTTGGAAGATTTAATTTGTTAAACATGATAGCGCTTGTAAGATTGACTTCACAACTCCTTTCAATGGCCAAGCTGCAGGTTTTATCTTTGACACCACAACGAGTATAAAACCAACCATGCAATTGAGATTTGACGATGTCCAACTGCTCATCTACACCACGTAATACCACTTCTTTGACTCCCTTAGGATTAAAGAGGTAGATTGGACATTGGGATGAAGTTGTGTAGAACCCCTATGCTTGACATCCTTATTCACCATTTAGTCAAGGCGTCTATGAAGAGGCTCGAAAGTTTCATCCAAAATCTGCTTGAATTCTCCCCTTATTGCATCTGGAAAAAGTTTAAATTTGAAAGCTTGGGAGCTCGTTCCTCCCTCGTTAGTCATGGTGAAGTATAGGGTATGAATCAAATAATGAAGAGAAGCAAAGTTTACCTCGCACACTCCCTCACGTGTATGCTCTCGCTCTCATGTCTAATCGCTCTAATGATCTCACAATGTGTTTTCAAGGCTCCTCGGTCAACTCCTTGAAGAAGTTAGAACTCCTTTCTAGAGTTGTTCAACTTACCAACCAAGATCACAATATTGTAGCAATTGAAAGGAAAAAATGAAGAGACTGACCAATACACGACTCAAAGCTGAAATTCTAAGGATCCTAGACAAGACTCTATCGAAGGAAAGACTCTTGTTATTGCTGGAAATTTGGTTCGTTGCTTTCTTGTTGTTTCGGGCAGGTTGTTTATGGAGTTTGTGGTATTTGGAATGCCCAAGTGGGGTGGTTTTCCAGCCCTTGAAGGTCAACTAATTCGGTCCACAAAGGTCTTGCAACCGAAGTAGGAAAGCGTACCAAGGGGGGGCGGTTTATGAATCTGGTTGGGTTTTTTTTTGGAAGACAAGGGTTTGGGAAAGTTGTTTGGGTCTGATATGGAAAGGGTGAGGGTGTTTTAGGAAGGTTTGAATTCGGTTTCTTGGGTTTCTTGGCTGACTTCAATCCCAACAGCTTTAGGATTAGAAGTGGATCAAGAATGGGACTTGTTTTCCAAGTAGGAAACTAGAGCCGATGCTTTCTTCTCTTTTTTTTCTCTTTTTTTTTTCTTTGCAGCTCTCTCTAATTTATTTTTTCAAGATCTCAGATTTTCTGTCCCAACAACTTAGATTCGGATCAAGGTTCAAGTTTGCCAAGAAAGTTGAAGTTTTCTTCCCAAGTTTCAAGAAACCCGTGAGGTGTAATCAAGAATTACCAAATCAGTTTTGGTTGATTCAAGAACTTCAAGATTTCGATCAAGAAGCTCAAGAACTTCCCAAATTAGGTTTTGGTATCCAAGATTTGCAAGAAACAACACAAATATTCAAGGTTTAATGGTGAAATCAGGTTCGGCAGTCCAAGAAAAAAAAATTCCAGCAACTTGACTCAAGAACAATGGTATGTGACACTTTTTCTGGGTTGTTTGCACAACTAAAGTGACACAAAAAGCACAAGGAATAGGCTATAATTTGGATAAAATCAGTAGCAAACTAACGGCTAAAATTCCTGGACAGATTGCACAAGGACACAATACACGATATGGAAAGACAAGGAAGAACCCTAGCGGCTGGTTTTTTTTTTTTCTTTTTTTCGTTTGTTTTCTGGACAACACAAGAAAGACCCCACGACTAACAACAACTAGACACAAACAAACAATGAACAAATCTGGAAAAAATTAATGTAAAACACCAAACAGAATTTCGGCAAAGCACCAAAACAGAATTTTCGGACAACACAAAACACAAACAGAATTTCGGACAACTTTACTCAAAAAGGGAAAAATAAAGGGATATAACGTGATGCCTTTTCACTAGCTCTGATTACCAACTGATACAAACGTCGTCAGCCTTGTGACGAAACCCGTAAGAGATTAGACTCAGGATCGACAAGAGGATACAAACCTTGGAGTGGATGACCTCAACCCGTTAATCACGTGGTTAACGAACCTTGGTATAAAGGTAGTAGACGCCACAATCTAGTGCGATTCTAGATTGATAAGTCACGAACATCTAAAGAAATTCTAAGTTGTTCAATAAGCCTTGGAGAAACCAAGAAAACTCTCAAATCTGATTTATTGATTGAATCAATAAAACATGACCCAAGGTAGGCTATTTATAGCCATACAAGTAGAAGACCTAAAGTGCAAAGGAAAAGGCTAGACCTAAAGCGAAACGGAAAAGGGTGACATGGCAAGGTTCCTACATTGTAGGAGTCCTAGAGTCGGCTCACTTAGCTTGCAAGCTTGGCCAATTTATTCTTTGAATTAAAATGACTAAACAAGACTCAAAATGACTAAATAAACGGCTAGACCAATACTCGACTAGGAAGAGGTCAAATCATGGACTTCCTTGAGTTGAACATCATGGAACCTTCAATCCTTCATGCTCAAGTCCCTCAATGACCTTGGGGACAATTTCTTGGATTTGCACCTCACAAACAAGCCCTTGGAGTTCCTCTCGCATCTTCTTAGCTCGAGCTCGCGTCACGGTCCTATAGGAACTCGAATCTTGTCCGATGGCATATCTTGGTTTGTATTAAGTTTAGTGGCTGATTTTCTAGTTCTTCACGGCTACAAAGGTGACCAATCAGAATTTGGTAATTTGAGTGCAACAAGGATTTGTTTTGCAAACCCAAGTTAACTTGGTTTTCAAATTCAAGTTGGTTTCCTTTTTGTTCTTGCGTTTTCTTTTCTCTCTTTTTTTTTTTGTAACGCAATTAGATTTCTTTTTCTTCTTTTTCAATTCTAATCACAACAAGAAACAAGAATTTCGTTTGGATATTTGCACAAGATCAGCCCAATTCAAGAAACAAGAATTAGGTTTTGATTTGTTCAAGATATGGTCAATCTTGGCTTCAAGAATTTCAAGAATTTCAAGAACCAAACCACTACTTCAAGATAGATGTCAAGAATTCCAAGAAACAAGGTAAATTTGCCAAGAACTTCAAGAAATAATGTAACAGCCTCTTTTAGTGCAAGACACGACAAAATTCCCAACCCCCTTTGTTCAAAAAACCCTACTTTGATTTCGGCTTTCAAGAACAAAAATAGCGACCAGAATTTTTTTTTTTTATTGAACTAGACACAAAACACAAAAAGATAACACCCAAATAGATTTTTGTGTTCGGATGAACAGGACCCACGGATGAACAGTAACGGAGAACAGTACCTGATGAACAGTACCTTTTTTTTTTTGGTGACTCTCAACGATTTCAAGACTCAAAAACAAGATCACAAGACACCAACAAGATCAAGAAACACAACGCAACCAAGAATCAATCACGGACAGCAAGCAACAAGACGTAAACAACAAGAAGAAACAAAGAAACCCTAGCGATTCAATTTTTTTTTTGTTGACACAAGAATTTGAATTGGAAACAAGAGTATATGACTTGAAACACAAAAGAAAAGAAGGATATAACCTGGTGGTTGTCGACTAACTCTGATTACCAACTGATGTGATACGCACTTGGACACGATCTAGACAACGACACTAACGGTTTGGCAACGAAGAATTTGACCCAATCTAACCCTCTAAGCGGCGAACAATATTGATACAATCTCAACCCGTGACTTAACGTATTAGCGAACCAAATTGTAGGTAGTAGAATGCCACAATCAAGGAGGTACTTGATTGATAAGTTCGAATGAATAACTTGAGAAGATTCTCAAGTATTCAAAGGAAACTCTCTTGGACAAGAGAAAATGATTAACTCACCATTGTTATTATAAAATCTAATTAACTAAAAAATATTGGAGAAGACTAGGCTATTTATAGCCTTACATAGACTCAAAACCTAATGTGCTTTGGAATTGTCTAGAAATCCTAATGTGATTTGGAATCACTTATTTTTCTAAAATTAATAACAAGAAGTCGGCCCTTCTTGAGACACAATCTAGCCGAATTAACTAAAGCAGATAAACAACTAAATTAGCAAGGTAATTAACATTAAAAACCCTTGCTTAACAACACCAAATAAATGACACAATTTGAAACTCGAATAACTTGAGCATGTGAAATCTTCATGGACTAGAGTGAGGGATCTGGTTCATATCACTTGTACTAGTCATTCTATTTTTTTCCAAAATAGGGATTCATTTCATGCATATGTCTGTAAAAAGACTTCTATGAGTGTCTTTTTATTGGGGAGGTAAAATACAATGTGAGGATGAGTCAATTTGTTACTTGCGGGTATAGGCGAGATAATTCAGGAATGCATGTGTATCCCTAGCATACAAAAAGGAGGTGGTCAGTGCAGTATTAAGGAAGGTTCAACCCTTAATCGCATTCGGAAACTTGGCTAGATCGAGCTATAGGCAGACAAAAGCAAATGTGTTGCACGTCGGGCAAAACTAGTTTGAGCTAGAAGAATTCGGAACCAGATAGATAACAGAAACCTAGAGGAACCAAAAAGATGTGCAAATTGTCATCAACCGGGATATGATAGAAGAAACTGTCCGAATTATAGGTCTTGAATGAAATAGTTTAGAGATAGGGACCCATGTAGTGTAGTAAATTGACATTATCAAGTTAGTAATGTACAATTTATTGATACTGTAGACACCAAAAATTTCATCGATTCAGTTTTAGCTTTATTCATTCAATTTTGACTTCCTTTGATTCAATTTTTAGTTTTATTATTATTATTTATTCTTGTCTCATATTTATTATTTTTAATTGATTGGAGGTTGCAAATGGTAATTGATGTTCATTCTTATTTTAAATGCATTAAAATTCATCATTTTCTTTTTAAAGCAATTTTACACTAAATTTTAGGAAAATCCCGAATAAAGATCCATTTTATCTTTTTAAAATTTGATTTTTTCTTGCTAAGGCATTTTGCAAGGTAATTTTTAAAAATTAAGCATGTTAAACAAGTGTGTCAATTGCATGTTGAACAAGTGTGCAAATAAGCATTAGACAAGTGGTTGAGGAATGGTAGGACAAGTGTATAGGGGGTAGCTGTCAAGGACACTTGGGGGGTTTTTTTGGGGGGCATCGGAAAAAAAGGAAGAAAAAACCCTCGAAGAGGCTTGAAAACAGGGGGAAGAGAAAAGAGCTAAAAACAGAGGGGCCAAGCAGCGGGCAAGGGGAAAAAACAGAGGCTAGACAAAACAAGGGGAAGCTGGGGGCTAAGAATCTGAGGAAAAAAGGGAAAAAACACGGAGAAAAGGCCGAGAAGGGTGGCGGCTAAAAGGGAGAGCAAAAAGCAAAAAGGCTTGAGAGCTGAGAGGGCAGGGGCGGCGGAATTGCCGAGCAGGGGCAAAAGAACAAAAACAGAAAAATTTCGTCCGAGAGCAAAAGAAAGGAAAGCAGGAAAAAAGAGGAACCGGGCGGCGGGCTGAGCATAAATGGAAGAAACAATCAACGAAAAACAGCAAAAGGGAAAATAGGGGAGGTTTTGGCCAAAAAGAACAGAGCGACATGAAGAATAGAGGAAAAGTCCCCGGCCGCGAACGGAAGCAGAGGAAGAAAGCTTCAGCAAAAATAAAGGGCAAATTCGAAAAGCTTGTAGCTGCTGCCGTTCACTGGAATCACCATTGCTCGCCACCGCATCATCGGAATTCACCGCTGCCGCTCGTGAATCTTCACCGTGAGAAACGATGTAAGCTATTCTTTCCCTTTTACATTTCAGTTTTTTTTTCTTCAAGAATGAATTTCAGAAGCATGGCTGCCGTGGGTCTGTCATCATGATTTTTTTTTCTGTTGAGGGTCGGTAATTTTGTTCGCATATGTTTTCTGCGTGTGTTGGACTGAATTCCTTGCTTTTCTGATAATTTTGGGGCCGGTTGTAATGTAATTTAAGCAGAAATCCGTTGAGTTTTTTCATGCCCATTTGCTGTTTGCTAAAATGCCCGAATGAACCTTCTACTTGAAGATGATTTCGTTTGCTTTACGTACGAAGAAAATGGAACATTCGGATGGTTTTTGCTTGTCCGAACATAATGAACGATTCTCCATGATAGAAGCTGTGTTGGTTCGTTGTTTTTTTTTTTCTGTTTTTTTATCTCTATGCTTGAATCCGAATCGATGTTGAGAGGGAGAATTGTTGTGAGTTTCATTGTTTGCTGGAATGATTGGAATCGAAACCAAATTTCTGGTTTTGCTAATCGAAAAGAAAGCTGAAATGCTTAACTGGTATCAGCAATGAAGAGGAAAGCCTCTGCGAAACATGAGTGAAGAAATGTCTAAAATTGCAATTTAATCCCTCATTTTCTGTCTCATTTCATTACGGCCCAAAATCTGGAAAAATCAAACTAATTTTGCCCTTTTAAGCTTATTCCTCTGTTTGCATATTTTATGTGATTTGTTGGATAGATTAATTCTGGGATTTGGATTATAATTATGGCCTAATAATTTTAGTTGATTTGCTAATCTTGTTAGGTTTGATATTATGATTTGGGTTGTGGGTAATAATAATTTGTTTGGATTTATGAAAGTGGGTTTAGTTTATTTTGTTTGGATTTTTGGCTTGGGCTTAAGGGGGGCTAAAGCCCACTCTTTTGTTGGGTTTGTTTTATTGATAAGTAGAGGCCAGCCCACATGTAGCCTCTGGGCTTTGTGGCAGGCTAAGGAGTCTTGGCCCAAACAAATAGAGAGAAGGGCCCAATGGCCTGTTAAGTCCAGTAGCCCAATGACGAAATTTCATTCCAGTCCCCTGACTTTTGGATATTTTTACTGTGGCCCTAGACATTTCCATTCCTTTCAATTGAGTCCCTGGTTTAATTGCAAATAGGCCCTTGAACTTTATTTTTCTTTAATTTTGGCCCCAAAATTTTTTCAATCTTTGCAATCAAGTCCTCTCTTCTCTTGACTTCTTAAATGTGGTTTGTTGACATGATTTAATTGATTCAAATTCATGTTTATTTTTATCCTTTGTGATTATTTGCCAAATAAATTGGTGCCTTGACCATTTCTTTTATTTTGGAGGATAAATAAGTGATTTCACTTCAGTGGGGCCCAATTACAAGGGAGGTAACCTATATCTCCTTGATTTTTATTTCTCCTATGTGATCCAACGTGCTAAGTGTGAATTGCATGTCTACGTTGCTTTCCTTGCCATTCCTTTAACTCCTTTCATTTATTTCATTTACTTTTGCTTTTTATTTAAATTATTCTTTATGGGGTATGTGTACACCTCTTGGCTTGTAATAGTTAGGGATTCAATTATTTTATTCTCTTTCCCCCTTTTAGATTGTAGTAGGGTCCCCCTAATGTAATAGATAAGGCTTGGAGGAGCATTCAATGAAGACCTATCGAAGACTTGTGCCTAGCTAGCAAATGTAATAGTTAGGGCTTTAATTGTCTCATGTGCCTTGCATGCTTAGTTGCTACGTGTTAATTTGCTTTGTTAGGGCCTTGCATCTAGTCGAGCATGCAAAATGTTATGTGCTATGTGTTTATAAGTGTTTGGCATGTCTACTCGCTTTCCATAGCCTGAATAAATGTGATGGATGAATGTACGTCACCACACTAGTCCAATGCTAGTTGTGGCTCATTATTTCATTAGGAAT
The DNA here is from genome assembly GCF_036785885.1 of Coffea arabica. NCBI lineage: Eukaryota > Viridiplantae > Streptophyta > Magnoliopsida > Gentianales > Rubiaceae > Coffea > Coffea arabica. The sequence goes on from NC_092318.1 coordinate 23,516,322, forward strand.
TCATAGAAAGGGCTAGTCCAACGCTAGACCCAATAGGATTTTTCCTTTGTTTTTCATTAATGCATTATTTGCCTGTTCACTACATATCATGCATTTTTCCTTAGTTTTATCATCTGGCATGCTCCTCGATTCCCCTTTCCCCTCATTTTAGGATTTTTGCATTTCATGCTAGTTATAGGGTTCATTTGCCTGAAGAGTCCCCTTCTGATAAGGGAAACGAGCGAGTGTGGCTACTCGATAGGCTTAGCACACTAGTTTCGCCTTCTAATCAAAGGGAAGATTAAGTCACAAAGTTAGGACTCCCCGTTCCCGTCTTGATGCATTCCTATAGGATTCATGCATTCTATTCATTCACTATCACATACACTTACTTTATATTCTAACCCTTTTTCCACATTCTCACTTCACACTACTTTTACACGTTTTCATTTAACTACTCACACTCTATACCATATCACTCGCACACATGCACTTTATATTATTTTCACATTATCATTCTTTACTCACCTTACCTTGTAAATACATTTGCACACCTCCACTTTTCTCACTTCACATAAACTTACATTTTCACATGACATGCACCCCATTCATTTTTACGTCATTTAGGATTACGTGTGACCTCTCCAAAGGATCATTATTGGGCTTCACAATTAATGTGATTGGCACCACTCAACCTTTGAAGAGAAATTTCCCCCAATACCCCTAGGTGTAGGGTTTTGCATTCATATAGACATATCCAACACGCGATACATACCTTGGGTAGAAAAATTAGGAAAAATTGGTTTAAGTCACGCAACTAGCCTTGGCTAGGTCGAAGGGGTGCCTTGGATTTTTTATCCTTGCCTTCCCCTTCGTCAAATGTGACCCCCGATCCCTCTTTTTGGTTACGTAGACCCAAAAGTTCTTTAAAAGGGTTTATTTACTTTTTTTATTCAAAAACAAAAAACCATTTTTTGGGTGACTTGGTACACCCTAACTCTATACCAAGTGGCGACTCCATTTTTCAAGAAACCCTTTTGAACTTTGTTTGGCCAAAATCGTCGCATTCTAAAGTCCCATGGCCTTTTTATTTTCACCATCACACATTCACTCAATCGAAAAGTGGGGCGCGACAGATACGCCATCGTAATGTACAATTTATTGATACATCCCTTTGTGCTATTGCATAATTCTTACATTGTCAAGTTAGTATGGATTCACGTAATGTATTTTGGGCATTCGAATATAGATTTTTTTTGCTTTTGCATATTGTAACCTGTTCAACATTTTCTACTTGTATGTAAGCTTATGAAAATTTGTATTGACAAATATTACTTTAATTTCATATACAGATATTTCTATCATTATGGCCGGCATTTCCTCATGTCCATATCTGCATTCCAGTCCATATGTACAAGACATTATTTCGACAGGAAGAGTGCACCAAGGACATCCCATATTTCATGGGCATACTGTAGGCGATCAACTCAATGCTAGGAGATGCGATAAGGGTTGTTGGAATCATACAGCTATCCTCGAGAGGGTGCTTGAATGCGGATATATGGTGGTGGATCATGCCCTAATCACTAGTTTGGTAGAGGCTACGATGACCTTACAGGATGTAGAGATCATTTTGGGGACTATACAATGATGGTTCTCTAGTTACAAGAGTAGATACATCCTGTAGTGTGCAAGATTAGGGACTCTTATGCAAGGAGCTTTTCGATTTTTCTCCCATAGTAACAGACTTTGATAGGCAAAATCTAAACTTAGGGTGTTTATCCAGAACACTAGATATAGTCCATAGCTGTTGGCCAATGCTTCCAATGACCTATGTAGGTAGTAGGCATGCATCTACCTCCTTCTACTATTAGGCGGCCACTTGCTATTTGATAAGTCTGGAAATAAGGATCACTGTATCTTCTATTGCTATGTGACCTAGACACCATTGGATAGTGTAGTTGGGACAGTGTGATTTTGGCCACCTTCTATCAATCCTTGTGCACAACCACATCTCCCTCTAAATTGGCAATTACAAGCCCTTTAGTGTTGCTACAAGTACATTACACTCAATAAAAATGAGGTGATTTTACTATTATATTATTGCAATGTCATAATGACTGAAGTTTTCATAGCTATGGGCATGGAAATGTAAACCTACTATGCACCCTAATCGAGTGTAGCCATTGGAGCACTATCCTGGTCCATATGGAGCTCAACACGCACCTACCATTTAAACTTGTATTCCTAATCTTTAATTCAAACGAGAATCATATGTACTAATTACTTGCCTCCTCATTTGTTCTATGTAGGTGGAATGTTGAGTTCAATCTACATAGGATTGCATGACATGTCCTACCCATATTTCAAGATCAATTGACAGGTCTACATCTCAAAGTGATATTTTACTTATGCCATGACTTTGTTCTTAAACTTTGCCTATGTACTCACCAAGCTAATAGAATATACAGACTTGTTTGAATAGCTAGATGGTCTTTGATTCTTCAAAAATTGGGTTTATTGGTTGGGAGTTTTGCTCCTATTATAGGGGAGATTTTGTCAAGATTTTTTTTAAAAAATTTATAAAATATTTGAACTTCACCCTAAATTTGTTATCTTTATTTCATTTGACAAAGTTGAGTGATGCATATGGTAATTTGCATATGGAGAACCTTTCAAATTATGGGTCATTTCATATTTGTTTTTCTATTTTCACAATTCATATGGCAACCATATTCGAAGAATGTTCTCACTTCTCTACCTAAGTAATGTATTGCAGGGCATGATATTTGGATGTCTGTCACGTATTTTATCTATCGGGAAGTCATTAAACCCTACCTTTCTCATCGGGTTGTGTGATAATTTGGGTTTCATCAGCCCTTACCTGACCTTAGATTGTCGAAAAACCGATCAGCACTGTATTCTCTAGATTGTCATGATAAAGGGAATCAAGACTGGACTACCACACATAGAACTTATATTGATGTCTGGATTGATTGACATGCGCATGTACAAGATGGTAATGTAGTTGAAGATCCTACATTTCCATCAGATGAGTATCTTCAGTGGAATTGAAAGCAGACAGTACTTTACGTTTCAAACCCAAGTAGGCACCCCATTTTCCCAAAAGGCTTTTAGGGTGATAGTGCTAGAGTAGAATATCTTGTAAGTTCAAAATTACATGATGTTCGTGAGACACATCTTATTTGATTTATTTTTTATGGTTGGCTTTATTAATCCTTATTCATTTGTATTTACTCTTTAGATGGATGCAATGTCGCACACATGGCACCGGACTCTATGACACTTAGTGACAAGCAACATAGGAGTTATTTTGGTGCAATGAAAGACTTTGCATCTACAACATTGCAGCATGTTAGGGAGTCATGACGACTTGCATTTTGCTCTCCACTAGTACCATAGGACATTCCATAACATGCGAACCAACGCCGTGCCAGCGAGCTCCTCAAAATGTCCATAGAGGTCAGCATGGAGATGGACGGCACTGTAGATTCCGATCATGAGGGCCTACCATCCAGGCTAGTTTCAATGGAGGGTTACAGACCATTGAGCACCATGTTGGTGCATCTACTCTAAACACATCTCAAGCCCAAGTCATGCAATAGCAAACTACATCCATTGGGAATTCCAGGTCGCCAGTGATTTTTCCAAAATTTACATCTAGTGGAAACTTACATCTTGATACTTCTGAATAGCATGCAGAAGGTATAGATGAAGTTCAGAGCACCAAAAAATCATGACATCTCGATACTTCTGAATAGCATGCAGAAAGTACAGATGAAGACCAGAGTACTGAAAATCATGACGCTACACTGGAGTCACAGATTACTCAAGTCAGTACAGTAGTGCCGAACCAACCATGTCGAACACAAAGAATACATAAACGCAGAGGATGTGGTACTCATGGAAAACTTGAAGAGCATTGATGACACACTAATGATGTAGTTGTTGTACAAATTACCTAAATCATACTTACATATGTTTTCATATCATTTTCCATTTATATACTACACAAACACGTACATAGTCTTGCTCTGATTCCCAATCTTTATTTCCACAAATGCTAGCAGGACAACTCAGTTAGGCATATCTTATTACTCAATTCATATGGGTACTCCTTTATACAAAAACAAAACCTTCATAAAATTACAAAGCAATGCTCTGTTTCCATGAATAAAAAAAAAACATAAAAAGGGGTAAAATACACTAACCTTGCCTCTAGTTCATACTAAAAGTTAGATACCTCCCCTCATCATTTCAAAATTAGATCTCCCTTATTATCAATTTCCATTCATCTAGTATTTGTGATATATGTGAATGTACAATTTCATCTATTACTTTTCGTATTCAAATTTTTCCTTTTGAGCATAAGAAAAGAGTTTTAATACTCCTCCTAGAAGGAAGTAGAAAAGGAGAGTTTTAGTCATGATGAGTGAAGACCCAACATATTAACAATTTCATTTTAATTTTTTTTATTTTGACCTATGAAAATAATGAAGTATAGATGCGTAGTTATTTCTATACAAAAGTGTATTAATCTTTTTTAGTCCCTAACATTTCCTTATTCAAACTTTTTTAGTCCCTAATATTTTTAATTTTATCTATTACTTTATTATTATTCAAACTTTTTTAGTCCCTAGCATATAAATTTAGAGCCAGTTTAGTCATAATGCTTATATTTACTCATTTCTCCGACTAAAAATAGTACGCATCTCTTACGTGGGCATAATTTTAAGGGCAAAACCGAAAAACACACTTCATTTTCAGTTGAGTTTTTCTATCTTTCCTTCATATTTCCCCAATTAAACCCTAATTGCCTCACATCAAAACCAAAATTGAAGAGGAAAAATGCAGCTGCAATTGGATGGCTGTGCAATTGAGGAAGAATAGCAAGAAAATGCAAAGAAGAAACTAACCTATTGAAAAGTACAATGGATCCAAACAACGAGCAATGTCTTTATGGAAAGGAACCCATCATTATGACTTCTTAGAAACCTGTAAATCCAGGGAGAAGATTCGATGACTGCCCAAATTATGGAGTAAGCTTTCTAAACATTCTCGTGTTCATCCGAGGGAGAGAAGTGTGTTTTCCGATTTCACCCTTGAAATTATGCCACGTGAGAGAGGCGTGCTATTTTTAGCCAAAGAAATAAGCAAATACAAACATTATAACCAAACTGGCTCATAATTTATATGTTAGGAGCTATTCTGGCTGATTTTAAATGTTAAGGACTAAAATTTTTTTTTTTTAAATGTTGGGGAGCAATTTGACAAATTTTCCTAAAACGAAATGAGGCGCTTCCGGCCATATAATTATCAAATCTTTTGACACAGAAGTATATCCCATCTTACGTATAAGTCTTTAATTGTCTATTACGATTTGGTTTGTACTAATATAATCAATAACTTGTAATATAAATGTTTAATAATATTGTATGCTTTTAGTTTTTATTTTCATTAATGCAAAATAGAACTGCTAGTACCTTGTATATCTGGGATAATATCAAACGAATTTCGATTTATAGGATTTTCTTTGTAGTCAAGGATATTATGACATTAAAAAATATAATTATTTTTTAAACAAATAAATTAATAGTTATTTTATTAATTTGATATTTTAGAGAATAAGATATAAATCTCTCATACAAAAGGACTCGGGGCACGGACGGTTGCACCTGCAACCGTCCCTGCCAATTTTGGTCATTATCAACACCATGTAACTTTCTTTGTACATCGTGTAACTTTTTTTTCACAGGATGTATTTTCACAACAGATAGTGGTGGGTCCCACACTTGGCGCGGAAATCGAATTACATGGTGTAATCTCAGCCGCACAAAATTTTGAGGGCCAATCTTGGCCCTCAACCGTGCAGGGACGGTCATACTGATGACCGTCCCTGCCCCAAATCCCATACAAAATGATAACCGTAACCTATAATAGGTTGCTAAGTACTTGAAAGGAAATATAGTAATGCAGCAAACTCTACCATGACTAAACGACATGACATCGATGCGTTAGATTTGTTTGAGGGAATGATTCCATTAAAATCACTAAAGGAACTGTAGAATTTTCCTTCAACAATTAGTCCTGTATAATAATGAATTATAAAACCAATATGCGATGCTTTATTACAGATCCAATACGAGACTGAACAAAAAGGTGTATATAAGCCTTTATCATATAACAAACAACACAACAAATGGGAACTAAAGAACTCGTAAACGTTTTGAGCTTTGCAACAAATAGGTCCTAACAAAATGAAGTTGCTTTCATAAAGTCCGAACTCTTTGTTCAACTGTTGAAGCATATCATGATACACCATCTCCCAAGAATGTAAAAACTCTTCTCTTGAACACCCGAGCTAGTTCCACAATTTCAGATTCCCTGATCTGCTTTGTTATGCTGTCATCCTGCCACAAGAACTTGCCCTTGTGGGATAATCTTTTTGCAACATCAATTGTCAAGCTGGTTACCTCTCTACCGCTGGTTAATGCTTGCAAAACAGCAGTGGAGAATTGAGGATGCGAAACAAGTCTATTTAAAAGTATAAGAGCCTCACGTATTACCAAGGTTCTGCAAAAAGAAAAATAGAAAGTAAAAGATCAGAGAGAGTTTCTCCGGTGCCTATATTATGCAAAACCTACAGTTCAGTCTAAAAGCAGCTCTAAGACACAGGACACCTGGTAACAAGAAGTTTATGACAACTAACTCCGAGAATTTTTTCTCTTTTTAACAGTAAGCTTTGTTTAGGGATAGATTACATATCATTAAAAAAAAAGTAAAAAACATGTATGAGCTAAAACAATGGAGGTCACATATCACCTGGGAAATTACAGAACCAAAAGAACAAGAGCAGTAAAGAAAAGAGTTATTGGCTCCAAATTTAGAAATAGATTAATTTTTCTCTCTTATTTATCTATTCATCCAAACACATTATAGTAATACATATGCAGATATGGAAATAAGTGTTAACTTGGTCCCAGATGTAAAAATACATCCATCTTCCTCTCTTAGATTATCTATTCGTCCAGAAACATAGCATATATACAAATATATGGTCTTTGTCTAGTACATGTTTATGCTTTTAATCACAAATACGTCGCTACATTTTATGCAGGTACAAGTACAATTATGAATGCAGTTGATATTTCTGTAGTACACAAAAGCACCTATAAAATCACAGATTAACAAACCTTTCTCTGAAGACTTCAACAGACTGAGCAGAATCCAGAGGTTCAAGGTTCACATCGGACGCCAAGCTTTCCAAAATACTTGCAAGGATATTAGTCCTTTCTGGAAGCCTATGATTCAAAATAATCCCAAGGCCAGCTTTTCCAAGTGATGCTATGAAAGCTAGCACAGTTACAGCACATCTTCGAAGCTTCAATTCCTGAAAGATGAGCAAATTCAATGTGAAGACATCGACAAATTCTCTGTCCAGTACCATGATTTCTTTCCCAAAACTCCAAATAGGCAGGCAGCAACTTAAGCACTCGGGTGTAATAGTATTTCATTAGTGAAAGCATTCCCCAGGAAAAGCTGAATACTTACTTGTTTCAGGGAGTCAAGTTTAGGGTACATGATCAGGTTTTGGACTAATCTTAAAAGAGAGAGCAGTAGCTTTGCGTACAGCATATTAAGAGCACAAAGATTTGCGGTAGAAAAACAGCCCCTCAAGTATTTCCTACGGTTCTCAAATAAAAGCCAGATCAAATGAAACTTTTTACCCCTTGTACAATCTTTCCAGCATTAATTTCTCAATGCTAAATCAAAGAAATCTCATTTAACATTGGTGTAACTCAACCAATATTTGGATAGCTCTAAATCCACATATCCATATAATCTTCTGGCAATAGATTTATTTCCAGAAAATTATTAAAGGTTTCTAAAAATTTCAAGCAAAATGAATTTTGATGAACTTATTAGTTTCTTAGGAGCACCTAGACTACTCAAGTGGCCATATGAATTTCAAGATATAACTTGTTGGAAGTCTCATATGAAAAGGAAAGGCACCTATAAGAGCAGGCAAATTTTGATGTTGTTCAAGAATAAACAGAGATGTTGAGAAGACAATAAATCACTCATAGAAATATGTGAATAAGCCTTGCCTAGCATAATTACCTTCGTGCTATTTCCAGTGCAAGTGACGCATTCTACCAAACCATCCATTATTGCATTGAACTCTCGAAAAGATGGATGAGTTTTAGCATCAAGCTCAGCACTTACTGCAGCCTCACCATTCTCCATACAAAATGCAGCTGTTACTTTGGGACCTTTGTTCAAGACAGCCAGATAAAGTATTAGCCACAACACACCACTTACGACGGGAAGAGACCCAAAAAAAGGATATGGCCAGATGCATGATGTATCATGTGAAAAAATAAAATTGCATAATGTGAAAAAGAAAATGGCAAACCTCAATAGCATGTTGCCCAAGTTGTGTAACGTCCCAGAAAATACATAACTATTGCCCAAGTTGTGTAATCAAGTATATAAATAAATCCAGAAAAAAAACTCATTATCTAGCATAATATGTGGATGCCTTGGTATTTCATCAATAATAAACTCTAAAGACATTTTATAATAAAAGAAAGGGATATAAAATTTCTGTCAGGCTTATCGAGACATCGAAAGTAAAACAAGAAACACACATCAGTTTATATAGCCATCAAGCAAATCAAGGTTGCTGCTAAAAAACAATATGAAAGGAAAATTTTCCAGTGAGTCAGAGGTGAAGAAGCTCTTTTCATTTGACAAGTAATGATGAAGCAATCTGTTTTTGACCAAAACCTTAAGAATCAATATTCTTTTGCAGTGTCCTTTTGCAGAAAAATAGAAAAGTACAATACTTGCTTCTCCAGAAATACAAGCATAGCTGCATCCAGATTAATCAGCACATCTAGAGATGAAAGCAATAAACATTACCAAACTTTGAACTAAAAGTAGATGGCATACACAAATTCACAAAAAACTCAAAATTTAAGTCTAGATATGGTGTCGGTGCTCACAGTTAAGTAGCTGGTAAAGAAGATTTACAGCTTCCTTTCGCAAACAAAGACCAGTTTCCTTCCTCAATAGCTGTGATATGCATTGAAATACTGGATCTGCTGCAAATCTATAGCAGGGCAAGCTATATGAACCTTATAGAAATCAGAAGATGTGCAAGAGACAGATAAGAAAAACCATTCAAAACTTACTTCTCCCTCTCTGAGTACACAGTAGAGCTTATAAGAATCATATTCATAATAGAAACCGCTTCGAGTTTCACATGTTCTTCACTATTTGTCATGGCAATTTGGCTCATGAGCTCAAACAATGAGACCCATTCAAAATTTGTTAGGCAAGGAATGGAAAATTTTCTTTTGGCATTTAACCATTTTACCCCCGGGTGAGAATCCCATTGGTTCAATACATTCTTGGCATTACGATAGAGAGAACTTCCTTGCTTGAGTGATTGCTCTTCGCCAATGCCTGCCAGAATGTGCTCAGCAGAAGGGCCAGTAACGATTATGTTCTCCCTGGTACAGTACACTGGAAAAATCAAACATATAACAGAAGAAGATGAATGCCGCAATCTCAGAATGTCAATGCATTTTTTTCCTGTCTTTATTTCTTTTAATTTCCAAGAGACATAAAAGAGTAGGTGATGTGGAAAAACCCAGGAAATGTATATTCACACTTACAGAAAAATGATACAAAAATACAAAAGGAAAGAGCTATTTCAATTGAGAAATGAAGAGTACATGGCACCAATAGTACCTAACTTTTTAGTGAGTGGCACTTTGGTACTCCATCTTTCAAGTGTTTATTTGAGTAACTAATCTTTAACCATTGTAACTGATAGGTTCAGCACATAAATTTATGTAGAAATTGGTAGCCGAACTTGATCAAGTCCCAGCCACATGTGCCCAAAGTAGGGTCAACTTCAGAATAAAAAGTTTAGCAGTCAATAATTAAGCCAAACGAAAAATACAAAAATAAAACGAAGGGATGAAAGAAAGTCAGCAGCATATCCTTCTCGTCCTCTCCCATGATCCCACTCCAAAAAATTTCCATAGTTTCTTCTATTCTCAAACAATTCTCAATGGATTTCTTCCAAAATCCCAAAAGTCAAACCCTTAAACTCATATTAGCAGTTAAGATACCAACAAATCAAATTCAAAGCAGGTTTTAATAAAAAAAAAAAAATCATCAGTTAAACTAAATAAACCAAACCCAAAAAATAAGGGCAATATGAGCACTCAAGATATCAATACATTGATTTACAAGGGACATTAATCATCTTAACCATCCCTTTTATTTTATGTTTTTAAATTCTAGATTGAACTCATTACAACATTGCAAATATTCCAATGGGTTGTAGAAAAGAAATTAACCCCAAAAGAATTCATCTCAACTGGGAGTTAAATAAAGAAGAAGAATGGAATTTAGAAAAGGTTGGTGTGGATGGATGAAGTTTTCTATCAATGTCAATGACGTGGGTTAGATGATTGACAATGATGAAATGATGAATATTGTTATCATGTTGATGATTGGAGTCAATGATGTACCAGATAATGATGATGTTGAGGCTGAATTTGAGCAGATCCCTTAAAAATTTTGATATTCTTTTTTTTATCATTTGCCATTATTATTATTATTATTATTATTATTAATTTTTAAAAGTTAAGTGCTAACCATTTTTTCACACGACAAGCAGCGAGTACCAATTTCCACTGGAATAGTTCCATTGAACCTATTGAAAACAATTTCAAAAGATTTGATACTCAATAGTTCTGCTGTACCAAAGTTTGGGTATAATTGATACCCCCTACTACACAAAAAAATTTGAGTGTTATATGGCATCATAAATTGCTCAGAAGATGTACTAGGAGTACCCTACAGCTAAAATCTCAAGAATAAAAAACCTCAAAAAGAGAATTAGTAAACAATACTATTACCGTTAAAAAGTAAATAAGAGTATTATCGCTTGTTATATACAACTACTCCGGAGATCTCTTCAAGAATCCTCTTCAGAAATGCACGTAAGGTCATAAACAACTAGTTAGATTTAAGAAATTGAGAGAGAGAGAGACAGAGATATCAGCAATTTATCTATTGTGATCTCTACACCAAAATTTTCTATACAAGCATTGCCTAATCAATTATGCTAGAGGTGAGTTCCATAAGTCCTTCCAAAAATTCTTAAATGAAATGTAGCAAAGTAGGCTACATCAAGTTACTGATTAGTATCTTATGGATCAATTTAATTCCTAATTATTAGGCACCCCATCGCACTTGTCAGCAAAACCACATTTGGCAAAAATTAAGAATATGTTAGTAATTTTTCCTCTCTTTCTTTCATGTCTTACTTTTTTGGGATCTATATAGTGGTCAAGTATTGGGGAGTGAAACACTATTGATCTCCAACATTCCAAGTACACGTTTTCCACATGTTTACCTTCTGTTATGCTAATTAAACTCAACATGGAGAAGTGAACATCCACAGAAAAGGCAAGACCAATTTGACAAACTAAAAACTTTCACCAGCCACCGGATGGCTTTTCTCCAAAGATATCCACATTAGGAGAGTTATCAAGCAAAGAAAACAAAGGTGTTCCATCAAATGGCATTGCAAGAATGTTACAATGTACAAAATCAGATCAATGCAGAGAGACAGGCATGACAGAGAGGAGGGCAGAAGGGGGGAGAGAGGCAAAGGGAAATATACCTCCTACCAATTTTCTTTTGCATATGGGAAGCATGCTTTATAACCACATGTAAGACACGCAAAGATCTATAAACAATGACACCCTGCAACCAGATCATTTCAAAAGCAAACATTAGCAGTAAGCATAAATTATTTGATGCTTAAAATTGGTATCTAAAATCTACAAATGACTTCCTAGTTAGAACAAGAATGCATGTCCAAGCACAAAAAGTTATATTTGTGACTACCAGGTTGAAGCAAGACAAATATACCCAGAGTTTATACCAGAAATGCTTAGTTCACTTGTATAATCCAAGTTCACAAGACAAAGCTCACCCCCTTTAAATGTTGCTTCTTTTCTAAAACTATAACAGAAATAGGATGGTAAAGTAAATAGTACTACAAAAAATGCATGAATCATAATAAGACAAGCAATCAAATGAAGATTGAAGAAGCAAATTGAAGTTTCTAGTAATCCACTTTATGTTTTATATAAGCTTAAAGAAGTCCAAATTCAAAGAGACACCAGCAAAAGAATTTCAATGACAAGACCCGAAGCAACAAGGTGAGTATTGCCCTTGTAGATGTTCAATTCACAACTTAATAATTTTTCTTATCCCTTAGAATGTGCTTCTGCTCACTCCATTAAAAATCCATTATTCTTTTTGTTAAAGAACACATTTTGATTTGAGTAGAGTTCAGTAGTTTGTAATAGAATTTATTTATTTCCCCAGCACACTGCCCGATTGTGGGGCAAGAAATTAGCAATTAGTACTGCTCGAAGGCCACCTGCACTAAATCTGACCACAAACAAGAAAAGGAAGCAAGTTTGTTATCAACGAACTTATAAATATAAAAAAATGAATTTGATATTCCTAATCTTACATAGTCAATGCAGTCTCTATAGTCCAGAGGACCCTCCAATGTGGCACTGATACTTTAATACAACGAAAATAGTAATACTAGCACAAAATTTTTGGAAGTTAATCATAGATAACTGAAGCATAAAAATCCACCATTTCGGGCGTCCCAAATCCCACAAAATGTCATCCACAAATTATGCATCAATAGATCTAGAATGAGACCCACTACAATCTGCACAAAATAGTAGAACACGCAGCTGTATGAACTAAATGACATACTTGGGATCAGTCAATGCCTGAAAAGTGGAAGACATTCATTCATGCAGTCTTAGCCTATACTATGCTTCAACTCTTTAGAGAAGAACTAAAAAAAAATCACAATCTTGCCATCCACATTATCATCCATGACCAAGCATATACAAAAGCTCCTACAGCTCTACCTATCTTCTCACAAAACTAGTAACCAGCTTTGCTTTTTCACTCTGCCATAAGACTAGACAATACATATCAAGGATGTTCCTCAGAATTGGGGGGTTAAAAGTGTATCATAAACTTTTTGTAAACAGGGAGCTTGAGGGATTAAAAAATAAATAAATCACTCAAGAAATTCACACTACCAAAGCTTACATTTTTCAGCCTGCAACAATCAACCAAAGCTTCCAGCAAATCTTCCAATCTTACCATTTGATTACCAATCTGCAATGGCATAGAAATGTTCAAAACTGAGTATTTATTTGAAAGTAACTCTGAAAATAACAGCCATGAAGTTTATTAAAGTGAGCATTTAATTTATATAAAACAAACCAGACTAAACCTCAATTAGAAGAGCCTTAAACTGTTAAGTGATTTATATAAACTTTCTGAATATGATCCCACATCAAAAGCAGCATACAGTTCTCCTTCACGGGTGTGTAAAAGGAGAAAAAAGTCATCCTAAAGTGAGAAAATTATCTTTCTTTATATAATAAACCTGACTTTCTCACATGGTCCCAATTACAGCTCAATTACAAGAAGCCGTTAACTGTTACTGAATTATCTGACTTTCCTGCCATGGTCCCACATCAAAAGTAGCATAGATTTACTCCTCCATTCGTGTGTTAAACAAAAAGATTAATACTTTATCTAAGATTTTAACTATAAAATGGTACAGAAGACCAGGATATTTAAAAAAAAAAAAAAGAAGAAGAAGGAGCCGAGAACACAGATGGTACATGCTCCAGAAAGAGTTTGGTATTATCTTTAAGCAGATAAACTTTGAGAAAATTTTCAATACCTAACCAATTAAACATGTTAGCCCTGTTAGCATGATCCCCTCCAATTTCGTCATAGCGATTTGAAAATAGTTATAACTCTTGTTATGCTATTATCAGTATTTAACAACATATATGATTCACCTTTCAACTTAAAAAATAAAAATACGAGTCATAAATAGATATCAACTGAATATTTAATTTTCAAGGAGGGAACACTATTTACTAACATAGTTCTACATAATCCACAAAAATCTTAGCCATCTCAAACCTTTTGTAATAGGTTCTCTAAGTTGGTCACAAGATCTTTTTCAAATGAAATATCAGAAATAAATATTAAAAAAACTAGTCATTTTACCTTGGTCAACATGAGGTAAAGATGTAAGATTATTGCAGCATCAGTGGAATGAGATAAATGGTGGTGATCCTTCAAAGGGACATTGGATTTATGCATAGGGTGTTCCATCATTGTATTGGAATGTAAACTCAAGTACAAGTACCCAAAAAGGACTTTTAAATCTGCTTCACAACTCCCAAATAAATTTAAAGCTAAATTTTTTCCTAATCTGTCATCTGATAAATCCCATACATCTAGCAACTTCTTGTGATGATGACAACCAACAACTACATCATTTCTACAGCACGAATTATCACAGTCACCAGCATCCTCTGTCTGAACTCCAACCGCTTTACTAGGTGATGTACCTAATATACCAAACAACAATGCAGAGATGAAACATGCATAAGAAATAATAAAGCTGCATAAGACCTAACTTGTCCCATCTCTAGATATATACTCACGTGGATGAACACTGATGCCAAACAATTCATTTGACGAATTATTCTTTTGACATTCTGGCAGGACTCCATCATCATCATGATCCTTTCCAACAGAATGACACCTGCCAATGGGAATAATGTCATTTAGAAATGACTACAACAAAGTAGAGCACAATGTAAATAGAAAAACATAATGTTCCACTAATTTGAGTATTAAGCAGTATTTGACTAAAGGGTAATGTCAAACATCCCTTCAAGTCCAAGCAATGATGTATCACTAGTGCATGCCTATCTCACCTTGACAGACCCAACACTCCTCACTGAAAGGCAATCCTAGAATGCCAATGGAAAACAAGTTGGAAAACGTGTCCAGGATGGAAGGTTAGTAATTAAAGCTTTATTTCTTTCAGATTCTAAAGATTTAGAGGACAGTTGCCTACCTTTGGATTCTATTTGTTCACAAATTTGAAAAACTTTTAGTAAGCTTTGCACCCTAAAAAGTTTGGATAACATGACCCATGCAATTTTTATGCACTTTAAAGAGCTTAGATCTTTAAGGATAAGTTCCCAAGAATTGGACATAACATGAAACATAATATAGTGGAAGCTGCTGCTGCACCATTTGGTTTTTGATGTTGTGGAGAGAGAGATGACCTAACTTTTGAATTAAGAAACTGAACATCCTTTTTCTGGGTCTATCATAGTCTTCCAACTCATAGTACCGCCTTCACAAAGATGCTGAAAATTTTACTCATTATTTTAAGTAATAATTTAACAGACTGGTAGCACCTATGGGTAACACTACTATAGACTGATAGTCACCTGCTGGCTGCTCCTCACTGCCCCCCATAAAAATCTGGATTTTGTAATGGACAACTCAAAGATGCTTGCTCCACCACTATTATCTGGGATTACCTGTTAGTGTAGTCTGTAATGTTTAATTTTAAAGTAAACAAATGGTTTTTTTTTTTTTTTTTTTTGGAGTGGTTTCTGCTGTCTCACATAGTGACAGTTACAAAAGTCATCTTTTAGTCAATAAAAAAAAAAAAAAAAAGCAACGTTCAGAAAAAGGTGTCAAATATAAGAGATTTGGTA
This sequence comes from Coffea arabica, assembly GCF_036785885.1. Classification (NCBI taxonomy): domain Eukaryota; kingdom Viridiplantae; phylum Streptophyta; class Magnoliopsida; order Gentianales; family Rubiaceae; genus Coffea; species Coffea arabica. Next base: position 23,531,999 of record NC_092318.1, read on the forward strand.
TTAATTAAAGGACATATGAGTTAAAACTAAGAGACAACAGTTCAAGTATTAGGAGAAAGAGGATGCCTTTACATGAACAGATCCCAAGAATCTATAAAAAACGAGTTGGTCACATATACTGTTAGAGGACAAAGAAAAAGTCTAAATAATACCCATAGTAATGCTTTATGGGGTTCCATAATTTTGATGTATTTAAAATGATTGAAGCTCAAGTCTGACTATACTATATCCTGGAGACAGTATCACAGTGAGGAAATAGTTATTTCAAGCCTCAAAACCATTGTTATTGTGAAAAACCCTTGTATTGTTCCTTGGTTTCCTCTCTATGACATATTCCTATGAAAAAACAGTTTTATAGCCTTACACTCATTAAATGAGACATTGATGGTTCAACAAAAGCAAAATCTTGAAAAATAGATATTTCCAGCTACTTTACCAAAAATGCTATTCTGTCCACCACCCTAAAAGTGTCAGCTTTTATGGGTTTTCTTCCAGAAGTACCTATACCTTATTTTATCAAAAATTTTGATTAACTCAATTCTCAATGTGAATAACAATTAACTACTGAAAGTTCTAATGACAATATGAGACTTTCAAAAAAGTTATAAAAAATGTAAAACAAAAGGTCCAAATACTGAACAGTTGACAAGAATAGAAAAAGTTACCAATTTCAGGTTATGTTTGATGGGACTGAATTATTTTTACCAACTTCTGGTGTTCGGTTGCATAAGTGCGGAGAAAAAAAATTTCGGATGAAAAATATGTTACATCATTGGGCACAAAACAACTTATTAACTGAAGTTATTTTCCTCCCACATGTTCGCCATTTCTTTTTACGCTTTCACTTGCTCTTTCATATGATACAACTGCACTAGCAACAGTACTAGGCTCTCAAATAATCTTCACCCATCTCACTTGGTGGATCTTGCCTGCAATTTTCCAATGCAACTTCCAAAAACCTCATGAAAACTAAAAAGACTCAAAGTTCTTGGTTCCTTCTTTGAGGGTTCACTTCTATAGATCATAAACAGACTCTGGATTGGATGAGGAGCTTATTTGATCTAATTGTACCTTTAATACTGGGGTATGGATTCCCTGAAAGAAGATACTCTCTCTTTCTTTAGAAAATAATTTGATTAATCTGAAAACAATTTCATGAGATTTTTCTACTGATTAATGATTACTTTTTCTTGCCATGGGGTGAGGATGGGGATGAAATGGGCAGGGAGGTGGTGTTGGTGGTGCTATTGGGAGGAGGTTTTTGACTCTGAAAGTGACAAGATGGGAAAGCACATCAATTGGATGGTAGCTTTGGTGGTCAGCATATGGTACCATGGGTTGGAAGGAGTGATGGGTTGGGGAATTGGGCATCCAACAGCAATGACGGGTCTTTGATTTCTAGGAGATCAAATTCACTAAGTCAACAAACACAGGAACATGAAGACAAAAGCAATTTTTTTCCATGAGGTTATTTTCTTTGGAAAAATTTTTCCATACAAAATATCTTACACCTAAAGAAATGGACCCTCAGTGCAATGGGAAAAGTGACCTGCAATTCTACAGACAAAGGACAGAACAAGCATCAAAGGACAGATGCACTCACAAGGAAATACTATTTGCAGGGCAGTCCTCCGCTTCTCTGGCTTCAATCCTTGCAGATATGAATTTCAGTTGCTCTTCTTTCTTGTCTCTTTGTTTTTTTAGGTCTATGCACTCCTCCTCCTAGAGTGGCACAATGATTCATTACCTATGAAAGCACTCACCAGCCATGATTTTCAACAATATCAAACACAGTAATGGATCATACTTCAGCCTTTGCTAGATTAGTGTTTAAATAAAAAATAACATAATATGATGGTTTTCAGCTTTTGGAATACCTGCAATACAAATTAGCATGAACAACATATGGACTGTCACTACCATAACCATATACCAAAAATATTCTAATCTTGAATTAGGAAGAGACATAAACGTCAATGGACTTATCCAACGGCTAGGTCGTAACTCTGAGAGAGAGAGAGAGAGAGAGAGAGAGAGAGAGAGAGGGAGAGCTTAGAATGAAGTCAGCCTCCAAGATAGCACAATTTCATATTCACTGGCTGACTATGAGTTGATGGATATTAAGAAAAACTAAAGTAGACAACTAACAGCAGACAGAATAGTCACCAATTAAAACAGAAACTAAAAATCAAGCCAAAGAAAATGAAAATCTAGTAATTTAGACTTTTTGGCTCCAATTCTTGCATAGTTTTCAAATCTAAATTTCAGTCTGGAACAAGCTATGTGAGTATAGGTGCATCTGTCCATTGGAAATTACCTTTTAATCAAGTAAGTCCTTTTATTGAACCAAAAACAAGAGAGTATATCTTATATACATTGACACTGTATAACACTTATCACCATTGGATCCATGACATGTGCAAAAGTTGGATTTCAAATCCAAATTTTGCATAGTTGTCATTCATCCAGCACTGACAGTGTATACACTTCAGTGTAGGAAAGATTAATTCAAAACATAAAAAATCTTATAAATTTTTAAGCATTCCGAAATACTTCCTGCACTAAATAAGATCCTTCCAACTTATGCCAATTCTTCTTTTCTTTCTTTGCACTACATCAAAAGAGAGTTGAATTTGAAGTTCCTTCTGAATACAGTATACAAGAAGAATTACTTCAATGATTACCCACATCAATTGATATATTCACAGAACGTACATACCAGAACTTTAAGCTGCTCCGAGACATGACCAAGCTCTCTCTGTAATGCAATTCCCACAATGCACACAATATCAGGTGAAAATTGACAAAATTCAAGTTTTTGAGTCAAAGACATCAAAGGCAAACTTTCTATGTTAACAAAAGCATAAAAAGTTCATTTAGTTTTGCCTCTCATCAAAGTTATTACCAGAATGTGTATCTTTGAACAAGTCAAAATGTTTACACATAATTTGCGGAGATTTTTGTCTACCCCATGTTTTCTTCCAACAAACTGATTCTTGACTGCTTTAAGAAACAGAACAAACAAACAGAACTTTTCCCTTTGACTTAACTTCTTAATTTGGTAAATAAAACTACTTCTAGTAAATGCTACAAAAGCTGCAAGAATGAAGCTTGTCGACATTCATAATTTTTGATAAACTATGAGAAGCATATGTTATTGATTGTTTTGAAAACTTTAACCACCCAAATGCTTGAACAGAGTACACATGCACTTTTTAGCTATAGGCATACACAACATGTTACATAAAAAACTATACATCTTATCTACAAATACTTGTACATGTTCCAATATTGTCCCACTATTTCGTTACAACAGTGTGTGTGCATGTATGGAAACATGTATTCCGCTACGATAGTATGTGTATGTAGGGAAGCATGTAACAAATACGCTCTAAATTAAAGTCTATCAATTGTGAAAACTTTTATAGTAGCCAGGTTTAAGTTGAGAGTTGAACTTTAAACTGATCAAAATGAAATCTAGGAACATCATAACTGCCAAGAAAAATTAGGAAAAACATCAATCTTGACCACCAGCATAAAGGACAAAAAGTAGAATCCGGTGGTGATTTCTCCTTGCTTGGATGCCTAATTGGTAATGAGGCCATACTTTTAAGATATCTATTAAAGGCCATTTGCAAATATACACTTTTTTTTTGCTATTAGAAAAGTCTGTACAAATATCCTCGATAAAAGCTAGCCGAAGATTATGCTCTTTATAAATTAGGGATCCAAAACAAGCCCTTTTCAGTTTCTCCAAAACCTTTCAAAATCTAAAATACCATGGGAGAAACATAGAAAACACATTTCCTTCCACATTTTCCTATTTGTTCCTTTTGCTCCATTATGACTTGCAAGATACTAAAAGAAATACTATGAAAATCACAAAAAGAATAATCCACTTAAGCAAATAATAGTGCTCTTACCCAAACTGTCTAAATGCCTCCAAAAGTGATGAGCATACAAAAGGAACATCCTATATGATTGCCGAACATCATCTAACAAAGCAAAAAAATCTTTACTTTGGACACTATCTACGACAAAGAATCAGTAGATTGGAAACATTTCTAAGCATCAGTAAAATCCTAACCTTTAAGCCATCGATTTCTCGTTCTGTGGCGCTTTCGGGGCCACCGGGGATGGAAACAGAAATAGAGGAGGAAGCGAGAGACCGGTGTCCACGGCCACCTACCGCTGAAGTGTCATGGACTCTCTGAGACAACTCCCGAGGAGGAGAGTAGCTAATGTTTCCGTACGGCGGAACAGGATGCGGTGAAGGCTGAAGAGGAGGTTGTGGGTGGTGGTAAAGGAGTTGCTGCTGCCGCTGTTGTGGTGGTGGTGATTGTTGTTGTTGTTGTGGTTGTTGAGTGGCGGAGGTTGTTAATAATGCTAACTCTTCGGCTTGCACGAGCTGGTCCAGGAAATCGGCGTCCCATTCTTCAACTTCGAAACCCTCAGTCGCCATTTCAAGAGGAGAGCGTTTTGACCCGTGCTACAGCCAGTGCTCGAAACTGAGGCATGTGCCTGCATTCTACAATTTATGACCGCCCAAAAAAATGCATTATTCCTATTCTCATCTTCTGGATGGTGTGTTTTATGAGAATTTGCCTAAAATTTTGCAACAGAGCTTACCGTTGAATTTTTACGGGATCAATTATTTTTGAAGATATTTGTTAAAATTTTACTATAATACACTGTAAAAATTTTACAAGAAGCATTTGGATCTTTACAGATTAGATATTTTTCAGGATACGTACTGAATTTTTATAGGATTAAGTATTTTTGAAGATATTTGTTAAATTTTTATTGTAAATTATTATAAAAACATTATGAAAAACTTGTTGGTCTATATGGATAAGATATTTTTTGGAATATGTATCAAAAACTATACTCTAGTATTTTATCTCAATAACTTTTCACTTTTCACTCTAGTTATATTTTGAGATGTTTTTAAAATTTAAAATTTTATTATGATATTTTTAAAGATTTGCTGAATCCTTCCTACTACAACCATCCATTAGTAGCATCACTCACCTCCTCTCTTCTCTCTTCTTCTTTTACTCATATTTGTTGAATCCTTCCTACCACAATCATCCACTAGGGGCAGCACGATTGGATACCTATATCAAATGTGATTTGGTTTATTCAACCCTAATTTATCGAGTTAGCAATTTTTCGACACTAATCTGTCTTCGGATACCCAAGAATAAAAAAGGGGTGGGTCATAGGGTATCCAACTCTAATGCAAGAAGTAAGAACTTCATTAGCTAGTCCATAATTCCAATATTAATACTAAAATGTAACCCAAATCCAAATCTCAATTTTCTCAAACATTTCATCCAACAATCCATTACAAGTCATTCTCAAATATCCAATACAAATTAGAATTACAATATCTAATAGATAAATTTAATTTTCATTAGTACACAGTACATCACATTAAACAGAACCAATTTTTCAACTAAGAACATAAATCAAAACATTAAACATCAATGAAAAAAGTGTATGCATCTACAACACACTACAACACATTAAGAAGAACGAGTAATTCTTCAAATTTTCAATCTTCAATGTTAATAATAGAATGCTCCTCTGTCAAACTTGAAATTTTAACAAAACAAAAGCATCCAAAAATGAAATTGGCATAAGTTGAAACTCAAATCAATAAGATAATTTTTAAAACAAAGAAAACAAGAATATGAAAAGTATTACCTATTTCCATATCTTCAAGTTCAGCTAGGCTTTCTTCCAAATCAATGGGTTGATTACCCTTGTGAATCCATTCTTGTCCACAAATTATAACCTCCACCATTCTTGGAGTTAAAGAGATTTGAAAAAAATCCAACACAAGCCCTTCAATACTAAAACAGACTCTGAAGCAACTGTAGGCACCAAAATAGCTAATACATCTCTAGCAATTGCAGCAAAAATTAGGAACCTACAAGCATTATCTCTCCACCAATCCAATATGTGAAATTTTGGATAGTGAAGGACCTTCCTTCATTTCCATCAAGTAGATGTCCAATTCTATTTTATTATGAGTGCTATCCAATGTATCAGCTTTCTGAAAGTACCTTGCATACATATAATTTGATGCCCCATTAGCTGTAATTGTATCAATATCCATTTTATTCATTTCCCTAAGCTGAGTTTGACTTACCAAGTCCCTTTGAGAGAAAAAATATATATATAGTTCCTCTCTCTAAGTGAGAGCTTCCTTTCCACTGGGTGGGAGTAAGAGCCCGGCAAAATTCAAAATTCACAGTTTCAAAACTCAAAATACAAACTTCTTCCAAACAAACAACAGTGCAACCACAAACAACAACAGATCCTTACCAAAAAATCCAAACAAATGTAAAGGCAGAGAACATTGGAAGGCTCGAATTCAGAAAGCAGAGGACCGACACTCATTGAATTCCATGGTGTAATTAATAGTTCCACATTTATGATGTCTCAGATTGGCTGACCAGCTCCACTATTAGAGGCAAAAAGGCGAGAGGAAGGAAGGTTTTAAATGCTAGTGGACCTTTGTGGAAAGCAAGAAATTCAGGTATAACAGTTATGTATCACTCTACCATGCCTTAAATTCTGCATTTTTTTGCATGGCTAGGGTTGTATTGTGCCTATCTGGTAGTGTATTTACATAGAAAAGATAGTAGCTTGGGTCATTTTCTTCACTAGTTTTTCAACTTCTTTTCATTGGTTGGTAATAGCTAGAGGAATCCTGCTAGATTTCTTTAGATCTCATGGCGGAGGAACTAGAGGAAGTGTTAAAAAAATTTGCCTTGTCCGGTTTAGAACAAAATGGGACATGGATAGAGCTGGATGACATTGATGCAGGAGTGTCTGAGTGCTCTAATAGTATTATTGGGAAGATAAGAGGAGAAAAAATGGTAAACTTTACTGGGGTTAAGAACTTCATCACAGCAGCTTGGGGGTACCCAAAAGAATTATCAATAACAGAGTTGGGGCCTAATTTATTCTAGTTCTTTATCCCTAAACAAAATGACAGGTTAAGAATCCTCAATGGAGGGCCATGGGTGATTGATAGCCAAGTACTTGTGCTCAGTAGTTGCGAGGAAGGAATTAAAGAAAATACGGAAGCTTTTAAAATTGCCCCACAATGGGTACAAGTGTGGAATCTTCCAATTCATTGGATCTCTAAGGAAGTAGGAAGGAAAATTGGGATGGTATTGAAGTAGGTCAAGGAGGTGCTGATATTGTGAGAACCCTCACTTTAAAATACAATTTTCTAAACTACATGCCTTACTCTAAGAATGAAACCACGGATTATAAGCCCTAACATTGTATCCCCTATGTGTTATCGTATACTCTAAGAAATTAAAACGATTTTTCTTGAGTTAGTTTTAACTATTTCACCACTTATAATATACCCTTGCATAACATTCTACATGTATTAAAACAATTTCCATGCATTACATTTCATATCCTTTCACTTCAACTAAAACAATTTTTAGTTAGTTTTATTTTCCACCACTTACATTGTACCAAGTGGCTTTTATTTGTGGTTGGGACTTTATGTGAGATATTAGTGGTGTTAAATAGGTATTGGTACCTTTGGAAGGGTTGAAACATAATTAGTCAAAGGATTAATTGAAGTTGTGGACAAGAAGTGACCGTGTGGCCAAATCCTAGCCAAGCATTTTGTTGACTAAGGGTTAAGAGACAAATTTAAGTTGGACTTGGCCATTTTCTACTCCTTATGGCCGAATTTCTTAGGGCTTAGCAAGGAAGAGAGAGAGCTCCAACATCTTGCTTTCTAACCCTAGCTTAAACTTGAGCAAAAACCAAAAGAGAAAGAGTTTGAGTTAGTGAGAAATTTTCCTCCAATCTAGTGCTTGATTCAAGCTTGAAGTTCTCACTTTTGGTGGATTGATTTGGTGGCTCAAGCATCTTACAAGAAAGGTAAGTACACTTTAAATGGTAGTTTTATGGTAATATATCATGTGCATCAAAGTGTTAATGGCAAACTACAAGTTGTTTGATTAAGATTTGGAGTAATCTCTTGGAATAAACCAAAGAGTAGTTGAGTTAGGTGGCATGCCTACCAAGTGTTTGATGAAATGTTTGCACTTTGGTCATGGTTATTTATGAGGTGTGTGATCCTTAATCTTTGGTTTTATTGTGTTATATGAAGTACTTAATGCCGTGAGGGCAAACTAGAAGTTGCCCTAAACTAGGAATTGTGGTTAAAACTCTCGAACTAAAAAAGTAGTAAGTGAGTTAGTAAGTATGCCTACCATGTGTTTGATGACATGTTTGCACCTTGTTCATGTGTGTGTATGAGGTATTAACATGTTTTAAACCTCTTTTGAGTTAGATCTAATACTTGTTATGTGAAGCGAGTGAAAATCATAAAAGGGGTGAAAGTTAGAAGATTTTGGTGAAGGTGCTGTCCATAATTTTAAGGGCTTGCTGCCCTGTTTTGTTTTGGTATTTTTGTGCTTAATTTGGTTACAAATGTGAGGGATATATGTTGGGTTATGTGTGTGGAGGTTGTCTACAAAAAATTAGCCATTTTGGTTCGATGAATTTTGAGTTATAAATAAGGAGGCAAAACTGGACTAGGTCCAGAAATTTTCTGACCAGCAATCTTGTGAAGGTCATAACGATTTACTCGATGATCAGAATTGAGTGCCGTTTGTTGAATTTGAAAGAAGACTCTTAGAGCTTTAAAATGGTACCAAGCTCATTTTCTGGTTCGTCCCGAGCGATTCGTGGCGAGTCTTGAAAGTTGGCTGCCCGGTTATTACTGTTCATCCGAGACTGTCCAGAAAATTCATTTGGTTGCTTGATTTTGAACCACTTACGTTGGGATTTTGGAAATGGTTTCTTCTAAAAACATATAGCCATATAAATCTAGTTTCCAATGCCATCAACGGAATCTAATTCAGACTTGCCTACAGTGAATTATAACTATTTTCCCGAGACTGCCGGGCAAGACTATTCAACCCGAAAAAGAAAACCTTAAGCCTAAATGAAACATTTTTTTGCTAAGCTTTCATGTACACACTAAACTTGTTTTCTCATGAACTTTTATCATGGTATAGACCTCATTTGCTTGCCGGATTAAGTAGATTAGACTACTCACTTGGTTTCTGAATGAACCTATAATTTAGTGAGGAACGAATCTAATTGTTAACGATTTCACTCGTTGCCCTAGGTTTGGGGAACCGTAACTGAGATGTTTAACGTTGATTACTACTTTTGCTGGACAGGTGAGTGTTCCACTACTTGCTACCTATTATGTGAAATATCTGAAATACTTGATTGTTAACTGTTGGAGCCAAATACGGTTTTTATAAAATGGAGGCGAGTGTGTACTTTATCGCACCCGTCCTCCCTTATTTTTCACTGAAGCTCTACATACTATTATTATGAGATGTGATATCTCCATGAATGCCTGTGATTGAGTTGTTTGGGTGATATCCATCAACTACTGCTACTGTTTGGGTACCCAACCTCATAGGTGAGTTGGTTGTATCGAGCCAGCAAGGGCTTGGTCGAGAAGACCGATAAACCTTGAGGACTGTTTACTGTACACTGGAAATCGAATGTTGCTTGGAGGTCCCTGGTGAAGCATAGCCATTGTGCTTGCTTGTTGTGTTGTCCAACACCACCAGTGGTAAAATCCTCGATTTGATCCTGTTTCTTTGGAATCCTTGAGTATTGGAAACTCGGATTCCTGGTATACTCGAGCATTACCAAACTACTGTTTATGGAGTGCGGCCCGATGGGGGGTTGATTGGTGGACGGAGACTGCTGAAAGCGGTGTTCTACGGACTTTATATCCTGTAAATGCAAACGTTGATGGAGTGTCAACGGAACCGGTAATGATCAAGCTCAAGTGGATTTGGCTTTTGGAAGCCACCTGTATCCTTGAATTGAACTGTGATTTAACTGTTATTTTACTATATGGTGTTTATTTGGCTATTTTGTGATCTTACATGGCTATGTGTTTACTTGTCTTATTTAGAACCTCACTGGGCGTTAGCTCACCCCACTCCCTTTGTTTTCTTTAACAGATCGGGAAGGGATTTGATCAAGAGCTTTCTTAGCTTTATTTTGATTGTACTTGCGTTTTGAGGTTGTAACCTTGTTTAAGCAGACTTGTAAGTTTAAATTCTTAAGTATGACTTATGCTATGTAATTTTAAGTGTGGAGTGGTAAGTTGAATGTGATGATATATGTACTAAATTGGATCGTTGGATTGGTGATTATATGTTAATTAGGGTTTCAATTCCCTGCATCGGAAGATGTTTCCTCCGTTTCATTGATGATATTAGTTCTTTGAACGACTTAGTCCTGGCGAGAGCTGGGCAGGCAGCCAGCTGATACCCTAGGGTTCGCCCTAGGGAGAGGTGGGGCTGTCACAGTTGGTATCAGAGCTTAGGCTTCAGATCTTTGTAGAGTATCCTAGACATAAAAGTTTAGGATGTTGGACTGTGGGATTGGTTTGAAAGTTAAGTGATCACTGGAAGGAAAAAAAAAATTTTGAGCCTAGGTTTGAATTGGTTTGGGCGAGTTAGGAATTTTCGACTTGAGAATTATATTTGATTATTTTCCCTTAAGAGTACTTAAGTTTATCTACACTTTGTGTTGCCTGGATGAATCTAGCGGCCCTAGTAATAGACCGGTTGGCGAGCCATCCCGTGGGGACTTACCGATGATTAAGTATCAAATCAGGCACGGAGGCCTAGAGCCTATTGGGGCTTATCTAATCACTACAAGTGGTGTGAGTGTCTGCAAATTTTACCTATTCTAATGGAGTAGTGTTGGCCGTTGTGAAGGAGCGAAAGTTGCTTGCCCGGGACAATGCTAGGCTTAAAGTTGAAGTCAATCAACTAAAGGAAACTACTAAAATGCAAGCCGATCGAATTAAGGAGCACGGGTATGATATGGTTGAAGGCCATGAAAGGATTGGTAAATCTTTGTCTGTAGCTTGGAGAAGCTCGGGAACGCGTTTAGGGGGCAATAAAAGTGAGGAATAGAGCCGAGTCAATCCTGAATGTTTGTGATGACCTGTTTGGGGACTTCAGTGGACTTAAGTGGTGAAGTCTCTAACATTGGAGACGAGGCAAGTGTTGACCTTACCCAGACCGGAGAAGGGTTAGCTAGTCCCGCATCAAACTAAGCCTACACCTCTAGGCTACTACTTTGGATGATTTTGACTACTATACATAGAAAGGATAAGGGATGTGGTGACTCGGTGGTTGTACAATTTTCTTTTGACTACTTGCACTGGATTTTTGCTTGATATGACTGTATGACTGTATTTGTATCTGTGAGTCTCGTACCTGATACTTTTGGTCTAGTTATCTTACAAACAACTACTATGAGCCTTGGAATGTATAATACTTTGACTTTGACTGTGACTGTGAATTGGACTGTGACTGTTATGGTGACTTTGACCTCGACTTTATTACGGCATTGGCATTTAATTGCTTTATATTTTCACTCGCTTATTGTGACTTCGATTTCATTTTATTTGACTTTTGAAAAGGAATAAGCATCTGTCATGTACCAACACGTACTTACCCATTGGTTAAAATACTTGGACTCTAGACCAGTGCGTAATAAAGGAGAATAGGTCCAGGACCAAGAAGAGGAATAAAGATTTGTAATCAATTAGAACCAGAGACCCGGAGGTGGAGTAGGAGACCAGGTAGCTACAGCTATCAATCGTATGACTGATCTACTGTTTACTGGCCCGTTCGTTGACCAACAAGGTCAAACACCAGGTAACTAGTAAAGGAACCTTGAAGTAAGTGAAGATACAGCCCTGAATCAGTTTCAAAAGTTCACACCTCCTAAATTTCTTGGAGAACTAGATCCCGAAATTGCCGAGAACTGGTTTGAAAGAATGGAAGATATTTTGCTGCTTCGCGTGGTCTCTGCGCGAAGTGAGCTTGTGGCCAAGTGGTGTTATTGTTCTGATTATGTGAGTCAGTGGAAAGGACTAGGTGCTCTTTTTGGGCGTAAGCTATGAATCATGACTGTTATAAGCGTAAACCCTTTATCATGATACTTGGGGAAGGTAGATATGTACGTCGGGTAGGAATCTCTAATATGTGTGATTTACTCTTGAGACTGGCCGGCTCGAGTTGTGAATTACCTTATTGTGGATTCTTGTACTTGAATAACAAAAAGTGGAGAGCCCTAGAATAAGGGTCTGTATCTTGATTGCACTTGAGACAAGTTTTAATGGCAAAAGTCAAGGCACGAAAGATCCTAATATTTGACCTAGTTATTGGACTGATTGAGGGAATGAATCTCGGAAGCTATCATGGACTAATCTCAAAATAGTCTGACAGGGTTTCTATAGACGGTGGCTAGATTGTACTGTACGTCAAGAAATTTGCACTGAAGACCTATTTCCTTCACCCATGACTGTGAAGACATGATAAGTGTTTATTTCGAATGTGAGGCGGTTTGATTACAACTATATGGATATTTCTACTCCTCTTGTGACATTCTTTCCTATGCTTCCTTGATACCTATCCACTAATGTCTAAGTATGGACTTGACTCGATTATGATCATGGCGAGATCGTGAGTTTTGGAATTATGCATGGGAATTTGAGAAAAGAATTGGATTCTATACCTGTATGCAAGAGCTTGAGATAGGATGTAGAAGTTCCGACACATAAAGTACGCTTTAGGGTTGCTATGTGCATAAGTGATAAGGATACTCTCGTATTGAAATTCCCGAATAAGAATGAGTGGCATTGTATTTTGAGCTATTAGCCTACCTGTATTCTACTATCTTGTTTATCTCACTTGAGGATAGCTACATTTAATTCCTTGTGGTATGATCGGAGGAGAATGAATTTAAAAGTTATATGACTAGAGTTTCCAATTGTAATTAGTTACTTACTTTGCTCCTTTGATTTACTGGCAAGCTACTATCGAGATAAGTGAATTAGTGAGATGACAAATGTGACTGATCTGCATAAGAAAATAGAGGTTATTCAAAAAGAAATAGAGTTTCAAAAGAGATGAACCGAGTACTGGGAAAGATGATGGGAACCAAAATACCTAGAGAACATTGAACTATTGCATCAGAACATACGATTGAAAGGAAATATGAAGGGGTTCCAGAAGAGGTACAGAATAAGTTTGTACCAGTACATTTGCCTAGTTGAATAGCCATTAATGAGGTTTTTGCCTGGATAAGTTATAATCATTGGACTATGCATAGTGACATTTTTATATAGCAAGATGTATTCCCTAAGGAACAGTGGACTTGGTACCTGCTGTTTTAATAAGTGCTATGAAATATTGGTGGTGGTGCAGTATTGGATCCTTATCCCTGAGTTTATTGCCCTACTTTGGTCTTTGAGTTAAAAATTTATCGTTTGTCGCTCGAAGGGAAGAAATGATTTAATGTACAGTGTATGGGTTAAAGAGCTAGCAAGAATAGTAACCATGTTGTAACTCTTCTTTCTATCGAGATTAAGGTTTGCGTCACATTTTTCACCTTGATTAAATCAACAATTTGACCGAATTGTCTTCATCTTCCCTCTTACTTGGCCGAACCAAGAGAGAAGAGAAACCAAAGAGAGACCTCCAACTCCAACCTCAATTTTGTACTTGAATCTAAAGTTACTCCATGGAAATGTTAACTAAGAAAGATTTCAAGGTATTGGTGGAGTGATTTTTGAGGAAGAAGCCCTGAATTTCCATCTTTCTTGAGGTTACAAAATAACTTTGGCTAGCAATTTTCCTCTACTCCCAATATAGGTAAACTAGTGGATTAAGGTAGTATTTTTGGCAGCTTTATGGAAAATTTCATGGGTTGAAGTAGTGTTTTGGTAATTTAAAGTTTTATGGTGAATTTTCTACCACACGTCATGCTTAAGTATTGACCATCGTCTGATAGCTTTGGTATGACTTGCCTAAAGAAAATTCTAGCTTGTGATTAAGAATTTCAGTTTCGAATTTCATTTTGCTAAACTTGAGTAGACGACGGTTATATGCTTGATATAGTGAGATGTAGTGAGATGTTGGCTTGGTATGTATACGCTTGAGTTAAAGCTATTTTCTGGAAAGAATGAAGCCTTGAATTGGCTGAAAAAGTAGTAAACACAAAAGATGTACCGCTGAAAATTTGTCCGCAGGAAACCTTGGGCAGTTTTAGGAAACCTGTTATATCTTGATAAAAAAAAGAATTGAGTTTTGTTTGTTATTTTTTCAACTAGATTCAGAGTACTATCAACTGTGAAAAGTCCAGTATTGTTCTCAATTCCCATGAATATCTGTGATTTTGCAAAATTGACTAAAATCGCATACATGTTCTGTCTTTTACTGGGTGGAACTGAAAATTTAGGTGGGAATTTGACTGACTTGTGGATTGGATCTTACAATGGAACCTTCTAGAAAGTTGTAACCCTTTGAATCTATTTTTTCGACCGTATAAAGTTTATAAATTGTGGACTTAAGAAGCTTGAGATATGATTTTTCAAATGATATCATGCAATACTCTGAAAAAAAAAATTAAAAAGGACATTCGTGCAAAATATCCTGAACTAAGAAGAGAATTTCGAGGACGAAATTCTTTAAAGGGGGAGAGAGTGTGAGAACCCTCACTTTAAAATACAATTTTCTAAACTACATGCCTTACTCTAAGAATGAAACCACGGATTATAAGCCCCAACATTGTATCCCCTATGTGTTATCGTATACTCTAAGAAATTAAAACGATTTTTCTTGAGTTAGTTTTAACTATTTCACCACTTATAATATACCCTTGCATAGCATTCTACATGTATTAAAATAATTTCCATGCATTACATTTCATATCCTTTCACTTCAACTAAAACAATTTTTAGTTAGTTTTATTTTCCACCACTTACATTGTACCAAGTGGCTTTTATTTGTGGTTGGGACTTTATGTGAGATATTAGTGGTGTTAAATAGGTATTGGTACATTTGGAAGGGTTGAAACATAATTAGTCAAAGGATTAATTGAAGTTGTGGACAAGAAGTGACCGTGTGGCCAAATCCTAGCCAAGCATTTTGTTGACTAAGGGTTAAGAGACAAATTTAAGTTGGACTTGGCCATTTTCTACTCCTTATGGCCGAATTTCTTAGGGCTTAGCAAGGAAGAGAGAGAGCTCCAACATCTTGCTTTCTAACCCTAGCTTAAACTTGAGCAAAAACCAAAAGAGAAAGAGTTTGAGTTAGTGAGAAATTTTCCTCCAATCTAGTGCTTGATTCAAGCTTGAAGTTCTCACTTTTGGTGGATTGATTTGGTGGCTCAAGCATCTTACAAGAAAGGTAAGTACACTTTAAATGGTAGTTTTATGGTAATATATCATGTGCATCAAAGTGTTAATGGCAAACTACAAGTTGTTTGATTAAGATTTGGAGTAATCTCTTGGAATAAACCAAAGAGTAGTTGAGTTAGGTGGCATGCCTACCAAGTGTTTGATGAAATGTTTGCACTTTGGTCATGGTTATTTATGAGGTGTGTGATCCTTAATCTTTGGTTTTATTGTGTTATATGAAGTACTTAATGCCGTGAGGGCAAACTAGAAGTTGCCCTAAACTAGGAATTGTGGTTAAAACTCTCGAACTAAAAAAGTAGTAAGTGAGTTAGTAAGTATGCCTACCATGTGTTTGATGACATGTTTGCACCTTGTTCATGTGTGTGTATGAGGTATTAACATGTTTTAAACCTCTTTTGAGTTAGATCTAATACTTGTTATGTGAAACGAGTGAAAATCATAAAAGGGGTGAAAGTTAGAAGATTTTGGTGAAGGTGCTGTCCATAATTTTAAGGGCTTGCTGCCCTGTTTTGTTTTGGTATTTTTGTGCTTAATTTGGCTACAAATGTGAGGGATATATGTTGGGTTATGTGTGTGGAGGTTGTCTACAAAAAATTAGCCATTTTGGTTCGATGAATTTTGAGTTATAAATAAGGAGGCAAAACTGGACTAGGTCCAGAAATTTTCTGACCAGCAATCTTGTGAAGGTCATAACGATTTACTCGATGATCAGAATTGAGTGCCGTTTGTTGAATTTGAAAGAAGACTCTTAGAGCTTTAAAATGGTACCAAGCTCATTTTCTGGTTCGTCCCGAGCGATTCGTGGCGAGTCTTGAAAGTTGGCTGCCCGGTTATTACTGTTCATCCGAGACTGTCCAGAAAATTCATTTGGTTGCTTGATTTTGAACCACTTACGTTGGGATTTTGGAAATGGTTTCTTCTAAAAACATATAGCCATATAAATCTAGTTTCCAATGCCATCAACGGAATCTAATTCAGACTTGCCTACAGTGAATTATAACTATTTTCCCGAGACTGCCGGGCAAGACTATTCAACCCGAAAAAGAAAACCTTAAGCCTAAATGAAACATTTTTTTGCTAAGCTTTCATGTACACACTAAACTTGTTTTCTCATGAACTTTTATCATGGTATAGACCTCATTTGCTTGCCGGATTAAGTAGATTAGACTACTCACTTGGTTTCTGAATGAACCTATAATTTAGTGAGGAACGAATCTAATTGTTAACGATTTCACTCGTTGCCCTAGGTTTGGGGAACCGTAACTGAGATGTTTAACGTTGATTACTACTTTTGCTGGACAGGTGAGTGTTCCACTACTTGCTACCTATTATGTGAAATATCTGAAATACTTGATTGTTAACTGTTGGAGCCAAATACGGTTTTTATAAAATGGAGGCGAGTGTGTACTTTATCGCACCCGTCCTCCCTTATTTTTCACTGAAGCTCTACATACTATTATTATGAGATGTGATATCTCCATGAATGCCTGTGATTGAGTTGTTTGGGTGATATCCATCAACTACTGCTACTGTTTGGGTACCCAACCTCATAGGTGAGTTGGTTGTATCGAGCCAGCAAGGGCTTGGTCGAGAAGACCGATAAACCTTGAGGACTGTTTACTGTACACTGGAAATCGAATGTTGCTTGGAGGTCCCTGGTGAAGCATAGCCATTGTGCTTGCTTGTTGTGTTGTCCAACACCACCAGTGGTAAAATCCTCGATTTGATCCTGTTTCTTTGGAATCCTTGAGTATTGGAAACTCGGATTCCTGGTATACTCGAGCATTACCAAACTACTGTTTATGGAGTGCGGCCCGATGGGGGGTTGATTGGTGGACGGAGACTGCTGAAAGCGGTGTTCTACGGACTTTATATCCTGTAAATGCAAACGTTGATGGAGTGTCAACGGAACCGGTAATGATCAAGCTCAAGTGGATTTGGCTTTTGGAAGCCACCTGTATCCTTGAATTGAACTGTGATTTAACTGTTATTTTACTATATGGTGTTTATTTGGCTATTTTGTGATCTTACATGGCTATGTGTTTACTTGTCTTATTTAGAACCTCACTGGGCGTTAGCTCACCCCACTCCCTTTGTTTTCTTTAACAGATCGGGAAGGGATTTGATCAAGAGCTTTCTTAGCTTTATTTTGATTGTACTTGCGTTTTGAGGTTGTAACCTTGTTTAAGCAGACTTGTAAGTTTAAATTCTTAAGTATGACTTATGCTATGTAATTTTGAGTGTGGAGTGGTAAGTTGAATGTGATGATATATGTACTAAATTGGATCGTTGGATTGGTGATTATATATTAATTAGGGTTTCAATTCCCTGCATCGGAAGATGTTTCCTCCGTTTCATTGATGATATTAGTTCTTTGAACGACTTAGTCCTGGCGAGAGCTGGGCAGGCAGCCAGCTGATACCCTAGGGTTCGCCCTAGGGAGAGGTGGGGCTGTCACAGTTGGTATCAGAGCTTAGGCTTCAGATCTTTGTAGAGTATCCTAGACATAAAAGTTTAGGATGTTGGACTGTGGGATTGGTTTGAAAGTTAAGTGATCACTGGAAGGAAAAAAAAATTTTTGAGCCTAGGTTTGAATTGGTTTGGGCGAGTTAGGAATTTTCGACTTGAGAATTATATTTGATTATTTTCCCTTAAGAGTACTTAAGTTTATCTACACTTTGTGTTGCCTGGATGAATCTAGCGGCCCTAGTAATAGACCGGTTGGCGAGCCATCCCGTGGGGACTTACCGATGATTAAGTATCAAATCAGACACGGAGGCCTAGAGCCTATTGGGGCTTATCTAATCACTACAAGTGGTGTGAGTGTCTGCAAATTTTACCTATTCTAATGGAGTAGTGTTGGCCGTTGTGAAGGAGCGAAAGTTGCTTGCCCGGGACAATGCTAGGCTTAAAGTTGAAGTCAATCAACTAAAGGAAACTACTAAAATGCAAGCCGATCGAATTAAGGAGCACGGGTATGATATGGTTGAAGGCCATGAAAGGATTGGTAAATCTTTGTCTGTAGCTTGGAGAAGCTCGGGAACGCGTTTAGGGGGCAATAAAAGTGAGGAATAGAGCCGAGTCAATCCTGAATGTTTGTGATGACCTGTTTGGGGACTTCAGTGGACTTAAGTGGTGAAGTCTCTAACATTGGAGACGAGGCAAGTGTTGACCTTACCCAGACCGGAGAAGGGTTAGCTAGTCCCGCATCAAACTAAGCCTACACCTCTAGGCTACTACTTTGGATGATTTTGACTACTATACATAGAAAGGATAAGGGATGTGGTGACTCGGTGGTTGTACAATTTTCTTTTGACTACTTGCACTGGATTTTTGCTTGATATGACTGTATGACTGTATTTGTATCTGTGAGTCTCGTACCTGATACTTTTGGTCTAGTTATCTTACAAACAACTACTATGAGCCTTGGAATGTATAATACTTTGACTTTGACTGTGACTGTGAATTGGACTGTGACTGTTATGGTGACTTTGACCTCGACTTTATTACGGCATTGGCATTTAATTGCTTTATATTTTCACTCGCTTATTGTGACTTCGATTTCATTTTATTTGACTTTTGAAAAGGAATAAGCATCTGTCATGTACCAACACGTACTTACCCATTGGTTAAAATACTTGGACTCTAGACCAGTGCGTAATAAAGGAGAATAGGTCCAGGACCAAGAAGAGGAATAAAGATTTGTAATCAATTAGAACCAGAGACCCGGAGGTGGAGTAGGAGACCAGGTAGCTACAGCTATCAATCGTATGACTGATCTACTGTTTACTGGCCCGTTCGTTGACCAACAAGGTCAAACACCAGGTAACTAGTAAAGGAACCTTGAAGTAAGTGAAGATACAGCCCTGAATCAGTTTCAAAAGTTCACACCTCCTAAATTTCTTGGAGAACTAGATCCGAAATTGCCGAGAACTGGTTTGAAAGAATGGAAGATATTTTGCTGCTTCGCGTGGTCTCTGCGCGAAGTGAGCTTGTGGCCAAGTGGTGTTATTGTTCTGATTATGTGAGTCAGTGGAAAGGACTAGGTGCTCTTTTTGGGCGTAAGCTATGAATCATGACTGTTATAAGCGTAAACCCTTTATCATGATACTTGGGGAAGGTAGATATGTACGTCGGGTAGGAATCTCTAATATGTGTGATTTACTCTTGAGACTGGCCGGCTCGAGTTGTGAATTACCTTATTGTGGATTCTTGTACTTGAATAACAAAAAGTGGAGAGCCCTAGAATAAGGGTCTGTATCTTGATTGCACTTGAGACAAGTTTTAATGGCAAAAGTCAAGGCACGAAAGATCCTAATATTTGACCTAGTTATTGGACTGATTGAGGGAATGAATCTCGGAAGCTATCATGGACTAATCTCAAAATAGTCTGACAGGGTTTCTATAGACGGTGGCTAGATTGTACTGTACGTCAAGAAATTTGCACTGAAGACCTATTTCCTTCACCCATGACTGTGAAGACATGATAAGTGTTTATTTCGAATGTGAGGCGGTTTGATTACAACTATATGGATATTTCTACTCCTCTTGTGACATTCTTTCCTATGCTTCCTTGATACCTATCCACTAATGTCTAAGTATGGACTTGACTCGATTATGATCATGGCGAGATCGTGAGTTTTGGAATTATGCATGGGAATTTGAGAAAAGAATTGGATTCTATACCTGTATGCAAGAGCTTGAGATAGGATGTAGAAGTTCCGACACATAAAGTACGCTTTAGGGTTGCTATGTGCATAAGTGATAAGGATACTCTCGTATTGAAATTCCCGAATAAGAATGAGTGGCATTGTATTTTGAGCTATTAGCCTACCTGTATTCTACTATCTTGTTTATCTCACTTGAGGATAGCTACGTTTAATTCCTTGTGGTATGATCGGAGGAGAATGAATTTAAAAGTTATATGACTAGAGTTTCCAATTGTAATTAGTTACTTACTTTGCTCCTTTGATTTACTGGCAAGCTACTATCGAGATAAGTGAATTAGTGAGATGACAAATGTGACTGATCTGCATAAGAAAATAGAGGTTATTCAAAAAGAAATAGAGTTTCAAAAGAGATGAACTGAGTACTGGGAAAGATGATGGGAACCAAAATACCTAGAGAACATTGAACTATTGCATCAGAACATACGATTGAAAGGAAATATGAAGGGGTTCCAGAAGAGGTACAGAATAAGTTTGTACCAGTACATTTGCCTAGTTGAATAGCCATTAATGAGGTTTTTGCCTGGATAAGTTATAATCATTGGACTATGCATAGTGACATTTTTATATAGCAAGATGTATTCCCTAAGGAACAGTGGACTTGGTACCTGCTGTTTTAATAAGTGCTATGAAATATTGGTGGTGGTGCAGTATTGGATCCTTATCCCTGAGTTTATTGCCCTACTTTGGTCTTTGAGTTAAAAATTTATCGTTTGTCGCTCGAAGGGAAGAAATGATTTAATTTACAGTGTATGGGTTAAAGAGCTAGCAAGAATAGTAACCATGTTGTAACTCTTCTTTCTATCGAGATTAAGGTTTGCGTCACATTTTTCACCTTGATTAAATCAACAATTTGACCGAATTGTCTTCATCTTCCCTCTTACTTGGCCGAACCAAGAGAGAAGAGAAACCAAAGAGAGACCTCCAACTCCAACCTCAATTTTGTACTTGAATCTGAAGTTACTTGTGAGAACCCGTAAAACCCTAATTATTTTCTTAGGGTTTAGTTCCCTTTAATTGCATGTTTTCTGCATTTTCTGGTTTAGAAATATTTTCTTAGTGGATTTTATGAGCAATTATAGTTTTAAGATGATTTTTCTAGCATTGGAGAATTTTTAGAAAATTAAGAGTAAATAGTGGACGTGGGACCCACTAGTGCGAAAAGTTCGGAAAAATTCGGCCAATAAGGTTAAGTTTCGGATACTGTTTAAAATTTATCGGGTGTTAAGTGATAAGTAGAATGTGTGAAGTGATTGATGTGAGAGAGGAAAGAAAGATAAGAATGCATTTATGGAGGTGACAAGTGTCACCTCCTCATTGGAAGTTTTTTTAAGAATTACTATTCCCAATTTTGACTTTTTTGACCAAAGGATTATATATCAAAAAAATGCACAAAAAATCACCATTTTTCTTCTCTTGTTGGCCGGCCACCTTGAGCAAGGAAGGAAGAAACTTTCTTCACCATTCAAGCTTCTACTTGTTGCAAATCAACCAAAAACATTGGTTACATCCAATTCCATTCCATACAATCTTACCTTCTAGTGCTAGTAAGTTGTTTATTGAAGCTTGGTTGAAGGTTTAAGGTGTTCAACAGCCTCTTCTCTCTTGTTTCTTGGTAAGTGAAGCTTGAACACCCTCTTACACCCTATGAAGCTTAAATTATGCTTAGTAGTGCTTGAAGTGCTGAAATTTCTGGTTTTATCTTGGTTTGAAGTGATTTGGTGAAGTTTTTCATTTTATTGATGATTTTTCTGGTTTAATATGATCTTGATGTTGGGTGCTTGTATGATGGATTGTAATGGTTGGAAATGACTCTAGTGAGTGTGAATTGTGGTTAAATGCAATCAATTTTGGATTTGGTGTGAAAATTGAAAAGTTAGGGTTCTTAAATCCCCTATTCTGTCCGAAATTTTAGGTCATAGCTAGAGGCCGAATTGGACTTTGCTCAAAACATGAAAGTTGTAGGTATTGGTGAGTAAGAAGTGCCTGCAAAATTTCAGGGAATTTGGAGTAGTATAGAGAGAGTTATGCCGTTTTTACTGTTGCTATTTTTGGTGAACAGAATGTGCGGAACTGCGATAGTAATTGCCTATTTTGACTGGATTTGGTTTGGATTTTGAAGTTGGTGTCTTCTGATGAAATGTTACTGGATGTCTTAGCTATCATATGCCTTTGGAATTTTGGCATTTGGACTTGTATAGACTGAGTTATAGTAATTACAGTTTTCTGTGTTTTGCAAACCTGTTTTGGTAATTCTGGTATAGTATTTGGCACTTTCGACCTAGTTAAGCTAGGAACTGGATTGAGTGCCCTTCTACATTGTTGTAGCCCTGTTTCATAGCTTCGAATCGGTGGGTCTTACACCCCCAACCGATAACCGTAGTGAAATTGACGCCATTACCGCATTATAAGATCAAACACGGTTTTTCTATTAAGGCTTAAGTTAAGGTCATATATTAATTGCTGGTTTGCTACCATGTTTATTTATGCATATGAGACCCTATTGGGGTTGTGTTCAGCATTGTTTTATGACTCGTCGTCGAGTCTCTCTTAGGGCTTGCTTTCATTTTGGTTGTTTCCTAGCTAACTTTTGTACTTGTACCACTTTGAGCCCTGTACGGCTTTTGGGAAATGAGATGACCTTTGGTGTGAAATGTTGGGGCTAATTTGAGGAAATAATGAAGCCTTAATGGCTGGAAAAGTAAGAAATTTAGGGGAAGTGCTGCCCGATTTTCTAGGCCGTTTGGTTCTTTTAAGTTGGATTTGCCTTTTGGTAGAAATGAAAGGGCTTTTGGGTTGTTTGCGCCTAGGTCTTCATGCTACCGTTTCGTTTCCAAGGGAATCGTGTTTTTTTTTGCATTCTTGCACTAGTATTTATTTGGCAAGGCGTACGACGTGTAGTCGAGCCTCACATGTGCATTCTGTTTACTCGATTCTGGAAGTAAAACCTTCAATTGGTTTATTTTGGTTATTTTAGGGTTTCTTGGCGATTAAGGCCAATCTGAAGTGAAAACTTTTGAAGTTGAGCCGGTGAGTGTACCACTCCCCTCCATTGCTATTTAACTTGATTTCTGCTCTGCAATCTGTTTATTTGTTCGAGACGAGTGTGTACTTTATCACACTCGTTCTCTAGTCTGCTCATATGCCAATTTACTATGCAAAAATTTGAATCTGTTATCTGTGTCTGCATCTGTTCGGATTTCTGTTCGGATTTCTATGACCTATGAGCTCAATCCTGTGGCTAAGTTATTCGAGTCGGGCCGGCAAGGGCCTGGACGATTAGATAACGAACCACGGTAGTCTGTTCGGGGATTTTGGGTATTGAGACCCTTGATTCCGGGTATACTCGAGTATTACCATTTTGTTCGTTTGAGGTGAGCGGGCCCGGTAAAGGGGTGTTTGGTGGACGGAATTCGGTGATAAGAGGGGTCTACGGACGCATTGGTTCTATATACGTTGACGGAGAGTCAACCGGTTTGGATCAAGTATTGTGCTGGAAATTTGGCTCCTGAGAGCCACCCGTATCCTTCTGATTTGAATCATTGGTTCCTTTGCTTTACATCTGACATGTGTATCTGATTTGTTAAATGTGAAATGCCATGATTTTAATGCTATCTGTTTGGTACCTCATTGAGCGCAAGCTCACCCCTTTCCGTTCCTTTTGTTTTCCTTACAGGAAAATAAACCCTTTTGGTCTGGATTTGACAAATGGCTGCCAAATTGAGCTAGTTGAACATATCTTTTGTATAGCTCATGTATTAAAACCCTAAGTGTACTTTTGGGGCGTTTTCTCTTTTGATTTGGCAAACCGTGTGTATATATTAACTTTTGAAAACTTTTGTATGTCATTTTGATTTGAAAACGCTAAAGTTCAGATGTGAATGTTTGTTGGCTATTTCGGTTGGGTTCTGACGGGTCGGTCACTATTCATGACCGACTCCGGATTTCATTTTTTAATTTTGGGTTATTTTACCATTTTGACCTGTTTACGCTCCTTTGTAAGTTCCGGATCGCAATAGATAGCTCTAATCTGATCCGTAGTCCTGGCGAGAGCTGGGCAGGCAGTCCGCTAACCCCTTTGGTTCGCCTTAGGGGAAAGTGGGGCTGTTACAATTGGTATCAGAGCCACTTCGCGTGGTCTCTGCGCGGAGTGAGACTGGGCCAAGTGGTGTTGTGGTCCTAATTTCATGAATATGTCTAAGTGCTCGTTTGAGCGTAAGTTATGAACCGGGCATGTGATAAGTGTACGAATCATTATCATAGGACTCGAGGAAGCTAGGTATGTATGTCGGGTAGGAATCTTTAATAAGGATGGTTTACTTTTGGGACCGGCCGGCTCGAGTTGTGAATTATCTTAGATGGGATTCTTGCGCCCGGATACGAAAGATATGAGGGCCTAGGTTAGAAAGGATTTGGTGAACTAGAAAGGCCATTCCTCGGTGGATCGTCTATGTTTGTACTTGACTTAACTGGCTGTATGTATGTGTGCGGCCTAATTTTGACCGACTTGTATATATGCGTTGATCTTGTTTGGAATGTATAAATGTGTGTTATCATAAAAGTTTTGAGTGTTACTTACATGTATCGTGCTTATTTTGGTTTAGCATTCTTGCCTAGACCGAGTGAAACTTATGGAAGGAACACGAAGTGGTCGGGGACGTGGGCGCGGAACTAGACAACCCACGCCGGTTAGGGAAACGGGGGAAACCTCTACTGGACCCAATCCTGAATCCCAAATAGACCCCAATGTGCAGATAGCTGCCGCTATGCAGCAAATGACAAACCTACTAGCACAAGTAGTACAACAACAGGGCCAAAACCCAAACCCTAACCCCGGGAACCCTGGTAACCACGTCGAGAGCGAGGATAGAGCTCTCGAACGTTTTCAAAAGTTTTCCCCGCCAACGTTTATTGGGGGACCCGACCCCGACGTTGCTGAGAAGTGGCTTGAGAAAATGGTTGATATATTCGCGGCCCTACACTACCCTGACGAAAGGCAGGTCACTTTTGCCGTGTTCCAACTGGAGGGAGTTGCCCAGTACTGTGAAAAGTCCAGTATTGTTCTCAATTCCCATGAATATCTGTGATTTTGCAAAATTGACTAAAATCGCATACATGTTCTGTCTTTTACTGGGTGGAACTGAAAATTTAGGTGGGAATTTGACTGACTTGTGGATTGGATCTTACAATGGAACCTTCTAGAAAGTTGTAACCCTTTGAATCTATTTTTTCGACCGTATAAAGTTTATAAATTGTGGACTTAAGAAGCTTGAGATATGATTTTTCAAATGATATCATGCAATACTCTGAAAAAAAAAATTAAAAAGGACATTCGTGCAAAATATCCTGAACTAAGAAGAGAATTTCGAGGACGAAATTCTTTAAAGGGGGAGAGAGTGTGAGAACCCTCACTTTAAAATACAATTTTCTAAACTACATGCCTTACTCTAAGAATGAAACCACGGATTATAAGCCCCAACATTGTATCCCCTATGTGTTATCGTATACTCTAAGAAATTAAAACGATTTTTCTTGAGTTAGTTTTAACTATTTCACCACTTATAATATACCCTTGCATAGCATTCTACATGTATTAAAATAATTTCCATGCATTACATTTCATATCCTTTCACTTCAACTAAAACAATTTTTAGTTAGTTTTATTTTCCACCACTTACATTGTACCAAGTGGCTTTTATTTGTGGTTGGGACTTTATGTGAGATATTAGTGGTGTTAAATAGGTATTGGTACATTTGGAAGGGTTGAAACATAATTAGTCAAAGGATTAATTGAAGTTGTGGACAAGAAGTGACCGTGTGGCCAAATCCTAGCCAAGCATTTTGTTGACTAAGGGTTAAGAGACAAATTTAAGTTGGACTTGGCCATTTTCTACTCCTTATGGCCGAATTTCTTAGGGCTTAGCAAGGAAGAGAGAGAGCTCCAACATCTTGCTTTCTAACCCTAGCTTAAACTTGAGCAAAAACCAAAAGAGAAAGAGTTTGAGTTAGTGAGAAATTTTCCTCCAATCTAGTGCTTGATTCAAGCTTGAAGTTCTCACTTTTGGTGGATTGATTTGGTGGCTCAAGCATCTTACAAGAAAGGTAAGTACACTTTAAATGGTAGTTTTATGGTAATATATCATGTGCATCAAAGTGTTAATGGCAAACTACAAGTTGTTTGATTAAGATTTGGAGTAATCTCTTGGAATAAACCAAAGAGTAGTTGAGTTAGGTGGCATGCCTACCAAGTGTTTGATGAAATGTTTGCACTTTGGTCATGGTTATTTATGAGGTGTGTGATCCTTAATCTTTGGTTTTATTGTGTTATATGAAGTACTTAATGCCGTGAGGGCAAACTAGAAGTTGCCCTAAACTAGGAATTGTGGTTAAAACTCTCGAACTAAAAAAGTAGTAAGTGAGTTAGTAAGTATGCCTACCATGTGTTTGATGACATGTTTGCACCTTGTTCATGTGTGTGTATGAGGTATTAACATGTTTTAAACCTCTTTTGAGTTAGATCTAATACTTGTTATGTGAAACGAGTGAAAATCATAAAAGGGGTGAAAGTTAGAAGATTTTGGTGAAGGTGCTGTCCATAATTTTAAGGGCTTGCTGCCCTGTTTTGTTTTGGTATTTTTGTGCTTAATTTGGCTACAAATGTGAGGGATATATGTTGGGTTATGTGTGTGGAGGTTGTCTACAAAAAATTAGCCATTTTGGTTCGATGAATTTTGAGTTATAAATAAGGAGGCAAAACTGGACTAGGTCCAGAAATTTTCTGACCAGCAATCTTGTGAAGGTCATAACGATTTACTCGATGATCAGAATTGAGTGCCGTTTGTTGAATTTGAAAGAAGACTCTTAGAGCTTTAAAATGGTACCAAGCTCATTTTCTGGTTCGTCCCGAGCGATTCGTGGCGAGTCTTGAAAGTTGGCTGCCCGGTTATTACTGTTCATCCGAGACTGTCCAGAAAATTCATTTGGTTGCTTGATTTTGAACCACTTACGTTGGGATTTTGGAAATGGTTTCTTCTAAAAACATATAGCCATATAAATCTAGTTTCCAATGCCATCAACGGAATCTAATTCAGACTTGCCTACAGTGAATTATAACTATTTTCCCGAGACTGCCGGGCAAGACTATTCAACCCGAAAAAGAAAACCTTAAGCCTAAATGAAACATTTTTTTGCTAAGCTTTCATGTACACACTAAACTTGTTTTCTCATGAACTTTTATCATGGTATAGACCTCATTTGCTTGCCGGATTAAGTAGATTAGACTACTCACTTGGTTTCTGAATGAACCTATAATTTAGTGAGGAACGAATCTAATTGTTAACGATTTCACTCGTTGCCCTAGGTTTGGGGAACCGTAACTGAGATGTTTAACGTTGATTACTACTTTTGCTGGACAGGTGAGTGTTCCACTACTTGCTACCTATTATGTGAAATATCTGAAATACTTGATTGTTAACTGTTGGAGCCAAATACGGTTTTTATAAAATGGAGGCGAGTGTGTACTTTATCGCACCCGTCCTCCCTTATTTTTCACTGAAGCTCTACATACTATTATTATGAGATGTGATATCTCCATGAATGCCTGTGATTGAGTTGTTTGGGTGATATCCATCAACTACTGCTACTGTTTGGGTACCCAACCTCATAGGTGAGTTGGTTGTATCGAGCCAGCAAGGGCTTGGTCGAGAAGACCGATAAACCTTGAGAACTGTTTACTGTACACTGGAAATCGAATGTTGCTTGGAGGTCCCTGGTGAAGCATAGCCATTGTGCTTGCTTGTTGTGTTGTCCAACACCACCAGTGGTAAAATCCTCGATTTGATCCTGTTTCTTTGGAATCCTTGAGTATTGGAAACTCGGATTCCTGGTATACTCGAGCATTACCAAACTACTGTTTATGGAGTGCGGCCCGATGGGGGGTTGATTGGTGGACGGAGACTGCTGAAAGCGGTGTTCTACGGACTTTATATCCTGTAAATGCAAACGTTGATGGAGTGTCAACGGAACCGGTAATGATCAAGCTCAAGTGGATTTGGCTTTTGGAAGCCACCTGTATCCTTGAATTGAACTGTGATTTAACTGTTATTTTACTATATGGTGTTTATTTGGCTATTTTGTGATCTTACATGGCTATGTGTTTACTTGTCTTATTTAGAACCTCACTGGGCGTTAGCTCACCCCACTCCCTTTGTTTTCTTTAACAGATCGGGAAGGGATTTGATCAAGAGCTTTCTTAGCTTTATTTTGATTGTACTTGCGTTTTGAGGTTGTAACCTTGTTTAAGCAGACTTGTAAGTTTAAATTCTTAAGTATGACTTATGCTATGTAATTTTAAGTGTGGAGTGGTAAGTTGAATGTGATGATATATGTACTAAATTGGATCGTTGGATTGGTGATTATATGTTAATTAGGGTTTCAATTCCCTGCATCGGAAGATGTTTCCTCCGTTTCATTGATGATATTAGTTCTTTGAACGACTTAGTCCTGGCGAGAGCTGGGCAGGCAGCCAGCTGATACCCTAGGGTTCGCCCTAGGGAGAGGTGGGGCTGTCACAGTTGGTATCAGAGCTTAGGCTTCAGATCTTTGTAGAGTATCCTAGACATAAAAGTTTAGGATGTTGGACTGTGGGATTGGTTTGAAAGTTAAGTGATCACTGGAAGGAAAAAAAAAATTTTGAGCCTAGGTTTGAATTGGTTTGGGCGAGTTAGGAATTTTCGACTTGAGAATTATATTTGATTATTTTCCCTTAAGAGTACTTAAGTTTATCTACACTTTGTGTTGCCTGGATGAATCTAGCGGCCCTAGTAATAGACCGGTTGGCGAGCCATCCCGTGGGGACTTACCGATGATTAAGTATCAAATCAGGCACGGAGGCCTAGAGCCTATTGGGGCTTATCTAATCACTACAAGTGGTGTGAGTGTCTGCAAATTTTACCTATTCTAATGGAGTAGTGTTGGCCGTTGTGAAGGAGCGAAAGTTGCTTGCCCGGGACAATGCTAGGCTTAAAGTTGAAGTCAATCAACTAAAGGAAACTACTAAAATGCAAGCCGATCGAATTAAGGAGCACGGGTATGATATGGTTGAAGGCCATGAAAGGATTGGTAAATCTTTGTCTGTAGCTTGGAGAAGCTCGGGAACGCGTTTAGGGGGCAATAAAAGTGAGGAATAGAGCCGAGTCAATCCTGAATGTTTGTGATGACCTGTTTGGGGACTTCAGTGGACTTAAGTGGTGAAGTCTCTAACATTGGAGACGAGGCAAGTGTTGACCTTACCCAGACCGGAGAAGGGTTAGCTAGTCCCGCATCAAACTAAGCCTACACCTCTAGGCTACTACTTTGGATGATTTTGACTACTATACATAGAAAGGATAAGGGATGTGGTGACTCGGTGGTTGTACAATTTTCTTTTGACTACTTGCACTGGATTTTTGCTTGATATGACTGTATGACTGTATTTGTATCTGTGAGTCTCGTACCTGATACTTTTGGTCTAGTTATCTTACAAACAACTACTATGAGCCTTGGAATGTATAATACTTTGACTTTGACTGTGACTGTGAATTGGACTGTGACTGTTATGGTGACTTTGACCTCGACTTTATTACGGCATTGGCATTTAATTGCTTTATATTTTCACTCGCTTATTGTGACTTCGATTTCATTTTATTTGACTTTTGAAAAGGAATAAGCATCTGTCATGTACCAACACGTACTTACCCATTGGTTAAAATACTTGGACTCTAGACCAGTGCGTAATAAAGGAGAATAGGTCCAGGACCAAGAAGAGGAATAAAGATTTGTAATCAATTAGAACCAGAGACCCGGAGGTGGAGTAGGAGACCAGGTAGCTACAGCTATCAATCGTATGACTGATCTACTGTTTACTGGCCCGTTCGTTGACCAACAAGGTCAAACACCAGGTAACTAGTAAAGGAACCTTGAAGTAAGTGAAGATACAGCCCTGAATCAGTTTCAAAAGTTCACACCTCCTAAATTTCTTGGAGAACTAGATCCCGAAATTGCCGAGAACTGGTTTGAAAGAATGGAAGATATTTTGCTGCTTCGCGTGGTCTCTGCGCGAAGTGAGCTTGTGGCCAAGTGGTGTTATTGTTCTGATTATGTGAGTCAGTGGAAAGGACTAGGTGCTCTTTTTGGGCGTAAGCTATGAATCATGACTGTTATAAGCGTAAACCCTTTATCATGATACTTGGGGAAGGTAGATATGTACGTCGGGTAGGAATCTCTAATATGTGTGATTTACTCTTGAGACTGGCCGGCTCGAGTTGTGAATTACCTTATTGTGGATTCTTGTACTTGAATAACAAAAAGTGGAGAGCCCTAGAATAAGGGTCTGTATCTTGATTGCACTTGAGACAAGTTTTAATGGCAAAAGTCAAGGCACGAAAGATCCTAATATTTGACCTAGTTATTGGACTGATTGAGGGAATGAATCTCGGAAGCTATCATGGACTAATCTCAAAATAGTCTGACAGGGTTTCTATAGACGGTGGCTAGATTGTACTGTACGTCAAGAAATTTGCACTGAAGACCTATTTCCTTCACCCATGACTGTGAAGACATGATAAGTGTTTATTTCGAATGTGAGGCGGTTTGATTACAACTATATGGATATTTCTACTCCTCTTGTGACATTCTTTCCTATGCTTCCTTGATACCTATCCACTAATGTCTAAGTATGGACTTGACTCGATTATGATCATGGCGAGATCGTGAGTTTTGGAATTATGCATGGGAATTTGAGAAAAGAATTGGATTCTATACCTGTATGCAAGAGCTTGAGATAGGATGTAGAAGTTCCGACACATAAAGTACGCTTTAGGGTTGCTATGTGCATAAGTGATAAGGATACTCTCGTATTGAAATTCCCGAATAAGAATGAGTGGCATTGTATTTTGAGCTATTAGCCTACCTGTATTCTACTATCTTGTTTATCTCACTTGAGGATAGCTACATTTAATTCCTTGTGGTATGATCGGAGGAGAATGAATTTAAAAGTTATATGACTAGAGTTTCCAATTGTAATTAGTTACTTACTTTGCTCCTTTGATTTACTGGCAAGCTACTATCGAGATAAGTGAATTAGTGAGATGACAAATGTGACTGATCTGCATAAGAAAATAGAGGTTATTCAAAAAGAAATAGAGTTTCAAAAGAGATGAACCGAGTACTGGGAAAGATGATGGGAACCAAAATACCTAGAGAACATTGAACTATTGCATCAGAACATACGATTGAAAGGAAATATGAAGGGGTTCCAGAAGAGGTACAGAATAAGTTTGTACCAGTACATTTGCCTAGTTGAATAGCCATTAATGAGGTTTTTGCCTGGATAAGTTATAATCATTGGACTATGCATAGTGACATTTTTATATAGCAAGATGTATTCCCTAAGGAACAGTGGACTTGGTACCTGCTGTTTTAATAAGTGCTATGAAATATTGGTGGTGGTGCAGTATTGGATCCTTATCCCTGAGTTTATTGCCCTACTTTGGTCTTTGAGTTAAAAATTTATCGTTTGTCGCTCGAAGGGAAGAAATGATTTAATGTACAGTGTATGGGTTAAAGAGCTAGCAAGAATAGTAACCATGTTGTAACTCTTCTTTCTATCGAGATTAAGGTTTGCGTCACATTTTTCACCTTGATTAAATCAACAATTTGACCGAATTGTCTTCATCTTCCCTCTTACTTGGCCGAACCAAGAGAGAAGAGAAACCAAAGAGAGACCTCCAACTCCAACCTCAATTTTGTACTTGAATCTAAAGTTACTCCATGGAAATGTTAACTAAGAAAGATTTCAAGGTATTGGTGGAGTGATTTTTGAGGAAGAAGCCCTGAATTTCCATCTTTCTTGAGGTTACAAAATAACTTTGGCTAGCAATTTTCCTCTACTCCCAATATAGGTAAACTAGTGGATTAAGGTAGTATTTTTGGCAGCTTTATGGAAAATTTCATGGGTTGAAGTAGTGTTTTGGTAATTTAAAGTTTTATGGTGAATTTTCTACCACACGTCATGCTTAAGTATTGACCATCGTCTGATAGCTTTGGTATGACTTGCCTAAAGAAAATTCTAGCTTGTGATTAAGAATTTCAGTTTCGAATTTCATTTTGCTAAACTTGAGTAGACGACGGTTATATGCTTGATATAGTGAGATGTAGTGAGATGTTGGCTTGGTATGTATACGCTTGAGTTAAAGCTATTTTCTGGAAAGAATGAAGCCTTGAATTGGCTGAAAAAGTAGTAAACACAAAAGATGTACCGCTGAAAATTTGTCCGCAGGAAACCTTGGGCAGTTTTAGGAAACCTGTTATATCTTGATAAAAAAAAGAATTGAGTTTTGTTTGTTATTTTTTCAACTAGATTCAGAGTACTATCAACTGTGAAAAGTCCAGTATTGTTCTCAATTCCCATGAATATCTGTGATTTTGCAAAATTGACTAAAATCGCATACATGTTCTGTCTTTTACTGGGTGGAACTGAAAATTTAGGTGGGAATTTGACTGACTTGTGGATTGGATCTTACAATGGAACCTTCTAGAAAGTTGTAACCCTTTGAATCTATTTTTTCGACCGTATAAAGTTTATAAATTGTGGACTTAAGAAGCTTGAGATATGATTTTTCAAATGATATCATGCAATACTCTGAAAAAAAAAATTAAAAAGGACATTCGTGCAAAATATCCTGAACTAAGAAGAGAATTTCGAGGACGAAATTCTTTAAAGGGGGAGAGAGTGTGAGAACCCTCACTTTAAAATACAATTTTCTAAACTACATGCCTTACTCTAAGAATGAAACCACGGATTATAAGCCCCAACATTGTATCCCCTATGTGTTATCGTATACTCTAAGAAATTAAAACGATTTTTCTTGAGTTAGTTTTAACTATTTCACCACTTATAATATACCCTTGCATAGCATTCTACATGTATTAAAATAATTTCCATGCATTACATTTCATATCCTTTCACTTCAACTAAAACAATTTTTAGTTAGTTTTATTTTCCACCACTTACATTGTACCAAGTGGCTTTTATTTGTGGTTGGGACTTTATGTGAGATATTAGTGGTGTTAAATAGGTATTGGTACATTTGGAAGGGTTGAAACATAATTAGTCAAAGGATTAATTGAAGTTGTGGACAAGAAGTGACCGTGTGGCCAAATCCTAGCCAAGCATTTTGTTGACTAAGGGTTAAGAGACAAATTTAAGTTGGACTTGGCCATTTTCTACTCCTTATGGCCGAATTTCTTAGGGCTTAGCAAGGAAGAGAGAGAGCTCCAACATCTTGCTTTCTAACCCTAGCTTAAACTTGAGCAAAAACCAAAAGAGAAAGAGTTTGAGTTAGTGAGAAATTTTCCTCCAATCTAGTGCTTGATTCAAGCTTGAAGTTCTCACTTTTGGTGGATTGATTTGGTGGCTCAAGCATCTTACAAGAAAGGTAAGTACACTTTAAATGGTAGTTTTATGGTAATATATCATGTGCATCAAAGTGTTAATGGCAAACTACAAGTTGTTTGATTAAGATTTGGAGTAATCTCTTGGAATAAACCAAAGAGTAGTTGAGTTAGGTGGCATGCCTACCAAGTGTTTGATGAAATGTTTGCACTTTGGTCATGGTTATTTATGAGGTGTGTGATCCTTAATCTTTGGTTTTATTGTGTTATATGAAGTACTTAATGCCGTGAGGGCAAACTAGAAGTTGCCCTAAACTAGGAATTGTGGTTAAAACTCTCGAACTAAAAAAGTAGTAAGTGAGTTAGTAAGTATGCCTACCATGTGTTTGATGACATGTTTGCACCTTGTTCATGTGTGTGTATGAGGTATTAACATGTTTTAAACCTCTTTTGAGTTAGATCTAATACTTGTTATGTGAAACGAGTGAAAATCATAAAAGGGGTGAAAGTTAGAAGATTTTGGTGAAGGTGCTGTCCATAATTTTAAGGGCTTGCTGCCCTGTTTTGTTTTGGTATTTTTGTGCTTAATTTGGCTACAAATGTGAGGGATATATGTTGGGTTATGTGTGTGGAGGTTGTCTACAAAAAATTAGCCATTTTGGTTCGATGAATTTTGAGTTATAAATAAGGAGGCAAAACTGGACTAGGTCCAGAAATTTTCTGACCAGCAATCTTGTGAAGGTCATAACGATTTACTCGATGATCAGAATTGAGTGCCGTTTGTTGAATTTGAAAGAAGACTCTTAGAGCTTTAAAATGGTACCAAGCTCATTTTCTGGTTCGTCCCGAGCGATTCGTGGCGAGTCTTGAAAGTTGGCTGCCCGGTTATTACTGTTCATCCGAGACTGTCCAGAAAATTCATTTGGTTGCTTGATTTTGAACCACTTACGTTGGGATTTTGGAAATGGTTTCTTCTAAAAACATATAGCCATATAAATCTAGTTTCCAATGCCATCAACGGAATCTAATTCAGACTTGCCTACAGTGAATTATAACTATTTTCCCGAGACTGCCGGGCAAGACTATTCAACCCGAAAAAGAAAACCTTAAGCCTAAATGAAACATTTTTTTGCTAAGCTTTCATGTACACACTAAACTTGTTTTCTCATGAACTTTTATCATGGTATAGACCTCATTTGCTTGCCGGATTAAGTAGATTAGACTACTCACTTGGTTTCTGAATGAACCTATAATTTAGTGAGGAACGAATCTAATTGTTAACGATTTCACTCGTTGCCCTAGGTTTGGGGAACCGTAACTGAGATGTTTAACGTTGATTACTACTTTTGCTGGACAGGTGAGTGTTCCACTACTTGCTACCTATTATGTGAAATATCTGAAATACTTGATTGTTAACTGTTGGAGCCAAATACGGTTTTTATAAAATGGAGGCGAGTGTGTACTTTATCGCACCCGTCCTCCCTTATTTTTCACTGAAGCTCTACATACTATTATTATGAGATGTGATATCTCCATGAATGCCTGTGATTGAGTTGTTTGGGTGATATCCATCAACTACTGCTACTGTTTGGGTACCCAACCTCATAGGTGAGTTGGTTGTATCGAGCCAGCAAGGGCTTGGTCGAGAAGACCGATAAACCTTGAGAACTGTTTACTGTACACTGGAAATCGAATGTTGCTTGGAGGTCCCTGGTGAAGCATAGCCATTGTGCTTGCTTGTTGTGTTGTCCAACACCACCAGTGGTAAAATCCTCGATTTGATCCTGTTTCTTTGGAATCCTTGAGTATTGGAAACTCGGATTCCTGGTATACTCGAGCATTACCAAACTACTGTTTATGGAGTGCGGCCCGATGGGGGGTTGATTGGTGGACGGAGACTGCTGAAAGCGGTGTTCTACGGACTTTATATCCTGTAAATGCAAACGTTGATGGAGTGTCAACGGAACCGGTAATGATCAAGCTCAAGTGGATTTGGCTTTTGGAAGCCACCTGTATCCTTGAATTGAACTGTGATTTAACTGTTATTTTACTATATGGTGTTTATTTGGCTATTTTGTGATCTTACATGGCTATGTGTTTACTTGTCTTATTTGGAACCTCACTGGGCGTTAGCTCACCCCACTCCCTTTGTTTTCTTTAACAGATCGGGAAGGGATTTGATCAAGAGCTTTCTTAGCTTTATTTTGATCGTACTTGCGTTTTGAGGTTGTAACCTTGTTTAAGCAGACTTGTAAGCTTAAATTCTTAAGTATGACTTATGCTATGTAATTTTGAGTGTGGAGTGATAAGTTGACATGTGATGATATATGTACTAAATTGGATCGTTGGATTGGTGATTATATGTTAATTAGGGTTTCAATTCCCTGTATCGGAAGATGTTTCCCTCGTTTCATTGATGATATTAGTTCTTTGAACGACTGAGTCCTGGCGAGAGTTGGGCAGGCAGCCCGCTGATACCCTAGGGTTCGCCCTAGGGAGAGGTGGAGCTATCACAGATATCTCATTTTGGGGGGAAGGAAGGGAAACACATTAAACTCCTGGTTAAAGCTGATATGACCCAACCATTGTTAAGAGGTACAGCTGTTAAGATGAATGGAGCTCTGAAATGGGTAAGCTTCAGATATGAAAGAGTCCCTAACTTTTGTTATAAGTGTGGGATTATTGGCCACAGTGAAAAGAAGTGCAAGAACAATGTTATTATCAGCAAAGGTCAAAAGGAAAATCAGTACGGGCCATGGTTAAGAGCTCAATCTGGGAAAGGCTCACCTAAAATATACAATGCTTCCAGTACTTACATCCCAGATAGCTAGGTATGGGGGTTCCAAAATGGTGAGTGGATCAAGAAAAGCCTAGGGAAACCTATAGGGCAGGAGGCAAGTTCTCCCATAAGTGAACCAAACAGGGGTAAACCTCTGGGTACTAGTGAGGGAACCTTGAGGCAAGGCCAGAAATCACTGTCGTGTGTGAGTATCCTTGATGCTCAGCAGGTTAATAGGGACACTTTGGATGTTCAGATGACTGAAAGGATTAGGGAAGTAGAAGTGGAGAGGAATGAGTTAAATCAGATGACTGGACTAGTAGAGAGAGAGGAAGAGGAGGCAAAAACTGAGGGGACCTCTTCAGAACTAAGGAGCATGGGAAGTGGTGAGGATAGTAAAAAATAGGATGAGGTCTCACCTATGAATACAGATATGTAGGTGGATGAGGGAACCAACAAATCCAAAGAAGTGGAAATAAAAAGGGAGAGGAAAACAAGGACCTTAAGCAACAGGTATGCAAGAGGTAGGAGGCCACTGAAAGAGATCCAGAACTCGGAAAATGGGATTGGTATCCATACCAAAAGAAAGATTCTTATGCTGGATGAAAGCATGTCTGAATTGGACTCTACTAATCAGCCAACCAAGAGAAACAAAACTGATAGTGCTGATGAGGGCAATGCTAGTGGTATTAGGGGGGAAGAGACCAGCCCAATCTAGCCACTCAACTAAAAATGAGAGTGTTGGTATGGAATTGCCAAGGTGCTGGGAGCCCCTTGACAGTTCCCCACTTGAAGGAGGAAAACAAACTCCTCTCCCCAAGTATTATTTTTCTTAGTGAAACTAAAAATAGGAAAAATTACATGGAAAAAGTAAAAAAAAATTGAATATGGATAACATTTTTGTGGTGGAGGCCATGAACAGGTCAGGGGGCATGGCACTGTTGTGAAGTAATGAAGCCAGAATAACTGAAGTAGTAGGAACTGCATTCATTATCGAGGCTAAGATTGAAGATGAGGAGAAGAAAGAGAGTTGGTGGTTCATTAGTATATATGCCAGTAGTGATTATCAGATAAGAAGGAGACAATGGGAGCTCATAGGTAGAAGAAAAGTTGTATGGGGAAAAAATGGATCATTATGGGAGACTTTAATGACATACCATCTAATGATGAGAAATGGGGTGGAAGGATTAGAGATGATAGGAGTCTCCAGGATTTTAGGAGCCTCATAAATGATAATCAACTTCTGGACATTGGATTTGAGGGGAAGCCATAGACATGGTGTAATAATTGGTACGGGGATGGAGAAGTGAAAGAAAGAATTGATAAAGGATTATGTACACTAGAATGGTCCCAGTGCTTTAATGAGGCTAGCTGCAAGCACATTGAATCTAATGCCTCAGATCATAGTATGTTAATGTTGGAAACTCAAAAAGAAAAAAGGAAAAGGAAAAAAATATTTCAGTTTGATAAAAGATGGCTTCAGCACAAGAAGGTGGAGAATGTAGTCAGGGATGCATGGAACATTCCAAGTGAAGGAACAAGGTGGTATCAAGTGACTCAGAAGATCAAAAACTACAGAATCGAGCTATTGAAATGGAACAGCAGCAAGAAAGGGAATTCACTCGAAAGGATCAATGGATGCAAAAAAAAAGAAGATTGAGGACATCAAGGCACCAAATGTTGACAATAAGAAACAACAAATGCAGGAGGCTAAGAAACAATTGAAAGCAGCCTATGATGAAGAAGAAGCTTACTGGAACCAGAAATCTAGACTAAGATGGCTGAAAGAGGGGGATAAGAATACTCAATTTTTCCATGCTATGGTCAAGGGTAGGAGGAAGAGGAATAGACTATAGAATTTGAGAATGTCTAATGGAGAATGGACTGTGAATGAAGAAGATGTGGAAAAGGAGGCAACTTCTTACTATGATCATCTGTTTAAGACCTCAGAATTAAGGGATCTAGAAGAAATATTAGATGGGATTCCTATAACCATAACTAACCAAATGAACAAGGAATTGACTAAAAAAGTAAAAGAAGATGAAATCAAGGGTGCCTTCTTCTCTATGGATCCTAATAAGGGTTCTCGGAGTGAGGGTATGTCTCCCTTGTTTTTCCAAAAATTCTGGAGCATTATTAAATAGGATCTGGTAAATGCAATCCAAGGTTTTTTCCATCACAGTGTCATGCTCAAAGCCATTAACCATATAGTCATTTCTTTGATCCCTAAAGTTGATTGTCCCATTGAAGTTAAGCAATATAGACCTATTAGCCTATGCCAAGTGGTCTATAAAGCTATAGCCAAAATTTTGGTCAACAGGTTAAAGCCTTTCGTCAGTCACTGTAACAGCAAAAATCAATCAGCATTTGTTCCAGGTAGACAAATACTAGATAATGTCATCCTGTCCCATGAGTTAATGCATTTTCTCAAAAATAGAAGGCATGGTAGAGTTGGATTCATGTCTGTGAAACTGGATATGTCTAAAGCGTATGACAGGATGGAATGGAAATTCTTGAAAGCCATAATGGAAAAAATGGGATTTTGCTCCACTTGGATAGGTTGGATATTATCTTGCATTAGTTCTGTTACATACTCTTTCAACATCAATGGTGAACACAAGGAGTACATTACCCCTACCAGAGGCATAAGGCAAGATGATCCCCTCTCTCCCTATCTGTTCATATTGTGTTCAGAGGGATTCTCAAATCTCCTACAAAAAGCAAAGCAGGGAAAGAAGCTGACAGAGGTAAAATTGGTAGAGGGGCTCCAGCAATTACACACTTGTTCTTTGCAGACGATTCTCTAGTGTTTTGCAGAGCATGTACTCCGGAAGCTAATAAACTTAGAAAAGTCCTAAAGGTGTACGAAGAGGCAACAGGACAGCTCATTAACATAGACAAATCAGCAGTCTTCTTTAGCAAGAACACGAGCCAAATAGTGAGGGAAGAAATCTGTCAGGTCATGGGATCAATGCAGCAAGTTAGCCAGGGTAAATACTTAGGCCTGCCTATGATCATAACCAAATCAAAACAGCAAGTGTTTGGATTTATCAGGAATTCTATTGACAAGAAACTGCAAGGGTGGAAGAACAAATTATTGAGTCAGGCAGGAAAGGAAATAATGCTCAAAGCAGAGGCAATGGCTATGCCTATATATACCATGTCTTGCTTTAGACTGAACTCCAAGCCATGTAGAGAGATTAGTTCCAAAATGGCTAATTATTGGTGGGGGGAGGCAGAGGGAAAGGAAAAGATGCACTGGATTGGGTGGAAGAAGATGACAAAGGATAAAGAAGCTGGGGTATTGGGATTCAAAGACCTGCAAATGTTCAATAAAGCCATATTGGCAAAACAAGTTTGGAAGCTGATTACTCAACCAAACTTGCTTGTCAGTAAGGTGTTGAAGGAGAAATACTATCCCAAGCAGTCTCTTTTCAATTGTAAGGTCCCCAATAATGCCTCTTGGGTCTGGAAAAGTATTTCAGCTATAAGAATGGAAAAACTAGAAGGAATAAGGAGAAGGATTGGTAATGGCAGAGGAACAAGAATCTGGGAAGATAATTGGATCCCAAACAGGCCAGATAGAAAACCAACAACTGCTAAGCCACAAGAATGCCAACTGAAACAGGTCTCAGAATTGATCACCAATAGCAGGTGGAATAGAGTTCTCATCTTTAAGACATTCTGCCTTCAAGATGCTAAAAGTATTATGAGCATACCAATAAGTGTGACAAGAAAAAAAGATAGCTACTACTGGATACATGCTCAGAATGGTCTGGATACAAGAGATGGATGAAGGAAAGGGAATAGGAAGGTGGAAATGCAGGAGAGGAGGCTGGTCCAAGCAACAAAGATACCTCCACTATTGTCTGGAAAGCACTATGGAAACAGAATGTGAAGCAAAAACTGAAGGTATTCATTTGGAAATGTCTCCATGATGATCTCCCAGTAGAGAGCTAATATTCAGTAGAACAAACAAAGGAAATCCCATGCGTGCAGGCTGTGGAGAAAGTGTGGAAACCTTAGAACATATGTTGCTTCAATGTAAGAAAACTAAGGAAATATGGGAGATGGCTCCAGTTCAGTGGGATGGTTTAGTGCACCTAACAAATAACTTCCAAAAGTGGTGGTCTGCTATGATAGAAGCTCAGATGATCAGAGGGAACGATGAGCATATCAACCTCACAGTCAACATTCTCTGGCAAATATGGAAAGGCAGAAACAATAGGGAGTTCAATCAGAAGGATAAGGAACCTCACAAGATAATTGAAAAGGCTTCTATGGAGTGGATGGAATTTGAAGAGGCTAACAGAGGGAGGAATGAGAGAAGGATGATTCAGGAAACAGGAGTACAACAACGGGCTGAACAAAATCATGAAGCTGGGTGCATGAGAATGCTGCTAAAGATCCATACCCAAATAGACAAAAGTCAGTCTACAGTGGGAATTGGAATTACGACTACAGAATACCCAGGCCAACTACATGCAGCTTGGGCACTTAGAGAAAGAATGTCAGGAGATTCACTGCAAGATCAAGTGGAAGCTATCAAACTAGCTCTAATAAATGTCGCTAATCAAGGTTGGAGAAACATAGAGGTGGAGCTGGACAACAGCAAACTGAAGGGATACATTGTGGACTCAAGACATAGTAGCTGGCGGTCGGCAACACTAATAGAGGATATTCAGTCCATTAGTAGCCTATTTCATCTGTGCTCCTTTTCATTAGCTAATACAGGAAAATTAGATAGTATTAAACTGAGCTTGCATGCTCTTAATAGCTGGTTTGATGAAGAATGGGTAAATCCCAATCTTAGATGCTAACGCATCAAGGATCATCATGGGACAGTTGTCTCTTTTGTTTGGACCTTTGTCCAATTACTGTAAAGCTTTTGTGATGAAATATAAAACTAACGTTTAATAGGGAATGTCAAAAATCAAAAATAGGGAATGTGACACATTTTTCCACCTTAACTTTTAATATTTTAGCATTTTGAAAATCATATGTCTCATCAATTGCCCATTAAACATAATTTAGTTTATGTCAAGAATCAAGAACAACAAGAATCAAAATCAATATGTTAATCCTTTCAACATTACCCTAATATTTGTCATATTTTTTCTCTTCATATTACCAACCATGGTTAACAAACTGATGCCATCACTTTCTTGAAATGAATTAAGATGACCACCAATGCCATAGATTTCATTCATATATACATTTTCTGTCACATAATGTGAGCCTGACATTTCACAGTAGAATCATAAAAAAATTTAAGGCAACAAAATTTTCGCTTATTCCCAATCCGTTTCAGTTGGCACACCCATCACCCTAGAACCCTTATGAGTATTAGACTCATTCTCATTTTTTGGAGCTAATTCTTTCGCATATTTGTTTTCCACAGTTTCTAATAACTCAAATGCTTTCTAAAATTTTATAGCAGCCTCTAACATAAAAAAAATGGAATTTTACCTAGTTTCAACATCAAGGCACACAAGGCTTTTACTCTCTATTCTTTCTTTTTCTATGTAAGATTTGAATTTTTGAACTTTAGTAGGTAAAGACTTCACATATCACACAACAGACTGGATCCTAACAATAAAATCTTCCAAGTCTTTCAATCTCTTCCTAACAGTCAAATTCAAGATATGGGTAGCACATCTCATATGCAAGTACTCCCCAGTTAAGACAATGCCTTTCCAATTAACAAGTCTTCTCCTCAAGTATTGTGAACAATTGTCATTTAAACTAGTATTATCTACTGTAACAGTAAGAACTTTACTAATTTTTCAATCAAGTAAGTATTTTTCTACAATCTGACCAATTACTTCACCTGCAGGACTTGTAATAAGATTAAAACTTAAGATCTTTTTGTGTAATTTTCATTTATCATCAATAAAGTGTGCTGTCAAACTCAAATCACTCAGATTTTGAATGGGTGTTCAAACATCAGTGGTGAGACAAACACGCAAGGATATAGTTTATTTCTTCAAACTTTTCTTCTCATTTAAAAAATAGCTTATGGCAGTTTCTAATTAAAGTTCTATGTGAGGGGACTTCAAATTGTGACTACATAGCTTGACCAAAATCCTAAAAACCCTCATTTTTTACAAATTTGAAATGTAGTTTATTTTTAATCCCCATCCTAGCCAACATTCTTCTACATGATTCTTGGTCAAATTTATGAGTTGTTAAGGCTTTTACCACCACGCTCTTTTGGTTTAAACTCGAATGCCTTTTGCCTCTTATCCGTGTTATTATAGGGATATTTTTTACACCTATAAAGGTGGTTACTCTAAGAAGTAGTACCATTTTTACTTGCACAAGCAATCAACTATTCACAATATTTGCAAGCAACTTTCTTATATTTTGTTCCAGTACATCTAACAACTTCATAATGCTTCAACACCTAAGACATGTTTTTGCTTGACACTTTTGCCTCAGATGTAGGAGGAAGAGATGCTTGACATGTATTAGCTCTAGAGGTTCTAGAAGCATTTTTTGGATCTATTGAAAATGAATGATCCATAGTTAGCCTTACATACTTGACATTTGAAAAAGTCAAAAAACTTTAATTAGTTCACAATTTAGGCTACTAAAACAAGAGCAGATAATACACCTTAAACAAGAGAAATTGACTTCTAAAACAAGAGTAGATAAATGAAAATTTTTGAAATTCTATGGATAACTCCAAAATCTTTTTTTTATATACATAGATAAGTTTCAATTGTTTTGCCTCAAGTCAGTGCATTCTAAAAACTTACCACTAATCTTATATACAGTGACCCAAAGAAAAAATACTAAAGAATAAAAACTACAAGACATAAATTTAAAGGACATTGGATAGAGCACCACATAAAATGTTGATAGATCAAAAATCAACATTGCTAATGGCATAAATGGTGGACAACTTCCACAAAATTAGTTGAAAAGCAACAGCTAATTTGAAATGTATGCTCATGAAATTATAAGGAGGGATAAAGAACAAAAGACATTCAAAAAATTTTTTGATTTCACTTCTGTATTACATGTCAAAACAGCAAGTTTTAATTAACTAATCTACAAGTTGATGAAATTAGCATTCTTAAATTCTTATGTCAAGTTCATAAGGAAAGAACCATTCATATTTTAATTTTCTAGATAGAAAATACAATTATATGGAAGTGCCATCTAAATATTCTTTCTACAATTTTTTATTTCTTGAGTAAACTGGCAAGTTTATTTTAAGGGAAAATTGCAGAAACCTTCCCTGAGGTTTTTGACAATAGCACTCACCTCCCCTCTGGTTTAAGAAATTGCATTGACCACCCCTAAACGTAAGGAATCTGTTCTAGATTCGGTCCAAGCTAGAAAGAGTCCTATTAAAAAATTATTTTAAGGAGTAAGATGAGAAATTTGTACTAGATTTGCCCTTCATCTTGCTTGCCTAGTAGTATTAGCAAAGGAAGGAAAAAAACTATTAAGGATCAATAAACTTCAGGGGGTATAAGTCCAAACCATTTCCAATGCACCTGCAACAGCTTAAGCATCAGGTGAAAGCAATGGCTAGTTAAATGGCTAAATGAGATCTAAACTTGCACCAGCTTATAAATGAGGTCTGATTTAGCAATCCACTACTATAACTGGTTTTTGGGGTAACACATGTGATGACCCCACTTCTTCTTAGGGCGAACCCCAGGGTTTCGGCGAGCCGCCTGCCTAACCCTCGCTAGAACTCACTGCAAGCCAAGTTTATAACTTAGAACTTCTCACCTAACAAGTTACTAATATATAGAAGAGGTCGCTACCTTCAAAAGTCATACATTAACTACAACATAATATTTCAAAAATACATCAAGCGTCCCAAAAATACAACTATCGGAAGATCACTTAAATCATTTATATCCATTGTGACGGCCCCACCTCCCCCTAGGGCATACCCTAGGGTTTAGCAAATCGCCTGCCCAGCTCACGCCAGGACTCACTCACTTGAAGCTCAAGAAAATAATGTACACCCATAGAAAATAAGTAACACCACAAGTTCAAACTTAATATATACATTGATGCTCAACCCAGATACAAGGCTCTACACACCAAAATACTTTAAAGTGTTTACAATTCAAGTACAAATAACTCTAGTCGGGTGCTAGCGCGAGTATAACTTCAAAATTCAAAACAACTAGACTACGCTAGTTTTTACGAATCTCGCGCCTCGCTCGTACCCCCTGTAAGGAAAACAAAACTAACGGAGTGAGTTAAAGCTCAGTGATGTTCCAAATAGCAAATTGACCATTAATTAACAGTGAATGTAACATAATAGTGAAATAGCGAGCATAACAAGTCAAGAAAATGAGCAATACACTTTGTACAGCCAATATTTCATATTCAGTATTTCACGTAAAAGGATAAAATTGCTTTTGTAAACCAGTTCCACCATTGCTTGATCAAATAGTAGTTGACACTCCGTCAACTTTCAAGTCAGGTAACTAGTCCAGTAGTACACCACTTAACTCCAATATCCGTCCACCAACCAAACCCCTTACTGGGCCCAAACTCCAAGATAAACACTGGTGGTAATATGCGAGTATACCGATTAGTCGAGAAGATAACACTCCACTCGACAACACTAACTACCCAGGGTTCGTTATCCAATCGACCAGGCCCTTGCCGGCTCGACTCGATTAACTAGCCACAGGGTTTCTGGAATTCCAGACAAGATATAATTCATATGCATGTATATCAATTCAATTGAAATCAATG
Source organism: Coffea arabica (assembly GCF_036785885.1). Classification (NCBI taxonomy): domain Eukaryota; kingdom Viridiplantae; phylum Streptophyta; class Magnoliopsida; order Gentianales; family Rubiaceae; genus Coffea; species Coffea arabica. The sequence continues at coordinate 23,576,979 of NC_092318.1, forward strand.
ACCAAGAACAAATCACATTAGGGCAAGTGCGATAAAGTACACGCTTGCCCTATCAATCCACTCATATATCATGTAATCACATTATTCAAGTATTAAACACAAGTGTCAAGTGCAATCAGGTATTTGAAAGCACTCACCAAAGATGTAGTGCTTTTACAGATCACGTTCAGGTAGTACTCCTGGTTTGGAGTCCAAATCTACGATAAAACATCGTTTAAGAGTTTTTAAAATCGACTAAGATTCGAAACTTAAACGTTTCGTTTAACGAGAATCAAGTAGTTGAAACTTATTTGGAGAATATTTGTAAACTCATGCTCGCTCTTAAAACTTTGAAACTTTGAAGCGATTAAACTTTGAATCTCCATTTGAGTCGAAGTGATAAGAAAAACGTACTTCTATTAGTCGTTACTTTGATTTTCCAAGGGTACAAGTTTCGGCCTCGAATAACCTGGACAATTCGAGTTAGATTCGTCCTCAATCCTTACTCAAGTCGCGAGTATATCTACAATTCGAGTTAAATTTGGGCAGCACGCCCTATGTGTTTACCTATTTTTCAGCCATTTATGGCTTCATTGTTTTTCTCAATTCAGCCCCACAATCACACACAACTAATGTTACCAACATAGCCCTTCAATTAGGCTCCAAAATCATCCAATTACAACACAAGTCTAATACTACAATCGGAAATCAGTTTTGAAGACAAAAAGCTAAACAGCAGATTTGACATCTTATAGCATTTTGGTCACAACTGGAGCTATGTTTATTAGATTGGGATACACTTTATACCGTTTTGAAGTTAAGACAAAGGGTTACAACTTTTATGAAGGCGACTCAACCCAGTTCACAGTTTATCTAGGTCGAATTTGCAGATTACAGAACCAGAAGTTCATGGTCAATCTGGTTGTCAGCACTGGATTCAAACGGCAATAACTCAAGCTACACAATTCCGATTGAGGCATTTTCAGATGCGTTGGAAAACTGAAATATAGGGCTAAAACTTTTGTGTTTTGGATAAAGGCTGATTTGATATGGATCAAAGTGAAAAACGAAGCCAAAAATGTGAAATCTCAAAACTGCCTGCTGAAAAGAACATTTGGCAGTCAGGGGTATTTCAGTCATTTCATATGCTACAGTGATACGATTGAGTTAAAATTTTACAGACAGGTATATAATATCATTTCCTACAACTTTCATGTTTTGACCGAAGCCTGATTTGGCCTCTAATATGGACGAATGAAGCTGGTCAGAAGTAGGGCAGTTTATTCTTAAAGCTGGAAATTTGATGACTTCAAGGTTTACATTCTCATTCATGTCTTGAACCACCATCCCAACTCCCTATCCAAGCTTATAGACATCATATGCTATCTAAACAACAAGAAATACAACTGAACAACTCAAACCCTAACTCCAAAAATCCACCATAACCATCAAAACTACTTAAATAACCATCATTAGCCAAGAGTATAAGTTGCTATACAAACTTAAACAAGATTAAGGGAAAGAAATAGGAAGGACAGCCATAATACCTCACTAAGATGCTTGCAAGAGAAATCCACCACCTTTCCTTGTAAAACTTTAGCACTCAAAGCTTTCTAGGTTCCTACGTAAGTGTTTAATCGGTTTGGTTTTTGGATTTTTACTCAAACTAAGCTAAAACTCAAGATTGAAATGAAGTAGTTTCCTCTCTTTTCTCTCCCTTAAGTCTAGGCCACAATGAAGCAAAATGAGGCAGAAATAGAGCTCCAAGAAACGATAAGAAGCTAAGACTTGGCTTGGGTCAAAAATGGTTGGATGACCTCCAAGTGTTACTCCAAGATCATTCCTCAAAATTTTTCTTTTCCTTGGTTTTTATTAGTCAAAATTTTCGGCCATTAGGAACTAAGTAGGGCTGATATTTAAGCACTAATAACAATGAGATTACGTTAATGAAGTGGTGGTCAAGTGGTATGTTCAATTGGTAGTGAACGGTACACGTCGGTTCGCACCGTTTTTCCTTAACTCGCACGTACTAGGGTTTTTACTTACCATTCACTAACTTATTATTATTACTTCTAATCACACATTTAATATCATCTAAAACTCACTCGTAATCACTAAATTTAGTACACACTCTGTACCGATTACTCACACTACAAAAAGACGTGAAAACCCTAGTTTACCTTAACGATGAAAGTAAAGGGGAAACCCGTGGTTCTATAATTAATTGTAACTGTTGGGGAAGTGAATGAGTAGTAAAGCTATTGTAAAGTAATAATTTTAAAATTAAAGGGAATTTTAAAAAAAATATAAGGGATTTTACAAGTTCTCACATCCATAGCTAGACCAAAATATAGTCAAGGGCAGCGTCTTCAAAATTCTCTCCACTTCAAAATCCTGATAAGGAAATCAAACTTAAAGGGGTGAGCTAACGCTCAGTAATGCTAAGAAAAGTAGGCAAACAAATGAGTACAACTAGCATTAATAATATGTAAATCAAGAAGGGCCACCATAATATTTTACGTAAATTCACAAGAGAAAACAAAAGCACAATCACTAACGGATACAGGAGCTCTTAGGAGCTAAATCCACAATTCATGCTACACCGATACTTTTGAATCACGATTTTCAAATGTTGACATTCCGTCAACCAAGCAAGTAACAAGTCTGTAGAACCCCACTTTCCACTAATTTCCGTCCACCGTTACGCCCCCTGCCAGCCCTGCACGTCAAACAAGATGTGATATTACTCGAGTATATCCAAACAAATCAAGTACAAGAGCCCAATGTTCACCAAACTCCTCAACCAAGCCCTTGCTGGCTCGAGTTGAACAGCTAGCCATTGGGTTTTGGATCCCCCAAGATCAAGTATAAGTCGATGAGATTGCTCTCAAGTCGACACCAAGTCAAGCACAAGCAGAAGTATAATTGTCAAGTATGAGCAAGTAAATTATCAAATCAAACAAGAGAGGATGAGTGAGATAAAGTACACACTCACCTCGACAAGTTTAATTCACACAATCAACAAGTATTATCAAGAAACAATCCAAGTAGAGTGCAATAAGACATGCACTTGACAATCACCAAAGCCAAAAGCAAACGAGCAAGCAAGTCCTTTACTATTCTATGCTGGGATTTCTTTCGAAATCCTCTTGGACACCTGAAACAATATCAACCAACTATCACCAAATGCAAACCATCTTTAGCTAAATTCTCCCCCTTAAACCATCGCTCACGTACACCCTAAGTTACTTAGCACACAAGGAGGAAAAATTCATTTGCTTAATCAACTAAGACAATACACCAAGAGAGGTCTAAATCCTTTGAAAACCACGATTGAAAACGAGAGGTTAAAGTCACAAGAGACTTTGTATCCATCCATGAAATCAAACTTAAAGGGACTAACGATTTCAAAGGAAAGTTGGAAGTTTTTATAAGAACATTTTTGTTTTAAACCAGAAATTTCAGCTTTGCGCGACGCTACTTGAAAAATTATGTCTTGAGTTCCGTAAGTCCAAAAATCACAAACTTTACACCGTTGGAAACTAGATTCAAAGCACTGCAATTGTCCCAAAGACACTTTTGTAAGATTCAATCCACAAGTAAGTCAAATTTTGGCCTCAAGTTACAGCTTTAACAAGTTTAAGAGCAAATCGAGTTTGAATTTCAGTCATCTTTGTGGGATTTTTGGCACTTGTAGAAATTGAGTAAAAATCTGAAACTTACAAGGTTGAAAGAATTCTATGTCTAGTTTCAAACTCCATAAACAGAACTCGATTTGGATTTTTGTACACCAAGATATCAAGATTTTTCTAAAACTGGTCAGCCACACCTGCGAAAATTTTTCAGAAAAATTGGGCAGTGTGAACTTCTCTCTCTTGACTTCTTAAGTCCAAATTTTTTGCTCAACCTACTCACACATTCATAGCTTAACATCTAACAAAGATTATTGAGCTAGATTTCACCCTAAAATTTCAAAAAAGGAGTTTGGAAACCAGCTGATCAGATCGGCCAACACACAGGGAAAATTTCCAGAATTTTGTCCTTCAACAAATCACATCCAAAATTCATCCAATGCATGAGATTTCCACAATAAACAAAAACCAACATATATCAAGTCTTTTAACATCAAAATCTACCATAGATTTCATTACAAAACATGAAAGATCTTCAAGTCATCTAGCCTAAATTTTTAGGGTTCAAGAGACCCTTTCATAGCAACCAACTTCTACTACTAATACTTGCATGGAATCAAAGATCAAGTAGAGTGGAGTTAATTACCTCTTCCAACCTTCTTCAACCCTAGCTAAGTCCAAGCTTTGCACCACCAAATCCACTAAGAACCACCCCAAGACAAGACGTTTCTTCAATCTTGGACAACTTCCAAAGGTGTGAAGATTTTGGGGAGATTTTGGAGCAATATTTTGTAGTTGGAAAAGAAGTTTTTCTTCCCCTCTTTTTATAGCCTCAAAGTTGGCCAAGGTGAGAGAAAAAATAAGAGAAGGTGAAGGCTTGGATGATGATTTGAAATGAAGTGAAAGTTGGCACTTTAGTTGTTTAGGAAGTGAACTAGGAATTGTTGCAAACAATGCCATACACTCACTAGTTTTTCTCTTGTTTCTCACTCTTAAGTACTAACCTTCCAAGATAGTTTTTCTTACACCACTAATACTCATTTTTACTAGTCCGACGATAACTCTCCAAATCCCCAATTAATCGCGCCGGTGCGACTTTTTGCCAATTTTTTTTTGACTCGAGCGATAAAGATATAATATAAGTAAAGTTCATGCTAAAATAATAAAATTAAATGACATGCCAATGCAAATAATTTAAAATAGGTGGAATTAAGAATAAAAGTGCGAGTCCCCACAACACAGCTGGTTTCCTTGACTTTAGTTTGGTAATTGGAGGTGAAGTGTTTGATGCGAACTCGACCCGACAAGAATCTGTTTTGAAGAACCATGTCGATCAGGCAGTGAAAGAATCTATCTTGATCAGGTTATTGACACAAAAGATGGATTCGAATGCAATCAAGTACAATTCAAGATTGTTTAGGAGGGTAGAAAGGCGCCACAATTCAACATGACCTTGAATTGATAAGCCAAAACTTGAACAAAGGAGATACGACTCACTTTGTATCAAGGGCGTTCACAAAGGAACAAGAAAGAGATGGAACTCTCAAACTTTAATTCTCATATTTGTCTAATTCCTAAAAACATTACAAGCTAGGTTTATCTATAGCCTTACAAGACACAAAAACCTAATCCAAGATGGAAACAATGCAAGTTTCTTAATTGGACTTGACAACTTTACTAGACACAATTTCCTAAATGCTAACTAGACTCAATTAACGTGCTACATAGGTTACATATGCCTTAGTAGGTTTACAAGATCCAAATAGATACTAGACAGTAGAAAATAACTTAAAATACAAAAATCGTTTAAAATTAAAACAATAAAGTCCGACACGAATTCGTTGGACAGATTCTGCATTTTCTCCACCGATTTCATCAATCGGTTGGATTGGTTTACAAGATTCTGCATTAGTTTGGATTGATCCACCGAGTTTGTCTAACGGTTTAGGATCAGAATGTTGGTTACTCGGTGGATTTTCCTATGGTTAGTAACTGGCCGACGGTTTGAACACTTTGTCCCCCAATTAGGTCCTCTGGTTATATTTCTTCCAAGTTTGGATTCATCCACATTTTTGAAAGGGTAATACTAAACAATTTGTTTAAGCTACTAAACTGTTATTCTTGGTTTTGATGATCACAAAAGTTCGTTTATACTGACCAAGATTGATCAGGCCTAATGGAACAAGGAAAGCATATGTTTGATTGACTCCAGTCTACGATACTTTGGATGTGGCAAACAAGATTGAAATAATATAAACGAATTTAGTCATTGTTTTGTTCCGATCAAAGATACTGTCTTTTAAGTATGTCTTGTTTGTCATTCTTGGTACTTTGAAATGTTTATCTAACCTCCTTCAAATACAAGTGTTTTTGTCTATCCAAGAATCAGGTTCAAATATGTCATGAAATGCAAGACAACCAAAATGAGAAGCAAAAACAGGACAATCAGGTCGGACGGCCGAAAGGAAACTGTCGGACGTCCGGAAGGATCGGACGCACACCTCGGACGCATATCAACCAGATCGGACGTCCGAAAAATTCCAAGATAACTTGCTAACTCTCGGCCTACGATCGGACGCTGTGCTGTCGGACGACAAAAATCTCATCGGACGTCCGAACTTCAACTTGGCGATTTTCGGACGTTTGGTTCGGACGATGATTTGATCGTCGGACGTCCGAAAGCCCCAACGGCTAGCTGACCCTTCATCTGCCTTCTATCCGTTGGAAGCTTTAATGAAGCCCATTTTTGTTCCCCTTTAAAAGCAAACTGTTCTGAACGAAGGAAGGACTTTTTGCACACTTTGTTTACAAGATCTCAAGAGATATTTTAACTAGAAAATAGTCTCCAAAGCAAGATTTGTTTTAAAGTGGTGTGAATTTCTGGTGAGCATTTCTTTTGTGACTGAAAGGATCTTTAGTGTAGCTTTGTTGAGGGTTTTTCTGAGTGATTGTAAAACTTCTTAGCTTGACTAAGTGAGGCTTAGGGCAAGGAAGAAGTGCTCCCTTCATTGTACATCTAGTTGATCTTCTTTCATCTAAGAGAAGTTGCTCTTCCTAGTGTGTGGTCTTCAAGTTTGAGGATAGCTTGGTAGACACTTGGTTTGATTCCCTAATTTACTTTTCTGTTTAATAAAATTCTCATTGCTTGTCTATACTTGTGTTTCTGATCAATATTGCTCTTGTCTTCTAATCTACTTGGTTGATCATTACTAGAAAAGAAGGTAAATTTTTATTAAAGAAAAAGTGCATAAATTTGGTTAAGATTTTAATCAACCCAATTCACCCCCCCTCTTGGTTGTCTTTGGGACTTACAATTGGTATCAGAGCTTGGTCTCCTTGAGATTAAGCTCTAACGGCTTGGAGTAAAGATGACAACCAGTCATGCTATGTTTGTTGAGGGGCAATCTGTTACTAGGCCTCCCATGTTCAGTGGCTCCAACTATGTTAGATGGAAAGAACGAATGATTATCTTTTTGCAATCTATTGATATTGAACTGTGGTTTATTGTGAGTGAAGGACCACATGAAGCTAACTTTCTTGATGCAGATACAGGGCTGCTTCGGCCAAAAATGAGAGCTGAAATGAATGCTCAAGATAGGACTAACCTCACATTGAATGCCAAGGCCATGAATGTTCTTTATAGTGCCTTAGATTCAAATGAATCAATTAGAGTGAAAGGCTGTAAATCAGCCAAAGAAATGTAGGATAAGTTAAGAGAAATCCATGAGGGTGGTGATAATGTGAGAGAACAGAGAAAGGCCATCTTGGTCACAAAGTATGAATCATTTAAGATTGAACCTCTTGAGGATATTGACAAAATGTTTTGCAGGTTCACTGACTTGATCAAAGATCTCGAGGTGTTGGGCAAAGAGTACACCTTGGGAGAGAAGAACAGAAAAATTCTCAATGCATTGGGCAAAGAATGGGAAAATAAAGTGACTGCAATAGAGGAGGCTAAGGATTTAAGTTCTGTGCCTATTGAATCTATCATTAACTCACTAACCTCTTATGAGTTAAAACTGAAATCTAAAGTGCAGGAGGAAGAGGATGCTAGAGCAAAAAGAAATATTGCTCTAAAGACTACTCAAAGTGAAGATGATCCAGCTCACTTGGATGATGAAGATTCAGATGGTGATGATAATGATCTTGCTCTCATCACAAGAGGTTTCAAAAGAATCTTGAATAAAAGGAAGTTCAGAAAGGGAGGACCTAGCAATCAATTCCAAAATTATTCATCAAATGCAAGGAACAAAGGAAAACAAGAATTCAACAAGAAGCAAGTGGACAAATGCTATGAATGTGGACAGCCTGGACACTATGCAAACGAATGCCCCATGAAGAAAATGAAAGATGGAAAAGCTGATCGAAAGCCAAGATTCAACAACTTCCAGATTACTTGGAATGAATGCAACTCTGAAGGGGAAGTTGAAGAAGAGGAAGAATCAGCTCAAATGGCCTTCATGGCTATTGGAGATAATGAGGTAACTTCCATACACTCTCAATCTGAAAGTGATGATGAAGAAGATGATGATCTTGAATCCTTTGTTGAAAAACTGCATAATGCTTTGAAGGAATCTTATGATAAGAACAAGCAGCTAAAACAGAAAATTGCTTTTCTCTTTCATGAAAATGCATGTCTCCTTCAACAAAATAAACAACTAAAGACTGACAATGAATGTCTTGTAAGAGCCGGAATTGATGTTCAGAATGAGCTTGATAGAAAGACAAATATTTGTAAAATGCTGAAGGAAAGACATGGTGATTTAAAAAAGAGAATGGACAACTTGGATGAGACTTTGAAAGCAAGAAAGCAGGAGTTTATCAAAAGGAACATGTCACCTACACATCCTACTATTTTTCAAAGAACATTTGCACACAACAAAAATGAACATGGTTTCACAACATATAGAAAATGTGGATTGAGATATGTCAAACCAGTACATGTTAAGGACTCTTCCATTATGTGTGGTTTTTGTTGTCAAAGAGGGCATCTGAAAGGTGATTGCTATGTGAAAAGAAATCTGAACAAAGGGATGAAATGCATGTGGTTAGTTAGATACAATACTAACTATTGCGGACCCAAAAATTAAAAAGGGTACCAAACACTTTCTATTTTCAGGAAAAAGGATCAAACAAGTCCAAATGGTTTATTGATAGCGGCTGCTCAAGGCATATGACCGGTGATCCCTCCTTGTTCATAAAGCTAAAATCAAAATCAAGTGGAAAGGTGACATTCGGTGATGATGTGAAAGCTAAGACAATTGGTATAGGAGATGTTGGTAAGGATGGTGAAACTTTTGTCCATAATGTGCTCTTAGTTGATAACTTAAGTTATAACTTGCTTAGTGTTAGTCAATTATGTGATAAAGACTTGAATGTGTTATTCAAAAAACATGAATGCATTGTGCTTGATTCCAAATATAATATTGTGTTCAAAGGTAAGAGGTTCAACGACATATATATTGTGGTTCTTGATAAAATTGATTCATCTAGCTTGAAATGTCTTAAAGCTTCAAATGAAGATCCTTGGTTGTGGCATAGAAGACTTTGTCATTTTAACATGGATTTACTAAAGGAAATTTCGAAAAAGGAGTTGGTTAGAGGCTTGCCAAAAATCAGTTTTGATAAGGACAAAATATGTGATGCATGTCAATTTGGGAAGCAAACAAAAAATTCCTTTAAACCTAAGATGTGTGTATCTACTTCTAAACCTTTGGAACTCTTGCATCTTGATTTATTTGGTCCCACTCAAATTACTAGCTTGGGTGGTAAAAGATATTGTTTTGTAATTGTTGATGATTATTCTAGATACACTTGGGTGCTATTTCTTGCTCATAAAGATGATGCCTTCAAGAATTTTACTTCATTGTTTGCTAAAGTGCAAAATCTGCTTGGCTTAAAAATTGTTAGGATTAGAAGTGATAATGGAACGGAATTCAAATATTGTGGTTTTCCAGATTTCTGTGATCATAATGGCATTACACATGAGTTTTCAATTGCAAGAACTCCACAACAAAATGGTGTTGTAGAAAGGAAAAACAGGACACTACAAGAGGCTGCTAGAACTATGTTAAGTGAATGTAGTTTGCCTAAATACCTTTGGGATGAAGCGGTAAACACTGCATGTTATGTGATGAATAGAATACTTTTGAGACCTATTTTAAAGAAAACTCCTTATGAGCTGATTTTTGATAAGAAACCTACGGTTGGTTATTTCAAAGTATTTGGTTGTAAATGCTTTATTTTGAATCTAAAGGAACATCTTGGTAAGTTTGATAAAAAATCTGATGAAGGAATATTTTTGGGGTATTGTGAGAATAAAAGAGGATATAGAGTTTTTAATAGAAGGACTCTTGTGATTGAAGAAGCTATACATATAACATTTGATGAAACAAATGATGATAATTCCAAAAGTTCGTGTGAGGATGATGATGTAGGTGTTCGAGAAGGAATGGAAAAGCTATCAATTGGAAATGAAGGAAGCTCTAAACCAGCAGCAACTGAAATGGAAAATGAAGTTCATAATGATCAAGAAGAAGAAGATGAAGACAAAAATGATGATCCACTCAAAGATCTTCCCAAGGCTTGGAAATTCAGCCAAAATCATCCAAAAGAGCTTATAATTGGTGATCCATCCGAGAAGGTAAACACTCGTTCCTCATCTAGAAAATTGATTGACAATTTTGCTTTAGTTTCTCTCTTTGAACCCAAAAATATCAATGATGCTTTAAAGGATGAAAACTGGATTTTGGCAATGCAAGAAGAACTTAATCAATTTGAGAGAAATGAAGTTTGGACACTTGTTAATAGACCTCAAAATCAACCTATCATTGGTACAAAGTGGATTTTTAGAAATAAGTTGGATGATAAAGGTGTTGTTGTAAGAAATAAAGCCAGATTAGTTGCCAAAGGATATGCACAAGAAGAAGGAATTGATTTTGATGAAACATTTGCTCCCGTAGCAAGATTAGAATCTATTAGAATGCTTCTTGCTTTTGCATGCTTTAAAGGCTTCAAATTGTTTCAAATGGATGTTAAAAGTGCCTTTTTAAATGGTTTTATTGATCAAGAAGTATATGTGGATCAACCCCCCGGTTTTGAAAATACAAAATTTCCAAGTCATGTGTTTAAACTATCTAAAGCTTTATATGGTCTAAAACAGGCTCCAAGAGCTTGGTATGAAAGACTAAGTGGTTTTTTGATTGAAAATGGTTTCAAAAGGGGTGTTGTGGACACCACACTTTTTACTAAGCAAGTGTTGAATGACCTTCTTATTGTGCAAATATATGTTGATGATATTATTTTTGGTGCTACTAATGAGTATCTATGCAAGGAGTTTTCCACCACTATGCAAAATGAATTTGAAATGAGTATGATGGGAGAATTAAATTTCTTCCTTGGACTTCAAATACATCAAGCGCTTGAGGGAATTTTTATAAATCAAGCAAAATATACCAAGGAATTGCTGAAAAGGTTTGGCATGGAGGACTCAAAGCAAGTTGGAACTCCAATGTGCACTTCTACAAAGCTTGACAAAGATGAAGAAGGTAATCATGTGGATGAAAAGCATTATAGAGGTATGATCGGAAGCCTACTCTATTTAACCGCAAGTAGACCTGATATTATGTTTGCTGTTTGCTTGTGTGCTAGATTTCAATCTTGTCCAAAAGAATCACATTTGAATGCTGTAAAAAGGATTTTTAGGTATTTGAAAGGTACATTAGACTATGGTCTTTGGTATGCTAGATCTAATGAGTTTGCACTATATGGTTATTCGGATGCTGATTTTGGAGGTTGTCGTGTGGATAGAAAGAGTACTAGTGGAACTTGTCATTTTCTTGGAAATTGTTTAGTCTCTTGGTTTAGCAAAAAGCAAAATGCAATATCTTTGTCTACAACCGAAGCGGAATATATTGCCGCTAGTGCATGTTGTGCTCAACTTTTATGGATGAAGCACACTTTGAATGATTTTGGATTGTTGTATGACTGCATGCCTGTATTCTGTGATAATACTAGTGCTATAAATTTGACTAAAAATCCTATTCATCATTCTAGGACAAAGCACATAGATATAAAGCATCACTTTATTCGTGATCTTGTTCAAAAAGGTGAAATATGTGTAAATTATGTTTGTTCTAAAGATCAATTTGCTGATATTTTTACCAAAGCTCTGCCATTAGATCAGTTCATTCATCTAAGATCAAAATTAGGAATAATCGAAAAATCATCCTAAAATTTCTCAAAGTCTTCGGACGTCCGAAAGAAGATGAACGGACGTCCGATGATGTTCTTCAGCCATTTTCCAGAATTGCGCCTGTTCGGACGCAACTGTCGGACGCACAACTTCGTTCGGCCGTCCGACAGTGCAACGGCTCATTTTTTAAAACAACTTTCTTCCTCATTTGCTTCAGACTCTTCCCATTTTATTTCCTCTCGGACGAAAACCCTCTTGTCTCTCACTCTCAAATTCATATCGTTCTGAAGCCCCCATTCCCAAATTGACTCAACCAAAACAGTTCCTGATCAATTGCGAGTCATTATTCCTGATCATTTCACAGAATCATCTATCACTTCGCACATTCCCAAATTTTCTTCAAAACCCTATCTTTTCATAACCGCTCTGTCAAATCTTCTACAAGGTTTTTTGTTCCAAAATTTTTGTGCGATTCACTTTCCTACTACTGTGTGTATCATTTGCATCTATCATTCCATACTTTTCGCACAATGGTGAATCTAAGGGGAGGAAAAGTTACTGCCGGACGCAAGCATCCACTCAGGGATGAGGATGAGAGTCTTCCCACTGTCAAACGGACATCCAAACGCTTCAAAAGAGGAGCTATCAAGGGTCAAATGTCACGGCCTACACCACAACCCTCCTCTCAGCCTGAATCTGGACAGGGGACATCTTCTCAACCGCCTCCAAAATCAGCCCCTCCTCCTACATTCTTTGATGATGCTGCGAAAGACAAATACTCCTGGATATCCCAGAAGGGTGTCATCCCTCAAAGAACTATAAACCCCTCTGAATTTCGCTCCATAGGTTTAGAATCCATTCTGAGTCTATTTGCTTTCCAGAAATGGTCACATCTTATTTCTATGCCAAATGTCTACTATCCTGATATGTTGCATCAATTTTTTGCCAATCTAAGGAAAGGTTCTGACCAAACTGAAATATTTTCCAGGGTTAATGGGGTAGACTTAATCTTTGACTCTGAAATTGTGAACTCCATTTTAAATACTACCATTGAACGTTTATGCAAAGATAAGATTGCTAATTTCTTTTCCTATGAAGAGCTCCCGACTGCGGCAAATCATTTTGATGGGACAAAAATGTTAACCTATTTCAAAAGAAGTTTTTCCTCACCTGCTGATGCTAAATTGAATGATCTGGCCCCTGTGAATTTAATTGCTTTTTCTATCATTTCAAACCTGCTTGTGCCTACTGATGGCCATAGAACTGATGCAAACAAAATGGAGTTGTACCTCTTTTATTGTTTTCAAGAAAAAATTCGTATTGATTTTGGTTTTGTCATGTGCAAGTTTTTACTTCGCTATGCCACTGATTCTCGCAGAAAATTATCTTATGGAAAGTTTCTTCAAAAGATTTTTGAGTTTTACAAAGTCCCTATTCTAGGTGTTTGTCCTAAAGAAGCATCTTCTTATGCCTTTACAAAAGGGTATTTTGAAAGGAAAAATCTTGTTTTTAAAGATAATCTGTGGGCTTATAAGGGTGCATCATCTAGTGAACTTAGGTCTAAGGCTGCACATGATCCTTCATCTATTCCACTCACTCCCATTCATCCTAGGAAATCTGCCTCTAAGGCATCTTCCTCTTCCAGTGATGAAGTAATTGAGCTCCTTCGTGAACTCAAACAGCATGTTCTTCTTCTAGAACATGGTCTAATGCTCACTATGTCCTCTGAGCAACAAACTGCCTTCCTAGACAAAAAGAACCTCCTGTTTCCCCCCCTGTTGTTGAGGAAGTTTCCCATGACAAAGAGTCACACCCCACTGATCCAAGTTCATCAATTCCGGATCCTTGTTCTTCAACCCCTGTGACTCCTCATGGCACCTCTACATCAGATAAAGGCAAGGCACCAGTTGAAGAGGCTGCTGAAGATGATGAAGAAACTGAAGAGGAGGATCTTGATCAATATCAGCTCTCTCGGAGGACACCTGGATCCACTTAGTTCATCATTTAGGACATTTGCATTTTGTTTGTCTCTTTTATGTTTTTGTGGTATTCAACAATGAATATGTAATGTAATGGATATTTTAAGTTTCGTTTTGGATGTTTAAGTACTGTTTTGATGGATGTCTGAATATTTTGATGAATGATTGTCTATTCTACTTATGTGAATGTAATAAATTTGTGGATTGTCTATTCTGATTGATGGTCTAAGTTTTGATGTGTGAACTTGTCTAAATTTGTGAATTTGTGGATGTGTTGATGTGATTGGTTGCCCGTTTGTGATGACAAAAAGGGGGAGATGGTATCAAATGATTGGATTGAGTGATGATTGATAATTGGTGATGTTGGCATGATTGATAATTGGTGATGTTAGGATATGTTGGATTGATTGTTTAAATTTGGATTGGATGATATGCTTAATTGTTTAACTCGGATGGGCAGCCTTGTGAGGGGGAGTTTTTCAAAATTTTCAAATTTTGTGATTCACTAAGACAGGGGGAGTTCTTGTCTATTTTGAAAGGGGGAGTTTTCATTGCAATCATAAAATTTCATTTCAAACTTTTGTTTTGTCATCATCAAAAAAGGAGAATGTTATTCTTGGTTTTGATGATCACAAAAGTTCGTTTATACTGACCAAGATTGATCAGGCCTAATGGAACAAGGAAAGCATATGTTTGATTGACTCCAGTCTACGATGCTTTGGATGTGGCAAACAAGATTGAAATAATATAAACGAATTTAGTCATTGTTTTGTTCCGATCAAAGATACTGTCTTTTAAGTATGTCTTGTTTGTCATTCTTGGTACTTTGAAATGTTTATCTAACCTCCTTCAAATACAAGTGTTTTTGTCTATCCAAGAATCAGGTTCAAATATGTCATGAAATGCAAGACAACCAAAATGAGAAGCAAAAACAGGACAATCAGGTCGGACGGCCGAAAGGAAACTGTCGGACGTCTGGAAGGATCGGACGCACACCTCGGACGCATATCAACCAGATCGGACGTCCGAAAAATTCCAAGATAACTTGCTAACTCTCGGCCTACGATCGGACGCTGTGCTGTCGGACGACAAAAATCTCATCGGACGTCCGAACTTCAACTTGGCGATTTTCGGACGTTTGGTTCGGACGATGATTTGATCGTCGGACGTCCGAAAGCCCCAACGGCTAGCTGACCCTTCATCTGCCTTCTATCCGTTGGAAGCTTTAATGAAGCCCATTTTTGTTCCCCTTTAAAAGCAAACTGTTCTGAACGAAGGAAGGACTTTTTGCACACTTTGTTTACAAGATCTCAAGAGATATTTTAGCTAGAAAATAGTCTCCAAAGCAAGATTTGTTTTAAAGTGGTGTGAATTTCTGGTGAGCATTTCTTTTGTGACTGAAAGGATCTTTAGTGTAGCTTTGTTGAGGGTTTTTCTGAGTGATTGTAAAACTTCTTAGCTTGACTAAGTGAGGCTTAGGGCAAGGAAGAAGTGCTCCCTTCATTGTACATCTAGTTGATCTTCTTTCATCTAAGAGAAGTTGCTCTTCCTAGTGTGTGGTCTTCAAGTTTGAGGATAGCTTGGTAGACACTTGGTTTGATTCCCTAATTTACTTTTCTGTTTAATAAAATTCTCATTGCTTGTCTATACTTGTGTTTCTGATCAATATTGCTCTTGTCTTCTAATCTACTTGGTTGATCATTACTAGAAAAGAAGGTAAATTTTTATTAAAGAAAAAGTGCATAAATTTGGTTAAGATTTTAATCAACCCAATTCACCCCCCCTCTTGGTTGTCTTTGGGACTTACATAAACATTTTAGAAAGGGAAATACTAAACAATTAGTTACTCAATTTGTTTAATTAGTAATTAATTAGCTTATTTACTCCCTCAATTTGTTTACAAGCAACATTCATTCTTTTGTAAAATTTGTTCATCAGATAACCACAAATAATTGGGGGTAGCTAGGTAAATTCACACACTCTTTTGATAGCAATAGGCCCCAATTAGTTCCTAAGGGAGGTCAGTGCTATTTTATAAATCATTGGGGAGATGAGTGCTATTAAAAAAAACCTCAAGAGAGGTTTCTGCAATTGTCCTTTATTTTAAAAAATAATAAATCTTATGTCAAGTGGTTGTCGATTACTCCCTAGAAAATTCCTTCATCAGTTGTCTAAAATTGAAAATTTTGGTTTTCTCTAACTAGGTCATTAGAGATACAACGAATAAATCATCTTTAGCAAAGTTTTTGCCATAAGGTATAAAGTCCATCTCTTTATATGAATATATCAGACTTGCCAAAAAAAAAGACTAAAAAAGTGATGTGTGCACGGATGACAACCTTGAGTCAAGCCCGATTGATGATGCTCAGGTGAGAGTTCCATTGGGCTCGGTTACACGTGCATGGGCAAAGTGCTTCAAAGAGTCTCTTCAACTTGTTCGAAGTGTTCAAGATCAACATGGAGTCCATAGGGACATTGAAGGCCTGAAAGTCGCTAATTGACTTATCTACACCTTGATCTGAGCCAATGGGGCATCGAGTGATGGCCACGCGTGTCCTTAGAGCATGTGGTCCGATTGTTAGTAATACTAGTTGTTTGATTGTTAGTTGGGTTTTATCGAGTCATTAGTTAGAGTGTTAGCCGTGAGTTTAGTTAGGAGTTTATTAGTTATTGGAGTTCATAAGTCGGCCCACTTATGTTCAAGAGTGGCCCGAATTTCCTTTCTAGTTTAGGCAATCCTTGTTCCAATTGGATTCGCATTAGTTTCTAGCCTATAAAAAGGCATCTCTTGTACGAACAAAGGGTTACAAACTTTTGAGAAAAAAACATTACTTTCGTTGACATCAAAACCGTGTGCAACTTTCTTACTTGCAAGGCAAGGGTTTTTGAGCAATCTCGCTTGACGTCCTTGGTTTTTCATCCAGTCTATTTACTTGAGTAATCAACTCAATTAGAGTGGCTGTTCTACCGCCTTCTATCAAGTTGAGTCGTCCATCTTTATTCTAGGTTCCGCAATCCAAACGATTGATCAACCGTCTAGACCCTTGGGCGAATCGTGCTACGTGTCTTGGAATAAGTTGGCTGAGGAACGTATCAAAAAGTATCCACAATTCCTCAGTTGTTAATTTATTTATGATCAAAAATCAAATTAAGAAGAAATCTTACATAATATAACACGCAAAAAAGAGAAACAAACTTGGGGCTTGACTCTTGAGGGTGTGCTTTGAGCCTTTGAGGAGCACCAGAATCAGAGATAGACTAGGGAGGGTGGTGAAGATCGAAGAGACAGTTATAGAAGCAAGAAGTGGCGAAGATTGAAGAGAGATTTGAAGGAAGAGAAAGAGAGGACTAACTAACTAAGAGGAAGGAGGAGGCACACTTCTGAACAGAGGAAAAGAAACAGTCAATTTTGTTTTAGAGTTAATATCTTAGAAAATTATAAGATGGTCATACTCTTTCTAATCCACATAAGTAATAAAAGATCCAAAGAATTTAGAAGTTTTCATGTGACTTTCGTCGTCCTCACATGGCTCTTTTTCTTCTTCGGTTTAGCGCATTGCACACCCTTTTTTCTCTAGCTATCTCTTTCTGCTGCTCTAAGATGTTGTTCTCATTTCTCTCTCTCTCTCTCTCTTTTCTCTCTCCATTCCTCCGTTCCTCTAATTTGCCTCTTCTCCAGACTTTCCATTCCTCTCTCTGTTCTTTTAATTCGCCTTTTCTCCATCCTCTCTTTTTCTCTCCTGCTTTGAGTTTTTTTTTTTTTTCCTCTTTTCTTCCTTACTGTTGCATTTGCTCGTCAGTAACATGGATAGACTAGGCTAATTTTTTTTTCTCTCTCTCTCTATCTCTCCAGTTATCTAATCCATCTCTTCTCGTCAGATCTTCCTCTCTTTTTATTTCTTTTTCCTTTTTATTTCTTTTTTATTTTTTCTTTTCTTCCTCACCGTTATATTTGTTTGCTCGTCAGCAACATGGCTAGAAAAGTGCTGGGCTAATGTTTCAAACTTGGACTCCATTGAATTGAATTTAGGTTCTAATTTGTGATTTTAGGGTTTGAAGAACTGGTGATATAGTGGTTTCATTTCTTTAATCTGTTGCAATTGGACTGATTTAGTGGTTTTTTACGGCTTGGTTTGTGGTTTTTTTCTGAGTTAATATCTCGGAATAATATAGTTGGTTGGTTTCTATATTTTTGTGATTATTGCTACTATTTTGTTGTTTATGAGGATTATGTTATTCTTTTTAATTTTTGCAGGTTGGATGACCCCGTCATGTGGGGTTTAAAAGGTTTCCCCATTACTAATGCAAGAATTGGAATCTGGATGCTAGCAGCTAAAGATATATGCTTTCATATTTTTTCTAACTTGGTGTGTAATATCTCGATAGTTCAGGATAATTTTTCATTTGCATTTTCTTCAATCTCCAATTAGTGAAATTGTTCTAGTACCTTAGTCTGTTCTTCTTAAACAGTGAAAGGAACTTTTAAATAGTCTTACCGGAGTAGACATATATCCTGTATTTTATGGAAAGACTAGCACTGAAGTCCTTGTTGCAATTATTTCTCCTTTTTTGAGATCTTTGGACTACTTAACCAACGCTTATTCTTAATAGTTAATGATAGCTGATATTCCCATTTATTGAGAGAAAATTTGGACATGCAAAAGATCTTTTGGGGAATGTGTTAGAAGATACATGTGCTTAATTACTGAACATAATTGTCTGTCATCTCTATTATCTTTGATCACATACCTCATCAACCTTCCACAGATATCAAGTTGAATGGCTAAATTGTAATGGTTCAATTGTGCTTTTTAGGCCAAAGCATGGCAACTTGAACCATTCGAACTTTAGTGAGCTTGACTTTGTTTAGAAATGTTTCTTGCTGAGTTTCCTTTTTTTTTCTCATATTTGTGCGTGTAAGGTTGTTTTTGTTTCTATTTTTTGTGATGTTTTGCTTTGGTGCTTTGGTGGTTCTAAGGCTTGAAGGATCGGTCATTTGCAATTAATTAGTGGATTCCATAAGAAAATAGGTTCTAATTAATAAGGATGCAATCTTCATTGTAGTTTTTTATTCTATTTCGCTTTGAATTGCTTCTGGTGCTTGACATTGAGATGTGTGAAGGAAATTTTGTGCTTGTTGTCTGTTGGTTTTGTATAAAACTGAAATTTTTTGTGTTTCTCTTTTTTTTTTTATTGAAGAAACAAAATTTGGATTGTGAAAAAATTATGTGAGTTAATGGTTGCTATTGATACGAGTCAAGCTATGGCCATCGGATAAGGTTCAAGCCCCACTAGGACTGGTTACAAGAGCTCGTGCCAAGAAAATGCGTGAATCCCTTCAAACTCTTGTATGCACGATCCAAGAGAGAGTTGGGGATGATTTGAAGGTCATTGAAGGCTTGGAGAATGAAGATTCAACAATATATACCTTGCTCCAAGTTGAAGAGTCAAGTGAAGATTAGTCTTGCTTGTTGCCTTAGTCAAAGCCGAGGGCTTATTTGTCATTTTAGTTGCTATTTAAGTTATTTATTTTAGTTAATAAAGTCGGCCAAATAAACACCCTTATCTTGGCCAAACACTAGCAAGTATTTTTACTTAGTAAAATCGGCTTTACTTAGGATTTCTAGTTTAAGTGAATCCAATTCACTTTAGGTTGTTAAGTGTATGGCTATATATAACCGAGGCAAGGGACCTTCAAAATCAGTTTTTTGATCAATACAAATTCGTGAGTTATTCACTTTTCTCTTTCCAAAAGAGCTCCTTTGAATATTTGAGAATCTTTCTCAAGTTATTCATACCGAGCTTATCAATCAAGTATCTCCTTGGTTGTGGCGTTCTACTACCTATAATTTGGTTCGCTAATTCGTTAAGTCGCGGGTTGAGATTGTATCAATATTGTTCGCCACTTAGAGGATTAGATTGGGTCAAATTCTCCGCTGCCAAACCGTTGGTGTCGTTGTCTAGATCGTGTCGAAGTGTGTATCACATCAGCTTTGGTCTTGTGCATAGTTTGCATTGTGGGACTGATCTGTTTTAGGCAGACTGACAGTTATTTTTGCTCTAAAAGAGATTTTTCCTGATTTAGACTCTGTGAATGTTTTGGCCTTTGGCACTGGAGCCAAGAGATTGATTAGTTTGGTTGGTTTTCATATTTATGAAGTTTTAAAACATGAGGCATTTCAGGATTGTTTTTGTAATGTGTTTTTTGTTTGATTATTCATACGCATGTAGTTTATGATTATGTATCTATTTTCATCGCTCCAAAATGTCAAACTAAGTGATCATGTGTCAGGCATTCATCTGGTTTGGTTAGGGATGTGACTCACTGTTAAATTGATTACTGTAATACAACTAAGGGTTTGGATTTTGACTGTGGATAAGTAGTATATGTAGACTAGGAATACAATGGTTTTTCATACTTATTCAGTTTATGACTATGCTTCTAATTTTTTGCTGCAAGATGTTGAACTGAGTGATCATGTGGCTGAGCAGCTACAAGGAAGGAATATAATGTTTAGTGTTAGGCATTCATGTCGTCTGATTAGGAGTGTAGCTTAAATGTTAAATTGATTACTGTAATCTTTTATTTTGTTTAGCCTTTTTCCAGAGAATAATTTCATTAGACGTTTTTAGTTAATGTGTATTATATAGTTATCATTGTTAAAGAACTGAACCACAGAAATTTTGTAGTAGCTAGGTTGCTAATTAATATGGTTCAATTGCTAATTCAGTTTGCACGTGGCTTACTTTTTTTTTATATGTATTTATGGATCATGATGCTATGTACATTTTTTTTATTCTATGCTCATGTGTTTTGTGGGTGATCATTTGAAACTGCCAAATTCTTGGCTATTTTTTGCAATTAGTGGTTTATGTCTGAAGTTTCAAATAAAAATATATAAATGAAGAGGTTAAACTATAGGCAAATAAAGAAACTACCTTAAAAAGTAAGGAAGTAATTTTGTAAATCAGAGTCAGCTCACATTGCTTCACATAGTAGATTTTGTATTGCGTTCGGTTTTTCCTTTCTTTTTTGATTCCGCATCTCATTAAACTAAGAAATGAAATGAGACAAAACAATTTGGTTCACTTCTACTCCTTTCTTTCCATTCAAATAGACACTTATCTTCCAAACGGGACTAAGAGGACTAAAAATCAATTCATTGTATATCATATTTCATTCATGTATAGAAATACAAGGCACATTTTCTTAAAATTCTTAATCCACTTTCAATTTCTTATCTCCATGCATTGAAGTTTCATTTGACAATAATACATGGCAATGAGAAAAGCAAGGAAAACTGACAACACGAAAAATACTAAAGGGCTTAAATTGTAGACAAATAAATGAACTGCCTTGAAAAAAAATAGAACATGAGTGTGTTTTTTTGTGTAGTAATAATTTTGCTTTCTTTTAGGATGTTATTAATAAAAAATCAAAGCCATATTTCGTTTACAAGGATAACTCATCAAATTTGAATTTTCTCTTTATTGATTTGCAACTATTATCAAATTCTTGGCTTGTAATCACTTGTTTATGTCAAGTTTCAAATAATTATATACAAATGAAAAGCTTAAAATGTGGGTAAAAAGATAAATTGGTTCAAAGAGGAAATAGAAAACAAATACGCACCTCTTTCATGAACAAGGGAATCAATGTTCTAGGGTTCTAGGGTTTCTCCCAAGCTCCTTTGAACTCCTTCAATGGCTGCTTCGGCAGCCCCTCATCCATCTGTTTGGGGGAAGGATTTCTCAAACACGAAATCCTATGCATACATTGTCGCGCAGCACCCACGAAGCGTGACTGCTGATGTGAGGACCCAAAATTTTCATACCTTTCAATTTGATTTGCTTGTATATATAGTGAATGATAGCGAACTGTTGTACCTTATTGCTTTATATATAGCGAATGATAACGAACTGGTGTACCTTATTGCTTCTTTTAATTGATTATCTAACGTTTTGTGGCATGCCATATTTATGGAAAGAAAGAGATTTTAATACAAGAGATTTCAAACCCTAGCTTTGACCAAGAAAAAAAAAAGGTTTTGTTCATTTTTGCTCACTTTTAGATGTTTGCAAGTTGTGTTGTGACCCGACAGTTAGTTACATATTTTCTTTGATTTTCATTTAGCTGCCTTGAATTCTTGGTTGTTTTATTAGTTGAATCATGATTTTGACCTATTTTCTTATTTTACTTGATGCATGTTTCTTTTTTTATTTGGCTAACCTCGTTCACAGGGACGGACGCCACCACAAATTTTATTCACGAACCATAAATAAAACGCCTACGCGCATACAAAAAATTCAGAGGGACCGGACCCTTTGAAACAAATGTATTCCTAACTGATCTAGCCTAATTGCCCCCCGGGCCAACTGGGGCACCGAGGATGTAGACACCAAATTTTTGGCCTTTCTTTTATTTTATTTTATTTTTATTTAATTAGTTTTGTTTTAATTTTTCCTAAGAAAATTGTGTTGCTATTATTAATTAGTTCATTGGAAAAAACGGAAAATCATCAATCAAACATAAAAGATTTTTTTAGAGTTTTATTTTATCTTTTATTTCATAATTGATTTAAAAAAAAAAAGAGAGGGGAAAGCCATGCAATGCGGCGAATGTATGAAAGATACCAATTTCCACGGATGTTTTCAGATTTTCCAAACATTCGGCCACCTCACCTCTTTGGACTCTTATCAAAGAACCTTCCGGACACAATAGCCATCGGATGGCCAGGAGAGAGGCGTCAAGCTGGGATGGTTTAGAAACCATTGAGATGAGGGTTTTACGAACCCTTGTCTCATTTAAAAAGCTGAGAGAGCAGCAGATAGGGGAGGGTATGACGGCTGGAAAAACCAGAGAGTAAGATTGGGGAGTCTGGACGGTAAAAGAAAGAGAAAACGGGGAAAAGACAGAGAGCGACCGAGAGAGAGCTAAGCAGGGGCGACGGCGGAGAGGACAGAAATAGAGAAAGGCTTTCGACCAAGAGAAAAGTGACGGCTGAGGGTTGAGGGAAAGTGAGAGAAGACCGAGAGAGTCGAGAAAGGAAAACAGAGGAAAAGAAAGGCAACAAGAGAAAAGTGACGGCGGGGTTGAGGAAAAAAGAAGAAACCAGAGAGGGAAGTCTGGGAATTGTGGGTGGCTAGGAAACGGAAACCAGAGAGGCTAAGGACGGCTAGAGGATCTGAGAGGAAAGGGGTGGTTGACAGCTAGAAAAGAAAGAGACCAGAGAGAGGGGAGGGGGTTTGAAGTCTGATAGAGAGGAAAGAATCTGGGAGCGAGTGCATGACGGCTGAAAATTTTGGGAGAAGATAGAGAGAATCTGTTGGCGGCTGGGCTAAGGAGGAAGAAGCAGAGCAAAAGAAAAGAACGGGGAAATTCTGACGGCAGCTGAGAGTGAGAAGGAAGCTACGGGCTTGAGAAAGGGAATTAAGAGAGAAGCTTCGGCTGAGGAAACAGAGGAAAAAAGAGAAACGGAAAGTTTCATCCGAAAGGGAAAACCCAGGAGAGCCGAGAAGGGTTTTAGAGAAAAGAGAGCTTTGTGAGGCAGGGGATAAAAAAAGAAGGCAGAGCAATCGCCGCTCATCGCCACTACCGCCTGCGAACCTCCATGACCACCGCCCTACACCACCCCTGCACTTCCTCATGCTCTTCCACTTCTTCCTGGCTGACCCGAATAGCCAACCCATCATCTACCCAACTCCAACCACCAGTCCGCATCTGCTGCTGCTGCTCTCCGTCGACCACCACCAACACTGCCACCATCCGGGTTCAAGTTAACTTCAGAAACTGAGAGCACTGTAAGTTTTCTCTTTAAGATTCAGTTCCTTTCAAGCTTTTGAAGCATGTCTTTCGTGATTTTGCTTATGGCTATGTAGACACCAAATTTTGAATAATTTTATGTGGCATCTATTTCATGATTTTCATTTTAGATTGCTTGCATTCGTTGTTTACTTTTAATTTTTAGTTTTAGCTTTTAAGTTTAAAATTAGCGTAGAGTTTTTAGAAAAAAGAAAAGGAAAACATCAAAAATATGTTGTAGTCATTTTGTTTTTATTCAATGCTTTCTTGAAAAGAAAAAGTCAAAAAATAGGCTTTAGTTGGATTGGAAAAATGAAAAAAAGAGAAAAAGGGAAAATTGGTCACAAAAATACGTTCAAATTCAATCTTTTGGAACTTTAGTTATTTTTATTAAGTTATTTTGAGAAAAGAAAAGAAAAAAAGAAAAGGGGGAAAAATGAAGAAAATTTGAAAAATGGACATTTTTATTGTTTTTATTTATTTAGTTTGTTTTTTTATTTATTTGTCCTCATTACATGGTTTTGTCATTTTGTTATTGTTATTATTATTATTATTTATATTATGTATTTATTAAGTTAAAAAAAAAAAAAAAAAAACGCGACTGCAAGCTGCGTTTTTCGCAGCTTGCAAGAAAGGACTTCGGGCAGCCCTTGACGGCAAATATGGAAGAAAGTACTGGAGTTTTAGGGTTGGAGGCTCCCATATAAATAGGGAAAGAAAGAACAGCCGCAGGGGGGGTGGAAAAAAATTGAGAGGTTGACGACGGCAAAAGAAAATACAAGGCAAACGAAAACAGCTTGGAGAGCTACGGGAAGAAAAGCCGAGGGTTTGGGGGGGCTTCATCTAAGAGTTTGACGGCTAAGGTTGGTAAGAAACTAGAAACCAGGAGTGAGAGGGAGAGTTCGTGGGGACGGAAAACAAAACAGAGGATTTTTCTGGACAACGGAGGAGAGGAGCAAAAAGAGGGAGACAACGGCAGGAGTTCTTGGGGGGTTGAACGGCTGTGAGAAGAGCGGCTAGGAGAGAAAGAGCAAGAGAGGAGGATTTGGAGAACCAAGGGAGAACTAGAGAGAGGTGGCGCAGCAAGGAGGAGGAGCCCCAACGTCATCATCATCTTCGATTCATCAAGCAATACGAGTACTGCGGACCTGAAGAAGAACGTTGACAGCCGAGGAAGATAAAGCTTTTAGGCTGCGCAAGGACGCCCAGTTCATCAGCCCAGATCCTGTTCTTTCCTCTGGAAAGGGATAAAGGTAACGCCTTTCATTTGTCTTCTGCCCATAGCTTGTAAAATCATGCCAGAAAGGTTGAAATTTTGCTGCGATGCTAGATTTTGTTTTGCTGCGAGTTTGGTTTTTCTTTTTCTGCACTTCTGTGATTGGCAACCCGGTCAGGTTATCTGGCTTTGGGGCAATGTTGTGAGAGTCATGTGATTATGGACGGACTGTTGTGAAGCTTGTCTGAATTTTCTCTTTTCTTCTTACGCATGAGTAGATTGGGTTTGGACTGAAATAATTGTAGAAACAGATTTTTCTGGGTTCAAAATTGTAGTGGGCGTTGATGCTTTCTTTGCTCTTTTTCTTTTGTTTCTTCACTACTGAGATTGATGTTTGGTAGATGAATGGGGAGTCCAATGCAATGTTTCTGCCTTTAATTTACGTGAACCCATAGCTGCAGAAAGTTTCCGCAACAAAGAACAAAAGGAATTGCATTTCCTGTTCCGTTTTCTTTTCCATAGCTGCACATCAAGTCTTTCCACTTAAGTTGCATGTTTAATCTGTTTTGGGGGAATGGAAATAGGAGGTTAGGTGTTGAGTTTGCATGTTTAGGGTCTAAAATACTAGAACCATGATCGAACACCTTGTTGAAAAGCAAACAAACAGGCTGCCGAAATCATTTCTGCACTTACGTTCAGATTTCTGGTATGATATCTTCCCAAATTTTTGGTCTTTGGTTTGTGATTATCATGAAGTTTTGTTGCTTAGTTCTGAGGTTGTGATGTTGAGATGAAGAATGTTTAATCAAAGCATTGTATTTGGGCCAAAAATCTGGTTTGCATGATAAGCTGTGGCTGGAAAAGAAAATTGCAGCTGACTTTGATGCCAAAAGTCTTCATGATTTATCGAAGCTTGTTGTTGCAGAAACTCTCTTCACATCTTGCATAAAGGTCTCATTAGAATAGGTTGAGTTTTGTGAATAAATTGCTGTGCTAACAACAAAAGTGAATATCGTTGATCTTACTTGCTTTTTCCAGATTTGCATGCTCCTTGGTGAATAATTTTCTCAGCACTTTCATGATCTCTTGCTAGTTGTAGCATGTTTAAATGTTGAACATTTGTTTGTTTAGTTTAGAGTTCGGATGTTAGGGTATGAAAGTTTGAGTTTGCATGTTGGGAGTTTAAAACATTCGAATCCTATTCGGGTATTTGCTGGAAAGTGAACAATCCAGTTACTGAATGTTTGCTGTTTTGTTTAGTTTCTTTCCCAGCATTTAAATGATTTTCTTTCTATGTTTGGCATTGTTAGATATTGAATTTGTGTTGCATGTTGCTAAGATAAGGTTTCTAGATGTTTTGATTGAACGGTTTTGATCAAATTTGGGTGTTAAAGCTGATATCGGCATGTGAAAATGCAAGTTACGTTGATCTTCTTGATTGCAGAAATGTTTTCTTATTGCAGGCCATCTCACGTTGATTTGCATGAGTTTGCATGGAAAGCTTTCAGAAAATTGCATTTTTGACCCCCAAGTTCCCTTTTGTCTTGCTATGGCCCAATTAGTTGAATAAGTTAATCAATTTTATCATTCTAGAATCTTAATTGCTTTTGGTATGCTTTGACATGATTTTGGGTAAGGCGTTTAGTGAGTTTTAGGATGCATTTTGAGGTTCAATAAGTTCTAATAGAATTTTTAGCTTGGATTTGTGTTCTAAACACATTTTTGCATTTGATTTTTATGTGTCTCATCTTAATTCATCAATTTTGGTATTTTATTTTACTCTCTTTTAGAAATTTTCATGTCCTTCTAATTAAGTCCCTCTTGCATTAATTGCTTTGTACATAGTTGGTTTGTCTATGTAAATACTTTAATTGACTTAATTTAGTGTTTAACTTTCATTTTTCATATTTAATTTTTGTTTCATGTGATTATTTGATAATTTAAGTGGTACCTTGACCTTTTTATTATTTTGGAGGGTAAGTTAGTAATTTCACTACGTTAGGGCGTCGCTTCAAGGGAGGTACACTCTATCCTTCATTTGCACTACATTTGACCTTACGTGCTCCTACGTGTTATGTGAATATGCATGCCTACTCCGCTTTCCTTACCTCCTTGCGTGCATTTAGTTGCTTTTACTTTTATTTAAGCTTTATGGGGTATGTGTACACCTCTTGGCTTGTAATAGATAGGGCTCGGAGAGCATCTGGTCCATTTCCCCTTCCCCTTTATGCTTTTATGGGGTATGTGTACACCTCTTGGCTTGTAATAGATAGTGCTCGGAGAGCATCTGGTCCACTTCCCCTTTCCCTTTATGCTTTTATGGGGTATGTGTACACCTCTTGGCTTGTAATAGATAGGGCTCGGAGAGCATCTGGTCCATTTCCCCTTCCCCTTGGTTGCTTGCCTTTGTTGCTATATGTTTAATTGCTTTAGTAGGCTCTTGCATCTAGTCGAGCATGCTAAGTGCTACGTGTTACGTGTTTACAAGCGTTTTGGCATGTCTACTTGCTTTCATAACCATGAATGAATGGAATGGATGAGTGTACGTCACCGCACTAGTCCAACGCTAGTTGTGGCTCATTATTTCATTAGGAATTCATAGAAAGGGCTAGTCCAACGCTAGACCCAATAGGATTTTTCCTTTGTTTTTCATTAATGCATTATTTGCCTGTTCACTACATATCATGCATTTTTTTTCTTAATTTTATCATCTGGCATGCTCCTCGATTCCCTTTTCCCCTCATTTTAGGTTTTGCATCCCATACTAGCTATAGGGTTCATTTTGCTTGAGTGTCCCCTTCTGATAAGGGAACGAGCGAGTGTGGCTAATCGATAGCCTTAGCACGCTAGTTTTGCCTTCTAATCAAAAGGAAAATCAAGTCGAAAAGTTAGGAGTCCATCCTCATACCCGTCTTGCTTGCATTCCCTAGGCTCATGCATTCTATATTCACTCTATCATTCTATACCCTCATTACACTTTTATTTTCTCCTCCTACTTTCACACATGCACCTTCATATCCCTTCCCTTGCACACGAACACTTGGATTTTTCACACAATTTCACACGAGCACCATTTCATACATCTGCACACAAACACTTGGATTTTTCACACAATTTCACACGAGCACCATTTCATACATCTGCACACAAACACTTGGATTTTTTTTACAATTTCACACAAGCACCTTTATATAATTTCACACACTTGCACTTACATTTCTTGCATCTTTCATACACTTTCACATTTGCGCACTTGAATCTCATTTGCATCAATCGACCTCTATGAGGCTTTCCTCTGTTGGCCACCACAATTCATGTGGTTTGGGACCACAAGCCTCATAAGAGACATCGTAGACCCTAGGATTGCATTTTTCTTTCCGTTTTGCATTCATATAGTCATATCCAAACGTGCGAGCATACATTGGGTAGAAAACTAGGAAAGGTAAGGTTAAGTCGCGCAACTAGCCTTGGCTAGGTCAAAGGGGTGCCTTGGATTCTATCCTTGCCTTCCCCTTTGTCAAACGTGACCCCCGAACCTTTTTCTTTGGCTTAGGTGGACTAGGAGTCGTTTTAAAAAGGGTTTTACTACTTTGTCTTTAAAAAACACCTTTTGGGTGACTTGGTACACCCCAAATCTATACCAAGTGGCGACTCCGTTTTCATATTTAAAAAACCCTTTTTAAATTTCATTTGGCCAAATCGTCGCTTTCCAAAGTCCCATGGCCTTTTACTTTTTATGTTGCACACGTTCACACCACACTTCGCACACATTTCACATTCATTCGAAAAGTGGGGCGCGACAGTTGGCGACTCCACTGGGGAGCTCCTAAGTGGGTCCGAGCATTTGACTTAGCCATTCGTTTCCTTTTTCTACCCTTTTTATGCATTGCACTTGGATATTAGGGTTGCATTTTTTTTATTTTAGGCCTTTTTGCCTCGCGCGCGTATCCAACTATTCCCTCACTCACGTACGTGTGATTGGTTGATTGGATGTATGTTTACTTGTTTATCTCGCGCTTGCATTGCATTTGGGGGGGTGTGTGTCACCTTTAGAGCCTCGCGTGGTTCTCACCCCTTTCCCTCAAAATAGGGAACACTTCATACGTGCACGTTTACTTGCTTTTATCCCATTTTATTTTGTTTTTCGTGAGCGTTTCCCACACCGCCTTGTAGGATTAGGATCGATCGCCTTGGGTAGGCGGCTGGTGTGCTCTGCGCCCATAGCGCTACCTAAGGGATCACTCGAGCCACCGATCAAAGGCCCTGGGAGTGATGACCCTTCGCCTTTAGGTCTGAAGGCTTGGGAGCCGAAGCTTTATCGAGTCTAGGCATTAGTGAGCCCCAGCCTCATGCATCCATGTTAGAGTTTGCCTAAGTTAGAGTCAGCCTCACCCTTTTAAGCACATTAGGCACGAGGGAAGGGGTTCCGCCCCTTTTACTTGCTTTATTGTATTTCTTTTCTTAATTGCTCCCAATGTGTTATGTGTATTATCAATTGCACTAACCATTCTTGTGTTTTCTTGGCTTGCATTCATATGCCTTAGCAATAAGAGGCCTCTTTGGCACTCTTTTAGTGACTTACCCACTAGATAGCTCACATGTTTAAATTTCAGTCATTACATTGAATTTTCGATAAGTACATGTCATTTTAGACCTTTTCCCCCGATGCATTATTCATGTCCTTTAGGTCATGTTTGTCACATGTTTATATCGCTTTAATAAAATGGCATCATGCATAAACCCTAGAAAGGGAATGCCATTTAGGGGATCCCGTGTTAGGAATGAACCCCCCCATGTCTCGGATATATAATCCAAATGAGACTTGCACGTTTACCTTTCTCGTACCATCCGAAGGGGTAGTGCACAAGGTAAGGTAAATATCCGATCATTTTCATAGAGTGATCCTTGGAATATGAGCATCTAATAATCACTTTTTGGCCGTTTTATCAAAAATTGGTAAAAATCCCTTGCGTAAAGGACATTACTTTGAAGAAAATTCACAAGCGATTCCTCATGGTTGAGATGATAAATATGGAGGCCAAATCTTGATTTTAGAAGGCTCATAGACTAATTTCCTGAAATCACTAATAGCCGGACAATTCAACCAATCCATTTTGCCAATTCATTCAATAAATCATCAATTTGACCAATTTACCCTTTTAGGGTCACCTGGTCGATTTTTGAATAAATCGTCAATTCATTTGACCAATTTACCCTTTTTAGGGTCATTCGGTCGATTTTGAATAAATCATCAAATCTTTTGACCAATTTACCCTTTTTAGGGTCATTCGGTCAATTTTGAATAAATCGTCAATTCATTTGACCATTTTACCCTTTTTAGGTTCATTTGGCCAATTTACCCATTTTTAGGGCAACCGAGCCGATTTTGAATAAATCAAGTTTCGTTCCATCTATTTGATCAATTTACCCTTTTTAGGGTGATTTGATTAATTTTGGATAAATTAAATTTCATTTAATTCATTTGACCTGTTTTCCTTTTTAGGGTAATTTGGTCGATTTTAAATAAATTGTCAACTTCATTCAATCCATTTGCCCTATTGGGGTTTCATTGTCAAATTCCAAATTGGGAAATCTAGTCAATTTTGAAGAAAACCGTCCATTGCATCCAATCACTTGATCAATTGGGGTTTTGACCCGTAATTCACTGAGAAATTTTATCAACGAATTCCAATCTCTTTGATAGGAAGTTCGTCAAGGTCAAACCCATGCGTTTTGCAAATCAAAGGTAATCAATCCCTTCGGGCAGGGTTCTCATTTTGACAAACGTCTCTTCTTATTCCAATGGGTCAAATTTTTCAAAATTATTTTCACTCCATAAGCTGATTGGACCCATCAGGTATTGTATAGTGCCTGCTCTGAAGGATTGTATTTTCATGCTAGGCCTACCCTTGGCATAAAAGGGTTCCCCCATAGGACATGCATCCGATTTTTCTGGATATCTACTAACTCTTGCCTTTTTCTTTTCCTTTTCTTTATTTTCGTTGGAATAATTGAGCGAGAGTTGAATCTAAAGGCAATCTTTCAAAATTTTCAGGCAATATTTAAACATCGCTTCTCGTCGAAGCCCCATCATAACGCGATCCCGTAGTCAAGCCCAGAGGAATCGTGTAAACATGAGTTCGCAACCGGAACTGTCGGATAAGTCTGCTACTACAGCCCAGCCTGAGACCACAAGTTTGGGGGTCCAACTGACCGAGATGCTTACGAAGTTTGGTGAAATGGCAACTGAAATGGCCGCCCAAAAGAAATTAATCGATGAGCTTATCAGTAGTGGAGTTCAACCTGAGCCTGAGCCCGTCAGTCAGCCGGAGCCAGAATCGTTTGGCATAGCTGCAACCCAAACCACTTTTACTCCACCTTTCATTATTTCACCTGAAGGAACTTTCACCTACCCCACCATACATTTGCCATACACTTACCCTCCTAATCTTTTTTTTCCTACTCATATGCAGGGCCCACAGCCCCAAGTTACTTCAAACATACCACCTGAGCCACATACCTTTTATCACACTGCTGCTGAGCCATTCCTACCAGTCTTTACTGTTCAAGCTAAGCCAGAAATGGGGGAATCCTCTGCTCCCGTTGATATAAAGCTGCTTAAGCGCCTTGACCGCTTTGATGAATTTATGAAGAAAAGTCAAGAGCTAAACAAGCAAGGAGTTCTGGATTACGACGAGCTTTGCCTTTTCCCGAATGTGCAGTTACCTGAGGGGTTCAAAACCCCTAAATTTAACAAATATGATGGAACTGGTAATCCCAAAACACATCTCCGACTGTTTGCTAACAAGTTGGGAAAGCCTGTAGACGACGAGAACCTGCCTCTAAGGTTGTTCCCGGAAAGTCTGGAGGGGGATGCCCTCGACTGGTACTCAAATTTGAAGTCCGAAGAAATAAAAACCTGGATTGACTTGTCCAATGCTTTTGTAAGGCAATATGAGTATAACTGCGAGCTGGCTCCTACACGAGCCACGTTGGAAGGGACAAAAAGGAAACCCTCTGAGGACCACAAGACATATGCCAAAAGGTGGAGGAAAATAGCTGCAAAAGTCGAGCCACCAATGACTGAAGATGAAATCATTCGCACCTTCATTAAAGCACACGATCCACCGTATTTTGAGGAAATCTTTCGCATGACTGGATGCTCATTTGCCGCCATTGTCAACAAACTTGAAGAATATGATGATTTTGTGAAGGCTGGAAAGATCGTTAATGTGTTGGCTCTGAAATCACAATTGGAAGCAATGCAAAATCAAGGAAGCAATAACAAGAAATTCCTGTTCAAAAAGAGGGAAAAGGAAGTTTCATCTGTCTTGAAACAAGGAGTTTCTTTCCGACCTAGATCCCAACAATATCCCACCTACTCTCCCCATTATCCATACCAACCACACCTTCAACCTGTGTACCATACCACTATTAACCACCCGCAACCTCGACCAAATTACCTAAACACACCTACACCATTCCATATTTCTCCACATAACTTTCAAACTAGACCTCGCTCTCCTTATCATCCACGACCCACCTTACCCGCCAACCATAATTACAACTATCAACAAACCGCTGGCATCCGAGACCCGGCCCGATACAGAACTTTTACCAATTTAGGTCGGCCCTTGGATCAACTGTATGAGCAGCTCAAAGCCGCGGGCAAAATGGGTACAATATCTCCTAAAGTCTATATTAAAGGAGTTCCCCCTGGTTATAATCCTCAATCTTTTTGTGCTTACCATTCTGGAGCTCCTGGACATTCTACTGTCAATTGTTGGGTACTTAAACACAAAATCCAAGACATGATTGAAGCCGGAGACATAATTTTGAAAGGAAGGGAAGAACAATGACCAAATATAAGTGCAAATCCTTTTCCTGAACACAAGGACACCTTTGAGGCATCCACCTCCAGTGACGAAATTTGAAGGTTTTGAAAGAGCTCTTCACAATTTGGATGGCTGACTATCTTCCCTCTCGAAGGGAATTTTGATAAATCTAGGGGTTGTCATTTGCTAAAATTCATGAAAACTTTTTCTTGCATATGTACATAGCTTAATGAAAGCATCTTTTGCAATTTGATTATTTGTTTATTTGATTATTGTTTTGATTTTTTTTTGTTAATGGCCAAAGGTGAAGTTATTTGACTCTTTGAATTGAATATCACTGTTTTGGAATTTGATGAAAACCTTTATTGAAAATCCCTCCATTAAAATTCCCGCACATTGAAAAGGCCTTCATTGAAAAATCCCTGCATTGAAATTCCCTTCCTTGAAAAACCTTCATGGAAAAGGCCAAAATCCCTTTGTTAAAAAACCCTTCATGGATAAAAGTTCCTCCCCTGCCAAGCTCGAAGCTGATTGGTTAGAGTAGGGTTACCAGTGATTGATTCTAATTGATGAAAAGCAGCTGAATGTCATAAAGCATGACCTATGTCCGCCACCGGTTCTTTAGAAAAGGAGGGCAAAGAGTTTTGCTAATGCAAGATTAAGCCAAAGGCGAATTCACTCCAAGTTGGCCAGGACCATTCGTTTTTCAAGAGTGTTACCTGGCGTGGCATTCATTTTGGTAGAGATGGAAGGACAGACATTCCCTCAACCCATCAACTCAGACATATGTAAGAAATTCTTTATTTGATTATGCAAATTCCTTCTAGGAAATCATGCAAGAGACGAGGCAAAAGTCAAGCCATCTTCCTTTCCAATCAAAACATTTCATCCCTAGTCGTCCCTTTTGAGCTATTAGAATAATAATTTTTTCGTTTGGCAGCCCCTGAAGATTGCAAACCCCACACTGGGGCAAATTCATTTTTGAAAAGAGATGATTAGAAGGGGAAAGCCCTACACTGGGGGAAATTTATTTTTGAAAATGCAAAAAAAAAAAAAAAAAAAAAAGAGAAAGGAAAAGAAAAGGAAGAGAAAGAACCCCACACTGGGGCAAATTTAGTTTTGAAGAAAAAATGCAAAAAGTAAGAAGAATGCAATGAAGAAATTGCAAAGAAAGAAAATCCAATCAAACTGGGGCAAAATTTTCCTCAGTTTCGTTCAAAATGGGAAATAATTTCAAAATGATGCAATCTCAGGCTATTTCACACCCCTCTCATCAAAATTTGCTTTCAAGCCTCAACTTTTCTTGAAAAACACCCCACCTGACTTCATTTCAAAAGCCCAAAGTCCTGGCTTTCGTCGTTTGCCGTATTTTCTATTGGAAAATTTGCTAATCAACTGGCAAGTGATGTCCATATTGCCTTCGCCTAATTTACAAGGGAAGCGCATTTTACTGATGTCAGCAATCTTCATACTCCTGAGTCGATTATGGTTGAGTTTTTCCATTTTTCCTTAGGTGAAAACCCGAAAGGGCACCTCAAGAGAAAAGGAGAAAAAAAAAAGAAGAAAAAAAAAGGAAAAAACAAAAACAAAACAAAAGAAAAGGAGTGGGAGGAACCTTGGTGAAAACCCGAAAGGGCGTCAAGGTAGGATTTCTGCAATGAGCAAGCACAAGGAGGAACAACTGGTGATTTGGTCCATTTGGATTTCTCCTCATTTTTTTTGTCATGCCCCTGCCAATATTGAATTCCAGAACAAGGATACTCAGAGATTCAAATACACATCCTTTGGCCAAAACTGTGTCATTTTGTAAAACATTCTTTGGCAAATACATTCTTAGGAAATTCATTTTTACCAAATTTCTTGCATTCATGGCATTTTTATAGAATTTAAGCACAAATAGTTGTGAGTGCATTCTTGTGCATATTCATGTGAATTTTTCTTGCATACCTCATTCTTTATCATTGAATTGTGGTAAATGACAACCCCCGTGGTTTGCTCGAAGCATACTTGGGTTCAGTCATCTCTTAAAAAGGGCTAAGGTGCAACCAAGCCAATTACGAAGGCTTCGCAATATGGCAAAAAGCTTACCCGGTCAGTCTGGAAAAGCAGAGACATTTTGAATGATAAATCCAACCAAGTCAGATGCCGCGGCCAACTTCGACGAAGGCATCAAAAGGCTTATGTTTACACGATTCTCAAAAGGCAAGCGGATCAAATGATGGTGGCAATTCTTTTATTTTTTCTCTTTTGCAGGAAAATTCCATGCATGGACGAAAACAATCACACCTCGCACTGGAATCGGTGTTGGAAGGAGTCCTCTGGTGAACAAAGGCAAATCGAAAATGTTGCGAGTAAATTTGATCAAAAGGTGCAACAGCATGGCGATACAGAATCAACAACACACTCAAGTTGCAAAAATCCATCATAATAGGGCAAATTATCTTGTTGGAAAGATTCTCAAAAGTCGAAAAGAAAAGCGAAAAGAAAAGAAAAATCACCAAACAAAAATCAAAAATCAAATCAAGTTCATCACGGCAGGCTTGGGTTTGATCCCACTGTCCGATTTTCAAGCATTTCATTTTCACGTTGGGACCGGGTTTCATCCCGCCAATCTCGGCAGGACCGGGTATAATCCCGCTGACCGCTTTTTATCAAATTGGGACCGGGTTTCATCCCGCCAATCTCGGCAGGACCGGGTATAATCCCGCTGACCGCTTTTTATCAAATTGGGACCGGGTTTCGTCCCGCCAATCACGGCAGGACCGGGTATAATCCCGCTGACCGCTTTTTATCAAATTGGGACCGGGTTTCATCCCGCCAATCTCGGCAGGACCGGGTATAATCCCGCTGACCGCTTTTTATCAAATTGGGACCGGGTTTCCTCCCGCCAATCTCGGCAGGACCGGGTATAATCCCGCTGACCGCTTTTTTCGTTGGGACCGGGTTTCATCCCGCCAACCTTGGCAGGATCGGGTATTATCCCACTGGTCGATCATCATGGCAGGTTCGGGTTTAATCCCACTGACCAATTCATTACTGGGGCAAATCTGTAGATACGTTCTCAAATAAAGTCTTATACAGTTTTCTTCATACAATCCCATTTGAATTTCCTATCTCTAGTCAATCCCAATTTTATATTTCTGTCCGGGTCTATCCCGTGGGTCTATCCCAATTTTACATTTCTGTCCGGGTCTATCCCGTAGGTCTATCCCAAATTTAAATTCCTGTTCGGGTCAGTCCCGATTTCAAAAATTCTTGTTCGGGTCAGTCCCGATTTCTAAATTTCTGTTCGGGTCAGTCCTGTTTTAAATTCCTGCTCGGGTCAGTCCCGTTTTATTTTTCATGCTCGGGTCAGTCCCGTATTAGAATTCCTGTTCGTTGGAATCTTTTGCAACCCAATAACACAGGTAAGTATTTGGTGTCTACTTCTTTGCCTCAAGTTTTTTCAAAACTCAGACAAAGAGGGGCAAACTGTAGACACCAAATTTTGAATAATTTTATGTGGCATCTATTTCATGATTTTCATTTTAGATTGCTTGCATTCGTTGTTTACTTTTAATTTTTAGTTTTAGCTTTTAAGTTTAAAATTAGCGTAGAGTTTTTAGAAAAAAGAAAAGGAAAACATCAAAAATATGTTGTAGTCATTTTGTTTTTATTCAATGCTTTCTTGAAAAGAAAAAGTCAAAAAATAGGCTTTAGTTGGATTGGAAAAATGAAAAAAAGAGAAAAAGGGAAAATTGGTCACAAAAATACGTTCAAATTCAATCTTTTGGAACTTTAGTTATTTTTATTAAGTTATTTTGAGAAAAGAAAAGAAAAAAAGAAAAGGGGGAAAAATGAAGAAAATTTGAAAAATGGACATTTTTTATTGTTTTTATTTATTTAGTTTGTTTTTTTATTTATTTGTCCTCATTACATGGTTTTGTCATTTTGTTATTGTTATTATTATTATTATTTATATTATGTATTTATTAAGTTAAAAAAAAAAAAAAAAAAAAAAACGCGACTGCAAGCTGTGTTTTTCGCAGCTTGCAAGAAAGGACTTCGGGCAGCCCTTGACGGCAAATATGGAAGAAAGTACTGGAGTTTTAGGGTTGGAGGCTCCCATATAAATAGGGAAAGAAAGAACAGCCGCAGGGGGGGTGGAAAAAAATTGAGAGGTTGACGACGGCAAAAGAAAATACAAGGCAAACGAAAACAGCTTGGAGAGCTACGGGAAGAAAAGCCGAGGGTTTGGGGGGGCTTCATCTAAGAGTTTGACGGCTAAGGTTGGTAAGAAACTAGAAACCAGGAGTGAGAGGGAGAGTTCGTGGGGACGGAAAACAAAACAGAGGATTTTTCTGGACAACGGAGGAGAGGAGCAAAAAGAGGGAGACAACGGCAGGAGTTCTTGGGGGGTTGAACGGCTGTGAGAAGAGCGGCTAGGAGAGAAAGAGCAAGAGAGGAGGATTTGGAGAACCAAGGGAGAACTAGAGAGAGGTGGCGCAGCAAGGAGGAGGAGCCCCAACGTCATCATCATCTTCGATTCATCAAGCAATACGAGTACTGCGGACCTGAAGAAGAACGTTGACAGCCGAGGAAGATAAAGCTTTTAGGCTGCGCAAGGACGCCCAGTTCATCAGCCCAGATCCTGTTCTTTCCTCTGGAAAGGGATAAAGGTAACGCCTTTCATTTGTCTTCTGCCCATAGCTTGTAAAATCATGCCAGAAAGGTTGAAATTTTGCTGCGATGCTAGATTTTGTTTTGCTGCGAGTTTGGTTTTTCTTTTTCTGCACTTCTGTGATTGGCAACCCGGTCAGGTTATCTGGCTTTGGGGCAATGTTGTGAGAGTCATGTGATTATGGACGGACTGTTGTGAAGCTTGTCTGAATTTTCTCTTTTCTTCTTACGCATGAGTAGATTGGGTTTGGACTGAAATAATTGTAGAAACAGATTTTTCTGGGTTCAAAATTGTAGTGGGCGTTGATGCTTTCTTTGCTCTTTTTCTTTTGTTTCTTCACTACTGAGATTGATGTTTGGTAGATGAATGGGGAGTCCAATGCAATGTTTCTGCCTTTAATTTACGTGAACCCATAGCTGCAGAAAGTTTCCGCAACAAAGAACAAAAGGAATTGCATTTCCTGTTCCGTTTTCTTTTCCATAGCTGCACATCAAGTCTTTCCACTTAAGTTGCATGTTTAATCTGTTTTGGGGGAATGGAAATAGGAGGTTAGGTGTTGAGTTTGCATGTTTAGGGTCTAAAATACTAGAACCATGATCGAACACCTTGTTGAAAAGCAAACAAACAGGCTGCCGAAATCATTTCTGCACTTACGTTCAGATTTCTGGTATGATATCTTCCCAAATTTTTGGTCTTTGGTTTGTGATTATCATGAAGTTTTGTTGCTTAGTTCTGAGGTTGTGATGTTGAGATGAAGAATGTTTAATCAAAGCATTGTATTTGGGCCAAAAATCTGGTTTGCATGATAAGCTGTGGCTGGAAAAGAAAATTGCAGCTGACTTTGATGCCAAAAGTCTTCATGATTTATCGAAGCTTGTTGTTGCAGAAACTCTCTTCACATCTTGCATAAAGGTCTCATTAGAATAGGTTGAGTTTTGTGAATAAATTGCTGTGCTAACAACAAAAGTGAATATCGTTGATCTTACTTGCTTTTTCCAGATTTGCATGCTCCTTGGTGAATAATTTTCTCAGCACTTTCATGATCTCTTGCTAGTTGTAGCATGTTTAAATGTTGAACATTTGTTTGTTTAGTTTAGAGTTCGGATGTTAGGGTATGAAAGTTTGAGTTTGCATGTTGGGAGTTTAAAACATTCGAATCCTATTCGGGTATTTGCTGGAAAGTGAACAATCCAGTTACTGAATGTTTGCTGTTTTGTTTAGTTTCTTTCCCAGCATTTAAATGATTTTCTTTCTATGTTTGGCATTGTTAGATATTGAATTTGTGTTGCATGTTGCTAAGATAAGGTTTCTAGATGTTTTGATTGAACGGTTTTGATCAAATTTGGGTGTTAAAGCTGATATCGGCATGTGAAAATGCAAGTTACGTTGATCTTCTTGATTGCAGAAATGTTTTCTTATTGCAGGCCATCTCACGTTGATTTGCATGAGTTTGCATGGAAAGCTTTCAGAAAATTGCATTTTTGACCCCCAAGTTCCCTTTTGTCTTGCTATGGCCCAATTAGTTGAATAAGTTAATCAATTTTATCATTCTAGAATCTTAATTGCTTTTGGTATGCTTTGACATGATTTTGGGTAAGGCGTTTAGTGAGTTTTAGGATGCATTTTGAGGTTCAATAAGTTCTAATAGAATTTTTAGCTTGGATTTGTGTTCTAAACACATTTTTGCATTTGATTTTTATGTGTCTCATCTTAATTCATCAATTTTGGTATTTTATTTTACTCTCTTTTAGAAATTTTCATGTCCTTCTAATTAAGTCCCTCTTGCATTAATTGCTTTGTACATAGTTGGTTTGTCTATGTAAATACTTTAATTGACTTAATTTAGTGTTTAACTTTCATTTTTCATATTTAATTTTTGTTTCATGTGATTATTTGATAATTTAAGTGGTACCTTGACCTTTTTATTATTTTGGAGGGTAAGTTAGTAATTTCACTACGTTAGGGCGTCGCTTCAAGGGAGGTACACTCTATCCTTCATTTGCACTACATTTGACCTTACGTGCTCCTACGTGTTATGTGAATATGCATGCCTACTCCGCTTTCCTTACCTCCTTGCGTGCATTTAGTTGCTTTTACTTTTATTTAAGCTTTATGGGGTATGTGTACACCTCTTGGCTTGTAATAGATAGGGCTCGGAGAGCATCTGGTCCATTTCCCCTTCCCCTTTATGCTTTTATGGGGTATGTGTACACCTCTTGGCTTGTAATAGATAGTGCTCGGAGAGCATCTGGTCCACTTCCCCTTTCCCTTTATGCTTTTATGGGGTATGTGTACACCTCTTGGCTTGTAATAGATAGGGCTCGGAGAGCATCTGGTCCATTTCCCCTTCCCCTTGGTTGCTTGCCTTTGTTGCTATATGTTTAATTGCTTTAGTAGGCTCTTGCATCTAGTCGAGCATGCTAAGTGCTACGTGTTACGTGTTTACAAGCGTTTTGGCATGTCTACTTGCTTTCATAACCATGAATGAATGGAATGGATGAGTGTACGTCACCGCACTAGTCCAACGCTAGTTGTGGCTCATTATTTCATTAGGAATTCATAGAAAGGGCTAGTCCAACGCTAGACCCAATAGGATTTTTCCTTTGTTTTTCATTAATGCATTATTTGCCTGTTCACTACATATCATGCATTTTTTTTCTTAATTTTATCATCTGGCATGCTCCTCGATTCCCTTTTCCCCTCATTTTAGGTTTTGCATCCCATACTAGCTATAGGGTTCATTTTGCTTGAGTGTCCCCTTCTGATAAGGGAAACGAGCGAGTGTGGCTAATCGATAGCCTTAGCACGCTAGTTTTGCCTTCTAATCAAAAGGAAAATCAAGTCGAAAAGTTAGGAGTCCATCCTCATACCCGTCTTGCTTGCATTCCCTAAGCTCATGCATTCTATATTCACTCTATCATTCTATACCCTCATTACACTTTTATTTTCTCCTCCTACTTTCACACATGCACCTTCATATCCCTTCCCATGCACACGAACACTTGGATTTTTCACACAATTTCACACGAGCACCATTTCATACATCTGCACACAAACACTTGGATTTTTCACACAATTTCACACGAGCACCATTTCATACATCTGCACACAAACACTTGGATTTTTTTTACAATTTCACACAAGCACCTTTATATAATTTCACACACTTGCACTTACATTTCTTGCATCTTTCATACACTTTCACATTTGCGCACTTGAATCTCATTTGCATCAATCGACCTCTATGAGGCTTTCCTCTGTTGGCCACCACAATTCATGTGGTTTGGGACCACAAGCCTCATAAGAGACATCGTAGACCCTAGGATTGCATTTTTCTTTCCGTTTTGCATTCATATAGTCATATCCAAACGTGCGAGCATACATTGGGTAGAAAACTAGGAAAGGTAAGGTTAAGTCGCGCAACTAGCCTTGGCTAGGTCAAAGGGGTGCCTTGGATTCTATCCTTGCCTTCCCCTTTGTCAAACGTGACCCCCGAACCTTTTTCTTTGGCTTAGGTGGACTAGGAGTCGTTTTAAAAAGGGTTTTACTACTTTGTCTTTAAAAAACACCTTTTGGGTGACTTGGTACACCCCAAATCTATACCAAGTGGTGACTCCGTTTTCATATTTAAAAAACCCTTTTTAAATTTCATTTGGCCAAATCGTCGCTTTCCAAAGTCCCATGGCCTTTTACTTTTTATGTTGCACACGTTCACACCACACTTCGCACACATTTCACATTCATTCGAAAAGTGGGGCGCGACAGGCTATATTTCTGTTGGGGCACGATTGTTTCACCATATTAGTTTCCATTTCTCCAAGTGTGTGAAGAAAAGTTGCCCGTTTGCCCCCATCCGAGAATCTGGAGAGATGTTTGCTGTGAATGTTGAGTCTTTTTATTTGTTCTTGATTGCAAGATCATGGTTGGGATCTTAGGTTCTTACCTTGTGCATTTGTTTGATGTTTCGGCAAAGCTTTAAGCTATTTTGGTTGCGTTTTGATAAGCTACAAATTTGCAGCAGAACAAAAGCTTTTGCATTCTTTTTGCTGTTTTCTTTCCTGCAACTGCTCACCAAAGTTTCGGCCATCCAATTTGCTGGTTGATCTTATGTTGGAAAGAGGAATTGGATAAGAGGTGTTGGGTTTGCATGTTTGGGGTCTGAAATACTCGAATCATGTTCAAATACTTGCTGAAAAAATAAACAACGAAGCTGCCGAACCATTTTGCATGTTTTCCAGAATTTTACATGATGTCCTTCTAAGTTTTCTGCTTGTTTGGATGGTGGTGTTTATGTAGTTTGTTGCTTAGTCTAAAGTTGTAATGTTGGTTAAAAAAATATTTAATCAAAGCTGTGATTAGAAATCTGAGTTTGAAAGGAAAGAAAATGCAGCAGGTCTCATTGCCGAAATCATATGCCGAAAATGCAGAATTTCTCTTGCTGTTTGTATATTCGGATGTTGAACTTTGTTTTTTTTCCTTACTCAAGATTGCGGTTTGATGTTGGATTGGGATGTTGGGCTGTGTTCGGATGAAGATTACATCTGATGAACAAAATAAGGGTAGCTAATCGTAGCTGGGAAATTGTACAGCTTTGTTATTTGATGCTTGCATGATCTTTTGAATGAATTTCTGTTTTTTTTTTTAAAAACACAAAGATTTCATGGTGAGAAGTGAGATGAATGCTTAGTGATCGTGTTGTATTAGCTGCTTGAGATATCAAAATGTTGGTTGCTTGAGGTAATGAAATGGAAAGGAAGCTACGGTAAAAATTGCAGTAGAAAGAAACCAGCAATGTTGCAGAAGGTTTCTTCGTAAGCTTTGCATGGAAATGTTCTCAATTGCCATTTAACCCCTCAAGTCCCCCTTTGTTTTACTATGACCCAACCAATTGAAGAATGTCCTCAATTTGGTCCTTGGCAGCTTCAATTTTTCAACTCAATTGCTTGTTTGCTTCAATTAGTTACCATGCTTGTTTAGATTGCACTTAATGCATGAATTTAAGAACTTTGTGTCCAAGTGAGCTTGTGTTTGCCTATTTTCTTTAATTTTCCCAAATAAATTGGTACCTTGACCTTTTCTTTTATTTTGGAGGATAAATAAGTGATTTCACTCCATTTAGGGCTCCAACTCAAGGGAGGTACACTCTATCCCCTATTTCCACTTTATTTGACCCTATGTGCATTATGTGCTTAATTACCTGCCTTTTGAATGTTTTCGTTTTATTTATCCACTTTATTTGTTTTAGTTTTGTATAGTTATTTTCAATTTCGA
This sequence comes from Coffea arabica, assembly GCF_036785885.1. NCBI lineage: Eukaryota > Viridiplantae > Streptophyta > Magnoliopsida > Gentianales > Rubiaceae > Coffea > Coffea arabica. The sequence continues at coordinate 23,619,547 of NC_092318.1, forward strand.
TCATTTGAAAGGCACTTGAATGCCAAAGTTGTAATAGCTAGGTTATTATTTTATTTATTTTATTCCGTTTCCCCTTTTAGATTGTAGTAGGCTTCCCCCTCCTAATGTAATAGTTAGGGTTTCTTTGTTTTGTCTTTGTGTGATTTGCATGCGTATGTGCTATGTGTTTAATTGCTTTCTTTGGGTTTGGCATCTAGATATGCATGCTTATGTGTTATGTGTTATATGAATTACGTGCTCACATGCCTACTCGCTTTAATTATGCACATTTACTTATGTATGTATGATGGATGCAAATGCACGAAACCGTGGCTAGTCCAACGCTAGTCATGGTCTTACCCTCGAGCTCTTGCAAGTCCAATGCTTGTGAGAGAGCGTAGATGTGGGCTAGTCCAACGCTAGCCCTTAGGAGCCCTTCGCGCATTAGATCATGATTGTGTGATCACTTCATCTCATGCATATCTTTATTTTTTGGGCTTCTTTCCCCATGTTGCATGACATCCCTCCTTATACGTATAGCTCTTATCCCTAATTTCCCTATATATATATACCCCTATGTGTGATACATAACATTAGAATCGCATTTCATTTTAGAATTAGGATTAGGATAGGGCATTTGCTTGATTAGATTAGGGAATGCCCCTTGGATATGGGATATGGACGAGTTTGGTCTTCTAACCTTAGCACGCTCGTATTCCCTCTATTAAAGGGAAAATTGAGTCGCGAACATTAGTCCCCCGTACCCGACATGATGCATTCCTTTAAGACATGTATATTTCTATAATTATTTTGTTCCTTTTTCTCTTCTTAGAGTCTCATGATTTTGCATTATTCGTGACCTCTCCAAAGAGTCATTATTGGGCATCACAATTAATGTGATTGGCACCACTCAAGCTTTGAAGAGAAATTTTGCCCCCCGATACCCCCCTAGGTTTAGGGTTTGCATTCATATAGTACATCCAAATGTGATGAATCTTTTGGTTAAAACAAGAAAATCTTTGACTAAATCGCGCAACTAGCCTTGGCTAGGTTGAGAGGGTGCCTTGGACCTCGTCCTTGCCTTCCCTCTCTTCAAATATGACTCCCGAACCTTTTTCTTTGATTTACGTAGATTAGGAGTCGTTTAAAAGGGGTTTTTCTACCTTTTCCTTTGAAAATTTCATTTTTAGGTGACTTGGCACACCTTAACTCTATACCAAGTGGCGACTCCGATTTTGTTTTAAAAACCCTTTTTAAACTATTATTTTGGGTCAAATCGTAGCATTTCAAATCCCATTTAGACCCGTGCTCTTTATTCATTTTTCGAATAAAAAATTCACTTTTAAAACCATTTTTTCATTTTTTCTTATAAAAAATGGGGCGCGACAGCTGGCGACTCCACTGGGGACTTAGAGAGTCCGAGCAAATTTGATTTAGTCAAACTTTTCCTTCTTTTAATCTTTTTATATATTACATTTGGAGGTATTAGGTTGCATTCTTCTTTTCCTTTTCTTTTTCTCTTTTTTAGGGTTTCTTGCATCTACCACGTGCGTGATCCCTCCTGATACACTATGTATGTGATGAATGAATGGTTTATTTGCTTTTTACTTATACCGCGTTTTGCATTGCATTTGGGTAGGGGGATATTACCCTAGAGCCTCGCTTTGGTTCTCGATCCCTCCCCTCCAAACGAGCACTAGCATACGTGCATACACTTTAATTTTTTACCCCTCATTTATTTTTCTTTTAGTGGCTTGTCACGCCACTCCACCCTATTAGGATTTTAGGCGACCCACTTGGACGTGTGATCGCGACACGACGTGTGCGTAGCATGACCCAAGGGGTCACTCAATCTTCCGCTTTAAGCTTTGGGTTAATAGCCTTTAGCTTTTAGTCGAAGGTTGAGGATTTGTGATAGATTCACTCAGACATGTAGCCGTGACACGATGTGTGCGTAGCAATGTCTGGGGAATCGCTCGAGCCACCGACAAAGAACCTTGGGATTGATGACCCTTGGTTTCCAAGTCTGAAGGCCCGGGGACCTAAAACCTATCGAGTCTAGATGCATTAGTGAGCCAATACCTCATGCATCCATGATAGCTTGCCTAGGGTAGAGTCTGCCTTGCCTTATTAGGGACACTATCCACGAGGGGAGGGATCCAACCCCTGTTTTCCTTTTATTGTTTTATCTCTTTATATTTCTTTGCTACAATGTGTTATACCTGATTAAACTAACTCTCTTTGGTTTTGTCTCCACTTGCATTCATAAACCCTAGGAAATAAGAGTCCTGGCATGGTACTCTCTAGGAGCCTACCCCGTTTGATGTGACACGTTTAAATTCAATGCTTCGCATTTGTAACATGAACACATTTCATTTTAGGCTCACCCCGGCATACGAAAAGGGGTTCCCTTTAGGTCACTTTTCATTTGGGTACTGCAAATTTACGCGCTTTGATAAAATGGCATCATGCATAAACCCTAGAAGGGAATGCCATTTAGGGGATCCCGTGTTAGGAATAAGCCACCCTGTGTTTCGGATATATAATCCAATGAGACTTGCACGTTTACATTTTGTACCATCCAAAGGGGTAGTGCACAAGGTAAGGTAGGATCCGATCATTTTCATAGAGCGATCTTTGGAATATGAGCGTCTAATAATCACTTTTCGGCCACATTATCAAAATTGGTAAAAATCCCTGGCGTAAAGGACATTAATTGGAACAAATTCACCAATATTTCCTCACTGTTGAGACGATAAATAAATTGAGGCCAAAATTTGATATTAGAAGGCTCATAGACTAATGCATCACAATAAATTTTTGAAACTTCCGATAAGCCGTCAATTCCATTCAATCCATTGGACCATTTTATTCATCAATTGCATCCAGTCCATTTTATCAATTTGTTCATTTTTAGGGCAAGCTAGTCGATTTTGAATTCATTTGACAAGTTTATCCATTTTAGGGCAATCTAGTCGATTTTGAATAGACCACTAATTTCATTTAATTTGATTAGTTTACCCATTCTTAGGGCAATTTTATCGATTTCGAATAAATCATCAATTTCGTCCGATCCATTTGACCAATTTGCCCAGTTTTAGGGCACTTCGGTCGATTTTGAATAAATCATCATTTCACTCGATCTGTTTGATCAATTGATTTCATACAATTCATTTGATTAGTTTAATTCATTTTTTGGGGTTATAATTCAATTTTGAATAAATAATCAAATTTTATTCAATGCATTTGACCATTTTACCCTTTTTTAATGAAATCCGGTCAATTTTGAATAAATTATCAATTTCATCCAATTCATTTGACTAGTTTACCCTTTTGAGGGCAATCCGGTTGATTTTAAATAAATTGTCAATTTCATTCAACCCATTTGACCAATTAGGGTTTCAATGTCGAATTTCAAGTTGGAAAACCTAGTCGATTTTGAGAAAACCATCCATTGCATCCAGCCATTTGATCAGTTGGGGTTTTGACCCATGCTTCACTGAGAAGATTTGTCAACGAATTTCAATCTCTCTGATAGGAAGTTCGTCAAGGTCAAACCGGTGCGTTTTTGCAAATTCTTGTATCAATCAAAGCAAGCAATTCATTCGGACGTTGTCCTCATTTTTAGAATAAATGTCTCTTCTTACTCCGATTGACCAAATTCTTCAACTTATTGGTCGGATTCGTCAGGTATGGTATAGTGCCTACCCTTGGCATAAAAGGGTTCCCCCATAGGACATGCATATCGATTTTACAATTTTGCTTACTAACTCTGGGTATTTTTCTTTTTCTTTTATTTTTCCCCTCCCCTGCATCTATCAAAAGGTTTTAATAAGGCAAAAAATATTCTTTATATCTGATGACGATTTTGTCTAATAAAGTGTGAAAATTGCAAGTATTACTTGATTCTTGCGAGGGTCATACAATGTAAATTTGAAGAGTTCATCTGAAAGTGCTAGTGTAAAACATTTAAGAGATTTCATGACTTGATTGCTCAAAAAGGAAAAGCTGTTAAGCGAGAAAAGTGTGTATACATGTGTAAAAGATCTCTTTAGAATTTTTCTTTTCTCACATGTATTATACTTGAGAGAAAATTTTTCAAACATTTGCAATAATGAAACTTTTGTTTAGACAATTATTGTTTTGTATATATTTATGTACATGTCATTCTTTATTTTGCTCATTAAGAGATTTCATGATGAATTTTAAGAAATAAGACTAAATTGAGATTTTTCAACCTCTTGCTTGAAATTCACACTAGAATTGTTGATCTGAGCTATAAGAGTGTTCAAAAGTAAAAGAGATCACTCAAACTGATTGGTCTATTTCAAAGGACCCAATGCAATGTCTTTTCTTCTTCACCATACAATTCATATTTTGTCCATTTCCATTGACCCTTAGAAATTGGTCACATTGATTGACAAACTGCAAATTGGGGCAATCTTTGCTTGAAAAATGCTCACTGGTCTAACCAGATGCAATCACATCTAAATGAAAGCAAAAATGTGCATTATTCTTGTTTGTTTTGAAAATTTGAAATGATATTTCGAGCATTCGTTTCTCTACCTATACAGATTTTATCATTTGCTCTCCCATTTGAGCTTTTACAAGAATAATTTCGTTTCAAATAAGTGCCTTGATGATCACTACCCTACATTGGAAAATTTTTAAATATCAAAAAGGGGAATGGATTATCAATGACCATTTCGTTACTTTGATTGTCATGAGGTGTAAGAATGATACTTTGGCCATCATTTCTACAACCTAAACACCATTTATCTCTTGCATCCTTATTTGAGCTAAAATGGGTGGTTCTTTTCAAAGCACCTACGATTGCACCCCACATTGGGGACGGAGATTGGAAAGAAAAAAGAGAAGAGAGGGAATTGCGAATTGGGGAAATTTTGGTTCTACCATTAATATCTGGGCTTCAATTTTGAAAAAGAAGAGAGAAAAGAAAAAGGACGAGTTCTGTCCGGCGGATCACTTATGTTTCATAGATATGGATGAACAAGAGTCTTCCTCAGTCAATTAATTCAGATACATGCAAGAAATTTCGCATTAATGAAAGTTTCCTTTCAGAGTTATTGTAAGGAACGGAATAAAAGTCAGGCCCTCTTCTTTTCCAATCAAACATTCTATCCCTAGTTATCCCTTTTGAACATTCAGAATAAAATACTTCATTTGGCAACCCCTGAGAATCGCAAATCCCACACTGGGGCAAGTTTGAGTTGAAAAGGGAAAAGTTTCAAGAAGTGAAAAGTGATAATGCAACAAAATCAAAAGACAAAAGAAGAAAAGAGAACCTCAGTTCAAAAATAAACTGGGGCAAGTGTTGTGAAAGTTCAAAAGAATGGCAGAAGGCCGAAAATCAAAAGAAGAAAGAAAATGAAAGAGAAAAAGCCTCAATTGAGCATAAACCGGGGCAAATTCTGATTCAGCCCTAAAATGGGGTTGGCGCAACAATGCGATCTCGGATTCTTCAAACCGCTTTTGAAATCCGCTTTCAAGTCTTAACTTTTCTAAGCACCCCACCTGACCCCATTACAAAAGCCGAAAGTCCTGGCTTCTGTTCTTTGTAATATCTCTGTCCAGAAATTTTTCTAATTGGTAAGTGATGTTCATATACTGATGCCAAGAATTTTTTTGAATGTATTTCTGAATTAATTAGGTGTGAGGTTGACACTGCTCTTCATGTGAGAACCCGCGAGGGCACTTTTGAAAAAAGAAAAGAAAAGGAAAAAGCGAAAATAAATGCAAAGGAAATGCAAAAGATTTAATGGTGAAGTCCCCGTTAAGTGATAATGAAGGTCACCAAATCTGAGATCTTTGAGTTCAAAATAGGGGCAATTTTGAAAAAAATGCGATCTTCGGTGCAATGTCCTTAAAAGACTTATTCTTTAACTATCGTTTTCGAGCCACATTACAAGCTCGTAAAGTTCATCACTGACTTATCCTTCATGACAACCCAAAGTGAGGATTATGCTCATAAGAAAATCCATCAATCATTTGTGATCATAAGGGTATAACCAGTTTTCGCATGTTTAGCTATCGTTTCTACCCCTCTGTTGCAAGCAAACAAAACCTATGTGTTGACTAAGTTTTCTTAAGAAATAAGGGTGACAAACTCTTTTCTTTCACTTAGATGTGGTATTGAAGGGATTACATGCAATTTGGGCACAAGAATAAGACAAATCTTGACCTCTCATTTCCAAATCAGAAATAACGCCCCACTCGATTGATCATGAAAGATGAGCCAACAAGAAGTGGTGACCCGTTACTCTAAGCATCGATGCTGAGATGAGGAAGAAATCTTCTGTAATTTGGTATTATTTCAAGAAATTCATCATGAAGTTGTCTATTAGGAAACATAGTCTCTTACTTTGTTTAATTTAATGGAGAGTCATCCAAACAAATTTTTGCAATTAAATGGGCCCACACTGGGGCAAATTTTTTTGTAATACATTTGAGGTTTCGTCCAAGAATCAAATAATACATTTTTCCAAATCAATCACGCTGCTCTTTTCATGAAATTTAAGTGCATGTCATACTTTGGTAAGCCCCCCGTGCAGGCATTTACGGCTGAAATCGACGAAAGAGCATCTGGTGATGTGGAAGGCCGATGCCGAAGAAAGAAGGGAAAAGGGACCTACACTGGGGCAAATTATTTTTTCTCTCGAAAAGGTCAAAAATCAGGAAAATTCAAAAACAAAAAAAAAAACAAAAAATCAAATTTAATGTCTTGTGGGCGAAGTTTCAGCGTATGCCGCGCACCCTTCTATCCCCCCCTTCTTGACAATCACACTTAATTCCTTGACCAATTGGATGGCAGGATTGGGTCTTATCCCACTGACCATTCACAAACATCACGTTGGGCCTGGATTTTGTGCCTCCAACATCACAAACATCACGTTGGGCTTGGTTTTTGTGCCGCCAACATCACAAAGATCACATTGGGCCTGAATTTTGTGCCGCCAACTTCACAAACATCACGTTGGGTTTGGATTTTGCACCATCAGCTAAAGCTGGCTCGGGTTTAATCCCACTGACCGATTCATCACACTGGGGCAAATCTTTGGATAATTTTTCGAGCAAGTCTTATACAGTCTCTTCATACATACCAACATTTCTTTTATACTGCCACTAGCCGTTGGGTCAGTCCCACTAGTGAGTATTTCATTTTATACTGCCACTAGCCGTTGGGTCAGTCCCACTAGTGAGCATTTCTTTATTCTGCCACTAGCCGTTGGGTCAGTCCCACTAGTGAGCATTTCATTTACACCGCCACTAGCCGTGGGTCAGTCCCACTAGTGAGCATTTCCTTTTACATCACCACTAGCCGTGGGTCAATCCCACTAGTGAGCATTTCATTTACATCGCCACTAGCCGTGGGTTAGTCCCACTAGTGAGCATTTCATTTTGCACTGCCACTAGCCGTGGGTCAGTCCCACTAGTGAGCATTTCATTTTGCATTGCCACTAGCCGTGGGTCAGTCTCACTAGTGAGCATTTCATTTTACATCACCATAAGCCGTGGGTCAGTCCCACTAGTAAGCATTTCATTTTACATCACCACTAGCCGTGGGTCAGTCCCACTAGTGAGCATTTCGTTTTGTATCGCCACTAGCCGTGGGTCAGTCCCACTAGTGAGCATTTCATTTTGCACTGCCACTAGCCGTGGGTCAGTCCCACTAGTGAGCATTTCATTTTACATCGCCACTAGCCGTGGGTCAATCCCACTAGTGTGCATTTCACTTTCATTATCACTAGCCGTGGGTCAGTCCCACTAGTGTTCATTTCATTTTCATCGCCACTAGCCGTGGGTCAGTCCCACTAGTGAACATGTTATTATCATTGCCGCTAAACATGGCTCAGTCCCACTAGTGTGCATTCCATTTTAAATTTTGTTCGAGTCAATCCCATGATTTTAAATTTCGGGTTAGTCCCATGATTTAAATTTTGTTCGGGTCAGTCCCATGATTTAAATTTTGTTCGGGCCAGTCCCATGATTTTAAATTTCGTTCGGGTCAGTCCCATGATTTTAAATTTCGTTCGGGCCAGTCCTATGATTTTAAATTTTTGTTCGGGTCAGTCCCATGATTTAAATTTTGTTCGGGTCAATCCCATGATTTTAAATTTCGGGTCAGTCCCATGATTTAAATTTTGTTCGGGCTAGTCCCATGATTTTAAATTTTGTTCAGGTCAGTCCCACGATTTTAAACTTCCTGTTTCGGGTCAGTCCCGATTTTAAATTTTTCTGTTCCGGGTCAGCCCCGATTTTAATTTCCTGTTTCAGGTCAGTCCCGATTTTAAATTCCTGGTTCGATTCAGTCTCGTTTTAAATTTCTTGTCTGGGTCAGTCCCATTTTAAAATTTTGTTAAAGGGGTCAGTCCTCAGTCGCTTGAGTAGTTTTGCAGCCGAATAACACAGGTAAGTTTTTGGTGTCTACTTCTTTGTCTCAAGTTTTTCCAAAACTCAGACAAAGAGGGGCAAACTGTAGACACCAAATTTTTTGTCATTCTTCTATTTTATTTTATTTTTATTTAATTAGTTTTGTTTTAATTTTTCCTAAGAAAATTGTGTTGCTATTATTAATTAGTTCATTGGAAAAAACGGAAAATCATCAATCAAACATAAAAGATTTTTTTAGAGTTTTATTTTATCTTTTATTTCGTAATTGATTTAAAAAAAAAAAAAAAAGAGGTGATAGCCATGCAATGCGGCGAATGTATGAAAGATACCAATTTCCACGGATGTTTTCAGATTTTCCAAACATTCGGCCACCTCACCTCTTTGGACTCTTATCAAAGAACCTTCCGGACACAATAGCCATCGGATGGCCAGGAGAGAGGCGTCAAGCTGGGATGGTTTAGAAACCATTGAGATGAGGGTTTAAAGAACCCTTGTCTCATTTAAAAAGCTGAGAGAGCAGCGGATAGGGGAGGGTATGACGGCTGGAAAAATCAGAGAGTAAGATTGGGGAGTCTGGACGGTAAAAGAAAGAGAAAACGGGGAAAAGGCAGAGAGCGACCGAGAGAGAGCTAAGCAGGGGCGACGGCGGAGAGGACAGAAATAGAGAAAGGCTTTCGACCAAGAGAAAAGTGACGGCTGAGGGTTGAGGGAAAGTGAGAGAAGACCGAGAGAGTCGAGAAAGGAAAACAGAGGAAAATAAAGGCAACAAGAGAAAAGTGACGGCGGGGTTGAGGAAAAAAAGAAGAAACCAGAGAGGGAAGTCTGGGAATTGTGGGTGGCTAGGAAACGGAAACCAGAGAGGCAAAGGACGGCTGGAGGATCTGAGAGGAAAGGGGTGGTTGACGGCTAGAAAAGAAAGAGACCAGAGAGAGGGGAGGGGGTTTGAAGTCTGATAGAGAGGAAAGAATCTGGGAGCGAGTGCATGACGGCTGAAAATTTTGGGAGAAGGTAGAGAGAATCTGTTGGCGGCTGGGCTGAGGAGGAAGAAGCAGAACAAAAGAAAAGAATGGGGAAATTCTGACGACAGCTGAGAGTGAGAAGGAAGCTACGGGCTTGAGAAAGGGAATTAAGAGAGAAGCTTCGGCTGAGGAAACAGAGGAAAAAAGAGAAACGGAAAGCTTCATCCGAAAGGGAAAACCCAGGAGAGCCGAGAAGGGTTTTAGAGAAAAGAGAGCTTTGTGAGGCAGGGGATAAAAAAAGAAGGCAGAGCAATCGCCGCTCATCGCCACCATCGCCTGCGAACCTCCATGACCACCGCCCTACACCACCCCTGCACTTCCTCATGCTCTTCCACTTCTTCCTGGCTGACCCGAATAGCCAACCCATCATCTACCCAACTCCAACCACCAGTCCGCATCTGCTGCTGCTGCTGTCCGTCGACCACCACCAACACTGCCACCTTCCGGGTTCAAGTTAACTTCAGAAACTGAGAGCACTGTAAGTTTTCTCTTTAAGATTCAGTTCCTTTCAAGCTTTTGAAGCATGTCTTCCGTGATTTTGCTTATGGCTATATTTCTGTTGGGGCACGATTGTTTCACCATATTAGTTTCCATTTCTCCAAGTGTGTGAAGAAAAGTTGCCCGTTTGCCCCCATCCGAGAATCTGGAGAGATGTTTGCTGTGAATGTTGAGTCTTTTTATTTGTTCTTGATTGCAAGATCATGGTTGGGATCTTAGGTTCTTACCTTGTGCATTTGTTTGATGTTTCGGCAAAGCTTTAAGCTATTTTGGTTGCGTTTTGATAAGCTACAAATTTGCAGCAGAACAAAAGCTTTTGCATTCTTTTTGCTGTTTTCTTTCCTGCAACTGCTCACCAAAGTTTCGGCCATCCAATTTGCTGGTTGATCTTATGTTGGAAAGAGGAATTGGATAAGAGGTGTTGGGTTTGCATGTTTGGGGTCTGAAATACTCGAATCATGTTCAAATACTTGCTGAAAAAATAAACAACGAAGCTGCCGAACCATTTTGCATGTTTTCCAGAATTTTACATGATGTCCTTCTAAGTTTTCTGCTTGTTTGGATGGTGGTGTTTATGTAGTTTGTTGCTTAGTCTAAAGTTGTAATGTTGGTTAAAAAAATATTTAATCAAAGCTGTGATTAGAAATCTGAGTTTGAAAGAAAATGCAGCAGGTCTCATTGCCGAAATCATATGCCGAAAATGCAGAATTTCTCTTGCTGTTTGTATATTCGGATGTTGAACTTTGTTTTTTTTCCTTACTCAAGATTGCGGTTTGATGTTGGATTGGGATGTTGGGCTGTGTTCGGATGAAGATTACATCTGATGAACAAAATAAGGGTAGCTAATCGTAGCTGGGAAATTGTACAGCTTTGTTATTTGATGCTTGCATGATCTTTTGAATGAATTTCTATTTTTTTTAAAAAAACACAAAGATTTCATGGTGAGAAGTGAGATGAATGCTTAGTGATCGTGTTGTATTAGCTGCTTGAGATATCAAAATGTTGGTTGCTTGAGGTAATGAAATGGAAAGGAAGCTACGGTAAAAATTGCAGTAGAAAGAAACCAGCAATGTTGCAGAAGGTTTCTTCGTAAGCTTTGCATGGAAATGTTCTCAATTGCCATTTAACCCCTCAAGTCCCCCTTTGTTTTACTATGACCCAACCAATTGAAGAATGTCCTCAATTTGGTCCTTGGCAGCTTCAATTTTTCAACTCAATTGCTTGTTTGCTTCAATTAGTTACCATGCTTTGTTTAGATTGCACTTAATGCATGAATTTAAGAACTTTGTGTCCAAGTGAGCTTGTGTTTGCCTATTTTCTTTAATTTTCCCAAATAAATTGGTACCTTGACCTTTTCTTTTATTTTGGAGGATAAATAAGTGATTTCACTCCATTTAGGGCTCCAACTCAATGGAGGTACACTCTATCCCCTATTTCCACTTTATTTGACCCTATGTGCATTATGTGCTTAATTACCTGCCTTTTGAATGTTTTCGTTTTATTTATCCACTTTATTTGTTTTAGTTTTGTATAGTTATTTTCAATTTCGATCATTTGAAAGGCACTTGAATGCCAAAGTTGTAATAGCTAGGTTATTATTTTATTTATTTTATTCCGTTTCCCCTTTTAGATTGTAGTAGGCTTCCCCCTCCTAATGTAATAGTTAGGGTTTCTTTGTTTTGTCTTTGTGTGATTTGCATGCGTATGTGCTATGTGTTTAATTGCTTTCTTTGGGTTTGGCATCTAGATATGCATGCTTATGTGTTATGTGTTATATGAATTACGTGCTCACATGCCTACTCGCTTTAATTATGCACATTTACTTATGTATGTATGATGGATGCAAATGCACGAAACCGTGGCTAGTCCAACGCTAGTCATGGTCTTACCCTCGAGCTCTTGCAAGTCCAATGCTTGTGAGAGAGCGTAGATGTGGGCTAGTCCAACGCTAGCCCTTAGGAGCCCTTCGCGCATTAGATCATGATTGTGTGATCACTTCATCTCATGCATATCTTTATTTTTTGGGCTTCTTTCCCCATGTTGCATGACATCCCTCCTTATACGTATAGCTCTTATCCCTAATTTCCCTATATATATATACCCCTATGTGTGATACATAACATTAGAATCGCATTTCATTTTAGAATTAGGATTAGGATAGGGCATTTGCTTGATTAGATTAGGGAATGCCCCTTGGATATGGGATATGGACGAGTTTGGTCTTCTAACCTTAGCACGCTCGTATTCCCTCTATTAAAGGGAAAATTGAGTCACGAACATTAGTCCCCCGTACCCGACATGATGCATTCCTTTAAGACATGTATATTTCTATAATTATTTTGTTCCTTTTTCTCTTCTTAGAGTCTCATGATTTTGCATTATTCGTGACCTCTCCAAAGAGTCATTATTGGGCATCACAATTAATGTGATTGGCACCACTCAAGCTTTGAAGAGAAATTTTGCCCCCGATACCCCCCTAGGTCTAGGGTTTGCATTCATATAGTACATCCAAATGTGATGAATCTTTTGGTTAAAACAAGAAAATCTTTGACTAAATCGCGCAACTAGCCTTGGCTAGGTTGAGAGGGTGCCTTGGACCTCGTCCTTGCCTTCCCTCTCATCAAATGTGACTCTCGAACCTTTTTCTTTGATTTACGTAGACTAGGAGTCATTTAAAAGGGGTTTTTCTACCTTTTCCTTTGAAAATTTCATTTTTAGGTAACTTGGCACACCTTAACTCTATACCAAGTGGCGATTCCGATTTTGTTTTAAAAACCCTTTTTAAACTATTATTTTGGGTCAAATCGTCGCATTTCAAGTCCCATTTAGACCCGTGCTCTTTATTCATTTTTCGAATCAAAAATTCACTTTTAAAACCATTTATTCATTTTTTCTTATAAAAAATGGGGCGCGACAGAGGAAAGGGTGTCGTACAACTGAATGTACTCCCGGGGATGAGATACACCCTTATTTCACAGGATATTAGCCACTTTGTTGGCCTCCCTAAATGATACGAGTCAAGCTATGCCATCAGATAAGGTTCAAGCTGTAACGCCCCCACTTCTCCCTAAGGCGAACCAAAGGGTATCCGCGGGACGCCTATCCATCTCTCGCCAGGACTCGGTACAATTTCTATTCAAGCTTAACACAATACTAGCCATTACCACAAAGTAAAGTAATAAAGTGCGGAAACGTTCGAGTTTAACAATATATAACAATCATCCAATCCTTACATCGAGTTCTCAAAAGATACATCGATTCCCAAAATATACAACAGCCAAGATGTCTAGTCAATTACATTGAAACCCTAATACAAAAGTACATTCCAAGGGTTTCTTCAAGTATCACTCCATGCCCATTCCTGTTAAGGAAAACAAATCTACGGGGTGAGCAATCGCTCGTGAGGCCAAGAACACATATGCAAGTACATTGTCCAAGTAACAATCCCAATTAACGAGTAAACAATAATATTCAAGTAAATGACAATTCGAGCCAGAAAAATAAACAGAAACAATTCAGGATATAGGAGCTCTCAGGAGCTATTTTCCACTTGCACGATCAAGAACCTCCACGAGTTGACAATCCGTCAATCGGGTAGGTTAAAATCCGTAGAACCTCACTTATCATGTCCCCGTTCACCATTTCATACCCCTGCACCGGGCCCGCCTGTCATTTGTTTGAGGCGATACTACTCGAGTATGCCAAGTAAGACCTCTCACTAGGTCAAGCTTACTTTTTCTCATGGTTCACCAATGAGCCCAACCAAGCCCATGCCGGCTCGAGTCCAAGGTTGGCCAGTGAGAGTTGGGTGCCCCCCATGTTCATTTGTGAGTCGAGGAGATTCACTCCAGCGACGTATGCAGCCATAGCATACCATTTCATTTCATTCAAGCATTCAATATATTTCAATCATTCAATTCATTCAATCAAGTTATTCATAATTCATTCATTTCAAATGAGAACGAGTGCGGTAAAGTACACACTCGACTCCATTTTCAAAATCTCTAATCATCTATAACGGTTAAGCATGTATCAAGTACTCATACACTTGACACTCACCAAGTAATCAAGAAGCAAGTACAAGCGTTTGTTTTAGGCGTCTCCTGTGAGATCCTCTTGAAGGTCCTCTTGAGTGCCTGAGCAATTAATAATGAACTATCACTTATAAACCCCAATTATCAAGGAAGATTGCACACTTGTACAATCTAAGAAAATTTCACGAAAATAAGCCTTAATTACTCGTAAATCGAGACTCAAAAATGGGGTTTTAAAACACAAGCGAAATCTGTTTTTCATCTTTGAAATCAAGTGTAAAACGGTCAAGCAATATCGAAGGAAAATAGAGAGTTCGCAACCTTCAATTTCCTTTAAGTTCGGAAATTTCAGATTTATTGAGCGATCTTTGAAAAATCGTATCTCACTCTCTGTAAGTCCAAAATTGGAAAACTTGGTACCGTTGGAAACTGGTTCCAAAGTACTAAAAGTTTCTAGAAGACACTTTTCCATGATTCCAAATGGAAGACATTCAAATGTTGGGTTCAAGATGCTGTTTTGAATACTAAGGCAGTTTTTGGGGTTGGTTTTTGGCCAACTTTGGAAATTCGGCAAAATTTACACAATGCGAGCTAGTCTCTGAAATTTAGAACTAAATTAGAATTACAACCAAAGTTTAAAAAAAAACAATCAGAACAAGAATTGAAGTTTTGAGCACCAAGATATGGCGGCTCAAAGTTACCCAAAAGTTGGGACGGTTAGACCATTTTCCAGGTTTAAAATATAGACTTTGAATCTTTGGTTGAGCATCGAAATGGACTCGGAATGGCACCAAATTTGGTATGATTACACTACCGTATAAGGAATATTCCTCTGTCAAATTTCATGCAAAAAATTCATTCGGGAAGTCAGTTAACAAAACCATTAAAGTTCCACAATTTGCTAAGGCAAATCTGCCTTGCACTTTCGTTTTTCTTTTCTCAAACATTTGGCCAATGGAAATTCTTTGAACATGATTCATTTATGAATATAAAGTCTATAAAACATTGAAAATACATTTGGTAGGTGATTAACACCAAAGATTTTGAATAACAAGTCCCAAATCAAGATTAGCTATAAATCAGTCCAGAATTAGGGTTTTCTTTCACGAAGACAGCTCTGAAATCCGGCCACAACTCACTCAATTCAACTCAGAATTGAGCATGGTCAGTGGATTTTAAAACTAAATTCATAAGGGTACAATTTCTCAGAAGGAATCATTTTAAAATTCTATCCACAACTAGCTCATATTTGAGCATCAAGTCGCAGCTCAAAACAGGGCTTCCAGTACAGACGAGAAACAGAATAGGCAACTTTACAAGGTTGGTACGGCTCACTCAGGTTGAATCAGAGCATGAATTTTATACTTTTGGAAAACTGAAAGTGTCTAGTTTCTAATGCCACAAACGGCAATCGATTTTGACTTCGGAGCAAAGAGTTATGGCCGAAACAAAACCACTGCCAGAGAGGCTCTGGTTACATTTCCAGTTTTGCTACATTTTCGAAATCTCAACTTTTGGCCAACCAATTTGGATGATTTTTGGTGGAAACTTTCCACACAACCCACACAACATATTTGAATCAAAATCAAGTCAATTGAACCGTCAAAAAGTGCACTAATGGTCACGGCAAAACAGGCGCAGAATCGTCACTTTTGCTCATCTCACTTCCTTTGAGTTTTCTTTCACAACACAACTTATTTTCACTAGATTAAGCACTAATCCAACATAAATAACATCAAATCAGTTCATCAAGCCATTGTGGGATTTCATAGAGCCCACTCACAAGATTTTCAACAATATAAAGCTACCCATATGAATCTATGAGCTCACAAGTGCAATACAACTTATATAAACCAAGATTCAAGAGGTTGATCATCATTTACCTCCTTAGATGGCTAGAGCAGAAATTTTTGGTCACCTTAAGCCCAAGAAAACCATGAGAAACAAGCTCCTTGCCTAGCTTAAGTTGGTCTCCAAGTGGTTTGCAAGTTGTGCGTAAATTTTGGAGGGATTTGATGAAGAAATGAAGCAAGAATTGATGAAAATTTTGGTTGTTTTCTCCTTGAAGATGGCCGGCTGTTAGAGAGAGAGAAAGGAGAGTGTTTTGTTGCAAATGAAGCTTCCTTGAGAAGCTTAAATGTGTGGTTCAAAAGTGTTCAAAAGTCAAATCTCCCTCCGCGCGCGCACGTGCACGTTTCGTGCTCGATTCTTCTCGAGTTTGTTTCACTAGTGCACTAAACCTCTAATGCACTTCCATTCATACAATTATTATTCATTTTTAATAGCCCCAAAATAAAGGTCTTAAATCCCTCAATTAATTGCGCGCGCGAAAACGCGTACTTCCGATTTATGTGCGATAGAGTGAAATTTCTAATAAATTCTTATAACGATAGTATAACTAACTAACACTTGAACACTTAAACATAAAAAAATACCTATTTCAAGATTAATGTATAAGTTTCCAATTTTCCAAGCTTATTGTATTCTCGATTCGATTATTGTCTCCAAACGCGCATCCACTATTCACTCTAAACGAGCTTTCAAAATTAAATTTTTGAATCAAGGCATTTTTAAAGTACTTGTGGGTCATAGTTCCATGTAATTGAGTATAAAGAGATTGAAATAAAATATTCAAAATAAACGGCCAAATAAATATCTAAATGAGCTCGTAATAGGAATTTAAAATAAGAAAATTTGTGAGTCCTCACACAAACCCCACTAGGATTGGTTACAAGAGCTCGTGCCAAGAAAACACACGAATCCCTTCAAGCTCTTGTATGCACGATCCAAGAGAGAGTTGGGGATGATTTGAAGGTCATTGAAGGCTTGGAGAATGAAGATTCAACAATATATACCTTGCTCCAAGTTGAAGAGTCAAGTGAAGATTAGTCTTGCTTGTTGCCTTAGTCAAAGCCGAGGGCTTATTTGTCATTTTAGTTTCTGTTTTAGTTATTTATTTTAGTTAATAAAGTCGGCCAAAAACACCCTTATCTTGGCCGAACACTAGAAAGTATTTTTACTTAGTAAAATCGGCTTTACTTAGAATTTCTAGTTTAAGTGAATCCAATTCACTTTAGGTCTAGTTTAAGTGAATTTAATTCACTTTAGGTTGTCAAGTGTATGGCTATATATAGCCGAGGCAAGGGACTTCAAAATAAGTTTTTTTTATCAATAAAAATTCGTGAGTTATTCACTTTTCTCTTTCCAAGAGAACTCCTTTGAATATTTGAGAATCTTTCTCAAGTTATTCATACTGAACTTATCAATCAAGTTTCTCCTTGGTTGTGGTGTTCTACTACCTACAATTTGGTTCGTTAATTCGAGTAGTTACGGGTTGAGATAATATCAACATTGTGCGTAGCTCCTAGGATTAAATTGGGTCAAGTTTTTCCGCTGCCAAACCTTTGGTGAAGTTGTCTAAATCGTGTCAGTGTACGTTTCACATCAGTTGGTATCAGACCTAGTCGACAACCACCAGGTTATATCCTTCTTTTCTTTTGTGTTTCGAGTCACATACCTTTGTTCCAAATCAGTTCATGTGTCAATTAAAAAAAAAATACTGTAGCATCATTACTGTTCATCGCTACTGTAGCGATACTATTCGCCGCGCCGTTACTGTTCATCCGAAGTACTGTAGCGACGTTGTTCATCCGAAATTTTTATTTTTTTTACATAACTGCTGTTTCTTTCTTGTTTTGATGTCTTGTTATATTGTTCTTGAAGTCTTGTGTTGGTTTAGAGGAAAAAACAAAAAAAAAAAAAATTTTGGTCGCTAGTTTTTGTTCTTGACAGCCGAAATCAAAATAGGGTTTTTTTTTAACAAAGAGGGTTGGGAATTTTGTCGCGTCTTGCACTTAAAAAGGCTGTTTACATTAGTTCTTGAAGTTCTTGAAAAATTACCTTGTTTCTTGGAATTCTTGACATATATCTTGAAGTAGTGGGTTGGTTCTTGAAAATCTTGACCATATCATGAACTTGATCAACCTTAACTCTTGTTTCTTGAATTGAGGTTGATCTTGTGCAACACCAAACAAAAATCTTGTTCTTCTTGAAGTGAGATCCGAATTCAAAAAGAAAGAAAGAATTCTGGTTGTGTTACAAAAAAAAAAAAAAGAGAAAGGAAAGAAACCAGAATCGGATCAAGAAAAGGAAACCCACTTGAGTTGGGAAACCAAGTTGACTTGGGTTTCCTAAAACCAATCCTAAACACACTCAACTACCCAAGTCGGATTACCCTCCTTTTGCCGTGAGGAATTTGGAAAACAAACTCCCAAATAACCCCAAAATCACCCAAGAAACTTTGCTTACAACTTCCAAAAAGAAATCAGCCAAGTGCAAGGTTGGGTAGAGTCACTCTAGGATCCAAAAATTCTGCCATCTTGATTCTTGTGTAGTCGAACTTGGCATTCTGTCCAGCCTTATAACTTCATGTTTTGAGTCCTTTTTCAAATTGTTTTTCGTGCTTAGAAGTGTCCATAAGGAGTCCAAATCAGTCTAGGACTTCAATTAGTTGTGAGCTTCCAAATCGAGTCCTTGTCTAAGTTAAACTCCTCCAATTCGTGGGCTATCTTTTACGGACTAAATCTCTTAAATGTCATCGATTTTTTCACTGCATTTTTGAGTCACTTTTGATGGTCCAATAAACACTACAAATCCCAGCAATTGTACGCCACATTTTTGGGACAACTTGAGTGAAGTTGGTTGGATTTCTCAGAGGAAATTCTGATTTCTTCAAAAGAAGCAATCAAGTGAATTGAGAAGTTGATTGGTGAGATCATTAGAGTGTTTCAAACACTTGAGTGATACACGAGTATGAGTGCATACATGTGAGGGTGTGTTGTGAGGAAACTTTCCTTTGTTTTGCTAACCTTTTTGCAGGATAAGGATGTCCACCAAAGGGAGTTCACACTACTTCGACCCTACACTTATGTTGGAATCCATATTGGGAGATCTTGAAAGGAAGTTAAACAAATCAGTCCAACTCATGCATAAAAGGCTTGATAGAATTGTGAATGAATCTCTCAAGAGGAGGGGTTCCATTCAATCTAACCGTGCTAAAATGTCAAACCATGCATTTCATACCCTCGAGGAGGAGATGGGTCGTGATCGCTCGAAAGGTGTTTATGAGAAATATAAGCACACTTGTGATGACTATAAAGAGGACCAAAGGAGGAAGTGCCAAACATCTAAAAGGGGTTCATTCTCAACCAAATCAGCTTACTTATTTGAGAAGTCTCATAATCATACTCGAGCTGTGGAGCATAAGAGTTCTCGCAATTGGTCAACACATGGTGAGCTAAAGGAAGAAAGGTTGATCAAAAGGGAAAAGAAGCCCAATACATCAAATTTCTTCAAAGTCTAAGGATACAATCGAGCCATCTAGGGAGGAGCCGTGGTGGTGGGATTCTTATCAACACCTTCTACGACAAAAACATGAGAAAGAGCGAGTTGTGCGTGATGGTGCTCAATGTAAGGTTAAAGTTGAGAATGTGCTTGAGGTAAAATTCGAGGAAATTATCAAAGGAAGAGTGAGTGAGCATTCAAAAGATTTGTGTGAGGAATATTCCATGAGTGGTTCAGCCATAGTGGAAAAATAAGAGAGAAAGCAAACATCTATTGTAAAATCTAAGGATGTGAAGAGAACTTCTTATTGTACCAACTAGTTTAACTTTGCATTGTCCAGTGTTTCTTGTTTTGTGCAAGTTAAGAAAAGTGCAATCGCCTTGATTTTAAAATGTTCCATTCCTACATCCTTTAGAGAATTGAAGAGCTTCCATGGAGTTTGTCTTCTAGGAGTTCGATCAATTTGGTACCCATACATGGAATCGGATGATTTCAAAGCTGTTCACGTCTTTGGAGAATCAAACTATGTGTACCCTCAAGACGTTAGAACTAACCATGTGCCACGAGTTTACATAAGGAGCGAGGTGATACGAACCAAGAGATACCATTGGCTAAGCTTCGAGTCCCTCTAGGACCCGTGACGCGAGCTTGAGCTCAGAAGATGCGAGAGAAACTTCAAGGGCTTGTTCGTGGGGTGCAAAGCCAAGAAATTGTCCCCAAAGTCATTGAGGGACTTGAGCGTGAAGGATTGAAGGTCATCAATGTTGCTCAAGTCAAGGAGGACCACGACTGACCTCTTCCTAGTTCGAGTATTGGTTTAGCCATTTATTTAGTTAATTTGGAGTCTTGTTTAGTCATTTCAATTCAAGGAATAATTCGGCCAGCTTGCTAAAATGTAGGAGCCGATTCTAGGTTCCTAAAATGTAGGAACCTTGCCATGTTTAGCCTTTTCCGTTTTGCTTTAGATCTAGCCTTTTCCATTGCACTTTAGGTCTTCTACTTGTATGGCTATAAATAGCCTACCTTGGGTCATGTTTTATTCATTCAATCAATAAATCAGATTTTGAGAGTTTTCTTGGTTTCTCCAAGGCTTCTTGAATAACTTAGAATTTCTCTAAGTGTTCGTGACTTATCAATCTAGAATCGCACTAGGTTGTGGCATCTTCTACCTTTATACCAAGGTTCGTTAACGACATGATTAACGGATTGAGGTCATCCACTCCAAGCTTGGTATCCTCTTGTCAATCTTGAGTCTAATCTTTTACGGGTTTCGTCACAAGGTTGGCGACGTTCGTATCAATTGGTATCAAAACTAGTTAAGAGGTATCACGTTATATCCCTTTTCCTTATTTTGAGTCAAGTTTATCGTGCCAATTCATGTTTAGGTCGCTAGGGTTTTATTCTAGCAAGTTCAAAAATTCTGTTTTCGTGTTTTAGTTTGCTATCCGCAATTTTCCAGATTTATTGCATCATGCTCTTGTGTCTCGTTGTTGTTGTGGTTATTTTTGTTTTGTCCAGAAAAAAAAATCATACTGTTCATCGGGACTGTTCATCGATTACTATTCACCATCACTGTTCATATACTGTTCATCCGTGGGTACTGTTCATCCAAACACAAATCTGTTTGTGTGTTTTCTCTTTTGTGTTTGTGTCTAGTTTGTTGTTAATTATTGTGGTTAGCCTTGTTTTGTCCAGAAAACAAACGAAAAAAAAAATTCCAACCACTAGGGTTCGTCCTTGTTTCTTATCGTGTTTGTTCTTGTGTCTTGTGCAATCTGTCCAAAAGTTTTAGACGCTAATTGCTACTAAATTTTGCCCAGATTGTAGCAAGAAACTTGTCTTTATTGAGTCGTTTCGGTTGTGCAAGCAACCAGCAAAAGTAAAAAAAAAATGTGTCGCATACCTTGTTCTTGAGTCGTATTGCTGGAATTTTTCCTTTAGGACTGCCGAACCTGTTTTGCTATTGAATTGAATTCTTGTGTTGTTTCTTGCAAAACTTGAATACCAAAAGCATATTTGGGAAGTTCTTGAGTTTCTTGGTCAGATTTCTTGAAGTTTTTGAAAACAAATCTGGGAGTTCTTGGGAAAAGTCTCAGGTTTCTTGAAAACAAACTTCAACTTTTCTTGGCCAATTGTGAACTTTGATCTGAATTCAAGTTGTTAGGACTAAATCTGAGTTTCTTGAAAAGATTTAGGGAGAGCCACAAAGAAAGAAACGAAAAAAAAGAAAAAAAAGTGAAAAAAAGAAGGAAAGAAAAATATTGGCTCAAGTTTCCTAATTGAGATACAAGTCCCAATCTTGAACTACTTCCAAATCCTAAAGCTTTTGGGATTGGAGTTAGCCAAGAAACCAACCCAAGCCACCCTAACCACCTACATCAGGCCCAAATAGCCTTCCTAAACCCAAATCAGTTTCCAAACCCTTAGCCAAACCGCCATTGAATCCTTGAGTCCCCTAAGTCGGTTGAGCTAGCTTTTGCAAACCGATTTTACCAAAATTTGAGGACTGATTTACACATTATTTGAGCACCTTAAAAGCTCCATTTACCCTCCAAAATACTGACCAAAACTCAAGAAAACAGCAGCTCGAATTTCCAGCAAAAAGGGGCAAGTCGGGTAGGAGTCTTTCTAGGATTCCAAATTTCAGCTTTGAGTCTCGTGTTGTCCCTTGTGTCGATCATCCTAAAGTTGTTTCTCACCATATTTTGAGTCATTCATCTAGTCAGTCACATCATACTTTCCTTTCCAATTGCTACAATCTTGTGATCTCGGTTGTTGAGTTGAACGACACTAGAAGGAGTTCTAATTTCTTCAAGGAGTTGAATGAGGAGGCTTGAGAATTGAATTGGTAAGATCATTAGAGTGTTTTAAACACTTGAATGATACATGAGTGTGAGCGCATACATGTGAGGGTGTGTTGTGAGGAAACTTTCCTTTGTTTTGCTAACCTTTTTCAGGTTAAGGATGTCCACCAAAGGGAGTTCACACCACTTTGATCCTACACTTATGTTGGAATCCATATTGGGAGATCTTGAAAGGAAGTTAAACAACTCAGTCCAACTCATGCATAAAAGGCTTGATAGAATTGAGAATGAATCTCTCAAGAGGAGGGGTTCCATTCAATCTAACCGTGCTAAAATGTCAAACCATGAATTTCGTACCCTCAAGGAGGAGATGGGTCATGATCGTTCGAAAAGTGTTTATGAGAAATACAAGCACACTTGTGATGACTATAAAGAGGACCAAAGGAGGAAGTGCCAAACATCTAAAAAAGGTTCACTCTCAACCAAATCAGCTTGCTCATTTGAGAAGTCTCATAATCATACTCGAGCTGTGGAGCATAAGAGTTCTCACAATTGGTCAACACATGGTGAGCTAAAGGAAGAAAAGTTGATCAAAAGGGAAAAGGAGCCCAATACATCAATTTCTTCAAAGTTTAAGGATACAATCGAGCCATCTAAGGAGGAGCCGTAGTGGTGGGATTCTTATCAACACCTCTTACGACAAAAACTTGGGAGAGAGCGAGTTGTGCGTGATGGTGCACAATGTGAGGTTAAAGTTGAGAATGTACTTGAGGTAAAATCCGAGGAGATTATCAAAGGAAGAGTGAGTGAGCATTCAAAAGATTTGTGTGAGGAATATTTCATGAGTGGTTCAGCCATAGTGGAAAAACAAGAGAGAACATCTATCACAAAATCTAAGAATGTGAAGAGAACTTCTTACTGTACTAACCATCTTAACTTTGTATTGTCTAGTGTTTCTTGTTTTGTGCAGCTTAAGCAAAGTGCAATCGCCTTGATTTTAAAATGTTCCATTCCTACATCCTTTAGAGAATTGAAGAGTTTTCATGGAGTTTGTGCTTTAAGTGTAGTATCTCTTTGTTATCAACAAATAATCAATTCTCACCGAGAGTTGATTTGTTTGTTGGTGATCCGAAAAAGTTTCAAAGGGAGTAACTGCGCTTGAGTCTTATTCTATAGTTCCTTATCATTCATCTAGTGATACTCCATTATTTCCTTCTCAATTTTTTGAGGTTTTTAAAGCTGATTTGCTTGTTTCTTTTGAAGGATTTGTGGTTGTTCAAGTGTTACGAACTTTCAAGAATAAAGTGGTGAAGGGAGTAAAAGCTGTTCAATTTCAAAAATCACCATTACTTCATGAAATTGCCTTCCTTATTGTTCCAAATTCTGGTCCTTTACATGATGAAACTTGTTCATTATTTCCAGATTGTAAAGTTGTCCGGATACCTCCAATGTTCCCTCAAGAAAAGCCATCGAATCCTAGGCAAGCTATAGTATCTATTGCTGCCAATTTTGAGGAACTATCATCAATATTAGTTTGTGAATTTTCAAGCATAATTCTGTCTCTTAAAGCTGATTGTCAATTATTTCTTATGTCTACTTCGAATTGTGCTAACCCGTGTGCTTCATGTGATGGGGACTTCAAGCCTTTGCTACCACACATGTTGGGAGATGTGAACACATGTGTTGAGCATCCAAATGTTGTTTTTAACTTGTTGATTCCTACGTCTAAGGAAGTGCAATACGTTGCTTCAACTTTATTCGTGCAAGAAGTACCCTATCACCAACATCTAGTGATGAATTTTGTCACTTTACATAACCAGATTCGAGATTTTTCCAAGCTGATTGAGAGTCATTATGAAGATCCTTATCTAGTGCATGTGAACCGTAAGTTGTCAAGTAGTATTAAACCTACATATACTTATTGTGTGATTTGTTCTGTAGGTTTGAATTTGACATGCAACAACCAAGGGTTGATTAGAAAGTTTTGGAGTGCTACATGGAATTTTCACAAACTTTATACAAGGTGTTTCTTGTCTTGGAGAATGTCCTTATTCAAGAGCATCATGAGGTTGTCCAAGCGACATGTGACATGGCTGGTGCTCATTCATCTAGTTTCCACATTACTATCCTACAAGTGCGCCGACATCGAGGGATTACATTTGAAACGATCCAAGTGGAAGATGTGCAATGTTCTTCCTTTCATTAACATTTTTTCCCAAGATTTGAGGACAAATCCTTTTCAAGAGGAGGGGAATGATACGAACCAAGAGATACCATTGGCTAAGGTTTGAGTCCCTCTAGGACCCGTGACGCGAGCTCGAGCTAAGAAGATGCGAGAGGAACTTCAAGGGCTTGTTCATGAGATGCAAAGCCAAGAAATTGTCCCCAAAGTCATTGAGGGACTTGAGCATGAAGGATTGAAGGTCATCCATGTTGCTCAAGTCAAGGAGGACCACGACTGACCTCTTCCTAGTTCGAGTATTGGTTTAGCCGTTTATATAGTTAATTTGGAGTCTTGTTTAGTGTGAGGACCTGAATTTTACTTACTTTTATCTTATTTTACTGGCTTATTTAATTATTTATTCACCCGTTTACCCTGAATAATTTATTTCAACCATTTTAAATCCATTTACATGGAACAATGTCTTATTTTTATTTTTAAAACTTTTTCTGCGGCTCGTTTAGTAAGGAATAGCGAATACATGTTTTTCGAATCAATATTCGATCCGAAAGTGCAATAATCTTGGAAAATTAAGAATGATCAATAGTAGACTAAGAAAAGTTAATTGAAGGATTAGATGTGAATGAGTTAAAATTAAGTTTTTTCCACGCGCACGTCGAAAGTTTGTCGTAAGTTGCGGCAGTTTGATTAATTGGAGATTTGAGAAATTAGTATTAGACTCGTAAGTATCAGTAATTAAAATGTTAGAGGGTGTACCTTGGAGGATTAGTACATAAGTGTATCAAACAAGAGAGGAAGTGGTAGTGCACGACACTATTTCGCACCATTGAGGGTTGACTTTTGTGCACACTTTATGGCTACCTTTTTCATTCTTTCCCTCCAAGAAATCAAACCACAAAACCCTCACTCTCTCTCTCCTCATTCTCGACTGAAACCAAGGAAGAAAAGAGAAGAAAGAAACTCCATTCTTTGTCTCCAAGTTTGCTTGATTCACTGCATCCAACTCACAATCCCTTGGATTTTTGCACCAACTAGAAGAAAGGTGAAAGATTGAGGCATTGCTTGGTGATTTTGGCGGAAAAAATCTGGTCTTCATCTAGGGTTTAAAGGATAATCACTTCATCTTTTTAATCTTTCCATTTATACAAAGATTGACGGTTAGATTTCATGGGTTTGAAACCCTAATGAAGTTTATAGGCTAGCGGACTTGAGGAAACATTTATCTCGTTTTAAATCCTAAGCTAGATGACTTGAGGAGGGCTTTATGTAGCTGACTTGAGGCTATATTACTTGGTTATTGTTGTTTATATGATGGATGAGATGATTATGGTTAGAACGTGGAGAGAAAGTTGGAAAACTTGTGAAAGGAAAGCTGGCCGAAATTATGTTCCTGTTGTTCTGCTTTTAATTCAAAATTTTGATGCTTGGTTGGCTGTTAAATTGATGGATATATGTTGTAATATGTATGTAGAAAGTATCTTTCAAAAATCATGTCGAATGCTTGCATAAAACTTGAGTTTTGGTAAAGTTTGAAGTCTGGAAATTCGCTAGCAGGGTAACCAGACAGTGGTTCTTTGTCTGAACATAACTCTTTAGACAAAAGTCAAAATTGAGTGCCGTTTATGGCATTCGAAACTAGACATTAATAGTGTTGACCTTGGTTGATCAGTCCTTGGTTTTGATGATTAACAAACCAAAATGTAGATTTGGACTAATGTTTTTATGTGAGAAATTTGTTAGAACAGGTCATTGATCCAAAAGAGAATCGAAAAGATTTAAATCAAAGAGAAGTTAAGAAATATGAAGGTTCGGACGTAGAGGATCGGACGCTCATTCATTGCTTCGGCCGTCCGAGACAAAAAGAATGAACGTTGAACATTCTGACTTCTATCGGACGCAGGGTTCGGACGCAGAACAAATGGTTCGGACGTCCGATAGGTGGTTCGGACGCATGGTTCGGACGCAGAGCAAATGGTTCGGACGTCCGACAGGCCAACGGCTAGTTTCGACAGCATTTAATATTTGACCGTTGGAGAGCCTTTTGGAGCCATTTCTCACCTTCTATAAATACCCCAAAGCACAAGAAGACACGGACTTTTGGCCAACACTAAATACAAGCTTACAAGTGAGATCTTTGAGTAGAAATATTCTTTGTTGGTTGTATAAGGGGTTGGGAAAGTTGGGTTGTGAGGTTGCTCAAGTGAAGGTTACTCTCTAGGAGGAGTAAAACCTTGGTGAAGGTGAACCTATCACTTGGAGTGGTAAAACCTTGATAAAGGTTGCCTCACTTGTATAAAGTAGTTCTTAATTGAATGGGTAAGCTTTCAATTGTAGCTAGTTGAGGGTTTACTTGGAGAGTAGTAAAATTCCTTTGCTCAACCAAAGTATGTTTGGGGTGAGGAAGGAGTAAGCCTTCACTTGTACAAGTTGGTTAGCACTACCATCAATTGAAGAAACTATTTGGTGGATTCAACTCCAAGTTTGGAAGAAGTTTGGGAGTTTGATTGGTTTGAATTTCTTTTACTTTATTGTTACTCTATTTTTGTGCTTTAAAATTGCTTATATTCTTTGTCATTGTATTTACTTGACTACTTGTCTGGTTGAGTATTTTGGTTGTATTTGGTTGCATCGGGGCTTACAATTGGTATCAGAGCTTGGTCTTCTAGAGATTAAGCTTAACCGCTTAGAGTAAAGATCATGGCAACCATAAAAGTTTCCTTTTTAGAAGGGCAATCTATTGATAGACCACCTATGTTTAATGGTTCTCATTTTAGCATGTGGAAACAAAGAATGATGATTTTCTTACAATCCGTTTATATTGAATTATGGTATGTGGTAGAAGATGGTCCTTATGAAGCTAGAATAGTTGACTCTACCACTAATTTGAGTAGATTAAAGACTAGACAAGAATTGAATGAAAAAGACAAGAGATACCTTTCTTTGAATGCCAAGGCCATGTATATATTGTACAATGCATTAGATGTAAATGAATCTAGTAGGATTAAAGGTTGTAAATCAGCTAAAGATATTTGGGATAAATTGTGTGAATTTCATGAAGGTAACCAAGATATTAAAGAACAAAAGAAATCTTTGCTTGTTTCTCAATATGAATTTTTCAAAATGCATCCTCTTGAAAATGTTGATAAGATGTGTAGTAGATTTTGTGACATTATTTAAGATCTTAAATTGCTTGGAAAAGAATATTCTTTGGGTGAGAAAAATAGAAAGATTTTGAATGCCTTGCCAAAAGAATGGGAAAACAAAATAAATGCTATAGAAGAGGCAAAGGATTTAAATTCTATGTCCATTGAATCTCTTGTGAATTCCCTAACCTCTTATGAATTAAAGCTGAAATTCAAAGTGCAAGAGGAAGAAAAGGCAAGAATGTATAAGAGAGGCATAGCTTTTAAAGCATCTCAAGTGGGGGATAACCCATCCTTCATGGGTAATGAAAACATGGAAGTGGACAATGATATAACTCCTCACATCAAAAGTTTCAAGAAGATCTTCAACAAGAGAAGTTCAAGAGGAGATTGCAAAATTACATGGGATGAATGTAATTCAAAAAGAGAAAAAGAAGAGTTGGCCCAAATGGCACTAATGGCCTTTGGAGAAGATGAGGTAAATTCTTATCACTCTTCTAGTGATGAAGATAATGAAGACGATGATGTGCAAATTCTTATGATTAAAATGCATAAAAGTTTGAGAGAATCTTATGCTAAAAATAAAGATTTGAATACAAAAATAAATGATTTGTTGGAAGAAAACTCCAAACTTTTTCAAGAAAACAAATGTTTGAGAATGGAAAATGATGATTTAAAAAATCAAAAAGGTGTTTTTGATTGCAAAAATAATTTGAAAAGGAAGTTGGAAGAGAAAACAAAGTTTTATGAAAAAATGTTGGAGGAACAAAATTTGTTAAAGAAAAGAATTAATGACTTGAACGAGTTTCTCCAAAATGAAAAACAAAAGTTTTCTCAAACAAAAGAACGCAAATCTTTTCAAGGCACAAATAAGTTTGCTATGATAAGAAGTAAGAAAATTAGTTGCATTAAATCCACTTATGTGCAAAATACTTCTATCATGTGTCACTTTTGTTTCCAATTTGGACATATGCAAAATGATTGCTATGCAAAGAAAAATATGAGAAAAGGTATGAAATCCATGTGGATTGCTAGATCATGTTGTACTAACTCCCAAGGACCCTATAAAAAATTACAATTGGTATTTTGAAAGTTTTGACATTCTATATGGTCTTGATTTGAAAAATAAAGGGGGAGTTTGCTTTTTGATTGATGCCAAAAGGGGGAGTAGGATTTATTGAAATTTCTTTGTATGTTGGCATTTTCTAAGGGGGAGTTTTATTTGAACTTATTTGATCAAAGAAATCTTCATTTTGTTTGTCATCATAAAAAAGGGGGAGATTGTTGACCTTGGTTGATCAGTTCTTGGTTTTGATGATTAACAAACCAAAATGTAGATTTGGACTAATGTTTTTATGTGAGAAATTTGTTAGAACAGGTCATTGATCCAAAAGAGAATCGAAAAGATTTAAATCAAAGAGAAGTTAAGAAATATGAAGGTTCGGACGTAGAGGATCGGACGCTCATTCATTGCTTCGGCCGTCCGAGACAAAAAGAATGAACGTTGAACATTCTGACTTCTATCGGACGCAGGGTTCGGACGCAGAACAAATGGTTCGGACGTCCGATAGGTGGTTCGGACGCATGGTTCGGACGCAGAGCAAATGGTTCGGACGTCCGACAGGCCAACGGCTAGTTTCGACAGCATTTAATATTTGACCGTTGGAGAGCCTTTTGGAGCCATTTCTCACCTTCTATAAATACCCCAAAGCACAAGAAGACACGGACTTTTGGCCAACACTAAATACAAGCTTACAAGTGAGATCTTTGAGTAGAAATATTCTTTGTTGGTTGTATAAGGGGTTGGGAAAGTTGGGTTGTGAGGTTGCTCAAGTGAAGGTTACTCTCTAGGAGGAGTAAAACCTTGGTGAAGGTGAACCTATCACTTGGAGTGGTAAAACCTTGATAAAGGTTGCCTCACTTGTATAAAGTAGTTCTTAATTGAATGGGTAAGCTTTCAATTGTAGCTAGTTGAGGGTTTACTTGGAGAGTAGTAAAATTCCTTTGCTCAACCAAAGTATGTTTGGGGTGAGGAAGGAGTAAGCCTTCACTTGTACAAGTTGGTTAGCACTACCATCAATTGAAGAAACTATTTGGTGGATTCAACTCCAAGTTTGGAAGAAACTTGGGAGTTTGATTGGTTTGAATTTCTTTTACTTTATTGTTACTCTATTTTTGTGCTTTAAAATTGCTTATATTCTTTGTCATTGTATTTATTTGACTACTTGTCTGGTTGAGCATTTTGGTTGTATTTGGTTGCATCGGGGCTTACAAATAGCTTTCCAACGGTATAAAATTTCCCAGCTAGTGCATTTTGAGCAACCCGTAGCGAACCGGCAAAGTGGACTATCCTGCTTTGCCTATTTGTCCGAATGAAACTGGGAAGCTGCAACTTGTGGCTCGATTTTGTCCCACTTGTGAAAAGATTTTTATAACAATGTCTTCTAAGGAATTGTAGTAGTTTGAACCTAGTTTCTAAAGCCATAAACCATTCTCAATTTGGAGTTGTGTAGAGTTAGATATGGTTTGATTTCAAAACTGCATCAAAACTGGAAACTGGAAAATTTTCCCTTCCCTGCTGTTTTGGGATGTTATATTACAAAAAATTTAGTGTCATTTACCCATAAATTGCTCATTAAATGTTTATGGAATCTTGGTTTAAAAAATGGAGCGAATTGGGGCTGATTTCGTTGGACAAAACTTTTGAAAAAAGAAAGAGAGATAGGGTTGGCAGATTAGCTTCGAAAAATTTCACAAACTTGGGTCATTTCGTTAACTGCTTTTCCGTGCGATTTTTTACCTAAATTTTGATAGAGAAGTAGTCCATATATGGAAGTTTAAGTATACCAAATTTGGTGTAATTTCAATATCATTTCGAGGCCCAAAGATTTCTCTTCAAATCTGAAAATCCACTGATCAGGTTGCAAAAATCAGCCGACTTCAAACTGTTATATCTTGTTGCTCAAAACTCCAAATTTAGTTCCACTTATTTTATTTGAAACTTGATTTGGAACTCTTGTTGTGTTATAAATTTAAGAGGCTGATTCACTTTCTGTGAATTTTTTCGAATTTCCAAACATTGCTGAAAACCAAGACTGGTTCTGTCCTGTCTTCTTGAATCTGTAACTTTGAGCTGAAATTTGAATCCTTTCTGGTTGAAATTTTTGAAAAGTGTCTTCTGAGAAGTTTTAGTTCTTTTAATCTAGTTTCCAACGGTATAAATTTTTCCATTTTTGGACCTACCAAACTCGAGATTTGATTTTCCAAGTTTTGTCGCTTAAAGCTGAAAATTTCTGATTCTTTAGGAAATAAACTTTTAAGAACTTTTCACTTCCTTTTTAGATTGATGGCTCATTTTAAACTCAATTTCATGAATGATACAAGTTCTATTATGACTTTAACACCTTCGTTTTTGAAACTCGATTTTCGATGGAATAAGGCTCTCTTGATGCATTTTCTTAGTTGCTAACGTTCTTGGTTATTGCGCCTCATTTTCGTACTTGAGAAATGAACTTCAATTTTTAAAAATGGAGCATTTTAACTCGAGTGATTCTTAGAGAATTTCTTAACTTTCCTACTCAAAACTTGAAACGTTTAACTTTAACAATTTTTATGAAATGAGTGGAGTTTTGGATGATTTTATCTCCATTAGTTTGGAAAATGTGAACGGCCTTTATATTCTAACTTTTGGGTCACGAAATTTGAAGTTTTGGGAGATAAAAACTATCTACCTTTTTTCTCGATTTTTTTGCCGAAAGTGAATATTGTACTTTCTCTTGGATTGAGATTTACTTACTGTCGCGCCCCACTTTTCGAAGATGATGATGTGTGGAAATAGTGTAGTGTGGTGTGAGATGTGAGTGGTGTAATGGAATGTGAACGTGTGTAAATGAAAAGTAAAAGGCCATGAGACTTGATAATGCGACGGTTTGGCCATATAAAGTTCAAAAAGGGTTTTTTGTATCAAAAATGGAGTCGCCACTTGGTATAGGGTTAGGGTGTACCAAGTCACCCAAAAAATGGGTTTTTGTTTTTGAATGAAAAAAATAAATAAACCCTTTTAAAGAACTTTTGGGTCTACGTAACCAAAAAGAGGGATCGGGGGTCACATTTGACGAAGGGGAAGGCAAGGATAAAAATCCAAGGCACCCCTTCGACCTAGCCAAGGCTAGTTGCGTGACTTAAACCAATTTTTCCTATTTTTTCTACCCAAGGTATGTATCGCGTGTTGGATATGTCTATATGAATGCACAAACCTAGACCTAGGGGGATATGGGGGAAATTTCTCTTCAAAGGTTGAGTGGTGCCAATCACATTAATTGTGGAGCCCAATAATGATCCTTTGGAGAGGTCACGTGTAATCCTAAATGACGTAAAAATGAGTGGAATGCATGCCATGTGAAAGTGTGAGTTTGTGTGAAGTTAAAAAAAAATGATAAAAATACGATATAAGTGGAGGTGTGCAAATGTCTTTGAATGCAAATATATACTCCAAGTGCAAGTGGGCAAAAATGCATGTATGCAATTTAAAGAAAAGTGCGAAAGTGTCGGTGTGCAAATGAAGATGAAAGTACTCGTGTGCGAGTGAAGATAAAAGTGTTCGTGTGCAAGTGAAGATAAAAAAGTGTTCGTGTGCAAGTGAAAAAAGTGTTCGTGTGCAAGTGAAAGTGATAAAAAGGTGCATGTGTGCAAATGAGACAAAAGTGAAAGTGTGATGATAGAGTGGATTGAGAATGCATGAGCCTAGGGAATTCATGCATATTGGGTACGGGGAGACCTAAGTCGTGACTCAATTTACCCTTTTATAGAGAGGATACAAGCGTGCTAAGGCTTAGAAAAAGCCACACTCGTCTATATCCCATATTTAAGGGGACTTTCAAGCAAATGAACCCTATAACTAGTATGAGATGCAAAAATCCTAAAATGAGGGGAAAAGAGGTTCGAGGAGCATGCCAGATGATAAAACTAAGGAAAAATGCATGATATGTAGTGAACAGGCAAATAATGTACTAATGAAAAACAAAGGAAAAATCCTATTGGGTTTAGCGTTGGACTAGCCCTTTCTATGAAGTCCTAATGAAATAATGAGCCACAACTAGCGTTGGACTAGTGTGGTGACGTACATTCATCCATTCCATTCATTCATAGTTATGAAAGCAAGTAGACATGCCAAAACGCTCGTAAACACATAGCACGTAACACTTAGCATGCTCGACTAGATGCAAGAGCCTAATAAAGCAATTAAACATGTAGCAACGAAAGCAAGCAACCAAGGGGAAGGGGAAGTGGACCAGATGCTCTCCGAGCCCTATCTATTACAAGCCAAGAGGTGTACGCATACCCCATAAAACATAAAGGGGAAGGGGAAATGGACCAGATGCTCTCCGAGCCCTGTCTATTACAAGCCAAGAGGTGTACACATACCCCATAAAACATAAAGGGGAAGGGGAAATGGACCAGATGCTCTCCGAGCCCTATCTATTACAAGCCAAGAGGTGTACACATACCCCATAAAACATAAAGGGGAAGCAAGTAAATGCATGCAAGGAGGTAAGGAAAGCGGAGTAGGCATGCATATTCACATAACACGTAAGAGCACGTAGGGTCAAATGAAGTGCAAATGAAGGATAGAGTGTACCTCCCTTGAAGCGACGCCCTAACGTAGTGAAATTACTAACTTACCCTCCAAAATAATAAAAAGGTCAAGGTACCACTTAAATTATCAAATAATCACATGAAACAAAAATTAAATATGAAGAATGAAAGTTAAACACTAAATTGAGTCAACTAAAGTATTTACATAGACAAACCAACCATGTACAAAGCAATTAATGCAAGAGGGACTTAATTAGAAGGACTGAAAATTTCTGAAAGAGAGTAAAATAAAATACCAAAATTGATGACTTAAGATGAGACCCATAAAAATCAAATGCAAAAATGTGATTAGAACACAAATCCAAGCTAAAAAATTCTATTAAAACTTATTGAACCTCAAAATGCATCCTAAAACTCACTAAACATCTTACCCAAAATCATGTCAGAGCAAACCAAAAGCAATTAAGATTCTAGAATGACAAAAGTGATTAAATTATTCAACTAATTGGACCATAACAAGACAAGGGGGGAACTTAGGGGGTTAAAGTGCAAGTGTTTTAGGACCTAATTGTAAGAACAAACACATAATTGGGCCCTTGAAACATAGATGGAAACTAAAGGGAGTAAAGCTGCAATTTTCTTGGACATTCTTCATGCAAAAGCATGCAACTCACGTAGAAGACATTTTTTTTTTTTGCAGAATTTCTGTCATACTTCATCAACCGAAACAAAATTCCAGCACAGCTTTTTCGAGAACAGATTTCAAGTCCAAATTCACAACTTTAAACTAGTAGCAAACTACACCATCACTATCATCCAAACAAATAGGAAACTTAAAAAAAAACCATGCAAAATCATAAAAAAGTGGGCAAAACATTTGAAGAATGAAACTGCTGTAACTTTCTTAGCTTCACATTCCAAGACCAGATTTCAGATTCAAGCAACCTTAACCAAAATTTCCTTGATCTAACACCTAAACTTTGAACTAAACAAACAAGACATGAATTTGACATCTAAACAAACAAGAAACATAGGAGAACTAGTGCAAAAGGTCACGGAAAAACTCAAGCATGCTGCAAACTCACGGTTGCATAGTCTCATTCAATTTCCTATCCATTTGGCCGAATCTATATTCAGGCAAATAACCCAAGTATCTCCACTTGAATCAAAATGCAGAGATTTGAAGCAAAGGTAGGAGTAAGATCAAACAGGTTTTAAACTCAAAATGCAACAAAAATGATTTGAGGAACAAGATTTTTCTGCAATTTTCTGGTCAATGTTGCCTCTGCAACTTAAAGAAAACAGCCAGCTGCATTTTTGTCCACAAACTTCTACCATCAAATGCAATCTTTTGGCAAACAAAGTTCATGCAAAACCTTCTAATCATCTCCAATCAAGAACATTTAACACTCCAACGAATAAACGAAAACTGAAACCATTGCCTATGAATGAAAATTTTCAGCAAAACGAGAGTGAAACTTGCTGAAATTTTCTATTGCAGCAACTCCCTTGCTCAGCCTAAACGAATTCAGGTAGGACAAACCAAATGCAAGAATCTAGAGGCACAAACTTGGGGAAGGGAGAGGGGAAGGACAAAACACCACTAAATGATATGAACCCTTGCTGCAAAATTTCAGTCACGACCTTCCTTTCCATGAAGACCAGATTTTGATTCGAATGCGCAGCTTCGATTAGATATTTTTCATCTTAACATCACAATTTTAAATTGAGCAACAGAACTTCATGATGATTACAGACCAATGACCAGAAACTTTGAAAGATACTATACGAAAATTCTGGAAAAATGCAGAAAAGGAAGAACAAAACTGCTATAACTCTCCTATCATTTCTCAGCACAGGCCCAAAAATCAGAATTTCAGTTTGGGTATGCATATGGTGTATCGGCTAAGCGAAGAATCCCAGATTTTAGTCTAAACAAAAAGTTTCAGCAACAACCAAGACACTGCTCTAACATCCGAACAGACCAAGACAATAGAAAAACAAAAACATGCCATTCTTCTTCACAACTTGTTCAATAATTCAAACGTACAGGTCATGCGAATGTCCTTTCTTTTCAAAGCTGGAATCTTGTTACTGAGCTATAGCCTAGGGACTAAACACAATCCACACCAAACAAACAACATACCCATCGCACATCATGCCAGCAAAAGGCACCACCTTTAAGCTATAATTGTAGATCATCACCAAGACTCTTGACCCCGTTTATCGATTCAAGCATAGCTTCATGTTCAATTTATCTGCAGGAAAGGGAAAGGAAACTTACAATGCTATTTCCTGATAGATTTCAGTGATGATTTCTCTTCAAAGAACAGCCTCAGGTGGTGGTGAGATTCCTCCGTTCAGCCTTGGCCCCTTGCTCCTCCTCTCTTTGTTCACCCGGAGATCTCTCTCTATCCTCAGCCCGTAACTTCCCCTTTCTACTTTCTGGTTTACCCAAAGCTCCACCTTCCTTTTCTTTTCCTCTCAAACTATCACCACCTCCCCTCTCGGTTCCCTCTCTTTCACTCTCAACCTCTAGCTTTAGCTTTCTCTGGTTTTCTCTCGTTTTCTCTTAGCCGTCAGCCCAAAACAATTTCTTCCCCTTCACGCCTAAACCCCCAGTTTCTTTTTATACCCTGATGGCTTACTAAAAAAACCCTCATCTCAATGGTTTTAGAATACCCCAGCTCAACGCCTCTCTCCCCAGCCATCCGATGGCCTCTTGTGAATGTCCTTCGCACGCTGCAAAAAATTGCAGCGTGCATGCTGCGGTTTCTTTTTTTCTTTTTTTTTTTTTTTTTTTTAACACAACTTGATAATTACAGAAATGATAAAATAAAAAATAAATAATAATAATAACAAAATTACACAAACCAGGTAATAATAATTATAACAAAACAAAAATAATTTTAAACAAAAAACTAAACAAAAATGGCCATTTTTAAATTTTTCAATTTTTTCACTTTTCATCATTTTATTTTTCTCAAAATAACTTAATAAAAATAACTAAAGTGCCCAAAGATTGAATTTAAAGAAATAAACATATTTTTGATGTTTTCCTTTTCTTTTTTCTAAAAACTCTATGCTAATTTTAAACTTAAAAGCTGAAACTAAAAACTAAAACTAAAAGTAAACAAGAATAAATAGCAAATGAAATAGGTCAACTAAAAGGGCGAAAATGAATAAAACTAAAATATCATAACAACTAATAGTGCAAAACACACAATAACGAACTAAAATGCAAGCAATCTAAAATGAAAATCATGAAACAGATGCTACATAAAATTATTCAAAATTTGGTGTCTACACTTACCATGACTTGAATCGAACTTGTGACCTCACACATTCATTTGTGAATCTTAGTTTTCAATGAAATAAACCTTTTGATGCATTGTTCTAGTTCTAGGTAAATGAACTTTCTTCTTTGAATGATAAGTGGTTGTGAGTATATGTGGGTGATGGTTGATCACTATTTCTTCAGGCGCTCAAGAGGATTTTGAAAGGAATCTCGGAGCGGACAACTAAAGACTTTATTTACTCACTTGTTTTGAATTGATGAGTGTCAAGTGCATGAATTGTTGCTAAATATTTGAATTGTTTATTGTTCATTAAATATTTGAGAATCATCGAGACAAGCGTGTACTTTATCACACTCGATCTCTTTTAAGTGAATTTATAATTGAATTGTGTGAAGTGAATTAAGTGAATTGTTGCAATTGTAAATTGTAATTGTGTTCGAATCGATGTTGATTGGAGTGAATCTCATCGACTTATACTCATAATCGTGGGGGATGCCCAAACTCATCGGCGGACCTTGCGACTCGAGCCGACATGGGCTTGGTCGAGAAGTTTGGTGAGCCATGAGAAAATCATAAGTTTGATCTATTTGAGAGATCTCGTTTGGCATACTCGAGTAGTATTGCCTTTTCTAATTGAAGTGCGGGCCCAGAATAGGGGGTGTATCGGTGATTGGGATTGTGAAGTAAGAGGAGTTCTACGGACTTAATACCTACCCGGTTGACGGAATGTCATACGTGGAGGTATTGGATCGAGCCTCGGCAAAGCAAGTGGAATCTAGTTCATGAGAGCTCCCGTATCCTTATTGACTGTGTTTTATTATTAATTGTGAATTACTTGAACTTTATAACTTTAATTCTTGTACAAGTGTTATTGTTACTTGAACTATGTGTTTCCATGTTTTTCTTGGCCTCACTGAGCATCAGCTCACCCTATTAGTTTGTTTTCCTTAACAGGAACTCGGTATGGAAAGATTTTTGGAGAAGTCGACTTGATTACCTTTTAAGTAGAAATTTGGATGTAATCGATTAGTCGACTTATGGTGGTTGTATTTTGGGAAAAGTTGATGTACATTTGGTAACTTGTGATGTAAGATTTGAATGTTTTTTTTTTAGGAAGCGAACTTCCTTTGTACCTTCTTTTATTTTGGTTAATTATCCTTAAGCTTGAATTAGATTCGTATTGAGTCCTGGAGAGAGTTAGGCAGGCGTTCCACGAATACCCTTGGGTTCACCCTAGGGAGAAGTGGGGGCTTCACAGTTGGTATCAGAGCTTAGGTTTCAGATCTTTGTAGTGTATCCTAGGCTTGAAGTTTAGGATGCCGGACTGTGGGACTGGTTTGAAAATTAAGTGACAACTTGTAGGGATGAAAATTAGAGCCTAGGTTTGAATTAGTGGACAATTAGGAGTCTTGATCTTTTGCGAAATATGGGGGATAGTACAAAATGATCAAACCTAGTTTATTTAGTATACTTGGATCCATCTAAGCTTTTAATTTTAATTGTAGGCTATGGAAGGTAATGGTGGTAGTGAGCCATCTCAGGGGCGCCTTCCGATGGTCTCTTACCGAGAATGGCCTAGAGGAGCTCGTTAGAGATATAACCTAGCTCGCCGAACTAGAACTCCATGTGACTGCCGGAGGACTTACTCGTACCCAAATAACGTGGTGTTAGCAGTAATCGATGACCAGTGGCGGTTATCCGAGGAAACTAGGGTAATTCAAGAGGATAATCGAGGACTGAGAGCAACTGTGGATGCCCAGACTACTGGAATTCAGGAATTGGAGACGGAGGTACTTGAGGAGTGAAAAAAAAAGGGACTGAGGCTCCTTGTGAGCTGCTTCAGGAGGCTAAGCACCGACTTGTTAGGGTAGTACATGAAGTTAGAGACCGAACTGAGGGGATGATGGCCGAGTGTGTTACCTTGGTCGAACAAGTGGAGGATGGCAAGATACTTGACGGGGAAAATAAGGATAAAACTCCTAGTACTGAAAATGAGGATGATCCTACTGAAGTAGCAAAGACTTCTGACTCTGCTAATCACTAAGCTAGTGATTTAGTCTACTTTAATAGTTTTTGTTAAGAATAGTCAGGTTGTTGTGAGAACCTGAAAATTTTCATATTTTACGGGCATTATTTTATTTCTTTGCCTACATTTTTATTACTTTCCTTTAAACTATTACATTTTCTATATATTTTATAAGTAAGTACAGTTTTTAAATCATTTTTCTGATATAAGTTAGTGTACGTTCAATTTGAAGTGCATTAGAGGCGTGGGACCCGCTAGTGCGCTTAGTACGATAAAATTTTTTGGCGATTAATTGAATTTTTATATTAAGAGATATTATTTTACAAGGTGCTAGGAAACAATTAGAGGTTAGCTAGATAGCTTAACCATTGGAAGATAAGAGGATTAGATCAAACCCTAATAGGGCCAAGTGTCATGAAACCAATGGAGGGTGGACTTTGACCACTATTCTCCAACTTTACTAAATATCAAATTTGACTCAAAAATCATCTTCATTTCCTCCATCTTGGCCGAACCTCTTAAGGAAAGAAAAGAGAGAAAACTCCAACTTTTATCTTCCATTTCTTGCTTATATCTTGAAATCCAACCGATTAAATCTTGAATTTGTCCACAAAAGTGACTTGCTAAGGGAGTTTCAAGGTATTGGTGGAGTTGTTTTGGAGAAGGAACCCCTAAGCTACTACCTTTCTTGAGGTGTCAAGGTATTTTGCTTGGAAACTCACTTTTGTTCCTAATAATGGTAAATTAGTAGTTTATAGTGGCTAAATATGCTATTTTACGGAAGATTTTGTGCTTTGAGGTAGAGTTAGTTAAATTGAAGATTTTATTGGTGATTTTTCTGATTTTATATGATATTTATTGGTTGGCCATGAATGATGGCTTGATATGGTGTAAAATGAAGCTTTTATATGTTAGTTGTGGTTGTTTGCGAAAAATTTCAGTTTTGTACGGAAATTTCAGTTTTAGGGTTCCAATCTGCCTTGTTCTGACCGGCTTTATTCGTGTATGTTAGAGGCTGAATCAGACTTAGGTTAAAACATGAAAGTTGTATTAAATGGTGTTAAATAGCTGCCTAAAAAATTTCAGCTCAATCCGAGTACTGTAACATGTGAAATGACCGAAATACCCTTGACTGCCCATGAGCCCTGTTTCGCGGACAGATTTCTGTTTTCATGGGGATTTCCATTTTTGACCATGAAAATGCATGATTTGGCTTTGGAGGTCTTCATAAGAAATGTAGGTATATGTTTTGGCTTCGAAACTCCATAAGATTCATTTCAATCCGATAACTGTAGCTTCAGTTGTGCTTATTGTGCCGAAAGGTGTATTTTATAGTCTATGATGTGCATGTGGTTGGTTTGAGATGAATTGGTGTTGCTTGTAGGATGGAAAAGTAAGGAAATGTAGGGGATATGCTGTCCAAATTTTGGGAGTGTGGGATTTTTTCGAGTTTGGTTTGGTTTGGGATATATATAAGAAGGGTTTTGGGGGTTGTTTGTATCCCTAGGACCAACTGTCATCTTTTGCTCAAAAGTCACATTTTTATTCTTTTGTACTAGTACCTAACCTGGAAAGGCATAGAACTTGTACTCGAGCCTCATTTATGCATTCCACTTACCGGGTTTGTGGATGTGCGAACTATAATTGTTCTATCTTGGTTATTTTAGGGTTTCTTGGCGATTAAAGCCACTTTGGGTGAAAACTTTTGAAGTATCTGTACTGGAACTGGTGAGTGTACCACTCCCCTGAATTATTGCTAAACTGGTTATTTGTACTTGCAAATTGCTATTTAAATGTCCTTACCGACCGTTTATTTTGTACGAGACGAGTGTGTACTTTATCGCACTCGTTCTCTGGCCTATGTGACTTGTTTCCTGTATATACTTGAATCTGTTACCTGCGCCTATTATAATGTCATTTGGAAGTGCATCCAACGACCTTCCTGTTAAATCTGAATTCGACCTCATAGGGAGTCAATTGGATCGAGCCAGCAAGGGCTTGGTCGAGAAAATTTGACAATCCATGGGTGCCTGTTCCTGGGAAATCTTTGGGTATTGGAGACTCTAGATTTCCAGTATACTCGAGTATTACCATTCCTGTACTTGTTTGGCGTTCGGGCCCGGTAAGGGGTATGTTTGGTGATCGGGATTTTGGCGTAAGCGGGGTCTACGGACATGTGTGTTTCATTAAACGTTGACGGAGGGTCAACGAGATTGGATCAAGTATTGCAACGGGATTTGGCTCCTGAGAGCCACTTGTATCCTTTAAATTGTGGTGTTCGTTCATTTTTCTTATTTGATGTGTATATGTGCCTTAAAAGTATTTTCCCATGATTTCTACTGGTTATACTTTTGGTACCTCATTGAGCTTCTATCTCACCCCGTTCCGTTATCCTTGTTTTCCTTACAGGGGACCATCTTTTGGACCAATGATCATTTTGAAGAATGAAATGAGCTAGTATAAATACTCTTTTGGATAGCTTCTCGGAAGTTGGAAAACCCTAAATGTACCTTGATCCAAATATTTCCCTTTTGATTTGTAAATTACAAACGTATGTATATAAAACTGTTTAAACATGTTCATACATTATATTTGGTTTGAAAATGTTTATTCTCTAGAGTTATATAACGTTATCTGTATTCGATTGGGTTCCGGCTGGATTGTGACGTGGCAATCACTATTCATCAGCGGCTTGTTTTCGTTCCTCATTTCGTTTCTTTTAACGGTCGTTGTAGCTCTCGAGCACTGTATTATCTTCCAAAACAAGTTTTTCAGGATGTGATTAGCTAGTAGTCCTGGCGGCACTTCCATTTCGCTTTGATTTTTTTTACGTGGGACCGTTGTACCAAAGATTGATTATATCTCTTAGTTCGGTTCAACTGGGTTCTAAATGTTTATCTTCTCGAAGTTCCTTTGAGCGGTTGGTAGGGTTTACGTTTGTTCCCGATCCGTAGTCCCGGCGAGAGCTGGGCAGGCGGTCCGCCGAACCCTTTGGT
The DNA here is from genome assembly GCF_036785885.1 of Coffea arabica. NCBI lineage: Eukaryota > Viridiplantae > Streptophyta > Magnoliopsida > Gentianales > Rubiaceae > Coffea > Coffea arabica. The sequence continues at coordinate 23,660,877 of NC_092318.1, forward strand.
TCGCCTTAGGGGTGGGGCTATCACAGTTGTGCTTGTTCAAAGGCGATTGCATTTTGTATTTTACTTAACTATCCTTCCTACCTTTTGAAGCAATTGAATGTTACTTATGAGGTGCTTGACTTTATTGCCCTATAACTTCAAATCTATGCTATGGGTTGTACACATTTACAATTATTTCGGTGTTTCCCTTATTATTTTCGTTTTACATGATCAAAGTGTCATTTTTAAGCTTTGCTTATGTGTACTTATTTTGCGTCATGCCTTTATAAATGTTAAATTTATGGATGATCGAAGAAGTGAAAAGGGGCCAAAGGCGAGGGGTTAGGCAACCCTAAACTCAAGGGGATGATTAGGGAACGACAACTGGACCAAACCAAAATCCTGGGAATGAAGGGGATGAAATAAGGCATTAGTGAGGGCAAGAGGTTAGGGTTTCTTCTCGAGCAACTTTGTAAGTGAGTATTGGAGAGTGAATTTGGGTGTGGAACTTTTATATTAAGGAATAAAATCTCCGTATTTTGTTATGTTTATAAGTGATGATAGTAATCTTATGGAGACTCAAGAGCTAGTCCATCTTAAGCAGAGAATAGTTAAGATTTATATTTCGGGGTAACCTATAAGCAAAAGAATGAAAGGGTAAAATGGTTAAAGTTTCCATTATGAATAGTTACTCATTTTGATCCCTTGATTTGTCTGGCAGTCTAATATTTGACTTAAGCCAGCCAGTGAGATGACAAATTGGGGAAGATACGTAAGGAAATGGACATTCTTCGAAAGGAGGTAGAATTTCAAAAGAAATTGACTGACTATTGGGAAGGACGGTGGAAACAAGAATATGCAGAGAAAATTGAGTTGTTACACAAGAACGTGGAACTAGAGAAGAAATACAAAGTAAATTCTCAAGCTGGTCAGGCCATGACGTCCCCCGTAACTTGTGGATACTATGGCAAGTTTAATCACATTGAGGCCGTGTGCTGGAGAAAATAAGGAAAATGTTTGGGCTGCGGTAGTGCCGAACATCAGATTTCATGTTGCCCTAGTACCTCTAAAAAAATGGAAATACTCAGCAGTCTGCTAGGTCCGCTGCAAAGCAGTCGAGTGCCAGAAGGAGTGATTCATACTAATGACTGTAAGGGGGATCCAAGTAGTGAAAGCTCTGCAAGTAAGGATGGATCTGACTCCACTCGAGCGATTTGGGTTGTAATTTTACCCTAGTCTAGACTGGCACTTTTAGAGGTGGTAATTTTTTGTGTAGGGGATAAAGTATTTTTGTTGTTTTGTACATTTGCGACTTAGCACGATTTTCTATGATTTTGTTTGTATCCCCTTTCGTTTGAAATGATTTGATGAATTATCCTCGTTTGGTGTAACTATTATAATCTTGTATGACTTATAAAATTTTACCTTGCTTTTAATTGATTTTATGGCTTATATGTATATTTAAATTTTGTCCCATACATTTAGATTGGTGATAAGACATGAATGGTAGTAGACGTGGTCGAGACCGTACTTGAGGGCGTAGACAACCCTGAGATCTTAGGGTTGAAGTTGGGACCTAATGTTTGACGGCCAACTTGATGAAATTGTGAGATATGGGTTGGAGAGTGTAGACACCAAATTTTTGACTTTATTTTTTCATTATTAGTTTTATTGATATTTATTTTAGTTTGGTTTTACTAATCTCATTTTTAGACATTTTAGCATAAAATTTCTTGGAAAGAAAAAAAGGAAAAAAGAGAAAATGATGGAAAATGAGAAATGATTTAAATTGTTGTTAATGTTTTGCTTAAATTTGTTGTTTTTTTTTACTTTACTTAATCTTATTGACAACTTAGTTTAATTATTTTCTTTTCTATCTTTCATTTAAAAAAAAAAAAAAAAAAAAGGAGAGGATCCGCGCATGCAAGCCGCGTATTGTCGCAGCTTGCAAAGAGAAGACTGGGCAGCTCCTTTAGCTGCAATTTCAGAGGAAGTGGCTGGGGGGTTTTAGGGTTGAGTGCTTCATATAAATAGGACAAGAAACAGCAGCAGCCGCAAGGGGGGGTTTATTTTAGAGAGTTGACGGGCTAAGGAAAAAACTAGAGGGAGGCATGAGAGGCTAAACAAAAAACAAAAAAAAGGGGTCTGAGAGCCGGAGAGGAGGGAACCAGCAACCAAAGGAGAGAGCAACGGAAAGGGAGCCGGGGGTAGAGTTGGCGGCTGGGCTAGGTAGAAGGAGAACAGAGGAAAGAAAAGGGGAGAAGAGAGTGGAACGGCTAGGCTTCTAGGAGGAGAAAACTGAGGAAGAACCATCGCAGAGGGAAAACCGAGAAAGAGAGTAAGCTTCGGTTGGCGGCGGAGGGGAGAAAAGGAAAGGAAAACTGAGGAAAGAAAAAACGAGTGAAGAGGAAGAGATTGAAAGAGGGTTTCAACTAAAGAAAGCAACAAGGGAAAGGAAATTGCTGTGGAAGGAAGCTGCAGCAGCCATTGAAGTCGAGACTCCATCACCACTGCCATCGCCGCAGCCCCAAAGCCCACAGGCGCACCTTCAAAGAGCCGGCAGAAACCACTTGTGCCTTATCTTTAATCATCATCCCACACCTTGCTATGTGTCTAAGGTAAAACCCTCATCCTTTATGGTGGAAAGCTGCTTTCTTTAGTTATTATTTGCTTTCTTTTGCCGTTCAATGGTTCTGCGTTTGCCCCATGTTGGCCGATTCTCTTCCCCTTGTTGTTTGTATGTTTGGATGTGGAGCTTTGTCCTTTCTTGCTTAAGATTACGGTGTGAAGTTTGGGTTGTGATGTTGACTGTGCTTGGATGAAAGACCCATTCGATGAAAAATATAGAGAACCGTAGCTGGAAAATTGCAGAACTGTGTCTTTTCTCTGTTGTCCGAATTTCTGGTGCTTAAAAATTGCAGAACTGGAAAATTTTCTGTTGGAAAATAGGGGGAAGCTTTGATATTCTTGTTGCCTGTTTTCATGTTTACATTGCGCTTGAGTTTGCGCATAAGAATCTGCTGCAACAAGCTAAGCTTGAAGCTCTCGGCTTGTTGCAGCGGCATGGACAGATCCTTTCTCCATCCTTGAATTGCTGAAGTTTTGTTTCGTTCATATTGTTCTCGTTGTTTGCATTGTGTTTGAGATGTCATAAGTCTGTCTAGTATCTCAAGACCTCCTCTCTTGTTGCATGAAACCGTGAGTTCCATGATTAGCTGGAACCATTCTTCTCAAGAGGCTGCACTACGGTTTGCATCTCATGAAGCCCGCATTTCCTAAAGCTGTTATACAGCAATTCATAAGCCCACACTCACTTGCATTTGTTAGCAGTGAAGTTTATCATTTGTGTCATCATATTAGCTTCCATTTCCTCCAAGTGCATGAAGAGCATGTTGTTCCATTTCCATTTAGCTCACCTGCTGTTTTCATGCTGATTCTCAATAAGCTGCTAAGGAGATTGCATCCCTGTGAACTGAATCTTGTTATTCATTCGAACGTTAAAATTCTGTGTTTAGTTGCTTGAATGAATATTTGATGTTTGATTGGGGTTTCATGCGAAAAGAAATTTATATCATGAATTTAGAATAAGATTGCAAAGACTTGCGGTTGCAGAGGCTTGAAAGCTTAGTTGCAGAAAATTTTGTGTCCTGCGTATGCATGCATGAAATAATTTCCAGATTTTACACTTTGGTCCCCCAAGTCTCTTTTTGTTCCACTAGGACCCAATCAATTAAAGAATTTCATCAAATTGGTCCTTGATAATTTTAATTTGTGCAACCTCATTGCTTGTTTGCTTCAATTAACTACCATGCTTTGTTTCAATTGCGCTTAAGTCATGACTTTAGGGGCTTTACGATTAAGTGAGCTTGTGATTGCCTATTTCCTTTAATTTTCCCAAATAAATTGGTACCTTGACCATTTCTTTTATTTTGGAGGATAAATAAGTGATTTCACTTCATTGGGGCCCAAATTGCAAGGGAGGTAACCTCTATCTCCTTGATTTTCATTTCTCCTATGTGATCCAACGTGCTAAGTGTGAATTGCATGTCTACGTTGCTTTCCTTGCCTTTCTTTAATTCCTTTCATTTATTTCATTTACTTTTTACTTTTTATTTAAGTTATTCATTATGGGGTATGTGTACACCTCTTGGCTTGTAATAGATAGGGCCTGGCGAGCATTTTGTCCATTTTTTCCCTTCCCCTTTTGTTTTAGTTAGCAAATGTAATAGGTTCGTTGCTTGTTTTTGTTGCTACGTGTTTAATCGCTTTATTAGGCTCTTGCATCTAGTCGAGCATGCTAAATGTTACGTGCTATGTGTTTATGAGTATTTGGTATGTCTACTTGCTTTCCATAGTGTGGATGAATGGAATGGATGAATGCATGTCACCACACTAGTCCAACGCTGGTAGTGGCCCCTTTTCCCGTCACCACACTAGTCCAACGCTAGTTGTGGTTCTTTGTTCCGTTTCCACTAGTCCAATGCTAGTAGGAATTCATAGAAAGGGCTAGTCCAAAGCTAGACCCACTAGGCCGTCCCTTTTTGTTAGTGCATACTTGCCTGCTCACTACATTTTCATGCATTTTTCTTAGTTTTTATCATTTAGCATGCTCCTCTAGTCCCTTCCCTCTCACTTTAGGTTCTTGCATCTCATGCTAGGTATAGTGTACATTTGCTTGAGAGCCCCCTTAAATATGGGATATAGACGAGTGTGGCTTTTTCTAAGCCTTAGCACGCTTGTATTCCCTCTATCAAAGGGAAAATTGAGTCACGATTTAGGTCTCCCCGTGCCCAACATGCATGCATTCCCTAGGATCATGCACTTTAAATCCATCCTATCATTTTATATCCTCATTACACTTTCATTTTTCCTCCCATTTGCACACGTGCACCTTTATATCCCTTCACTTGCACACATGCACTTTATGTTATTTTCACATTATCATTCTTTACTCACCTTACCTTGTAAATACATTTGCACACCTCCACGTACATCCTATTGTTTTATCACTTTTCTCACTTCACACAAACTCACATTTTCACATGACATGCATTCCACTCATTTTTACGTCATTTAGGATTATGTGTGACCTCTCCAAAGGATCATTATTGGACTTCACAATTAATGTGATTGGCACCACTCAACCTTTGAAGAGAAATTTCCCCCATGTCCCCCTAGGTCTAGGTTGCATTCATATAGTCATATCCAACATGCGATACATACCTTGGGTAGAAAAAATTAGGAAAGGTGGGGCTAAATCACGCAACTAGCCTTGGCTAGGTCGAAGGGGTGCCTTGGATTTTTATCCTTGCCTTCCCCTTCGTCAAATGTGACCCCCGATCCCTCTTTTTGGTTACGTAGACCCAAAAGTTCTTTAAAAGGGTTTATTTACTTTTTTCATTCAAAAACAAAAAATCATTTTTTGGGTGACTTGGTACACCCTAACTCTATACCAAGTGGCGACTCCATTTTCATTAAAAACCCTTTTTCGAACTTTGTTTGGCCAAATCGTCGCATTCTTAAGTCCCATGGCCTTTTACTTTTCATTTCGCACACGTTCACATGTATATCAAATACACTACTCACTCTCACATACACTCACATCCACACCACAACACACGCCATTCAAAAAGTGGGGCGCGACAGAGAGTGTAAGTTGTTGATCGATTTGATAAGCCTAGCTATTAAGAGGTATGATGTTATCGTAAATGTGAATTTCGAGGACGAAATTCCTTTTAAGGAGGGAAGGATGTGAGGACCCGAATTTTACTTACTTTTATCTTATTTTACTGGCTTATTTAATTATTTATTTACCCGTTTATCCCGAATAATTTATTTCACTCATTTTAAATCCATTTACATAGAACAATGTCTTACTTATATTTTTAAAACGTCCCGTTAGCAAATTTAATTTTTCTACGGCTCGTTTAGTAAGGAATAGCAAAGACAGTTTTTCGAGGAAATATTCGATCCGAGAGTGCAATAATCTTGGAGAATTAAGCATGATCAATAATAGACTAAGAAAAGTTAATTGAGTGATTAGATGTAAGTGAGTTAAAATTAAGTCTTTTCCGCGCGCGCGTTGAAAGTTTCTTGTAAGTCGCGCCGGTCCGATTAATTGGAGATTTGAGAAATTAGTATTAGACTCGTAAGTATCAGTAATTAAAATGTTAGAGGGTGTACCTTGGAGGATTAGTGCATAAGTGTATCCAACAAGAGAGGAAGTGGTAGTGCATGACACTATTTCGCACCATTGAGGGTTGACTTTTATGCACACTTTATGGCTACCTTTTTCATTCTTTCCCTCCAAGAAATCAAACCACAAAACCCACACTCTCTCTCTCCTCATTCTTAGCTGAAACCAAGGAAGAAAAGGGAAGAAAGAAACTCCATTCTTTGGCTCCAAGTTTGCTTGATTCACTCCATCGAACTCACAATCCCTTGGGTTTTTGCTCCAACTAGAAGAAAGGTGAAAGCTTGAGGTGTTGCTTGGTGATTTTGATGGAAAAAATCTGGTCTTCATCTTGGGTTTAAAGGGTAATCACTTCATCTCTTTAATCTTTCCATTTATACAAAGATTGACGGTTAGATTTCATGGGTTTGAAACCCTAATGAAGTTTATAGGCTAGCGGACTTGAGGAAACATTTATCTTGTTTTAAATCCTAAGCTAGATATCTTGAGGAGGCCTTTAGGTAGCTGACTTGAGTCTATATTACTTGGTTATTGTTGTTTATGTGATGGATGAAACGATTATGGTTAGAAAGTGGAGAGAAAGTTGAAAAACTTGTGAAAGGAAAGTTGGCTGAAATTCTGTTCATGTTGTTCTGCTTTTAATTCAAAATTTTGATGCTTGGTTGGCTGTTAAATTGATGGATATATGTTGTAATATGTATGTAGAAAGTATCTTTCAAAAATCATGTCGAATGCTTGCATAAAACTTGAGTTTTGGTAAAGTTTGAAGTCTGGAAATTCGCTAGCAGGGTAACCAGACAGTGGTTCTTTGTCTGAACATAACTCTTTATACAAAAGTCAAAATTGAGTGCTGTTTGTGGCATTCAAAACTAGACATCAAGAGCTTTTCAACTGTAGAAAATTTCCCTGCTAGTTCTTTTTGAGTAACCCGTAGCAAACTGGCAAAGTGGACTGTCCTGCTTTGCCTATTTGTCCGAATGAAACTGGGAAGCTGCATCTTGTGGCTCGATTTTGTCCCACTTGTGAATAGATTTTTGAAATGATGTCTTCTGAGGAATTGTAGCATTTTGAACTAGTTTCTAAAGCCATAAACCATTCTCAATTTGGAGTTGTGTAGAGTTAGATATGGTTTGATTTCAAAACTGCGTCAAAACTGGAAACTGAAAAATTTTCCCTTCCTTGCTGACCGAATGGTCAAGTCTATTTTGGGATGTTATATTTCTAAAAATTTAGTGTCACTTGCCCATCAATTGATCATTAAATGTTTATGGAATCTTGGTTTAAAAAATGGAGCGAATTGGGGCTGATTTCGGTGGACAAAATTTTTGAAAAAAAAGAGAGAGATAGGGTTGGCAGATTAGCTTTGAGAAATTTCACAAACTTGGGTCATTTCGTTAACTGCCTTTCCGTACAATTTTTTACCTAAATTTTGATAGAGAGGTATTCCATATATGGAAGTTTAAGTATACCATATTTGGCGTAATTTCAATATCATTTCGAGGTCCAAATAATACCCCAAAGATTTTTCTTCAAATCTGGAAATCCACGGATCAGGTTGCAAAAATCAGCCGACTTCAAACTGTTATATCTTGTTGCTCAAAACTCCGAATTTAGTTCCTCTTATTGTGTTTGAAACTCTTGTTGTGTTATAAATTTCGGAGACTAATTCACTTTCTGTGAATTTTGCCGAATTTCCAAACATTGCTGATAACCAAGACTGGTTCTGTCCTGTCTTCTTGAATCTGCAACTTTGAGCTGAAATTTGAATGCTTTTTGGTTGAAATCTTGGAAAAGTGTCTTCTGGGAAGTTTTAGTACATTTAATCTAGATTCAACGGTATAAAGTTTTCCATTTTTGGACGTACCAAACTCGATATTTGATTTTCCAAGTTTTGTCGCGCAAAGCTGAAAATTTCTGATTCTTTAGGAAATGAACTTTTAAGAACTTTTCACTTCCTTTTAAGATTGATGGCTCATTTCAAACTCAATTTCATGAATGATACTAGTTCTCTTGTGTGACGGCCCCACCTCCCCCTAAGGCGAACCAAAGGGTTCGGCGGCCCGCCTGCCCAGCTCTCGCCGGGACTCAAAATTTTAAAACAATAAAATTAAATAAACCTACAAGCATACTATTCACAAGATATCTAACGCCAAAAGAGTTCTATTTACATCTTCAAAAGTATCGAGTCAAACCACTCTAATACATTAGAATAACAACCAGCAGAAGGTAGACCCTATGGAGGGTTCTTATACAAACCACCAAAACAAAAACAAACATCCTAACTGTCCGACTGTTACAATCAAACCTAACTATACTAGTGTATGTGTCAAAAGTCCCCGCGTCGGCCCCTGCTAAGGAAAACAAAAGGAAAGGGGTAAGCTATATGCTTAGTAAGTAAACAGGGGCAAAAGCGTAAATCTCACGTAACAACAATTGCACAGTAAGAGTAAAGCAAAAGCAGAAAAGTAACATCACATAATAAGGATACAGGTGGCTCCAAAGCCAAGTCATTTGCCATGCGTGATCTCCTGTCGACACTCCGTCGACCATAAATAAGGTCCGTAGAAACTTCACTTGTACACCCACCGAACACCTTATCACCCTCACTGGCCAGTCACCTCACAAACTTGCCCGGGCGAACGAAATCACAAACTTGAGCTTGAATCACAAGCTCAGGTCACAAACTTGGTCCACATTCTCGGTGAACCGGATTCACAAACTTGGTGACCTCAGACTAAGTTGGACTGGCTTCGACCAAGCCCTGAACGGCTCGAATAGTCCATCTCGGTCGGAAGATCAACCCCAAATTCACAAACTTCACAAAATTATTCAAAAGTCACCCCGAGCCACAAGCTCAAGGGGTTTAGTTCCAAAATGATTCATATACATATGCCATATACAAATGTGTGCGTAAATTAGGGTTTAGGTCGAGTGCGATAAAGTACACCCTCACCTAGGTACCCTTTTCATACATATCAAAACACATAAGCAACTAACACATAAGAGCGGCCTGAATACTTACACAACGAACAAAAGAGCAAAAGTACGAAATTCGTGCCGCGAGGAGTAGCTAGTAGGCCCCACCGGCTCCACCTAGCTCACCAACGTCTGAAATTGAAGATTGTGTCACAATATATCACAAACGGCTACTAACATACTTAAAACAAGCAAAACGGCAAAATCGGCACATGCAAGTGCGGAAACGGCAAAACGGGTGCACGCGCCCACGCGGAACGACAAACGGAAATGGTCAAATCTGCCTTCTCAAACCGTTTTGATCAAAAGTTAGCCTAGGAATGTCGGATCAAGGTACATGAGGTACCGTTACGAAGCTAAGAGGAAGGGCTACTATTTTCATGAAGACACCTAAGTCCGGATCTGAACAGAAATAGGTCGAAAGTATGGAAAATCGTTCAAGAAATTCGCACTTTAGAGTGACGAACAGGGTATGTTGGCTGGGCCATAACTCCCAGCTCACAAATCGAAATCAGAAAATTCCAAAGGAATTTGAAAGCTGAGACATAAGGCTAAAACTTTGATGTTTTGGTCAAGACCTGAATCCATTCAGAACAGAACGAAAATTGAGTGCCAAAGTACCCGTCAGAACTGTCCAGATCAAAGGCAGTTCTGACGATCAATCTTGTTTTGGTCATAACGGAAGCTACGGAACTCGGAATTCGACGCACTTTATACCGTTTCGAATTTAAAACCAAGATCTACATTTCTTATGAAGGAGTTGACACCCAGATCGTACAGGATCAAAACCGAAAAATGCACGGTCAGAGGCTGAAATTCAAAACGTACACAATTTCAGGGTACAAAACAGGTACGAGTGTTTTGGTTATAACTCGAGCTACACAGATCCGTTTGACCGGAAATTTTGTAGATATATTCAGGACATAAGAGGTTACAATATTGAAGAAGGCCACTAAGTCCAGTTTCGAGGGTAACTAGGTCAAACATGCAAGAAACTACACCAGAACCGGAAAAACAGATTCACAAAACGTATTCTAGCGGAAACATCATAAATCAGGCTATCCAAGTCCAAATCCAGAAATTCCAAAACCAGATGAAAGATAATAAATAGCGTTACATTTCATCAGAAGACCTCAACAACCAATTCGGAAGTAATCCTGACCAAAACAACTAATTACAGGCGCAATTCTTACATTCGGGTAAAACCAGAACAGCAATAGTAATTTCGACTTTTCTCATTCCACACTACTCCGATTGACCTGAAATTTTGTAGACACCTTTACAATGTCATTCCCTACAACGTTCATGTTTTGAGCTAAGGCCAATTCGGCCTCTATATAGGACCTAAAAATTCGGACAGAATGCTCCCTTAAGAACCCTAGGTTTTTCAATTTTCTTCCAAAACAGAAATTGGTTGCAATTAATCACTTTTCCCACCTCTTTAAGTCATTATAGACCATTTCCAATCATCATAGATAGCCACACAATCATATCCATATGAAAACAGAAAAATCCCCAATAATTATAAAACTTCACCAATTCAACCAAAATCAAGATATAATCCATAAAAGTGCATCTTATACCACCACCAATCATGAATTGAACATCAATTAAGGGAGGAGAGTGGTTCTTCACAACTCACCTTTAAAACAAGAGAGAGAGAGCTATTGGTCACCTTAGCTTTTCAAACAACTTCACCAATCACTTTAAAATCACCAAGTGGAGGAGTTTTGTGGAGCAAAACCAAAATTAAACGGTAGGAGTGGAAGATTGAGCAAGTTTGGATCAAATTTTGGAAGAGCTTTTCTTTTCTTTTCTCTCTAATGAGGGCCGGCTATGAGCTTGATATTTGTGGGAATTTTTGGGTCAAATTTTTGAGTTATTTTGGTAAAATGGTAAAAGTATGAATAGTAAGTCAAAAGTAGAATTTAATCTCTAAGTGACACATGTCACTTGCATTAATGGTTTGCCTAACTTTTGTCTCTCTCACACCTATCCACTTGGCAACCTCTAAATATCTCATAACACCCGGTAATTTAATTCCAGTATTCAAAACTTAACCTAGTTGGCCGAATTTTTCCGAACTTTTCGCACTAGTGGGTCCCACATCCAGTATACGCTCTTAATTTCTCAAAACCTATTCGATACTAGAAAAATCATCTAAAAACTATATCTGCTCCTTAACAATATCTAGAATTTTTTCCTAATCACGAAAATGCAGAAAACAAGCCATGAAAAATGCGAAAACCTAGAAAATGCAAATTACGGGTTCTCACATCTTGTGACTTTAACACCTTCGTTTTTGAAACTCGATTTTCGATGGAATATGCGAGGACTCGCAAAATGCTTCTTATCTTCTTAAAATACCCTTTTATTTTGATTAAATTACTTTATTATATCATTACTAATCATTTACTCCCTCAATAGTTATAATAAATCATAGAATCAAGGGTTGTACCTTTAGTTTTATAGTTAGCGTAAATTAGGGTTTTCGCGTATTTTGGCCGTGTGATCACTTGGTGAGCTGTGTGTACTAAATTTGGTGGATAAGAATGAGTATTAGGTAAGGAAAAGTGTGTGATTAGAAGTGATAATAATAAACTAGTGAACCATAAGTAAAAACACAAGTACGTGCAACTTAAGGAAAAACGGCTCGAACCGACGTGCACCGTTTGCTACCGAGTGAGTACAGCACTTGAACACTACTTTATTACCTTAATCACCTTGCTTTTATTTCAGCTAATTACCCCTAAAATATCCTATAAAGAAGCCACCATTTTTGACCAAAGGAAAGGAAAGAAAAGAAAAAAAACAAAGAAGGGAAATCTTGGCTTGACAAGTGTCAAGGATCCAACCAACTTTGACCAAATTAATTTCCTATCTTCTTATCTTTCTCTTGGCTTCATTTCTTCTCCATTTCCTTCGCCTTGGCCGAAATTCTAGAGAAAGAAAAGAGAGAAAAACTTCCAAAAATTTCATTTTGATAGCTTGCATGATTCTTGAGAAAAGTAGAGTGAAACTTGAATCCGCTTCGATTAATCTTTGGGGAAGCTTGGAGGTGAACTTGGTGCAACTTTTGGGAGGAAGAAAGTTCTTGTATAACAACTTATTTTGGGGGTTTTGAGGTATTATACTAGAAATCTCTCTTTTTCTTTCTTATTTTACAATTGAAGCAATACATGGCTTGATAATGATGGATTTTATGGAAGATTTCATGGTATTGCTTATTAGCTTATAATTTTCAGCTAGGGTTTGTAAATTTCAGTTATGATTAAGGTTGTTTATCTAGTATATGATGTTTATGAGCTTGGATAGGGACTTGGGGTAATGATTAAAGGCATGAGTGTTAGTTTCAAGCATCGTTTCCAGCATTAATGATGAATCTGCCTTGTTTTTCACCTGCATATTCGTCCATGTTAGAGGCCGAATCAGGTCTAAGTCAAAACATTAAAGTTGTAGGGAATGGAATTAACTATCTACCTGTAAATTTCAGCTCATTTGGAGCACTGTAGCATGTGAAATGACTAAAATACCCATGACTGCCAAAAGCCCTATTTCATAGGTAGCTTTCTATTTTCTCTGAGATTGCACCTTTTGATCCTGAAAATGCATGGAACTGGGTATCGATGTCTTTACAGGAAATGTAGGTCTATGTCTTAGCTTCGAAACGCAATAAAATTTACCCCAATCCGATAAGCGTAGCTCCAAATGTGACCAAAACGCCGGAAGATGTCAAACCTGCTACTTAGCCATTCGTCTTCAAAACTAGTTTCCAACTTTGATTTTTCTGGTTGCATTGCTAGAATTGCCTTGTATTTGGATGACATTGAACCTAGTTGAAGGGCCATTGTGTTAAGTTTGCTTATGTGTGAATTTAGGCTGAGTTGAGGGAAAAAATGAAGCCATAAATGGCTACATAATAGCAAAATACAAAGGGCATGCTGCCCAAATTTTTATTACTTGCTTTTATGAATATTAGTGAGATGTAAGGTTTGAGTTTAGGGCTAGTTGGATCTTAAGTTACATATGTATCCTTGAATGCATTTCAATATTAGTATATGAGTTATTTTGACCAAGATTTGGTATCAATGAAAATGAAAAGTGTTAGTTTTCTCTCGAAAATTTTGAATTACCTTTGCTCACTTCAATTTGGGATTGGTTATTCTTAGGGTTTGTCGGTGATCAAGGGCATAATCTGGAAGGAAACTTTTGACGTTATTTTTATTAAATTGGTGAGTGTTCTTTGTAGGTTTGCTTCAAATGACTATGTAGATTGTTGTGAATGTTTGATTAAATGTTAAATGTTTTCAATGATTGCTAAAATGAATTTTTGCTAGGCGAGTGTGTAATTTATCGCACTCGACTTAAATGAACGTGAAATTTTCAATGATTAAATGATTAAATGCTACTTATGCATGAATGTAAGCCTCTTGGCAGAACTGGGCCCTTGCCCTTCGTTGCCAGTCGACTCGAGTCAGAAGCGGACTCGGTCGGGCGATTGGTGACCCTGGGATAATGTTTGGTATACTCGAGTATGACCACGAAGATTGGTGGAGACTGGCCAGTGAATTGGCTTGTGGCGGGAAATGAAATGAATGAATGAATGTCAAAAACATTGGAGGAGTTTTCACTTGCAAATGTTTTCTAATGTTAGAGGAATAAGGAAAATGGTTGGCAAATGAATGAACGAATGGCTTCACGTGAGCATGTATCCTTTTAATAGTGGGTTATTATTGCTTTTATATTGTCGCGCCCCACTTTTTGAAATGAGTGTGTGTGTGATGTACGGTGTGTAATGTGTGAACGTGTGCAAAGTGAAAAGTAAAAGGCCATGGGACTTAGAATGCGACGATTTGGCCAAGTGAAGTTCAAAAGGGTTTTTTGTATCAAAAATGGAGTCGCCACTTGGTATAGAGTTAGGGTGTACCAAGTCACCCAAAAATGATTTTTGTTTTTGAATAATAAAAAAAGTAAATAAACCCTTTTTGAGAACTTTTGGGTCTACGTAACCAAAAGAGGGATCGGGGGTCACATTTGACGAAGGGGAAGGCAAGGATAAAAAATCCAAGGCACCCCTTCGACCTAGCCAAGGCTAGTTGCGTGACTTAAACCAATTTTTCCTAATTTTTCTACCCAAGGTATGTATCGCGTATTGGATATGTCTATATGAATGCAAAAACCTAGACCTAGGGGGACATGGGGGAAATTTCTCTTCAAAGGTTGAGCGGTGCCAATCACATTAATTGTGAAGCCCAACAATGATCCTTTCGGAGAGGTCACACCTAAACCTAAATGACGTGAAAAATGAGTGGAATGCATGTCATGTGAAAGTGTGAGTTTGTGTGAAGTGAGAAAAATGATAAAAGTAATAAGATATAAGTGAAGGTGTGCAAATGTAGATGAAAGTATTCGTGTGCGAGTGAAGATAAAAATGTTCATGTGCAAGTGAAGATAAAAAAGTGTTCGTGTGCAAGTGAAGATAAAAAGTGTTCGTGTGCAAGTGAAGGTGATAAAAAGGTGCATGTGTGCAAATGAGACAAAAGTGAAAGTGAAATGATAGAGTGGATTGAGAGTGCATGAGCCTAGGGAATTCATGCATATTGGGTACGGGGAGACCTAAATCGTGACTTGATTTTCCCTTTGATTAGAAGGCAAAACTAGCGTGCTAAGGCTATCGAGTAGCCACACTCGCTCGTTTCCCTTATCGGAAGGGGACTCTCAAGCAAATGAACCCTATAACTAGCATGAAATGCAAAAATCCTAAAATGGAGGGAAAGGGGGTTCGAGGAGCATACCAAGTGATAAAACTAAGAAAAACGCATGATATGTGGTGATCAAGCAAATGATATGCTAATGAGGGGAAATCGCTAAGGGTCTAGCGTTGGACTAGCCCATTCAATGAATTCCGACTAGCGTTGGACTAGCGGAAACGTACATTCATCCATTCCATTCATTCATGGCTATGAAAGCAAGTAGACATGCCAAAATACTCGTAAACACATAGCACATAGCATTTAGCATGCTCGACTAGATGCAAGAGCCTAATAAAGCAATTAAACATGTAGCAACAAAAACAAGCAAGCAAGGGGAAGGGGAAGTGGACCAGATGCTCTCCGAGCCCTATCTATTACAAGCCAAGAGGTGTACACATACCCCATAAAAGCATAAAGGGGAAGGGGAAGTGGACCAGATGCTCTCCGAGCCCTATCTATTACAAGCCAAGAGGTGTACACATACCCCATAAAAGCATAAAGGGGAAGGGGAAGTGGACCAGATGCTCTCCGAGCCCTATCTATTACAAGCCAAGAGGTGTACACATACCCCATAAAACTTAAATAAAAGTAAAAGCAAGTAAATGCACGCAAGGAAATAAGGAAAGCGAAGTAGGCATGCATATTCACATAACACGTAGGAGCACGTAAGGTCAAATGTAGTGCAAATGAGGGACAGAGTGTACCTCCCTTGAATTGACGCCCCAATGAAGTGAATTGAAGTGCAATTGACAAAGCATGGTAGTTAATTGAAGCAAAGCAAGTGATGAAATTGCAAGAATTAAAACTACTAAGGATCAAATTGATGAAATTATTCAATTGATTGGGCCATAGTGAAGCAAAAGGGAACTTGGGAGGTCAAAATGCAAAAACTCAGAATTTTTTCATGCATGCATACGAGGAAACAAAATTTTTCTGCAATGAACACTTTCTGCAATTCTCTTTTCCAGCCGTGGCTTTTCCTTTCATCATGCAAAACAGATTTTATCCAACACCAAGATCCTGCCTATCCATCATCCACTAACCATGTAACTTCACTACATAACTGAATCAAAAACGGGAACTGATCATCAAAGGTGGGAGGAAACCAAACGGCAAAAGAAAAGAAAAAGAAACAGCTTGCTGCGGCTGAAGGCTTCGGCTATTGATGAGGCCTTCAGCACGGTTCCGCAGCCTAATTTTCATGTACAACAGTCTGCAATTTCAGCAAGGCAGACGCGCACAACAATTTTAAAGTTACTCCCATCAAAACATGGCTGGACATCCAAATAAGCAAGAAACATAAAAAGGAATTGACGCCAAACTCTGGACCAAAACTTCCATGCAAAATGGTTTAGCCAAAGCTGAAACCCATTTTTCAGCAAACATTGGATATGATGCAAGTGTTTTTTAGACTTCAAACATCCCAACCCAGCACTGAATCATTCCATTCCTTGTCCTTAACACAAATTAAACATGCAACTTAGGTGCAAAGACCTGGGGAGCAAACACGAGACAGCAAAACAGAACAGAAAAATGCAATTTCCTTTTGCCTTTGTTGCAGAATTTTGCAGCGACGAGCTCATGTATGTTAAAATAGGTAGACAAACATCAGAACATTTTGCAAGCATGAAGGCTGATGTGTAACTACTAGCCAAGTATGAAAGAAATCACAGACTTCAAACAAGCCAACATTCGAACAATCAAAAGGACAAAGTTTGCCCAGGCTGCTGCATCAACCAAGAACTTCGCATCTTGCTGCAGCAGTTTTTGTGCGCAAAATAGTCAAACCTCTTTTAAAGCCAGTTAGCAAAAATCCCCCAAACAATTTTCAAACTTTGCAACGTAAAATATTGCAGCTTTAACATGAACATCAGAACAGAAAATACGGACAAACTGGGAGCTTTCACAACCATCTGACATGCGACTTCAGACGCAAAATTGAACGAATCAGCCAAGGAAATGCTATTTTTCTTCAAAGTCCACATCTTCACTACTAAATCATAGCTTTGAGAATGAAATTAACGACACCAAACCACTTTGGAAACCTAATCAAACTTGCCATACAAAATAATCAACAAAAGGCAACAGCTTTAAGCTATAATGATAACGAAAAGGGCTACTGCAAATCTTTCCACCACACTTGCAGTTTCATCGCCGAACAAGATAGCTTAAACAATCAAACACATAACCATTGGGGACAACAAGCAACCCACGATTCTCACAGAAACTATCTATAAGCAAAACTAAAAGAAATCTTACGATTCTGTTTCGGCCGAGGTTGGCAGCTAGTATGTTTCGGCAGAGGCTAAAATAAGATTCCCGCAGCTCCTCTCCTTCTTTTGGCTTGACCCGAAGCCCTCTTCACCTCCCTCCTTGGTCTCTTTTGCTTCCTAGACTCTCCCTCAGCCTTTTTACTCAGCTTTTCACTCAATCCTCCACTCCTAAAACCGCTCCTTTTTCTCGCTGGTTTCGTTCGTTCTACAGCCGTCCATTTCTCTCCAAAACTTTCCCTCACTTTTTAGTTTTCTGGTTCACTCTTGTTCCGGCTACCCTAGCTGTTTTTTTCCTCTTCCCTGGCCGTCAACTATCCTCTCCCTCGCTCAGTTTTTCTGTTTGCCTCTCGATGCTCTCTCCTGAAACTCCGCTCTCTTTTCTTTTTTTTTTTGCTTTTTGTTTTCCAGAACCTCCCCCGTTGGTTCTTTTTCGGCTGCCTTTTTCCTTGGCTTTTATATGGGACTCAAGGCTACTAAACCCTCCACTGAATGGTCAGGATGAAGGCCAGCCTCTGCCTTCATCCTGCCCTTCAATGGCACGTACGAAGTTAGCCCTTTGCAAGCTGCCAAAAATGCAGCTTGCAGGCCACGATCCCTTTTTTTTTTTTTTTCAAGAAAACTAATACAACTTGATAATTACAGAAATGATAAAATAATAACAAAATTACACAAACCAGGTAATAATAATTATAACAAAACAAAAATAATTTTAAACAAAACACTAAACAAAAATGGCCATTTTTTAATTTTCAATTTTTCTCTTTTCATCATTTTCTTTCTCTCAAAATAACTTAATAAAAATAACTAAAGTGCCCAAAGATTGAATTTAAAGAAATAAACATATTTTGGTGAACAATTTTTCCTTTTTCCTCTTTTTTTTTCATTTTTCCAATCCATCTAAAACCTATTTTTTTGAATTTTTCTTCTTTTCCTCTTTTTCTTTAATTTCTTTTTTCTCCTTTTTATGATTTTGCATTTTCATTTTTCTTTCAAGAAAGCAAAAAAAACAAAATGACTAAAATGATTTTTCTTTTCTTTCTAAAAACTCTATAAACTTAAAAACTAAAAAAAACTAAAAACTAAAAACTAAAAACTAAAATCTAAAACTTAAAAGTGATTAAAAACCTAAAATGACAAAATAAAAATGAATAGACAAACTAAAAGGGCAAAATGAATAAAACTAAAATAAAATAACAACTAGAAATGCAAAACACACAACAATGAACTAAATGCAAGCGATCTAAAATAAAAATCATGAAATAGATGCCACATACAAATTATTCAAAATTTGGTGTCTACAGTTTGCCCCTCTTTGTCTGAGTTTTGAAAAAACTCGAGACAAAGAAGTGGACACCAAATACTTACCTGTGTTATTGGGCTGCAAAAGATTCCGACGAACCGGAATTCTAATACGAGACTGACCCGAACATGAAAAAATAAGACGGGACTGACCCGAACAGGAATTTAAACGGGACTGATCCGAACAGAAAAATAAAACGGGACTGACCCGAACAGGAATTTAAACGGGACTGACCCGAACAGAAATTTAAAATTGGGATAGATCCACGGGATAGACTCGAACAGAATATTTAAAATTGGGATAGACCCACGGGATAGACCCGAACAGAAATGTAAAATTGGGATAGACCCACGGGATAGACTCGAACAGAATATTTAAAATTGGGATAGACCCACGGGATAGACCCGAACAGAAATGTAAAATTGGGATAGACCCACGGGATAGACCCGAACAGAAATTTAAAATTGGGATAGACCCACGGGATAGACCCGAACAGAAATTTAAAATTGGGATAGACCCACGGGATGTTGTGAAGTTGGCGGCACGAAATCCAGGCCCAACGTGATTTTTGGAATGTTGGCGGCACGAAATCCAGGCCCAACTTGATGTTTGGAACGTTGGCGGCACAAAATCCAGGCCCAACAGAATTTTTGGAATGTTGGCGGCATGAAATCCAGGCCCAACTTGATGTTTGTGAGGTTGGTGGCACGAAATCCAGGCCCAACTTGATTTTTGTGATGTTGGTGGCACTAAATCCAAGCCCAACGTGGTGATGTGAAGTTGGTGGCACGAAAACCAAGCCCAACGTGACATTTGTGATGTTGGCGGCACCTAGTCCAGGCCCAACGTGATAAAGTGATGTTGGCGGCACCAAGTCCAGGCCCAACGTGATAAAGTGAAGTTGGTGGCACGAAAACCAAGCCCAACGTGATAAAGTGATGTTGGCGGCACCTAGTCCAGGCCCAACGTGATAAAGTGATGTTGGCGGCACCAAGTCCAGGCCCAACGTGATAAAGTGAAGTTGGTGGCACGAAAACCAAGCCCAACGTGATAAAGTGATGTTGGCGGCACGAAAACCAAGCCCAACGTGATAAAGTGAAGTTGGTGGCACGAAAACCAAGCCCAACGTGATAAAGTGATGTTGGCGGCACGAAAACCAAGCCCAACGTGATAAAGTGATGTTGGCGGCACCAAATCCAGGCCCAACGTGATAGAGTGAAGTTGGTGGCACGAAAACCAAGCCCAATGTGATAAAGTGATGTTGGCGGCACGAAAACCAAGCCCAACGTGATAGAGTGATGTTGGCGGCACGAAACTCAGGCCCAACGGGATTTGGTGAATGGTCAGTGGGATAAGACCCAGTCCTGCCATCCAATTGGTCAAGAAATTGAATTTGATTTGTCAAGAAGCAAGAAATTAAATTTGACTTTCCAAGAGACAAGAATTTGAACTTGATTTTTGATTTTTGACTTTTGAATTTTTCGGATTTTTGAAAATTTTTCGAATTTTCGAATTTTTGATATACGGGAGAATCTTTTCAAAAAATGATTTGCCCAAAATTCAATTATTGTGTCACCGATCCTTCGATCTGCTTTATGATATTATTATTTTTCCCTCAAAACTTTGACTCAGCCCTTTTCCTCAGTTCAAATCATGAATATGCAGTTCTTGGACGACATCTCACAGTTCAAAATTTGCCCCAGTTGCGGTATTTGAAATGAGCATGGACCTGCAAAAGAAGTAAGCAAGTAACGCCACCACCATCCGATCAATTCCTCCTTCAAGAAATGTGTAAACATGAGTGCTTCGATGTTTTCCCCTTGATATTTTGAAAACTCAGCGTTGTTTTTTGTGATCTGATCAAATTCCATTGACTTCCAATGCTAATAAGGCCCTTAGTGTCCAGGGATTTTCGATAAATCAGGGGGGTTGCCATCTAATGAACTCAAAGAGATAAATAAGACCACGAAACTCATGAAAGAATATCTTATTTACACAACAAATGATGAAAATCATTTATTTTTTATTGAAAGAAAATTAATTTTAAAGAAATGAATCTTTAATTCGACAATTTACGCTTGAAAAACCAAAGTATTCCGACTTCAAACAAAATGCCACGCTTGACCCTTTAGACATCATCCGCCCTGAGTTTAATATCGGCAACAGAAAACCACAATGCAAGGAGGAATCTCAAATGAACCGAATCACCAGCTCTCTAATTCAACCTCACTTTTTCTCATGAAACTCTACCTTAGCGCCCCTTTAGGTTTTCACTAAGGCCATTCCCACTTTTTTTTCATTCTTTTTGCTTACTTTTTCTTTCTTTCTTTTCTCTTCTTCTTCTCTTTTCCTTTTCTTTTCACAGGTCCCCTTTTCGGATTTTCACCTGATGAACAAATCCTGCCAATAGCTTTTACCAACTCAAAAAATGTGTTTTAAGAAATAATGGCATCAGTGCGACAACCCCTTCCCTTACAATATGAGTGAAGGCGTATTGACATCATTTGCCATGTGACTTAGAAAATTTCCTTAAAAGAGGTAATGCCAAGAACGGAAGCCAGGACTTTTTGGCTTTTGTAATGGGGTCTGGTGAGGTGCTAGGAAAGGTTAAGGCTTGAAGGCAGACTTCAAAAAGTAGTTCAAAAGATCTGAGATCGCATTTTCGTGTTAACCCTATTTTAGGGTTAAACCAAAACTTGCCCCAGTCTATTTTCAACTGAGATTCTCTTTCTTTCACTTTCTTTTCTCTTTTTTCTTTCACCCATCTTTCAAAATTTTGAAAATTTGCCCCAATTCAAAAGTTGAATTTACCCCAATGTGGGGTTTTCTCTCTTTTCCTTTCCTTTCAAACTAAATTTGCCCCAGTGTGGGGTTTGCGATTCTCAGAGGTTGTCAAATGAAATGATCTATTCTCCAGGCTCAAAAGGGATAACTAGGGATATAATGTCTTAATGGGAAAAGAAGAGGGCCTGACTCTCATTCCATTCTTCACATTAACTCTAAAAGAAAACTTTCATTTATCAGATGAAAATTTCTTACACATCTCCGAATTGATTGATTGAGGGAACAAGTGCTCCACCAGGCGATACCCTTTTGATGATAAGAGCACCATACCCATTTGCGGCAAACTCTCCTTTTGGCTTCATTTTCTACTGACGAAACTCACCTTAATGCTTTGTCTTCTCGCCTGAATGATCCTGATTTGACCCTTTAAGAGTAATCACGGACCAATCCTTTCGATCATATTGACCATGATGGACAGTGTTTAACTGCTTCTTATTTCTAATCTCGATCTTGATTCTGCTTGAACTTCTTCTCTTTTTTTTCATTCAGGCTTCTTTGAAACATTTTCGAATGTCTCTTCCCCTACTCCTTTCATTTGGAAATTCAAATTCACATTCGTGAGATCGCTGCCATCAAATTTCTGAACAGTGATATCCAAAGGGTCAGACGATTTTATTCTGGGCCATCTGAAAAGAATGTGTAAGTCACAATATATAAAACTGTACATTTTATTGAATTTCCAGACAAAACCAAACTTATGAAACGTGTCTTTGGCAGTCACTTGATTGAAAACTATTTACAAAAAAAACATAGTTAAACAAAAGACACATGTATGAACGATTTTCATTGGTTTTAACCAAAACAACTCCCCAAATTTATCGAAATTCCCTTCAAGGGAGAGGAATCTCACTAATTCAGCCCATTCCAGGATTCTCAAATTTCTTCATTGGGGTTGGATGCCTCAAAGGCGTCCTTGTGTTCGGGAAAGGGATTTGTACTTATGCTCTGTCCCTGTTCACCCTTTTTCCTTAGCACTATTTCTCCGAATTCGATCATATCCTGGATTTCATGTTTCAATGCCCGACAATCATTGGTGGAGTGCCCGGGAGCTCCAGAATGATAAGCGCAGACCGCTTGAGGGTCATAGTCAGAAGGAAAGCGATTGGAATAGATTTTAGGAGGTATAACACCAATTTTCCCAACAGCTTTTAATTGCTCATATAATTGGTCAACAGGCCGACCTAGATTGGTGAAGGTTCGGTTTGATGTTGAATTTTGGGTGTCACTGATTTGTTGGTAGTAGTAATTTGGGCTAGGGGGTGGAATAGGTCTTGGGTTAAAAGGAGGGCGAGGTCTAGTTTGGAGACTTGGTTGAGGATTTTGAAAGGGTGGTGTGAGTACATTTGGATAATTTGGTCGAGATCGAGAATGGTTAATAGTAGTATGATGGATAGGACGGAAGTTTGGATAGCAGGGATAGGGTGATGAATAAGCAAGGCGGTTTGAAAATCTAGGTCTGGCCGAGGGGCCCTGATTCCCAACAAAAGCAGTTTCCTCTTCTTTTCCCTTAGATTGGGATTTTTTCCCACTGTCATTCTGGCCTTGCAGAGCCTCTAGTTGCATCTTCAATGTTGACACATTAATAATTTTTCCGGCCTTCACAAACTCATCAAATTCTTCCAATTTATTGACAATTTCGGCAAAGGAACACCCGGTCATTCGAAAAATTTCCTCAAAGTAAGGCGGGTCATGAGCTTTGATGAACGTGCGAACAATCTCGTTTTCAGTCATAGGAGGCTCCACCTTGGCGGCCAATTTCCTCCATCTCTTCGCGTACGTCTTGTGGTCCTCAGATGGTTTTCTTTTAGTCCCCTCAAGTGTGGCCCTCGTTGGAGCGAGCTCGCAATTGTATTCGTATTGCCTCATAAAAGCAGTTGACAAATCCATCCAAGATCTCATATCCTCAGGCTTCAAATTGGAATACCAATCCAACGCGTCACCTTCTAAGCTTTCAGGAAACAAACGAACTGGTAGATTCTCGTCATCTATTGGCTTACCCAACTTGTTGGCAAACATTCGGAGGTGCGTCTTGGGGTTGCCCGTTCCATCATACTTGCTAAACTTGGGGGTTTTGAAACCCATGGGCAATTGCATATCCGGAAATAGGCACAGCTCGTTGTAGTCCAACCCTCCTTGTTTGTTCAAGCCTTGGCTTTTCCTTATGAAATCCTCAAACCGATCCAATCGCTTTAGCAAATTCTTATCCACTGGTGCGGATGACTCCCCGGCTTCAATTTTCCCTTGAGCAGCGGTATCTAGGGTGAACGGCTCAGCGGTGGGGTAATAATAAGGTCCCCGTGGCTCGAATGCCATGCTCATAGTAATTGGCGGATAATTTTGGGGAATTTGGACATGAGGAGGGTTTGTTTGGATGTGAGGTACATAAGCAGGTTGCGGGCCATGAGTGGAATAAGTAAAGGCTTCCTCAGGTGGGTTTATGACTTGTGAAGTAACAAAGGTTTGAGTATAAGGTAAAAATATGGGTTGAGGTCCAGATTGGCCAGGAGGTAAGGGCTCATGTTGTTCATCGCTAGCACCACTAGCTACCAATTGATCGATTACGCGCCGTTGGGCCATCATTTCAACGCTCAGCTCATTAAATCGGTTTAGAACTTCGCTCAGTTGAGCTCCCATACTTGCCAAGTCAGTCGGTGATGTGGTGGCGGGCCTATCAGACGATTCTGGATGGGTACTCATGTTTACACTATCTCTTGAAGCTCAGCTACGCGATCGGGTGATAATGGGGCTTTTCGGGTAGCTATATACTACCTGAGAATGTAGGAAAACCCTTATTAAATGCCCTTCTTGATTGACTGTTGTCAAAAAGAAAAGAAAAAGGAAACGAAAAGGACAGGAGTTAGTAAAAATTAAAATAATTGGGATGCATGTCCTATGGGGGAACCCTTTTTGTGCCAAGGGTAGGCCTAGCATGAAAATGTAATCCTCCAGAGCAGGCACTATACAATACCTGATGGATCCAATCAGCTTATGGAGTGAAAAATAATTTTGAAAGAATTTGGTCAATTAGGGTGACGAGAGATATTTATCAAAATGAGGTCAACGTCCGAATGGATGGATCACTTTTGATCGGTACAAGAATTTGCAAAAACGCACGGGTTTGACCTTGACGAACTTCCTATCGAAAAGATTGGAATTCGTTGATAAAATTTCTCAGCGAATTACGGGTCAAAACCCTAATTGATCAAGTGGTTAGATGCAATGGACGGTTTTCTTCAAAATTGACTAGATTTTCCAATTTGGAATTTGACAATGAAACCCTAATAGGGCAAATGGGTTGAATGAAATTGACAATTTATTTAAAATCGACCGAATTACCCTAAAAAGGAAACAAGTCAAATGAATTGAATGAAATTTATCCAAAATTAATCAGATCACCCTAAAAAGGGTAAATTGATCAAATAGATTGAACGACACTTGATCTATTCAAAAAAATCGGCTCGGTTGCCCTAAAAATGGGTAAATTGGTCAAAAGACCCTAAAAAGGGTAAATTGGTCAAAGGACCCTAAAAAGGGTAAATTGGTCAAATGAATTGATGATTTATTCAAAATCGACCGAATGACCCTAAAAGGGTAAATTGGTCAAAGGACCCTAAAAAGGGTAAATTGGTCAAATGAATTGACGATTTATTCAAAATCGACCGAATGACCCTAAAAGGGTAAATTGGCCAAAAGACCCTAAAAAGGGTAATTTGGTCAAATGAATTGACGATTTGTTGAATGAATCGGCAAAATGGATTGGTTAAATCATCCGGCCATTGGTTATTTCAAAATTATTGAAGTGCATTAGTCTATGACCTTCTAAAAATCGAATTTTGGCCTCAATTTATTTATTGTCTCAAAAGGAGGAATCATTTGTGAATTTCTTCAAATTAATGTCCTTCGCGCAAGGGATTTTTACCAATTTTTGATAAAATGGCCAAAAAGTGATTATTAGATACTCATATTCCAAAGATCACTCCATGAAAACGATCGGATCCTACCTTACCTTGTGCACTACCCCTTTGGATGGTACAAAATGTAAACGTGCAAGTCTCACTGGATTAAGTATCCGAGACACAAGGTGGCTTATCCTAAACACGGGATTCCCTATGTGGCATTCCCTTTCTATGGTTTATGCATGATGCCAGTTTATTAAAGCAGTAAAACATGCAATTTGGAATGAAATCATGATCTAAAAGGACCTTTTATACGCCAAGGTAGGCCTAGAATGATATGCGATTACTAATCTATGAATGCAATATACCAAAATATTTAAACGTGCAATAACCTATCTATAAGGGTAGGTTTCTAAAAGGAGGTCGTACCAGACCTCTTATTTGCTAGAGTTTGTGAATGCAATGGGGACACAAAACCAAGAAAAATTAGCTCAGCCAGATAAATGCACATAACACATTGTCATAACAAGATAAAGCAATCAAAGAAATAAAGCAATAAAAAGGAACAAGGGGTTGGACCCCTCCCCTCGTGAATAGTGTCCCTAGCTTAGGATAAGGCCGACTCTGCCCTAGGCAAGCTATCATGGATGCATGAGGTTAGGGTTCACTAATGCATCTAGACTCGATAAGTCATAGGTCCCCGAGCCTTCAGACTTGGAAACCAAGGGTCATCACTCCCAAGGTTCCTTGTCGGTGGCTCGAGCGATTCCCCAGACGTTGCTACGCACACGTCGTGTTACGGCTACCCGTCTGGGCGAATCTAAAAAATCCTCAACCTTCGACTAAAAACTAATAGGTTATCAACCTAAAGTTTAAAGCGGAAGATCGAGTGACCCCTCGGATCATGCTACGCACACGTCGTGATACGATCACATGTCCAAGTGGGTCGCCTAAAATCCTAATAGGGTGGAGTGGCGTGACAAGCCACTAAAAGAAAAATAATGAGGGGTAAAAATAATTAAAGCGTATGCGCGTATGCTAGTGCTCGTTTGGAGGGGAGGGATCAAGAACCAACGCGAGGCTCTAGGGTACATCCCCCACCCAAATGCAATGCAAAGCGCGAGATAAAACGAGTAAAATATACATCCAAACAACCAATCATACATACGTGAGTGGGGAGTAGTTTGGTACGTGCGCGAGGCAAAAAGTCCTAAAAAGGAAAAATGCAACCCTAATATCCAAATGCTATGCATAAAAAGGGTAGAAAAGGGAAAAGAATGGCTAAGCCAAATGCTTGGACCCACTTAGGAAGTCCCCAGTGGAGTCGCCAACTGTCGCGCCCCACTTTTTGAAATGAGTGTGTGTGTGATGTGCGGTGTGTAATGTGTGAACGTGTGCAAAGTGAAAAGTAAAAGGCCATGGGACTTAGAATGCGACGATTTGGCCAAGTGAAGTTC
Source organism: Coffea arabica (assembly GCF_036785885.1). Lineage (NCBI taxonomy): Eukaryota > Viridiplantae > Streptophyta > Magnoliopsida > Gentianales > Rubiaceae > Coffea > Coffea arabica. The sequence continues at coordinate 23,687,548 of NC_092318.1, forward strand.
AAAAGGGTTTTTTGTATCAAAAATGGAGTCGCCACTTGGTATAGAGTTAGGGTGTACCAAGTCACCCAAAAATGATTTTTGTTTTTGAATAATAAAAAAAGTAAATAAACCCTTTTTGAGAACTTTTGGGTCTACGTAACCAAAAGAGGGATCGGGGGTCACATTTGACGAAGGGGAAGGCAAGGATAAAAAATCCAAGGCACCCCTTCGACCTAGCCAAGGCTAGTTGCGTGACTTAAACCAATTTTTCCTAATTTTTCTACCCAAGGTATGTATCGCGTATTGGATATGTCTATATGAATGCAAAAACCTAGACCTAGGGGGACATGGGGGAAATTTCTCTTCAAAGGTTGAGCGGTGCCAATCACATTAATTGTGAAGCCCAACAATGATCCTTTCGGAGAGGTCACACCTAAACCTAAATGACGTGAAAAATGAGTGGAATGCATGTCATGTGAAAGTGTGAGTTTGTGTGAAGTGAGAAAAATGATAAAAGTAATAAGATATAAGTGAAGGTGTGCAAATGTAGATGAAAGTATTCGTGTGCGAGTGAAGATAAAAATGTTCATGTGCAAGTGAAGATAAAAAAGTGTTCGTGTGCAAGTGAAGATAAAAAGTGTTCGTGTGCAAGTGAAGGTGATAAAAAGGTGCATGTGTGCAAATGAGACAAAAGTGAAAGTGAAATGATAGAGTGGATTGAGAGTGCATGAGCCTAGGGAATTCATGCATATTGGGTACGGGGAGACCTAAATCGTGACTTGATTTTCCCTTTGATTAGAAGGCAAAACTAGCGTGCTAAGGCTATCGAGTAGCCACACTCGCTCGTTTCCCTTATCGGAAGGGGACTCTCAAGCAAATGAACCCTATAACTAGCATGAAATGCAAAAATCCTAAAATGGAGGGAAAGGGGGTTCGAGGAGCATACCAAGTGATAAAACTAAGAAAAACGCATGATATGTGGTGATCAAGCAAATGATATGCTAATGAGGGGAAATCCCTAAGGGTCTAGCGTTGGACTAGCCCATTCAATGAATTCCGACTAGCGTTGGACTAGCGGAAACGTACATTCATCCATTCCATTCATTCATGGCTATGAAAGCAAGTAGACATGCCAAAATACTCGTAAACACATAGCACATAGCATTTAGCATGCTCGACTAGATGCAAGAGCCTAATAAAGCAATTAAACATGTAGCAACAAAAACAAGCAAGCAAGGGGAAGGGGAAGTGGACCAGATGCTCTCCGAGCCCTATCTATTACAAGCCAAGAGGTGTACACATACCCCATAAAAGCATAAAGGGGAAGGGGAAGTGGACCAGATGCTCTCCGAGCCCTATCTATTACAAGCCAAGAGGTGTACACATACCCCATAAAACTTAAATAAAAGTAAAAGCAAGTAAATGCACGCAAGGAAATAAGGAAAGCGAAGTAGGCATGCATATTCACATAACACGTAGGAGCACGTAAGGTCAAATGTAGTGCAAATGAGGGACAGAGTGTACCTCCCTTGAATTGACGCCCCAATGAAGTGAAATTATTCAATTACCCTCCAAAATAATAAAAAGGTCAAGGCACCACTTTATTTAAGAAAAATTAAAAGAAATGGGCAAAACAAGGCTCACTTAGTCATAAAGCCCCAAAGTCGTGACTTAAGTGCAATTGACAAAGCATGGTAGTTAATTGAAGCAAAGCAAGTGATGAAATTGCAAGAATTAAAACTACTAAGGATCAAATTGATGAAATTATTCAATTGATTGGGCCATAGTGAGGCAAAAGGGAACTTGGGAGGTCAAAATGCAAAAACTCAGAATTTTTTCATGCATGCATACGAGGAAACAAAATTTTTCTGCAATGAACACTTTCTGCAATTCTCTTTTCCAGCCGTGGCTTTTCCTTTCATCATGCAAAACAGATTTTATCCAACACCAAGATCCTGCCTATCCATCATCCACTAACCATGTAACTTCACTACATAACTGAATCAAAAACGGGAACTGATCATCAAAGGTGGGAGGAAACCAAACGGCAAAAGAAAAGAAAAAGAAACAGCTTGCTGCGGCTGAAGGCTTCGGCTATTGATGAGGCCTTCAGCACGGTTCCGCAGCCTAATTTTCATGTACAACAGTCTGCAATTTCAGCAAGGCAGACGCGCACAACAATTTTAAAGTTACTCCCATCAAAACATGGCTGGACATCCAAATAAGCAAGAAACATAAAAAGGAATTGACGCCAAACTCTGGACCAAAACTTCCATGCAAAATGGTTTAGCCAAAGCTGAAACCCATTTTTCAGCAAACATTGGATATGATGCAAGTGTTTTTTAGACTTCAAACATCCCAACCCAGCACTGAATCATTCCATTCCTTGTCCTTAACACAAATTAAACATGCAACTTAGGTGCAAAGACCTGGGGAGCAAACACGAGACAGCAAAACAGAACAGAAAAATGCAATTTCCTTTTGCCTTTGTTGCAGAATTTTGCAGCGACGAGCTCATGTATGTTAAAATAGGTAGACAAACATCAGAACATTTTGCAAGCATGAAGGCTGATGTGTAACTACTAGCCAAGTATGAAAGAAATCACAGACTTCAAACAAGCCAACATTCGAACAATCAAAAGGACAAAGTTTGCCCAGGCTGCTGCATCAACCAAGAACTTCGCATCTTGCTGCAGCAGTTTTTGTGCGCAAAATAGTCAAACCTCTTTTAAAGCCAGTTAGCAAAAATCCCCCAAACAATTTTCAAACTTTGCAACGTAAAATATTGCAGCTTTAACATGAACATCAGAACAGAAAATACGGACAAACTGGGAGCTTTCACAACCATCTGACATGCGACTTCAGACGCAAAATTGAACGAATCAGCCAAGGAAATGCTATTTTTCTTCAAAGTCCACATCTTCACTACTAAATCATAGCTTTGAGAATGAAATTAACGACACCAAACCACTTTGGAAACCTAATCAAACTTGCCATACAAAATAATCAACAAAAGGCAACAGCTTTAAGCTATAATGATAACGAAAAGGGCTACTGCAAATCTTTCCACCACACTTGCAGTTTCATCGCCGAACAAGATAGCTTAAACAATCAAACACATAACCATTGGGGACAACAAGCAACCCACGATTCTCACAGAAACTATCTATAAGCAAAACTAAAAGAAATCTTACGATTCTGTTTCGGCCGAGGTTGGCAGCTAGTATGTTTCGGCAGAGGCTAAAATAAGATTCCCGCAGCTCCTCTCCTTCTTTTGGCTTGACCCGAAGCCCTCTTCACCTCCCTCCTTGGTCTCTTTTGCTTCCCAGACTCTCCCTCAGCCTTTTTACTCAGCTTTTCACTCAATCCTCCACTCCTAAAACCGCTCCTTTTTCTCGCTGGTTTCGTTCGTTCTACAGCCGTCCATTTCTCTCCAAAACTTTCCCTCACTTTTTAGTTTTCTGGTTCACTCTTGTTCCGGCTACCCTAGCTGTTTTTTTCCTCTTCCCTGGCCGTCAACTATCCTCTCCCTCGCTCAGTTTTTCTGTTTGCCTCTCGATGCTCTCTCCTGAAACTCCGCTCTCTTTTCTTTTTTTTTTTGCTTTTTGTTTTCCAGAACCTCCCCCGTTGGTTCTTTTTCGGCTGCCTTTTTCCTTGGCTTTTATATGGGACTCAAGGCTACTAAACCCTCCACTGAATGGTCAGGATGAAGGCCAGCCTCTGCCTTCATCCTGCCCTTCAATGGCACGTACGAAGTTAGCCCTTTGCAAGCTGCCAAAAATGCAGCTTGCAGGCCACGATCCCTTTTTTTTTTTTTTTTTTTTTCAAGAAAACTAATACAACTTGATAATTACAGAAATGATAAAATAATAACAAAATTACACAAACCAGGTAATAATAATTATAACAAAACAAAAATAATTTTAAACAAAACACTAAACAAAAATGGCCATTTTTTAATTTTCAATTTTTCTCTTTTCATCATTTTCTTTCTCTCAAAATAACTTAATAAAAATAACTAAAGTGCCCAAAGATTGAATTTAAAGAAATAAACATATTTTGGTGAACAATTTTTCCTTTTTCCTCTTTTTTTTTCATTTTTCCAATCCATCTAAAACCTATTTTTTTGAATTTTTCTTCTTTTCCTCTTTTTCTTTAATTTCTTTTTTCTCCTTTTTATGATTTTGCATTTTCATTTTTCTTTCAAGAAAGCAAAAAAAACAAAATGACTAAAATGATTTTTCTTTTCTTTCTAAAAACTCTATAAACTTAAAAACTAAAAAAAACTAAAAACTAAAAACTAAAAACTAAAATCTAAAACTTAAAAGTGATTAAAAACCTAAAATGACAAAATAAAAATGAATAGACAAACTAAAAGGGCAAAATGAATAAAACTAAAATAAAATAACAACTAGAAATGCAAAACACACAACAATGAACTAAATGCAAGCGATCTAAAATAAAAAATCATGAAATAGATGCCACATACAAATTATTCAAAATTTGGTGTCTACATATATGTTAAATGTTTTTTTGATTATTTGCTATTAAATGATTAATGTCCTGGATTTAATTGCTTGATTATGTGTATGGAACTTTACTGGGCTTTTAACTCATTCCTTTAGTTTTGTTTTCCTTACAGGGGATACGAGCGAGGCGTGAGACTTGTACAGGCTAGCGTTGTGACTCCCCGAAAGAATGAGTGTGAGAACTCGAAAATTTTTATATATTTTCTAGACATTATTTTGTTTTCTTGTTTATAATTTTGTACCTTTCTTCAAGATATTAATTTTCTATACATTTTTATAAAGGAATATAATTTTCAAATCATTTCCTTGATACAAGTTAGTCCACGTTAAGTTTGAAGTGTATTATGGACGTGGGACCCGCTAGTGCGGTAAATGCAATATATTTTTGACAACTTATTGGAGATTTGTATTAAGTGATATTATTTTCCAAGGTGCTAAGAGATTTGTATTAGAGAGACAAAAAGATAAGCTTTAAACTAAAAGGTGACAAGTGTCACCATTCAATTCACCCTTGGACTTTTGACCAAGATATTTTTACCATCTTAAAACTAATTTTGGCCATTTTATTTCTTCATTTGAAACTCTCTTGGCCGAACTCCTTAGGGAGAGAAAAGAAAGAAACCTCCAACTTCTTTCTTCAATTTCTTGCCTTGATCTCACAAATCAACCGCTAAAACTTTGATTTGCTCCATAAAAACCTTTCTCTTGGTAGGATTAAGGTGAGTGGTGAAGTGGTTTGAGAAACAAAGCTGCTAAGTTGCTTGTTGTCTTGAGGTTACAAGGTGAGTTGTTAAGAATCTTTCCCTTTAGCTTTGCTAATGTTCAATTGGTGGCTTTAGTGGTTTAATATGATGACATATGGTGTGTTTATGGTTGGAAGTGAAGGTTTGATGAATTTTGATTTATTCTTGTTATTTTTCTGTTTTGTATGAGGATCATGGTTTGATCATGGTATGATGGCTGGTAATGGTGTAAAATGAAGCTTGTATATGTTAGTTGAAGTTGGTTGCGGAAAATTTCTGGTTTGATACGAAATTCCAGGTTTAGGGTTTGCATTTGCCCTGGTCTGATCGGATTTATTTGGGTATGTTAGAGGCCGAATCAGGATTAGGTTAAAACATGAAAATTATAGAAAATGGTGTTAAATACCTTCCTACAAAACTCCAGATGAATCAAATCACTGTAGCATGTGAAATGACCGAAATACCCTTGACTGCCATGTGCCCTATTTCGCGCCCAGATTTCTGTTTTCTTGGAAATTTTCATTTTTTGACCATGAAAATGTATGATTTGGCTTTGGAGGTCTTCATAAGAAATGTAGGTTTATATCTTAGCTTCGAAACGGTATAAAGTACATCCAAATCTGAGATCCGTAGCTCCAGTTATGACCACAACAAGATCAATTGTCAGAACTGCCTTTGAATTTGGACAGTTCTGACAGGAACTTTGGGCCCGTTTTTCACCCTGCCCTGTATTGATTCTGTGAGAACCCGTAAAACCCTAATATTTTTCCTAGGGTTTATTTCCCCTTAATTGCATGTTTTCTGCATTTTCTGGCTTAGGAATATTTTCCTGGTGAATTTTATGAGTAATTATAGTTTTAAGATGAGTTTTCTCGTATTGGATAGTTTTTAGAAAATTAAGAATATATATTGGATGTGGGACCCACTAGTGCGAAAAGTTCGGAAAAATTCGGCCAATTAGGTGAAATTCCGAATACTGTGTAAAATTTATCGGGTGTTAAGAGATAAGTAGAGAGTGAGATTGGATTGATGTGAGAGAGAAAAAGAAGTGATAAGATTGCATTAATGGAGTGACAAGTGTCACACAACCATTAGTTGGACTTTAAGAAACACTATTCACTTTCTTGACTTTTTTTGACCAAAGGAATAAATATCAAAAAAATTCACAAAATTCACCATTTTCTTCCTTGTGTTGGCCGGCCCTCTCTCTCTCAAAGAAGAAGAAATTTTCCCAACTTTCAAGCTTCCATATCACTCAATCTTCCACAAACAAGAGTTTAGGTTTGATTTCATTCCATAAAATCCTTTCTTTTGGTGATAGTGAGTGCTCTAGTGAAGTTTGTTTGAAGCTCTAAGGTGGCCATCATCCCTCTCTCTCTTGTTACTTGGTAAGTGATGCTTGAACCCCCCTATTACACCTAATGATGGTTATATTATGCTTAGAAGTGGCTAAAGTGTTGGATTATATGATTTATTTCTTGGTTTGGCTTGATTTGGTGGAGTTTTTAATTTTATGATGAATTTTCTGGTTTCATATGATCTTGAGGGTGTGGTTGTTTTTGATGGTTTGTAATAAGGGGATTTGACTCTAGTGGGTGTGAATTGTTGAGAAATGCAATCAATTTTGGATTTGAATGGAATTGTGAAAAGTTAGGGTTCATGAACCCCTATTCTGTCCGAAATTTTAGGTCACAGCTAGAGGCCGAATTGGACTTTGCTCAAAACATGAAAGTTTTAGGTATTGATGAGTTTGATGTTCCTGCAACATTTCAGGGCATTTGGAGTAGTATAGAGAGAGTTATGCCGTTTTTACTGTTGCTGTTTTTGGTGAACAGAATGTCCGAACTGCGATAGTAATCGATTGTTTTGACTGGAATTGGTTTGGAATTTGAAGTTTGTGTCTTCTGATGAAATGTATCTGGATGTCTTAGCTTTCATGTGCCTTTGGAATCAATGCATTTGGACCTGTGTAGGCTGAGATTGACGTATTACAGTTTTCTGCGTTTTGCAAACCTGTTTTGGGAATTCTGGTATAGTATTTCGTATATTTGACCTAGTTGTGTTAGGAACTGGATTGAGTGACCTTCTACATTGTTGTAGTTCTGTTTCTTGGCTTCGAAATGGTGGGTCTTACACCCCCATCCGATAATTGTAGTGAGAGTTGTGCCATTACCGCTTTTGGAGGCCAAAAACTGTTTTTGTAGTTGGGACGAATGAGTTCCAATGCTTGATTTTTCTGGCTTGCTATTATGCTTGTTTATGCATATGAAACCCTATTGGGTTATAATTGGCTTGGCTTGTGACTCGTTATCGAGTCTTATGGTAATTGTTCACTTGTTCTAGGAGGAAACGGTGGTGCACAACGTTCTTTTGACTAAAGTGTTTGAAACCGCATTGTGCTAGCTTGGTGAGTGTACTACTCACTTATGTGCTATTACATGGCTTTGATCTTTGTACTCGAGATGTTGAATGTTGATTGATCCAAGTGAGAGTGTACTTTATCACTTTCATTTATTGTTTCGCATGTTATTGGAAAGTTATATGAAATGAAATACATGACTTCACATATTATCCATGAGCTCAACCCCATTGGTTATTGATTGAATCGAGCCGGCGAGGGCTTGGTCGTGCCAATTAATGTGCCTTGGGGCAACATCATAGGGAATCTTGTAGTATGAGAGACTCTTGATTCCGGTTTACTCGAGTAATACCACAATGCAAGTGTTTGGATTTCGGGCCCGGTTGAGGAATGTTAGGAGGAAGGGAATGGAAGTTAAGAGGAGTCTACGGTTGGTTACCTTTCAGACATTGACGGAGAGTCAATGAGACCTGATCAAGAATTCAAACGAGGAAAAGGGCTCTTGAGAGCCACCCGTATCCTTTTATCCTCATTATTAATGTGTGGCTTTATTTATTTTGGTAAATTGGACTGTTAAGCTTGATGTATCCATGAACTTGGTTGCTTGAGTTGTATTCTCACTGGGCAATTAGCTCACCCCGTTCCTTTTGTTTTCCTTACAGGAATATGACTCTTTTGGAATGAATTTTGATAAATGGTTGCCAAATGAACTAGATGAATGACTCTTTTGTATTGTATATAAAATGGGACCCTAAATGTATCATTAGGGCCGTTTTCACTTTTGTTTTGGCAAACCATATATGTAGCGACTTTTGTATCACTTTTAAATGTCATTTTTGGTTTGTAAAGGCTAAATGTTATGTGGTTTATGTAATTCGATGTTTGGTTGGGTTCGGACGAGTCGGTTACTATTCATGGCCGACTCCGGATTTTGTTTCTTTTATTTTGGGTTATTTTGCCCTTTTGCCTTATTTGCGCGCGTTATAAGTTCCAGAACGTGAAAGATCGCTCTATACTGCACCGTTAGTCCTGGCGAGAGCTGGGCAGGCAGTCCGCTAACCTCTTTGGTTCGCCTTAGGGGAAGGTGGGGCTGTCACAGGTGGTATCAGAGCCACTTCGCGTGGTCTCTGCGCGGAGTGAGCCTAGGGCCAAGTGGTGTTATGGTCCTGATTTCATGGAGATGTCTAAGTGCTCGTTTGAGCGTAAGTTATGAATGGGGCATGTTATAAGTGTAAAAATCTTTATTATGCAACTTGAGGAAGATAGATATGTATGTCGGGTAGGAATCTATAATATGGATGATTTACGCTTGGGACCGGCCGGCTCGAGTTGTGAATTATCTTAAATGGGATTCTTGCGCCCGGATACGGAAGAGACGAGAGTCTAGGTTAGAAAGAATGGGGCGAACTAGAAATTGCGATTCTATGGATGACTTTATATGTACTTGACTGACTGTTCTGTATACATGTTGATACTGTTATGTGTTCTCTGTATATGTGCTATGTTTTTAAATGCTCGACGAGGGAGTGGAGTAGTGAATTGTTCTTGTTTACGTGTTCCTGTTTCGGGCTGCGAAAAGGAGGGGTTAGGTGCCCATTGCCCATTAACAGTATCTGTATTTTGTGACCTAGATTGACTTAGATTGTATGGACGGCACACGTAGTGGATGGGGCACGTAGGTGAGAAATTTCGAGGACGAAATTCTTTTAAGGGGGGGAGAGTGTGAGAACCCGTAAAACCCTAATATTTTTCCTAGGGTTTATTTCCCCTTAATTGCATGTTTTTTGCATTTTCTGGCTTAGGAATATTTTCCTGGTGAATTTTATGAGTAATTATAGTTTTAAGATGAGTTTTCTCGTATTGGATAGTTTTTAGAAAATTAAGAATATATATTGGATGTGGGACCCACTAGTGCGAAAAGTTCGGAAAAATTCGGCCAATTAGGTGAAATTCCGAATACTGTGTAAAATTTATCGGGTGTTAAGAGATAAGTAGAGAGTGAGATTGGATTGATGTGAGAGAGAAAAAGAAGTGATAAGATTGCATTAATGGAGTGACAAGTGTCACACAACCATTAGTTGGACTTTAAGAAACACTATTCACTTTCTTGACTTTTTTTGACCAAAGGAATAAATATCAAAAAAATTCACAAAATTCACCATTTTCTTCCTTGTGTTGGCCGGCCCTCTCTCTCTCAAAGAAGAAGAAATTTTCCCAACTTTCAAGCTTCCATATCACTCAATCTTCCACAAACAAGAGTTTAGGTTTGATTTCATTCCATAAAATCCTTTCTTTTGGTGATAGTGAGTGCTCTAGTGAAGTTTGTTTGAAGCTCTAAGGTGGCCATCATCCCTCTCTCTCTTGTTACTTGGTAAGTGATGCTTGAACCCCCCTATTACACCTAATGATGGTTATATTATGCTTAGAAGTGGCTAAAGTGTTGGATTATATGATTTATTTCTTGGTTTGGCTTGATTTGGTGGAGTTTTTAATTTTATGATGAATTTTCTGGTTTCATATGATCTTGAGGGTGTGGTTGTTTTTGATGGTTTGTAATAAGGGGATTTGACTCTAGTGGGTGTGAATTGTTGAGAAATGCAATCAATTTTGGATTTGAATGGAATTGTGAAAAGTTAGGGTTCATGAACCCCTATTCTGTCCGAAATTTTAGGTCATAGGTAGAGGCCGAATTGGACTTTGCTCAAAACATGAAAGTTTTAGGTATTGATGAGTTTGATGTGCCTGCAACATTTCAGGGCATTTGGAGTAGTATAGAGAGAGTTATGCCGTTTTTACTGTTGCTGTTTTTGGTGAACAGAATGTCCGAACTGCGATAGTAATCGATTGTTTTGACTGGAATTGGTTTGGAATTTGAAGTTGGTGTCTTCTGATGAAATGTATCTGGATGTCTTAGCTTTCATGTGCCTTTGGAATCAATGCATTTGGACCTGTGTAGGCTGAGATTGACGTATTACAGTTTTCTGCGTTTTGCAAACCTGTTTTGGGAATTCTGGTATAGTATTTCGTATATTTGACCTAGTTGTGTTAGGAACTGGATTGAGTGACCTTCTACATTGTTGTAGTTCTGTTTCTTGGCTTCGAAATGGTGGGTCTTACACCCCCATCTGATAATTGTAGTGAGAGTTGTGCCATTACCGCTTTTGGAGGCCAAAAACTGTTTTTGTAGTTGGGACGAATGAGTTCCAATGCTTGATTTTTCTGGTTTGCTATTATGCTTGTTTATGCATATGAAACCCTATTGGGTTATAATTGGCTTGGCTTGTGACTCGTTATCGAGTCTTATGGTAATTGTTCACTTGTTCTAGGAGGAAACGGTGGTGCACAACGTTCTTTTGACTAAAGTGTTTGAAACCGCATTGTGCTAGCTTGGTGAGTGTACTACTCACTTATGTGCTATTACATGGCTTTGATCTTTGTACTCGAGATGTTGAATGTTGATTGATCCAAGTGAGAGTGTACTTTATCACTTTCATTTATTGTTTCGCATGTTATTGGAAAGTTATATGAAATGTTATATGAAATGAAATACATGACTTCACATATTATCCATGAGCTCAACCCCATTGGTTATTGATTGAATCGAGCCGGCGAGGGCTTGGTCGTGCCAATTAATGTGCCTTGGGGCAACATCATAGGGAATCTTGTAGTATGAGAGACTCTTGATTCCGGTTTACTCGAGTAATACCACAATGCAAGTGTTTGGATTTCGGGCCCGGTTGAGGAATGTTAGGAGGAAGGGAATGGAAGTTAAGAGGAGTCTACGGTTGGTTACCTTTCAGACATTGACGGAGAGTCAATGAGACCTGATCAAGAATTCAAACGAGGAAAAGGGCTCTTGAGAGCCACCCGTATCCTTTTATCCTCATTATTAATGTGTGGCTTTATTTATTTTGGTAAATTGGACTGTTAAGCTTGATGTATCCATGAACTTGGTTGCTTGAGTTGTATTCTCACTGGGCAATTAGCTCACCCCGTTCCTTTTGTTTTCCTTACAGGAATATGACTCTTTTGGAATGAATTTTGATAAATGGTTGCCAAATGAACTAGATGAATGACTCTTTTGTATTGTATATAAAATGGGACCCTAAATGTATCATTAGGGCCGTTTTCACTTTTGTTTTGGCAAACCATATATGTAGCGACTTTTGTATCACTTTTAAATGTCATTTTTGGTTTGTAAAGGCTAAATGTTATGTGGTTTATGTAATTCGATGTTTGGTTGGGTTCGGACGAGTCGGTTACTATTCATGGCCGACTCCGGATTTTGTTTCTTTTATTTTGGGTTATTTTGCCCTTTTACCTTATTTGCGCGCGTTATAAGTTCCGGAACGTGAAAGATCGCTCTATACTGCACCGTTAGTCCTGGCGAGAGCTGGGCAGGCAGTCCGCTAACCTCTTTGGTTCGCCTTAGGGGAAGGTGGGGCTGTCACAGATTCAGGTTTTAACCAAAACATAAAATTTTTAGCATTATGAGATAGATTTCCAATGCCTTTGGAATTTCTTGATTTGGATTTGTGAGCTATGAGTTATGGTTCAGCAAACAGACCCTGTCCGTCACCCAAAAATGCAAACTTCTGGTACTGTTTTCCATACTTTCGACCTGCTTCCATTCAGATCTAGATTAAGGTCATGAAAATTGTAGCCCTTCATCTTAGCTTCGCAAAGGTACCTAATGCACTTTGATCTGACACTCGTAGCTTCGATTGTGTTCAAAACAGTTTTTGACACCAAAATGGTTGTGCTGCCATTTCCGTTTCTGTATGCCGTTTCCGCGCATGCATGTGTCGATTTTGCCGTTTTACTTGAGTTATGCATGTTAGTAGCCGTTTGTAATGTATTGTGATGCAATCTTCTATTTCAGACGGTGGTGAGCTAGACGGAGCCGGTGGGGCCCACTAGCTGGCGACTTGAATTCATTTCCGTACTTTCTCTTGTTATACTTGCTCTTTAGGTGAGTAATTAGGGTTTCTGTGTAACTCAATACTAATATGAGTTTACTATGAAAAATGGGCACTTAGGCGAGGGTGTACTTTATCGCACTCGATCTAAACCCCATTAGTTGCTATTGATACCTGTGAAATATGATTTTGTGAATTGTTATGGAGCATTTATTGCTTGTGAAACATTTGTGGAGCATTTATTGCTTGTGACGCAATTTGGGAGCATTTATTGTTTGAACCAGAGCATTTATTGCATGAACCAGAGCATTTATTGCTTGAACTAGAGCATTTATTGCTTGAACCAGAGCATTTATTGCTTGAACTACGATTTTAGAACATTTATTGCTTGAAAAATATTTTAGAGCATTTATTGCTCGTGACTTGAGTTAAGGCTCATAGTCTCTCTATGGGGGATCCTTTAAGAGAAACGAGTTGTGTGGCTCAGGATCTCAAGTGTCAACCAGTGATCAATCTCGACAAATGAGCTGGCTTGGGAGCCACCCGTATCCTTACCATGTGGTGTTACTTTTCTGCTTTTGCTTTGCTCTCACTGTGCAAATGTTGACATGTAAAAATTACATTTTTACCCTGGTTAGTCACTGAGTTTCTAGCTCACCCCAAAAATATTTTATTCCCCTCCACAGTGCTCGTGGCGAAGGAAGGCTTGTAGTACTTATTCACGTGACTGGATGGCATATATCTTGTACAGTTTGGATTTGGAATCATTTTATGTATAGTTTGGGGAATTGTTTTCGCTTCGCTTATGACATGTAATTATTGGAGAATTTGATGTATATTTGAGAATTATATTGTAATTTAGTTGAGGACTGTAGTAAGTGAGTGAGTCCCGGCGAGAGCTGGGTAGGCGGCCCGCCGAACCCTTTGGTTTGCCTTAGGGGGAGGTGGGGCCGTCACAAGCGTAGTCTAGTTTTTTTGGATTTTGTAATTGTACTCGCGCTAGTGCTCGACTAGGGTTGGTTGCACCTGGATTGTAAACACCTTGATATATTTGGGCGTGTATAAGCCTTGTAACTAGATTTGAGCATCAATGTATATGTTAAGCTTGGAATCGTTGTTTTATTTCTTTTCGATGGTTGTAAGTTCTTTTCTCGAGTTAAACTTGAGTGAGTCCTGACGAGAGTTGGGCAGGCAACTCGCTAAACCCTAGGGTACGCCCTAGGGGAAGGTGGGGTCGTCACAGGTGGTATCAGAGCTACTTTGTGTAGTCTCTGCGCAGGTTGAACTTGGGCCAAGTGGTGCTATGTGAATGAGTAAAAGCTTAAGTACTCTTCTAGAGCGTAAGTTGTGAATCATGAATGTGATAGGTATAAACCCTTTATTTTGATACTTGGAGAAAATTAGATATGTATATCGGGTAGGAATCTCAAATGTGGTGATTTACTTTTGGGACCGGCTGGTTCGAGTTGTGAATTATCTTATTTCGGATTCTTGTACCCAAGTATGCAAGAGTTGAGGGTATTGCTAAGGACATGAGATCTCTACCGCGGGGAACAAGAACGGGCTAATGTTTTGTGAGAGCAAGTGCAAGGGGTCAACGGACGTCTAGTTCGGGTAGTAAGAGAAGTGAGAGATCGGACGGATAATATTTTAACCGAGTGTGGGATAATATCGGCCAGAAAGAAGTGGAATCAGTTGGGTTAGTAATGACCTAAGCTAGAAACGTAAGACCTTGAGGTTGTAGGAAGTAAGTTAGGATGGCTGGGACGACATGTCGTGTTTTTTTTTCTTGTTTTGACACTGTATTGCCACTGTATGTATTTTGCTCTTGACATGTCAATACTTACATGCATAGTATTTGCTGCACTTGATTTTGTTCAACTTGATATGTATCCTTGTGAACTTGGTGTGTTATAGATATGCTAAGCATGTTTCCTTATCCCTGATTTTATGGCTTAAAATTGTCTTTATCTTGCCGCTTTAGCCAATCTATTTTGTTTACGTACTATATCACCTTTTAAAAAAAAAAAGAGAAAAGGGTATGGAGGGGAGACGTTGTGAGGACCCGTAATTTTCTTAATTTCTAGGTTTTAATTTCTTTTAATTATACGTTTTTCCACCTTTTCTTTATTCGAAACATTGTGCAAATAAATTTTATGAGTAAATATAGCTTTTAAATGATTTTTCTAGTATCGGTTAGTTTTTGAGGAATTAAGAGCATATACCGGACGTGGGACCCACTAGTGCGAAAAGTTCGGAAAAATTCGGCCAACTAGATTAAGTTTTGAATACTGGAATGAATTTACCGGGTGTTAAGAGATAAGTGGAGGGTGCAATTTGGATTGATATGAGAGAGATAAGTTAGGTAGAGAGTTAATAAAAGGTGACAAGTGTCACCATTTGATTGGGCTTACCTTAAGACCTTGCTTACCATTGACTTAAATAACCAAAAATGACCCAAAATATCTTCATTTCTAAGCTTCATATGGCCGACCACCTTCAAGCAATAAGGGAAGAAAAGCTCTCCAATATCTTTGCTCCAAGCTTGCTAAATCTTCACTTTTAACCGTTTAATTTTAGTTTTACTCCATAAAACCTCTTCACTTAGTGTTTGTGAGTTGTTTGGTGGAGTTGTTTGGAAAGTTAATGTGACCAATAGCTCTCTCTCTCTCTTGTTTTAAAGGTAAGTTGTGAAGAACCACCCTCCTCCTTTAATTGATGCTTAAATCATGCTTAGTGGTAGTATAAGATGCAAGTTTATGGATTAATTTTTGATTTGTGGTTGAAATGATGAAGTTTTATTATTTTTGGGGATTTTTTCTGTTTTAATATAAGCATGATTGTGTGGCTATCTATGATGATTGGAAATGGTCTATAATGACTTAAGGAGGTGGGAAAAGTGATTAATTGCAACCAATTTCTGTTTTGGAAGAAAATTGAAAAACCTAGGGTTCTTAAGGGAGCATTCTGTCCGAATTTTTAGGTCCTAGATAGAGGCCGAATTGGCCTTGACTTAAAACATGAAAGTTGTAGGGAATGACATTTTAGAGGTGTCTAAAAAATTTCAGATCAATCAGAGTAGTGTAGAATGAGATAAGTCGAAATTACTATTGCTGTTCTGGTTTTACTCGAAATTGAGAACTGCGCCTGTAATTGGTTGTTTTACCTGGAATTGCTTCCGAATTGGTTGTTGAGGCCTTCTGATGAAATTTATCCCTGTTTCTTAGCTTTCATATGGTTTTGTAATTTCTAGATTTGGACTTGTAGAGCCTGAGTTATGATGTTTCCGCTAGAATGCGTTTTGGTGAATCTGTTTTACGTTGTTGATGTAGTATCTTGCATTTTTGACCTGTTTTCACTCAAAACTGGGTTGAGTGACCTTCTGTGATGTTGTAGCCCTGTCTTTTAACTTCAATATGGTGGGTCTTTCACCCTCATCCGATAAGCGTAGTGAAATTTGTGCCATTACCGTAAAATGAGGACAAAAACTATTTTTTTCAGGGCCAAAGCTAGTTACATTTCCGAAATTTCTGGTTTCCTCTAATGCTTATATATGCTTATGGAACCCTATTGTGATCGTGTTGGCATCGGTTTATGACTTGTAATCGAGTCTTCTTGTGCTTAGTGGAATATTCTAGGGCTTGACTTTTATTTCCGGTCATTTTCCTAGCTAACTTTTGTACTTGGATAACCTTGAGCCTATTGAACGGCTGTGGTGATGAATGTATATTGAGTATGACTTTGGGAGTTGATTGAGGAAAATAATGAAGCCGTGATGGCTGGAAAAGTAAGAAATTTAGGGGAAGTGCTGTCCAAATTTTTCTAGGCCAATTGGTTCCTTTAAGTTTGAATTGGCTTGTGATAGAAATGAAGGGCTTTTGGGTTGTTGAACCTAGGTCTTCATGTTACCTTTTTATTCCCAAAAATCATGTTTTGTACCCTTGCATTAGTAATTATTTGGCGAGGCATACGACTAGTAGTCGAGCCTCACATGTGTATTTTGTTTACTCGATTCTGGATGTGAAACCTTCAATTGGTTTACTTTGATTATTTTAGGGTTTCTGGGCGATTAAAGCCAATCCGAAGTGAAAACTTTTGAGGTATCTGTACTTGAACCGGTGAGTGTACCACTCCCCTTCATTGCTGTTTAACTTGATTTCTGCTCTGCAATCTGTTTAATTTGTTTGAGACGAGGGTGTACTTTATCACACTCGTTCTCTTGTCTGCTCATATGCCAATTTTGGTGTCAATCTGAATCTGTGTATTTGATATCTGTATCTGTATCTGTATCTGTATCTGTTCGGACGTCGTTTGGAAACTTGTAACCAACGACCTTTCTGTGACGTATGAGCTCAAATCCTGTGGCTAAGTTATTCGAGTAGGGCCGGCAAGGGCCTGGACGATTAGATAACGAACCACGGTAGTCTGGTTTGGGATCTTTGGGTATTGAGACTCTTGATTCCGGTATACTCGAGTATTACCATTTCTGTTTCTGTTGAGGTGAGCGGGCCCGGTAAAGGGGTGTTTCGTGGACGGAATTTCGTGTAAAGTGGGGTCTACGGACGTGTTGGTTCTATATACGTTGACGGAGAGTCAACCGGCTTGGATCAAGTACTGCGCTGGAAAGCTGGCTCCTGAGAGCCACCTGTATCCTTCCTATTTGAGTTCTTGAGTTTACCTGTCTTACTTTATAGCGAGCATGTGTATCTGGTTTGTATAACGTGAAATACCTGATTTTTCTGCTACATGTTTGGTACCTCATTGAGCGTAAGCTCACCCCCTCATCGTTATCTTTGTTTTCCTTACAGGAACCTCTTTTGGAAATCATGATTTTGAGAAGCGAGTTGAGCTAGTTAGAAACTCTTTTGTTCTTTTGTATAGCTCCTCGAGAATGAGCAAACCCTAAATGTATTTCGTTTCACTGGTTCCATTTGAATTGTAAACCTAGTGACATGTATATATGAAAGCGTTTTCCCTATGTTTAAGCTTGGCGGTCTTCAATCGCTCATTTCTTTTGGGTCCTCTCGCGTAATATCGGATTTGTGTGATTCGACTCCATAGTCCTGGCGAGAGCTGGGCAGGCGGTCCGCTGAACCCTTTGGTTCGCCTTAGGGTGAGGTGGGGCTGTCACAAACGTAGTCGCGGATGTGGAGCTAGTCGTGGCCGTGCGGCTAGGCAATCTGATACGAATCTCGTTGGAGAAGGAGATTCGTGACCTAAGATCGCTTGTTGGATTTGTGATTGACGAACAAGATGGTAGCAGCAGAAACTGTGACACCCCGAATATTAGGAAGTTGTTTGTAAAGAAGATACTTGTGACAGCCCCACCTTACCCTAAGGCGAACCAAAGGGTTCGGCGGACCGCCTGCCCAACTCTCGCCAGGACTACGGAGTCGAATCACACAAATCCGATATTACACGAGATAGGACCCAAAAGAATTGAATGATTGAAAACCGCCAAGCTTAACAGTAACTTACCAAAATCACCTGGAAAAAAAAATACATTTTCATATATACATGTCGCTAGGTTTACAATTCAGATGGAACCAGTGAAACGAAGTACATTTAGAGTTTGCTTCCCCTCGAGGAGCTATACAAAAGAACAAAAGATTATCTAACTAGCTCAACTCGCTTTTCAAAATCATGATTTCCAAAAGAGGTTCCTGTAAGGAAAACAAAAGGAACAGAAAGGGGTGAGCTTGCGCTCAATGAGGTACCAGACATCTAGCAGAAAAATCATGGCATTTCACATTTAACAAATCAGATACACATGCTAGATGTAACGTAAAGTAACTAATGATTCACATAGGAAGGATACAGGTGGCTCTCAGGAGCCAAATTCCCATTTGCGTCACCGAAGCTTGATCGAAGTTGACACTTCGCCAACGTATATAGAACCAACGTCCGTAGACCCTTCTTTACACCGAATCCCGTTCATCAAACACCCCTTTACCGGGCCCGCTCACCGCAAACGAACAGAAATGGTAATACTCGAGTATACCCGGAATCAAGGGTCTCAATACCCAAAATCCCCGAACAGACTACCGTGGTTCGTTATCTAATCGTCCAGGCCCTTGGCGGCCCGACTCGAATAACTTAGCCACAGGATTGAGCTCATAGGTCATAGAAATCCGAACAGATGCAGACACAGATAACAGATTCAAATTTTGCATGGTAAATTGGCATATGAACAGACAAGAGAACGAGTGTGATAAAGTACACTCTCGTCTCAAACAAATTAAACAGATTGCCGAGCAGAAATCAAGTTAAACAGCAATGGAGGGGAGTGGTACACTCACCGGCTCAACTTCAAAAGTTTTCACTTCAAATTGGCCTTAATCGCCAAGAAACCCTAAAATAATCAAAATAAACCAATTGAAGGTTTCATATCCAAATCGAGCAAACGGAATGCACAAGTGAGGCTCGACTACACGTCGTATGCCTTGCCAAATAAATACTAATGCAAGGGTGCAAAAACATGATTTTCTTGGAAATAAAAAGGTAACATGAAGACTTAGGCGCAAACAGCCCAAAAGCCTTTCATTTCTACCAAAAGGCAAATCCAACTTAAAGGAACCAAACGGCCTAGAAAATCGGGCAGCACTTCCCCTAAATTTCTTACTTTTCCAGCCCTTAAGGCTTCACTATTACCTCAAATCAGTCCCAACATCTCACACAAAAGTCATCTCATTTCCCAAAAGCCGTTCACTAGGCTCAAAGTAGTACAAGTACAAAAGTTAGCTAGGAAATGATCGGAATGAAAACAAGCCTTAAAACTATTCAAATAAACACAATAAGATTCGTTTACAAGTCATAAACCAAGGCCAAGTATTACCAAAATAAGGTTCCATAAGAATATATAAGCATTAAAGGAAACCAGAAAAATCCGGAAATGGAAATAAGCTTTAACCCAAGAAAACAGTTTTTGACGTCATTTTGCGGTTTTGGCACCAAAGACACTACGGTTGTCGGATGAGGGTGAAAGACCCACCATTTCGAAGCTAAAAGACAGGGATACAACAATGTAGAAGGCCACTCAGTCCAAATCCTAGCACAACTAGGTCAAATATGCAAAATACCAAACCAGAACCTTAATTGCAGGTTTACAAATTACACTATGCTGTAATTAGTCCAACTCAGTCTGTACAAGTCCAAATTCATTGATTCCAAAGGCAGGAGGTAGCTAAGACATCAAGCTACATTTTATCAGAAGACATAAACAACCAAATCCAAAGAAATTCCAGTCAAAACAGCCGATTACAGGCGCAGTTCGGCCATCCTGATGAACCCAGAACAGCAATAGTAATTTTGGCTTAACTCATTCTACACTACTCCGATTGACCTGAAATTTTGTAGGCACCTCTAACACATCAATACCTACAACTTTCATGTTTTAAGCCAAGGCTAATTCTGTGACGCCCCGAAAAGAATGAGTGTGCGAACCCGGAAATTTTCTAATTTTCTAGGGTTTATTTTATTTAATCGCCCGCCTTTTCTACATTTTCTTTATGAGAAAAATTCCCTAGATAAAGTTTATGAGTAAATATAGTTTTAAAATGATTTTTCTAGTATCGGTTAGTTTTTGAGAAATTAAGAGCGTATATTTTTGACAACTTGTTGGAATTTTGTATTAAGTGATATTATTTTACAAAGTGTTAAGATATTTGTATTGGAGAGACAAAAAGATAAGTTTTAAACCTAAAGGGTGACAAGTGTCACCTTCCTATTCAACCTTGACTTTGACCATTATTTCTTACCTTTACTAATACTCAATTTTGACCCAAAAAGCACCTAAATTTCTGCAAGCTTGGCCGAACCTCTCTTGACAAGAAGAAGAAAAAAAACTCTCCAAGTTCTTTTTTTCATCTTGCTCCAAATCATCAAAACAACTACTTAGTCTTACTTTTGTTCCATAAAACCTCTTCACTTAGTGATTTTGAGGTGATGGGTGAAGTTATTTGGAAGGTTGAGGTGACCCATAGCTCTCTCTCTCTTGTTTTAAAGGTAAGTCATGAAGAACCACCCTCCTCCCTTATTTGATGCTTAAATCATGCTTAGTGGTTGTATAAGATACAAATTTATGGGTTATATCTTGAGTTGTGGTTGAATTGATGAACTTTTATTATTTTTGGGGATTTTTCTGTTTTAATATGAACATGATTGTGTGGCTATATATGATGATTGGAAATGGTATATAAGGCATCTAGAAGGTGGAAAAAGTGGTCAATTGCAATCAATTTCTGTTTTGGAAGAAATTTCAGAAAATTAGGTTTTGTGAAGGAACATTCTGCCCGAATTTTTAGCTCCTAGTTAGAGGCCGAATTGGCCTTGGCTTAAAACATGAAAGTTGTTGGGAATGACATTTTAGAGGTGCCTACAAAATTTCAGATCAATCGGAGTAGTGTAGAATGAGATAAGTCGAAATTAGTATTGCTGTTCTGGTTTTACCCGAAATTGAGAACTGCGCCTGTAATTGGTTGTTTTGCCTGGAATTTATTCCGAATTGGTTGTTGAGGCATTCTGATGAAATTTATCCCTGTTTCTTAGATTTCAGCTGGTTTTGGAATTTCTGGATTTGGACTTGGATAGCCTGTTTTATGAAGTTTCCGCTAGAATGCGTTCTGTGAATCTGTTTTTGTGATTCTGGTATAGTATCTTGCATTTTTGACCTGGTTACACTCGAAACTGGGTTGAGTGACCTTCTGTAATGTTGTATCCCTGTCTCTTAGCTTCGAAACGGTGGGTCTTACACCTTCATCCGACAATCGTAGCGCCTTTGGTACCATTACCGTAAAATGACGTCAAAACCTGTTTTTCTGGTTTTGAGCTTAACTTTCATTTCCGGACTTTTCCCTAGCTT
This sequence comes from Coffea arabica, assembly GCF_036785885.1. Taxonomy (NCBI): domain Eukaryota; kingdom Viridiplantae; phylum Streptophyta; class Magnoliopsida; order Gentianales; family Rubiaceae; genus Coffea; species Coffea arabica. The sequence continues at coordinate 23,708,937 of NC_092318.1, forward strand.
GACTTGTACTAGTACTACTTGGAGCTTGCTGAATGGCTATTGGATGAACTTGTTGTTGTGTGTGTACCTTTGGGACTGGCTGAGGAAATAATGAAGCCATGATGGCTGGAAAAGTTAGCAAATTCAGGGGAAGTGCTGTCCGAATTTTGAAAGGACTTGATTGCATTGAGTTTGTGATCTAAGGCTTGGAAGTGAGCAAGGCAATGTTACATGCTGGATGATTTCTGAGCCGTGGAGGTGAGTGACCCTAAACTATTTCCAAAGTACTTGTGAAATGTTTCTTGCATTATGTACTCGATTGCATATCATGCGTGCTTGCATGTGAGTTCATGACATGTTTTGGCTTGAAATGAGTACTTGGGGAGTCTTGTGCTGAACACCAACGTCTCCTCCGTTTGTTTATGTTCATGTTTATCTGGAGCTCAAGAAGGGGCTCCCTCCTAATGTTAATGTTAATGTTAAATGATCTATTTGAGCGTTGGGTGTTCAAGTGCTATGACTTCCCTGGCTCACGAGAGCACTAAACGAACATTTGATCTCTGAATCATGACATCATCGAAATGATCGAAATGCAACATTGTGAAATATATTTGTTTAATGATTTTACTGGTTACTCGCTGAGCTTCTACCTCACCCCAAAAATATTTTATTCCCCTCCACAGGGCTCAAAGCGAAGGAAGGACTTGTTATGCTTATTCATGTGTCTGGATGGCCTATATCTTGTACAGTTTGGATTTGGAATCATTTTATGTATAGTTGGGAATTGTTTCCGCTTCACTTATGACATGTAATTTATTGGAGAATTTGATGTATATTGGAGATTTATATTGTAATATTTGAGGTTTATTCTTGTAATTCATTTGAGGACTGTAGTGAACGACTGAGTCCCGGCGAGAGCTGGGCAGGCGGCCCGCCGAACCCTCTGGTTCGCCTTAGGGGGAGGTGGGGCTGTCACAAATTCGGCCTCTATCTAGGACCAAAAATTTCGGACAGAATGAAGAACCAAGAACCCTAATTTTCCAGATTTCTTCCAAAACAGAAATTAATTGCAATCTTCCACTTTTTCCACCTCCTAGAGTCATTAAACATCAATTCCCATCATCAAGGATAGCCACAACATCACATTCATATTAAACCAGAAAATTCATCAATAAATTGAAAACTTCATCAATTCATCCAAAACCAAGAAGTAAACCACAAAATTCATCACTTTAACTACCACTAGGCACTAATTAAGCTTCATCAAGTGAAGGAGAAAGTTCAATCACCACTCACCTAGTAAACAAGAGAGGAAGAGTTGTTTGCCACCTTAGCTTCCCAAAACACTTCACCAAACCACTTACTAACACCTAAAGAAGAGATTTTATGGAGTGATTTGAAATTGTATCGGTTTAATTTGAAGATTGGAGCAAGATTATGAGGTAGGAAGTTGGAGGATTTTGTTCTTCTCTTGAGCAAGAGGTTCGGCCACAAGCTTGGAAGAAATGGAAGATATTTAGTCAATTTTTGGGTTTATGTAATAAATGGTAAAAAGATAAATAGTAAGTCAAATGTAAGAAGGAATCTCTAAGTGACACATGTCACTTTCATTAATTACTTGCCTAACCTTTTATCTCTCTCACACCAACCACTTGGTAACCTCTAAATATCTCATAACAACCGATAAATTAAATCCAGTATCCAAGACTTAACCTAGTTGGCCGAATTTTCCCGAACTTTTCGCACTAGTGGGTCCCACGTCCGGTATACGCTCTTAATTTCTCAAAAACTATACGATACTAGAAAAATCCTCTAAAAACTATATTTACTCATAAAAATTATCTAGAAAATTTTTCGGATACAGAAAGTGCAGAAAACAAGCCATGAAAAATGCGGAAACCGAGAAAATGCAAATTACGGGTTCTCACAATACTAAAGTGTATTTCTTTGGGTTTGATTTAAAACCTTATTTTGTTTTAAAAGACTAGAAACCCTAATATTTTAATCAAAAACCCTAGTTTACTTGTGACCAACCGGATTTCTTAAATCCCTCATATTTTAATTGAAACCCTAATTTTAATCACTGGAATTGTAAAATTCCTCACGTTTTTCTTAAAAATGCCCTTTATTTGGAAATTATTTATTTATTATAGCCCTACTACCCAATCATTCCCCAATAAGTGCAAATGAATCTAGAAAGTAGGGTTTCACTTTTGGTTTTAAGATTGGGGCAAAATTAGAATTTTCGCGATTTTCGCCGGATGAATTTTCGGTATGGAACAAGGATCAAATTTGGTGATTAAAAGTGACTTTTAAGTGAGAAATAATATGTGATTAGGGGCAATGATATAAGGTTAGTGAATAGGAAGAAAAAAACCCTAGTACATGTATTTTTAAGAAAAACGGTGCGAACCGACGTGTACCGCGCACTACCAATTGAACGCACCACTGGACCACCACTTTCTTACCACATGAGCTCATTGATATTTGAACAAAATATCCCCTCATTTCCAGCTGCCTTTGACCGAAATTTGTGGCCAAAAATGCAAGGGAGAGAGAGAAAAATTTGCATGGCTTTGGTGGTGCCAAGTGTCACCACCTCATGGCTCCTTGATTAATTTTTTTTCTTGCCTTTTTATCCTTCATTTCAGCCATCTTTCTTCTTCATTTTTCTGGTCTTGACTGAGAGAGAGAGAGAGAAAAACCCCAAGAGAGAGTTCACCATTTCTTCTTGAAATCTAGTCACCAAGTGAGGAAGAAAGAAAACTAAACCGATTAAAGTCATCCTTGAGTGTTTATCTAGTGAGGTGTTGGTGAAATTTTGAAGGGGAAAGCAAGAGTTGCTCTTGGTAAACACTAAGCAAGGTAAGGATGATGATTTCCCCATTTCTTACTCTTAATCTTGTTTAAATTAGCTTAGCATCTCAAATTTGTGGTGAATAATGGTTGTTATCATGTCTTGGGTGTTGTTTTCTTTGTGGATACATGAATTAGGGTTTGATGAATTGCTGCCAAACTTGATGTATGACTAATATATGTTGTATCCAAGATTGTATAGGGGGTTTTGGTAGCAAGTGAAGCAAGAAATCAAGAAAGGTTGCATTGAATCCCAAAATTTCAGATTTCTGGAAAATTTCAGCTCTATTCTGTCCGGTTTTATTGTACCATACTAGAGACCGAATTAGGCTTTGTATAAAAAATGAAAGTTGTATATAATGGTATTTTATAGTATCCTACAAAATTTCAGCTCAATCGGAGTAATGTAGCCTGAGAAAAGACCAAATTACCCCTGCTGCCCTGTTTCTACCCGAATTTGAGAATTGCTTCTGTAATGGGTTATTTTGGTTGGGAATACTTCTGAATTGGTTGTTGAGGTCTTCTGAATAAATGTATCCTGATGTCTTATATTTCTAATGGCCTTGGAATCACTTGATTTGGACTTAGGTAACCTGACTTACAGTTTATTAACCAGAATGCGGTTTGTTCACCTGTTTTTTCGGTTCTGGTTTAGTCTCCTGCATTTTTTGCCTAGTTTCACTAGAAACTGGACTGAGTGGCCTTCGTCAATATTGTAGCCTTATCTCTTAGCTTCGAAACGGTGTATCTTTCACCTCCATCCGATAATCGTAGTGTCAATGGTGCCAAAACCGCAAAATGATGTCAAAACTGTCTTTTGTAAACTTCATTTCCGCACTTGATATTAGCTTAATTTTGTTCTTGTATTGTTTGAGCCTATGGAATGGCTATTGAAATGAAATTGTGTTATGGATAACTTTGGGTTTGATTGAGGAAATAATGAAGCCATAAATGGCTGGAAAATCAGGTAAACACAAAGGGCGTGCTGCCCAAATTTTCGCTCAAGGACTAAGTTTCTATTTGAACTAGTATATTTTCATTTGGCAAATACTATGACCGTTTTTCCATTTTAAAACATGGTCCTTCTTCAATTGGAAACTCCAAATGTTTACTTACTCTTATCAAATAAAGAAAAGTGGTTTAGGGTTTGCTTGGGTATTTTGACCAAATACTAGTATAATTGTCGCGTTTCTTTGATTGAACCTAATTGTTGTGCTAGATGAGCTGTAATATTCTTTCTCGTTCAATTTAGGTTTTCTCGGTGACTGAGGATAATATCCGGAAGGATATTTTACCCGTTGTTTTGCGTACATAGGTGAGTGTTCCTTGTTTGTTATATTTCCTTGACTTATTGGCTTGTTATTATTGATTGATAACGTGTTAAGTGCTTTCAATGATTGTTAAAACGAGTTTTCTAGGTGAGTGTGTACTTTATCGCACTCGACCTAAATGAAATGTGAAATTTTCAATGATTAAATGATTAAATGCTAGTTGCGCATGAATGTAAGCCGTTTGGCTGAACTGGGCCCTACCCTTCGTTACCGATCGACTCGAGCCAGAAGCGGACTCGGTCGGGCGATATGGTGACCCTGGGTGAATTTGGTATACTCGAGTATTACCTTGTAGTCCGGCCACGTCTGGATGGGTGGAGTCCGGTCAACGTCCGGAAAGGGGATGAATGAACAAAAGGATGAACGAGGGATTCTACTTACAAAAATGCATTTTCAAACGATTGGAGGAATAAGGGGGAATGTCAGGGGAACGAACGAACAAACAAATAACTCCATGTGAGCCCGTATCCTTTTAATGAATGTGTTACTATCGCTTTCCATTGTAAAAATTTCTTGAATTATTGATACTCCATGTTTAACGTATGGAATTGACTATCTGACTATGTGTTCGGAACCTCACTGAGCTTTTAGCTCACCCCTTTAGTTTTGTTTTCCTTAACAGGGGACGGCGAGCAGGATGAGAGCATAGACTAGCCAGTCTAGTTCTTTTGTTTCTTTTGTAGTGGTTCTCGCCTAGTGCTTGGCACGGGCTGGACGTATGAAGGATGGAGAACCTTTGTATATTTGATCTTTATACTTCCTTTTGGAGATGACAATGTATATAAGTTCCGCTTTAAGTTTTGGATCGTTGCCCTATTTATTCTTGTGATTTATTCCGATTTTAATTGAGGACTGTAGTGAACGACTGAGTCCCGGCGAGAGCTGGGCAAGCGACCCGCCGAACCCTGGGGTACGCCCTAGGGGGAGGTGTGGCCGTCACAGGTAGTATCAGTGCTTAGGCTTCAGATCTCTGTAGTGTATCCTAGGCTTGAAGTTTAGGATACCGGATTGTGGGATTCGATTTGACCTGAAAGTTAAGCGATTGAGGGATAAAACCTATAGCTGCTTCGCGTGGTCTCTGCGCGGAGTGACCCTGGACTAAATGGTGAATAAGTATGAGGGACTAAGTGAAGCTATGAATTGCGAATGTTATAGGTCTTCAATCTTTCTCATGGTATCTAAGGACCATAGATAGGTATGTCGGGGAGGAATTTCGATTGTAGATAGTTTACTCTTGGGACTGGCCAGCTCGAGATGTGAACTATCTTATTTCGGATTCTCGTGCCCAAGTACTCCAGAATTGAGGCGATGCAAGCTACTAGGTACTTGAGACTTGTATTTTGGAAACATGAACAGGATTTGTCTAGCTAGAATGAGCACAAGAGGTCAATGGGTATCTAGTTTGGATAGTAAGTGACGTGAGAGATCGGACAGGGTTATTCTAACTGGGTGTGGGACGATATATCCCTTTTCTTTTGCTTCGCCCGTATATTGTTGCTACATGCCGTCAGTTGTGTATTTGTGTATATGAATATCTGCCTGACTTGAGACGTATTTGTATATTTTATTATTTGTTTCCTTGATATGTTTATGTGGTGTGTTATGTGTGTATATGTTTATTTAGGTATTTGACGCCCTAAATTTTAGTTACTTTAGTCACCTTATTGCGTTTAACTAAGTTTTGGCTATAATGAGACCCGAGAGCTGGAAACAAATATATAAGGAAAATACCCTACGTTATTCGAAGTGCATGTATGAATTTCGAGGACGAAATTCTTTTAAGGAGGGGAGATTGTGACACCCCGAATATTAGGAAGTTGTTTGTAAAGAAGATACTAAAGTGTATTTCTTTGGGTTTGATTTAAAACCTTATTTTGTTTTAAAAGACTAGAAACCCTAAATTAGCTTAGCATCTCAAATTTGTGGTGAATAATGGTTGTTATCATGTCTTGGGTGTTGTTTTCTTTGTGGATACATGAATTAGGGTTTGATGAATTGCTGCCAAACTTGATGTATGATTAATATATGTTGTATCCAAGATTGTATAGGGGGTTTTGGTAGCAAGTGAAGCAAGAAATCAAGAAAGGTTGCATTGAATCCCAAAATTTCAGATTTCTGGAAAATTTCAGCTCTATTCTGTCCGGTTTTATTGCACCATCATAGAGACCGAATTAGGCTTTGCATAAAAAATGCAAGTTGTATATAATAGTATTTTATAGTATCCTACAAAATTTCAGCTCAATCGGAGTAATGTAGCCTGAGAAAAGACCAAATTACCCCTGCTGCCCTGTTTCTACCCGAATTTGAGAATTGCTTCTGTAATGGGTTATTTTGGTTGGGAATACTTCTGAATTGGTTGTTGAGGTCTTCTGAATAAATGTATCCTGATGTCTTATATTTCTAATGGCCTTGGAATCACTTGATTTGGACTTAGGTAACCTGACTTACAGTTTATTAACCAGAATGCGGTTTGTTCACCTATTTTTTCGGTTCTGGTTTAGTCTCCTGCATTTTTTGCCTAGTTTCACTAGAAACTGGACTGAGTGGCCTTCTTCAATATTGTAGCCTTATCTCTTAGCTTCGAAACGGTGTATCTTTCACCTCCATCCGATAATCGTAGTGTCAATCGTGCCAAAACCGCAAAATGATGTCAAAACTATCTTTTGTAAACTTCATTTCCGCACTTGATATTAGCTTAATTTTGTTCTTGTATTGTTTGAGCCTATGGAATGGCTATTGAAATGAAATTGTGTTATGGATAACTTTGGGTTTGATTGAGGAAATAATGAAGCCATAAATGGCTGGAAAATTAGGTAAACACAAAGGGCGTGCTGCCCAAATTTTCGCTCAAGGACTAAGTTTCTATTTGAACTAGTATATTTTCGTTTGGCAAATACTATGACCGTTTTTCCATTTTAAAACATGGTCCTTCTTCAATTGGAAACTCCAAATGTTTACTTACTCTTATCAAATAAAGAAAAGTGGTTTAGGGTTTGCTTGGGTATTTTGACCAAATACTAGTATAATTGTCGCGTTTCTTTGATTGCACCTAATTGTTGTGCTAGATGAGCTGTAATATTCTTTCTCGTTTAATTTAGGTTTTCTCGGTGACTGAGGATAATATCCGGAAGGATATTTTACCCGTTGTTTTGTGTACATAGGTGAGTGTTCCTTGTTTGTTATATTTCCTTGACTTATTGGCTTGTTATTATTGATTGATAACGTGTTAAGTGCTTTCAATGATTGTTAAAACGAGTTTTCTAGGCGAGTGTGTACTTTATCGCACTCGACCTAAATGAAATGTGAAATTTTCAATGATTAAATGATTAAATGCTAGTTGCGCATGAATGTAAGTCGTTTGGCTGAATTGGGCCCTGCCCTTCGTTACCGATCGACTCGAGCCAGAAGCGGACTCGGTCGGGCGATATGGTGACCCTGGGTGAATTTGGTATACTCGAGTATTACCTTGTAGTCCAGTCATGTCCGGATGGGTGGAGTCCGGCCAACGTCCGGATGGGTGGAATCCAGTCAACGTTCGGAAAGGGGATGAACGAACAAAAGGATGAACGAGGGATTCTACTTACAAAAATGCATTTTCAAACGATTGGAGGAATAAGGGGGAATGTTAGGGGAACGAACGAACAAACAAATAACTCCATGTGAGCCCGTATCCTTTTAATGAATGTGTTACTATCGCTTTCCATTGTAAAAATTTCTTGAATTATTGATACTCCATGTTTAACGTATTGAATTGACTATCTGACTATGTGTTCGGAACCTCACTGAGCTTTTAGCTTACCCCTTTAGTTTTGTTTTCCTTAACAAGGGACGGCGAGCAGGATGAGAGCATAGACTAGCCAGTCTAGTTCTTTTGTTTCTTTTGTAGTGGTTCTCGCCTAGTGCTTGGCACGGGCTGGACGTATGAAGGATGGAGAACCTTTGTGTATTCGATCTTTATACTTCCTTTTGGAGATGACAATGTATATAAGTTCCGCTTTAAGTTTTGGATCGTTGCCCTATTTATTCTTGTGATTTATTCCGATTTTAATTGAGGACTGTAGTGAACGACTGAGTCCCGGCGAGAGCTGGGCAGGCGACCCGCCGAACCCTGGGGTACGCCCTAGGGGGAGGTGGGGCCGTCACAGAAACCCTACGACCCCTCTAATCCCCGTGACTACGAACTTGTTGATATTATCTCAACTCGTAATCAAACGAATTAGCGAACCTCAGGCAAGTGTAGAAGGCGCCACAATTCAAGTGCGATTCTTGAATTGATAAGCCGAACAAGAACATTGGTGTATAACTCTAAGTTGTTCAAGGGTTGCTCGAAAGTTATGGAGAAAATTCTCTCAAGTATTTTATGATAAAAGTGTCTTCCAAAAATAGCTCAAAAATTTGACATCTCTATCAGATACAATGGTCCTAGGAATGCCATGCAATCTCACAATCTTTTTAAAGAATAAGTTAGCAAAATGAGATGCATCATCTGTTTTATGACAAGCAATAAAGTGTGCCATTTTAGAGAATCTATCAACTACTACATAAATGGAGTCATGGACATACTTGGATCTAGGCAAACCAAGTATAAAATCCATAGAAATATCGACCCATGGTGCATCAGAAATAGGTAACAAGGTGTAAAGGCCATACGGGTGTATTTTGGATTTAGCTTTCTTACAAGCTAAACATCGTTACCAGCTGATACGAATCTCGTTGGAGAAGGAGATTCGCGACCCAAGATCGCTTGTTGGATTTGTGATCAACGAACAAGATGGTAGCAGTGGAAACCCTACGACCCCTCTAATCCCCTTGACTACGAACTTGTTGATATTATCTCAACCCATAATCAAACGAATTAGCGAACCTCAGGCAAGTGTAGAAGGCGCCACAATTCAAGTGCGATTCTTGAGTCGCGAATCTCCTTCTCCAACGAGATTTGTATCAACTGGCATCAGAGCCAGCTTGTTGGTAACATCGTTTTATCCCTCTGTTTGTGTCTTAATTCGCATTTTGAGTTTCCGTCTAGTTTGTTAAAATCCTGTCCGCAAGCTGCCGTGTTGTTACAATTCTGTTCAGCATGTTTTGGAGTCTGTCTCTGGTGTCGTTATAACTTATGGAATTTTTGGAGTCAATTGTGTTGTGTCTGGTTTAGTTGTGTGTCGAATCCATCGTTGTCTACAAAAAAAAAAACAAAAAAAAGGGTTACAGCCGCAAGGACTTTCTCTTGTTCCTTCATAACGTGTCTTGTGGTATTATCTGCAACCTGTCCAGAAACTCTTTGTTGCAAATTGCTACTGATTGCAGCCAGGTTGGAGTCTGTTTTGTGTCGCTTGGGCTGTGCAAACGACCCAGCAAAAAGGGTCAACAAAAAAAAAAAAATTGCAGTCGCTAGCTTTTCTTTCCCTTGGCTGTCAACAAGTTATTTTTCCATTCCTGTCCACGTTGTTTTCTTTCAGTCACTAGTTGGCTCTAGTTTCTGTCCAGCTTCAGGTTTAATGCGTGTGGGGCCTTGTGTTGTTTGAATCGTGTACAAACAACCCAAAAAAAAAAAGGAGAGGTCAGTAGCTATTTTTTTTGTTTTCCCTTGCTTGTTCCGTTGTTGTCCGCAATTTTCAGGTTGTGTGCATCGTGTCTTGCGTTAGTTTCAGATTTGTGTCACCACGTTTTGTGCCTAGCAATTGTTTGTTGTTGTCCAGGCTCTTTGTCATTGCTGATTATTGTGCCCTGCCCAGAAAATAGAAGGAAAAAAAAAAGGAAAGAGAGTAACATACCTTATTGTGTCGTTGCTGGGATTTACCTTGTGGGGACTGCCGAACCTATTTGCTTTGAACCTTGAGCTTTTGTGTGTGCCTTGCCAATCTTGGATACCAAAACATAAGTTGGGATGTTCTTGAGCATCTTGATCTAAACTCTTGAAGCTCTTGGTTCCACCAACTCTGATTTGGCAATTCTTGAATTACAAAGCCACGGGATTCTTGAAACTTGAAGGGACTTTCAGTCTTGTTTGCAAATCTGGAACTTGATCCGAAGCTTCAAATACCTAGAGCTGAACCTGAGTTCTTGGAACGCAACTTGGTGAGCCGCAAAAAGAAAGAAAGAAACAAAAAAAAGGAAGATAGTATCGGCTCTAGTAGTTTCCTAATTCGAAACCAATTCCCAACCGTGCCACTATTACCAATTCCAATTCTCCTTGGAATAGCGGCTGCCAAGAAACATTGGCCAGACTCCCAACCATTCTCAAATCCTTCAACCGACATCACCAGCTCACCTCACACCGCAATTCAGTTCCCAAATTGTGAGCCAACCGACCCACAAACCAATTCCCTAAACAAGATCAACCGCCCACTAGCTCTTGTTCCCCACTTCGGTTACCACACCTTGTGAACCGTTACCAATTACCATCAAGGAATACAACCTCTCTACTCCCTGAGCATTCCAAACAGCACCAATACCCCATAAAACCCCCAATCCGAACCCAAGGCAGTAGCAAGACCAGATTCCAGCACGCCAACGTCCATAGTGTCTCATCTAGGCTTCGCAAAATTCAACTTTGAGTCGTTTATTTAGTCGTTCATTTTCTTCGTTCGACTAACACACATTTGGTAACCTTGGTTGGTAATCTGACCGAGGAATCCAACACAAGCGAAAGAACCAACTTCCTTGTCGGTTAGGACCGTTGAGCATCGTTTGTAATTTTTTGTAGCTTTTGTGTCCAGTCTTTTTCTAATTTTTACTCTTGAATCTATTCTACTACTCCATTCTTAGTGTCCTAATTTTGTTTTCCAAGAAAATTTCCACTCTTACGAACCTCAAATTCTAGCGTGAACTTGATTTTTAAGCTAACTGTGAGCACTTGAGGAATTCTAATTTCTTCAAGGTTTTGCGAGAGGCTGTGTGGAAATTTTGGTGAGCTTATTAGAGTGATCTGAGTGACCATATACGAGTGTGAGAGTATACACTTAGGGAGTGAAGAAAGAAAAAAAAAAGAAGCAAAAGAAAACGTTACTTTTTTCCCCTATTCCCTTTTCTTTGCTACTAACCCTTGCAGGTACACTCGAGACTCCATGTCTAGTGGAAACGAAGGAGTATCCCGTCCCATTAACTTTGAACAGATGATGGAGCAGATGGAGAGGCATTTTCAACGCATGCTAGAACCCATTCAAGATGAGTTGTGTGACAGCCCCATCTCACCCTAAGGCGAACCAAAGTGTTCAGCGGACCGCCTGCCCAACTCTCGCCAGGACTACAGAGTCGAACCACTCAATCCCTAGATAGGACGCGCGAGAACTCAACGAAAACGTACAATTGGAGATCACCCAGGGTTAAACAGAGTTTACCAAACTATACGGAAGTACGGGACGTCAATTAAATACGTATACATAGATTTACATCGGAGTCTGGAACCAATGAACCAACATACAAGCCAGAGTATTCACGCTATACCAAATACAATTAGGGTTTCAGTTACAGAAGAGCATATATACACACAACTGGACCAAACCAGTCACACAGTAGCAGTCAATTAGAGACAAATATGAGAGATCCATGAAAGTAGCGGGATCATCCGAAAGTATTATAGACAGACTAGGTCACGAGTACAAAATAACTTACGAAGCTTTTCCCCCTCTAGGGCTCCGTCCATAATCTACGAGAACAACACCATCTAGATCTTAATCAAGGTTGATAACGCTTAACCACACCCGATCAGACCACACGAAGTTCCATAGAATCACCTTTCTAGTTCGCCTAAGTCCTTTCTAACCTAGGCTCTTATTGATTTAGTAGCCGGGCACAAGAATCCCAAATAAGATAATTCACAACTCGAGCCGGCCGGTCCCAAGAGTAAATCATCCATATTATATATTCCTACCCGACATACAGATCTATCTTCCTCAAGTTTCATGATAAAGATTTTTACACTTATACACTTATAACATGCCCGATTCATAACTTATGCTCAAAAGAGCACTTAACCCTTTTAGACACCTTCACCAAAAATAGGACCATAACACCACTTGGCCCCAATCTCACTCCGCGCAGAGACCACGCGAAGCGGCTCTGATACCACCTGTGACAGCCCCACCTCACCCTGAGGCAAACCAAAGGGTTCAGCGGATCGCCTGCCCAGCTCTCGCCAGGACTACAGAGTCGAACCACTCAATCCCTAGATAGGACGCGCGAGAATTCAATGAAAACGTACAATTGGAGATCACCCAGGGTTAAACAGAGCTTACCAAACTATACGGAAGTACGGGACGTCAATTAAATACGTATACATAGATTTACATCCGAGTCTGGAACCAATGAACCAACATACAAGCCAGAGTATTCACGCTATACCAAATACAATTAGGGTTTCAGTTACAGAAGAGCATAAACAAAAGAAGTCCTACAACTGGCTCAACTCTTTTCTTCCAAAAATCTTGGTTTCAAAACATGGAACCCTGTAAGGAAAAACAAAGGTAACAGAAAGGGGTGAGCTTGCGCTCAATGAGGCACCAGACATAAAGCAGTAAAATCATGGCATTTCACATTTAACAAATCAGGTACACATGCCAGATGTAAAGTAAAGTAGTTAGAACCAATGATTCAAATAGAAAGGATACAGGTGGCTCTCGGGAGCCAAATTCCCATGTGCTTCACCGAAGCTTGATCGACATAATAGTTGACACTCTGTCAACGCTAAAGGAGTAACCAATACCGTAGACTCCACTTTCTCCGATTCCTTCCACCTCACATACCCCTACCGGGCCCGAACTCCAATCAGTTCAGAAATGGTAATACTCGAGTATATCGGAATCAAGGGTCTCAATACCCAAAGATCCCAAAACAGACTACCGTGGTTCGTTATCTAATCGACCAGGCCCCTTGCCGGCTCGACTCGACTAACTAGCCACAGGTGTTGAGCTCAGAGGTCACAGAAAGATCGTTGGATACCAGCCTCCAAACGACGTCCGAACAGATACAGGTACAGATAACAGATTCAAATTTTGCACAGTAAATTGGCATATGACCAGACAAGAGAACGAGTGTGATAAAGTACACCCTCGTCTCAAACAGAATAAACAGATAGTACATTCGGTCATATCACAGATTGCATATACAGACTCCCAGTTAATCAACAAATAAGGAGAGTGGTACACTCACCGGTTCAAGTACGGATACTTCAAAAGTTTTCACTTCAGATTGGTTTTAATCGCCAAGAAACCCTAAAAAATCAAAGTAAACCAATTGAAGGTTTCACATCCAAAATCGAGTACACGGAATGCACAAGTGAGGCTCGACTACACGTCGTACGCCATTCCATGGTAAGTACTTGTACAAAAGAATAAAATATGACTTTCAAAAGGCAACTCAAACCTAAAGAGACTAAACGGCCTAGAAAATTGGACAGCATTTCCCCTAAATTTGCTTACTTTTCCAGCCGTCATGGCTTCATTATTTTCCTCAACCAGTCCCAAAGTCATACGAAATATAAATTCATCACAACAGCCATTCAATAGGCTCAAAGTCATTGAAGTACAAAATTTAGCTAGGAAAATGATCGGAAATGAAAGTCAAGCCCTAAAATATTCAAATAAGCACAATAAGACTCGATTACAAGTCATAAACCAATTCCCAATACTATCAAAATAGGGCTCCATAAGGATACATAAGCACTAGAGTAACCCAGGAAGATCCGGAAATGGAATTAAGCTCTACCCCAAAAAAAATAGTTTTTGACATCATTTTACGGTTTTGGCACCATTGGCACTACGATTATCGGATGGAGGTACAAGACACACTGTTTTCGAAGCTAAGAGATAGGGTTACAATGTTGAAGAAGGCTACTCTGCCCAGTTTCGACTGTAACTAGGTCAAAAATGCAAGATACTAAACCAGAACCGCAAAAACAGGTTAACAAACCGCATTCTGGTTCAAACATCATAAGTCAGGCTACCAAAGTCTAAATCAAGTGATTCCAAATCCATCTGAAAGCTAAGATACAAGGCTACAATTCATCAGAAGGTACCAACAACCAAATCAGAAGCATTCTCAACCAAATTCACCAATTACAGACGCAATTATCAAATTCGGGTAGAACCAGGGTAGCAGGGGTATTTCAGTCTTTTCTCAAGCTACGTTGCTCTGATTGACCTAAACCTTTGTATGAATCTCTAAAATATCATTCCCTACAACTTTCATGTTTTAACCCAAGGCCAATTCGGCCCCTAACTATGAGGTACAGTGCCGGGCAGAATGTAAGAACATGAAACCCTAACTTTCCAAATTGCTTTCCAAAGCAGAAATTTCTTGCAATTAACCACCACATACACCTTCTACCTGCATTCTAGATCATTTCCAATCATCATACATAGCCACACCATAACAATCATATTAAAACAGAAAAATCATCAATAATTATAAAACTTCACCAAATTCAACCAAAATCAATATATAATCCCCAAAATTCCCTCTTAGGCTACCACAAATCATGAATGAAACGTCATTAGATGGAGGAGAGGGGTCCTTCACTACTTACCTTAGTAATACAAGAGAGAGAGCAACTAATCACCTTAGCCTTCCAAACAACTTCACAACCAACCTTAATATCACCAAACTAAGAGGTTTTATGGGGAAATTTGAAGATTAAACGGTTGAATTGAAAGATTGGGCAAGATTGGAGACTAGAAAATTGAGAGCTTTTCTTTCCTTTTTGCTTGATAAGAGTCGGTCAAGAAGCTTGCAAAATTGAAGTAATTTTGATCAATTTTTAGTTTAAATGGTAAAGTCATGAATAGTGGTCCAAAAGGTCAAAAGGTAAGAATGAATCTTCAAGTGACACTTGTCACTTCATTTAATACATCTCCATCCTTTTGTCTCTCCAAGAATAATCCATCTAGGTAACTTCTAGTTATCTCTTAACACCTGCTAAAATAAACCCGGTATCCAACACTTAACCTAATTGGCCGAATTTTTCTGGACTTTTCGCCTTAGTGGATCCCACGTCCGGTATACGCTCTTAATTTCTCAAACACTAACCAATACTAGAAAAATCATTTAAAATTATATTTACTCATAAAATTTATTTTTTTAAAATTTTTGAATACAGAAAATGTGGAAAAACGTGCAATTAAAAGAAATTAAAACCTAGAAATTAAGAAAATTATGGGTCCTCACACTCTCTCCCTCTTAAAGAAATTTCGTCCTCAAAATTTTCTTATCAACGGATTCTATCAAAATCTAAGGTACCCAACGAACCATACCTTCTATGTCCTCAGACGAGTCAGGACCCTGATGGTGTTCTAAAGAGTACACCTGAGCCGGTACCTTGGATTCAGTCCCTTCCTTTCCGACTGTCCAAGGTTAGTCTTAATGGGTTGCGGGGTCCCTTTTCCTTTTCGCAATCGAACTGGGCAGTCAGCAATCCGATGATCGGCACTTCCGCAGCGCAAACATTTTCCTTCTTTCTTCCAACAATTTGCCTCCGTATGATTTGGCCCTCCGCAATATCCGCAAGGACGACGAGTAGCAGAGACCGGTCCCCCCTGAGAGACATCACGTGACACCCCTGGTTGTCGTACTCCCCCGTTTCCCTTTCCAATCTTAGGGGGCGTACTTGTACCTTCTTGCTCAGAGCTACTCCCAGGAAAGCCCATTTTCTTGGCTTGAAAGTTTTTCACCTGCAGCCTAGCATTCTCTACTCGTTGCGCCTTCTCTACGGCATCGCTGAAGGCGTTAATTTGGGCTACGGCTAGATCTTTTTGGATTTCCACGTTCAAGCCCTGGATAAAACGCCTGATCCGCCGTTGCTCGGTCATAATCAACTCAGGGGCAAATTTGGATAGACGGGTGAACTGGCTTTCATATTCCGCTACAGATTGGGTCCCTTGGCTCCTGAACGAGAGGAGGATAAATTCATCTTCCTTCCGCTCCTGAACGAGAGGAGGAAAAAATTTCGCGTTGAACTCCCGCATAAAATTCACCCAAGTCCTGGGCGTTTGTTCCCGTTCCCATTTTTGCCGAATAACGTTTAACCAGGAACGGGCCGCCCCTTCTAGTTGGAATACGGCAAAAGTCACCTGCCTTTCTTCGGTATAATGCAGGGCCGCAAAGATATCCACCATCTTCTCGAGCCACCTTTTGGCGACATCCGGGTCGGGCCCCCAAGAAACTTGGGTGGAGCAAACTTTTGAAATCTTTCGAGAGCTCTGTCCTCGCTCTCGGTATGGTTGCCAGGGTTTCCAGGATTAGGGTTCGGGTTTTGGCCCTGTTGCTGCACCACTTGTGCCAGCAAGTTGGTCATTTGCTGCATAGCAGCAGTTATTTGGACGTTGGGGTCAATCCTAGGTTCAGGGTTTGGTCCATATGAGGTTTCCCCAGCACCTCTGTCCGGCGTGGGTTGCCTACGCCCGCGCCCACGTCCCCGGCCACTACGTGTGCCCTCCATTGATCTAAGTCAATCTAAGGTCGAGGGGCAAAGGTAATATTAAAGATAATCATAAGCATAAGCAAATAACAAGAGGTACACACAGATCAAAAGCATATATACACACAACTGGACCAAACCAGTCACACAGTAGCAGTCAATTAGAGACAAATATGAGAGATCCATGAAAGTAGCGGGATCATCCGAAAGTATTATAGACAGACTAGGTCACGAGTACAAAATAACTTACGAAGCTTTTCCCCCTCTAGGGCTCCGTCCATAATCTACGAGAACAACACCATCTAGATCTTAATCAAGGTTGATAACGCTTAACCACACCCGATCAGACCACACGAAGTTCCATAGAATCACCTTTCTAGTTCGCCTAAGTCCTTTCTAACCTAGGCTCTTATTGATTTAGTAGCCGGGCACAAGAATCCCAAATAAGATAATTCACAACTCGAGCCGGCCGGTCCCAAGAGTAAATCATCCATATTATATATTCCTACCCGACATACAGATCTATCTTCCTCAAGTTTCATGATAAAGATTTTTACACTTATACACTTATAACATGCCCGATTCATAACTTATGCTCAAAAGAGCACTTAACCCTTTTAGACACCTTCACCAAAAATAGGACCATAACACCACTTGGCCCCAATCTCACTCCGCGCAGAGACCACGCGAAGCGGCTCTGATACCACCTGTGACAGCCCCACCTCACCCTGAGGCAAACCAAAGGGTTCAGCGGATCGCCTGCCCAGCTCTCGCCAGGACTACAGAGTCGAACCACTCAATCCCTAGATAGGACGCGCGAGAATTCAATGAAAACGTACAATTGGAGATCACCCAGGGTTAAACAGAGCTTACCAAACTATACGGAAGTACGGGACGTCAATTAAATACGTATACATAGATTTACATCCGAGTCTGGAACCAATGAACCAACATACAAGCCAGAGTATTCACGCTATACCAAATACAATTAGGGTTTCAGTTACAGAAGAGCATAAACAAAAGAAGTCCTACAACTGGCTCAACTCTTTTCTTCCAAAAATCTTGGTTTCAAAACATGGAACCCTGTAAGGAAAAACAAAGGTAACAGAAAGGGGTGAGCTTGCGCTCAATGAGGCACCAGACATAAAGCAGTAAAATCATGGCATTTCACATTTAACAAATCAGGTACACATGCCAGATGTAAAGTAAAGTAGTTAGAACCAATGATTCAAATAGAAAGGATACAGGTGGCTCTCGGGAGCCAAATTCCCATGTGCTTTACCGAAGCTTGATCGACATAATAGTTGACACTCTGTCAACGCTAAAGGAGTAACCAATACCGTAGACTCCACTTTCTCCGATTCCTTCCACCTCACATACCCCTACCGGGCCCGAACTCCAATCAGTTCAGAAATGGTAATACTCGAGTATATCGGAATCAAGGGTCTCAATACCCAAAGATCCCAAAACTGACTACCGTGGTTCGTTATCTAATCGACCAGGCCCCTTGCCGGCTCGACTCGACTAACTAGCCACAGGTGTTGAGCTCAGAGGTCACAGAAAGATCGTTGGATACCAGCCTCCAAACGACGTCCGAACAGATACAGGTACAGATAACAGATTCAAATTTTGCACAGTAAATTGGCATATGACCAGACAAGAGAACGAGTGTGATAAAGTACACCCTTGTCTCAAACAGAATAAACAGATAGTACATTCGGTCATATCACAGATTGCATATACAGACTCCTAGTTAATCAACAAATAAGGAGAGTGGTACACTCACCGGTTCAAGTACGGATACTTCAAAAGTTTTCACTTCAGATTGGCTTTAATCGCCAAGAAACCCTAAAATAATCAAAGTAAACCAATTGAAGGTTTCACATCCAAAATCGAGTAAACGGAATGGAAAAGTGAGGCTCGACTACGCGTCGTACGCCTTTCCATGGTAAGTACTAGTACAAAAGAATAAAATATGACTTTCAAAAGGCAACTCAAACCTAAAGAGACTAAACGGCCAAGAGAATTGGACAACATTTCCCCTAAATTTGCTTACTTTTCCAGCCGTCATGGCTTCATTATTTTCCTCAGCCAGTCCCAAAGTCATACAAAATATAAATTCATCACAACAGCCATTCAACAGGCTCAAAGTCATTCAAGTACAAAATTTAGCTAGGAAAATGACCGGAAATGAAAGTCAAGCCCTAAAATATTCAAATAAGCACAATAAGACTCGATTACAAGTCATAAACCAATTCCCAATACTATCAAAATAGTGGTCCATAAGAATACATAAGCACTAGAGTAACCCAGGAAGATCCGGAAATGGAATTAAGCTCTACCCCAAAAAAAATAGTTTTTGACATCATTTTGCGGTTTTGGCACCATTGGCACTACGATTATCGGATGGAGGTGAAAGACACACTTTTTTCGAAGCTAAGAGATAGGGTTACAATGTTGAAGAAGGCTACTCTGCCCAGTTTCGAGTGTAACTAGGTCAAAAATGCAAGATACTAAACCAGAACCGCAAAAACAGTTTCACAAACCGCATTCTGGTTCAAACATCATAAGTCAGGCTACCTAAGTCCAAATCAAGTGATTCCAAAGCCATAAAAAAGATAATATACAAGGTTACAATTCATCAGAAGGTACCAACAACCAAATCAGAAGAATTCCCAACCAAATTAACCAATTACAGACGCTATTATCAAATTCGGGTAGAACCAGGGCAGCAGGGGTATTTCAGTCTTTTCTCAAGTTACGTTGCTCCGATTGACCTGAAAGTTTGCAGGAATCTCTAAAATATCATTCCCTACAACTTTAATGTTTTAATCCAAGGCCAATTTGGCCCCTAACTATGAGGTACAGTGCCGGGCAGAATGTAAGAACATGAAACCCTAACTTTCCAAATTGCTTTCCAAAGCAGAAATTTCTTGCAATTAACCACCACGTACACCTTCTACCTTCATTCTAGATCATTTCCAATCATCATATATAGCCACACCATAAAAATCATATTAAAACAGAAAAATCATCAATAATTGTAAAACTTCACCAAATTCAACCAAAATCAATATATAATCCACAAAATTCCCTCTTAGGCTACCACCAATCATGAATGAAACATCATTAGATGGAGGAGAGGGGTCCATCACTACTTACCTTAGTAATACAAGAGAGAGGGAAACTAATCACCTTAGCCTTCCAAACAACTTCACAACCAACCTTAATATCACCAAACTAAGAGGTTTTATGGGGAAATTTGAAGATTAAACGGTTGAATTGAAAAATTGGGCAAGATTGGAGACTATAAAATTGAGAGCTTTTCTTTCCTTTTTGCTTGATAAGAGTCAGCCAAGAAGCTTGCAAAATTGAAGTAATTTTGGTCAATTTTTAGTTTAAATGGTAAAGTCATGAATAGTGGTCCAAAAGGTCAAAAGGTAAGAATGAATCTTCAAGTGACACTTGTCACTTCATTTAATACATCTCTATCCTTTTGTCTCTCCAAGAATAATCCATCTAGGTAACTTCTAGTTATCTCTTAACACCTGCTAAAATAAATCCGGTATCCAACACTTAACCTAATTGGCCGAATTTTTTCGAACTTTTCGTCTTAGTGGATCCCACGTCCGGTATACGCTCTTAATTTCTCAAACACTAACCGATACTAGAAAAATCATTTTAAAACTATATTTACTCATAAAATTTTCTTAATTTCTAGGTTTTATTTTCTTTTAATTGCATGTTTTTCCATCTTTTATTTATTCAAAAATTGTGAAAATAAATTTTATGAGTAAATATAGTTTTAAAATGATTTTTCTAGTATCGGTTAGTTTTTGAGAAATTAAGAGCGTATACCGGACGTGGGACCCGTTAGTGCGGAAATTTCGGTAAAATTCGGCCAATTAGGTTAAGTTGCGTATACCGGGTTTAATTTATCGGGTGCTAAGAGATAATTAGAGGTTACCCAAGTGGATTGGTGAGAGAGGAAACAAAGAGATAGAGATGCATTAATTAGGGTGACAAGTGTCACCATATGATTCAATCTTGCTATAAGACCACTATTCACCTTTTTCCATTTGACCAAATAAATCACAAAAATTATCAAAAGTTCACCATTTTTTTCTTCTCTTTGGCTGGCCACTTCAAGAAAAAAAGAAAGGGAAAAGCTCTCCAAGTTTTGCTTCAATCTTGCTCCAATCTACCAAATCAACCATTGAATCTTGTTTTTGCTCTTGCTCCATAGAAAACCTTAAGTGAGTGATAGTGAGGTGTTTTGTGGAGTTGTTTGGAAAGCTAAGGTGACTAGTTGCTCTCTCTCTTGTGTTGCTAAGGTAAGTTGTGAAGGACCCCTCTCCTCCCTCTAATGATGCTTAATTCATGATTGGTGGTAGTATAAGATGCACTTTTATGGATTATATCTTGATTTTTGGTTGAATTGGTGAAGTTTTGAAATTATTGGGGATTTTTCTGTTTTCATATGAATATGATTATGTGGTCATGTATGATGATTGGAAATGATATTTAAGGAAGCTAGAAGGTGGAAAAAGTGGTTAATTGCAAGCAATTTCTGTTTTGGAAAGAAAATTGGAAAGTTAGGGTTTCTTTGATTTACATTCTGCCTGGCACTGTAGCTCATAGTTAGAGGCCAAATTGGCCTTGGGTTAAAACATGAAAGTTGTAGGGAATAATATTTTAGAGATGTCTAAAACATTTCAGGTCAATCGGAGCAACGTAGCTTGTGAAAAGATGGAATTACCCTTGCTGCCCTGTTTCTACCCGAATTTGAGAATTGCTTCTGTACTGGGTTATTTTGGTTGGGAATGCTTCGGAATTAGTTGTTGAGACCTTCTGATGAATTGTATCCCTGTTTCTTAGATTTCGTATGGCTTTGGAATTACTGGATTTGGACTTAGGTAGCCTGATTTATGATGTTTGCACCAGAATGCGATTTGTGAATCAGTTTTGCAGTTCTGGTGTAGTGTATTGCATTTTTGACCAGGTTACACTCGAAACTGGGCTGAGTGACCTTCTGTAACATTGTAGCCCTATATCTTAGTTTCGAAACGGTGTATCTTGTACCTCCATCCGATAATCGTAGTGCTATTTGTACAAAAACCGTAAAATGATGTCAAAAACTATTTTTTGGGTTAACACTTAACTCCATTTCCGGATTTTTCTGGTTTCCTCTAATGCTTACGTATGTTTATGGAACCCTATTTCGGTAGTATTTGGCATTGGTTTATGACTTGTAATCAAGTTTTATTGTGCTTATTGGAATATTTTAGGGCTTGACTTTCCTTTCCGGTCATTTTCCTAGCTAAAATTTGTACTTGAATGACTTTAAGCCTAGTGAACGGCTTTTGGAAATGAGATTATTTTTGTACGAGATGTTGGGACTGATTTGAGGAAATAATGAAGCCATGACGGATGGAAAAGTAAGCAAAGTTAGGGGAAATGCTGTCCAATTTTCTAGGCCGTTTGGTTCCTTTAAGTTTGAATTGCCTTTTGGTAGAAATGAAGGGCTTTTGGGTTGTTTGAGCCTAGGTCTTCATGTTACCTTTTCGTTTCCAAAAATCATGTTTTGTACCCTTGCATTAGTAATTATTTGGCGAGGCATAACTGGTAGTCGAGCCTGCAATCTGTATACTCGATTTTTGACAGTGGAACCTTCAATTGTTTTACTTTGATTATTTTAGGGTTTCTTGGTGATTAAAGCTCTCTTGTGGGCAAAAACTTTTGAGGTATCTGTACTGACATCGGTGAGTGTACCACTCCCCTCACTTGTTGTTTAACTCGGTTTCTGTACATGCAATCTGTGATATGAACGACTGAACTATCTGTTTATTCTGTTTGAGACGAGGGTGTACTTTATCACACTCGTTCTCTTGTCTGTTCATATGCCAATTTTGAGTGCGTATCTGAATGTGCTATCTGTATCTGGTATCTGTATCTGTATCTGTTCTGACGTCATTTGGAAGCTTGTATCCAACGGTGATACGAACTCGACCCAACAAGAACCTGTCTTGAAGAACCAAGTCGATCAGGCAGCGGAAGGATCTATCTTGATCAGGCTATGGAACAATAACTACCTTGTTAGACCTAAAGAGAACCCGTCTCTCAAAACCTAGTGGATTGGTTATTGGTTATGGAACAATAACTACCTTACTAGACCTAAAGAGAACCCGTCTCTAAAAACCTAGTGGATTGGTTATTGGCTTGAAAGAACAAGATGATGTGATCATCTTGCCTTGAACACCACAAGTATCCAAGCTAAATACTTGATACTGTTCAAGGAGAAACTCAAGTTCCATCAAGGAACTCCATAAAAGGAGACAACTCTCTTTTTATTAATTCAACTTCAATCTCCCTCAATAGTTAAATAAAGTTGGCTATTTATAGCCTTACAAGACTCAAAACCCTAATCTAAATTGGAAACAATACAAGCTTCCTTATTTGACTTGACACAACTTCCTAAATAAATTTGGAAGTAATTAACTACTTTTCTAAAACTCTAATTCAATTAGAATAGGAAACTAACTGACTCAATTGGCTTAGCTATGGTCAACATGACCTTAGCCTTTATTTCCCTTAATAACTCAAGACTAACTAACAAGTATTGCTGGAAACTTACTTAAATAAATAACAAGAAATAAGCATGACAAATCTTCAATGATTCTTGAACCCGATTGCACCATCAACCATCAATTGAATTTTCTTGAATTTGAAGGGAATCCAAATCTTCATGTTCTCATCAAACGGCCTTTCTGGGACCTCTGAGCTCAACCCCTGTGGCTAGTTACTCGAGTCGGGCCGGCAAGGGCCTGGTCGATTAGATAACAAACCACGGTAGTCTGTTTTGGAATCTTTGGGTATTGAGACCCTTGATTCCGGTATACTCAAGTATTACCATTTCTGATCTGATTGGATTTCAAGCCCGGTGGGGGTATGTGTGTGAGAACCCTGAAAATATATATAAGCCAGTGCATATTTCATTTGCATTTCTTTTATTCCTTAATAATTTCTAGCATTACTTTTACCTGTTTACAAATAAGTACGTAAAAACAATTTTATGTGAGAAATAATATAATTTTTCTAAGTTATGAAATTTCTTGGTTTTGCTTGACTAAATTAATACCTTTGGAGTTAGAATAATTTTATCGCCATAACATAAAATGTTAAAGTTTTTAGTTTCCATTACGATAGGTGAAGTCCTGCAAGATTGGTATATAATTAGGCGTTCAAATCACACTTGGGGATAATTTTTGGAATTGAGAATTTAAGTAGAGGTTAGGAAGAGAGTGAAAAGACTAAAATGCCCCATACAACCACAACATTTCCATGCAAAAACCAAACAATCCCTCGGACAGCATCATAAGCACCGCACCATCCGGCCAATAGAATTTTCTACCATCTAAACACTCAACCTCTTCCTACGCTCAACCTCCTCCTCAAAACAGCGGCACTATCTCTCTTCCTCTTCATTCCTATATCACAAACCACCACTGCACTCCACCTTCATCGTGAGTATCGATTGAGAAGAGAGAGTGAGCTGCATCCGAGAGCAAGGGGGGAGAGAACCGTGAGCTGCCGAAATTTTTCTGGTTCTGTCCGTGAGCTGGAGTGAAACTAGGGAGAAACCGTGAGTAAGCTTCACCATTCTGCACTTCCATTTCCACCAGCTGCAACCAGTTTCCCAGCAGCAACTACTGCAACCAGAACCAACACTTCAAGCTGTGCGTGAGAGCCGAGAGGAAGAAAGAAATTTCAGATTTCTTGTGCGTAGGCTTAGCTTGTATCTGAGGTAATTTTTGGGCTAAATTAAGTTAAGTACTAGTAGATGAAGTCATATCAGAGCTTGCATGTGTTGCTTGTGCAGTCGGTTGATGAAATCAAGACACTAGAAAAATTCTGTTTCGATGAAATGTTTCAGCCGAGGAGCTGAGGTGAAAATGCTGCTTCATGTTTTTTCCCTGTGGCAATCTGAACTTAAAGATGTGTTTCCCTAACTTAAGACAAGATGAATAAGTTAGTTCTAGCTTTGCATGTTGATTTTAAACCATCGGATAAAAAATTTGCTGACATGCGCTGAAATCTTGAACTTGCCAAGACTGTTTTGGATTAATGCTAAACTAATATGTATAATCCTTGATAATCTGAGCTTGCAATGTCGATTAAGTAACTAATCACTAACTAATTAACTTATTTAAAGCTTTGCATGATAACTTTGTGCATTCGGATGACGAATTAAGTAGCACAAGAAAACTCTGTTTTGATGAAATGTTCCTGCCGAGAGCTTGTCTTGAATTATGCAGCTTCATTTGGTTTAATTTTGCTGCTTTGAGCTTATAACCATAACTAACTAGTTAATAACAAGATAATGGAGCTTTGCATGACGTTAATTAGTTGAGTTAGTACAGAAAATAAAGACATAATGCAACCAGTTTTCATGCAGCTGCAACCGAGACTAGCCGGAAATTTCTGGAAATTTTGGAGGACTTTTGTCGTTAATCGAACTTAATTTCTGTGCTAGATATGTTAATTAACTAGCTAAGTGATGGCATGTTGAATTTGAGAACCTAAAATCATGTTTTAGCCAAGGAAAAGCTGGACTTATAAACCTCTAAGTACTGGAAAAGTTTTGATAACCGAGAGGTTTGTGTTTGGAAATTTTAATTGGATCTGGATTTTCATTTTATTTTTCCCTGGAATGTAAGGTTTTAGAAATACATGTGAGATGTGTATTTTAAGCTGTGTAAGTTGCTGAGTGATGAAATACTCGATATATTGTTGGAATATAATTGCTGGAAATTTTCTTCGTGGAAAGCCGAAGGTTGAGTTGGAATCTCAGCTTGGTTTTGAAATTTTTCTTTGAAACATAATGGTTGGAAATACCTGGAATATGTTGTTTTAAAGTTTATAAGATACACGGATGTGAAACACTTGGATTGCTGGATGCTCAGGGCTAATGATTGATGAAGCCCTTGGCCATTTGAATGATTTTATACAAGTGTCAAAGTGTGATGAAATTAATTGCTAGAATTACTTGAAGACTTTATATTTATTTTGCTTCAACTGTGAGGTGATATGAACTTGCCAAAACCAAGAGCTAATGATTGACGAAGCCTTGGTCATTTATTCCATTTTGATCAGAAGTGAATCTATTGAAAACCCAGGGCTAATGATTGACGAAGCCCTAGGGATTTTCTATTAAAATGTGATTTTGATTTGTTGGCAAATTTGAACCATAATGGGATTTCGAAATGGGATCGAAATTGTGAAAGTCGTTTCGACCCTGTGAACTCGAGCAATTTTGATCAAGCTAATCAAAAATAATTATTTTTATTTTTTTCGCTAGTAGCATATGATAAAATTCAGTAATTAGTACTTTGCCCTAAATTTTGCCAACCGACAATTTTCCTTTAGCTTAAACTAGCCTTGATAGTTTTAGAGAATACTTTTTCTAGCTCTTAAAACCCTAAGTCTTGTGTCATTTCTTTTCTTTCTTTAAGACCTGTTCCTTGCTAGTTTTCTAGAGGAAATTTCCAAAACACGAGATTTTAGCGATTTTAACTAAACGTGCAGAAAACTTGTTCGGCAAGAAGCACTATTTCACGTAAACTAGTTCCAGTAACACTTTTACAAGAAAAGTAATATTAAAGAAATTTTACAAAGTATTTTACTAGTTTTAATACTACATGGTTTGTTGAATTATTCCAAGAAAATAAACTAGCTATACTACGAATAATTTTTCCTATGTAATCTTAGAACTAGTATAGCCCACTTATAGTTAAAATTTGGTATTTTAGGGTTTAGCGAGGACGCAGATTTTGATTCCCAGCTTGATCAGTAACTTCACTCTTGGTGAGTGTCCCTGCTTGTTCTATGCTTACTTGGTTAAAGTGCTTTCTTGACTCAATATGTGATAAATTGCAAAACTAGTTTAGATCCATCGAAGTGAGCAGTGTGTACTTTATCGCACTAGCCGTTCGAGTGGTGACTTGCGTGAATCATTTTTCTCATGAATCTGTGAATCAAAATGTAGTTGCGTCGTTGGGTGAATCCCTAGACTCCCGAATCCAACTACGGAAATGTCGCTCGGTGAATCCCTCGACCAATTTCCTGAGGGTATACTCAAGTATACTGCTCCCAATTTTCTAAGGGTATATCTCGAGTATACTGCTTCCTTAGTCGGCGTTCGGGCCCGGGACAGGGGTATGAATGGTGACGGGTTAGGTAACAACATGAGACACTCTACATGGACTATAAGTAGTGAGAGTTGACGGAGGGTCAACTACGATGAATGGTGATCAAGCGAGGAAAATGGCTCCTGAGAGCCCCTGTATCCTACCTTGTGTTGTTATCCGCTTTCCTACTTGTTTACCTTAGACAATATTGATTCCTGCTATTTGTTTATTTAGATGCATGTTTTGGGGCACCACTGAGCTTTAGCTCACCCCACGTTTATTTGTTTTCCTTAACAGGTTCTGGATGTTGAAAGCTTTGAAACTTGCTCATGTTTTTCTGTTTGGAATGTATATGACTACATTTGTGGGCTGTAATGTGTTATTTTGGATAATGTACTTTTTATGTTGGATTGTAAACTTGAAGCTGGAAAATGTGTAAAACTTAATTTGGATGATTGGCTTGATTGTTGTATTTTGTTGTATGAATTTTTACTTAGCCAGGCGATACGATTCTTTACGCAGTTAGTAACGCGTGAGTTTTTTTTTAGTAGCCGTCGATTGGCTACGATAAATTACTGCTATCTCTGAAGTTAATGTGGTTGTAGTGACGGCCTTCTTCGGGAGAATTGTTTTGTAATAGATTAGGTTATTCTTCGAAAGGATTTGGGTTAGAATGCTTGCGTGAGTCCTGGCGAGAGATGGGCAGACGGCCCGCCAACCCTTTGGTTCGCCTTAGGGGGAAGTGGGGTCGCCACAGGTGGTATCAGAGCCCTTATCGAGCTCAAACCGGGAAAAGGTTCTCGGACTGTGGGGATTGGCTTGTTAAGTGTGAAACAAAAATCTATAGTTGGGGATATTAGATATGAAACAAAATAACGGCTGTAATGCGTTATTTTGGATAATGTACTTTTTATGTTGGATTTTCACTTGAAGCTGGAAAATGTGTAAAACTTAATTTGGATGATTGGCTTGATTGTTGTATTTTGTTGTATGAATTTTTACTTAGCCAGGCGATACGATTCTTTTACGCAGTTAGTAACGCGTGAGTTTTTTTTTAGAAGCCGTCGATTGGCTACGATAAATTACTGCTATCTCTGAAGTTAATGTGGTTGTAGTGACGGCCTTCTTCGGGAGAATTGTTTTGTAATAGATTAGGTTATTCTTCGAAAGGATTTGGATTAGAATGCTTGCGTGAGTCCTGGCGAGAGTTGGGCAGACAGCCCGCCAACCCTTTAGTTCGCCTTAGGGGGAAGTGGGGTCGCCACAGGTGGTATCAGAGCCCTTATCGAGCTCAAACCGGGAAAAGGTTCTCGGACTGTGTGGATTGGCTTGTTAAGTGTGAAACAATAGTCTATAGTTGGGGATATTAGATATGAAACAAAATAACGGTTGTAATGCGTTATTTTGGATAATGTACTTTTTATGTTGGATTGTCACTTGAAGCTGGAAAATGTGTAAAACTTAATTTGGATGATTGGCTTGATTGTTGTATTTTGTTGTATGAATTTTTACTTAGCCAGGCGATACGATTCTTTTACGCAGTTAGTAACGCGTGAGTTTTTTTTTAGAAGCCGTCGATTGGCTACGATAAATTACTGCTATCTCTGAAGTTAATGTGGTTGTAGTGACGGCCTTCTTTGGGAGAATTGTTTTGTAATAGATTAGGTTATTCTTCGAAAGGATTTGGGTTAGAATGCTTGCATGAGTCCTGGCGAGAGCTGGGCAGACGGCCCGCCAACCCTTTGGTTCGCCTTAGGGGGAAGTGGGGTCGCCACAATGTGAGGTGGAAGGAATCGAAGAAAGTGGAGTCTACGGTATTGGTTACTTCTGTAACGTTGACGGAGTGTCAACTGTTATTTCGATCAAGTTTCAGTGAAGCAAATGGGAATTTGGCTCCTGAGAGCCACCCGTATCCTTTCTGTCTATGGTGTTTGTTCACTTCTTTATTTGATGCACATATGTGATTAATTGAATATGAAGTTCCATGTTTCTTATTTGCTATTGTTTTGGTACCTCATTGAGCGTAAGCTCACCCCTTTCTGTTCCTTTTGTTTTCCTTACAGGAAAATAAATCCTTTTGGACTGGATTTGATAGTTGGTTGCCGAATTGAGCTAGATGGACATATCTTTTGTATAGCTCATTGATTGAAACCCTAAATGTACTTTTGGGTCCGTTTCTCTTTTGATTTGGCAAACCGTATATGTATCAACTTTTGAATACTTTTGTATGCCACTTTGGATTGTATATGCTTAATTTCAAGATGTACATATATTTGATTGATGCTTGGTTAGATTTTGACGTGTCGGTTACTATTCATGACCGACTCCATTTTCATTTTTTTATTTTGTGATTTTGACTTGTTTTCGCGCGTTTGTATGGTCCGGAACGTATTAAATCGCTCTAAACTGAACCGTTAGTCCTGGCGAGAGTTGGGCAGGCAGTCCGCTAACCCCTTTGGTTCGCCTTAGGGGAAGGTGGGGCTGTCACAAAGGTTGCACCTTATTTTCATTGATGCGAGTGAGTGAGGCCTGGCGAGAGCTGGGCAGGCGGTCCGCTAAAACCTAGGGTAAGCCCAGGGGGAGGTGGGGCCGTCACAGGTGGTATCAGAGCTCCTATTGAGCTCGTGCTGGGAGAGGGTTCTCGAACTGTTGGGATTGACTTGTTAAGTGTGAAACAATTGTCTATTGTTGGGGACCTTAGATATGTATGTTGGGTAGGAATCCCTAATACGGGTGATTTGCTCTTGAGCCTGGCCAGCTTGAGTGGTGAATTATCATATTTTTGGATTCTTGTCCCCGAGCACCAAAGAGTGTTACCTTTACGATAAGTTGAGATCTCGCGTAAAATTAGGATAAGTTTGGATGGCGAAAGCAAAGGCACGGGGAATGCGAATAGTCTGGACTTGAAATATATTGAAGAGATTCGTGGGATTTGGGATCCTTATGATTCACGTGCTTCGAGTTTTGATTAAGTGTAGTGCCTGAGTAATACCCAGGGTTAATGTACCGTAGGATGTGTTAATTGCTATGATATGTATATAAAGAAAGTATGTTATTTTCAAGGTGTTTTGAAAATGCTTTTATTTGCTTATACTTATTTACGAATAAACATATGAATTTACGAATAAATGTATGAATTTCGAGGACGAAATTCTTTTAAGGATGGGAGATTGTGATACCCCAACTTTTAGGATCATCTTTTGTTTAGTCTTAAAGAGGATATTACGGTTTCTTTAGTTTATTTTTAATTTAAAAACATTATTTTGTTTTAAAGAAGAGACTAAAGTTATTTCTTTGGGTTTGATTTAAAACCTTGTTTTATTTTAAAAGACTAGAAACCCTAAACGTCTAATCAAAACCCTAGTTCCACTTGTGACTGACCGTTTTCTCATATTTTAACCGAAACGCTAAATTCAATTTATGAAATTGTAAAACCCCTCACGTTTTCCTTAAAAATGCCCTTTTATTTGGAAATTAATCATTTATAATAGCCCTACTACTCCATCACCCCACAATAAGTGTGTGACAGCCCCACCTTCCCCTAAGACGAACCAAAGGGGTTAGCGGACTGCCTGCCCAGCTCTCGCCAGGACTAACGGAACAGTTCAATGCGATCTAAAACGTTCCGGAACATACAAGCGCGCTTAAACAAGTTAAAATCACAAAATAAAAAAAAATGAAAATCGGAGCCGGCCATGGATAGTACCGGCCACACATCACGCAAACAAACACATCTTGTAATTCAACATTTACATACCAAAATGGCATACAAAATCATCTCATAAGTTTATACATGTACGGTTGCAAATTACAATTCAACGATGGGGTTGGATCAAAATGAGTTTAGGGTTTTGCCCAAAAGGAGCTATTCAAAATATATATGTACATAAGCTCAACTCGGCAATCCATATTCATCGCCTTTCCAAAAGTACTCAATTTCCTGTAAGGAAAACAAACGGAATAGAGTGAGCTTACGCCCAACGAGATACTATCACTCAAGCAACCAAATTCATATAAGCATACAGCTTTTCATTTCAAATCATCAAAAGTAAACCAAACACCCATTAATAAAGTGGATAAAAGGATACGGACGGCTCTCAAGAGCCACTTTCCTCGCTTACATTCTTGATCGAACCTCATTGACCCTCCGTCAATGTTTAAGAGTAACCAACCGTGGGCTCCACTTTACTTCCATTCCTTCCACTCAACATACCCCTACCGGGCCCGAACTCCAAACAGTAGAAAGTTGGTAATACTTGAGTATACCAGAATCAAGAGTCTCACTACTACAAGATTCCATATAACAGTCCCCATGGCTCGTCAATTTTCACGACCAAGCCCTCGCTGGCTCGATTCAATCGACTACCAATGGGGTTGAGCTCAGTCGTAACAGTAATGGTCATTGGAAACTCGTCCAAACGACACCAAATCCAGTATATCAGGTATCATTTCCATACCACAGTGAAACAGTAAACAGTCGTACATAGTACCAAAAGGAATGAGGGCGATCAAGTACACCCTCACTTTAATCAGTTTCAATGGCAAATAGGCCCTCAAGGCATCAAGTTCAAGTATAGTAAAGCCACATTGTAAACAAGCAAGTGAGTAGTACACTCACCAAGCAAGCAAGTGAAATTTCATCAACTTCCGCTCAAAGAGCGTCTTGGACCACCGTCACGTCCTAAAACATTCAAATAAGCATAATAAGACTCAATTTGCAAGTCATAACCAAATCCACATACCACCAAAATAAGGTTCCACTAGAATGTATAAGCACTAGAGTAAACCAGGGAAATCTGGAAATGGAATTAAGCTCTAATAAAAAAAAATAATTTTTGACATCATTTTGCGGTTTTGGCACCATTGGCACTAAGATTATCGGATAGAGGTTCAAGATACACCGTTTCGAAGCTAACAGATAGGGCTACAATGTTGCAGAAGGTCACTCAGTCCAGTTCACAGTGAAACTAGGTCAATAATGCAGGATACTAAACCAGAACCGCAAAAACAGGTGAACAAACCATATTCTGGTTAACACACTGTAAGTCAGGCTACCTAAGTCCAAATCAAGTGATTCCAAAGCCATTTGAAAGCTAATACATCAGGTTACATTTATTCAGAAGACCTCAACAACCAATTCAGAAGTATTCCCAACCAAAATAACCAATTACAGAAGCAGTTCTCAAGTTCGGGTGAAAACAGGGCAGCAGGGGTATTTATGTCTTTTCACAAGCTACGCTACTCCGATTGGCCTGAAATTTTGTAGGAAACTCTAAAATATTATTCCGTACAACTTTAATGTTTTAACCCAAGGATAATTCGGCCTCTAACTATGATGAAAAGTGCCGGGCAGAATGAGGGGAAATGAAACCCTAACTTTCAAAATTTCTTTCCAAAGCAGAAATTTTCTGCAATTAACCACACTTTACACCTTTTAACTTCCTTCAATATCATTTCCAACCATCATACATGGCCACACAACATTAATCATATGAAAATAGAAAAATCATCAATAATTATAAAACTTCACCAAATTCAACCAAAATCAAGATACAATCCACAAAATTCCCTCTTAGGCTACCACAAATCATGAATTAAACATCATTAGATGGAGGAGAGGGGTTCCTTCACTACTCACCTTAGTAATACAAGAGAGGGAGCAACTAATCACCTTAGCCTTCCAAACAACTCCACTAAACACCTCACAATCACTCACTTAAGGGTTTCTATGGAACAAAAGCAAGATTAAATGGTTGATTTATTGGATTTGAGCAAGAGTAGAGCTAGGAATTTGGAGAGTTTTCCTTTCTTTCTTCCTTGGAGAGAGCCGGCTTCAAGGTGCTTGAAATGGAGATGATTTTGGTAATTTTTTGGTTTATTTGGTCAATTGGTAAAAAGGTGAATAGTAGTCAAAATGTAAGGTTTAATCATATGGTGACACTTGTCACCCTATTTAATGCATGCATATCACTTTGTTTCCTCTCACACCAATCCACTTCGTAACCTCTAATTATCTCTTAGCACCCGATAATTTAAACCCCGTATCCAAAACTTAACCTAGTTGGCCGAATTTATCCGAACTTTCCGCACTAGCGGGTCCCACGTCCGGTATACACTCTTAATTTCTCAAAAATTAACCGATACTAGAAAAATCACCTAAAAACTATATTTACTCATAAAAATTATCGAAAAAATTTTCCTAATAAAGAAAATGCAGAAAACATGCCATTAAAGAGAATAAACCCTAGAAAATGAGAAAATTACGGGTTCTCACAAAGTGCAAATGAACCTAGGAAGTAGGGTTTCACTTTTCGTTTTCAAGTTGGAGTGAATTAGGGTTTTCACGTTTGTTTTTCATAGTGTGACTATCCAGTACAGGGTGGGTATCAAATTTGTTGATTTAGAGTGAGTTTTAGATGATATTAAGAGTATGATTAGAAGTGATAATAATAAGTTAGTGAATTATAAGTTAAAACCCTAGTATACGCGATTTAAGGAAAAATGGCTCGAACCGACGGGTATCTATCACTATCGATTGAACCCACCACTTGACCACCACTTCCTTACCACCACATACCCTTGATATTTTTGCAAAATATCCCCCCTCATCCTCAGCCTTATAACCGAAACATGTGGCCCAAAATGCAAGGAAAAGAAAGAGAAATTTGGATGGCTTTGGTGGTGCCAAGTGTCGGCCACCTATGGCCTTAACCAAACCTTCTTGTCTTGTCTTCTTATATCCCATTTCAGCTCATTTTTCCTCATTTTTTTTTCTGTTTTGGCCGAGCTTAAGAGAGAGAGAGAGAGAGCAAGAGAAACACCTTCAATCCATCTTGAGTTTGAACCATTTGAGTGAAAACAAGAAAAACTAAACTGATTAATCATTAGTTTGGAGCTTGGAAAGCTTAAGGAACCAAATATTTCAAGGAGGGGTGAAGGATCATCCTTGCAAGCTTGTGTCTTGAGGTATAATGGCTGATCAGCCATTTTTTTTCCATTAATCATGATTAAGTTGGGTATTAATGTTGGTATTGTGTTTGTGATGCTTGTTTCAAGTGATTTTGATTATTAGAGGAATGACTTTTGAGTTGGGGTTTCTTGTGGGTTGGTGTTGTATGATGCATATATGTGGTATATGATCTTGTAAAGGTAGTAGTAGTGGTAGTTTCAAGGTCAAAATATGAACTATAGCTTGAAATAACAAAAATTCCAGATTTCTTGAAATCTTAGCTTCAGTTCTGTCCGGTTCTATTTCATCATGTTAGAGGCCGAACTAGGTTTATCACTAAAAATGAAAGTTGTAGAGAATGACATTTTATAGTTACCTACAAAATTTCAGCTCAATCTGAGTAACGTAGCCTGTGAAAAGATGAAAATACCCTGACTGCCCTAGGAGTAAAGTTAGTGGACAGTTTCGACAGTACACCAAGTTGGTTGCGTTTGTTCAGCTGGATACGTACTGAACTAGCTTTTGACCAAAACATGAAAGTTTTAGTACTTTGTCTTAGCTTTTCAACACCTCCAAGAACGTCTTAAGGACTTTGGTAGCTTGAGATATGGCCATTTAAAGGTAGTGCGGTTAACTGGTCTATTAGTTGGAATTTGGTTCTGTGAATTGGGAATTTGACTGGGTTACACTGGAATTTGAGTGATCTTCATGATAATTGTAGCCCTTTTTCTTAGCTTCGAAACAGTATAAGTTGCACCTCAATCCGATAAGCGTAGCCTCGGTTGTGTCCGTTACGCAAAAACACGTCAAATCTGTCTTTTGTTAAACCTCATTTCTGCACTTGTTGTTAGCCTGATTTTGTACTTGTATTACCTTGAGCCTATTGGACGGCTAATGAAATGAAATTATGTTGTGTGTAACTTTGGGTTTGATTGAGGAAAAGAATGAAGCCATAAATGGTTGGAAAATAGGTAAATACAAAGGGCATGCTGCCCAAATTTACGCTCGAGAACAAGGTAGATATGCTTGCAACTTGAGTAAGGTTTGAGAGTGAATACCACTTGAACCATCTAGGATATTTGCACCTTCTTTTATCGAGGTATATAAGATAGAACTTGGCCGACCTTGTACCCTTGGAAAAATGAAATTTATGACTAATAGATATACTTTTCTCCATTTCGTCAACCCAAATGGTATTTCAAAGTATAATTGTTTCCAAGTTTCAAAGTCTTAAGAGCGAGCATGAATTTCTTAGAATTTGATAAGTATCTTGAATATTACTTAAACGAGTTGCATTTACTTGATTTTCTTGAAACGAAACTCCTATGTTTCGAACTCTAGAAAATTTTACATTCGTAAATGATATTTTATCGTAGATTTGGACTCCAACCAAGGAGTTGGACCTGAACGTGTTTTTTGAGAGGCACTAGACTTTTGGTGAGTGCTTTCAAATATCTGGTTGAACTGGACACTTGTTTTAATACTTGATCCATGAAAATACATGATACGAGATTTGTTGATCGGGTAAGGGTGTACTTTATCGCACTTGCCCTAATATGATATCTACTTGTTTATTGTTGGAATTAACTTGATATACTTGTACTTGATTTGTAAGTGTGGAGCGGCAGCATGTACCACACTCTATCCGAGTGGGAGGTGCCTCTCATTCCCGTCTCCATACTTTTTTTTAATTCAGTCGATTGGAGTGTTACCACATCGACTTTTTGGGGACCCCAAACCCCATTGGCTAGTTAATCGAGTCGAGCCGGCAAGGGCTTGGTCGATTGGGTAACGAACCATGGGTCTTTCGTTTTGTCGAGTGGAGTGATATCTCATCGACTAATCGGTATACTCGAGTATTACCACCCGTTTTTATTGAGGATTTTGGGCCCAGTAGGGGGTGTGAATGGTGGACGGAGAGTAGTGTAAGTGGTGCTCTACTGGATTGGTTACTTACTTGAAGGTTGACGGAGTGTCAACTATTACTTGATCAAGCTCTGGTGATGCAAAGGAGAATTTGGCTCCTGAGAGCCATCCGTATCCTTATACTTTGGAGTGATTATTGTTTACTGGATTATTGTTTCTTTTGAAAAACTTCTACACTCGCTCACTTTGAGATTTGCTACTTGAAGTATTATCGCTCATTTTTATGAACTTTTCATGCTCATTACTTTGCTACGTGATACTTGCACTTTTAAATAAGGGTTAACTTGCTATTCGGAACCTCACTGGGCTTTTAGCTCATTCCACGCCATTTGTTTTCCTTACAGGGGGTACGAACGAGGCGTGAGACGTGTACAGACTGGCGTAGTCTAGTTGTTTTGAATTTTGTAATTGTACTCGCGCTAGTCGCTCGATTAGGGTTGAATGTACTGAGAACTTAAATCTTTTGATGTATTTGGGACTGTATGGATGATTGAGATAGAAATGAATGTATTCGTATGTTCCAATCTTGGGAACCGTTATTTCGTTTATTATCAAGGTTGCACCTTATTTTCATTGGTGCGAGTGAGTTAGTCCTGGCGAGAGTTGGGCAGGTGGTCCGCTAAACCCTAGGGTACACCCAGGGAGAGGTGGAGCCGTCACAGGTTAAGCTCATGTGTGAATTGGAATGAAATTTAAGCAAGTAAAGTGGTTGGTTGGACCACTAGTGGACTGTTTTGGTTTCTCTTGATGACTAGACTGCTATGGTCATTCTTAATCATGTTGATGTATCACATTTTGAACTCCAATAGTACTAGGTGACTTAAATCCCTGTATATGAACATTAGAGGACTGATTTGGGTGAATTTGAACCAAAACAAACGAAGATTGCACCAAGAACTAATGTAGTTTTGGTTGAGGATAGGGCTGATCCAGAGTTGGAAAATCAGCCGAATTTTCTGAGCTACTGGTACTGATATAATACGAACTAGAGTATGAATTTGGTACCGTTGGAAATCTGTTTGAGTCTAGTTTCCAACACTGCCAACGGCACTTGATTCCGTGTGAGAACCCGTAACTTTTCCATTTTCTAGGTTTTATTATCTTTAATGGCATGTTTTCTGCATTTTCTTGATTAGGTAAATTTCTAGATAATTTGTATGAGTAAATAGAGGTTTTAGGTGATTTTTCTAGTATCGAATAGGTTTTGAGAAATTAAGAGCGTATTTCGGACGTGGGACCCGTTAGGGTGAAAAGTTCCGTAAAATTCGGCCAACTGGGTTAAGTTTTGGACACTGGGTTTAAATTATCGGGTGCTAAGAGATAATTAGAGGTTACCCAAGTGGATTGGTGAGAGAGGAAACAAAGAGATAGAGATGCACTAATTAGGGTGACAAGTGTCACCATATGATTCAATCTTGCTATAAGACCACTATTCATTCTTTTACCATTTGACCAACTAAACCAATAAAACAAAAATTACCAAAATTCACCCTTATTTCAAGCTCTTGAAGTCGGCTCTCTCCAAGGAAGAAAGAAAGAAAACCTCTCCAAATTCTTAGCTCTACTCTTGCTCAAATCCAAGAACTCAACCATTTAATCTTGCTTTTGTTCCATAGAAACTCTTAAGTGAGTGATTGTGAGGTGTTTTGTGGAGTTGTTTGGAATACTAAAGTGATTAGTTGCTCCCTCTCTTGTGTTGCTAAGGTGAGTAGTGAAGGAACCCCTCTCCTCCATCTAATGAAGTTTAATTCATGATTGGTGGTGGTATAAGATGCAATTTTATGGATTATATCTTGATTTTTGGTTGAATTGGTGAAGTTTTATAATTATTGGTGATATTTCTGTTTTCATATGAATATGATTATGTGGTCATGTATTATGATTGGAAATGATAGTTAAGGAAGCCAGAAGGTGGAAAAAGTGGTTAATTGCAAGCAATTTCTGTTTTGGAAAGAAAATTGGAAAGTTAGGGTTTCTTTGATTTACATTCTGCCTGGCACTGTAGCTCATAATTAAAGGCCGAATTGGCCTTGGGTTAAAACATGAAAGTTGTAGGAAATGATATTTTATAGATGTCTACAAAATTTCAGGTCAATCGGAGCAACGTAGCTTGTGTAAAGAAGGAATTACCCTTGCTGCCCTGTTTCTACCCGAATTTGAGAATTGCTTCTGTATTGGGTTATTTTAGTTGGGAATGATTTGGAATTAGTTGTTGAGGCCTTCTGATGAATTGTATCCCTTTTTCTTAGCTTTCGGATGGCTTTGGAATTACTGGATTTGGACATAGGTAGCCTGATTTATGATGTTTACACCAGAATGCGATTTGTGAATCTGTTTTTGCGGTTCTGGTGTAGTATATTACACTTTTGACCTGGTTACACTCGAAAATGGGCTGAGTGACCTTCTGTAACATTGTAGCCCTATCTCTTAGTTTCCAAACGGTGTCTCTTGTATCTCTATCCGATGATTGTAGTGCCATTGGTACCAAAAACGCAAAATGTTGTCAAAAACTATTTTTTTTGGGTTAACACTTAACTCCATTTCCGGATTTTTCTGGTTTCCTCTAATGCTTATGTATGCTTATGGAACCCTATTTCGGTAGTATTTGGCATTGGTTTATGACTTGTAATCGAGTCTTATTGTGCTTATTGGAATATTTTAGGGCTTGACCTTCCTTTCCGGTCATTTTCCTAGCTAAAATTTGTACTTGAATGACTTTAAGCCTAGTGAACGGCTTTTGGAAATGAGATTATTTTTGTACGAGATGTTGGGACTGATTTGAGGAAATAATGAAGCCATGACGGCTGGAAAAGTAAGCAAAGTTAGGGGAAATGCTGTCCAATTTTCTAGGCCGTTTGGTTCCTTTAAGTTTGAATTGCCTTTTGGTAGAAATGAAGGGCTTTTGGGTTGTTTGAGCCTAGGTCTTCATGTTACCTTTTCATTTCCAAAAATCATGTTTTGTACCCTTGCATTAGTAATTATTTGGCGAGGCATACGACTGGTAGTCGAGTCTCACATGTGCATTTTCTATACTCGATTTTTGACAGTGGAACCTTCAATTGTTTTACTTTGATTATTTTAGGGTTTCTTGGTGATTAAAGCTCTCTTGTGGGCAAAAACTTTTGAGGTATCTGTACTGACACCGGTGAGTGTACCACTCCCCTCACTTGTTGTTTAACTCGGTTTCTGTACATGCAATCTGTGATATGAACGACTGAACTATCTGTTTATTCTGTTTGAGACGAGGGTGTACTTTATCACACTCTTTCTCTTGTCTGTTCATATGCCAATTTTGAGTGCGTATCTAAATCTCCTATCTGTATCTGGTATCTGTATCTGTATCTGTTCTGACGTCGTTTGGAAGCTTGTATCCAACGGCCTTTCTTGGACCTCTGAGCTCAACCCCTGTGGCTAGTTACTCGAGTCGGGCCGACAAGGGTCTGGTCGATTAGATAACGAACCACGGTAGTCTGTTTTGGGATCTTTGGGTATTAAGACCCTTGATTCCGGTATACTCGAGTATTACCATTTCTGATCTGATTGGATTTCGGGCCCGGTGGGGGCATGTGAGGTGGAAGGAATCGGAGAAAGTGGAGTCTACGGTATTGGTTACTCCTTTAGCGTTGACGGAGTGTCAACTATTATTTCGATCAAGCTTCGGTGACGCAAATGGGAATTTGGCTCCTGAGAGCCACCTGTATCCTTCCTATTTGAATCATTGGTTCCTTTACTTTACATCTGGCATGTGTATCTGATTTGTTAAATGTTTGTATGCCATTATTTTACTGCTATATGTCTGGTACCTCATTGAGCGCAAGCTCACCCCTTTCTGTTCCTTTTGTTTTCCTTACAGGAAAATAAATCCTTTTGGACTGGATTTGATAGTTGGTTGCCGAATTGAGCTAGATGGACATATCTTTTGTATAGCTCATTGATTGAAACCCTAAATGTACCTTTGGGTCCGTTTCTCTTTTGATTTGGCAAACCGTACATGTATCAACTTTTGAATACTTTTGTATGCCACTTTGGATTGTATACGCTTAATTTCAAGATGTATACATTTGATTGATGCTTGGTTGGGTTTTGACGTGTCGGTTACTATTCATGGCCGACTCCGTTTTCATTTTCTTTTATTTTGTGATTTTGACTTGTTTACGCGCGTTTGTATGTTCCGGAACGTATTAGATCGCTCTAAGCTGAACCGTTAGTTCTGGCGAGAGTTGGGCAGGCAGTTCGCTAACCCCTTTGGTTCGCCTTAGGGGAAGGTGGGGCTGTCACAGGTGGTATCAGAGCTACTTCGCGTGGTCTCTACGCGGAGTGAGCTTAGGGCCAAGTGGTGTTATGGTCCTGCTTTTAGTGAAGGTGTCTAAAAGGGTTAAGTGCTCTTTGACCATAAGTTATGAACCGGGCATGTTATAAGTGTAAAAATCTTTATCATGAAACTTGAGGAAGATAAATATGTATGTCGGGTAGGAATCTATAATATGGATGATTTACTCTTGGGACCGGCCGGCTCGAGTTGTGAATTATCTTCTTTAGGATTCTTGTGCCCGGCTACTTAATCAATGAGAGCCTAGGTTAGAAAGGACCTAGGCGAACGAGAAAGGCGATTCTATGGAACTTCGTGTGGTCTGTTCGGGTGTGGTTAAGCGTGATCAACTTTGATTAAGATATAGATGGTGTTGTTGTCATAGATTATGGACGGAGCCCTAGAGGGGGAAAATCTCTTTGTGAGTTATTTTTGTACTCGTGACCTAGTCTGTATATAATACTTTCGGATGATCCCGCTACTTTCATGGATCTCTCATATTTGTATCTAATTGACTGCTACTGTGTGACTGGTTCGGTCCAGTTGTGTGTATATATGCTTTTGCTCTGTGTGTACCTCTTGTTAATTGCTTATGCTTATAATTATCTTTAATATTATCTTTGCACCTCGACCCTAGATTGACTTAGATTAATGGAGGGCACACGTAGTGGCTGGGGACGTGGGCGCGGGCGTAGGCAACCCACGCCGGACAGAGGTGCTGGGGAAACCTCATATGGACCAAACCCTGAACCTAGGATTGACCCCAACGTCCAAATAGCTGCTGCTATGCAGCAAATGACTGAATTGCTAGCCCAAGTGGTGCACCAACAGGGTCAAAACCCTAACCCCAACCCTGGGAACCCTGGTAATCACATAAAGGGCGAGGATAGAGCCCTTGAGAGATTTCAGAAGTTCTCCCCACCCAAATTTCTTGGAGGCCCTGATCCTGATGTGGCGGAGAAGTGGCTGGAGAAGATGATCGATATTTTTGCTGCTTTACACTATACCGAAGAGAGACAGGTGACAATTGCTGTCTTTCAACTAGAAGGAGCCGCCCGTTCCTGGTGGAATGTCATTCGAATGAAATGGGAAAGAGAACAAACCCCGAGGACGTGGGCGAACTTTACGAGAGAATTTAACGCCAAGTTTTTCCCTCCTCTAATCCAAGAAAAGAAGGAAGATGAATTCATTCGGTTTCGCCAGGGAACTCAGACCGTAGCCGAGTATGAGAGTCAATTCACTTGGTTGTCTAAGTTTGCGCCCGAACTGATCGTAACCGAACAAAGACGGATAAGGCGTTTTATTCAGGGACTAAATGTTGAGATTCAAAAGGATTTGGCGGTAGCTCAACTTAATACCTTTAGTGATACTGTGGAGAAAGCCCAGCGGGTTGAAAATGCGAGGCTACAAGTTAGAAATTTCCAAACCAAGAAAAGGGGCTTTCCTGGGAGCAGCTCAGAACAAGTGGATAATAGTACAACCCCTAAAGTTCCAAAGGGAAACGGGGAAGTACGGCTACCGGGGGTGACCGATAGTGTTCCACAGGGGGAATTAGTCTCTGCTACTCGTGGTCCTTGTGAATATTGCGGAGGGCCAAATCATACGGAAGCAAATTGCTGGAAGAAAGAAGGGAAATGCTTGCGCTGTGGAAGCGCCGAACATCGGATTGCTAACTGTCCAGCTCACCTGCGCGAGCGGAGAGGGACTCTGCCACCAACCAAGACCAATTCTCAGCAACCAGCCAAGATCAACCCGGGACAGACGAAAGGAGAAGGGACTGGGTCGAAGGCACCAGCTCGGGTATATTCGCTGGAGCAGCATCAGATCCCTGACTCGTCTGAGGACGTAGAAGGTACGATCCGTTGGGTACCTTATGTTTTGATAGATTCTGTTGATAAGAAAAATTTCGAGGGCGAAATTTTTTATGGGGGAGAGAGTGTGAGAACCCGTAACTTTTCCATTTTCTAGGTTTTATTATCTTTAATGGCATGTTTTCTGCATTTTCTTGACTAGGAAAATTTCTAGATAATTTGTATGAGTAAATAGAGATTTTAGGTGATTTTTCTAGTATCGAATAGGTTTTGAGAAATTAAGAGCGTATTTCGGACGTGGGACCCGCTAGGGTGAAAAGTTCGGCAAAATTCGGTCAACTAGGTTAAGTTTTGGACACTGGGTTTAAATTATCGGGTGCTAAGAGATAATTAGAGGTTACCCAAGTGGATTGGTGAGAGAGGAAACAAAGAGATAGAGATGCATTAATTAGGGTGACAAGTGTCACCATATGATTCAATCTTGCTATAAGACCACTATTCATTCTTTTACCATTTGACCAACTAAACCAATAAAACAAAAATTACCAAAATTCACCCTTATTTCAAGCTCTTGAAGTCGGCTCTCTCCAAGGAAGAAAGAAAGAAAACCTCTCCAAATTCTTAGCTCTACTCTTGCTCAAATCCAAGAACTCAACCATTTATTCTTGCTTTTGTTCCATAGAAACTCTTAAGTGAGTGATTGTAAGGTGTTTTGTGGAGTTGTTTGGAATACTAAAGTGATTAGTTGCTCCCTCTCTTGTGTTGCTAAGGTGAGTAGTGAAGGAACCCCTCTCCTCCATCTAATGAAGTTTAATTCATGATTGGTGGTGGTATAAGATGCAATTTTATGGATTATATCTTGATTTTTGGTTGAATTGGTGAAGTTTTATAATTATTGGTGATATTTCTGTTTTCATATGAATATGATTATGTGGTCATGTATGATGATTGGAAATGATAGTTAAGGAAGCTAGAAGGTGGAAAAAGTGGTTAATTGCAAGCAATTTCTGTTTTGGAAAGAAAATTGGAAAGTTAGGGTTTCTTTGATTTACATTCTGCCTGGCACTGTAGCTCATAATTAAAGGCCGAATTGGCCTTGGGTTAAAACATTAAAGTTGTAGGGAATGATATTTTAGAGATGTCTACAAAATTTCAGGTCTATCGGACCAACGTACCTTGTGAAAAGAGGGAATTACCCTTGCTGCCCTGTTTCTACCCGAATTTGAGAATTGCTTCTGTAATGGGTTATTTTGGTTGGGAATGATTTGGAATTAGTTATTGAGGCCTTCTTAAGAATTGTATCCCTGTTTCTTAGCTTTCGGATGGCTTTGGAATTACTGGATTTGGACATAGGTAGCCTGATTTATGATGTTTACACCAGAATACGATTTGTGAATCTGTTTTTGTGGTTCTGGTGTAGTATATTGCACTTTTGACCTGGTTACACTCGAAACTGGGCTGAGTGACCTTCTGTAACATTGTAGCCCTA
This sequence comes from Coffea arabica, assembly GCF_036785885.1. Classification (NCBI taxonomy): domain Eukaryota; kingdom Viridiplantae; phylum Streptophyta; class Magnoliopsida; order Gentianales; family Rubiaceae; genus Coffea; species Coffea arabica. The sequence goes on from NC_092318.1 coordinate 23,752,183, forward strand.
TCTCTTAGTTTCGAAACGGGGTCTCTTGTACCTCTATCTGATGATTGTAGTGCCATTGGTACCAAAACCGGAAAATGATGTCAAAAACTGTTTTTTTTGGGTTAACACTTAACTCCATTTCCGGATTTTTCTGGTTTCCTCTAATGCTTATGTATGCTTATGGAACCCTATTTCGGTAGTATTTGGCATTGGTTTATGACTTGTAATCGAGTCTTATTGTGCTTATTGGAATATTTTAGGGCTTGACTTTCCTTTCCGGTCATTTTCCTAGCTAAAATTTGTACTTGAATGACTTTAAGCCTAGTGAACGGCTTTTGGAAATGAGATTATTTTTGTACGAGATGTTGGGACTGATTTGAGGAAATAATGAAGCCATGACGGCTGGAAAAGTAAGCAAAGTTAGGGGAAATGCTGTCCAATTTTCTAGGCCGTTTGGTTCCTTTAAGTTTGAATTGCCTTTTGGTAGAAATGAAGGGCTTTTGGGTTGTTTGAGCCTAGGTCTTCATGTTACCTTTTCGTTTCCAAAAATCATGTTTTGTACCCTTGCATTAGTAATTATTTGGCGAGGCATAACTGGTAGTCAAGCCTCACATGTGCATTCTGTATACTCGATTTTTGACAGCGGAACCTTCAATTGTTTTACTTTGATTATTTTAGGGTTTCTTGGTGATTAAAGCTCTCTTGTGGGCAAAAACTTTTGAGGTATCTGTACTGACACCGGTGAGTGTACCACTTCCCTCACTTGTTGTTTAACTCGGTTTCTGTACATGCAATCTGTGATATGAATGACTGAACTATCTGTTTATTCTGTTTGAGACGAGGGTGTACTTTATCACACTCGTTCTCTTGTCTGTTCATATGCCAATTTTGAGTGCGTATCTGAATCTGCTATCTGTATCTGGTATCTGTATCTGTATCTGTTCTGACGTCGTTTGGAAGCTTGTATCCAACGGCCTTTCTGGGACCTCTGAGCTCAACCCCTGTGGCTAGTTACTCGAGTCGGGCCGACAAGGGCCTGGTCGATTAGAAAACGAACCACAATAGTCTGTTTTGGGATCTTTGGGTATTAAGACCCTTGATTCCGGTATACTCGAGTATTACCATTTCTGATCTGATTGGATTTCGGGCCCGGTGGGGGCATGTGAGGTGGAAGGATTCGAAGAAAGTGGAGTCTACGGTATTGGTTACTCCTTTAGCGTTGACGGAATGTCAACTATTATTTCGATCAAGTTTCGGTGACGCAAATGGGAATTTGGCTCCTGAGAGCCACCTGTATCCTTCCTATTTGAATCATTGGTTCCTTTACTTTACATCTGGCATGTGTATCTGATTTGTTAAATGTTTGTATGCCATTATTTTACTGCTATATGTCTGGTACCTCATTGAGCGCAAACTCACCCCTTTCTGTTCCTTTTGTTTTCCTTACAGGAAAATAAATCCTTTTGGACTGGATTTGATAGTTGGTTGCCGAATTGAGCTAGATGGACATATCTTTTGTATAGCTCATTGATTGAAACCCTAAATGTACCTTTGGGTCCGTTTCTCTTTTGATTTGGCAAACCGTACATGTATCAACTTTTGAATACTTTTGTATGCCACTTTGGATTGTATATGCTTAATTTCAAAATGTATATATTTGATTGATGCTTGGTTGGATTTTGACATGTCGATTACTATTCATGGCTGACTCCATTTTCGTTTTCTTTTATTTTGTGATTTTGACTTGTTGCAGGCGGTGAACGACCGCCTCACGAGGTTAGTCCGGGAGGTGAGAGATCGGTCCGGCGGTATTATTAATGAGTGTGGGGCGCTCATCCAGGGAGTGATTGGCGCCAATGCGCCAGGGGGAGTTCCAGGTGACGGAGCTCCAGGTCAGGGAGGCGCCCCTAGCTCTAGCTCTGGGGGGGAGTCGGTTGGCTCCGTTGAGGACTAGATTAGGGTTCTTTGAGCCTTGTTTTGATCCCGTGTGAGGGATACCTAGGAGAGGCTTTTAGTTAGTTGCTTCGTACTTTTGGGACCTAGGTTGTACATTGTATTTTGACAGACCCTCTTTTGGCTTCACGGGAGTACTTTTATCTATATTTGCTTGACTGCTTATGTATGACTGTTTGACACAGTTATGTGTTCTGTGTATAACTGCTCTATGTGTATACATGCCTTATGTGGTGTTTATTTTAGTTCTTCGTTCATGCTTATATGCCTATATTTATATGCACTTTTCATATTATTTTGTCCCTCGACTTAGATTGACGTTAGAGCAATGGAAGGCACTCGTTGTGGACGAGGCCGTGGATGCGGTATTAGGCAACCCACAACTGACGGGGGTACTAGGGATACCACGTCTGAACCAAATCCTGAGCCTAGGGTTGACCCTAGTGTCCAGATAGCTGCTGCTATGCAGCAAATAACTGCCTTGTTAGCCCAAGTAGTGCAACAGCAGGGCCAACCTCCTATCCCGCAACCTGGGAACCCTGGCCATGTAGTAGAAAGTGAAGATTGGGCCCTAGAGAGATTTCAGAAGTTCTCTCCGTCAAAATTTTTGGGCGGGCCAGATCCGGACGTGGCCGAAAAATGGTTAGAGAAAATGATAGATATTTTTGCCGCCCTACACTCTTCAGAGGAGAGACATGTTACTTTCGCTGTCTTCCAATTGGAAGGGGCCACGCGTTCTTGGTGAAACGTGATACGAATGAAGTGGGATAGGGAACAAACACCAAGAACATGGGTAAACTTTATGAGGGACTTCAACGGGAAATACTTTCCCCCTCTAGTTCAGGAAAAGAAGGAGGACGAGTTCATTAGACTTTGTCAGGGGACGCAATCGGTGGCTGAGTATGAGAGCCAGTTTACTCGTTTATCTAAGTTCGCCCCTGAACTCATTCTGACGGAGCAAAGGAGAGTTCGGCGTTTTATTCAGGGGCTCAATGTGGAAATTCAAAAGGATCTGGCAGTAGCCCAGATCAGTACCTTTAGTGACGCCGTGGAGAAAGCTTTGCGCGTTGAAAATGCAAGGCTTCAAGTGAGGAATTTTCAGGTGAAAAAATGAGGATTCTCTGCGAGTAGTTCGACCCAAGGGGATAAAGGGACCCCTCCAAAGTTTGGAAGGGGAGCTGGAGGAGGAAGACTACCGGGAATGACACGTGGGACTCCGCCGAGGGGTGGTCACAATGGACGGGGCCCGCAGAGAAGCGCCTCACAAGAAAGTTCGGCCTCAGTTTCTCGTGGACCCTGTGGATTTTGTGGAAAACCAAACCACACCGAGGACAATTGTTGGAGGAAAGAAAGAAAGTGCTTACACTGCGAGAGTGCAGAGCATCAAATAGCCAACTGTCCGGTGTTACCTCGGAAGATGAGAGTAACCACCCAGTCGTCGAAGGCCAACTCGGGACAGTCCAAGGTGGAAGGGACAAAGCCGAAGATGCCAGCTCGGATATACTCCCTTGAGTAACATCAAGTCCCTGATTCCTCTGGGGTCGTAGAAGGTACGATCCCTATTTTCCATCGTCTAGCTAGAATTTTGATAGACCCTGGTGCTACCCATTCCTTTGTTAACCCCGATTTTATGTGCGGCATTGATATAACACCTGTTAGCTTGCCTTATTATTTAGAAGTAAGTACTCCTACGGGGGACCAATGTTTGATTACAGGATTAATGTATGTGAATTGTGAAATTTGGGTAGGAGAGAGGAAGCTTTTGGGGAATCTTATAAGTTTGGCCATTAAGGGGTACGACGTTATATTGGGTATGGACTGGCTAGCTAAGTACGATGCACAACTTGATTGTAAGAGAAAAGTAGTAGAATTTCGTATACCGGGGGAGGCAACCCTAAGGCTCGATATAAGGGGTAGTTTAGCCTCATCTGCATTGATTTCGGGTATTCGGGCTAGAAAATTACTGTATAGAGGGGCACAAGGGTTCCTAGCTTTTCTTATAAACATGTCCACTGATAAGTTGAGGGTTGAAGATGTGCCTGTTGTAAGTGAATATCCGGATGTGTTTCCTGATGAATTAGTAACTTTACCTCCGGAGAGAGAGATAGAGTTTAAGATTGACCTATTACCGGGGACGTCACCTATCTCTAAGACCCCCTATCGAATGGCACCTGCTGAACTCAAGGAGTTGAAATTGCAGTTGCAAGACCTGTGGGAGCATGGGTTTATTCGTGAGAGTGGATCTCCTTAGGGGGCTCCGGTACTATTTGTTAAGAAGAAGGATGGAACTTTAAGATTGTGTATCGACTATCGGGGATTAAACAATATGACCATTAAGAACAAATACCCACTTCCCCATATCGATGAACTGTTTGACCAGTTGCAAGGCGCGGTGGTCTTTTCAAAGTTAGATCTCCGACAGGGTTACTATCAGTTGCTAATTAAGAAAGAAGATGTACCCAAGACTGCTTTCAATTCTAGATATGGCCATTTTGAATTTGCGGTCATGCCCTTTGGGTTAACCAATGCCCCTGCCGCCTTTATGGATTTGATGCATCGGGTTTTCAAACCCTACCTGGACCGATTTGTGGTCGTGTTTATTGACGACATTTTGGTCTACTCTAAAACCCATGAGGAACATGAGCAGCATTTGAAGTTAGTGCTACAAACCCTGAGAGATCATCAGCTATACACCAAATTTAGTAAGTGTGAATTTTGGTCGGAGAAAATCTCTTTCTTGGGGCATGTGATTTCAAAAGAAGGTATTACAGTGGATCCCGTGAAAGTAGAGACAGTGGCTGAATGGAAGAGGCCAGAAAATCTCACTGAGATTCGCAGTTTCTTAGGGTTGGCTGGGTACTATAGACGCTTTATTAAAAACTTTTCCAAACTAGCCGGCCCTTTAACCGACCTGACGAAGAAAAATGGCCGTTTTGTGTGGGATACTAGGTGTGAAACCAGTTTTAAGGAGTTGAAGCGAAGGTTAACCATGGCTCCTGTTCTGGCCATGCCTAATGGGAAAGACAGTTTCACCGTTTATACCGATGCTTCGAGGGAAGGCTTGGGGTGCGTGTTAATGCAAAACAAGAATGTGATTGCCTTTGCCTCTAGGAAACTAAAAACCCATGAACAAAATTACCCTACCCACGACTTGGAGTTAGCTGCTGTGGTCTTTGCTCTAAAAAAGTGGAGACACTATCTCTACGGGGTTACCTTTGAGGTTTATTCAGACCATAAGAGTCTTAAGTACCTCATCTCCCAAAAAGAGTTAAATATGAGGCAACGCCGGTGGATGGAACTCTTAGAAGATTATGACTGTACGATCAATTACCATCCGGGTAAGGCTAATGTAGTAGCGGACGCCCTAAGTCGGAAGGCTCAAGTAGCAGGGTTGATGGTCAAGGAGTAGGAAATGTTAGGAGCAGCTAGTGAGTGGAACCCTAGATTGGGATGCAAAAAAATAACTTTTGGGAATATTCGGGTAACATCTACTATTCTCAATCGAATTAAAGAAGCCCAAGAGAAGGATCCGATAGTATAAAAGTGGAAGGAAAAGGTAGAAAAGGAAGCATTACCTGATTTCAATTTGGGTCCTGAAGGAATTTTAAGGTATAGGAACCGAGTAGTGGTAGCCAATGATGAAAACCTGAAAAGAGAAATTTTAGAGGAAGCCCATCGATCGAAATACACGATCCATCCTGGTAGTAATAAGATGTACTAAGACTTACGACGGTTGTACTGGTGGGATAAGATGAAGAGGGAGATTGCTCAATATATCCAAACCTGTCTGATTTGCCAGCAAGTCAAGGCTGAACACCAAAAACCCTCTGGACTGTTACAACCTCTTGAGATACCCTAATGGAAGTGGGAAAATATCACGATGGACTTTGTTTCAGGACTGCCAAGAACTCAAAAAGGACATGATGCCGTTTGGGTGATCGTTGATCAGTTGACCAAATCGGCCCATTTCTTACCTGTGAATGTGAAGGATTCCATGGATAAGCTGGCTCGGTTGTACCTGAATGAAATTGTAAGGTTGCATGGGGTCCCAGTGAGTATAGTTTCAGACCGAGATCCTCGTTTTGTATCGAGGTTTTGGCAAAAGTTTCAGGAGAATTTGGGGACCAAAATCAACCTTAGTACCACCTATCACCCCCAGACGGATGGACAGTCAGAGCGAACAATTCAAACCCTCGAGGATATGTTACGGACTTGTATCCTGGATTTTGGGGGTAATTGGGGCCAACATATGACTTTGGTAGAGTTCGCCTACAATAACAGTTTCCATTCGTCCATTCAAATGGCACCATATGAAGCTCTCTACGGACGGAAATGTCATTCGCCCATTTATTGGGATGAAGTAGGGGAAAAGAAAGTTCTAGATCCAACAACCATTCCCTGGATGGAGGATGCACAAGAAAAGGTTATATTGATCCGTCAAAGACTCCAAACAGCTCAAAGCCGACAAAAGAGCTACGCAGATAACCGAAGGAAAGATTTGGAGTTCGAAGTTGGAGACCGTGTTTTCCTTAAGATCACGCCACTACGAAGTGTCACTGCGGGTAGAGGAAAGAAACTTCAACCACGGTTCGTGGGGCCTTACACAATTCTCCAATGAATTGGGAAAGTAGCGTACCGACTTGAGTTGCCGCCAAGTTTATCTCGGATTCAAGACGTTTTCCATGTCTCGATGCTGAAAAAGTACTATCCTGATCCAACCCACATTGTGCGACCAGAAGAGATTGAGTTAGATAAGGCACTCACTTACGAAGAGAGACCGGTACAAGTACTCGATCGAAGGATTAAGGAACTAAGGAATAAACAAATTCCATTAGTGAAGAAATCATGGAATAGAATAGGCAACTTGGGAGTTGGAGGAAGAGATGCGAAAGAAATACCCTGAGCTATTTAGTAACCCAGGTGATCAATTTCGAGGGTGAAATTCTTTAAGGGGAAGAGGGTGTGAGAACCCAGAAAAAAAAAATTTATTTAGGTATTATTTTATTCCGGTGCACCCGTTTTCTTTTATTTTCTTTATTATATTACTTTTATCCACATTTTATCAGTACATATAGTTTTTAAATCATTTTTCTAGTATAAGTTAGTTTGTAAGAAAGTAGGAACGTATTCTGGACGTGGGACCCGCTAGTGCATTAAGTGAGAGAAATTCGACCAATTAGGTGAAATTTTTGCGTAGAGGGATTTATTACGAGGTATTAGGAGATAGTTGGAGGTTACCTAGATGGATTAACCATGGAGGGACAAGAGGATAACTCTAAGCAAAATAAAATGACAAGTGTCCAAGTATGAGTGGAGTAGACTTGCCTAACTTTGCCTAACTTTCTTTAAACTTTACCAAAAGTCCAAATTTGACCAAATCATCTTCACTCCTTCATCTCTCTTGGCCGAAACTCCCTTGGAAGCAAAGGAAGGAAACCTTCAACCTTTCATCTTCAAATCTTTGCTCAAATCTTGAAAACTCATCGATTATTTCTTGAATTAGTCCATAAAATCATCTTGCTAAGGGTGTTTGAAGAACTTGGTGGTGTTGTTTTGGAAGAAAACCTCCTAAGCTACACCCTTTCTTGAAGAACTAAGGTATCTTGCTTGGAACTCCCTTATTGTTTCTAATAGAGGCCAATTGGTGCCTTATAGTAGCTATATACGTGATTTTACGGAAGATTTGGTGGATTGGAGTGAAGCTAGCTAATTTTCTGATTTTTGTGGGTATTTTTCTGTTTTCCTATGATGGATATGATTGAGCTTGAATTGGTGGCTCTAAATGGTGTTAAATAGCTCTCTTATGCGTTAATTGTGGTTAATTGCGGAAAATTTCCGCTTGTGCGGAAAATTTCAGATTTAGGGTTTCTAATTGGGGGTTTTCTATGGTTGATTGTTGAGCTTCTAATTGGCTAAAATTGAGGGGTATTGTGGCCCTAATGAAGTATATTGGATGGCCTATGAATTGTTTGGATGCTTGTGGTTGTGTTGGATGGCTTTTAATGGTTGTCTTATAGGTTGGTAAAGCTGAAATTTTAGGGGAAATGCTGTCCAAGTGTCTAGGGTATTGGATTCCTATGAGTTGGGTTGAGATTTGATAGAAATGAACAATCTTAGGGTTTGTTTCTACTTTTAACCCTAAATGTTATGTATTTCTTATTTCCAAGCTATATTTGGTTCTTGCCTTAATAGTTCCTAGAGAAAAAGGTATTCGACTTGTGTTTGAGTCTTAATTATATTTTCTTGATTATTATAGGGCGTGCCGGTGATCCGAGGCTCACGTCGGGCGAAAACTTGTGAAATTACTTTGTTTGACTTGGTGAGTGTACTACTCACATGTTTGTTATTTCATGGCTTTCTTGTACTTGAATGCTGTGATTTGGACTGGTTGTGATTATTGTTTGGGCTAGGTGAGGTGAGGGTGTACTTTACCACTCTCGTACTCTCTGGTCTCCTTGACTGGTTATTATATTAGGCCTACTTGTTTGTTTATTATATCACTTGAATACTCTTGACTGTACTTGATTTGGTGTCGCTTGGATACCGACCTTTACTGTAACTCTGGACTTTTTCTGTTCACTCTGAGCTCTACCTCATTGGAAGTCAATTGACTCGAGCCAGTAAGGGCTTAGTCGAGGACATTTGACAAGCCATGGGAACTGTATCTGGGAATCTTTGGGTATGAGACCCTTGATTCCGGTATACTCGAGTAATACCAAATCTGTACTGTTTGGTGTTCGGGCCCGGTAAGGGGAAAGTGAGGTGGACGGATAATTGGAGTAAAGAGGAGTCTACGGTCATAATTACCTGGTATACATTGACGGAGGGTCAATGAGATGAGATCAAGTATGGCAAAAGGGGAAAAGGGCTCTTGAGAGCCATCCGTATTCTTTTATTCCTTATACTTGGGTGTTGTCGCTTTTGCTTACTTGATGTACGTATTTGGATTGAATCTTCTTGTGTTTATGTGTTCCTGGTATAGTACGTGATGGTACCTCATTGGGCGAAAGCTCACTCCGTTAATTTTGTTTTCCTTACAGGGAATTATCTTTTGGACTTTTGATTTTGAAGAATGAGTTGAGTAGAGCTAGTCGAGAGATGTTGTATAGCTCCTCAATAGTTGAAACCTTAATTGTACTTGGATTTAAATGCTTCCTTTTGGCTTGTAAACATACAAATGTGGTTTGTAACAGTGTGTGTGTACTTATGTTCAATGTATTATATTTGGCTTGTATATATTCCTTTCAGGAATTGTAAGAAGTTACTTGTATTCGATTGGGTCTTAGCGGATTGTGTCGTGGTAGTCACTATTCACTTTACGTTTTGACTTTTGTTTTTTTTTCCGTTTCTCGATTGCTAGTTTGGTTAAGCGCGCTAATAGACTCCCGAACGACTTGAGTTGATGTTTTACTGTTTTAGTAGTCCTGGCGAGAGCTGGGCAGGCAGTCCGCTAACTCCTTTGGAACGCCTTAGGGGAAGGTGGGGCTGTCACATCTCCCCATGGCCTACTTGACTTCCTTTTGTAGATCGTTCATCTAACACCCTATTGTCCATGGTGGGTGGGACAAAAAGTTCACTTTCTGCACTTTGAAAGGGACTATCGATTCACTTGGTTCCTCAGTCACACTACCAGGTATACCCCTTTTCTGATTTTGGGAGGCTTTTATCTGTGCTTTTGCATTCTCGATTCGTTGGGCTTTCTCAAGGGCCTCCCTAAACGTATTCACTTGAACCGCTGCTAGTGCTTCTTGAATTTCCAGATTCAATCCCTGTATAAATCGTCTTACCCTTCTCGGTTCCGTGGCCACTAATTCGGAAGCAAACTTGGATAGCTTGGTGAACTTCGTTTCATATTCGGCCACACTTAAGGTTCCTTGGTGTAGTCCAATAAACTCATCCTCCCTCCTTTCTTGGACTAAAGGTGGGAAATACTTTTCATTAAATTCTCTTAGGAAGTTAGCCCATGTCCATACAGTTTGTTCTCTTTCCCACTTTGCCTTAATCACGTTCCACCATGCTCGGGCTGGTCCTTCAAATTGAAATACTGCAAAGTTCACTTGCCTTTGTTCGGTATAGTTCAAAGCTGCAAAGATGTTGATCATGGCCTCCAGCCACTGTTCGGCTACATCCGGATCAGACCCTCCAAGGAATTTCGGAGGAGCAAATTTCTGAAACCTCTCAAGAGCCCGATCTTCTCCTATTTCAGGGTTCGGAGGTTGATTCACAGGTATTTGACCTTGTTGGTCCACCAACCTTGCTAAGATGTTTGTCATTTGTTGAATTGCCGTCGCCATTTGGTCCCCGGCTTCAACCCTCGATCCTTGCTCTTGTGCAGCTGTTGTTTCCCTTTCCTCTCTTGGCTCTTGAGCTCATTTATTCCCACGGCCACGTTCACGTCCACGACTACGTCTCCCATCCATATATATGTTTTCCCTCTCTCTTTTCTTTTCTTTTCTCCCCAAAAAAGTAATTTAGTGAATAAACATAGTAAATTGACTAAAGTAACAAATTCTAGCATACCAAATACACAATTAAACATATACACACATAACACACCTTATATCAAGAAGACAGATGATCAAATACACAAAGGCATATCAAATTAGATAGATAATCATATGCACAAATACACCAACTAACGTCATATGTAACAATAATATAAGGGCAAATCAAAAGAAAAGGCGATATCGTCCTAGTTTCAGCTGAATAACCCCGTCCGATCTCTCACGTCACTTACTATCCAAACTAGATATCCATTGACCTCTTGTGCTCATTCTAGCCAGACAAAGCCTGTTCATGTTCCCAAAATGCAAGTCTCAAGTACCTAGTAGCTAGCATCGCCTCAACTCTGGAGTACTCAGGCACGAGAATCCGAAATAAAATAATTCACATCTCGAGCTGGCCAGTCCCTAGAGTAAACTATCTACAATCGAAATTCCCACCTGACGTACCTATCTATGGTCCTCATATGTCATAAGAACATTTAAGGCCTATAACAATTCATAGCTTATGCTCGAACGAGCACTTAATCCTTCATACCTATTCACCGCTCAGTCCAGGCTCACTCCGCGCAGAGACCACGCGAAACAGGCTTTGATACCACCTGTGACAGCCCCATCTCCCCTTAAAGCGAACCAGAGGGTTCGGCGGACCGCCTGCCTAACTCTCGCCGGGACTCAGTCGAACCTCAATCAAATCCAAAATAAAACCACAAGATCAAACGAAATAACAATCCAAAACTTAAAGCGAAACTTATATACATTTCTATCTCAAAAAGAAGTACAAATATCGAATATACAAAGGTTCTCAATTCATCATACATCCAGCCCGTGCCAAGCACTAGGGCGAGAACCATTACAAAACAAAAAAACTAGACTAGGCTAACATACACTAGGCTCTCGTCCTTGCTCGCATCCCCCTGTTAAGGAAAATAAAACTAAAGGGGTGAGCTAAAAGCTCAGTGAGGTTCCGAACACATATTCAACAACAAAGCCAATACATTAACCATCGACAATCAATAATTCAAGAAACATTTACAATGAAAAGCGATAATAACACATACATTAAAAGGATACGGGCTCACAGGGAGCCATTTGTTCGTTCGTTCGTTCGTTCGTTCTCCTGTCATTCCCCTTATTTCTCCAATCATTTGAAAATGTATTTTTGTAAGTAAAACCCTCATTCGATCGTTCATTTCATTCACCCCCTCCTGGACGTTGGTCAGGCTCCACCAATGTGAGAACCCGTAATTTTCCATTTTCTAGGTTTTATTATTTTTCATGGCTTGTTTTCTGCATTTTCGTGAGTAGGAAAAATTTCTAGATATTTTTAAGGAGCAGATATAGTTTTTAGATGATTTTTCTAGTATCGAATAGATTTTGAGAAATTAAGAGCGTATACCGGACGTGGGACCCACTAGTGCGAAAAGTTCGGAAAAATTCGGCCAACTAGGTTAAGTTTTGGATACTGTAATTAATTTACCGGGTGTTAAGAGATAAGTAGAGGATGCTAAGTGGATTGGTATGAGGGAGACAAAAGTTAGGCAAGCATTAAATGAGGTGACAAGTGTCACCATAGGATTGGTTCTTACATAAGACCACTATTCACCTTTTTCTATTTGACCAAATAAATCACAAAATTAACCAAAATTTCACCATTTTCTCTTCTCTTGTGGCCGGCTCTTACTCTCAAGAAAGAAAGAAAGAAAACTCTCCAAGTTGCTTCAATCTTTGCTCCAATCTTCTAAATCAACCATTAGATTTTGTTTTTGCTCCATAGAAACACTTAAGGAAGTGATAGTGAGGTGTTGTGTGGGGTTATTTGGCAAGCTAAGAGGACTACTTGCTCTCTCTCTCTTGTTTCTAAGGTGAGTTGTGAAGAACCACCCTCCTCCCTTTATTGATGCTTAAATCATGATTAGTGGTAGTATGAGATGCAAGTTTATGGATTATTTCTTGATTTGTGATTGAAGTGATGAAGTTTTATTATTTTTGGGGATTTTTCTGTTTTAATATGAACATGATTGTGTGGCTATATATGATGATTGGAAATGGTATATAATGACTCTAGAAGGTGGAAAAAGTGGATAATTGCAACCCATTTCTGGTTTGGAAGAAATTGTAGAAAGTTAGGGTTTTATTGGGAACATTCTGCCCGGTTTTGTAGCTCCTAGATATAGGCCGAATTGGCCTTGTATTAAAACATGAAAGTTGTATGGACTGACATTTTAGAGGTGCCTACAAAATTTCAGGTCAATCGGAGTAGCGTAGAATGAGAAAAGTAGAAATTACCCTTGCTGTCCTGGTTTTACCCGAATGTAAGAATTGCGCCTGTAATTGGTTGTTTTGGCTGGAATTGCTTCGGAATTGGTTGTTGAGGCCTTCTGATGAAATGTAACCCTGTTTCCTAGATTTTTGTTGGTTTTGGAATTTCTGGATTTGGACTTGGATAGCCTAATTTATGATGTTTCCGCTAGAATGTGTTTTGTGAATCTGTTTTACGGTTTTGGTGTAGTATCTTGGATTTTTGACATGGTTGCACTCAAAACTGGGTTGAGTGACCTTCTGTAATGTTGTAGCCCTGTCTTTTAGCTTCGAAACGGTGTATCTTACACCTTCATACGGTAATCGTAGTGCCTTGGGTTCCATTACCGCAAAAAGAGGTCAAAAACTGTTTTTTTCAGGGCAAAGCTAAATCCATTTCCGGATTTTCTGGTTTTCTCTAATGCTTGTATATGCTTATGGAACCCTATTGGGGTCGTATTTGGCATTGGTTTATGACTCGTTATCGAGTCTCATTGTACTTGTTTGCATGTTTTAGGGCGTGACGTTGGTGCACGACGTTCTTTTGACGGAAATGCATGAAACCTCATTTGCAAGCTTGGTGAGTGTACTACTCACTTGTGTGTTACTATATGGCTTTGAATGTGAATTGCTTGAAGTGAATTGAATGTGAATTGATTGAAATGAGAGCGTACTTTATCACTCTCACTTATTGTTTACCATGTTATTGGAATGTTATAGAACATGTTACATGAAATGAAAGTATATGGCTTGGTGTCGTTTGGACGAGTATCCAACGACTACAGTTGTTATCTTTGAGCTCAACCCATTGGTAGTTGATTGAATCGAGCCGGCGAGGGCTTGGTCGTGCCAATTGATGTGCCTTGGGGAAATGTTATATGGAATCTTGTAGTATGAGAGACTCTCAATTCCGGTTTACTCGAGTAATACCAAAGTGCAAGTGTTTGGAGTTCGGGCCCGGTAGGGGTATGTTGGGTGGAAGGAATGGAAGTAAAGTAGAGTCTACGGTTGGTTACTTTTGAATTGACGGAGAGTCAATGAAGTTCAATCAAGAAATGCAAACGAGGGAAAAGGGCTCTTGAGAGCCACCCGTATCCTTTTATCACCACATATGATGTGTGCCTTTGCTTACTTTTAATGTATTGAATGAAAGGCTTGATGCTTAAATGTACTTGGTTGCTTGAGTGATAGTATTCTCACTGGGCAATTAGCTCACCCCGTTCCTTTTGTTTTCCTTACAGGAATCTGACTGCTTTTGGAATGACTTTTGATAATTGGTTGCCGAATGAACTAGATGAATATCTCTTTTGTATAGTTTATGAATTGAAACCCTAAATGTGCCATTGGGCCGTTTTCACTTTTATTTTGGCAACCGTACATGTATTAATTTTGAGTAATTTTCATATGCCATTTTGGCTTGTAAATGCTAAATTTCAAGATGTGAAGGTTTGCTTGATTTTTGGTTGGGTTCTGACGGGTCGGTCACTATTCATGGCCGACCCCGGATTTCATTTTTTTTTATTTTGGGTTATTTTGCCAGTTTGACTTGTTTGCGCACGTTATAAGTTCCAAAACGCAATAGATCGCTCTAAACTGCACCGTTAGTCCTGGCGAGAGCTGGGCAGGCAGTCCGCTAACCCCTTTGGTTCGCCTTAGGGGAAAGTGGGGCTGTCACAACCAACCTACAAGGTAATACTCGAGTATACCAACGTTCACACCCAGGGTCACCATATCGCCCGATCGAGTCCGCTTCTGACTTGAGTCGATCGGTAACGAAGGGTGTCGCGGCCCATTTTTTATAAGAAAAATAAATGGTTTAAAAAAGTGAAATTTTGATTTGAAAATGAATTTTAATTTACGAAGAAAATGACGAGAAATATGGGTCTAAATAGGACTTAAAAATGCGACGATTTGACCCAAAATATAGTTTAAAAAGGGTTTTTGAAATAAAAATCGGAGTCGCCACTTGGCATAGAGTTAAGGTGTACCAAGTCACCTAAGAATGAATTTTCCAAGGAAAAGGTAGAAAGAAACCCCTTTTAAACGACTCCTAGTCTACGTAAACCAACGAAAAAGGTTTGGGAGTCACATTTGACGAAGGGGAATGCAAGGATAAAAATCCAAGGCACCCCTTCGACCTAGCCAAGGCTAGTTGCGCGATTTAGTCAAAGATTTTCTTGTGTTAACCAAAGCATTTATCACATTTGGATGCACTATATGAATGCAAACCCTAAACCTATGAGGGCATCGGGGGGTCAAAATATCTCTTCAAAACTTGAATGGTGCCAATCACATTAATTGTGATGCCCAATAATGACTCTTTGGAGAGGTCACGAATAATGCAAAAATATGAGACTCCAAGAAAAGAAAAGGGATAAAATAATTACGGAAATATACATGTCTTAAGGGAGTGCATCATGTTGGGTACGGGGGACTAATGTTCGTGACTCAATTTTCCCTTTAATAGAGGGAATACGAGCGTGCTAAGGCTAGAAAAGCCAAACTCGTCCATATCCCATATTCGAGGGGTATCCCTAATCTAATCAAACAAATGATTTAATCTAATTCTAATGCTTATATGAAATGCAAGTCTAATGTCATGTTTCATACAAAAGGGGCAAGTAATATACATATAAGGGAAACTAGGGATAAGGGCTATACGTATAAGGGAAATGTCATGCAAAAATGATAAAAGCCCTAAAAAGTGAAAAATATGCATGAGATGAAGTGATTTTATCATACAAGCATGATCTAACGCGCGAAGGGCTCCTAAGGGCCTAGCGTTGGACTAGCCCATATTTCTACTTTCTCACTAGCGTTGGACTAGTGAGAAATCGAACAAAGAAACCACAACTAGCATTGGACTAGCGTGGTATCGAGAAATGAATCACAACTAGCGTTGGACTAGTGTGATAACACGTCACATGTCAATTATAACTAAATTATGTAAAGCTTTAATTAGAAGCATGTAAACACATATACCACATAAGCACATAACACATAATCATAATATCTAGATGCAAGGCCCTAAGAAAGCGGTAACACGTAACACATAGGCATGCAAACACACAAAACAAATAAAGCAAATAAAGCCCTAACTATTACATTCAGGGGAAGCCTACTACAATCTAAGAGGGGGAAATGAAAATAATTAAAATAAATACCTAACTATTACAATTGTGGCATTTCATTGCCTCTCAAATAATTAGAATAATCCCACAAAAATTAAAATAAATGCAATAACCAAAGAAATAAATAAATAAATAAAAATAAAAATAAAACATTCAAAATCATGCAATTACACACACAAGACACATAAGGCACATAGAGTCAAATAAAACAAAAACAAAACAAAGGATAGAGTGTACCTCCCTTGAATTGATACCCTAATGAGGTGAAATCGCTTATTTTTCCTCCAAAATAACAAAAAGGGGTCAAGGCATCACTTTAATCAACGATTAGTAAAAAAAATGGGAAAATTAAAGAAAATTATGCAAACATAAACTCACTTGGTCATAAAACCCTTAAAATTGTGAATTAAGTGCAATTTAAACAAAGCATGGTGACTAATTGAAGCAAGCAAGCAATGAAGTTGCAAAAATTAAAGCTGCCAAGGACCAAATTGATGAAGTTATTCAATTGATTGGGTCCTAGTTGAATTATCCCAGAAATAAGGGACTAGACTGCAGTTCTTAGAACATTTTCATGCAAGTTTTCATGCAAAACTACGAAGAATGCTTCTTTTATCATTGCTGGTTTCTGTAATTTTCACTACTATGATCTTCATATCAGAACGCAAGTGACAAAATCCCAACAACAACAATCTTTTGGACTCAAAACAATACTTCACGCATCTTATCATCAAAACTCAACTATATACTATGCATCCCCCAAAGATTTTCTTATCCAGATCATGCACAGAAAGAAACCTAAGGACACGCCCTTCTGCAAATTCTGGGTTCATGCAACTTTCACAAGATATCAGATAATTCATGCAAACGTCCATAGCTTTCTTCTGTTGCAAATTGTAGCTTATCGAAACGCAACCAAAGTAACTTAAAGCTCTGGCAGAACATCAAAACAAATGCACAAGATAAGAACCTAAAATTCCAACCATGATCTTGCAATCAAGAACAAACAAAAGAAGACTCAACATTCACGGCAAACATCTCTCCAGATTCTCGGATGGAGGCAAACGGGCAACTTTTCTTCACACACTTGGAGAAATGGAAACTGATATGATGACACAATTACAGACCAAATGATAAACTTCAATGCTGACAAATGCAAATGAGTGTGGGGCTCGTGAATTGCTGTATAACAGCTTTAGGAAATGCGGACTTCACGAGCTGCGAACCATGGTGCAGCATCTTGACAAAAATGGTTCCAGCTAATCATGGAACTCACGGTTTCATGCAACAAGAGAGGAGACCTTGAGACACGAGGGACAGACTTATGACATCACAAGCAAAATACAAACAAAGAGAACAATATGGACAGAAATGTGGACATGTAAATAACCAACAAAGAAACGGAAAAATACATCAACAAGTGCAAGTGCGACCAGCAAACTTTTTTTTTTTTTTTGTTTTATGCGTTCTGGGCATGAATCACACCCATCAAAAGAATCTCAGCATCCAATATACAAACAGACCCAAAGGAACAATCTGACCAAAATAGAAAATGAATACCAAATGCATGGTTAATATTCAGGTCCCTCCCAGTTTAAAAAAAATGCATTCACAAGAAAGCAATCTTCTTCACTGGCTTGTTGTTATAATTTTTCTTCCAAGTGAACTGATAGCATGCGATAAATTTAACCAGGAAAACAATCCCAAATATTCATCCAGCTTCCTAAACCTATCTCCAAAATGTAACACTGAGCACACAACGTGGGAAAAAAAAAACTGAGCAGAGGAGGAATTCATTAGACCTCAGATTCACTCTTTATATTCAAAGCTAAAGACTTTTTCAGACGCATTTTAACACCCGACGTTGTTCATGGTATTTCACTCGAGTATAGACAACAAAACAAACAGGTCAAGTGAGTAACTGCTGCAGTAAAACAAAGAAAAAGAAACCGACATGCCCGAACTGCTGCAACAAGTCGAAAGATTCAATCTTGTTGCAGCAAACTCTTAATCTTAGGACCCAAGAACGAAAGGCCATACTCACAAAAGGAACCTCAATATCAGTCATCAAAAATACCAAAGAAACTTGTGATTCTCATAGTTTAGAAGCTGTCTATAAGAAAAGGCAAAACTTACAGCGTCCTTTTTGGTGATGGTCGACAGCAAGCGGCAACGGTGGTTGATTCCGGTAGGTAGCGGCGGTCTCAGATGACACCAGATTCTTCTCCTCTCAACTTCACTCCCAGTTCTTCTTTTCTTTTCTTTTCTTTTTTTTTTTTGTTCCTGCCTTTCCTCTCTCAATCTCGCTTCCATCTCAGCCAGAAAACCCTCTTTTTTTTTGGCCGCCGTTTCTTTTTCTTTTCTGCTATTTTCCTCAGCTATTCGCTCATTCGTTGCTGTTTTCGTTTCTTCTTGTTCAGCCGCCGCCCCCTTTTCTTTTCTTCCCCTTGCTGCCTTTTCCCAGTTTTCTCTTTCTTTTACCGTCCAGACTCCCCAATCTTACTCTCTGATTTTTCCAGCCGTCATACCCTCACCCCTTTAAACCCTCTCATATCTCTCCTTTATATAGACATCCGAAATCCCCCCGTAACCTAAGACCAAGGGGTAAGATTTGGAGCTGCATTTTGGCTCTTCCTATCAAGACCATCAGATGGCATTTGATTTTTGTACCTTTTATGTTGTTGAATCAAAGCCAGGTGATCATGTACTGGCTTGATCCAACGGAGCAACAAAAATCAATGAAAAATAGGATGTCCTTCCGTGCATGATTTCTGCTTGAAATGTGATACCGATAAAGGGCCAGGATCCTGTACAGCTCCGGGCGCATGAGCTTGGTTTTCTCTCTCTCTCTTTTCTCTCTTTTTTTTTTTTTTTTAGTTAAGTAAACAATAAACTTGCATAAAACAAAATCTAACAGAGATAAGGCATATTTTTGTGACCATTTTCCGGCAACTCTTAACACTAAAAAACCTTAAAATATAATTAAACGACTAAATGATTAAAAATGAATATAAAAAATAAAATAAAAATAATAACAATCTAAAATGCTATAAAAATGCTATAAGGTGCCTTAAAACAAAAATTATGAGATTAATAAATAAAATAGATAATAATTATTACTAAAAACAACAATAAAATAAATAAGTTAAAAAATTTGGTGTCTACAAAGGGCAGGGCCCAGTTCAGCCAAAAGGCTTACATCATGCACAACTATTGTATCAATCATTAAATCGTTGAAAATTTCATGTTTCATTTAGGTCGAGCGCGATAAAGTACACGCTCGCCTAGAAAATTCATTTTGGAAATCATTAGAAACACTTAACACATTATCAAACAATAACAACAAGTCATGAAGTCAAGGAGAATATAACAAACAAGGACCACTCACCTATGTACGCAAAACAACGTGCAAAATATTCTTCCGGATATTATCCTTAGTCACCGAGAAAACCTAAGATTAAATGAGAAAGAATATTACAGCTCATCTAGCACAAACAATTAGGTAAAATCAAAGAAACTCAACAATTGATGAGTAGAACGTATAAAAAGACTTTAAAATGAAACGAAGACATTTGGACCCGTGGACAAGAATAATTAGGGTTTTGTAGACCAAACGTAAAATCAAACTAAAGACAAGTCGGAATCCAACTAGATAGGCTAAGAAATACTGTTTTCAGAATCGTTTATATGGATCAAAATCAGCTCATATTCAAGTAGATATTATACACTAAAGGTCTTAATGAAATTCATGAAAAAAAAGAGGTCAAAATACCCAGGAAAACCCTAAACCACTCCTCTTTATTTGGGTAAGAGTAAGTACACATTTGGAGTTTCCAATTGAAGAAGGATCATGTTTTAAGATGGAAAACGGTCATAGTATTTGCCAAACGAAAAATATACAAGTTCAAATAGAAACTTAGCCCTCGAGCGAAAATTTGGGCAGCACGCTCTTTGTATTTACCTATTTCCCAACCATTTATGGCTTCATTGTTTTCCTCAATCAATCCCAACATTACACACAACATAAATAGCCACTCAATAGGCTCAATGTCATATGATTACCAAATCAAGCTAGGACATGTGCGGAAATGACGTTTAGGTTGGAAACAAAAGGCAAATTTTCTGTTGCTTAACGGAACTAACATGACTGAAGCGACACTAGTCGGATTGAGGTGAAATTTATACCGTTTCGAAGCTAAGAGAAAGGGCTACAATGTTGAAGAAGGCCACTCAGTCCAGTTTGCAATGTATCTAGGTCAAATTTACCAAAACAATCCCAGATTTTCCAGTTCGCAGTTCAACTAGCAGTCCTGATTCATTCAATCATATCTCAGAACATACAACTCCAATTCAAGTGATTTCAAAACCATATGAAAGCCAAGATACGAGGCTATATTTCTTAAGGAGACATCAACAACAAAATCAGTAGTATTCCTGGTCAAACTAACCAATTACAGAAGCGGATTATCAGTTTCGGACAGAAACAGGGCAGCAGGAGTCTTTCGGTCTTTTCACAGGCTACGTTGCTCCGATTGGGTTGAAATTTTGTAGGAAACTATAAAACATCATTCTGTACAATGTTTATGTTTTAACCCAAGGTTAATTCAGCTTCTAACTAGGAGAAACAGTACCAGGCAGAATGGGGTTAATTGAAACCCTAATTCCGAAATTTCCTTTCAAAGCGGAAATTTTCCGCAAATAACCACAATTTACGCACCCCAGCTTCATTCTAGATCATTCCCAACCATCATCCATGGCCAATCAATATTAAACATATAAAAATAGAAAAATCATGAATAAATAGAAAAATTCACCAATCTCAACCAAAATCATGAAATAGCTCACAAAATCACCTCTTAGACTACCACAAGCCACTAATTAAACATCATTAGATAGAAAAGAGAGGTTCCTTAGCTTCTCACCTTATCATCCAAAGAAAGGAGACAACTTAGCACCTTAGTCTTCCAAACCACTTCACTAATCACCTCACAATCACTAAACTAAGGGTTTTTATGGAGAAACTTCAAGATTAATCGGTTGGTTTGTTGGATTGAGCAAGATTGGAGCAAGAAATTTGGAGAGGTTTTCCTTTCTTTTCCCTTGAAGATGGCCGGCCACAAGAAGCTTGAAATGAAGATGATTTTTGGTCAATTTTTGGCTTATTTGGTACAATGGTGAATAGTGGTCAAATGTAAGAATGCATCTCCAAGTGACACTTGTCACTCCAATTAATGCATGGCTATCCTTTTGTCCCTCTCACATCAACTCATTTAGTAACCTCTTGTTATCTCTTAACACCTGCTAAAATAAACCCGGTATCCAAAACTTAACCTAATTGGCCGAATTTTTTCGAACTTTCCGCACTAGCGGGTCCCACGTCCGATATACACTCTTATTTTCTCAAAAACTAACCGATACTAGAAAAATCATCGAAAAACTATATTTACACAACAAATTACCTAGAAAATTTTCCTAATAAAGAAAATGCAGAATAACATGCAATTAATTAACATAAAACCTAGAAAATAAGAAAATGTACGGGTTCTCACAACATTACTTGAATGTAACTGAATATACTTGAACTGGTGTCGGTTGGACGAGTATCCAACGACCTGTACTGTTATTACTGAGCTCAACCCCATTGGTGGTCGATTGAATCGAGCCGGCAAGGGCTTGGTCGAGAAAATTGACAAGCCATGGGGACTGTTTATATGGAATCATTGAGTATGAGACTCTTGATTCCGGTATACTCGAGTATTACCATTGTGAACTGATTGGATTTCGGGCCCGGTAGGGGTATGTAAGGTGGAAGGAAATTGGAGAATGTGAGGACCCGTACTTTTCTTAATTTCTAGGGTTTTATTTTCTTTTAATTGCACGTTTTTCCATATTTTCTTTATTCGGAAAATTTTAAAAATAGTTTTATGAGCAAAGTTAGTTTTTAAATGATTTTTCTAGTATTGGTTAGTTTTTGAGAAATTAAGAGTGTATACCGGACGTGGGACCCACTAGGGCGTTAAGTGCGGTAAATGTTGTTCATTTGGAGCAGCTTTGTATATATGGATTATATTACATGGTGTTATGAGATAATTAGGGGTTTGGCTAGATCATTAATTCTTGCAAGACAAAAGAAATGAGATAAGCTTGAGATGGACACATGTTGCATTGTGATTGGAGCTTGGCATTTGACTAGTCTTTCTTTACCTTTACTAAACCAATTTTGACCAAAAATTAGCTTCCATTTTCATCCTTTTGGCCGGCCACTCTTGGAGAGAAACAAGAGAAAACTCTTCAACTTTTGCTTCCTTTTCTTGCCCAAATCTCGAAATCCAACCGTTTATTTCTCAAATTCCTCCATAAAACTTACTTGCTAGGAGTGATTGAAGTGCTTGGTGGTTTTTGTTTGAAGGGAAAGACTCTCATCTACCTTGTATCTAGTGTTTGTAAGGTAAGTGGTTAAGAAATTGTTTCCTTGTTGGTTATGAGGTGAAATTAGTAGGTGTGGTAGTTGAAGATGAAATTTTGTGGAGTATTTCATGACTTTTGGTGGTGTTTGATGGATTTTTGATTTTTTGCATAATTTTTCTGTTTTATATGATTCATATGGTGTGGATATGTATGATGATTGGAAATGATATAGAATGAAGCTAGAAGGTGTATTTGGTGGTTAATTGCAAGAAATTTCTGTTTTGGAAGGAAAATTGAAAACTTAGGGTTTCATTGTTCTTCATTCTGCCCGGTTTTTTAGATCATAGTTAGAGGCCGAATTGGCCTTGTCTTAAAACATGAAAGTTGTAGGGAATGATATTTTAGAGGTGCCTACAAAATTTCAGGTCAATCGAAGTAGCGTATCTTGAGAAAAGTCGAAATTACCCTTGCTGCCCTGGTTTTACCCGAATTTGGGAATTGCTTCTGTAATTGGTTGTTTTGGTCAGGAATGCTTCCGAATTGGTTGTTGAGGTCTTCTGATGAAATGTATCCCTGTTTCTTAGATTTCAGCTGGTTTTTGAATTTCTTGATTTGGACTTAGGTAGGTTGACTTATGATGTTTGAACCAGAATGCGTTCTGTGAATCTGTGTTTGCGGTTCTGGTGTAGTATCTTGAATTTTTGACCTAGGTACACTCGAAACTGGGCTGAGTGACCTTCTGAAATATTGTAACCCTATCTCTTAGCTTCGAAACGGTGGGTCTTTCACCTTCATCCGATAATCGTACTGCCATTGGTACCAAAACCGCAAAATGATGCCAAAAACTGTTTTTTTCGGGTTAACGCTTAACTCTAATTCCGGATTTTTCTGGTTTCCTCTAATGCCTATGTATGCTTATGGAACCCTATTTTGGTAGTATTTGGCATTGGTTTATGATTTGTAATCGAGTCTTATTGTGTTTATTTGAATAGTTTAGGGCTTGACTTTCATATCCGGTCATTTCCTAGCTAAATTTTGTACTTGAATGCCATTAAACCTAGTGAACGGCTTTTGGGAATGAAATTATTTTTGTACGAGATGTTGGGACTGATTTGAGGAAATAATGAAGCCATGATGGCTGGAAAATAGGTAAACACAAGGGATATGCTGCCGAAATTTTACTTGAAGGCTAGTTGGATTTACTTGTGATTTGAGCGAAGGGCTTTTGGGTTGTTTGAGCCTAGGTCTTCATGTTACCTTTTCGTTTCCAAAAAAAAATCATGTTTTGCACCCTTGCTTTAGTAATTATTTGGCGAGGCATACGACTGGTAGTCGAGCCTCACATGTGCATTCTATATACTCGATTTTTGAAAGTGGAACCTTCAATTGTTTTCCTTGGATTATTTTAGGGTTTCTTGGTGATTAAAGCTCTCTTTTGGGAGATATCTGTACTGACCCCGGTGAGTGTTCCACTACCTGCTACCCGTTATGTGAAATATCTGAATATCTGAAATACTTGATTTATGACTGTTGGAGCCAAATACTGTTTTGATAAAAGGGAGGCGAGGGTGTACTTTATCACACTCGTTCTCTTGTCTGTTCATATGCCAAATTTTGAATGCGTATCTGAATCTGCTATCTGTATCTGTATCTGTTATCTGTATCTGGATCTATATCTGTTCTGACGTCGTTTGGAAGCTTGTATCCAATGACCTTTCTGGGACCTCTGAGCTCAACACCTGTGGCCAGTTACTCGAGTCGGGCCGGCAAGGGCCTGGTCGATTAGATAACGAACCACGGTAGACTGTTTTGGGATCTTTGGGTATTGAGACCCTTGATTCCGGTATACTCGAGTATTACCAATTCTGATCTGATTGGATTTCGGGCCCGGTGGGGGTATGTGTGGTGGAAGGAGTCGAAGAAAGTGGAGTCTACGGTATTGGTTACTTCTGTAACGTTGACGGGGTGTCAACTGTTATTTCGATCAAGTTTCGGTGAAGCGAATGGGAATTTGGCTCCTGAGAGCCACCCGTATCCTTTCTGTCTATGGTGTTTGTCCACTTCTTTATTTGATGCACATATGTGATTAATTGAATATGAAGTTCCATGTTTCTTACTGCTATATGTCTGGTACCTCATTGAGCGCAAGCTCACCCCTTTCCGTTCCTTTTTGTTTTCCTTACAGGAAAATAAATACTTTTGGACTGGATTTGACAATTGGTTGCCGAATTGAGCTAGTTGGACATATCTTTTGTATAGCTCATTGATTGAAACCCTAAATGTATTTTTGGGTCCGTTTCTCTTTTGAATTTGGCAAACCGTACATGTATCCACTTTTGAGTCACTTTGGTATGCCTCTTTGGGTTGTATATGCTTAATTTCGAGATGTAAATATTTGCTTGACGTTTGGTTGGATTTTGATGGGGCGGTTACTATTCAGAATCGACTCTGTTTTCATTTTTTTTTATTTTGACATTTTGACTTGTTTACGCGCGTTCGTAAGTTTCGGAACGCAATAGATCGCTCTATACCGAACCGTTAGTCCTAGCGAGAGCTGGGCAGGCAGTCCGCTAACCCCTTTGGTTCGCCTTAGGAGAAGGTGGGGCTGTCACAGAGAAAGTGGAGTCTACGGTATTGGTTCCCCCTTAAGCGTTGATGGAGGGTCAACGGGGCAAGATCAAGTACGGCAAGCGAGGAAAAGGGCTCTTGAGAGCCGACCGTATCCTTTTACATATCTTTATTGAAATGGGGTGCTCGTTGACCCACTTATTGAATTTATTTGGATTGAGTACCTTTGTGCTTATATGAACTTTGTTACTTGAGTG
This sequence comes from Coffea arabica, assembly GCF_036785885.1. Classification (NCBI taxonomy): domain Eukaryota; kingdom Viridiplantae; phylum Streptophyta; class Magnoliopsida; order Gentianales; family Rubiaceae; genus Coffea; species Coffea arabica. Next base: position 23,777,281 of record NC_092318.1, read on the forward strand.
ATGGTACCTCATTGGGCGAAAGCTCACTCCATTGCCTTTGTTTTCCTTACAGGGATATGAATACCTTTTGGGGAACTGCGATTTTGAAGCCGAGTTGAGCTAGTTTAATATTCTTTTGTCTAGCTCCTCGATGGTTGAAAAACCTTAAGTGTATTTTGACTTAACCTTTCCTTCTGGGTTGTAAATTTGAAACCATATGTGTATAAACGTGGTTGGCAATGTTCATGTGTTATTTTGGTTTGTAAATGTCAAATTCCAAGGTTTATATGATTTGATGGTGATTGATTGGGTTTCGGGCACTGCTCCTGTGCGGCTCCGTTTTTCATTTTCGTTTTGTAAATTTTGAATCGTTTGAGCGCGCTATTACCTTTCGGAATGTTTTAGATTGTTTATAAACGTCAGAGTAGTCCTGGCGAGTGTTGGGCAGGAAGTCCGCTAACCCCTTTGGTACGCCTTAGGGAAGGTGGGGCTGTCACACTTATTATATGCCCTTGCATTATATTCTACATGTGTTACAACATTTCCCATGCATTACATTTCATTTCCTTTTACTTGAAGTAAAACATTTTCTTGAGTTGGTTTTAAATAATTCACCACTTACATTTTACCAAGTGGCTTTTATTTGTGGTAGGGACTTTATATGAGAGATTAGAGGTGTTAAATAGGCATTGGTACATTTTGAAGGGTTGAAACATCATTAGTCAAAGAATTAAGAGAAGTTTTGGACAAGAAGTGGGCTATGTGGCAAAACCCTAGCCAAGTATTTTGTTAGACCAAAGGTTAGAAGACAATTTAAACTAGACTTGGCCTTTTTTGTTCTTATTGTGGCCGGCCATCTTGAAGCTTGTCAAGGGAGAGAGAGAACTCTATTTTCTTACTTTCTAACCCTAGTTGATCAAGAGTAAAAACCAAAAGAGAAGGATCTTGAGTTAGTTGAGAAACTTTCCTCCAACCCTAGTGTTTGTTTCAAGCTTGAAGCTTTCATTTTGGTGGATTGTTTTGGTGGTTCAAGCTTCTTACAAGAGATGTATATAATCTTTAAATTATAGTTTTATGGTGTTATATCGTGTACTTTAAGTTTTAAAGGCAAACTACATGTTGTTTTGGAAGAGATTTGAGGTTAATCTCTTGAATTAAACAAGTAGTATTTGGGTTAGTTAGTATGCATACCATGTGTTTGATGAAATGTGTAAACTTTGTTCATGGTTGTTTATGAAGTATTAACATGTTTTAGACCTCTTTTTGAGTTAGATTTAACACTTGATATGTTGTTTAAGTGAAAATCATGAGAGGATGAAGGTTAGATAAATATGTGAACTTGTGGACTGTTTTCTTTTCCTTGGCTGACCGGTGTTGGAAGGAGGGGTTTCCCCTTGATTTTTGTGGCTTATTTGCACCTTAATCATGCCTGAGAAACTTGGCTAGACATTGGTTAAGCTCATGTGTGAGTTGGAATGAAATTTAAGCAAGTAAAGTGGTTGGTTGGACCATTAGTGGACTGTTTTGATTTCTCTTGATGACTAGACTGCTATGGTCATTCTTAATCATGATGATGTATTACATTTTGAACTCCAATGGTACTAGGTGACTTAAATCCCTGTATATGGACATTAGATGACTGAGCTATTGGTACTAATAGAATACGAACTAGAGTATGAATTTGGTACTGTTGGAAAGCCCTTTGAGTCTAGTTTCCAACGCCGCCAACGGCACCTGATTCCGACCTTCCTACAGTGAGATATAGCCGTTTTTCCAAAACTGCGCGGGCGCGACTGTTTTACCCGTGAAGAACATTTTGAGCTTGAATGAAACTTTTCTTTGCCCAACTTTCATGCACTTGTTAAACTTGTTTTCTAATGAACTTTTACTGCATTTTGGGCCAAGTTTGCATGATGGATTGAATGGTTTTAACCACTCACTTGGTCTCTTAATGAGCCTACAATTGAGTGGGAAATCAACCTAATTTGTTAACGATTTCACTCGTTGCACTAGGATTGGAAAACGAAGGTGGTTGTAACTGAGATACTTGACATTTGACTACTGCATTGCTTGACAGGTTAGTGTTCCACTACATGCTACATGCTTATGTGAAATATCTGAATACTTGATTTATGACTGTTTGAGCCAAACCTTGTTTTGATAAAAATGGAGGCGAGCGTGTACTTTATCGCACTCGACCTCCCTCACTTTCTACTGAGACTCTGTATACTGTTATTATGAGATGTGATTTCTCTATATGTGATTGTACTTGAGTTGTTTGGGTGATAACCCATCAACTACTGCTACTGTTTAGGTACCCAACCTCATAGGTAAGTTGGTTCTATCAAGCCAGCAAGGGCTTGGTCGAGAAGGCCGATAAACGTTGGGGACTGTTTACTGAACACTGGAAACCGGTATACTCGAGTATTACCTAACTACTATTTATGGAGTGCGGGCCTGATAGGGGGTTGACTGGTGGACGAAGATTGGAGAAAGTGGTGTTCTACGGAGAGTTAACGGACCCCGGTATGATCAAGTTCAAGGGGATTTGGCTTTTGGAATCCACCCGTATCCTTGAATTGAACTGTGATTAAATTGTTATTGTACTATACGGTGTTTACTTGGTTATATTATACCCTTATTTGGCTATGTGCTTACTTGTTTTACTTGGAACCTCACTGAGATTTAGCTCACCCCACTCCCTTTGTTTTCCTTAACAGATCGGGGATGGACTAACGGTCAAGAGCTTTCTTAGCTTTATTTTGCTTTGAACTTGTAACCTTTTGTTTAAGAAGACTTTACTTTTGATTCCTGTAAGTTTGAACTCATAAGCTCGACTTATGTTATGTAATAGTAGTATGGAGTGGTAAGTGTGACACTTAGCTTGACATTTTAAGTTTGGAAAGGTGGTTTGACGTTTATATGCCATTAGGGTTTGTTCGCTTTGATTTGAAGTTATTTCACCAGTTATTTTGAGTTGCTAGTTCTTTGATCGACCGAGCCCCGGCAAGAGTTGGGCAGGCGGTCCGCTGATACCCTAGCGTTCGCCCTAGGGAGAGGTGGGGCTGTCACACTCCGTCATCACCTATGGCCTCTATAGTCCTTTACCTGTACCTAAGGGACCTTGGACCGATATTTCCATGGATTTTGTTTTAGGGTTACCTAGGTCAAAGTGGGATAATGATAGTAACTTTGTTATTGTTGACAGATTTTCAAAAATGGCACATTTTATACCAAGTCACAAAACAGATGATGCGTCTCACATTGCTGAATTATTTTTCAAAGAAATCGTTAGATTGCATGGCATGCCTAGGACAATTGCCTCTGATAGGGATGTCAAATTTTTGAGTTACTTTTGGAAAACTTTGTGGGGAAAATTGGGTACTAAATTGCTCTTCTCAACTACTAGTCTGTGACAGCCCCACTTTCCCCTAAGGCGAACAAAAGGGGTTAGCGGACTGGCTGCCCAACTCTCGCCAGGACTAACGGGACAGTTTGAAACGATCTAGAACGTTCCGGACAAACAAGCGCGCTTAGACAAGTCAATATGACAAAAGAAAAAAAAATGAAAACTGAGTCGGCCATGAATAGTAACCGACACGCCAGAATCCAACCAAGCATCAATCAAACATCTCCAACGTGAAGTTTAGCATATACAATCCAAAGTGGCATACAAAAGTTATTCAAAAGTTTATACATGTACGGTTTGCCAATCAAAAGAGAAAACGGGCCCAAGATACATTTAGGGTTTTTCGTCAATGAGCTATACAAAAGATATGTACAACTAGCTCAATTTGTCAACCAACTATCAAATCCATTCCAAAAGTGTTTATATTCCTGTAAGGAAAACAAAAGGAACAGAGTGAGCTTACGCCCAGTGATGTACTATCACTCAAGCAACAAAGTCCAAATAGGCATAAACGTTCAATCAAGAAGTAAGCCAAAAGCACACATTAACCACATAGATAAAAGGATACGGACGGCTCTCAAGAGCCCCTTTCCTCGCTTGTACACTTGATCGGACTTCATTGACCCTCCGTCAATGTTTGAAAAGTAACCAACCGTAGACTCCACTTACTTCCATTCCTTCCACCCAACATACCCCTACCGGGCCCGAACTCCAACAGTATCAGTTTGGTAATACTCAAGTATACCGGAATCAAGAGTCTCACTACTACAAGATTCCATATAACAGTCCCCTTGGCTCGTCAATTTTCACGACCAATCCCTCGCCGGCTCGATCCAATCGACTACCAATGGGGTTGAGCTCAGTAGTAACAGTAGTGGTCGTTGGATACTCGTCCAAGCGACATCAAATTCATGAACCAATTCAGTATTTCATGTATCATTCAGTCATTGCAGTAAAACAGTAGACAGTCATATGAGATACCAAATGGGTGAGGGCGATCAAGTACACCCTCACGCAATTAAATTCAACGGAGCAAATAAGCCTTCAAGGCATCAAGTTCACATATACCAAAGCCACATTGTAAACAACAAGTGAGTGGTACACTCACCAATCAAGTAAGTGAAATTTCATCAATTTCCGCCCAAAGAGCGTCTTGGACCACCGTCACGTCCTAAAACATTCAAATAAGCAAAATAAGCCTCGATTACACGTCATAAACCAATTCTGCATTTTACCAAAATAGGGCTCCATACGAACGTATAAGCACTAGAGTAAACCAGGGAAATCCGGAAATGGAAATTAAGCTCTAACCAAAAAAAACAGTTTTTGACGTCAGTTTACGGTTTTGGCACCATTGGCACTACGATTATCGGATGGAGGTGCAAGATACACCGTTTTGAAGCTAAGAAATAGGGCTACAATATTGAAGAAGGCCACTCAGTCCAATTCCTAGTGCAACCAGGTCAAAAATGCAATACACTAAACCCGAACCGCAAAAATAGGTGAACAAACCGCATTCTGGTTAAACCCCTATAATTCAGGCTACCCAAATCCAAATCAAGTGATTCCAAAGCCACCTAAAAGCTAAGACATCAGGATACATTGTTTCAGAAGACCTCAACAACCAATTCAGAAGTATTCCCAACTAAAATAACCAATTACAGAAGCAATTCTCAAGTTCGGGTGAAAACAGGGCAGCAGGGGTATTTCGGTCTTTTCACAAGGTACGCTACTCCGATTGGCCTGAAATTTTGTAGGCACCTATAAAATATCATTCCCTACAACTTTCATGTTTTAACCCAAGTCTAATTCGGCCTCTAACCATGATGAACAGTACCAGGCAGAATAAGGGGTAATGAAACCCTAACTTCTTCAATTTCTTTCCAAAACAGAAATTTCCTGCAATTAACCACCAATTACACCTTCTAGCTTCATTTTAGGTCATTCCCAATCATCATACATGGCTACACCATAACAATCACATTAAAACAGAAATCACATGATTAAATAGAAAAATGTCATCAATCTTAACCCAAATCATGAAATAGCACCAATAATCATCACCTCAACTCACATAAGTTGCTAATTAAACATTATTGGAAGGAAAAGAGTAGTCCCTTAGTCACTCACCTTATAAAACAAGAAAGGAAGCAATTCAACACCTTAGCTTTCCAAACAACTTCACCAATCACCCCAAAATCACTAAGTGGAGGGGTTTTATGGAGCAAAACTAAAATTAAACGGTTAAAAGTGAAGATTGAGCAAGCTTGGAGCAAAGAAATTGGAGAGCTTTTCTTCCTTTGTTGCTTGAAGGTGGCTGGCCACAAGAAGCTTGAAAATGAAGAAATTTTGGTCAATTTTGAAGTTATTTTGGTAAAAGGGTAAAAGAATGAATAGTAAGTCAAAAGTAGGAATTAATCTCTAAGTGACACATGTCACTTTCCTTAATTGCTTGCCTAACTTTTTGTCTCTCTCACACCAATCCACTTGGTAACCTCTAAATATCTCATAACACCCGGTAAATTAAACCCAGTATCCAAAACTTAACCTATTAGGCCGAATTTTTCCGAACTTTTCGCACTAGTGTGTCCCACGTCCGGTATACGCTTTTAATTTCTCAAAAACTAACCGATACTAAAAAAAATCATCTAAAAACTATATTGACTCATACAAATTATCTAGAAATTTTTCTAATAAATAAAATGCAGGAAAACATGCCATTAACTAGAATAAAACCTAGAAAATGAGAAAATTTACGGGTTCTCACATAGTCACCCACAAAGGGATGGCCAAACTGAGGTCGTCAATCGCACCTTGTCTACACTCTTACGTGCCATCATTAGGAAAAATATTAGAACTTGAGAAGAGTGCTTACCCCATGTTGAGTTTGCATACAACCGCTCGGTGCATAGTTCTACTCATTTTTCACCATTTGAAATAGTCTATGGTTTTAACCATTAATACTCTATGGTTTTAACCCTTTAATACCACTAGACTTATCACCTTTACCCTCTTTTGAGCAAGTTAACTTAGATGGTGCTAAACGAGCAGATTTTGTGAAGAAACTGCATGAACGGGCCCGCTTAAACATTGAGTGAAGGATGGATCAAGTTGCTCAACGGGTTAACAAGGGACGCCAATGCGTGGTGTTTGAGCCTGGTGATTGGGTGTGGTTGCATCTACGCAAAGAGAGGTTCCCTGTCCAAAGGCGCAATAAACTACACCCATGAGGAGACGGACCATACTAATACAAATGTCGCCAATCTTGTAACGACACCCGAAAGAGATTAGACTCAGGATCGACAAGAGGATACCAAACTTGAAGCGGATGACCTCAACCTATTAATCACGTGGTTAACGAACCTTGGTATAATGGTAGTAGACGCCACAATCTAGTGCGATTCTAGATTGATAAGTGACGAACACCTAGAGAAATTCTAAGGTATTCAAGAAGCCTTGGAGAAACCAAGAAAACTCTCAAAATTTATTGTATTCTTCCATCCATAAAACATGACCCAAGGTAGGCTATTTATAGCCATACAAGTAGAAAACCTAAAGTGAAATGGAAAGGCTAAAACATGACTAAGGTTCCTTCATTTTAGGACCTTAGGTTCAGCTCCTTCATTTTAGCAAGCTGGCCGAATTTATTCCACAAATAAAATGACTAAACAAGACTCCAAGCTAACTAATGAAACGGCTAACACCAAGCTTGAACTAGAGAAGGGTCACTCGTGGTCCTCTTGGATTCGAACAACATGGACAACCTTCATTCCTTCATGCTCAAGTCCCTCAATGACCTTGGGGACAATTTCTTGGCTTTGCACCTCACGAACAAGCCCTTGGAGTTCCTCTCGCATCTTCTTAGCTCGTGCTCGTGTCACGGGTCCTAGAGGAACTCGAATTGTACTCATTGGTTTCTCTTGGTTCGTATCATCCCCTTCCTCTTGAAAAGGATTTGTCCTCAAATCAGTTTCGTCGTCTGCAAGAAAAGGAGATAGATTAGAGACATTGAATGTAGCGCACACATTGTACTCACTGGGAAGATCCAGCTTGTAAGCATTGTCATTGATGCGCTTGATGAATTGAAATGGTCCGTCTCCTCGTGGGAGTAGTTTATTGCTCGTTTGGATAGGGAACCTCTCTTTGCGTAGATGCAACCACACCTAATCACCAGGCTCAAACACCACGCATTGGCGTCCCTTGTTAACCCATTGAGCAACTTGATCCATCCTTCGCTAAATGTTTAAGCGGGCATGTTCATGCAGTTTCTTCATAAAATCTGCTCGTTTAGCACCATCTAAGTTAACTCGCTCAGAAGAGGGTAAAGGTGATAAGTCTAGTGGTGTTAAAGGGTTAAAACCATATACTATTTCAAATGGTGAAAAATGAGTAGAACTATGCACCATGCGGTTGTATGCAAACTCAACATGCGGTAAGCACTCTTCCCAAGTTCTAATGATGGCACGTAAGAGTGTAGATAAGGTGCGATTGACGACCTCAGTTTGGCCATCCGTTTGTGGGTGACTAGTAGTAGAAAAGAGCAATTTAGTACCCAGTTTTTCCCACAAATTTTTTCAAAAGTAACTCAAAAATTTGACATCCCTATCAAAGACAATTTTCCTAGGCATGCCATGCAATCTAATGAATTTTTTGAAAAACAATTCAGCAATGTGAGACCCATCAACTGTTTTGTGACATGGTATAAAATGTACCATTTTTGAAAATCTATCAACAATAACAAAGATGCTATCATTACCCCTCTTTGACCTAGGTAACCCCAAAACAAAATCCATGGAAATATTGGTCCAAGGTTCCTTAGGTACAGGTAAAGGACTATAGAGGCCATAGGGTTGAAGTTTAGACTTAGTTTTGTGGCAAGTGATGCACTTATCCACCATTCATTCCATATCTCGCTTCATCTTTGGCCAAATGAAAGTGTTCTTGAAGGATAGCTAAAGTTTTGGCCAAGCCGAAATGTCCCATCAAGCCACCTTCGTGTGCTTCCCTAACAAGTAAAGAGCGAATAGAGAAGTTAGGTATACACAGTCGATTGAGATGGAAGAGAAATCCATCAAGGATGTAGAATTTACCTTGAGTTGTTGAACCACAAGAATCATAAATACCTGAGAAATCCAGGTCATTGGAGTATAACTCTTTAACTAACTCAAACCCTAATAACCTTGCATCAAGTTGAGTTAGCAACAAGTAATGACGTGATAATGTATCAGCAACAACATTAGTTTACCCAGCTTTGTATTTAATCGCATAAGGGAATGTTTCAATAAATGCAATCCACCTAACACGACGCTTATTCAACTTGTGTTGTGACTTAATGTGCTTAAGCGATTCATGGTCAGCGTGTATAACAAATTCCCTTGGTCTCAAATAATGTTGCCAAGTCTCTAATGCACGAATTAAAGAGTACAACTCTTTATCATAAGTAGAGTAATTCAAGCTTGCCTTCTTGCATTAAGATAGCTCCAATACCCACCCCAGATGCATCACACTCTATTTCAAACATCTTGTCAAAACATGGTAATGCAAGTAGTGGTGCGTGTGTGAGTTGGTGTTTAAGCATTTGAAATGCATGTTCTTGAGCATCACCCCACACAAATTTCTCATTTTTCTTAATTACAATAGTTAAAGGTGCAGCAATGGTGCTAAAATCTTTGACAAATCGTCTATAAAAACTGGCGAGACCATGAAAGCTGCATACCTCACCCACTGTGCTCGGAGTAGGCCATTCTCGAATGGTTTTGACTTTCTCCTCGTCCACCTTGATTCCCTGTTTACTCACAACAAAGCCTAGGAAGACAAGTTGATCAGTACAAAAAGAGCACTTCTTAAGGTTAGCATAGAGCTTTTCCCTTCGAAGTACATCAAGAACAAGCTTAACATGCTCAACATGTTCATCTAGACTCCTACTATAAATCAAGATGTCATCCAAGTACACTACTACAAATTTGCCTAGGAATGGATGAAGTACATGGTTCATGTGACGCCCCCACTAGAATATGGATTGTACCGAGCTTGATCATGGTTCAAATACAGGGGCTCTCAGGAGCCATTTCTCCACGAGCTTGATCAAAATTTTCTGTAGTCGACCCTTCGTCAACTTTCACTACTTAAGGTCCATGTAGATCTTTTTATTTTTCTTAACTCCGGCCACCAATCATACCCCTTTACCGGGCCCGAACGCCAAACACGAGAGTGGTAATACTTGAGTATACCTTAGGGACTGGTCGAGGAATTCATCCAACTACGTTACGTCCAACACGAGATTAGGGACTAGTCGAGGAATTCATCCAACGACGTTACGTCCAACACGAAATTAGGGACTAGTCGAGGAATTCATCCAACGACGTTACGTCCAACACGAAATTACCAGGTCAGGGTAAGAGTCCTTTCCACCCTTAAGGTGTAGTACACTCCCCTGCCTAGTGATTAACAAGTGCAAGCAAGTATTCATGAAAACATTTCAAGCAAGTCACCACTCGAACGGCTAGTGCGATAAAGTACACACTGCTCACTTCGATGGATCAGAGACCATTTTTTTTCCCAAATATCACATATCAAGTCAAGAAAGCGCTTTAATCAAGTAAGCATAGAACAAGCAGGGACACTCACCAAGAGTGAAGTCACAAGTCAAGCTAGGAATCAAAATCCGCGTCCTCGCTAAATTCTAGAAAACCAAATTCTAGGTTTATAAATATAAAAGATTCCCTAGTATACAAATAGTTTATTTTCTTGAGATAATTCGACAATCCACTTAAGATTAAAACTAGTAAAAGCAGCAAAATATTTCGTATAGTTTCCTTATGTTACTTTTCTTTCTAAAGATGTAACTAGAGCTACTTTACTTGAATAAGTTTGCTTGCCGAACAAGTTTTCCTCTAGAATAGCTAGCCAGGACAATTTTTAAAGAAAGAAAAGGAAATAGAATAAAACCTGGGGTTTTGAAAACTAGTGAAATCCTTTTCTAAAAATGGTAAAGCTAATTTAAGCCAGGAATAATTTTACGAAAAACTTAAAGTTTAGAAGTTAATACGATTATTTCCTAAAAGTAATAAAACTAGTTTAAGCAAAGAAAAGAACTAACTAGTTAGCAAGGTTTTTTTTTTAAAAAATCCCGACACTGGAATTTCTAACATTATCGTGCTACATTAACCTTTGTAGTTCAGTACTAGACCAAATATATTCACGTAGCTTGATTTAAAAATACTCAAGTTCATAGGATCAAAACGGACTTCATGATTCCGATTCACATGCACATTATATCTCAGTTGACCACTACAGCAAAATTATTTTTTTTCAAATAGCAATCTCACTAAGACTTTGTCAATCATTAGCCCTAGATCTCAATAAATCCGTTTTAAATCAGAATTTGAACAAAATAAGTCCAAGGCATCCAACACAATCCCATCAAGATTCCCATTTTTGTAAAATATATATATCCAAACGACCAAGGCTTCATCAATCATTAGCTCTTGGTATCCAACAATTATTTCTTACAACAATTTAGCCAAAATTTCAAATGTTTAAAATCACTAACATGTATTTGAAACCAAGGATAAGATTTGCAAACAACCTCAGTATCCAAGATTGCCACCAATAATCTCATTACACGTATACAAATGCAGATTAAACATTTTCCAGCAATTTATATTCCAAGGTATCTGTTCCAATGCCAAGAATTTTCATCTCAACATTTTGGCCATAGAGATTAAATGGTCACCCCAACTTTCACATGCATGACCCTCTTAAAAAGTTCTAGAGTGAAATCAACAAGTGTGGAATATTTTACAGCTTGTCAAGCTTTAAATGCAACAATTTGGAATCCCAAGTTTCCTAAAGAAAACTGGAAAAATTCTTTCTCCCTTCCTCGGATAAATTGAAACATTTCCAGCAGCTATGTGTCAACAATTTTTGGCCAAATTTGCCAACAATTCAAATGGTTTACTACTGAATGTCATACAAGACTTAAAAAAACATTTTCCAGGCGTTTCCATCCATTATACTCCAAGAAAATTTCCAGAAACAAACTGCAAAATTTCCAGCTCAACCTCTCGGCTACTAACAAATTTTCCAGCAGCCAAATGGTCCTAAATCCAAACTTTCCTCGTTTAAAATAGGGTATTAGGTACTCAAATTGGACATGCAAACACTTAGCTAGCTAATTAATGTGACAGCCCCACCTTCCCCTAAGACGTACCAAAGGAGTTAGCGGACTGCCTGCCCAGCTCTCGCCAGGACTACTAGAACGGTAAAACACCAACTCAAGTCGCTCGGGAATCTATTAGTGCGCTTAACCAAACCAACAATCGAGAAATGGAAAAACAAAAGTCAAAACATAAAATGAATAGTGACTGCCACATCACGATCCGCCAGACCCAATCAAATGCAAATAACTTTTTACAATCCCTGAAAGGAATATATATACAAACCAAGTATAATACATGGAACATGAATACACACACACTGTTACAAACCACATTGGTATGATTACAAGCCAAAAGGAAGCATTTAAATCCAAGTACAATTAAGGTTCCAACTATTGAGGAGCTATACAACATCTCTCGACTAGCTCTACTCAACTCATTCTTCAAAATCAAAAGTCCAAAAGATAATTCCCTGTAAGGAAAACAAAAATTAACGGAGTGAGCTTTCGCCCAATGAGGTACCATCACGAAAATATACCAGGATCACATAAACACAAGAATATGCAGTCCAAATACGCACGTCAAGGAAGTAAAAGCAACAACACCCAAGTGTAGGGAATAAAAGGATACGGATGGCTCTCAAGAGCACTTTTCCGCTTTTGCCATACTTGATCTCATCTCATTGACTCTCCGTCAATGTATACCAAGTAATCAGGACCGTAGACTCCTCTTTACACCAATTATCCGTCCACCTCACTTTCCCCTTACCGGGCCCGAACACCAAATAGTACAGAATTGGTATTACTCGAGTATACCGGAATCAAGGGTCTCATACCCAAAGATTCCCAATTACAGTCCCCATGGCTTGTCAAATGTCCCCGACCAAGTCCTTACTGGCTCGAGTCCATTGACTTCCAATGAGGTAAAGCTCAGAGTGAACAGTAAAGGTCCAGAGTTATAGTAAAGGTTGGTATCCAAGCGACACCAAATCACGTACAGTCAAGAGTATTCAAGTAATATCATAAACAGTCAAGTAAGCCTAATATAATAACCAGTCAAGGAGGCCAGAGAGTACGAGAGTGGTAAAGTACACCCTCGCCTCACCTAGCTCAAACAATCATCACAACTAGTCCAAATCACAGAATTCAAGTACAAGAAAGCCACACAAACATATGAGTAGTACACTCACCAAGTCAAACAAAGTAATTTCACAAGTTTTCACCCGATGTGAGCCTCGGATCACCGACACGCCCTATAATAATCAAGAAAGTACAATTAACACTCAAACACGAGTCGAATACCTTTTTCTAGGAACTATTAAGGCAAGAACCAAATATAGCTTGGAAATGAAAAATACATAACATTTAGGGTTACGAGTAAAAACAAACCCTAAAACCATTCATTCTATCCAATCTCAACCCAACTCACAAGAATCCAACACCCTAGACACTTCGACAGCATTTCCCAAAAAATTTCAGCTTTTCCAACCTACAAAACAACCATTAAAAGCCATCCAACACAACCACAAGCACCCAAACAATTTATAAGCTATTCAATATAATTCATTAGGGTCACAATACCCCTCAATTATAACCAATTAGAAGCTCAACAATCAACCATAGAAAACCCCCAATTTGAAACCCTAAATCTGAAATTTTCCGCACAAGCGGAAATTTTCCGCAAATAACCATAATTAACGTACAAGAGAGCTATTTAACACCATTTAGAACCATCAATTCAAGCCCAAACATATCCATCATAGGAAAACAGAAATATTCCCACAAAAATCAGAAAATTAGCTAGCTTCGCTCCAATCCACCAAATCTTCCGTAAAATCACGTATATAGCTACTATAAGGCACCAATTGGCCAAAATTAGCAACAAAAGATAAGTTCCAAGCAAGATACCTTAGTTCTTCAAGAAAGGTTGTAGCTTAGGAGGTTTTCTTCCAAAACAACACCACCAAGCTCTTCAAACACCCTTAGCAAGATGATTTTATGGACTAATTCAAGAAATAATCGGTTAGTTCTCAAGATTTGAGCAAGGATTTGAAGATGAAAGGTTGAAGGTTTCTTTCCTTTGCTTCCAAGGGAGTTTCAGCCAAGAGAGATGAAAGAGTGAAGATGATTTGGTCAAATTTGGACTTTTGGTAAAGTTTAAAGAAAGTTAGGCAAAGTTAGGCAAGTTTAATCCAACAACAATTGGACACTTGGCACTTTATTTTTGCTTAGAGTTATCCTCTTATCCCTCCATGGTTAATCCATCTAGGTAACCTCTAATCAACTCCTAACACCTCGTAATTAAATCCCTTTACGCAAAAATTTAACCTAATTGGCCGAATTTCTCTCACTTAATGCACGAGCGGGTCCCACGTCCAATATACATTCTAATTTCTCACGAACTACCTTATACTAGAAAAATGATTTAAAGACTATATTTACTGATAAAATGTTGATAAAAGTAATATAATAAAGAAAAGAAAAGAAAACGGGTGCACCGAAATAAAATAATACCTAAATAAATTTTTTTTTTCTGGGTTCTCGCAATTAACATTTCCAGTTCAAGATTAAATTCGAACAACAGCCATACTCATCAAAATTTTCAGAAATTTTTCCAGCTAGCCTCGGATGATCTTGCATGCAAGCTGATTTCATTTCATTTTTATTTTTCTTGCCTAACCGATCTAACTATCCTCATGCAAGACTTAATCACTTAGTTTTTAGTTGGTTAATCACAATTGTAAGCTCAGATCATTACAATAAAGCAAATTAAAAGCTGCATTTCCTAATCAATTCACGGCAATTTCCATTGCCATCAAACCAGATTTTTCTCATGCCCTTGATTTCATCATCCGAACGCATAAACTCAACATGCAAGTCTTAATCCTCTTATTTTTACTTAGTTAATCACAATTGCATGCTCAGATTGTCAAGAAATAAATGAATTAAATCAGCATTATCTTATTAACTTCTCGGCAAACCCATTTCCTGCGCACATCAGAATTTTCTTTTCCTAAATTACTCATCCGAATGCCTAAACTCAACATGCAAGCCCATCAATCACTGCATCTACTTGAAATCAACGATTCTAAGTCCAGAGTTTACCTCGAACTGAAGCTTACTCACGCGGCACAAAAACTGTCAAATTTTCCTCTCGGCTCGCGCGAAGATTGGAGGTGTTGGTCTGATTTTGGTCGCGGGTGGCAGTTGTGGTGTTGCTGCTGGAACTAATGAAATGGTTGCAGCTGGTGGAGGTGAAGGTGCAGAAAGAACTTATGCACGGCCTCTCCCTTTCTTCCCTCAGGCTCACGGACAGAAACAGAAAAGGTTGCAGCTCGCGATTTTCTTTTTCTTACTCTCGGATGCAGAAGGCAGCTCTCTCTCTCACGGTCAATATTCACGAGGTGAAGTGTTGTGTCTGAGGCGTGGTGGTGGAGTGAAGATGGGTTGTGATTGAGGTGAGCTAGTGGAGAGTTTGTGGTGCGAGGTTGAGGTAGAGTGTTTGTGAGAAGAAGATTGCATTCGGTCGAAGCTGAACTGTTATTGTTTTTAAGGTTTAGCCGAGCTGGAGTTGGTGGTTGCATGGTCAATTTTTGGGATAGTAGAGGGTATTTTAGCCTTTTCACGTTTCCTCCAACTTTCTACTCAAGTTCTCAATTCTAATCAAATCCCAAAGCTTACCCCAAAAATTAAACACCTAATAAAATACTAATCTCGCAAAGATTCAATTATCGAAATTATTACGTCCTAAGTATACTTGGTATACTTGTATCGATTTTATCTAAAATTTATCGATTGCATCTTAATACTAAGGTTCCTATTAACTCTTAACATTATTAACGATTAAATTAGCTATCGGAATTCAAAGAATTTATTTTAAAGCAATAGAATTAATCCAGCTCGAGAAATAGTAATTTAGTATAAGAAAACCGAATAATTTAATATTTGGCACAATTATCTTATTTATTACATAAAAATTATCCTTACACTCTTATTTAAAAACAAGTAGTTATAATGCTAGAATTTATTAAAGAATTAAAAATGCAAATGAAATATGCATGGATATTTATATATATTTCGAGGTTCTCACATCCTCCCCTACTTACAATGAATTTTGTCCTCAAAATTCTCACTTTCTAAAGAAATAAATCGGGGTACTTTTTCTGCATTTCCTCTTCTAGTTCCCAAGTTGCCTCCTCTAAGCCATGATTTTTCCATAAAATCTTCACCAAGGGGATTTTCTTATTCCTCAGTTCCTTCATTTCTTTTTCCAAAATCTTGACTGGTCCTTCTTCATAGGTTAACGTCTCATCCACCTCAATTCTTTCCAATTGCAACACATGGCTTGGGTCGTGGTGATATTTCCTAAGCATAGAGACATGAAATACATCATGAACCTTAGCCATACTTGCCGGCAACTTCAACTGATACGCTATTTTCCCGATTCGTTTCAAAATTTCAAAAGGTCCGATATATCTCGGTTTTAGTTTCTTCCCCTTCTTGGACACTACTCCGCTCTTCAGGAGTTTAATTCTTAGGAAAACTTTGTCTCCTACCTCGAATTCCAAATCTTTTCTCCTTGTGTCGGCGTAGCTCTTTTGTCGACTCTGGGCAACTTGAAGTCTTTCTCTAATTAGCTTCACTTTTTCTTGAGCTTCTTCCATCCAAGGTATAGCTGTTGGATCCACAATTTTCTTCTCTCCCACTTCATCCCAATGAATCGGAGATCGACACCTTCTCCCGTACAACGCTTCGTAAGGTGCCATTTGAATCGAGGCATGATAGCTATTATTATACGCAAATTCTACTAAGGTCATATACTGACTCCATTTTCCCCCAAAATCCAATATACACGACCTCAGTAGATCCTCCAAAGTTTGAATTGTCCTTTCCGACTACCCATCGGTTTGAGGATGGTATGCAGTACTGAATTTCAACTTGGTCCCCAATGACTCTTGAAATTTCTGCCAGAAACGCGAGACAAACCTTGGATCTCGATCAGACACAATACTTATGGGGATACCATGCAATCTCATGATCTCTTCTGTGTACAACTTGGCCAATTTCTCCAAAGAAAAGCTCATGCTCACAGGTAGAAAATGTGCGGACTTGGTAAGTCGGTCAACTATCACCCAAATCGCATCGAATCCCTTTTGACTTCGAGGCAACCCCGTTACAAAATCCATGGTTATATGTTCCCATTTCCATTCGGGAATTTCTAGTGGTTGCAATAGACCAGAGGGTTTCTGATGCTCAGCTTTTACTTGTTGGCAGATCAAACATTTCTGTACGAACTCCGCTACGTCCTTTTTCAAACCGTCCCACCAGTATAACTCTTTCACATCGTGGTACATCTTATTCACTCCTGGATGTATGGTATACTTTGATCGATGTGATTCTTCTAAAGTTTCATTCCTTAACTTTTCATCTGCCGGAACCACAATTCGATCTCGAAATCTCAACACACCTTCAGACCCTAATTTAAAATCTAGGGTTTCCCCTTTTTGCACTTTCTCCACATTCTTTTGGATTACAGGGTCCCTTTTCTGGGTCTCCTTAATACGCTCTAATAATGGTGACTTTAATGACAAATTCCCAAATAATATCCTCAATCTCTCCAAGCGAGGGTTCCAACTACTAACCTCCTCTAGCATGTCCCATTCCTTAACCATTAACCCCGCTACTTGGGCTTTTCTACTTAGAGCGTCGGCTACCACATTGGCCTTTCCTGGGTGGTAGTTAATTGAACAATCATAATCTTCCAAAAATTCTACCCATCGCCTCTGCCTCAAATTCAATTCCTTTTGGGAGAACAAGTACTTGAGGCTCTTATGGTCCGTATAAACTTCAAAAGTCATGCCGTACAAGTAATGTCTCTATTTTTTTAAGGCAAAAATCATTGCAGCCAGTTCTAAGTCGTGCGTTGCGTAATTTTGTTCATGAGGCTTCAATCTTCTAGAAGCATAGGCAACTACCTTACCTTTTTGCATCAAAACATATCCTAGACCCTCTCTAGAAGCATCCGAGTATACGGCATAACCTTTTCCTCCATCAGGTAATACCAAAACAGGAGCGGATGTTAATCGCTTCTTTAACTCCCGAAAACTCGACTCGTACTTTGGAGTCCAGATAAACTTGTTACCTTTCTTGGTCAGCTCGGTCATAGGTCCAGCAATCTTCGAAAAATCCTTGATAAACCTCCTATAGTAACCTGCTAATCCCAAGAAGCTTCTAACTTCTGTTGGAGTCTCCGGTTGTTTCCACAACATAACGGCCTCAACTTTTGCCAGATCCACGGCAATTCCCTCTTCAGAAACTTTATGCCCCAAAAAAGATATCTCTTCCAGCCAAAACTCGCACTTACTGAATTTGGCATACAACTTATGCTCTCTTAGTATCTGTAAAACTAGCTCCAGGTGCTTAACATGTTCTTCTCGAGTCTTAGAGTATATCAAAATATCATCGATGAAAACCACTACGAACTGATCCAAATACTTCTTAAAGACTCGCTGCATTAAATCCATGAAAGCAGCTGGTGCGTTAGTTAATCCAAATGGCATGACTGCAAATTCAAAATGTCCATATCTTGTATTGAAAGCAGTCTTGGGTATATCTTCTTTCTTAATCTTCAACTGGTAATACCCTTGCCTTAAGTCCAGCTTAGAGAAAACTACAGATCCTTGCAGCTAATCAAATAAACTATCGATCAAAGGTAGAGGGTATTTAATCTTAATTGTAACCTCATTTAACCCTCAGTAATCGATACATAACCTCAAGCTTCCGTCCCTTTTCTTGGCAAATAGAACGGGTGCTCCCTATGGTGAATCACTTTCTCTAACGAAACCTTTCTCCAGTAGGTCCTGCAGTTGAATTTTCAACTCTTTTAACTCTTCAGGAACCATTCGGTACGGAGTCTTAGAAATCGGAGCCGTTCCCGGCACCAAGTCAATCTTGAACTCCACTTCTCTCTCCGGCGGTAATGTCTTTAATTCTTCAGGGAACACGTCCGGAAATTCCCGTACCACTAGTACATCTTCTAACTTCACTTGGTCACTAGGAGCGTTAATCAGGAAGGCTAGGAAACCTTGTGCTCCTTTATGTAACATTTTCCTCGCCCGTATTCCCGAGATCATAGCAGACGATGCTAACCTACCTTTCACATCTAATTTCAGGGTTGCTTCCCCAGGAATCCAAAATTCTACCACTTTTGCTCTACAATCAAGCTTAGCATGGTAATGAGCTAGGAAATCCATTCCTATGATAACATCATACCCTTTTATGTCCAAACTGACTAGGTCTACTAGCATCTTACGCTCTCCAACCCAGAATTCACAGTTCTTATAGGCTAGGCTAGTGATTATACTCTTATTACCCATAGGTGTCCTAACTTCAAGATCGAAGGGTAATCTAACAGGTTTCACATCAATTCCGGACATAAAAGTTGGATTCACAAATGAATGAGTTGCACCAGGGTCAATTAGTACTCTAGCTAATCGATGAAAGATTGGAAGAGTACTTTCTACAACTTCCGAGGAATCGGGTACAGGTTGGTCATCTATAGCATACACCCTGGCAGGAACTTTCGGCCAGCTCCCTCCAGAAGTGGCTGGTCTAGCGTTCGGGGTAACCCCTTCTTGCAATTTTGGGCAACCGAAAATTTGGTGCTCACTGCTTCCGCACTTCAAGCACTTTCCTTGTTTCTTCCAGCATCCGACCTCGGAATGTCCAGGTTTCTTGCAATACGCACAAGTTACCTGGGGAATTATCGCAAGACCTCCTTGCGGGGCGTTCCTAGGTTGACCCCTTCCATTTGATCCCCCTCTAGCTCCATTATCTCTCCCCCTGTACTTCTCGCCCCAGCTCCTCTCGCTAGAGCGCCTCATGGTGCTCCAGGGCTATTTATTCCTCTCGTTCCTCGACCCACTTTGGCCGGTGGAGCATTTCCATAAATTGGCTCCCTACTACTACTAGGGGCAAATCTTTTCTTGGCCTGAAAAGATTTAACTTGGGCTCTGGCTACTTCAACCCTTTGGGCTCTCTCGACAGCATCGGCAAATGTGTCTATCCGAACTGCAGCTAATCCCTCCTGGATTTCCACGCTTAGTCCCTGCACAAACCTCCTTACACGCCTTTGCTCCGTGGCTATCAATTCAGGAGCAAAACGGGACAGTTTCGTGAATTGGACCTCATATTCGGTGACACTCATCGCCCCTTGCCTACATTTGATGAAGTCATCCTCTCTCTTCTCTTGAATGAGAGGTGGAAGAAACTTGGCGTTGAACTCCCTCGTGAAGTTCGCCCAAGTCCTGGGAGTATGATTCCTGTCCCAGTTAACCCTAACTAGGTTCCACCAAGAGCGAGCAGCTCCCTCAAACTGGAATGCGGCGAAAGTCACTTGTCTTTCTTCCACATAGTTTAAGGCTGCGAAAATGTCGGAGATTCTCTCCCACCAGCCTTCGGCTACCTCCGGTTCGGGTCCTCCATAAAACTTGGGAGGTCCGAACTTTAGAAATCTCTCTAGTGCCCGATCCTCAGTATCGGTTGGGCCTCCTTGGTGATGCACTTGTCCAGAGGCTTGGTTTTCAGTCAAGCGCTCTAAGACATCAGTGATTCGATTAATTGCGGTGGCCACTTGGTCTCCAGCCACGCCCCCTTGACCTTGGTCTTGATTGACCTCGGGTTCCCTATCGCTACCCGCTTCGGAAAGTTGTCTAGTTGGTCTCCCACGTCCTCTACCTATCACTTGTCGGTCCATAGCCTAGTTATGCCTATTATTGAAAAATAAGGTTATTAGGCGAGAATATTATTTATTATTATTATTATTATTATTATTCTCTTTGTAATTTAAAATCAACAGGAAAATTGAGAAAAGTAAAATAAAACGCTTAATATATATACACATGTGAGAGTCATACAAATAGCGGGTTGGGACATTTTCCAAAAGTAAGGCACATGAGTTTAACAAAAACATATACACGTAATCCCTTAAACAAAAATCAGGGATGTAGTGCCTCAAAAGTAGGCCATCGAGCTAGACAAAATTTGATGGCCTAACCTAGTGTCCTCCTTTCTAACCCTACCTATCTAATACAATCAAGTCAGATCTAACCTAACCCTCAGCAGGCTACCAGGAGCAACATCCTCCTCTGGATCCTCCTCTGGGTCCTCCTCCGAGTCCTCCTCAACACCTACCTGAGCGTTACCCTGGAGAATACTCGTGGCCTCATCCATCATCATAGTGGCGTCAGCCCTAATACCATCACTCCTATCACGTACTCTCTCGGCTAATCGAGTCAACCGAGATCTCTGTCTCCCTATCTCCCCGCGAGCAGCCTCCAACCTAGCATGCTCAGCTGCTAACCTCTGCTCTAACTCAGCTATACGGTCAAACTGAGTGTCCACCATGATGCTCAACTCCTCAACATCCTAGTCAAAGTATAGTTAGCATCCCTCAATGTGAGGACCCGTAATTTTCTTAATATCTAGGTTTTTATTTTCTTTTAATTGCACGTTTTTCCACATTTTCTTTTCAAAATTTTTTTTAACACAATGTTTATGAGTAAATATAGTTTTTAGATGATTTTTCTAGTATCAGTTGGTTTTTGAGAAATTAAGAACATATATCGGACGTGGGACCCACTAGTGCGGAAAGTTCGGTAAAATTCGGCCAGTTAGGTTAAGTTTTGGATACCGGATTTATTTTACCAGGTGCTAAGAGATAATTAGAGGTTGTTATATGGATGAGAGTAGAGAGACAAAAAGATAAGTTTTAAACCTAAAGGTGACAAGTGTCACCATCCAATTCACTCTTAACTTTGACCATTTAACTTTACCTTTACCTTTACCAAATAAATACCACAAATTGGCCAAAACATCCTCTTAATTTCTCCTCTCTTGGCCGAATTTCTTGGAGAGCAAAAGAAAGAAAAGCTTCCAAAATTTGCCTTCATTTCTTGCTCAATCTTGGGATTCAACCGTTAAAATTCCAAATTCCTCCATAAAAGTCACTTGCTTAGGAAGATTGAAGGTAGTGGTGGAGTGATTAGAGAAGGCAAAGGACTAAACCATCACATTTCTTGATATTTCAAGGTATCATGTCTAGCAATCCTTTCTTTGTTCTTGATGATGTTAAATTAGTGACTTGTGGTGGCTAAAGAGATGTTTTAGTGGAAGATTTCATGATTTTGGTTGAGATTGATGACTTTTTCTATTTACTCATGATTTTTCTGTTTTAATATGATTCATATGGTGTGGCTATGTATGATGATTGGAAATGATATAGAATGAAGCTAGAAGGTGTATTCGGTGGTTAATTGCAAGAAATTTCTGTTTTCGAAGGAAATTGGAAAACTAGGGTTTATGTTCCTACATTCTGCCCGGTTTTGTAGCTCATAGTTAGAGGCCGAATTGGCCTTGGGTTAAAACATGAAAGTTGTAGGGAATGATATTTTAGAGATGTCTACAAAATTTCAGGTCGATCAGAGTAGCGTAGCTTGAGAAAAGATGGAATTATCCTTGCTGCCCTGGTTTTACCCGAATTTGGGAATTGCTTCTGTAATTGGTTATTTTGGTCAGGAATGCTTCCGAATTGGTTGTTGAGGTCTTCTGATGAAATGTATCCCTGTTTATTAGCTTTCAGATGGCTTTGGAATTTCTGAATTTGGACTTAGGTAGGCTGATTTATGATGTTTTCACTAGAATGCATTCTGTGAATCTGTTTTTACGGTTCTGGTGTAGTAGATTGCATTTTTGACCTGGTTACACTCGAAACTGGGTTGAGTGACCTTCTGCAATATTGTAACCCTATCTCTTAGCTTCGAAACAGTGGGTCTTGGACCTTCATCCGATAATCGTAGTGCCTTGGTGCCATTACCGCAAAATGACGTCAAAAACTGTTTTTTTTTCAGGGTTAAAGCTAGTTCCATTTTCGGATTTTCTGGTTTCCTCTATTGCTTGTGTGTGCTTATGGAACCCTATTTTGGGAATATTTGGTATTGTTTTATGACTCGTTATCGAGTCTCATTATACTTGTTTGCGTGTTTTAGGGCGTGACGGTGGTTCACAACGTTCCTTTGACGGAAATGCATGAAATATCACTTTCAAGCTTGGTGAGTGTACTACTCACTTGTGTGTTACTACATGGCTTTGATACTTGAACTTGATGAGTTAAATGTTATTGCACCATTGATATTGATTTAAGTGAGGGTGTACTTTATCACTCTCACTTATTTCTCATGTTATTGGAATATTACATGAAATAAAAGTACATGACTTGGTGTCGTTTGGACGAGTATCCAACGACCATGATTGTTATCATTGAGCTCAACCCCATTGGTAGTTGATTGAATCGAGCCGGCGAGGGCTTGGTCGTGACAATTAATGAGCCTTGGGGAAAGTTATATGGAATCTTGTAGTATGCAAGACTCTCGATTCCGGTATACTCGAGTAATACCACAGTGCAAGTGTTTGGAATTCGGGCCCGGTAGGGGTATGTTGGGTGGAAGGAATGGAAGTAAAGTGGAGTCTACAGTTGGTTACTTTTAAACATTGACGGAGAATCAATGAGGTTCGATCAAGAACGCAAACGAGGAAAAGGGCTCTTGAGAGCCGCCCGTACCCTTTTTATCTCCACCAATAATGTGTGCCTTTGCTTATTTTTGATGAATTGAAATGAAAAGCTTTATGCTTATGTGAACTTTGCTGATTGAGTGGTATTATCTCACTGGGCAATTAGCTCACTCTATTCCTTTTGTTTTCCTTACAGGAAAATAAATACTTTTGGACTGCAATTGATAATTGGTTGCCGAATTGAGCTAGTTGGACATACCTTTTGTATAGCTCATTTATTGAAACCCTAAATGTACTTTTGGGACCGTTTCTCTTTTGATGGGGCAAACCGTACTTGTATCCACTTTTGAATCACTTTGGTATGCCGCTTTGGATTGTATCTGCTAAATTTCAACATGTAAATATTTGCTTGATGTTTGGTTGGGGTTTCGACGGGTCGGTTACTATTCATGGCCGACTTCGGTTTTATTTTTTTTCATTTTGACATTTTGACTTGTTTACGCGCGTTTGTAAGTTCCGGATCGTATTAGATCGCTCTAAACTGAACCGTTAGTCCTGGCGAGAGCTGGACAGGCAGTCCGCTAACCCCTTTGGTTCGCCTTAGGGGAAGGTGGGGCTGTCACACTCAAATGGCGACGCTTATCGTCTAAGGACAGCACTAACTCATTAGGGTAGGCATGGGTGGCCCTACACTGACATCGGGGATGCCTATCAGCTGGTGAGTAGCGTATATGAGCTCCTCCGTCTCGTGGCCTATAGGAGATGGACCTAAGAGGCTCTATATGTCCATTAGTCTCTCCATTACCATTAGCATGCCCATTTCCGTTCTCCATACCTGTAAAATAACCAAAATCCAAAGGTTAAAACTTAAATAGCTAGTTTGGTCAGGTACTACTTAAATATGTCTAGGTATCTCATTTCTTACTTCTAGAAAGGATTAGGGTTTCTAACACATCTAATATGTCTTTCAATTAACTTTTCCAACCTAGTCTCTGATACCACCTGTGGCGACCCCACTTCCCCCTAAGGCGAACCAGAGGGTTGGCAGGCCGTCTGCCTACCTCTCGCCAGGACTCACTCAAGAAAACTAGCTCAAATCCTTCCGAAGAATAGCCTAAACTGTTACAATATTGATCCTCCAGAATAGACCAATACCTAAGACAAATTAACTTCAGAGATAACAGCATTTCAAGATAGCCAATCGTCGACTCTTAAACACCTTACGCGTTACAAACCAGGCAACAAAAACATATAATTCAAATACATTAGTACAAGCCAAATAACAATTTCAGGGTTTACACTTTTCCAGCTTCAAGTGGCAATCCAAAATAAAAGATACAATGTTTAACTCAAGCTACATGCATAAAAGTGAAATTAGATTTCAAGTCTTGCTCAAGTGCCAAGACCTGACAAGGAAAACAAATGAACGTGGGGTGAGCTAAAGCTCAGTGGTGCCCCAAAACATGCAATTACATAAGGCAAGTAGCAATTATTGATTTCAGCTAAAGTAAACAATTAGGAAAGCGTATAACAGCACAAGGTAGGATACAGGGGCTCTCAGGAGCCATTTCTCCACCAGCTTGATCAAAATTTTCTGTAGTCGACCCTTCGTCAACTTTCACTACTTAAGATCCATGTAGATCTTTTTATTTTTCTTAACTCCGGCCACCAATCATACCCCTTTATCGGGCCCGAACGCCAAACACGAGAGTGGTAATACTCGAGTATACCTTAGGGACTGGTCGAGGAATTCATCCAACGACGTTATGTCCAACACGAGATTAGGGACTAGTCGAGGAATTCATCCAACGACGTTACGTCCAACACGAAATTAGGGACTAGTCGAGGAATTCTTCCAACGACGTTACGTCCAACACGAAATTACCAGGTCAGGGTAAGAGTCCTTTCCACCCTTAAGGTGTAGTACACTCCCCTGCCTAGTGATTAACAAGTGCAAGCAAGTATTCATGAAAACATTTCAAGCAAGTCACCACTCGAACGGCTAGTGCGATAAAGTACACACTGCTCACTTCGATGGATCAGAGACCATTTTTTTTCCCAAATATCACAAAGCCAGAGACCATTTTACGAAAAATTTAAAGTTTAGAAGTTAATACGATTATTTCCTAAAAGTAATAAAACTAGTTTAAGCAAAGAAAAGAACTAACTAGTTAGCAAGGTTTTTTTTTAAAAAAAAATCCCGACACTGGAATTTCTAACATTATCGTGCTACATTAACCTTTGTAGTTTAGTACTAGACCAAATATATTCACGTAGCTTGATTTAAAAATACTCAAGTTCATAGGATCAAAACGGACTTCATGATTCCGATTCACATGCACATTATATCTCAGTTGACCACTACAGCAAAATTATTTTTTTTCAAACAGCAATCTCACTAAGACTTTGTCAATCATTAGCCCTAGATCTCAATAAATCCATTTTAAATCAGAATTTGAACAAAATAAGTCCAAGACATCCAACACAATCCCATCAAGATTCCCATTTTTGTAAAAAATATATATCCAAACGACCAAGGCTTCATCAATCATTAGCTCTTGGTATCCAACAATTATTTCTTACAACAATTTAGCCAAAATTTCAAATGTTTAAAATCAATAACATGTATTTGAAACCAAGGACAAGATTTGCAAACAACCTCAGTATCCAAGATTGCCACCAATAATCTCATTACACGTATACAAATGTAGATTAAACATTTTCCAGCAATTTATATTCCAAGGTATCTGTTCCAATGCCAAGAATTTCCATCTCAACATTTTGGCCATAGAGATTAAATGGTCACCCCAACTTTCACATGCATGACCCTCTTAAAAAGTTCTAGAGTGAAATCAACAAGTGTGGAATATTTTACAGCTTGTCAAGCTTTAAATGCAACAATTTGGAATCCCAAGTTTCCTAAAGAAAACTGGAAAAATTCTTTCTCCCTTACTCGGATAAATTGAAACATTTCCAGCAGCTATGTGTCAACAATTTTTGGCCAAATTTGCCAACAGTTCAAATGGTTTACTACTGAATGTCATACAAGACTTAAAAAAACATTTTCCAGGCATTTCCATCCATTATACTCCAAGAAAATTTCCAGAAACAAACTGCAAAATTTCCAGCTCAACCTCTCGGCTACTAACAAATTTTCCAGCAGCCAAATGGTCCTAAATCCAAACTTTCCTCGTTTAAAACAGGGTATTAGGTACTCAAATTCGACATGCAAACACTTAGCTAGCTAATTAATGTGAGGCCCCAGTCCGTTCGTAAGCTGATATGAGGGTTATTCGTTAATCGGTGGGGTGGTTTCGGGTTTTTATCGCCCGCCTTTTCTACATTTTTCTTTATTGGAAATTTCCCCAGATAATTTTTCTGAGTAAATATAGGTTTTAGATGAGTTTTCAAGTATCGGTTAGGTTTTGAGAAATTAAGAACGTATATCGGATGTGGGACCCACTAGTGCGAAAAGTTCGGAAAAATTCGGCCAATAAGGTTAAGTTTCGGATACTGTGTAAAATTTATCGGGTGTTAAGAGATAAGTAGAGTGTGTGAAATGATTGATGTGAGAGAGAAAAGAAAGGATAGGATTGCATTTATGAGAGTGACAAGTGTCACTTCCTTATTGGATTGAACTTAAGAAACACTATTCACATTTTTGACTTTTTTGACCAAAAGATTAAATATCTCAAAAATCATTCAAAAATCACCATTTTTCTTTCTCCATAGCCGGCTCTCTCTCTCTCCCTTGCAAGAAGGAGGAAAAAAACCTCTTCAATCTTCAAGCTTTCCACTAGCAAATCATCTCAATCAAGCACATAAATTAGTTTCCTTTCCATACAACTTTTCTAGTTGGTGATAGTGGGTGGTTTAGTGAAGCTTTTTGGAAGAGCTAAGGTGTCCATCATCTTCCTCTCTCTTGTTATTAGGTGAGTGATGCTTAAACTTCCCTCCTATACTTAATGATGGTTATTTTGTGCCTAATGGTGGCTTGAGTAATGGAATATGTGATTTATTTCTTGATTTGAAGAGTTTTGGTGAAGTTTTCCATTTTATGATGATTTTTCTGGTTTAATTGGATTATGATGGTGTGGTTGTTTATGATGATTGGTAATGGTCTATATAGGCTCTAGTAGGTGCAAATTAGTGATAAATGCAATCAATTTTGAATTTGGAAGAATTTCTGGAAAATTAGGGTTCTTGGTTGAACATTCTGTCCGAAATTTTAGGTCATAGCTAGAGGCCGAATTGGACTTTTCTCAAAACATGAAAGTTGTAGGTATTGATGAGTTTGAAGTGCCTGCAAAATTTCAGGGCATTTGGAGTAGTATAGAGTGAGTTATGTCGTTTTTTATGTTGCTGTTCTGGGTGATCAGAATGTGCGAACTGTGATTGTAATCGTCTGTTTTACTGGAATTGTTTTGGATTTGGGTGTTGAGGTCTTCTGATGAAATGTAGCTTGATGTCCTAGCTACCATATGCCTTTGGAATTTCTGCATTTGGACCTGTTTAGACTGAGTTGTACTGATTACAGCATAGTGTAATTTGTAAACCTGCAAGTACGGTTCTGGTTTGTTATTTGGCATATTTGACTTAGTTGTGCTGGGATTTGGACTGAGTGACCTTCTACATTGTTGTAGCCCTGGTTCTTAGCTTCGAAACGGTGGGTCTTGGACCTCCATCCGATACTCGTAGCGCCTTTGGTACCATTACCGCAAAATGACGTCAAAACTGTTTTTCTGGTTTTGAGCTTAACTTTCATTTCCGAACTTTTCCCTAGCTTGACTTGTACTAGTACTACTTGGAGCTTGCTGAATGACTATTAGATGAACTTGTTGTTGTGTGTGTACCTTTGGGACTGGCTGAGGAAATAATGAAGCCATGATGGCTGGAAAAGTCAGCAAATTCAGGGGAAGTGCTGTCCGAACTTTTAAAGGACTTGGTTGCTTTGAGTTTGTGATCTAAGACTTGGATTTGAGCAAGGCAATGATATTTAATGGATGATCTCTGAGCCATGGAGGTGAGTGACCCTAAACTATTTCCAAAGTACCTGTGAAATGTTTCTTGCATTACTTATTCGATTGCATATCATGCGTGCTTGCATGTGAATTCATGACATGATTTGGCTTCAATGAGTTCTGGGAAAGTCTTGTGCTGGACACCAACGTCTCCACCTTGTTTATGGTTCATGTTCATGGTTATCTGGAGCACCGATGTTGCTCCCACTTTCGTGAGTTCGTGTGTTAATGTTAAATGAAATATTTGAGCGTTGGGTGTTCAAGTGCTATGATTTCACCGGCTCACGAGAGCACTAAACGGACATTTGATCTCTGAATCATGACATCATCGAAAACATCGAAATGCAACATTGTGAAATATATTTGCTTAATGATTTTGCTGGTTACTCGCTGAGCTTCTAGCTTACCCCAAAAATATTTTATTCCCCTCCACAGGGCTCAAGGCGAAGGCAGGACTTGTTGTGCTTATTCACGTGAGTGGATGGCCTTTATGTTGTACAATTTGGATTTGGAATCATTTTATGTATAGTTGGGAATTGTTTCCGCTGCATTTGTGACATGTAATTATTGGAGACTTGGATGTATATTTGTGGACCATGTGGTGTATATTTGAGGTTTATTCTTGTAACTCATTTGAGGACTTTAGTGAACGACTGAGTCCCGGCGAGAGCCGGGCAGGCGGCCCGCCGAACCCTCTGGTTCGCCTTAGGGGGAGGTGGGGTCGTCACAATTAACATTTCCAGTTCAAGATTAAATTCGAACAACAGCCATACTCATCAAATTTTTCAGAAAATTTTCCAGCTAGCCTCGGATGATCTTGCATGCAAGCTGATTTCATTTCATTTTTATTTTTCTTGCCTAACCGATCTAACTATCCTCATGCAAGACTTAATCACTTAGTTTTTAGTTGGTTAATCACAATTGTAAGCTCAGATCATTACAATAAAGCAAATTAAAAGCTGCATTTCCTAATCAACTCATGGCAATTTCCATTGCCATCAAACCAGATTTTTCTCATGCCTTTGATTTCATCATCCGAACACATAAACTCAACATGCAAGTCTTAATCCTCTTATTTTTACTTAGTTAATCACAATTGCATGCTCAGATTGTCAAGAAATAAACAAATTAAATCAGCATTATCCTATTAACTTCTCGGCAAACCCATTTCCTGCGCACATCAGAATTTTCTTTCCCTAAATTACTCATCCGAATGCCTAAACTCAACATGCAAGCCCATCAATCACTGCATCTACTTGAAATCAACGATTCTAAGTCCAGAGTTTACCTCGAACTGAAGCTTACTCACGCGGCACAAAAACTGTCAAATTTTCCTCTCGGCTCGCGCGAAGATTGGAGGTGTTGGTCTGATTTTGGTCGCGGGTGGCAGTTGTGGTGTTGCTGCTGGAACTGATGAAATGGTTGCAGCTAGTGGAGGTGAAGGTGTAGAAGGAACTTATGCACGACCTCTCTCTTTCTTCCCTCAGGCTCACGGACAGAAATAGAAAAGGTTGCAGCTCACGGTTTTCTTTTTCTTACTCTTGGATGCAGAAGGCAGCTCTCTCTCTCACGGTCGATATTCACGAGGTGAAGTGTTGTGGTGGTCTGAGGCGCGGTGGTGGAGTGAAGATGGGTTGTGATTGAGGTAAGCTAGTGGAGAGTTTGTGGTGCGAGGTTGAGGTAGAGTGTTTGTGAGAAGAAGATTGCATTCGGTCAAAGCTGAATTGTTATTGTTTTTAAGGTTTAGCTGCGCTGGAGTTGGTGGTTGCATGGTCAATTTTTGGGATAGTGGAGGGTATTTTAGCCTTTTCACGTTTCCTCCAACTTTCTACTCAAGTTCTCAATTCTAATCAAATCCCAAAGCTTACCCCAAATGTAAATTAAACGCCTAATAAAATACTAATCTCGCAAAGATTCAATTATCGAAATTTTACCCGAGAGGTCGGCACGCTGCCTGGGTGGATCTGCTTGGTGCTCGACCCGGGAGGTCGGTGTTCCTTTTCGGTTACTAGAGTTCGCCGCTAACAAGGGATTGACGGTCAAATCAGATAGTTTCATTCAAACTTCATCTCATATATGCATTCAGACCCTATCTATTACAAAGCCTACCGAGCTATACAAGGAAAGGAAAACCTAGCTATGCCTTCTTCTTGCTGGCGACCTGCTTGAGGCGGGAGTTGAGGGTACACCTTAAGCATGTTGAGAGGCGTATGGCAGGGTACACCTTAAGCATGTTGAGAGGCGTATGGTGAAGGCTATTCAAAAAGATATGGAAATCATGAACTGCGGGGCATTGAGGCCTATTCATTGCCGGAGCGCAGTCACATCCTTATAAGAAGATGGAAAGGGTTTCTGGAGTGACCGCTACCCTAAGCCACCGGCTCCTTCCCGGAAGCCCTGCCAGGAGTCTCCTCTTCCCCCAGGGGAAGCTCCGCCAGCTCGGCCCCCACATCGCTCCTGCCCACCAGGTCCTTCAGGGCATGCCCTTTGCAGTACCCATCGAAGAGCCAGTCCAACTTCCCCTCGGCTGCAGGGTTGTAGTCCCTGAAGTCAGCGAAGTTGAAGCCGGGCAGGTTGAGGCCCTTCACCTGGTCCAGGGCCCGCGTTACGCCGACCTGGAGGATGGGTTGGTTGAGG
Source organism: Coffea arabica (assembly GCF_036785885.1). Classification (NCBI taxonomy): domain Eukaryota; kingdom Viridiplantae; phylum Streptophyta; class Magnoliopsida; order Gentianales; family Rubiaceae; genus Coffea; species Coffea arabica. The sequence continues at coordinate 23,808,053 of NC_092318.1, forward strand.
AGGGCCACGTCCTCGGCGAACTGTTCAGAGGAGATGAACTCCCGAACAGCCTTCTTGCGCTCCCGGCTGACGGTGCCGGAGAGCTCAATGGCGTGGTCCTCCCTCAGTTTCGCCACGCCCTTCTTCTCCTGGTCCAGCTCGGACAGAGTGGCGGCGAGCTGGACTTGGGCATCCTCTAGCCCCTTCTCGGTTTTGCCCAACTTGGCCTTAAGGGAGTCCGCCCCCTTAAGAGCCTGGGTAAGCTTCTGCTCGGTCTCCCGATTCTTCTTCTGCAACTTCTCCAAATCGGGAGACAGCTCGGAGAAGCGGGTCGCCAGTGCAGCACCGGCGACATTGGCCTAAGGAAAGGAAAGTAAATATTAGCACTTCATCAAGGGAAAGAACAGGGACCAAGGGGCCTAAGCGGAAGAGGGGTTACTTGGACCTGGGTGGTGTAGTACATGTCCTGGAGCTCGGACGGGCTAGCTAGCTCCATCCACCTTTTTTCGCGTGGAAGGACTGAATCCGTAACCAACTCGCGAGCCACCTCGACGAACTGGGCTCGGTCGTTGATGGAGTGCTCCCAGGACGGGTAGAAGTGACGGCGGTCGTGCATGGTGGGGGCCTGTCCCGGCTTCACGCGGGCCACGTGGCGGAAGTGCCACAAGCTAGGAGGAGCACTCTCCTGGGCGTGCTCCTCCGCAGAGCCAACGCCCAGGTAGACAGGGCCCCCCGACGTCAGCAGGATGGGGCGCTGTACTGGTGCGGGCGTAGGCTTCTTTCCGGGTTGGGAAGGCTCGTCTTCTAGGCCCCTCTTCTGCCCTGTCGCCTTCTTTTCGCTGGCGGCCTGCTTGGAGGGGGACTGAAATTGGGAGGCCTCCTTCTGAGGGGCCGAGCTGCCCCCGGGTGTCGGGGAGGCCTCGGAGGCTTTCTTCGCCGCCTCAGGATGCACGGTGGGAGCGACCTGCTCGGTTGGCGCGCCCAGCAGCCTGGAGAGCTTCCTCACTGCAGCAAACATAGCCAGGTCAGCCAAAACAGGTCAGTAAGAAAAATATAATATATATATAAATACAACGAGCTACAGGGACAGAGTCGGCGTTACAGGCTTCGAGATCGGTAGGGGAGGCCACCACCTCTCCAGGGGACCCGGACAACGTCCCCATCAGCCCGGCCGCAGAGATCTGATCGGTGGAGAACTTGGCGGCATAGAGCTTCACCTTGGAGTTCATCAGTTGGCCGAGGGTCTCCGGGTCCAGGTCCTCCGGATAGGGGTCGGAGTCGACCTCCCCGACTTTCCACACGTTCGGGGTAAAGCTCGTGGATTTTACAAAGACGAAGTCCCCCTTCCAATTTTTTATGGAAGAGGGGACCCCATAGAGTAGATCTTGGGTACCCTTTTCCCCCCGAACTTGGCTAGCCCCTCGGCGGGAGATGTAGTACCACCCAGGGAGGGAGAGCTTGAGGTTGTAAGAGGCCCGGAAGAGGGAAAGTGAGTAGGGGATGGAACAAATCTGGCATTAGATCAGGAATCCAATGATGATCCTGATCGAGTTGGGGTGGACCTGGGTGATCCGGAGCCCCCAGTAGCTCAGGATCTCCGCCAGGGCTGGAGGAATGGGGAGCCGAAGCCCAGCGAGCAGCTGCTCCCTGTAAATGGCTACAAAGCCAGGGGGAGGTCGACAGGCTCGATCGTTGGGTCCGGCGGCCCGCGGCTCGAAGGCTGAAGGGATGAAAAAAGACCCGGCCAGCTCGACCACTATCTCGGGTGAGAGGGTGACCTCCTGCCGGTCGGGGTGACCGTAGTTGAACTCAGAATCATCCCCCTGCTCGGAAGCAGGGGTCCCCTCGGAGGAATCCCTGTCCTCCCCAGCTCCCCCCTGGGCTCTGCCAGGGGAGTCATGTGGAGACTCGGGGGAGGGGATAGAAGTGGCTTGCTGCTCGATGAGGGCATCGAGCTCAGCCACCTCCTTCAGGAGTCGGGCAGAAGGAGAGCTCATGATGTCAATGGGCTCGAACAGGTCAGGAATGAGGAAGTTGGGATTAGAGGCAGAGGAAGAAGAGAGAGGAGGAGGAGAAGATGAAGATGAAGATGAGAACGAAGACGAGGAGGAAATAAAGATTCTGGGGGCTCTACGACGGGCCGGAGTTTGGGATGCGGTGGAAGTAACGCCGGAACGATCCGACATAAAATGCAGAAGGTGGCAGAGGAAGAAAGAAAATGCAAAGGAGGGGGAAAAAAGAACTTACTGATGATCGGAGTGGAAAAGGACGAAGGAACCGCCGGAATCTGGGTACTGATGGCCGGAAGTCTTGCCGCGAGAACTTTTGGGAGTAGGAAAAAATATGTGAAGAAGGGAGAATGGCAAGAATACGTGAAGAAAGGAAAATGGCAAATAGAGTCTGAGAAAATCTGGGAATCCCTATTTATAGGGAGCAAAATGGGGGGAAAACGGCTGCTTGAATTTGAACCGTCCCATGTGAACGCATTTAAGAGCGGTACGGAAACCGAAGAGACGCGACAACTAAAGGGATTCGGGCGCAGCTTTCCAATGACAGCAATGTACCGGAGGTGACCGCGGCAGAGCAGTGCGACGCTGGGCTCCCACGTGGCAGGGGTATAGATTAGGTCTGCCCGGAAGCCCCACCTAATCTAGGGGGCTAGTGCAGAGGCCCCGTCCTGGGCCTATACACGTGGCAACCCAGGGAGGCCTGATTGGGCTTAGACCCCGGGCCCATGGGAATCGTCCCGCGGCCCTCCGCTGCTAGGGCTCCGAGGAGCTCCAGGGAACGATCCCGTAGAGGGCGGGGAGGATCCCCCTCAGAGCGGGATTGAGACTATTCTGGGCAGGGCCCGAAACGTACGGAGGTCGGACTCCCAAGTAGGTATAAATGGTAACACACATCAACTGCACAAGGTACGCTCACTATACGCCAATTACTCCAGACCGTGTTACTTCCCGTGAATCCCACTCACCAGAAAACTAACTTGATCGTCGGAGTGCCCTCGGGGACGACCTCGGGGCCTCCCTGTCAGATCAACCTCTTGTTCGTTTTGCAGGCTTGGGACACGCTCTCCTCATCGGCACGCCGAGCTCATCAGGTCAGTTCGGTCCGGGGAAGCTCAGCGCTTCTTCAGGTACCTTAATGCCTGCAGATGCAAAAAATCATTTCGCCTCGAGCACAAGAGAATGCTGTAGACCATGACCAAGATATTCATTAACAAGGACGAACAAGCCTGGTGAAAATGGATCCCCCTGTCTCACTCCCTTGATGATTTGAAAAAACCTGACAACTCCCCATTTACCAAGATCGAAAACCAATTACTTGACACCACACAGAAAAAAAGATCAACTACTTGCCATTGAAAACCAAAGCTACAAAGCATAAACAAAAGGAACAACCACTCCACCCGATCGTATGCCTTCTCCATATCTAGCTTTAGCATGATATTAGGATGTCGTAATCTTCTATCCAAATCCTGGGTCAGTTCCTGAGCGATCATGATATTCTCTGTTATACCTCTCCCTAGGACAAAACCTACTTCCTAGGGTGAGATCAAGTGAGGCAACAAACTCCCCAACCTATTGTGAGAATTTTAGAGTTAACATTGCATAAGCTTATCGGTCTAAAATCCTTCCATTATTTGCCCCATCGATCTTTGGCTCTAGCATAATCGAAGTGCTTGTACAGCCCCTTGGAAGATGTATCCCTTGGAAAAAGGCGTGCACTACCTCTAACAAATCATTCTTAATGATGTCCTAACGTGACTGGTAAAAACTAGCTCCAAAACCATCTGGTCTGGGTGCACTATCAGCACTCAACACGAAAACCACGGTTTTAAGCTCCTCCATGTCAGGCAGGGCCGATAAAGCCACATTATCAGCCTCAGATACCTGTGGCAACGGGAAGGGTAACTTTAGTAATTGCCGACCCTCCCATTCAAACGAGAAAAGAGTTGAAAAAAATTCAACCGTCGATCTCTTAATATCTTTGATGGCCTCTAACCAATTGCCCTCAGCATCTTTAATTCTAGCTATATAATTCAAATTTCTCCGCTACCAATACCATGAATAGAAATAAGCCATGTTCACATCCCTGGTTTGCAACCACTTAATCACTGCTTTTTGTCGTCAAAACTCACTCTCATTTGCTAGATGCCTCGCGTAGACAGCCTTCGCCTCTTCTAGGCAACTTCTAGATGATGCATCACGCGCAGTGTCATATTGTTCCTCTTTTGCCTCATTAGCTCCTTAACCTCCTTCACTTTCGTAAAAATATTACCGAACACTTTATCCATTCTAGCGTTGTAAACATTCCTTAACCTTCTTCAACTTCTTGCAAAATCTAACCAAACCCTCGCCTATCACCTGCACCGCCCAACCTTCTTGAACCACTTCCAAGAAGCTAGGATGTTTACGCCAGACATTCAAGAACTTAAATGAGGATTTACGCTGCCCTTCATTTCGGCACTTGATTAACAACAGAGCATGATCCAACCGCCCTCTGGCCAAATGTGAAACATGGGAATACTCATATACCTCTGCCCATGCATTATATATCAATACTCTATCCAACCGCTGCCAAACCCTTCCATTCATCCATGTGAATAGTGATCCATCAAATGGACGCCTAAGAGGCCACATTTGAAAATTGCTGTATTAAATTCCTCCATATCTCTCCCATTTGTCGAAGAACCGCCAATCCGTTCCTCAGAGCTGGAAACTACACTAAAATCACCTGCCACCAGCCACGGAGCCTAAATGTCGTTGGCCAGTACCTCCATTGTGGATCACAGCTCCTGTCGACCTACCCTAGTACATCGTGCATAAACTACTGAAAATTGAATATACATCCTAGACCTAAAAATTATGTTCATATGAATTAGCTGCTCCGCCATCACCCGATAGTGAGGTCATCATACCAAAAAGCCCATATTTTTCCTTGTAGAAACACCAATGCCTTATCAAACCGTAACAAGCGTCGAACCACTTCTAATTGGGCCACATCCGACATTGGCTCAAGTAAAACTAAAAGCTGGACAGCATTAACCATACATAATTTATTTAAATAACGAAGTGTATCTCTATGAGATACACCTCTAATGTTTAGAAGTGGCAATTTGGATTGAGATCCATTTATCCATCCATATAATCCATAATTAAATGGATAATGGATTATCCATTTATAGTATTGGTTTTAAATGGTTGATCAAAGTAAAATCATTAGATTAAATGGATTTATATGGATTATTCACAAAAACCATATATATCCATTTACTTAAAAACCAAATAAAAGAGAGGGAAAGGAAATGACTAAAAAAGGAGCCATCCTAAAATTGCAATTGGGGTGTGAAAAAGCCGTCCCCGTGAATGGTAACCAACCCTGAAACTGAATGTTGGGGTTTACTGCTGAACTAATGAATCATTCCTTTGTTTCTTCTTCTAAACTCCACAGTACTTGGGATTTCGATTGGCTTTGAAGAGGTCAGGACAAAGGGAACATGCCCTGCTTGGTACACCCATGCACCTGATTACTAGATGTTGAGCTCAAAAGTCATCCGTGGCTTTAGTAGTAGACATTGCAAGTGTTGTGTGAGTACGAATAAAAGCTAGTGTTGGTATTTTTGTAGATACCCTACATACGGTCTATGCAGGACTTCTATTGTTTGTGCTAGTTTGCAATATATGGCTACTCTGTAATATGTAATATATATATACATATATATATAATAATAATAATAATAATTTCAGATAGTTTTTTAGAGAAATGAAGGTTCATTTTGCTTGAATTTACATCCGTGGTATTTTGTGACTTGAATTTACAAGAAATGGTAATACAAAAAAAAAGTAACAAAAATATTTAAATGGATTATAAATGGATAATTGGTTTTTATTTAATCCATTTAGATCCATCCATTTAGATCCATTTATTAAATGGATCTAAATGGATTGTATAAATTTCATCCACCATCCATTAAGTCAAAACCAATTATGAACCATTTATCCATATTGCCACCTCTACTAATGTTCCAAACTATTGCATTAATGGGATTTATCATAAGATCTCAAAGAGTATTGAGTTTGAGTTTGGGCAATAACCTGTTTTTGTGACTATTTAGATGGACGCCCAGCTCTCTTTTTAGTAACTGACTGAACTTGGGGTTCATCTAAGGAATGCTCTGCTGGAGTGTCTCCAACAAACGCAGCACGATTCACCTCGACGTCCCGCAATTGACATCTCTGCATTCGGTGATCAATTATTTGTTGAAACTCCTTTAAACCCTGCACCGACACCACGACCTCAGCCAAGTTCCCAATCGAACCCCATCATCCAGAACCTTTCTTAGCAGCAGTCCGCATCGAGACCACCCCAAGCTTATGCTCCTCCATGTCCGCTATACACTCCAAAGCCTTGAAAGAGTTAGCCGCAGCATATTGATCATCAGCGCCAATTCCTGCCTCAGCTCCTGTCTCTTCACCCATGCGTACTACCTTCTCGCTCATTGCTGAGGTCGACCTACTGCGAACCAACTTTCGACGTTCACCGTTGGGACCATTCTGAGTCGCCACCGCCTCCACAGTCACTAGACCATCCCTTGTTCCTTCACCTTGCAAGGTCTGTTTACTTGCTGCACCTATGTCCATCACCCGCTCTACTGATGCATTCAATGGCTGACCCGAATCCTCGTACTGCTTTGTTCTATCTGCTCCAATACCATGCTGCGCATTCTCACCCGACACCACAGCACCATCAGTCACCTAGTGATAAACCAACAAATCCACAATAGATTCATTAACCCGTGCACTCTCCTCAAGCAAAACATCCTTCTTTTTGTCCCGTTTGTAGGTAGAAAAATCTGTCTTGCCATTGCTTGCTTCTTGTTTACTAGCGCACCATCAGTCACTAATTTCAATTCTAGATTTTTCTGAAACCACTCATTGTCCAAGTGAGCTCACAATATGAACAGAATTTAGGCCACTACTTATATTCGATAGATTGCCAAAATCCCCTCCTGATCATCCCCAAGCCAGATACGTTTGGAAGGCTGATGTGCAATGTCCATCTCAATCAAAACCTGCGTAACAGAAGGCCTTTTGAGCTCCAGCATTGCAGAATCCACCCTCAAAGATCTTCCCAACAGCGATGCTAGTTTACCAATATACTTCTTATTACATAGAGGTAGCGGCAATGCTGGAAAAGACACCCAAATCGGAACAATTGTCGATTCCTGATGCGTCTTGAAATCAAGTGTCCACTTCAAGATCACCATCGGAGCGCGCTGAATCCACCAGGTGCGCCACACGAACAACCTAGTGTAGTCCTCCTCCGTAGTTGGCCGAATGAGAATACGGTTGTAATCCATTAAACCTACTGAACAATGACCCTTGAGACCGAGCGTCACAAAGAAATTCCGAATCACCTCCATAGGAGGCTTGCTATGCGTAAATCTTCCTACCAAAGCATTACGGTATGGCTCGGCTAAAACTACCATGTCCTTCCTGGAAAGCCTCAGCGCTGGTTCCCCTTTATGTTTCGATAGTACTCCTAGGTCAGGTATATTTGCCTCCTCCACCTGAGTAGCCCCAACTAATACCTCTACAAAAGATTTACACTTCCACGGCAGCCAAGGGATAGCTGCCATGATGGGCAGAAAACTGCTATAGATTAAAATGCATGAAATTTCAAAACCTTGGAAGGATAAGTCATAGTGCTCCTTTTCTTGAATAAATTCAACACTTGTGTACAAACATTTGCCCCATTATTTCAATTAAAACAGATCAAATTTTGTTAAACTTTGTGCCAAATTGAGGAAAATGACCCATTAGTAGCTAATTGAATCAAAGTATTTCACAAAAATTTGTTTCATAAAGGAGAATGCAACTAATACTAGAATAACTTTAGTAAACTTCAAGATTGAAGGGATAAAGTGCAAGGAATCATAGAGACAAGAACAGTAAAAATTTTAAAAATTTTGGTTCCTTTAGTAGATCGACTTTCGATTAAATCCATGAGACATAAAGTTAGTCAAGAATAATATCTCAACCCATAGAGATCTTCTTGAATCGGTGGAAATCTGATGCAGAGGATAGTAAGGTGACTCATGTAGTCATACAAATGTTCAGTCTCTAACGATGATCCACACAAACCTCTTATGTCGAATTAGTTTAAATTAGATTAATACTAACTATTGCCAAAACACCTCCCATAAATTGGTCAAAAAAACCCTAGTTTTTCACCAAGAAAAACTTGCCCCAATGAGAGAAATAAGAGATGTGATTTTTTCCTTATTTTTTGGACAAATTTTGGGTATTTTTTTCTCTTAAGATTTTTTCAAAAATCTCATGATGCAATTTCTATATCGATTAGTCTTGCTAGCAAAATTAGTGAGTATTTATAGACAAATCTAGATCCTTATGAAAACCTAAAACCAATTTCCAGAAAGATTCAACTTTCTTATTCTAATACAATACTTGTATTTAGAAAACTTAAACTTATTTACACTATAAGTCTCTCAAGTTTAATTTGTTTCAAAATTAAACTATAAGTTGTAAAAACTTGTCCATCAAATCCCTACTTGAAATTTATTTAAGTCAGTTAAAGAAGTTCTTAATGTGTGTAACCTATTAGTTTCTCATATACGTTGAGACAATAAGCATGAGTTATAATTCTAAATTAATAAGAACTAGATAAATGAAAACTCCTTTTAATTTATCATTGATTCCACCAATCAATCAACTCATTCTTATATATCAAGATTGACATCTAGCAATGTATGATGACCACCCAAGTAATGAGAAAAGTTAAGTGGATGACTTCACCTTTTAGCGAACATTTACTGTGAGGACCCGAAAATTTCTTTAGAATTTCCTCTCATTTTTTGAAAAATTAATTTCTATTTCCTTCTATATTTCTTTACTTGACTATTTAACTATTTACTAGCCCTAAATTTTATGATGATTTCATTAGTTGAGTCAAGATTTTTATAATTTCCCTCTTATATTTTAGTGCATGATAAGTGTCGTAGTACATTAAGATAGTGTGACTAGCTCGTAAGATATGAGTAACAAATTTGAAAAATAAGAAGTTTTGTGCACCAAGAATTATGTGACATGAGGTGTTAAGAATTAAGTGGAGAAACCCTAGATATCATGGGAATTAGAGACAAACAAGAGACAAAGAAATAGGTTTGAACTGACTTGCCCCGTTTGTTACCGGTCGAAAACACCACTCGACCAAGACTTTCTTCCCCTAATTTTCTTATTTTTCTTTTATGTTTCATTCCCTAATTTTCCCTAGGGTTGGCCGAAATTATTGACCAAAAAAGAGAGGAACAGAAAAGGAAAAGAAAGAAAAATTGGGTGGATGCCAAGTGTTGGCAATCAACACCACCTTTGACCAAGACCTTTCTTCCTTCTTTATCTTTTATTTCACAAAAAAATTCCTTCATTTCTCCTCCTTATGGCCGAACTTAAGAGAGTAAGAAAAGAGAGAAAAACTTCCATTTTCTAGCCTTGATTTCTTTCTCAATCTATGAGAAATCCAAACACCAACTCTAATCCATACCGATTAATCTTGAGTTGAGCTTGGAGGAAAGCTTTTGGTGGAGTTACTTGAGAAAGAAAGCTGCAGCTTGTTGTTCACCTTGAGGATTGAAGGTATTCTTGGTTGAGAATTACTTTATCTCTTTAATCTTGCATTTGGATGGAGCTACTGTGACGACCCCACCTCCCTCTAGGGCATACCCTAGGGTTTAGCGGACCGCCTGCCCAACTCTCGTCAGGACTCACTCACTTATTTAAAGAAAATAACTTACAACCATAGAAAGGAAATAAAACAAAAATTTCCAAGCTTAAAATATACATTAATACTTAAATCCAGCTCCAAGGCTCATACATGCCCAAATATGTCAAAATATTCCAAAATCCAAATACATCCAACCCTAGTCAAGCACTAACGCGAGTACAATCGCAAAAATTCAAAAACTAGACTTTACTAGCTTGTACCAGTCCCCACGCCCTTGCTCGTATCCCCTGTAAAGAAAGCAAATCTCATAAAATGAGCTAAAGCTCAGTGAGGCTCCAAAACTTCATGCAGACCCAAATAGCAAGTTGACCATGATTTAAAATCACATGTATCAAAATAGTGAGCACATGAAGTCAAGAAAATGAGTAATAAAGTTTTGTAAAGCCAAGCACTGGTTATTTAACATGTCAAGTGAAAGGATACCGCCGCTATTTCAAAATAGCTCTGCCATAGCTTGATCAAATAGTAGTTGACTCTCCGTCAACTTTCAAGTAGAGTAACCAGTCCAGTAGAGCCCCGCTTGACGCCAATCCGTCTGCCTTTCAACCCCTTTACTGGGCCCGAACACCACAAGAAACAAGCGTGGTAATACTAGAGTATACCGATTAGTCGAGGAGGTATCACTCCACAAGACAAAACAAGAGACCCTGGGTTCATTATCTAATCAACCAGGCCCTTACCGACTCGACTCGAATAACTCGCCACAGGGTTTTTGGAATTCTAGAGAGTGCTCACGCATAGACAAGTATATCAGACAAGAATATCAAGTCAAGTGCCATCAAGGCATAGCAACAAGTCACGTTTAGGACAAGTGCGATAAAGTTCACCCCTGTCCGTCCAAACAAGTCAAATATTATCCAAACACATTAATAAAACATGTAAAAGCAAGTATTAAGTACAAACATGCACTTGGAAGCACTCACCAAATGTCTAGTGCTTTTCAAGGTCACGCTCAGGTGCAACTCCTTGGATGGAATCCAAATCTGCGATAAAATATTATTCAAGAGTTTAAAATCAACTAGGGTTCAAAACATAGGAGTTTCGCTTCAAGAAGATCAAGTAAATGAAACTCATTTAAATAGTATTCAAGTTACTTATCAAACTCTAGAAAATTCATGCTCGCTCGTTTAGTTTTGATAAGGAAGTGGTTTATACTTTTGAAATCGCACTTGGTATAAAAGATCGAGAAAATCGTATTTTAAAGGGTCACTACTTTCACTTTTTCAAGGGTACGAGTTCCGGCAACATTTCAGCTTATATACCTCTACTAAAGAAAACTCGAATACTATAGACGATTCAAGTCTGATTCGACCTCAAATCTTCGCTCAAGTCGCGAGTACATATGCCTAACCCTCGAGTGAAAATTTGGGCAGCATGCCCTTTGTATTTCGCTATTTTCCAACCACTTATGGCTTCATTTTTGTTTCTCAATTCAGCCCAAATTCAACACATAAGCAAGCTTAACAAAATACCTCTTCAACTAGGCTCAATATCATCCAAGTACAAGTCAATTCTAGCAATGCAACCATCAACATCAAAGCTGGAAACCAGTTTTAATGAAGAATGTCTAAGTGGCAGGTTTGTCATCCTTCGGCGTTTTGGCCACAACTGAAACTACACTTATTAGATTGGGGAAAATTTTATGGTATTTTGAAGCTAAGACAGAGACCTACATTTCCTATGAAGACATCAACACCCAGTTCCCGCATTTTCAAGGTCAAAAATTGAAATCTCAGAGAAAACAGAAAGCTGTCGGTTAAACGGGGCATTTGGGCAGTCAAGGGTATTTTAGTCATTTCACAAGATACAGTGCTCCGGTTGAGCTGAAATTTTCTGGATAGAAAGCTAACTCAAACCCCTACAACTTTCATGTTTTGATCAAGAACTGATTTGCATTTATCATGGACGAATATGCAGTTAAATTTGGTTCCAAAAACAGGGCAGAATCACTACCAAATGCTGGAATTTGCATATCAACCCTAAAACTACTCATCAAAGCTGGAAATTTCATCTTTTAAGGCCAAATATCACAACCAAGCCACTAATCATCTCATAAATTCCATTCCCAAGCTCAATACCAACATATTAGAGATAAACATCATAAATCAAAGCTGAAAAATCACAAACCCTAGCTGAAATTCGCTAATCTTCACCAAAACTAGAGTATCATCCAACATAATTCAAGATTCAAGGCATCTATCCCATATTTTGCTAAAACAAGAAAGAAAAAGGAAGTTTTAGACTTATACCTTCGAAAACACTTGAAGAAAGTGATGAACCAAGCTATTTCTCTCCAAACAACTCCACAACAAGCTTCCTTAGCTCCTTGGTGCTAGTTTAATCGGTTTAGTTTTGTTGTTCTTGTTGATCTTCACTCAAACAAGGCAAGAATCAAGATGGAACTTCAAGCTTTCCTCTATTGTTTTTCCTCTCTCAAGTTCGGCCAAGACATGAATAAAATGAAGAAAAATGGTAGCTAGAGGAAAGATAAGAAGGAAGAAAGTTTCTTGGTCAAACTTCTCTTGGATTGCAACACTTGTCAACACCAATTTTCCTCTTGTTTTGTTTCTTTTCCTTTTGTTTTTAAGTCAAGAATTTCGGCTGGTCTAAGGGTCAAATTAGGGAGAATTGAACGAAATAAAATCAAGGAGATTAAGGTAAGAAAATATTGTTCAAGCAGTGTACTCAACCGGTAACAAATGGTGCACGTCGGTTCAAGCTTATTTTCCTTAACTCTCTCGTACTTGCGTTTTAACTTATGATTCACTAATAAAGGTAAAACTCTCAATTCTCTTACGTATTACAACTAATGAGGAAGTAAAGTAGTAGTAAAGGAATTATAAAATAGTTTATTCAAAATAAAAGGGAATTATAAGAAAATATGAGCAAAGTTTCGAGTCGTCACAGCTATAGCTTGATTATAGTAGGTTTTGTGTTGTAGGCTGCCATTTCCAGCTTGTGTTGCTAATTTCCAGCTTTGTATTATATTTTCAGCCATGATATGATGGTATCTAGACTTGATATGGGCTTGTATGAAGATGTATAGCTTTAATATGACTTTTTAGTTTCCAAATAAGAATTTCCAGCCTTAGTTGCAAAATTCCAGCCTTGGTAGAAAATTTTCCAGCTTAGGTATATGTTGATTATAGCTAGTTTTGTGGCTAAAATAAGTACTCTATGTATCCTATACCTTGTGAACTTGATTTGGGGTTGTTTTGTGGTGAGAATGAAGCACTGAAAATGGTTAGAAATTAGGGAAAATAAGGGGAAGTGCTGCTGAAAATTTTTCCCGTAGGAGACTTTGAGCAGTCATGGGAAATCTGTTATATCTTGGTGTAGAAAAATCAAAATTGGGTTCCGTTTGTTGCATTTGAATCTAGACTCATAGATATTTTAACCGTGTAAAAATCAGGGGTTGGTTCAACTCCTATACATACCAGCAAATTTACAAATTTTCTTGAAAAACCATGACTGTTCTGTTTTGCACATGAGACAGCAGTGATTTTGAACTGAAAATTTGACTAATCTATGAGTTTAATTTCATGAAGATGTCTTCTAAAGTCTATTAGCACTTTGAGTCTATTTTCCAATGGCATAAGTTTTGTGATTTTTTGACCTACGGAACTCAAATTATACTTTTTCAAAGAATGTCGCCAAAGCTGGAAAATTTTGTCAAATGAATTGAGTGGAACTTGGAAAATTTTGAGAAAACTTTTCTAGGTCTTAAACTTTAATTGGTGTGATTTTGGATGGTTTTGGTTTTGTGGCCTTAAACAAGTGTACTTCATAACCCTAGAATGCATTTGGACATTCTTCGATTGGCTTTCAAGTTTATCTTTGAGTTTTGTGTTTTGAGGGGCCGATTTTAGATAGGCATATGACTCATGATTAAGGCTAAAGTGAGCACCTTATTAACCTAAGTTTTGCATAATCAGACCATGACATCTTGTCTTGGTTACTTTTAGGGTTTAACAGTGGGAACAAGCATGACCCGGAGTCGAACTTTTAGCTTTGGTCTACTTTAAAAGGTGACTGTTCCTTGCATGTGTATGCTTTAAATGACTATGTGGAATGTTGTAAATGTTGTCTAAATGTTAAATGCTTTCCAATGATTGCTAAATGAATTTTCGATGGGCGAGTGTGTACTTTATCGCACTCAACCCACCCAAAAATGAATTTTCAATGATTGAATGCTACTTGTGCATGAATGTAAGCCTTTTGGCTGAACTGGGCTCTTGCCCTTTGTCGCCAGTCGACTCGAGCCAAAAGCCGACTCAGTCGGGCGGCTGGTGACCCTGGGACAATGTTTGGTATACTCGAGTATTACCAAAAAGTCCGATGGAGAACTGGCCAGTGAATTCAATGCAATGAAATCAATGAATGAATGACATGAACACTGAAGGAGTTTTCACTTACAAATGTTTTCTAATGTTAGAGGGATAAGGAAAATGGTTGGCGAGCGAATGAGTGAATGACTTGAATGAATGGCTTCAAATGAGCATGTATCCTTTCAATGAATGAATGATTGATTCTTAAATGACTGCTTATTACTGTGCCAAGTGTGCAAAATGCTAAGTGTAAATGTTCCCGTGCTTGTTTGCTTGTTTGGGAACCTCACTGAGCTTTTAACTCATCCCATTAGTTTGTTTTCCTTACAGGGGTGGAGGCTGGAGCAAGTAGCCGTGAACTAGTGTATATAATCTCTCGTACTTGTACTTTTGTAGATGAGATGTATTTGGAATCTTTAGAAATGTAATCATATATTTTACTCTTGGATTGTAAATTAAGTTTGACTTGTTAGTTGGAAATGGAACTTTTATGTTAATTTGGAGGCTTGAACGATTATTTCAAGAACATTAGTGAGTGAGTCCTGGTGAGAGTTGAGCAGGCGGTCCGCCAAACCCTTGGATACGCCCTAGGGGGAGGTGAGGTCGTCACATTTACTGTGTAATTAATATCCTTTAATCACACTTATCTCACATTAATTTTGGAATGAATTGTGCCTATTCTATTACGTGATTAATGTTCATTTCTTGTACCAAAATATAATTCCAATAAAGAAGTGCTTGGAAACACTTTCTAATACTCTTCCACTTAGCGCTAAGAATTTCGAATTTTTCTTCTACAAGTTGTCAGACAAGAGATAACTCCTCTTCCATAAGAGGTGATAGATTTTTATAAGTTATTCACTACATTTCCATACTTCAAACATATACCCATTTGCTAATAATACGAGAATTCCATGTTATAGGAGCAATCATATAACAAACAAAGTATAACCGTTTATGCTCAAGATCTTGTGATAATCTTAAGTCTAAGGATCAGTTACACAAATGTCACTTAGAAATTAATCCTTTGGCACTTAATGGAATCTCTATGCGGATCAATGTAGTGAATTTGATTATCTTATTAACCACCCGTATACTAATTTAGGTGTCTCACACACTATAATAGATCAGGTCTACTATTTCTCATATAGAAGAGGTATAGTACACAATGCCCCTTTTTGTTAATACTTTGACTAGAGATATTTAAGAATAAACCTTATGTGTAATCAAATAAACCTTATCATCATAACTCTTATGATTTCATTGATCGGGTTTACTCTAAGATTTTATCATACTTATATATAAATATATAAATAATCATTATGATAAGACGTCATTTATAATAATATAAATAGTTCAAGTGCGTATTAAATTCCAAAGTTGATTATCTTTAGGGTATACACACTTTCATAAAGAAGAGCTAAATGTAGAATAAGGATAGTGAAAATTGAAATGGCCTCATTCTGAAACGGTAATTGAAGACATAACCATCAGAATTGATCCTACTAATATTAAGACTAACAAATGAGGTCCCAAACAGGTGAAACTTTCTTTTTTCTCCAGAACACAACATCTGATTGTCCTTCAATTTGACAAGTAAGATTCGCGAAGGGCACCTAGAAATTTCTCCTTGTCAGAGGTCAAGCAAAAAAATCATTAGATTAGTTAGCATTCAGAATCGTTAATTTAATAATAAACACCATTCATTGATTTCAAGCTTATGTAATACGAAGCTGGCAAACAAAAGATAGACTTTAAACAGAAGATGACTTGGAAAAGAAGCTTTGAAATTGTTGTCAAAGTATTATTTCAATTGATGCCAGATGGAGAAGACACATCTGTTCTCTAAGCTTAGCTTGAAGCAGCATCATGGAATCTGAAGCCATTTTGATCCGATATTTTTAGCTTGAAGTTTTCTGTTTGGTCTTTCTCACGAAACAGAGTGAAAAGGAATTCTGTTTGGCTTTTATTGTTCCAAGAAAAAAAGTCAATAGGAAAGAATAAAATATTCTGCTTACAACACAATAGACTGTCATATGAGGCCGGAGTGCGAAGTAGATGGCGCTCCAGGCGTCCTTAAGATAATCCACAATAGTTATTTTAACCGTAATCTGGTAAGATCGTTGCTTTATTTTAGATAAATTATGAGTTTCCTTTAAAATGAGATCAGAATATTAGATAACAAACAATACATCGCAATTAACACCACCAGTGGAGCCAGGATCTTTGGGTACAATAATATTAATCTAGACTTATAAGGTGTTGGCTTGTAGATTTCTAGAACAACTAAATATTGGATATAGTAAACTAATGCTACAGTTTGAGGTCATCCAATGGTATAAAATTATGCATGAGAATGCAAGATATATACTCTAATTAACATATTCAGTAAGCAAATAATTTTTACACAATTGAATTATCAAATGAATATTTAGATGACCTGTAATTCATATGAAATGGCTATGCAAGAAATGTTAAATATTAAATAAATAATATTTGCTAACAAAAAAAGGTAAATTATATTTAATAGAAAGGAAAAAATAGCACCATGTAATATATTTTAGTTCAAAGTTCAACATTGTACAAATAGTGATAACAATTGAAAAAAAAATTTCAACACTTTAAGGATGCCCCCGCGCGCGAGGGGGGACTGGTGTTGCAGGGAGCAGGGAGCAGGGAGCAGATGTGGGTTTGAAGGTAATACTATCATATTTTAGAGTTTCTAAAAAATTGAGGAGATGCAGTTGCATCCCTTTAGCTCAACGTGGCTATGCATACTGATCACCACCGTGTCTCGTATGAAAGAACATGTTGAAAAGCAAAAATGTCATAAGCACTAAGTTTAATGCACACATAAAATGCACATGTAATGAATTGTTGAAATTAACGGGAAACAAATTTTGGATCCGCATGGATTTGATACTTTTGGAGTATTTTTTTTTTAAATTATTGCAACATCATATTTTGAAAAACTAGTCTAGTATGAAATGTTTTTGGATGCATTTAAAATTTTTAATTATTTTGAAATATTTTTTTTTATTTAAAGATAATCCTTCTTCATGCCCTCTCAACCTCTCGCCACGCCATCTTTCAACCACTACCCCCTCCTTCGTTTTTGCGAGAAGGGTGAGGGAAGTGGGGGAAGGGGGAAAGAATGGAAGGGGAAGGGGAAGAGGAGCTTGGGGTTTGGGGTTTGGGGGTTGTTGTTTTTGTGTTGGGGGGGGGGGAAAGAGAGAGAGGTGGTGGTGGGGGCAAGGAAGAGGAGGTAGGAGAGAGAGTATGACGAGGGAAGTGTAGTAACCCAGGGAGTAGGGGTGGGCACGGGTCGAGTACCCGTTCCATCCATCATTTGGCTGATCCGACCCGCACCTTGTGGATCAACCATTTTCTGACCCTTACTCGCCTCACATATCAACGGGTACTCGATAGAGTCGAGTCAACGGATACCCATCCGCCCCACTTATTATTTAATTTTTTTAAAAAACTTGATTTATACTAATTTAATTTTATATTTTATACATTTATCTAAGATTTAATAAAGATTTTTTTTCTCAAAAGAAGTCTCCTATCAGGAAACAAGCATGAGAAGAGAATACAGGACAAAAGAAAAAAATTAAAAGAATTCAAAATCAATAAAAGTGTAAAATAAGTAGCACATTTTTTAAATATATGTTCCACATTAATTAAATTCTTTTTTATAAAACATAAAATCATGACCTCTACAAATGAATCTTGTAAATAAACTACAGTCTCTCATATTTGTAACGCAATTTGTTTAATGAAATTACTTATTTAACTCTAAATTATTATTTTATAGTATGTACATAAATAAATATATATATATATGTGTGTGTGTGTGTGTGTGTATGCGGGGCGGATCGGGTCGGGTACCTACAAGTTTTTAATTAATATTACCCTAACCTGCTTCACATAGTAGCAGGTATCCGACTCTCTTTTGATCCAATCAAATAATACAAATCGAGTATCTTAATTTTCGGATCAGATCAGATATAAGAGTTTTCAAGTTAGCAGATAATTTTACCCACCCCTACCAAGGAAGATGGGAGGGGCCAAAGGAAGAAAGGGGTTATGATTTTTTGTTTTTAGGCTTTTTTTATGATTTTTGTTAGATATATTTGAGATACATTTATAGTGTATTGGGACATTTTTTAAGTATGTTACAATAACATTGAATTTGAAAAATTAATAACCCGACACACCTTCGGCATTGAGTTAAAACCGTGTCTTGCAATGGCATTTATACTCGTCAATGATTGCATGTTGAAACACCCTTCCATCAAAAGAAAGTAGTTTTGCATTCAACCAACACAAATAAGTTTAAAAGCTACATCACAAGAAGTAAATGCCACGTGAAAATCACATATCCTCATAACCAGTCTTCTTTAAGGATGTTGCTGCAGTATGTTTATTGGTAAAAAAAAAAAAGTGTGGAAATGTGACAGCCCCACCTTCCCCTAGAGTGTACCCCAAAGGTTAGAGAATTGCCTACCCAACTCTCGTTAGGACTACAGAGTCAAAACACTCGTAAACCCTATATAATGCGCGATAGAACAACGAGAGAATGAACCACCGGAAACTGACTGCACTGCGGCCACGTCACAATCCGGCCACTTTCTGGCCGGATATCCGGCCGGATTCAAGGCAGTGGCCGTCCAACATTTTTTTTCCAATTGCCCTACCAATCCGGCCAAGATTTGACCGGATATACGGCCGGATTCCTTGAAGAATTTTCCCGCCAAAACTTTTTTTTTTTCTGTACAAGCTTCACTCATGCTCGATTTCCCAACGGGGTCCGGAAAAATTCACCAAAGCCAAAGGGAAGTACAAACTCAAACAAATACACTTAAGATACATGATAAAACACACTTATATATACATTGAAGTCTTCAACAAATTACTTGAAGTACAAGCCATAATATCCACACTTATACAAAATACAGTTAGGGTTTCGGTTACAAAGGAGCGTGAACAAAATGTCTATAACTAGCTCAACTCTTATCTTCAAAATCATAGTTCCCAAAATATTGACCCCTATAAGGAAAACAAAGGTAAGGGGGATGAGCTTTTGCCCAATGAGATACCAAAAGTACAAGCAGTCAAGAATCATGGAGCTTTACTTTTAATCAGTCAAATATACACACCAAATAAGGAAATGAATAAACATCTCAAATGGGAAGGATACAGATGGCTCTCAAGAGCCGAATTCCCACTGCTTTACTAGAGCTTGATCAGGTAGTAGTTGACACTCCGTCAACTTTCAAGTAAAGTATCCAGTCCAGCAGAGCACCACTTTACACCAAACTCCGTCCACCAAACATACCCCTTACCGGGCCGAACGCCGCAACAGGAACAGGAGTGGTAATACTCGAGTATACTAGGAATTGAGAGTCTCCAATAATCAAAGATTCCAAAGAAACAGGCCCCCATGGTTTGTCAATTTTCCTCCACCAAGCCCCTTACTGGCTCGATTCAATTAACTACCCATGAGGTTGAGCTCAGATTTAACAGGAAGATCGTTGGATACAAGCCTCCAAATGACATCATATCAGGCACAGGTAACAGATTCAAGTTTATACAGTAAACAGTCAAATAAGCAAGAGAGACGAGTGTGATAAAGTACACCTCGTCTCATCCAGAATAAACAGATATTACAGTCATTCAAGTCACGAATTGAGGTACAAGTAATCAAGTAAGCAACAAGTCATGCGAGTGGTACACTCATCAGTTCAAGCAGGGATAACTTCAAAAGTTTCCTTCCAAAGTATGCCTTTGATCACCAATACGTTCTAAGAATAACCAAGGTAAAACAATTATGGTTCCCACATCCACATACCCAGAAAATGAAATGCACAATAGAGACTTGACTACGAGTCGCAAGTGTGAGAACCCGTAATTTTTTCATTTTCTAGGTTTTATTATTTTCATGGCTTGTTTTCTGCATTTTCGTGAGTAGGAAAAATTTCTAGATCTTTTTAAGGAGCAGATATAGTTTTTAGATGATTTTTCTAGTATCGAATAGATTTTAAAAAATTAAGAGCATATACCGGACGTGGGACCCACTAGTGCGAAAAGTTCGAAAAAATTTGGCCAATTAGGTTAAGTTTTGGATACTGGAATTAATTTACCAGGTGTTAAGAGATAATTAGAGGAGGCTAAGTGGATTGGTATAAGAGAGACAAGTTAGGTAAGTATTTAATAAAAGGTGACAAGTGTCACCATTTGAGTGGGTTTACCTTTAAGACCACTATTCATGGTCTTACCAATTGACTAATTAAATCAAAAAATAACCAAAATTTCTCCATTTTGCTCTTCATTGTGGCCGGCTCTCTCTCTCCAAAAGAAAGAAAGAAACTCTTCAAGGTTTGCTTCCATTTAGCTCAAATCCATCCAACCAACCATTGAAACTTGCAATTTCTCCATAAAACCTCTTCAATTAGTGTTAGTGAGTTGATTTGTGGAGTTATTTGGAAAGCTAAGAGGACCTATTGCTCTCTCTCTCTTGTTTCTAAGGTGAGTTGTGAAGAACCACTTTCCTTCCTCTAATGATGCTTAAATCATGATTAGTGGTGGTATGAGATGCAATTTTATGGATTAAATCTTGATTTTTGGTTGAATTGATGAAGTTTTCTAATTATTGGGGATTTTTCTGTTTTAATATGAACTTGATTGTGTGGCTATCTATGATGATTAGAAATGGTATGTAAGGACTCTAGGAGGTGGAAAAACTGGGTAATTACAATCAATTTCTGTTTTGGAAGAAAATTGGAAAAATTAGGGTTTGATTAAGGTACATTCTGCCCGGTTTTATAGCTCCTAGTTATAGGCCTAATTGGCCTTGGCTTAAAACATAAAAGTTGTAGGAAATGATATTTTAGAGGTGCCTGCAAAATTTCAGGTCAATCGGAGTAGTGTAGAATGAGAAAAGTCGAAATTACTATTGATGTTCTGGTTTTACCCGAAATTGAGAAGTGCGCCTGTAATGGGTTATTTTGGTTGAGAATGCTTCCGAATTGGTTGTTTAGGTCTTCTGATGAAATGTATCCCTGTTCCTTATCTTTCAAATGGCTTTGGAATTTCTGGATTTGGACTTCGGTAGCCTGTTTTATGATGTTTACACCAGAGTGCGTTTTGTGAATCTGTTTTTCCGGTTCTGGTGTAGTATCTTGCATTTTTGACCTTGTTACACTCGAAACTGGACAGAGTTTCCTTCTGGAACATTGTAGCCCTATCTCTTAGCTTCGAAACGGTGGGTCTTACACCTTCATCCGATACTCGTTGTGCCTTTGGTGCCATTACCGCAAAATGATGTCAAAAACTGTTTTTTTCAAGGTTAAATCTAAATCTTTTCCGGATTTTTCTGGTTTCCTCTAATGCTTATGTATGCTTATGGAACTCTCTTTCGGTAGTATTTGGCCTTGGTTTATGACTTGTACTTGAATGACTTTAAGCCTAGTGAACGGCTTTTGGAGATGAAATTATTTGTGTGAGATGTTGGGACTGATTTGAGGAAATATGAAGCCATTAATGGCTGGAAAATAGGTAAAACAAGGGATTTGCTGCCGAAATTTTACTTGAAGGCTAGTTGGATTCCGACTTGTCTTTGGTCCAAGTGCTTTTTGCCGCAAAATTTTATAACCCTTTTTAGTTTAGTTTTGCGTTTGGTTTATGAAACCCTAGATATTTCCGACCATCAGTCCAAATGCCCCGTTTCGCTTTAAAGTCATTTTTTATGCGTTTTACTCATTCTTTATTGGGTTCCTTCGATTTCACCTAATTGGTTGTGCTATATTCTTTCTCGTTAAATCTTAGGTTTTCATTGGTGACTGAGGGTAATACCCGGTGGCGTATTTTGGACGTTATTTTTGCATAACTAGGTGAGTGTTCCTTGTTTGCTATATTTTTCTTGACTTCATGACTTGTGTTTTTGTTTGATAACGTGTTAAGTGCTTTTAATGATTATCAAAACGAGTTTTCTAGGCGAGTGTGTACTTTATCGCACTCAGCCTAAATGATTGTGAAATTTTCAATGATTGAAATGTTACTTGTGCATGAATGTAAGCCTTTTGGCTGAACTGGCCACTGCCCCTTGTTACCGATCGACTCGAGCCAGAAGCGAACTCGGTCGGGCGATATGGTGACCTGGGTGAACGTTTTGGTATACTCTAGTATTACCTTTGTAGGTTGGTGGAGGTTGGTGGAGCCTGGACAATGTCCAGGAGGGGGTGAATGAAATGAATGACCAAACGAGCGCGGGTTTTATTTACAAAAGAAAAAAAATGCATTTTCAAAAGATTGAAGGAAGGAGGAAATGTCAGGAGAACGAGCGAACGCGGGAACATTTGGCTCCTTGTGAGCCCGTATCCTTTTAATGTATGTGTTATTAGTGCTTTCCATTGTACATGTTACTTGAATTCTTGATTTCTATATTAAGGTATGGGTTGGATTGTTGCTTATGTGTTTGGAACCTCACTGAGCTTTTAGCTCATCTCTTTAGTTTTGTTTTCCTTAACAAGGGAAGGCGAGCAAGGATGAGAGCTCTGTATAGACTAGCTGGTCTAGCTTTTGATTTTTTTTCTTGTAATAGTTCTCGCCCTAGTGCTTGGCACGAGCTGGTTGTATGGTGGATTTGGAACCTTTGTATATTCGACGGTTGTACTTCTTTTTGAGATCGTAATGTATATTTTCGTTTAAGTTTTTGGATCATTGCTATATTTTTCGTATGGGCTGGATCTGGTTTTTGCTCGAGGATGGAAGTGATCGACTGAGTCCCGGCGAGAGCTGGGCAGGCGGTCCGCCGAACATGTTGGTTCGCCTTAGGGGGAGGTGGGGCTGTCACAGTAAGCCTATCCAAAAGGACTACGAATGCAAGGATACAAAATTGTGGCTTCGGGGTGAAAAAGGTAACGGTTGGTTCTAAAACATAAACAACCCCAAAACCCTTCATTTCGAGGCAAAATCAACCCAAACTTAAAGGAATCAAGTAGCCCTAAAAATTGGACAGCACTTCCCCTTAAATTTTCTTACTTTTTCCATCCTACAAACAACATTAGAGTTCATCCAAAACAGCCCCAATTGCATATACAATTCATAAGCTATTAAACACACTTAATTAGGGTCACAATACCCTTCAAATACAACCAATTGGTAGCTCCAAAACTAACCCTAGTCATGCTCAAATTAGAAACCCTAAAGCTGAAATTTAGGCACATAAGCTGGAAATTCCTTTAATCAAGTTAAACTACCACATAAAACCTCAATATTACACATGGTAAAGTTATCAAACCGTGGCCAATCATAAAGCATCATATATGGGCAGAAAATTCAACAATAAAACTGAAAATTTGCATAACACCACTTCAAGCCATCATATTTCTCATAAAACTACCTATTTTGCAAACCTAAACCACAAGTATGCTAGTATTAGAAGTAAAGAGGGATTTCTAGGAAAAATTACCTTGTAACCTCAAGAAAAATGGTAGCTTAGTACTTCTTCCTCCAAAATAACTCCACCAAGACCTTAAATCCTCCTTAGTAAGCAACTTTTATGGAGTAGTTTGCACTTTGGTTGGTTGAAACTCAAGATTGAGCTTGGAAATTGAAGTGCAAGATGAAGTTTCTCTCCCTTTCTCTCCCTCAAAGTTTCGGCCAAGCAAGACAAGAAAATGAAGAGATTTTTGGTCAAAATTTGATTTTTAGTAAAGGTGAAGAAAGGTTGGTCAAAGTCCAACTTGCAATGGTTTCGTGACAAATGGCGTCCTAGGGTTTTAGTCTCATCCTCTTGTCTTCCAATGGTTAAACTATTTAACTAACCTCTAATTATCCCTTAACACCTCATAAAATAATATCCCTTGATGCAAAACTTCACCTAATTGACAAAATTTTATTGCATTTACCGCACTAGCGGGTCCCACGTCCATAATACATTTCAAAAGTAACATGAACTAACTTATACCAGAAAAATTGATTTAAAAACTATATTCACTTATAAAAATCTTTGGCAATTAATATAGTATAGTATAGTGAAGAAAATGCATGCGAAGAAATAAAATAAACTAATAGAAAATAAGGAAATTTTACGGGTCCTCAAAGGAAAGGTAGGGGAAAAGAAGGACTAAGCGATTGTGGCCATAGATGATAGCAAATGTGTCTTGGATGGGCACGTGTAACGGTATTTTGTGACCTGGAACTTGAAGAGCCGTTGGGTGTTGAAGTTGAGTGGAAGGACTATACGAAAAGTTAGGGGGATTTGAAAGCGTCAATGGGAAAGGTGGAGTGCCTAAAATAATCAACTGCCAAAGGCAGAGGGTCGCGAGCGAAACCAAGGGAATTGAAAAGGCGCCAAGCTTGACGGAGAAGCTAAACACTGTACGCATATAAAACGAAGGTTCGCGAAATCGGACAAGAATTACTGCGAAAAGGGTATTCGTTTTGGAGTTGGTGGCCGAAATAGATGCTTCAAAAATATATATGTGACGGCCCCACCTCCCCCTAAGGCGAACCAGAGGGTTCGGCGGGCCGCCTGCCCGGCTCTCGCCGGGACTCAGTCGTTCACTACGGTCCTCAAATGAATTGCAATATAAATCTCAAATATACATCACATGGTCCACAAATATACATCCAAGTCTCCAATAATTACATGTCACAATTGCAGCGGAAACAATTCCCAACTATACATAAAATGATTCCAAATCCAAATTGTACAACATAAAGGCCATCCATTCACGTGAACAAGCACAACAAGTCCTGCCTTCGCCTTGAGCCCTGTGGAGGGGAATAAAATATTTTTGGGGTGAGCTAGAAGCTCAGCGAGTAACCAGAAAATCAGTAATCCAATCGGTTTAACAATATTTCTTTTCAATGATGTCATATGTCATAAATCACATGATAAGTCCAGAAACGATTACAGCATTTACAAAACATTAAATATGGAGTATCAATAATTCAAGAAACATGTACAATGGAAAGCGATAGTAACATTCATGAAAAGAATACGTTCATTTTTTTATAAATAATCCCTCGTTCATCTTTTTATTCGTTCATCTTTTTTTTTTCCGGACGTTGGCCGGTCTCCACCCATCCGGACGTAGCCGGACTACAAGGTAATACTCGAGTATACCAAATTCACCCAGGGTCACCATATCGCCCGACCGAGTCCGCTTCTGGCTCGAGTCGATCGGTAACGAAGGGCAGTGGCCAGTTCAGCCAAACGGCTTACATTCATGCGCAACTAGCATTTAATCATTAATCATTGAAAGTTTCATATTTATTTAGGTCGAGTGCGATAAAGTACACACTCGCCTAGAAAACTTGTTTTAACAATCATTGAAAGCACTTAACACATTATCAATCAATAATAACAAGCCAATAAGTCAAGGAAATATAGCAAACAAGGAACACTCACATGTAAGATCGCATGATATGCAAGAAAACAGTTCAAAAGTAACTTTGGAAACAGTTCAAAAGTAAATAAGACAAGAAAACAGTTCAAAAGTAACTTTGGAACCAGTTCAAAAGTAAATAAGACAAGAAAACAGTTCAAAAGTAACTTTGGAAACAGTTCAAAAGTAAATAATGCAGGAAACAGTTCATAAATAACTTTAGAAATAGTTTGAGGTCACTCACCTCAATGGCTCAGAAATCATCCATCATATAACATTGCCTTGCTCAAACCCAAGTCTTAGATCACAAACTCAATGCAATCAAGTCCTTTCAAAGTTCGGACAGCACTTCCCCTGAATTTGCTTACTTTTCCAGCCATCATGGCTTCATTATATCCTCAGCCAGTCCCAAAGGTACACACACAACAACAAGTTCATCCAATAGCCATTCAGCAAGCTCCAAGTAGTACTAGTACAAGTCAAGCTAGGGAAAAGTCCGGAAATGAAAGTTTAGCTCAAAATCAGAAAAATAGTTTTGACGTCATTTTGCGGTAATGGCACCAAAGGTACTACGATTGTCGGATGAAGGTACAAGACCCACCGTTTCGAAGCTAAGAGATAGGGGTACAATATTCCAGAAGGTCACTCAACCCAGTTTTGAGTACAAACAGGTCAAAAATGCAAGATACTACATCAACAACGTAAAACAGATTCACCAAAACGCATTCTAGCGGAAACATCATAACTCAGGCTCTACAAGTCCAAATCCAGAAATTCCAAAACCAGATGAAAGCTAAGAAACAGGGATACATTTCATCAGAAGGTCTAAACAACCAATTCGGAAGCAATTCCAGCCAAAAAACCAATTACAGTCGCAAATCCCAATTTCGGGTAAACCAGAACAGCAATAGTAATTTCGACTTTTGTCACTCTACGCTACTCCGATTGACCTGAAATTTTGTAGGCACCTTTAAAATGTCATTCCCTACAACTTTCATGTTTTAAGCAAAGGCCAATTCGGCCTCTATCTAGGACCTAAAATTTCGGACAGAATGAAGAACCAAGAACCCTAATTTTCCAGATTTCTTCCAAAACAGAATTTACTTGCAATCTTCCACTTTTTCCACCTTCTAGAATCATTAAACATCATTTCCAATCATCATACATAACCACATAATCATACTCATATTAAAACAGAAAAATCCCCAAAAATAATAAAAGTTCATCCATCCAACCACAACTCAAAATATAATCCATCAAACCATCTCTTTAGCCATCACAAGTCTCTAATTTAGCATAATCAAGAACAAAGAAAGGATGGCTAGACATGATACCTTCAAATATCAAGAAAGGTGATGACTTAGGGATTTTTCTTCCAAAACAACTCCACCAAGAGCTTCAATATTCCTTAGCTAGCAAGTTTTATGGAGTGATTTGCAATTTAATCGGTTGGAACTCAAGATTTGGACAATAAATTGAAGTGCAAGATGATGGATTTTCTCTCTCTTTTTCTCTCAAAATTTCGTCCAAGACAAGCTAAAATGGAGAGAAATTGGGTCCAAATTGGTTTTAGTAAAGTTAGAAAAGTCTTGGTCCAATGGTTTTGTGACAAATGGTCCTTTAGGGTTTTAATCTTATCTTTTTGTCTCTCCAATACAAATATCTTAACACATTGTAAAATAATATCACTTAATACAAAATTCCAACAAGTTGTCAAAAATATAATGCATTTACCGCACTTGTGGGTCCCACGTCCAAAATACGCTTTTAATTTCTCAAAAACTAACCGATACTAGAAAAATCATTTTAAAACTATCTTTGCTCATAACTTTATCTGGGGAATTTTTCTAATCAAGAAAATGTAGAAAAGGCGGGCGTTTAAAAAAATAAACCCTAGAAAATTAGAAAATTTCCGGGTTCTCAAACTCATTTTTTTTCGGGGCGTCACAATATATTTATATATATCCTGGCATGTATGTCTATATATATATTTTTGTGAATGGGATAACTTTGTACAAGCTTGGATGAGTGATATTTTTGAAATATCATTGGACTCCACTGAGTATAATTCCGCTTCTCGAGACAGTAGTTTAATATGCCAATATCAATGGTGAAAAATTCTCTAATAATATCCTCATATTTAAATTTTAAATTTTTTTAATTTACATCTAAATTTCCTACTTTTTTTAAAATGTGTATACATACATACATTTTAAAAATATACATTTATACATATATATAGATATATGGATATGTATATCTTTATATAAATATATTGTGAATGGGATAACTTCGTAGAACCTCGGATGACGTTATCCGAAATATCATTGGACTACCCTGAGTATAATTTCATGTTTCGTGATAGCAGTTTAATATGTCAATAGCAAAAGTGAAGAATTCTCAAATATTACCCTCATATTTAAATTTTAAATCTTTCTTTCTTTCTCTAAATTTCTTACTTTTTTTTACAATGTGTATACATACATACATACATTTTCAAAATATATAACTATATATATACATATGTATGTCTATATATATATGGTAAATTCATATATACAATTAGACTTGCAAATGTCAACGCAAACTGCTATGCACTTGAACCTGGAATAATGGATAACTATGCAATAATGTATTTCTAAATTATAATAAATAGAATTTTGTTTTTCTTGTAGTTTTTGTGATTGTGATCAAATTAGGTATGACTATGCAAGTGTATTTTTTTTCAAATATCATTTTTACTTTTCAAATTTACAGTTTTATCCATGATTGTATAGCATTATGATGTAGTAGTAATACAAAAGAAATACCATGTAAATGATGATAGTTTTTTTCAAATGAACAAAGTAGTTTACAAATATTTCTATCTAGCGAGCAAAAGGGTAGCTAGGATATTTAAAAATCTTGCTACACAAACAACAAAAGTAAGGTAGGTGAGTGATATTTTTAAAACTTTAGAGGTGTAAGGCGAAATGAAAAGAAACCTCAGGGGAGGTTTACGATATTGACTTATTGAATACACTTCTTTATGCCAATTATACTCTTCATACTAATTATATTTTTAAACTAAATTACTAATTATACATATTTTAAAACTTCAAATTCAATTGCTATTAGCGAAATTATATTCATGTGTTTTTATACGAGTAGTATTTTTTTTATTTTGGATACTACTTTAATTAAAATTTAGTTTAAAGACATTCACTGGAGTTTGGACGCATCCAGAGAGCACCGATCGATGTATCTTCACGCGTAAATTGAAATAAATATGGAACTTAATTTTTTTTAAAAATAAATTACTACTCTATATCCGAAATTTACTTTTTGGAGAGTAAGTTTAGTTCATACTATTTTTCATAGTATTTTAAAATATATAAGTACAAAAAAATTTTAAATTATACCTATAATCATGTATTATACGAGTATATTATAAGTACTTACTAACTAAGGTACTAAATTTTAATCATTGATAAAACAACTTATCGTTATTTCAAATAAACTTCCTAATACCAGTTTGAGATAAGTTTTAAAGTAAAATAGTACATGTGTCCCATAAATCAGTAAATCTTGATTATTAATCAAATTTACCATGTTATTAGCAAGAATTACTATTTATGTCTAAAAACTTACTATTACTTGAATTAAACTTACTATTACTTGAAGTAAAATAGTACATACATTTGCTTGCCTTTTGTTTTGGCTAATTATAAAATTAGACATAATTGTAGAAACCTCCTATAGGTTTCTGCCATATTCATACAGCCTTCCCTAACGTTTGCAAAACTATACAAAACTCCAAAAGACTCTAAGGTTTATATTACAAATTAAGTCCAACGAAGTTTACTAACATTAAAAAAAATTACTTTACATGGGGGAGTGAAGCGAAAAAATGGGAGTGTAATAATATTCCTTAATTGTTTATTTCATAAATATCACTTATACATGTATGTGAGTTGAATTTGTTTAATAATAGAAATAATTTTGGTGTAATGGGCCATTTTTGTGCAGTTGGAGCATATATTTGCCTGAATAAAGCTATTTCTAAGATTTTGCGTGAATACCTAAATTATGTGTGCAGTTGGCGGATTTACCTTTAATATAATAATAATAGAATTACTATTTGTTATTTGTTAGCAAAGCACAACATTATTATCCTTTTCTTCTACATTCTCTGTTCATGCAGCACTTCCCCTTGACATTTCTCTACTTTTCATTGCTCTCTTCTTCACCATGCTAATCCAAATGGATATGCGATTTTATTAGTTTCAAATGGGTAACTGAATAAAACCAATTAAATAGTGGCTATTAAATGGATAGATTTCGATTGCCTATTTATAATTAATTCAATTAGACGTAAATTCAAATTCATTAGTAAGCAAATGAATTTGAATTCGTATACACAATAATTATATCAAAGTTTTTGCAAAGCCATATCTATCCAGTGTTTCCTATTCTTTAATTTTCATTTATTAAAAGTTTTGGAAACAAAATTGATTACAGTAAAACAAACTACCAACTATTTATTAAGCACTCGTGTGAAACTACTTTCAAGTACCTTTGTCCGCCTGACATTTAAACTAATTTTTTATCATAACTTTTTATTATTACCACACCCCATTCGGTGTATCATAACTAGTGCACATAATAATTGAAGTTTTTGCATCAAAATACACTATGTCTAACTTAATTGTTGGGGTTAAATGCAATAAAATCATGACTAACTATATACCTAGTTACAATTTACCCCCTAAACTATAGTAATACGCTTTTTCCTCCCTTGAATTATATGTTTGAACTTTGAACAACACTACCATTATTATCGAACAATTTTTTCCCTTTCTTTTAAACTATTCCTTTTTCCTCATTTTTCTTGCTTTCTCCCATTTCTTTGCCATTTTATTATCTTCTTTTTTCCCCTTCTCTCATTGAATTAGCCAATGTTCCTTGTCAATGCAAAAATACTTACAAGTAACTTCGTAAAAATACTTACGATGTTTTAATCCTAGACCCATTTTATTTACATGAATTCCATCGCACCCCTATACATTGCCACCTTCCACAATACGCCTCATGGTCGTTGGGCCCATCGACATTTTCAAACCGGCAGTGCCTATAATGGACACATCAACACTTGCTTTTTTGAAAATCTTTCCTTTATCCTCCGTACATGTGAACTGCCATGTGCTTGCTTCTATACGGTTCCTTTTACTTTTCCACATCTCTCTTTTATTTGTTGAATACACTTCAGAAATTATTCAGAAGGGCCAGTCAAACTAAGGTACGAATTAAAAGGAGTAAAGTCAAAACTGTCAAAAGAAAGGAAAAAAGCGGCAAAAGTGGCACAAGAAGACCGATTAGACCACTTCCTCCTGTTTTACTTGGATGAATTTCTTCAAACAGGAATGATGAAGATGTTATAAAAAAACTTTCCCAGACAAACTTGAAATTGCAAGGTCAAAAGAGCAAAACCATAATACCAATGAGGGAATGTCTAACCATCAATATACCAAAATTTTCCGCTCAACTTAATCCCAACGAAACAAACTACAAGCAAAATATACGGTCTGCTGTCCATCAACCAATCGTCAAATGCCTACTGGCCTAACCAATGCAAAATGTGGCTCAGGATTTGCCGACATTAGTAACTCCAATAGCACAACGTCACTAGGATGATGGATCTTCAAACCAGGTTCTAAAAAGCCTGCAACAAATACATGCCAAAATAAACAGCCACCTAGTAATAGGCAACATAAAAAATATCGAGTAGTACAAACTTTCAGCCTTTACCAGGAGAAAGATTTCTTCTGGCATACAACTCCTTTGTTAAGGGGTTTGATGCCCAGTGATTGACAGCCATACGGCTTCTTGGTTGGAATCCAACAACTTCCCCTTCAGTAGACAAAACAACCTACTTAACCAAAGACGTCAGTAAGAGAGAGCAACCAATGGTGCAGTGATGGCAAAGCTGCAGAAAGCTCATGAACAAATTCTTGATTACTATAGCTAACACCTTCCAACATTAAGTAAATTTTTTTAAATAAAAAGAACTAATAAACTACCATGCTCATATTGGAAGCCCATACAGCTGCAGTAGAAATCCTGCAACTGCATGCAATCCTAGAGAGTCAATATTTATATGTTAACTTGTGCTAAAAGCATATCCTAAAAGCTTCCTTGATAGTTTGATGTAAATGAAGACTTAAGGAACGAAAGAGTCCTATTATGCACGAGCTGTAATTTCATATGAGATGAGAGGCCCACTAGAGAAGGGGGTCAGGGGCCAGTTACGTAGCTAACAAGCAGCTTTGGATATTAACCATCATTTAAGTATAGCACACATCTAGTCAAAATATGCAAATATAACCGAGGTAAAAAAAAAAAAAACATTTCATGGTACCATAAACATAATAGATACAGTTTGAAAGAAAGTTTTTCTACCTTTCTACTACTAAAGCAGTTAAAGATTATAGAAAGTTTCTACTTGCATAGCACACGTAAGGAAATCTAACTTATAGTTCATGTCTGAGAAAAGTTCATTTTGAAGGCGAAAAAGCATCATTCGGTTGAACAGATTAAAAGAGCTTTGGAGGCTGCTTCAAAGTGTGGTAGCTTTGCAGGAAGTTCTTCTCAAACCCAGAAGCCCCAAATTTGACCATCATCCAGATAGTATTTCTAAACTGAACTACCTAACACAAAAGTTTTTATGCGCAGTTACAAAACACTTTTTTTGAACTTTTCTACAAGAAAAGCACTTCAATCCAGATAACCACACTCCCAAATTGCGCTCTTAGTATGGAGTTGAATATACATATGCAAATGAGAAATAAATAAATGCCTGGCCATAAATTTTTCTAGCTTGTAAGTCGCAGATTGTTGGTTTTCCTAGTGCAACGTTACATTCACATACCTCCTCCATAAATCTACTCATTTATTTAATTTTTTTCCCAGCTCATAACCATACCATTAATGGCCAAAATTGAGAAGAAGCTAAGTTTATAAGAAAATGCAAGATCTAGTTAACCAAAAAACCTGATAACTTGCAATATCTTGAACAGATCCTTTCATCTCTTCAATTCGTTCTCCTGGCAATGTCACTGTGGATAAAACATCTGACGTCTTGGAGTCAATTTCAACCATCCTCTTAAGGTACAATGGCAGCTCTCCAGTCCATGCACAATGACCAGCTTTTGTTATTATTTCTCCAGGCCAACCAAAAGAGTCCTTAAGTTTTCTGATTACTGCAATGCAGCAAGCTTCCAACTACAAAAAAGGAAATGCTGAATTAAACAATTAAAACACAAGAACCACAGATTCCAATGTTCCAGAAAGCCAAACGCAGCAATTTAAACATTAATAAGAAAATCTAACTGATAAATACTTTATCAAGCAATCACACATACAGTTTCCTGAAAAAGTCAAGCTTGTCAAAAGCCAATTGGCAGACTCTAATTTATCTAAATCAAGCAGATGCTAACTACAATCGTGCATAGCACTACAAGTTCTATCTTCCAAAGGTTTTCACATGGATTACAGAACGCAATATTTTTCTGAATAGTAATGACATAATCATAAAGGAAAATTTTATATAGGCATACATGCCATT
Source organism: Coffea arabica (assembly GCF_036785885.1). Taxonomy (NCBI): domain Eukaryota; kingdom Viridiplantae; phylum Streptophyta; class Magnoliopsida; order Gentianales; family Rubiaceae; genus Coffea; species Coffea arabica. The sequence continues at coordinate 23,841,166 of NC_092318.1, forward strand.
CAACACCATAAATAGGAAATACAAAAACACAAGGAAAATGAAACATAAACCAAAGCATTGATTTAAATCCAGCTTCACTGTCTTCCACTTTTGTCTTCCGACAATGTTGCCAGAAAAAAAAAATCGGTAAATTTCACCGGAGCACTCCAAATTTCAAATGTTTCAAATAAGCACTTCATTTTTATTCCCCTCCTTATTTATTTCTTGCTTTTTTTCTTTTTTTCCCCCAACCTCGTTAAATTTTCAAACGAAGTCTTACTGCATAAATTAGTGCTAGTTTATCCTAACCACTCCCTAAGTTTTATAAAAATTACAGGGACACCATTAAATCGTTTAAAATCAACCTTGCACTAATCTTCTGATTTCAAGATTACCACTTTAAAGAAGACACATCAGGAAGCTCTGTAACATAATCATAAAGGTGATTTTCTAAAATAAAGTCCCTATACCAGCATTGAGATCGATGGTCCATGTAATGTACAGAACTACTTGCAGATATGACGGAATCTCAATAGCAAATCAGTATGTGTAAAACTGAATTAATGTTCATAAAGGGGCAAAGCAAAATGCATCTTAAGCTTGAAAGCTATAATCAAAATCTTTATGAAAGGAGTCAAGCAAAATTCATATCGAAGATAGTCACTTCCCCAATGTTCCCACCATCTTAGACCCTTATAAATCTATTAAATCATTATGTTAATATCATAGTTTGATCAGACTTAGTTAGACAAAGTTGCCTATGCATTAAGTAGTCTAAGATATTGCAAGTACATGGGCCCACCATGCAATTGAAGAGGTGGAGTAATTGACAGAATTGGATTTAAATTTCCATCTACGGAAATTGGAAATTGACTTTGGTTGGACTAAAAGGTTAACACATCAATTTGGGAGGAAAGGAGTAGTTCTAGTATGTCACACCACATAAACAGTATAATCTAACCAAGTCACATTAGATCTCCAATTGTAGTCCATATATGTCTCCCAACACCTTAAGTGGAGAATGGTATACTTTACCGGCATATCTCATCATAGGCCTCACCAGAAGAGCTGGTTCTATCAGTCCATTTATAAGTTTTATGCATTGTAGCAGCCTAATGCTGTCATGAGATGAACTGAGAATGAGGTGGATGCTGGAAAAGGCAGGAGATCCATCCCCTGAGGTAGGCTGTGAATAATGATAAGCGGAAAGAAAAAGGATGAAGAGGATTAATTTTTATTTGGTTCGTCTAATAAGTTAATCGCACAAAATTCTTGCATAAAAAATTCTTGCAGGATTGTGGAGAAAATTTCATTTGCTTACACCAATACATTAAAATACAAAATCTTTATTCATTAACTGCCAATTTTTCTTTCTAAGTTTTTCATTTGAACTAGCACAGCAAAGGTCAGCTATTGGTCCTTTCATGCTTGAATTTGGCAAAATAGATGTTCCCTGTATTTGGAAGAAATACTGAAACTTCAAAATTAGATGAAAATTTTATTTGTTTCACATAAGTTCTAAAATTCAGGTAGAGATGTACTTTTTCTTCTTGCAATTAGACTACTCAAGCCTCAGTCAATATCAACCAAGGATTCAATAAGCAAGATTGTAATCAGAGTCTTATCAGCACATGAAAATCAGTTCAACATATTGAAGATGTTTTGAATTAACATGTTTAAAAAGTAAATGAACTTAAGCAATCATTATCATCACGGTCATTCCGGGGTGGCAACCTCAACAACAAGCACATGTTTGTCAATATCAGAGACGAGACTGATTTGTAACTGTTGCGTAAAATTGAACTAATAAATTATCACAAAAAAATGACATAGCATGAGAACATCAGTCAAGAATAGTAGTTTAGAATTGCAAAATGCATATAAATTAATTCCAAATCTCTCTTAGATTATCTCCATGGCTTACAGAAATGGTATCTATTGAATCTACAAGAGATTTGCAGTTGAAGGAGCAGAATAACTTAAAATTCACAACAATGAAAATTATGCCAAAATCATAATCTACTAGTCCAGAGGAATAACCAAACTCTGGCATAACTAGCAAGAAATCAATTTGCATCAATTTGCCCTCCACACATACACGCACACACACACACCCAAATGTACATATATGCATATATTTATGCACTTAAGAAACATATCAGATTTCAATAAAATAAACCAGTAATATTTTCTGGATGGTGACACTCAAAATCAAATGTAACCTAAAAATAACTAATTTATACACAGAGAATTCAGCTGATACACAAGCTTCAGAATCCCAATGCCTCAAAACCCAGTAACAATCAGAGTAAAATAGACAGAACAAGAGCAACAAAAGCAGAAATAGTAGTGCATCTTGCACAAACCTGGGTAAGCCCCAAAGATTCGGGTTCAATACATCTAATGCAAGATGACTGAACTGAGTGATCTTTATGGTACTTCCTCCAGCGAGGCAGATTAGGCAGGTAAAGTTGACTTAGAATGCTTATCATAACAAGCAATAGGCCACCTGCGAGGGTGGCTGACAAAATTTTAAGCAAAGAACTGCCGCTCTGTAAAAAGAAAAGGTAGATAGCTCAATATCATCAATACACACAAAATAAATGAAAATTCATTATGCCTCGGTCCAATCCAACAGTCAAAGCATGACAATGGAAGAGAGGAAGAGAATGTTAGTAAGAGCCTGAAATTTTAATTCATATTAATTATATATGCCACTAGAATTAATCACTTATGAGAATTTATGCTTAAGCTTATGGATAATTAATTGCCAACAATAACTGGCAAAAAGTCCCCAGCAATACACCCAAATCTGCTAATTTATCAAGTGCATAACCACAAACTCCTCAGTAGCACCACGTGAAGCAAGCTCACAGCAAGCAGAGGCACAAACAGAGCTAGAGATAGCACCCAAAAAAAAAAAAGTATAACAGCTGAATCACTTTCCTCCCTCTTGCGTCTTTCATGCTTAGTTAAAGTTATATTGTCATCCAAGATTTATGTTCTTCAATTTACTAACTTATGAAATATTTCCTGGCAGATACTAACAATAAATCACAATAGCTCCAAAAAGCCATCCTACTTGAGTAGCTCAAGCAGAAAGCAGCTTGATTTAACATCTTATTTATCAGTTATATTTTCAAGTCAACACAAAAATCCTATCATGCTGAACTTTAGAAGATCATGCATATTCACCATTTTAAGGATACATTAATCTCTAAAAGATAATTTGTTTCTGAAGCAAATTTTCTTTTTTAGTCACTCTGTATCCAAGGTGATTTCATTGACTTTTTTTTTTCAATCCAGCTTGGTTGTTGTCCTTGAATACACAAATCTCTTACCCTCCCCGTTCCTTAGTCCTTAACATCTGTCCAGCCAATGAAGACACAAAAGTACAAAATTAGCAACTACGTACATAAGCGAAAAACAATACAAGCATGCCTATACTTGCAGTTTTTCATGTCCATTTCAGCAACAGCAAAATCAAATTAGGTCCTAACTGAGGTTGCTAATGAGAAGAATTGATTGGCTATAGTTACTGTCTTTTGAGCTACTTGAACAAGTCAACTGCCAAGAAATCTTAGCACTTCAGCTCATATTTCCAGTCCCTACACGGTAAAGTGCACCGTCTAATTGCCCGTCAAGCCTTGGACTTGAGCAATAAAAATTAAATCGAATAGCACCAAATACCTTATTTCTGGACAAGTTGGAAAGGTTCATCATTGCATCACACGACAATTGTTTAGCTGGCAAAGTGAAGTCATCTTGATAATAAATATCAAGAATGTCTGCCAAACAAACCTGCAAATTTAATCAATATAAAAAGAATTCCTTAGATTTCATGGTTCCTCGTAGACCATGATACTAATCACATAGCTTTGTGATAAGGCATATCTAGAGTGAAGGTGATTAAACCAGTAAAAGCTTATGTCACTCTTCTCACCCAAAAACATACAAAGAAGCCCTGTGCTACCTTTATGTAATCTCCACTAATAGTTGTATCTTTTTCAAATGAATGGCAAACATATGCAACATGTTCTGTCTATGGCTGTATATTGAAAAAAAAAAGGCTGAATTTCTTTTCCATATTCAGGGAAAAAAAAAAAGACTGAACGGCAGAAGCATTCCCAACTGTGATATTTCAGAGAATCAGTTAAAATTCTATTGTCCATGCTAAGAGAGAGAGACAGACACACATACAGAGATAGATAGATAGAGATAGAGAGAGAGAGAGAGAAGAAACCATTTACACCAGGAATTGATACTCTCAATTTCAAACTCCATCCCGCCTTTATCTGCACCTCCCCCCTCCCCCCAAACAAAACCCCAAAAAAAAGAAAAGAAAAAGAAAATTATGACAATTTGTATCTCAAAAGACAACTCTCAGGATAAGACCAAGCAGTCAAGCAACTCTAAATGTCATTAAATGAAAGACCAAAACTACCTCATAGGCATGCAACTGGACAACTGCAAGGACAGACATTACAGCTACTACAACATCTAAGATTTCAGGAAAGGTTAGAAGTGTATGATATCTTTCACACTGTTCATTGCAAAAATAAAAAATAAAAAATGAACTCATACCAACTTGCCATTTAGAATGATATGCAAGTTAAATCAGATGTATCTTCCAAGTGAGGGGCAAAACCTTAGAAATTTCCCATTCGACTGAACCATTAGTAACACAATAGGAGGCAATGACAGCCACAAAGTATTGGCCTTTCTTACCCTTTTGGTCAAGTATAATAGACATAAAATAGTTGGAAGTCCACAAAAATAGGAATAGTTTACCATTTGGCAATGAGTCAAGAGAATTTCCCAAATATTCGTGGTGAACAAATTCCCCCCTTCAATTTTCACATCTTTGAATTTGCCAGCATCTATTTGCAGCCGATATGAAGGTATATGTTCATTAAGCCCAGCAGTAAATTCAGGGCCATTAAACTTTTCCAATTCAGGGTCCGATGACAATGTCCACCAACTATATTTTGACTTAATTCCCATAGATTTCACCCTTCTTGAGCTAAACTTGTCCAGCAGAATTTTTGCATTGGCAGCTATCTCGTTATCAAGTAGCTTATGTAGAATAATGGATGAGTCTTTGGATACATATCTTTTAGGTTTGTGAAACCATTGAATAAACTTTGCAGATGCTCTACCAAATGATTGGCCCACTGTATGACTTTCAATACTTTCAAGTGCAGAAGAGCAAATAACTTCAGCAAGCACAGAAAGCATATGTTCTTCTGAAGAGCTGATGGTAAAAGTTGCAAGTACCTGCTGGTAGGAAAGTAAGAATTCAGTCCATCAGTGTCACGTGGCACCTGTTGGACAGACACAAAGAGAGAGCAGACCCATGCAAGAAGCAGATATCAGATGCATTAATTCGAAAGAACAAAGTAGTAGCTCAATTATTTCTTTTTCGGTTGTACACAGCAGGAAAAAGATTAAAAAAGAAAGAAAGGAAAAAGGTTAATCTGACCTCTCTCAGATTTCCAAAATCATCGATATTTCTTTCAGTTCCACATCTAAATGCCACAAGCTCAAAGCTCCAAAGCTGTTGCAGTACCACCTGTCTAAATGTCATGGCAAGTATGTTCTCCGACGTAGTGCTAGAAAGAATATCTTCACTAAGGGTAGCTTTGAGTTTCTTAGCCTTCTCTTTTACTTTGCTAGCAGGTAAAAACTACAATAACGATGGATTCAGCAAAAGTTCCATGAAAATAAAATGCTCAGTTTATCTGTATGGAAAACAATAAAGTCAAATAATTCAATAATGATGACAGAAATGCCAAATATTAGATTAAGTCTCATTTAATGACTAGAAAGAGAAGGTTTGAGCATAAAAGGAGGTAAAAGGTTGAAAACATCATAAATAAAGGAACAGGACAATGAAAAGTGAAACCTGTATAAGGGAGAAGTGTCTAAACTGATGTGAGACTGAGAAACCATGTTTACTCTTATGTCTTGTTCCATGCTTATGAAGGGAGAACACTAAAAAGGGATGCAGAAAAGAAAGCAACTAAAAATATACAACAAATTGCAAGAACCACGTCAAAACCATGTTTGAGCTATCCTTTCATAACACGGGATATGCTTATCAAGTTATCAAGTTATCCATGAATGCAGATCAATCTAAATACTGGAAAGTAGAACTCTATTATTGCAAGAGATTCATTTTATTCTTCTGTGACTTAATGATACATATTAGCGATGCATATTAGCAGTCTCATACAACCAAAACCATACCCCTCATAGCTAAAGCATATTCCAACTTTGTACTGTTCAATTTGTACAATTACATAGAAGCTTCTTATAGTAAAGGTTCAGCAAAAGTTGGGTTTACCCAAGTACCACAATAAATTTTATGAAGCTTAAATTTGGCAGTGCAGAAATACACGTGTTGCATGGACAGAATTATTTGGTCTATTTGTAATGAATGGAATAGTAGCATTTTAAAAGTTCAAAGTACCCTGACGCAGCACAAAAACTTGGTAGGCACAACAGCTTTGTAGGAAAGCTTAGATATTGAATGTCACCGAACTTATAATAGCAGCTTGGAATAGGATGGCAGAATATGCTTAAGAAGGTGAAAACTGATTGGTAATTCTAGGAATCACTCCTAGGAATCTTTAGGCCTCACACCTAAAGTTGGGATGCATCACACAGCCCTAAGGAAGACGTCAAGTCTGCTGGAAAATTTGATTAATGACCAAAAAACTGCCTTCTCTTTGTGGAGAAGTGGTTATTTATAGATACTAGAACAAAGCTAATTCCAATCCTAATTAGGACTCCTAACTAGAATAGAATTCTAGTAGAAAGCTCGAAAGCTAAGCTTTCTTGTTCCCCATAACAACTAAAATACTAATTACCAAAAATAATTACTAAACAGAAAATTACCATAAACACAAAATTCCTGCAACTAATCCAAATTACTAAAATACCCCTACTGGTGAAAATTAGAAAACAAACTCCATAGAATTCAAACCAACTCCCAAGTTGGTTCCTTGTCGTCAAAAGCATGCCAAATCAATGCTTGGGCATTCGACACATCCTTCCCACGTCTCCTATAAACCTTAGTGGATTTTTGCCATTTATCTCTATCATACCCCCAAGACGTGCTATTTATTAAAGTTTTTCTTTCCTCTATTATCGGCAGCTGCATATGATTATTTGCAAGTATGTTAGTCATACATTTGCAAAGGGATTGAAAGGGGGCTCTAAGTTTGTATTCCTTTTACTTGTATCTCTACTTTCATCATTTAACATTCTTTTCTAACATAAAAATAATTCAAATAAAAAGTTCAAATTCCATCTCAACCACCATTCCCCTCAGATAAGAACAAAGAAAACTGAGCACCAGCAAGGGGAAACAAAATAAGTCTCTGAAGGGCATATCTCCCAAAAAAGGCTCTAGATGGATTATAAAAGCTCTATACTTCAGAAAGAAGAGCAGCATAAGATGTGATGTGCCTTTCACAGAATAAATGAATGCACAACTACTCTATAAGAATTTCAAAAAAGAAATGGTCATGATTGGATTGCCAAGAACCTCTATGTGACAATGAAGACCACCAGAAAATATCATGCATCTCATTGTCTTCATCAAGATAGTTAAAGACACATGCCACGCTGGCATTAACAATAAATTGCTCGTCCATAGCTATTAGCATTTGATCTATAACATTATCAAAGTATGTGTCATTTAGCACAATCTTCTCCAAATATGTTAAATCCTCTAGGTACCTCGTAACTCAAAGGAGACACAACATCAATTAAAGCTATATATATATTTGTTGCATAAATTGTCAAGAAGATAATTTGCACACATATTTGTCCTCACATCTCTGATACATATATATATATATATATATATATATATATATATATATATATATATACAAGCTCCTACAAATATAACCTTACATAACTCAGAAACATGTTTATGTTGGCTAAAATTTAAGAAGATATTACACCAAAAGCATTGATGATTCATGTAAAATAATGCATCAAATTAACTTTCTCCGGGTCCCCAACCTCATAGCACCCAGCTGGACCCACAATTTTCTGAAATTTGCACTACAACATTTAAATGCATATATCTATGTACATTTACAGAAATTTGCATACTCTAATGCAGCAAAAAACGGTGCATGTTCATTACATGGTACCACACGTTCATATTTACTTCCCTTCGTAAACTCTACATTACAAGTTACAATTATGTTTTCTAGGACGAATCCAAATAATAATCACAATAAGTCGAACTAAAAGCCAAAGTGACTACCTCAAATTCTATTTATGTTGCCAAAACCATTCAAAAGCACCTTTTAGGGGGGCGCAAATAAAAATGAGAGTAGTTCTTAGCTTTTAGCCAAAGGCTCTTAGTCATTTAAGGGACTACTAGTGAAAGCCGCATGTTTAGCAGCCTAATTAGCTAAGTGTAAAGGCTTAATTTTGGGATATTTATTGTGAAGGGCATCTAAACCAACTTTTGTAGTAATTCTGTAAAAAATTTACCATCCAATCTACACAGAAAATGTATCCCCTCCATCCAATTTTAGTTGTCATGGCCCAAAGTTGTCCTTCACTTTATACTTGTCATGATCAACTTTAAACAGTCTCAATATATTTGATTGCCCCTCAATTCAAATTTCAATATTCTTAGCTAATTTTCGAGTTTTAACCTTTGTCAACGTTTATTTATTGTTCTCAAATACTATGAAATCAAATACAGGTTTTCAGTTGAGGCATACAAACAAACAAATTATGGCAAATAATAAAATGGGCCAGAATGTAATATTGCTGCTCACCAGCCTAGTGGAAAGAGTGCTGCAGTCATCAGGCCGTCCTGGGAAGACGGTCTCTATGACCATGGTTGGTAAGCCGGCGATAATGTGTTCGTTGGCTGCTCGGCCGCCATCAGCAGCGGCAGCAGTGACGGCTTGCTGGAAGTCAACAGCGCCAACGAGGGTAAGCCGCGCCGAGTCGTTCTCGAATGTTCTGACTCCAGGGAGCTGCTCCTCATTCGACTCAGCCACGGCTTGGAGAAGCTTCTGCTGCCGGCGGTCGTGGTCGTTAGTTAAGGGTACATGTTCAGACGGTTGTGATTTTGGAGGCAAGCAGTGATGACGTGTAATCTTGCGTTGTTTGAGGGGCAATTCTGGAAAATGGATTGCAGGATGGTATGAAGGGTTGGCGAAGAGATGGCTGGTGTGTGTAATGGTGAACGCCATTTGTGAGAATTTTTCAGCTCTCTCGGGCGGAGGGACTTTCAAGGTATGCTAAAATTCCGGAGATCTTTTCTCGCTTAAAGTATCTAAGAATTATCAACTGAGTCCTAAACTTTAGGGTTAAATATCAAAAGTCTCCTGTGGTTTGTGACTCAACGAACGCTCAACTTACCTGTCAGGAATAGGGACTCAATTGCAATTGGACTAGAAGTTGGAGGGGCATTAGTGTAAATTGGCGTTGGAGCCAAAATTATTAAAAGTTAGTTGTAACCATCTGCTGAAGTAGTTAGTTAATCGTTTCCATTTCTGTACCAGCAAGATTCTGATTCATCATTGGGGGGGTATAAATCGAAACCAGTGTAATGAATTTGGACACAAGACAAATATTACCATTGATTCTTTCTCAATTCTTCCTCTTTCCCTCTCTCTCTCTCTCTCTCTCTCTCTCTTTCTCCCTCTCTGCTCTGCCTTTCCCTCTCATTTCTTCTTTTGTTCATTCAAACCCTTCCCACGCCTACTGATCTCAACTTTTTCTTCATTCTATTGCTGAGAGCCTGACAAATTGGTATCAGAGCTGACCGATCCTTGGCCAGCTCCTGAAATCCAAATGGCAGAAAGTACTCGATTCAAAACACTGGAGGATCATCTCAAGAAGCAAGAACAGAAGTTGCAGGAAGTAATAGATGATGTCAGAAGTATTCAGCAGCAAATGAAAGAGGAAATGATAGGAAGAGATCAACGTATGGATTCAATTGTGATTGGAATGGAGCAGAAGTTCGAAGCACTCAGTTCGATGATGCAGACGCTGCTGATCAAGGAAAAGAGTACAGGTGATGAGGTTAAGATGGGGAGAGATCGAACACCCTTACTGCCAACACCACCTAGTCATCAGAGATTAGATCTGGAAGCAGATACTGAGGCGAAGGATTGTGAATTTTTGGGTAAGATCTCTGGCCACTCCCTTCCTAAGCTTGAATTGCACATGTTCAGTGGAGAGAATCCACGTGAGTGGATCAGGAAATGCAACAAATATTTCATGTTGCATAGAATCCAGGAAGACCATAAGCTACTGGTAGTGGAGATGTTTTTGGAAGGGAAGGCTGATATGTGGTTTCAGGGAGTCAAGTTGGAGAAACAGAGGTTGTCATGGAGAGAATTTGAGGAACTGCTTTGTCAGAGGTTCAAGGGGACCTGTTGTAGGGACATTGTGGAGGAATTCAACAAATTGCAGCAGACTGGTACAGTGGAGGCCTATCAGGAGAAGTTTGAAGAACTGAAGACACTGATGCTGATCCAAAACCCCAACCTGAGTGAAGAATACTTCATTTCCAACTTTACCAGTGGCCTCAGGGAAGAAATTAAACCTATGGTGCGAATGCTCAGACCAAACACCCTCTCTGGAGTCGTAGAGATAGCCCATCTGCAAGAGCAGACCCTTAAATTGCAAGGGAGGACAGTGAAGGAGGGTAACAAGGTAATGGCTGAACCAAGGTATGGAATGTACAGACATCCTACAGCTATGAATGGTGGAGTCAGCACTTATAAATTACCTCAGACCAACGCACCAAAACCAGAGACTAAGAAACCTAAATTTAAGAGGTTATCCCCACAGGAAGTGCAGTATAGAAGGAACAATGGCTTGTGCTTTAAGTGTGGAGAAAAGTTTGGAGTTGGACATCAATGTAGGATGAAACAGTTGAATTTCATGTTGTGTGAAGAAGAGGAGGATACAGAATTCCAAGATGCATTAGGGGAGCAGGATGAATTGACTGGAAATCCAGGGGAATCAGTAGAGGTATCTCTCAATGCACTCTCAGATTCTCTCAGGCGAAACACAATCCTATTGCAAGGGCAATTAGCAGGGAGAAATGTAAAAATCTTGGTAGATACTGGGAGCAGTGACAGTTACATCCACAACAGACTTGTATCTGCACTAAAAATTCCATTTGAGCATGTTAAACCATTCACAGTCACCATGGGAGATGGGAGTTTGGTGACCAGTGGGGCTCAGTGCCCACAAGTCTTATGGAATATCCAGAATTATAGGTTCAGTTTTGACCTCAGAATTATGGAATTGGGGGACTGGGACCTCATCCTAGGGGTAGACTGGATGTGTAACTATAGTCCTATCACTTTTGACTTTCACCAGCTTAAAATATCCATGTTCCACCAGGGAGAGGTTGTCACCTTGCATGGGGCAGTGAGTGATGCAACAATGGAATTGGTTAGGAGGAAGAACATCAGAGGGTTTTTGCAAGCCAAGAGGAGGTGTTGTGCTACCTCTGCACAGATAGGCAAGGTAACTGCAGAAGGAATACCAGGATCAATCACAACACTATTGGACCAGTTTCCAGAGGTCTTTCAAGAGCCTACTCAACTGCCACCAAATAGGAGTTTGGATCACCAGATTCCTCTCAAACCTGGAGCACAGGCATTCAAAATGAAACCTTACAGGTACCCCCACTCGCAGAAAATAGAAATTGAGAGGCAGATAGCTGATATGTTGAGTTCTGGAATCATTAAGCCAAGTAACAGCCCTTATGCCTCCCCAGTACAAATGCACCTACAACATTTCAAGCCTTGATGAACCAGGTGTTTGAGCCTTTTCTGAGGAAGTTTGTTTTGGTGTTCTTTAATGACATACTGATCTACAACACTAGTTTGGAACTCCATCAGGAACACCTGCAACAGGTGTTGGAAGTGCTCAGGAATCACCAACTATATGCCAAGCTCTCTAAGTGTTCCTTTGCTCAGCAGGAGGTGGAGTATCTGGGACATGTGGTCTCCAATAGAGGGGTACGTATGGACATGAGCAAGATGGAGTGTATTTTGTCCTGGCCTTCCCCTAAGTCTGTGAAAGAACTTAGAGGATTTTTGGGACTCACAGGGTACTACAGACGTTTTATTAAGGGATATGGAGCAATCAGCAAACCACTAACCAATGTACTCAAGAAGGATGCCTACAATTGGAGCACAGAGGCACAAAAGGCCTTTGACCAGCTTAAGAAAGCCATCAGTAGTGCATCAGTGCTAAGGCTCCCTAACTTTGACATTCCTTTTGTAGTGGAAACTGATGCCAGTGGTCAAGGCATGGGAGCTGTACTACTGCAGGAAAGACATTCCATAACTTTTGTCAGTAAAGCATTTTCTCTTAAGAATATGGGATTGTCTGTTTATGAGAAAGAACTGATGGCATTGGTTTTTGCAGTCACCAAGTGGAAACACTATCTGGTAGGGAACCACTTTATTATCAGGACAGATCATAAGTCACTTAAGTTTTTGTTAGAACAGAGATTAACAACCACTGCACAATACAAATGGCTAACCAAGTTGCTGGGTTTGGATTATGAGATTCAATATAAGAAGGGCTCTGAGAACACAATTACTGATGTATTGTCTAGAAGAGCTGCCCCTGACTCCCTATCTGAGTAGCAACAACTCATGGCAATAACCACAGCTCAGCCTGTATGGATGCAAGAACTGCAGGACAGTTACTTTGCAGACCAACAGTGCCAAAACCTACTGAGTCAGCTACTACTGGACCCTGAACCACTGAATTATGATTTCAGACTAAACCAGGGGGTACTCAGGTATAAAGGAAGGTTGTATGTGGGAGATAGTCAGGAGATTAAACAAAAGATAATCAAAACCATGCATGAGTCCCTTATTGGAGGTTATTCTGGCCAAAGAGCCTGTGCTCAGAGAGTGCAAAGCATGTTTTATTGGCCTGGGATGAAGAGGGACATTATTTAGTTTGTGCAGGTATGTGAGGTGTGCCAAAGGAACAAGAGTGAGCATGTGCCTTATCCTGGGCTGTTGCAGCCTCTTCCTACACCAACTCAGGCTTGGTCACACATCACCATGGATTTCATAGAAAAGTTACCTAGTTCCAAAGGCCTTGATACCATTTTGGTGGTCATAGACAGACTGACAAAATTTGGTCACTTTGTAGCCCTTTCACATCCCTTCTCAGCAGCACAAGTGGCTCAAGTTTTCCTGGACCATATCTATAACTACACGGTCTGCCTGAATCTATTGTGATAGATAGAGACAGAATTTTTACCAGTAAATTCTGGCAGGAGCTGTTCAAGTTGGCTGGAACTGAGCTACATTATAGCTCTTCTTACCATCCTGAGACAGATGGCTAGAATGAGAGGCTTAATCAGTGCCTGGAGGCTTACTTGAGGTGTATGACAGGGGAAAATCCAACTCAATGGAGTCACTGGTTAAGCCTGGCAGAACTTTGGTATAATACTTCCTACCACACTAGCCTAGGAGTTACCCCATTTGAGGCTCTCTATGGCTATAAGCCACTGTCCCTACCTATGGGACCTTACTATGACACTGTGATACCAGCAACCACCAATATGCTGCAAACTAGAGCTCAAATGCTGCAAAGGATTAAGGAGCATCTGCACCAAGCACAAAATAGGATGAAGGTGTTTGCTGACAAACACAGGACAGAAAGGCAGTTTGTGGTGGGGGATTGGGTTTTTCTAAAGCTGCAGCCATATCGCCAACAATCTATAGCAATTAGGAAGAGTTTGAAGTTGGCTACAAAATTTTATGGACCTTTTCAAATCATAGAGAAGATCAGTGCTGTGGCTTACAAGCTCCAACTACCAGCAGGAGCCAAAATCCACCCAGTGTTCCATGTCTCCCTTCTTAAACCAAAATTGGGGCCACATCAAGCTACTAATCCTACGCTTCCAGAACTTGACCACCAAGATCAATGCTTATTGCAGCTTGCTGCCATTCTACAAAGGAGGGTCATCATGCAGAATGGTGCTTCTGTCATCCAATACCTCATCAAGTGGCATCAGCTAGGAGAAGAAGAAGCATCATGGGAAGATCAATCCTTTATCAATAGCCAATTTCCAGATTTCCAGCCTTGAGGACAAGGCTGCCTTTAAGGAGAGGGTATTGTCAGGAATAGAGACTCAATTGCAATTGGACTAGAAGTTGGAGGGGCATTAGTGTAAATTGGCGTTGGAGCCAAAATTGTTAAAAGTTAGTTATAACCGTCTGCTGAATTAGTTAGTTAGTCGTTTCCATTTCTGTACCAGCAAGATTCTGATTCATCATTTGGGGGGGGTATAAATCGAAGCCAGTGTAAAGAATTTGGACACAAGACAAATATTACCATTGATTCTTTCTCAATTCTTCCTCTTTCCCTCTCTCTCTCTCTCTCTCTCTCTCTCCCTCTCTGCTCTGCCTTTCCATCTCATTTCTTCTTTTGTTTATTCAAACCCTTCCCACGCCTACTGATCTTAACTTTTTCTTCATCCTATTGCTGAGAGCCTGACATTACCACGCTATGGTTTGAAAACATGTAAATTTACCCCTTGTGCTTTGAAATGTCATGAAATTTAGACGGAAACATAAAAAATCAGCCATGTGAATGAGTGGCGTGCCAGCCCCTCTTGGGTAGCTCGGTTGGTCACGGGAAACCTCCTAAGGTCCCGTTGTCCATTCTCTCACACCAGGGATTGAGTCTCAGTGGTTACCGGTTCGAGGGGATGGGGCCTCTCCTCTCAGGCCACAGAGGAATTAGTCAGGTACGACATACCCGAACCCCGAATACCCCCTGAGTAGAAAAAAAAAACAAAAGAATGAGTGGCGTGCCTTTAGTACTACATGTTATGGAGTATGTTTGGATAGGAGATTATTATTATTTGAAATAATTACTGTAGCATTTTTTATAATACGATACATGTGTAATAAAAAAATTGTTGGAAAAATAGAAAGTTGATTGGGAATAGTAATTGTGAAGCGAGCAATATATTTGGGAAAAATATCACCTAATTTAACACCAATGTATTATTTGATTTGCCTGTTATACCACTAATATGAAAAATAACCCTTCTATGGTTTAGCACAGGGATAAAATATCAGAAACCTCCCTTGAGATTTCTCCTAATATCATTTGGTACATCTGAAGTTGTAGAAATATCATTTACCTCCCTTAATAATTGTAAAAGATCTATATTAATCCTCACTTGATATATAATTAACATATCAAGTAAATGGAGCTCAAAAATTAAAAAAGAAAAAAGAAACGAAAGTCACTTCCTCCTCTTTCAATTTTTTTTCCAACATTCTCTTTTACTCATTTTTTGGGTGATTATACAATATTTTATTTTAAATTATAATAAATTGAATTTTGTTTATCTTTTACCTTTTGTGATTGTGATAAGGTGGATTATGATTTATTTTGATGGAATCCTAGCATTAACTCGAGTTCAAGTAGAGATCGAAGCTGAAGGAAGAGCAATTTCAAGTTGGTCCGTCTCATTCTAAGTGTTTAATCATTGGTTGTGGTTAATGTTTTTGAGTGTTTTGTTGTTAATTTCAATTGTTATTTATTAGCAAAGTGTACGGGCAGATTTGGTGAAATTGTAAGGGCGAATTAAGTCATTTTGATGCAATCCCAGGATTGACTCGAGTTCAAGTGGAGATTGAAGGTGAAGGAAGAGCAATTTCAATTTGGTCCGTCTCATTCCTAGTGTTTAATCGTTGGTTGTGGATAATGTTTTTGAGTGTTTTGTTGTTAATTTCGATTGTTATTTATTAGCAAAGTGTACGGCCAAATTTGGTGAATTTGTAAGGCCGAATGTCATTCCTGGTCTAGTTAGGACGTTGAGTTGTTTATTAGTTATCCTAGTATGATTAGGTTTTAAATCTTGTAAGGCCTATAAAAGGCTTATCTCGTTCATTAATAAAATTAGTCAAGAATTTTCAGCAAAAACACTTGTGTGTGAGAGAATTTTCTCTTGATTTCTTAGAAGTGATTCCTTTGAATACCTTAAGGTTATCTTGAGTGTTCAAGAAATTGGGCTTATCAATTCAAGAACATATTGAATTGTGGTGCCTTTTATCCGTCAACTTTGGATCTTTAATTCGATTAGTTATGGGTTGAGATTTTATTAACAAGTTCATAACTACTAGAATTAATTGGGTCTAAGTTTTCTGCTGCCCAATCTTACATATTGTTCGTCTAGGTCTGGGGCTTGTGAAATACGAATTTCATCTCTGATGAGGTTTTCCCTCCTTTTGAAAGAGAGTTGTCCTCAAATCGACGGATTGGAAAGAATGCAACAGCCTAGGAAACACTTTCAGGAGAATATACCACATTGCATGTCGCTTGCTCAATCGAAAGATGTTTAGGAACATGACTGAACCAACGAACAAAACTCATTGCACACATGTAGAAACATGATTCATCAAGCTATTGGTAATAGATTTCATAAGTGGATGGAAGAATGAGATTTCATGGACCACAACTGGGATTGGATCTTCAAACTCGATAGCAACAAACTCAAAAAATGAGCATGAAATCTGGTTGGATTCTGCTAGGCAAAGTTGGAAAATTTTGGACAACTTCAATATGTGTAAATAAGAAATGAAAATCAGCGTATAGGGAACTAGGAAATTGGGGTATAAACAATGGAACAACGAGGGATAATTGGGTGGAAGGCATAGAACAAGATATAAGTGGAATGACTCCCTTTGAAACGTGACTATGCCCTTCTACAAGTTATACATACCCAAATCTCTAAGCTCCCACTCTTGAAAAAACAAATTGCACAGGCAGCGGAAGGATCTTTCTTAATCAGGTTATGGACAAAATTGGATGGACTCTAATCCAATTAAGGACCGCTCGAGATTGATTAGAAGGGTAATATAATGCCACAATTCAACGTGATCTTGAATTGATTAATCAATAGAAAACTCACGAATCCTCTCAAGTATTCAAGTTTAGAGCTCTTGGACAAGAGACTCACAAAAAACACAAGGTGTTTTCTGAAATTTAGTTTATCATTCATGTGAGGACCCGAAATTTTCATACTTTATTTTATTTTTCTGGCTTAATTAATTATTTACTCATTTGTTTTCTCTAAATAATTTATTTCAATCATTTTAAACTTATTTACATGGAATAATGTCTCAATTATATTTTTAACATGTCTCGTTAGTAAAATTAATTTTCTAGGGCTCGTTTAGCGAGAAATAAGGAGTACACATTTTTGAGGATATGTTCGATCCAAGAGTACACTAGTCTTGGAGAATTAAGAATGATCAATAGTAGATTAAAAAAAGTTAATTGAGAGATTAGATGTGAGTGAATTAAAGTTTAAGCCTATACCGTGCGTGCGTCGAAAGTTTTTCGAAAGACGCACTAGTACAAATTAATTGGAGATTTAAGGAATTAATGTTAGACTCATGTGAGGACTCATGTTTTATTTCTAAAAAATTTATTTTCATGATTATTTACCCTAGTATTAGTTAGTTATATTATCGTTACAAGAATTTCTTAGAAATTGCACTTTATCGCGCACAAGTCGGAAGTTCGCGTTCTCGCACGCATGACTAATCGAGGAACTTTATACCTTTATTTTTAGACTATTAAGAGTGAATAATAATAGTGTTAAAGGAAGTGCATTAGAGGTTTAGTACACAAGTGAAACAAACCCGAGAGGAAACGGGAACGAAACGCGCGCGTACGCGCACTAGTAAGAGTTGACTTTTGTGCCAAAAAGGCCACCAACCATCAAGCTTCTTCAAGAAGCTTCACCATCAGATTTCACTCTCTCTCTCTCACTCTCTCTTGCTGGCCGAAACTCTATAGGAGGAAGAAGACCAAAGCTCTTCATCATCTCACTCCATTTCTTGCCCAAATTTCTTCACAAAAACACAATCCAACTTCTAACAACTTGGAGATCATCTTAGACTAGGAGCGGAGCAACTTATCCACAGTTTCTTGGAGCTTTTTAGTGGCTGAAATTCTGGTCTTCAACATCCAAGAAGGTAGCAAATCATCCAACCTTTGAATCTTAGCTTTTGTAAGTTAGATTACATTTAGAAGTTTGTAACTTCATGTGGGTAGCTTTGGATTGTTGAAAATCATGTGAGTGGGCTCTATGAAATCCCACAATGGACTTGATGATCTGATTTGATGATTTGGATGTTATTTGTGTTGATTAAGTGTTAATCTAGTAGAGATAAGTGGAAAAAGTGAAAAGAAGATCAAAGGAAAGTTGAAAACTAGAAGGGCCGGTTCTGCCCTGTTCTTGGCGCACCCCTTGGTGCGATTTTTTTGTGGTCAAATTGCCTTGATTTTGATATATATATGTTGTATAGGTTGTGTGGAAAATTTCCACCAAAAATTACTTGATTTGGTTGGCAAAAAGTTGAATTTTCGAAATGGTTTCAAAGCTGGAAAACTTGTACGGAGGTGCTCTGGCAGCGAATTTGAATAATCATAACTCTTTGCTCTGATGTCAAAATCGAGTGCCGTTTGTGGCATTTGAAACTAGATACTTTCAGTTTTCTAACGGTATAAAATGCATCCCCTGATTCGACTCGAGTGAGCCGTACTAGATTTTCAAAGTTACCTGTTCTGTTTTGTTACTCTGCTAGAGAGTCAATGAGGTGTTGGGCACCAACCATGCTTAATTCCAAGTTGAATTGACTGAGTTATTGCCGAATTACAGAACTGCATCAGAGAAAGAAAACCCTAATTTTGGGCTAGCCAATGGCTTATTTCGAATTGGGACTTGTTATTTTGAAACTCTTGGTGTCAATCACCTACAAAATGTATGTTGGATGTTTCTTAGACCTTTTCTTCATAAATGAACCATGTTTGAGATGATTTCATTGACCAAATGTTTGAAAACGGAAAACGGAAGCTTGAAGACAGATTTGTCTTCGGATTCCCTTGAACTTTAGTAGTTTAGCTAACTACCTTCCCTTGTGAATTTTCAAGTGAAATTTGATAGAGGAGTATCCCTTATATGGTAGTATAATCATACCAAATTTGGTACCATTCCAAGTCTATTTCAATGCCCAACTGAAGTCCCAAAGTTCATGTTTCAAATCTGAAAATTCTTGATCAATGAAGAATTTTTAGCCAACTTTGAGCTGCTATATCTTGGCGCTCAAAACTTCAATTTTAGTTCTGGTTATTGTGTTTTAAACCTTGATTGTAACTCTAATTGAGTTTCAAATTTTAGAGGCTAGTTCACATTCTGTGAATTTTGCCAAATTTCCAAAGTTCACTAAAAACCAACCCCGAATCTGTCTTGGGAGTCCAAAACAGCAAGTTTAAGCCAAAATTTGAGTGTTTCCATTTTGAATCATGGAAAAGTGTTTTCTAGGAACTTTTAGTACTTCGAACCAAGATTCCAACGGTATAAAGTTTTCCATTTTTTGACGTGTCAAACTCCAGATTTGATTTTCCAAAGATTGTTGTGCAAAGCTGAAATTTGCCGATTACTTAGAAAATGCAATTTCGGGAACTTGACTTCTTTTCTCGATATCGATTGAACGTTTTGAATTCGATTTCATGGAAGATGCTAGACTCTCTTCGAACTTTAAAATTTCACTCTTGAACCTCGAGTTGAGAGAATTGAAACTCTCTTTTAAGACTTTGATTTAGTCTAATTGAGTGTGCATCCTTTCTTGGTAAATGCATGATTGTAAATAAACTTAATTATTATTTGCTCAGGCGCTCAAGGGGACCTTCAAGAGGAATTCGAAGCGGACGCCTAAACACTTGTTTGAGCACTTACTCACTTGTTTTGAATAGGTGAGTGTTCCATATAGGAGTACGTGATTTGAATAGTTTTATGACATGTTTACTCCATGGTCATTATGTGTTTAACTGTTAAGTGCTATCCATAATTTCTCCTATGGATTTTTCCATCATTTTGACTCGAGTGTGTACTTTACCGCACTCGTTCTCATTTAAGTGAAATGTATTTGATTACTTGACTATTTGATTACTTGATTATCGTAAATTACATGTTCATATGAAATTACTGCATATTGCTTACGTATTTAAGTGTTAAGTGTTACTGATAATTGCTCATATGAAATTGGCCACCGTTTTAAGGCGAGTATATACTTTATCTCACTCGACCTTCCAAAATGATAAATTTTTACCGTACACCAATTTACTTGATTACTTGTGCATGTTGTAAGTTCTAAACTGAACTGGGCCCCGCCCTTGATTACTAACCTGCTCGAGCCGGAACTGGGTTTGGTCGGGTAGGTTGGAACCCTGGGCCACCGTTTCGGTATACTCGAGTACTACCACTAGAGGGATAAGGTGATGGCCAGACAAACCGAGGGGACAAGGAGTTAAAAGGTGAAGTTGACCGAAATGGTTCCACTGGAACACCGTATCCTTCAATATGTGTTTATTTCTGTATCATGAAAACTGTTTTCTTGTAAATGTGTCAATGTGAAACCTTGAACCATACTTGTGTTATGCTCAAATTACTCGTACAATGATAACTATCTCATGTTAATGTACCAAATATGCAACCTTCAACCATACATGTAGTATGCTCAAATTACTTAATTTATTAGAACTGCTAGAGTATCTTGGAACCTCATTGGGTTGTGTAACTCATTCCACGTTTTTCTTTTCCTTAACAGGGTTCGAGACCAAGAGTGCTCGTAAATGGTACTAGACTGTTTTCTTTTGAAAACCTTAAGTTGTATTATAGCGGATGGTTGCTGGACTGATATGATGATTTTGGATTGTATTAAGCTTGAAAGCTAACTAATTGTAAGCATGCAATATTTTGGAGTACTTTAATTATATGTTGAAGTTATTTGAAATATTTCAAACTTTTGAACAGTGGATTGTAGTGAGTCCTGGCGAGAGTTGGGCAGGCGTCCCGCGGATACCCTTTGGTTCGTCTTAGGGTGAAGTGGGGGCGTCACAGTTGGTATCAGAGTTTAGATTTCAGATCTTTGTAGTATATCCTAGGCTTATAAGTTTAGGATGTCGGACTGTGGGACTGGTTTGAAAGTTCAGTGACTATTTGTAGGGATGAAAATCAGAGCCGCTTCGCGTGGTCTCTGCGTGAGGTGAGATTGGGCCAAGTAGTGTTATGGTTTTTACTATGTGGATGAGTAAAAACTTAAGTGCTCTTCTAGAGTGAAACTATGGATCATGAATGTGATAGGTATATCTTGATACTTGGGGAAATTAGATATGTATGTTGGGTAGGAATCTCAAATGTGGTGATTTATTCTTGGGACCGGCCG
The DNA here is from genome assembly GCF_036785885.1 of Coffea arabica. Classification (NCBI taxonomy): domain Eukaryota; kingdom Viridiplantae; phylum Streptophyta; class Magnoliopsida; order Gentianales; family Rubiaceae; genus Coffea; species Coffea arabica. The sequence goes on from NC_092318.1 coordinate 23,862,438, forward strand.
GCTCGAGTTGTGAATTACCTTGTTTCGGATTCTTGTACCCGAGTATTTAAGAGTTGAGGGCAATGCTAAGGATTTGAGATCTCCATTTGTGGGGAATAAGAACGAATCGATATTTCACGTGAATAGTTACAGGAAACCAATAATCGTTTGGCCAAGATGGCACAATAATTAAGAGCAAGAGGTGCAAAATATTGTAGTTCAGAAGATCCGAGTGTTGGGAATGAAGTTAAACGTGTTAGGGACCGGGAATCACTTAGTTCCATTTAATCTAGTGAAGCACTACTTGTGATCTTTTATAGTGGGACGATGGGAGTAGAACTTAAGAGTTTGTGTCTTGGAACTGAATGTACTTTTGATAATCACCTGTTTACTTTTGTTTACTGATTTTGACTTGGTATGAACTTTACTTGACTATAACTTGTATTATGATTTAATGAACTCTAGTTTGTGTTTACTTGTATGGTAATAATGTTATTTGTGCAAGTGATTTCATTTTTCTTTAAAGTTGTTGCCGGTATGTGTGTGTTGTTCAATTATGGCTTAGTGTAAGGTTATGTATGTGCATCTAGATTAGTTGTGAACATGGAAACTAGAGGATAACGAAAGGGACGTCAACCTAGACAACCCCGAACTCAACGAGAAGGTAATGGATCTGATATTGATCAAAACGATGAGCCAAGAGGTGGGGGAGGAGATGACCAAATGGAATTAGTTCTAACTCGCATGACGGATGTATTAGAGCTCTTAGTAGCTCAACAAGGTCAGGGGGTTGGACAAGGAAACCAACGTGGAAATCGAGAGATAGGGGAGGATCGAGTTTTGGAACGGTTTCAGAAATTCTTCCTGCCCAAATTTTTTGAAGGGCCTGACCCAGAAGTGGCTGAGAATTGGTTAGAGAATATAAGGAATATATTCGATGCCTTGGACTACACAGAGGAAAGACAAGTCACTTTTACTGTATTTCAACTTGAAGGAGCAGCCCGAGCCTGGTGGAATGTTATAAGAAACAAATGGAAAAGAGATCAAACTCCAAGGACTTGGATAAACTTTGTACAAGAGTTTAATGAGAAATTTCTTCCTCCACTAGTCCAAGAAAAGAGAGAAGACGATTTTATAAAACTTCGTCAAGCAACTTTGAGTGTGGCTGAGTACGAAACACGATTCACGAAATTATCTACATATGCTCCAGAATTGGTGGCTACGGAACGGAAGAGAATAAGACTGTTTATCTAAGGATTAAATTTAGAAATACAAGATGCCCTTGCCGCAGCACAGATTGAAACATTTAGTGACGCTCTAGAGAAAGTGCAAAGGATGGAAAGCACAAAATCCCAACTGAGAGCCTTTCAAGCGAGGAAAAGAGATGCATCCGATAGTAGATTAAGAAAAATTGGACCACCATCCAAAGTTAGAAAAGGAGTGGATGGAGTAAAACTGTCACTTCCTTTACCCCTCATGATAAAGGAGCCAGAAGGGACTACGTCACGAAGAGCTTCAGTAAGAAAGATACAATCAAAGAAAACCTCGCAAGCAAGTCAAGTCACAACGCCTCGTCCGACCTGTGGATATTGTGGATGGACAAATCATACCGAAGAAAACTGCTGGCTAAAGAAGCGAAAGTGTATGGGATGTGGGAGCACCAGCCATAAAGTTCACGACTGTCCAAAGCGGTATCCACGAGAAACAACTAGATCACAAGGAAATAGAACTATCCCTCAACGAATCAATGGAGGAGGAAACCGACCAGTGGCATCTGCAAGAACATATGAAATGATCACACAACAAGGTTCAGGATTATCTGAGGTTACGGAAGGTATGAATTTCGAGAACGAAATTCTTTTTAAGGAGGGAAGGTTGTGAGGACCCGAAATTTTCATACTTTATTTTATTTTTCTGGCTTAATTAATTATTTACTCACTTGTTTTCTCTAAATAATTTATTTCAATCATTTTAAACTTATTTACATGGAATAATGTCTCAATTATATTTTTAACACGTCTCGTTAGTAAAATTAATTTTCTAGGGTTCGTTTAGCGAGAAATAAGGAGTACACGTTTTCGAGGCTATGTTCGATCCGAGAGTACACTAGTCTTGGCGAATTAAGAATGATCAATAGTAGATTAAGAAAAGTTAATTGAGAGAATAGATGTGAGTGAGTTAACGTTTAAACTTATACCGTGCGCGCGTCGAAAGTTTTCCGAAAGACGCGCTAATACAAATTAATTAGAGATTTGACGAATTAATGCTAGACTCATGTGAGGACTCATGTTTTATTTCTAAAAAAGTTATTTTTATGATTATTTACCCTAGTATTAGTTAGTTATATCATCGTTACAAGAATTTCTTAGAAATTGCAATTTATCGCGCACAAGTCGGAAGTTCGCGTTCTCGCACGCGTGACTAATCGAGGAACTTTAGACCTTTATTTTTAGACTATTAAGAGTGAATAATAATAGTGTTAAAGGAAGTGCATTAGAGATTTAGTACACAAGTGAAACAAACCTGAGAGGAAACGGGCACGAAACGTGAGCGTACGCGCACTAGTAAGAGTTGACTTTTGTGCCAAAAAGGCCACCAACCACCAAGCTTCTTCAAGAAGCTTCACCATCAAATTTCACTCTCTCTCTCACTCTCTCTTGCTGGCCGAAACTCCATAGGAGGAAGAAGACCAAAGCTCTTAATCATCTCACTCCATTTCTTGCCCAAATTTCTTCACAAAAACACCATCCAACTTCTAACAACTTGGAGATCATCTTGGACTAGGAGAGGAGCAACTTATCCACGATTTCTTGGAGCTTTTTAGTGGCTGAAATTCTGGTCTTCAACATCCAAGAAGGTAGCAAATCATCCAACTTTTGAATCTTAGCTTTTGTAAGTTAGATTACACTTAGAAGCTTGTAACTTCATGTGGGTAGCTTTGGATTGTTGAAAATCATGTGAGTGGGCTCTATGAAATCCCATAATGGACTTGATGATCTGATTTGATGAGTTGGATGTTATTTGTCTTGATTAAGTGCTAATCTAGTAGATATAAGTGGAAAAAGTGAAAAGAAGATCAAAGGAAAGTTGAAAACTAGAAGGGCCGGTTCTGCCCTGTTCTTGCCGCACCCTTTGGTGCGATTTTTTGTGGTCAAATTACCTTAATTTTGACGTAGATATGTTGTATAGGTTGTTTGGAAAGTTTCCACCAAAAATCACTTGATTTGGTTGGTTAAAAGTTGAATTTCGAAATGGTTTCAAAGCTGGAAAACGTGTACGGAGATGCTCTGGCAGCGAACTTTGAATAATCATAACTCTTTGCTCCGATATTGAAATTGAGTGCTGTTTGCTGTATTTGAAACTAGACACTTCCAGTTTTCTAACGGTATAAAATGCATCCCCTGATTCAACTCGAGTGAACCATACTAGTTTTTCAAAGTTATCTGTTCTGTTTTGTTACTCTGCTAGAGAGTCAATGAGGTGCTGGGACTTGTTGCTTAAATTTGAGCTAGCTGTGGGCAGAATTTTAAAATAATTCCTTCTAAGAAACTGTAGCCCTATGCATGTAGTTTCCAACGCCACCAACCATGCTTAATTCTAAGTTGAATTGACTGAATTATTTCCGAATTACAGAACTGCATCAGAGAAAGAAAATCCTAATTTTGGGCTAGCCAATGGTTTATTTCGAATTGGGACTTGTTATTTAGAAACTCTTGGTGTCAATTTTGAGAAGCCGAGAAAATTATGTGTATGCCCTGAATTTATTTCGTTTTATTTACTTTGATATTTATTATATATAACGAATAAATGATTAAATTAAATGCCTAATTGAATCTCTATAAAATTGAGAATTTAGAAAATTTCCTAGAATAGTGTAGAAAAAGTTTATGAATTAAATAAATATATGGCATGCATATCGTAATTTATGTCATTTGCAAATATTACTAGACACGTAACATATACTATATAGCTTAATAAGTACATGTCTAATAAGTTTTTCTTAAACTTAAATGTGTGAGAATCTACTAGACAAACTTAAGAAAATTTTCATGTGTTATTTAAAATTTAATGCATGTCCCACTTTATTTTCTTTTTGTTATTGAATGATTTATAGGTCTAAATTGTCCCTTTAATAAATGAGTGAATCGATATACATCTTAGGAGGATTATATCATTTACACCATAAAACGTTAGTATTATTTAGAATATGTTGTGGTATTAGAAGAAAAAAGAATGAAAGAAAAGAAAATGTGGAAGATACTTGCCTTCACACCTATCCAAGCATTACTAATATAATTATATTTATATTTTATATTTTTTAAAATTTATATATATATATTGTAAGGCCCAAAGACAACTTAAGAGGGGGGTGAATTAGGTTGATTAAAAATACTTTATTGAGTTTATACACTTTTTCTTTAATAAAAATTTACCTTCTTTTCTAGTAGTGATCAGCCAAGTAAATTTAAAGAAGAGAGCAATGTTGATCAGAAATAAGAGTATATATAAGTAATGAGAATTTTATTAAACAAAAGGAATAAGATAGAGTATCAAACCGATTGTCTACCAAGCTTTCCTCAAACTTGAAGACCAATCACAAAGATGAGCACCTTCTCTTTGATGAAAAATAATCAACTCAATGTACAATGGAGGGATCACTTCCTCCTTGCCCCAAGCCTCACTTAGTCAAATTAGGAAGTTTTACTATCACTCAGATAACCCTCAAAAAAGCTACACTATTGAAAATTTCAAACACAAGAGAAGTGCATACACGAACTTCACACTACTTGGAGAACAAATCTTGCTTAGGAGACTATTTTCTAGCTAAAATATCTCTTGAGATCTTGTAAACAAAGTGTGCAAAAGTCACTTTCTCGTTCAGAATCATTTGTATTTGAAGGGGACCAAAAATGGGCTTCATTAATGCTTCCAACGGATAGAAGGCAGATGAAGAGTCAGCTAGCCGTTGGGGCTGTCGGACGTCCGACAGCTTAATTATCTTCCGATCCCATCGTCCGAAAATCACCAAGTTGTCGTTCGGACGTCCGATGGGATTTTATTGTCCGAAAGCATCTGCGTCCGAACGTCGTCCAGAGAGTCATCAAAACTTTGCGAAATTTTTCGGACGTCCAACACGATCGATATGCGTCCGAAGAGTGCGTCCGATCCTCCCGGACGTCCGATGCTTCCTCACGAGCGTCCGAAGGAGTTTCCTCCTTGATGTTCTTCATTCTTTCGGACGTCCGACAGTTTCCTTTCGAACGTCCGACATGAGTGCCCTGTTTTTCCTTCTTCTTTTGATTGATTTTCTTTCCTTGACACCTTTGTACCTGATTCTCTAAAAAGCAAAACACTTATATTTGAAGAGAATTAGATAAACATTTCAAAGTGCTTTGTGATCATCAAAATCAAGAATAACATTCTCCCCCTTTTTGATGATGACAAAACAATGGTTTGAAATGAAATTTGATGATTACAAATAGGCTCCCCCTTTCTCATTTGACAAAAGCTCCCCCTTACTTAGTCAATCGTAGAACATGATTACAAATAGGCTCCCCCTTACTTAGTCAATCGTAGAACAAAAATTGAAAAACTCCCTCTCACTTGGCTACTACACAAATTTATTCAATCATCCAGCAACCAACATTTTACCAACTGTCCAGCCAATTTTACCAACATATCTCTCCGTATCTCTCCCCTTTTTTGTCATCACAAAAGTCAAAGGGTATGAAAAAGAACTAAACATTCTTAACAAAATATCACAACCATTACATCCACATATCCAGTTTTGAACATTACAAGCACCAGAATCAAAGAAACAAAACAAAAAAAAATCCGATGCAACCATCTAACATCCATCTAACAAAAACAAAAAAAAATCCGATGCAACCATCTAACATCCAGCAAATAGAAATCAGGCAAACAGAATGCAAATGATCCTAATATGGCTAGTGATCCTAAATGGTAAACTAAGTGGATCCAGGCGTCCTTCGAGTAAGCAGATACTGAGAGAGATCCTCTTCCTCAGTGTCTTCATCATCTTCAGCATCTTTACTAACTGGTTTCTTGCCTTTGTCAGATGTGGAAGGATCATGAGGTGCCACGGGAGTAGAGGTGAGGTCGATGGGAGTAGGACTCATAGAGCGAGTAGGAGCTGATGAACTTGGATCATTAGAGCGTGGCTTTTTGCCATGAGGAACTTCCTCAACCACAGGTGGGGGAAAGAGAAGATTCTTTTTATCCAGGAAGTCTGCTTGTTGCTCAGATGACATGGTAAGCATGAGACCATGTTCAAGAAGTAGAACATGTTGTTTAAGATCTCGAAGGAGCTCAACCACTTCAGAATTTGAAGAAGAAGATGCCTTAGTGGCAGTCTTCCTCGGATGAATAGAAGTCAGTGCAACAGAGGATGAAGTGTGAAGGGGATCATGTGCAGCCTTAGATCTAGGTTCATTAGACATGGCTCCCTTATAAGCCCACATATTATCCCTAAAGACAAGATTCTTGCGCTCAAAATAAGCCTTAATAAAGGCAGAAGAAAACGTTTCTTTGGGACAAACACCAAGGATGGGTACTTTGTAAAACTCAAAAATTTTCTGAAAAATTTTCCATAAGACAGTTTTCTACGAGAATCAGTGGTAAAGCGAAGTAAAAACTTGCACATGACAAAGCCAAAGTCAATGCGAATTTTTTCTCGAAAACAATAAAACAGATACAACTCCATTTTATTGGCATCTGTCCTATGACCATTGGTAGACACAAGCAAATTTGAAATGATTGAGAAAGCAATGAGATTCACAGGAGCAAGGTCATTTAGTTTTACATCAGCAGGGGCAGAAAACTTCTTTTGAAAATAAGACAACATCTTAGCACTATCAAAGTGATTATCAGCAGTGGGATGCTCTTCATAAGAAAAGAAATTGGCAATTTTACTTTTGCATCCTGGTTCTATAACAGTATTTAAAACAGCATTCACAATCTCAGGATCAAACACTAAATCTACCCCATTTACCCTGGACATAATTTCAGTGTGATCAGTGCCTTTCCTAAGATTGGCAAAGAATTGATATAGCATTTCAGGGTAAAAAACGTTAGGCATGGAAATGATATGTGACCATTTCTGAAATTCGAAGAGACGCAGAATGGACTCTAAACCTATTTTGCGAAACTCAGAGGGATTTATGGTACGTTGAGGAATGAAACCTTTTTGGGATATCCAGGAGTATTTTTCTTTGGCAGCATCATCAAAGAATGGGGAGACAGTGGTTGATTTGGAGGGCGGTTGAGAAGAAGTTCCTTGTCCGGATTCTGGCTGAGCGGAAGGCTGTGAAATTTGAGCCTTTACTGCCCCCTTTTTGACACGTTTGGATGATCTTTTGGCCCTAGGAGAATCAGCATCTTCATCCCTGAGTGTGTGTTTGCGTCCGGCAGTCACCTTTCCTCCTCTTAGTTTCACCATTGTGTGAAATGCGTGAGATGTATGATGCTAATGATGCACACAGTAGTATGGGAGTGAATCACACAAGAATTTTGGAATAAACGAGCCTTGAAAATGATTGAACAGAATGGCTAGGAGAAAATAGGGTTTTGAGGGAAATTTGGGAACTATCGAAATGTGATGAGATTTGGTGAAAGAATCAGAAAAATGAACTCGCAATGATCCGGAAAGGTTTTTGGTTGAATCAATTTTGGAATAAGTGCTTCAGAATAGCAGGAATTGAGAGTGCAAGGGAAGACAGTTTTCGTCCGAGTGAGAAGAGAAGAAGAAGAGTCTGAAGCAAATGAGGAGGGAAGTTACTTTAAAAAGTGTACCGTTGCACTGTCGGACGGCCGAACGAAGTCTTGCGTCCGACAGTTTCGTCCGAACAGGTGCTTTCTGGGAAAACAGTTGAAGAACATTATCGGACGTCCGTTCATCTTCTATTGGACGTCCAAAAGCTTTGAAAGAAAAATTTAAGATGATTTTTCGATAATCCCTAATTTTGATCTTAGATGAATGAATTGATCCAATGGCAAAACTTTTGTAAAAATATCAGCAATTTGATCTTTGGAACAAACATAATTCACACAAACTTCACCTTTTTGAACAAGATCGCGAATAAAGTGGTGCTTTATATCTATATGTTTTGTCCTAGAATGCTGAATTGGATTTTTGGTCAAATTGATTGCACTAGTATTATCACAGAATATAGGCATGCAGTCATATAACAATCCAAAATCATTCAAGGTATGCTTCATCCATAAAAGTTGAGCACAACATGCACTAGCGGCAATATATTCCGCTTCGGTTGTAGACAAAGAGATTGCATTTTGTTTTTTGCTAAACCAAGAAACTAAGCAATTACCAAGAAAATGACAAGTTCCACTAGTACTTTTTCTGTCCACACGACAACCACCAAAATCCGCATCCGAATATCCATATAGAGCAAATTCACAAGATCTAGCATACCAAAGACCATAATCTAATGTACCTTTCAAATACCTAAAAATCCTTTTAACAGCGTTCAAATGTGATTCTTTTGGACAAAATTGAAATCTAGCACACAAGCAAACAACAAACATAATATCGGGTCTACTTGCGATTAAATAGAGTAGGCTTCCAATCATACCTCTATAGTGCTTTTCATCCACATGTTTACCTTCTTCATCTTTGTCAAGTTTTGTAGAAGTGCACATTGGAGTTCCAACTTGCTTTGAGTCCTCCATGCCAAATCTTTTCAGCAATTCCTTGGTGTATTTTGCTTGATTTATAAAAATTCCCTCTAGGGCTTGATGTATTTGAAGTCCAAGGAAGAAATTTAATTCTCCCATCATACTCATTTCAAATTCACTTTGCATAATGGTGAAAAAATCCTTGCATAGATACTCATTAGTAGCACCAAAAATAATATCATCTACATATATTTGCACAATAAGAAGATCATTTAACACTTGATTAGTAAAAAGTGTGGTGTCCACAATATCTCTTTTGAAACCATTTTCAATCAAGAAACCACTCAATCTTTCATACCAAGCTCTTGGAGCTTGTTTTAGTCCATATAATGCTTTTGAGAGTTTAAACACATGACTTGAAAATTTTGTATTTTCAAAATCGGGGGGTTGATCCACATATACATCTTGATCAATAAAACCATTTAAGAAGGCACTTTTAACATTCATTTGAAACAATTTGAAACCTTTGAAGCAAGCAAAAGCAAGAAGCATTCTAATTGATTCTAATCTAGCTACGGGAGCAAATGTTTCATCAAAATCAATTCCCTCTTCTTGTGCATATCCTTTAGCAACTAATCTAGTTTTATTTCTTACAACTACACCTTTATCATCCAACTTATTTCTAAATATCCACTTCGTGCCAATGATAGGTTGATTTTGAGGTCTATCAACAAGTGTCCAAACCTTATTTCTCTCAAATTGATTAAGTTCCTCTTGCATTGCCAAAATCCAGTTTTCATCCTTTAAGGCATCATTGATATTTTTAGGTTAAAAAAGAGAGACTAAAGCAAAATTGTCTATCAATTTCTTAGATGAGGAACGAGTCTTTACCTTCTCGGATGGATCACCAATTATAAGCTCTCTTGGATGATTTTGGCTAAATTTCCAAGCTTTGGGAAGGTCATTGAATGAATCATCATTCTTGTCTTCATCTTCCTTTTCTTGATCTTCATGAGCTTCATCCTCCATTTCCTTTGCTTCCGGTTTAGAGGTTCGTTCATCTCCAATTGTTAGCTTTTTCATTCCTTCACGAACACCTACATCATCATCCTCACTCGAACTTTTGGAATTATCATCATTAGTTTCATCAAATGTTATGTGTATAGTTTCTTCTATCACAAGAGTTCTTCTATTAAAGATTCTATATCCTCTTTTGTTCACACAATACCCCAAAAATATTCCTTCATCATATTTTTTGTCAAACTTACCAAGATGTTCCTTTAAATTCAAAATAAAACATTTACAACCAAAAACTTTGAAGTATCCAACCGTAGGTTTCTTATCAAAAATCAGTTCATAAGATGTTTTATTCAAAATAGGTCTCAATAGGATTCTATTCATCACATAACATGCGGTGTTTACCGCTTCAGCCCAAAGATATTTTGGCAAATTACATTCACTCAACATAGTTCTAGCAGCCTCTTGGGGTGTCCTATTTTTCCTTTCTACAACACCATTTTGCTGTGGAGTCCTTGCAATAGAAAACTCATGTGTTATGCCATTATGATCACAAAATTCTGGAAAACCACAAAATTTGAATTCCGTCCCATTATCACTTCTAATCCTAACAATTTTTAAACCAAGCAGATTTTGCACTTTAGCAAATAATGAAGTGAAATTCTTGAAAGCATCATCTTTATGAGCAAGGAATATCACCCAAGTATATTTAGAATAATCATCAACAATCACAAAACAATATCTCTTACCTCCCAAGCTAGTAATTTGAGTAGGACCAAATAAATCAAGATGCAAGAGTTCCAAAGGTTTAGAAGTAGATACACACTTCTTTGGTTTAAAAGAAATCTTTGTTTGCTTCCCAAATTGACATGCATCACAAATTTTGTCCTTTTCAAAACTGATTTTTGGCAAGCCCCTAACCAGATCCTTTTTCGAGATTTCCTTTAGTAATTCCATGTTAAAATGACAAAGTCTCCTATGGCACAACCAAGGATCTTCATTTGAGGCTTTAAGACATTGGAAGCTAGATGAATCAAGTTTATCAAGAACAACAATATAAATATCGTTAAACCTCTTACCTTTGAACACAACATTATATTTAGAGTCAAGAACAATGCATTCATGCTTTTTGAACAACACATTCAAATCTTTATCACATAATTGACTAACACTAAGCAAGTTATAACCTAAGTTATCAACTAAGAGTACATTATGAACAAAAGTTTCACCATCCTTACCAACATCACCTATTCCAATTGTCTTAGCTTTCACGTCATCACCAAATGTCACCTTTCCACTTGATTTTGATTTTAGCTTTATGAACAAAGAAGGATCACCGGTCATATGCCTTGAACAGCCACTGTCAATGAACCATTTGGACTTGTTTGAGCCTTTTCCCTGAAAAGAGAGAGTGTTTGGTACCCTTTAACTTTTGGGTCCACAATAGTTAGAATTGTGTCTAACTAACCACATGCATCTCATTTCTCTGTTCAGATTTCTTTTCACATAACAATCTCCTTTCAAATGCCCTCTTTGACAACAAAAACTATACATAATGGAAGAGTCTTTAACATGTAATGATTTGATAAATCTCAATCCACTCCTTCTATATGTTGTAAAACCATGTGCATTTCTGTTGTGTGCTAATGTTCTTTCATGAGCAGTAAGAAAGGTGATTGATATGTTCTTTTTGAGATAATCTTATTTTCTAGCTTTTAAAGTCTCATCCAAATTGTCCATCCTTTTATTCAGATCATAATGTCTTTTCTTCAGCATTTCACAAACACTTGTCTTTCTATCAAGTTCATTTTGAACATCAAATCCGGCTCTTACAAGGCACTCATTGTCAGCCTTTAGTTGTTTATTTTGTTGAAAAAGACTTGCATTATTTTGAATGAGAAAGATAATTTTCTGTTTTAGCTGCTTGTTTTTATCATAAGATTCCTTCAAGGCATTATGCAATTTTTCAACAAAGAAATCAAGATTATCATCATCTTCATCATCACTTTCAGATTGAGAGTGTATGGAAGTTACCTCATTATCTCCAATAGCCATGAAGGCCATTTGAACTGATTCTTCTTCTTCTTCAACTTCGCCTTCGGAGTTACATTCATTCCATGTAATCTGGAAGTTGTTGAACCTTGGCTTTCGATCAGCTTTTCCATCTTTCTTTTTCTTCAGGGAGCATTCGTTTGCGTAGTGTCCAGGCTGTCCACATTCGTAGCATTTGTCCAATTATTTCTTGTTAAATTCTTGTTTTCCTTTGTTTCTTGCGATTGGAGACTGATTCTGGAATTGATTGCTAGGTCCTCCCCTTCTAAACTTCCTTTTATTCAAGATTCTCTTGAAACTTTTTGTGATGAGAGTAAGATCATTGTCATCACCATCCGAGTCTTCATCATCCAACAGAGCTGGATCATCTTCACCTTGAGCTGCCTTTAGAGCTATGTTTCTCTTTGCTCTCGCGTCCTCTTCCTCCTGCACTTTAGTTTTCAACTTCAACTCATAGGAGGTTAGTGAGTTAATGAGAGATTCAATAGGCACAGAATTCAAATCCTTAGCCTCCTCTATTGCAGTCATTTTACTTTCCCATTCTTTGCCCAATACATTGAGAATTTTTCTGTTTTTCTCTCCCAAGGTGTACTCTTTGCCCAACACCTCGAGATCTTTGATCAAGTCATTGAACCTGCAATACATTTTGTCAATATCCTCAAGAAGTTCTATTTTAAATGATTCATACTTTGTGACCAAGAAAGACTTTTTCTGTTCTCTCACGTTGTCACTACCCTCATGAATTTCTCTTAACTTATCCCACATTTCTTTGGCAGATTTACATCCTTTTACTCTAATTGATTCATTTGAATCTAAGGCACTATAAAGAACATTCATGGCTTTGGCATTCAATGCGAGATTGGTTCTATCTTGAGCATTCAACTCAGCTCTTGTTTTTGACCGAAACAAACCTGTATCTGCATCAAGAACGTTAGCATCATACGGTCCTTCATTCACAATAAACTATAGCTCAATATCAATGGATTGCAAAAAGATAATCATTCTTTCTTTCCAACTAACATAATTGGAACCAGTAAACATGGGAAGCCTAGTGACAGATTGCCCTCAACAAACATGGCATGATTGGTTTTCATCTTTACTCCAAGCCGTTTGAGCTTAATCTCTAGGAGACCAAACCCTGATAACAATTGTAAGGCCCAAAGACAACCTAAGAGGGGGGTGAATTAGGTTGATTAAAAATACTTTATTGAGTTTATGCACTTTTTCTTTAATAAAAATTTACCTTCTTTTCTAGTAGTGATCAGCCAAGTAAATTTAAAGAAGAGAGCAATGTTAATCAGAAATAAAAGTATATATAAGTAATGAGAATTTTATTAAACAAAAGGAATAAGATAGAGTATCAAACCGATTGTCTAACTGTGACAGCCCCACCTCCCCCTAAGACGAACCAAAGGGTTCGGCGGGCCGCCTGCCCAACTCTCGCCAGGACTCAGTCGAGCCGATACAAGAAATCGAAAACGTTCAGGGAGGTAATAGCGCGCTCAAACGATTCAAAGGCGCCAAATGGCAAAACGAAAATCAACACCAAAATGAATAGTGGTTGCCACATCACCACCCAGCCAGGAGCCCAACGAATACAGATATGGCCATATGACTCGGGAAAACATTTTCAATCCAAATAGGATACATTAACAGTGTAAATAGTTTTATCCACATACGTTTGTAATTTACGGAACAAAAGAAGATAATTAGATCAAAATACATTTAGGGTTTTCTACTATCGAGGAGCTTTACAAAAATATAATATAACTAGCTCGACTCGTGCGTCAAAACATCTTAGCCCCAAAAGTGGTTCCCTGTAAGGAAAACAAAGATAACGGGAAAGGGGTGAGCTTACGCTCAGTGAGGTACCAAAAATAATAGCAAATAAGAAACATAGAACTTCATATTCAATTAATCACATATGTGCATCAAATAAAGAAGTGAACAAACACCATGGACAGAAAGGATACGGGTGGCTCTCAGGAGCCAAATTCCCATTTGCTTCACCGAAACTTGATCGAAATAACAGTTGACACTCCGTCAACGTTCCAGAAGTAACCAATACCGTAGACTCCACTTTCTTCAACTCCTTCCACCTCACATACCCCCACCGGGCCCGAAATGCAATCAGATCAGAAATGGTAATACTCGATTATACTGGAATCAAGGGTCTCAATACCCAAAGATCCCAAAACAGACTGCCGTGGTTCGTTATCTAATCGACCAGGCCCTTGCCGGCCCGACTCGAGTAACTGGCCACAGGTGTTGAGCTCAGAGGTCACAGAAAGGTCGTTGGACAGCAGCTTCCAAACGACATCAGAACAGATACAGATACAGATACAGATAACAGATAACAGATTCAGATCCGCACCAAAATTTGGCATATGAACAGACAAGAGATCGAGTGTGATAAAGTACACCCTCGTCTCAATCAAAATAACCAGATAGTTCAGTAATTCATACCACAGATTGCATGTACAGAAACCGAGTTAAACAACAAGTGAGGGGGAGTGGTACACTCACCGGTGTCAGTACAGATACCTCAAAAGTTTTTGCCCAAAAGAGAGCTTTAATCACCAAGAAACCCTAAAATAATCAAAGTAAACCAATTGACGGTTTCATATCCAAAATCGAGTAAACGGAATGCACAAGTGAGACTCGACTACACGTCGTATGCCTCGCCAAATAATTATTAATGCAAGGGTACAAAACATGATTTTTGGGAACGAAAGGTAACATGAAGACCTAGGCTCAAACAACCCAAAAGCCCTTCATTTCTACCAAAAGGCAATTCAAACTTAAAGGAACCAAACGGCCTAGAAAATTGGACAGCACTTCCCCTAAATTTGCTTACTTTTCCAGCCGTCATGGCTTCATTATTTTCCACAACCAGTCCCAAAGTCACACATAAAATAAGTTCATTCAATAGCCGTTCAGTAAGCTCCAAGAAGTACAAGTACAATGCAAGCTAGGGAAAAGTCCGGAAATGAAAGTCAAGCCCTAAGATATTCAAATAAGCACGATAAGACTCGGTCATGAACACATAATCATATTCATATGAAAACAGAAAAATCCCCAATAATTACAAAACTTCACCAATTCAACCAAAAATCAAGATATAATCCATAAAAGTGCATCTTATACTACCACCAATCATGAATTAAGCATCATTAAAGGGAGGAGAGGGGTCCTTCACAACTTACCTTAGCAACACAAGAGAGAGAGCAACTAGTCACCTTAGCTTTCCAAACAACTCCACAAAACACCTCAAGACCACTTAGCAAAGAGATTTTATGGAATGATTTGGAGTTGTATTGGTTGGATTTGAAGATTGGAGCAAGATTATGAAGTAGGAAATTGGAAGATTTTTTTCCTTCTTTGAGCAAGAGAATTCGGCCAAGTGAAGCTTGAAATGAAGAGATTTTTGGTCAATTTTAATTAAATGGTAAAGTTATGAATAGTAATCAAACTCAAGACTTAATCTTATGGTGACACTTGTCACCCTATTTAATGCATCTCTATCTCTTTGTTTCCTCTCACACCAATCCAAAATAGCACCCTCTAATTATCTCTTAACACCCGGTAAATTAATTCCAGTATCCAAAACTTAACCTAGTTGGCCGAATTTTTCCGAACTTTTCGCCCTAGTGGGTCCCACGTCCGGTATACGCTCTTAATTTCTCAAAAACTAACAGATACAAGAAAAATCATTTAAAACCTATATTTACTCATAAAATTTATTTTTAAAATTTTTGAATAAAGAAAATGTGGAAAAACGTGCAATTAAAAGAAATTAAAACCTAGAAATTAAGAAAAGTACGGGTCCTCACACTCTCTCCCACTTAAAGAAATTTCGTCCTCGAAATTTTCTATGAGCGGAATCTATCAAATCTCAAGTAACCAGTAGCCTGTACCTTTTACGTCCTCGGAAGAAACGAGACTCTTCATTCCAGTCCCTTCTCTAGTTGACGGTCCAGGGTCGGTCTGGGTTGGCTGCTGGGTTCCTTTCTTTTCGTGCAATAA
Organism: Coffea arabica; assembly: GCF_036785885.1. Taxonomy (NCBI): domain Eukaryota; kingdom Viridiplantae; phylum Streptophyta; class Magnoliopsida; order Gentianales; family Rubiaceae; genus Coffea; species Coffea arabica. The sequence goes on from NC_092318.1 coordinate 23,878,164, forward strand.
ACCCGGGCAATTAGCAACCCGATGCTTAGCGCTCCCACAGCGCAGACATCTCCTCCCCTTTCTCCAACAATCCACTTCAATATGATTAGATTTCTTACAATAACCATAAATTGTCACATCACCCGCTCCACGACCTTTCTTAGCAAATGGTCTACCTCGCTTATCCTGTTCTGGCTTCTGACTCTCAAGAAATGCGCTCCTTTTCTTTGCATGGAAGGTCTTCACTTGTGGCCTTGTAATTTTTGTCCTTTGAGTTTTCTCTGGAACCCCCATAGAAGTAGTGCTTTGTGCCATTGCTAAGGTCTCCTCAGAAATCCCTTCGTATTTCCTTTTTAGCTCTAAATTCTTGTGCAAGAGCTCAATTTTCTCTGTGTACTCGTGCTTCCATCGCCCTTCCTAGTATGCGGCTAGTTTCTTTTGGACTTCTATTTCGTCTCGAAGAACCGCGATTTTCTTATACATCTCAACCCAATGCGCCATCTCACAGAATTACTGGAACTCAGATGGTAGCCTGTCGAGCAAAACAATGGGTCATAATAAATTCTTGAATACAAGTGGCACTCTCGATCCATGTTTTGTTCAGCTGTTGTTTCCTCCCTCTCTTCTCTTGACTCTTGGCCTTGTTCCACAGCTATGACCATATTCGCAACTACGTCTTCCTTCCATATATCTATATATATAGTTTTTCCCTTCCCTCTCTCGTTTCTTTCCAAAAGGGGTACTTTAATGAATGAATGCAGTAAATTGACTAAAATAACAAAAATCCAACATACCAATTACACAAATAACATATCGTACCTAACACACCATATCAAAAGACGGATAAGCAAGTACACAAATACATATCAAGTTGGACAGATAACCATGTACACGAACACATATACTAACATCAGGTGGTAGTAATATACGGGCGAACCAAAAGGAAAAGGTGAAGTCGTCCCAGTATCAGCCCGTCTGGCCTCTCCCGTCACTTACTATCCAAACTAGATGTCCATTGACCTCTTGTGCTCATTCTAGTCGGACATAGCCTGTTCAAGTTTCCAAAATGAAATCTCCAAGTACTTAACGCCGCCTCAATTTTAGAGTACTCGGGCACAAGAATCCCATCTAAGATAATTCACAACTCGAGCCGGCCGGTCCCAAGAGTAAATCATCCGTATATAAGATTCCTACCCGACATACATACCTAACTTCCTCAAGTCCCATGATAATGATCCTTACACTTATGACATGCACAGTTCATAGCTTACGCTCAAAAAACTGTGACAGCCCCACCTCCCCCTAAGACGAACCAAAGGGTTCGGCGGGCCGCCTGCCCAGCTCTCGCCAGGACTCAGTCGAGCCGATACAAGAAATCGAAAACGTTCAGGGAGGTAATAGCGCGCTCAAACGATTCAAAGGCGCCAAATGGCAAAACGAAAATCAACACCAAAATGAATAGTGGTTGCCACATCACCACCCAGCCAGGAGCCCAACGAATACAGATATGGCCATATGACTCGGGAAAACATTTTCAATCCAAATAGGATACATTAACAGAGTAAATAGTTTTATCCACATACGTTTGTAATTTACGGAACAAAAGAAGATAATTAGATCAAAATACATTTAGGGTTTTCTACTATCGAGGAGCTTTACAAAAATATAATATAACTAGCTCGACTCGTGCGTCAAAACATCTTAGCCCCAAAAGTGGTTCCCTGTAAGGAAAACAAAGATAACGGGAAAGGGGTGAGCTTACGCTCAGTGAGGTACCAAAAATAATAGCAAATAAGAAACATAGAACTTCATATTCAATTAATCACATATGTGCATCAAATAAAGAAGTGAACAAACACCATGGACAGAAAGGATACGGGTGGCTCTCAGGAGCCAAATTCCCATTTGCTTCACCGAAACTTGATCGAAATAACAGTTGACACTCCGTCAACGTTCCAGAAGTAACCAATACCGTAGACTCCACTTTCTTCAACTCCTTCCACCTCACATACCCCCACCGGGCCCGAAATCCAATCAGATCAGAAATGGTAATACTCGAGTATACTGGAATCAAGGGTCTCAATACCCAAAGATCCCAAAACAGACTGCCGTGGTTCGTTATCTAATCGACCAGGCCCTTGCCGGCCCGACTCGAGTAACTGGCCACAGGTGTTGAGCTCAGAGGTCACAGAAAGGTCGTTGGACAGCAGCTTCCAAACGACATCAGAACAGATACAGATACAGATACAGATAACAGATAACAGATTCAGATCCGCACCAAAATTTGGCATATGAACAGACAAGAGATCGAGTGTGATAAAGTACACCCTCGTCTCAATCAAAATAACCAGATAGTTCAGTAATTCATACCACAGATTGCATGTACAGAAACCGAGTTAAACAACAAGTGAGGGGGAGTGGTACACTCACCGGTGTCAGTACAGATACCTCAAAAGTTTTTGCCCAAAAGAGAGTTTTAATCACCAAGAAACCCTAAAATAATCAAAGTAAACCAATTGACGGTTTCATATCCAAAATCGAGTAAACGGAATGCACAAGTGAGACTCGACTACACGTCGTATGCCTCGCCAAATAATTATTAATGCAAGGGTACAAAACATGATTTTTGGGAACGAAAGGTAACATGAAGACCTAGGCTCAAACAACCCAAAAGCCCTTCATTTCTACCAAAAGGCAATTCAAACTTAAAGGAACCAAACGGCCTAGAAAATTGGACAGCACTTCCCCTAAATTTGCTTACTTTTCCAGCCGTCATGGCTTCATTATTTTCCACAACCAGTCCCAAAGTCACACATAAAATAAGTTCATTCAATAGCCGTTCAGTAAGCTCCAAGTAGTACAAGTACAATGCAAGCTAGGGAAAAGTCCGGAAATGAAAGTCAAGCCCTAAGATATTCAAATAAGCACGATAAGACTCGGTTACAAGTCATAAACCAATTCCAAATACCACCAAAACAGGGTTCCATAAGCATACATAAGCATTAGAGGAAACCAGAAAAATCCGGAAATGGAGTTAAGCGTTAACCCGAAAAAAATAGTTTTTGACATTATTTTGCGGTTTTGGTACCAATGGCACTACGATTATCGGATGAAGGTGCAAGACCCACCGTTTCGAAGCTAAGAGATTGGGATACAATATTGAAGAAGGCAACTCTATCCAGTTTCAAGTGTAACCAGGTCAAAAATGCAAGATACTACACCAGAACCGGAAAAACAGATTCACAGAACGCATTCTGGTTCAAACATCATAAGTCAGCCTACCGAAGTCCAAATCCAGAAATTCCAAAGCCATCCGAAAGCTAAGATACAAGGATACATTTCACCAGAAGGCCTCAACAACTAATTCCGAAGTATTCCCAACCAAAATAACCAATTACAGACGCAATTCTCAAATTCGGGTAAAACCAGGACAGCAAGGGTAATTCCATCTTTTCTCAAGCTACGCTACTCCGATTGAGCTAAAATTTTGCGGACATCACCAAAATATCATTCCCTACATGTTTCATGTTTTAACCCAAGGCCAGTTCGGCCTCTAACTATGAGCTACAAGACCGGGCAGAATGTAATTCAAGGAACCCTAGCTTTCCAATTTTTCTTCCAAAACAGAAATTGCTTGCAATTAACCACTTTTTCCACCTTCTAACTTCCTTAAATATCATTTCCAATCATCATACATGAACACATAATCATATTCATATGAAAACAGAAAAATCCCCAATAATTACAAAACTTCACCAATTCAACCAAAAATCAAGATATAATCCATAAAAGTGCATCTTATACTACCACCAATCATGAATTAAGCATCATTAAAGGGAGGAGAGGGGTCCTTCACAACTTACCTTAGCAACACAAGAGAGAGAGCAACTAGTCACCTTAGCTTTCCAAACAACTCCACAAAACACCTCAAGACCACTTAGCAAAGAGATTTTATGGAATGATTTGGAGTTGTATTGGTTGGATTTGAAGATTGGAGCAAGATTATGAAGTAGGAAATTGGAAGATTTTTTTCCTTCTTTGAGCAAGAGAATTCGGCCAAGTGAAGCTTGAAATGAAGAGATTTTTGGTCAATTTTAATTAAATGGTAAAGTTATGAATAGTAGTCAAACTCAAGACTTAATCTTATGGTGACACTTGTCACCCTATTTAATGCATCTCTATCTCTTTGTTTCCTCTCACACCAATCCAAAATAGTACCCTCTAATTATCTCTTAACACCCGGTAAATTAATTCCAGTATCCAAAACTTAACCTAGTTGGCCGAATTTTTCCGAACTTTTCGCCCTAGTGGGTCCCACGTCCGGTATACGCTCTTAATTTCTCAAAAACTAACCGATACAAGAAAAATCATTTAAAACCTATATTTACTCATAAAATTTATTTTTAAAATTTTTGAATAAAGAAAATGTGGAAAAACGTGCAATTAAAAGAAATTAAAACCTAGAAATTAAGAAAAGTACGGGTCCTCACACTCTCTCCCACTTAAAGAAATTTCGTCCTCGAAATTTTCTATGAGCGGAATCTATCAAATCTCAAGTAACCAGTAGCCTGTACCTTTTACGTCCTCGGAAGAAACGAGACTCTTCATTCCAGTCCCTTCTCTAGTTGACGGTCCAGGGTCGGTCTGGGTTGGCTGCTGGGTTCCTTTCTTTTCGTGCAATAAACCCGGGCAATTAGCAACCCGATGCTTAGCGCTCCCACAGCGCAGACATCTCCTCCCCTTTCTCCAACAATCCACTTCAATATGATTAGATTTCTTACAATAACCATAAATTGTCACATCACCCGCTCCACGACCTTTCTTAGCAAATGGTCTACCTCGCTTATCCTGTTCTGGCTTCTGACTCTCAAGAAATGCGCTCCTTTTCTTTGCATGGAAGGTCTTCACTTGTGGCCTTGTAATTTTTGTCCTTTGAGTTTTCTCTGGAACCCCCATAGAAGTAGTGCTTTGTGCCATTGCTAAGGTCTCCTCAGAAATCCCTTCGTATTTCCTTTTTAGCTCTAAATTCTTGTGCAAGAGCTCAATTTTCTCTGTGTACTCGTGCTTCCATCGCCCTTCCTAGTATGCGGCTAGTTTCTTTTGGACTTCTATTTCGTCTCGAAGAACCGCGATTTTCTTATACATCTCAACCCAATGCGCCATCTCACAGAATTACTGGAACTCAGATGGTAGCCTGTCGAGCAAAACAATGGGTCATAATAAATTCTTGAATACAAGTGGCACTCTCGATCCATGTTTTGTTCAGCTGTTGTTTCCTCCCTCTCTTCTCTTGACTCTTGGCCTTGTTCCACAGCTATGACCATATTCGCAACTACGTCTTCCTTCCATATATCTATATATATAGTTTTTCCCTTCCCTCTCTCGTTTCTTTCCAAAAGGGGTACTTTAATGAATGAATGCAGTAAATTGACTAAAATAACAAAAATCCAACATACCAATTACACAAATAACATATCGTACCTAACACACCATATCAAAAGACGGATAAGCAAGTACACAAATACATATCAAGTTGGACAGATAACCATGTACACGAACACATATACTAACATCAGGTGGTAGTAATATACGGGCGAACCAAAAGGAAAAGGTGAAGTCGTCCCAGTATCAGCCCGTCTGGCCTCTCCCGTCACTTACTATCCAAACTAGATGTCCATTGACCTCTTGTGCTCATTCTAGTCGGACATAGCCTGTTCAAGTTTCCAAAATGAAATCTCCAAGTACTTAACGCCGCCTCAATTTTAGAGTACTCGGGCACAAGAATCCCATCTAAGATAATTCACAACTCGAGCCGGCCGGTCCCAAGAGTAAATCATCCGTATATAAGATTCCTACCCGACATACATACCTAACTTCCTCAAGTCCCATGATAATGATCCTTACACTTATGACATGCACAGTTCATAGCTTACGCTCAAAAGAGCACTTACACCTTTTGACGCATTCACGCAAGCAGGGCCATAACACCACACGGCCCAAGCTCTCTCCGCGCAGAGACCACGCGAAGTGGCTCTGATACCAACTGTGACAGCCCCACCTCCCCCTAAGACGAACCAAAGGGTTCGGCGGGCCGCCTGCCCAGCTCTCGCCAGGACTCAGTCGAGCCGATACAAGAAATCGAAAACGTTCAGGGAGGTAATAGCGCGCTCAAACGATTCAAAGGCGCCAAATGGCAAAACGAAAATCAACACCAAAATGAATAGTGGTTGCCACATCACCACCCAGCCAGGAGCCCAACGAATACAGATATGGCCATATGACTCGGGAAAACATTTTCAATCCAAATAGGATACATTAACAGAGTAAATAGTTTTATCCACATACGTTTGTAATTTACGGAACAAAAGAAGATAATTAGATCAAAATACATTTAGGGTTTTCTACTATCGAGGAGCTTTACAAAAATATAATATAACTAGCTCGACTCGTGCGTCAAAACATCTTAGCCCCAAAAGTGGTTCCCTGTAAGGAAAACAAAGATAACGGGAAAGGGGTGAGCTTACGCTCAGTGAGGTACCAAAAATAATAGCAAATAAGAAACATAGAACTTCATATTCAATTAATCACATATGTGCATCAAATAAAGAAGTGAACAAACACCATGGACAGAAAGGATACGGGTGGCTCTCAGGAGCCAAATTCCCATTTGCTTCACCGAAACTTGATCGAAATAACAGTTGACACTCCGTCAACGTTCCAGAAGTAACCAATACCGTAGACTCCACTTTCTTCAACTCCTTCCACCTCACATACCCCCACCGGGCCCGAAATCCAATCAGATCAGAAATGGTAATACTCGAGTATACTGGAATCAAGGGTCTCAATACCCAAAGATCCCAAAACAGACTGCCGTGGTTCGTTATCTAATCGACCAGGCCCTTGCCGGCCCGACTCGAGTAACTGGCCACAGGTGTTGAGCTCAGAGGTCACAGAAAGGTCGTTGGACAGCAGCTTCCAAACGACATCAGAACAGATACAGATACAGATACAGATAACAGATAACAGATTCAGATCCGCACCAAAATTTGGCATATGAACAGACAAGAGATCGAGTGTGATAAAGTACACCCTCGTCTCAATCAAAATAACCAGATAGTTCAGTAATTCATACCACAGATTGCATGTACAGAAACCGAGTTAAACAACAAGTGAGGGGGAGTGGTACACTCACCGGTGTCAGTACAGATACCTCAAAAGTTTTTGCCCAAAAGAGAGTTTTAATCACCAAGAAACCCTAAAATAATCAAAGTAAACCAATTGACGGTTTCATATCCAAAATCGAGTAAACGGAATGCACAAGTGAGACTCGACTACACGTCGTATGCCTCGCCAAATAATTATTAATGCAAGGGTACAAAACATGATTTTTGGGAACGAAAGGTAACATGAAGACCTAGGCTCAAACAACCCAAAAGCCCTTCATTTCTACCAAAAGGCAATTCAAACTTAAAGGAACCAAACGGCCTAGAAAATTGGACAGCACTTCCCCTAAATTTGCTTACTTTTCCAGCCGTCATGGCTTCATTATTTTCCACAACCAGTCCCAAAGTCACACATAAAATAAGTTCATTCAATAGCCGTTCAGTAAGCTCCAAGTAGTACAAGTACAATGCAAGCTAGGGAAAAGTCCGGAAATGAAAGTCAAGCCCTAAGATATTCAAATAAGCACGATAAGACTCGGTTACAAGTCATAAACCAATTCCAAATACCACCAAAACAGGGTTCCATAAGCATACATAAGCATTAGAGGAAACCAGAAAAATCCGGAAATGGAGTTAAGCGTTAACCCGAAAAAAATAGTTTTTGACATTATTTTGCGGTTTTGGTACCAATGGCACTACGATTATCGGATGAAGGTGCAAGACCCACCGTTTCGAAGCTAAGAGATTGGGATACAATATTGAAGAAGGCAACTCTATCCAGTTTCAAGTGTAACCAGGTCAAAAATGCAAGATACTACACCAGAACCGGAAAAACAGATTCACAGAACGCATTCTGGTTCAAACATCATAAGTCAGCCTACCGAAGTCCAAATCCAGAAATTCCAAAGCCATCCGAAAGCTAAGATACAAGGATACATTTCACCAGAAGGCCTCAACAACTAATTCCGAAGTATTCCCAACCAAAATAACCAATTACAGACGCAATTCTCAAATTCGGGTAAAACCAGGACAGCAAGGGTAATTCCATCTTTTCTCAAGCTACGCTACTCCGATTGAGCTAAAATTTTGCGGACATCACCAAAATATCATTCCCTACATGTTTCATGTTTTAACCCAAGGCCAGTTCGGCCTCTAACTATGAGCTACAAGACCGGGCAGAATGTAATTCAAGGAACCCTAGCTTTCCAATTTTTCTTCCAAAACAGAAATTGCTTGCAATTAACCACTTTTTCCACCTTCTAACTTCCTTAAATATCATTTCCAATCATCATACATGAACACATAATCATATTCATATGAAAACAGAAAAATCCCCAATAATTACAAAACTTCACCAATTCAACCAAAAATCAAGATATAATCCATAAAAGTGCATCTTATACTACCACCAATCATGAATTAAGCATCATTAAAGGGAGGAGAGGGGTCCTTCACAACTTACCTTAGCAACACAAGAGAGAGAGCAACTAGTCACCTTAGCTTTCCAAACAACTCCACAAAACACCTCAAGACCACTTAGCAAAGAGATTTTATGGAATGATTTGGAGTTGTATTGGTTGGATTTGAAGATTGGAGCAAGATTATGAAGTAGGAAATTGGAAGATTTTTTTCCTTCTTTGAGCAAGAGAATTCGGCCAAGTGAAGCTTGAAATGAAGAGATTTTTGGTCAATTTTAATTAAATGGTAAAGTTATGAATAGTAGTCAAACTCAAGACTTAATCTTATGGTGACACTTGTCACCCTATTTAATGCATCTCTATCTCTTTGTTTCCTCTCACACCAATCCAAAATAGTACCCTCTAATTATCTCTTAACACCCGGTAAATTAATTCCAGTATCCAAAACTTAACCTAGTTGGCCGAATTTTTCCGAACTTTTCGCCCTAGTGGGTCCCACGTCCGGTATACGCTCTTAATTTCTCAAAAACTAACCGATACAAGAAAAATCATTTAAAACCTATATTTACTCATAAAATTTATTTTTAAAATTTTTGAATAAAGAAAATGTGGAAAAACGTGCAATTAAAAGAAATTAAAACCTAGAAATTAAGAAAAGTACGGGTCCTCACACTCTCTCCCACTTAAAGAAATTTCGTCCTCGAAATTTTCTATGAGCGGAATCTATCAAATCTCAAGTAACCAGTAGCCTGTACCTTTTACGTCCTCGGAAGAAACGAGACTCTTCATTCCAGTCCCTTCTCTAGTTGACGGTCCAGGGTCGGTCTGGGTTGGCTGCTGGGTTCCTTTCTTTTCGTGCAATAAACCCGGGCAATTAGCAACCCGATGCTTAGCGCTCCCACAGCGCAGACATCTCCTCCCCTTTCTCCAACAATCCACTTCAATATGATTAGATTTCTTACAATAACCATAAATTGTCACATCACCCGCTCCACGACCTTTCTTAGCAAATGGTCTACCTCGCTTATCCTGTTCTGGCTTCTGACTCTCAAGAAATGCGCTCCTTTTCTTTGCATGGAAGGTCTTCACTTGTGGCCTTGTAATTTTTGTCCTTTGAGTTTTCTCTGGAACCCCCATAGAAGTAGTGCTTTGTGCCATTGCTAAGGTCTCCTCAGAAATCCCTTCGTATTTCCTTTTTAGCTCTAAATTCTTGTGCAAGAGCTCAATTTTCTCTGTGTACTCGTGCTTCCATCGCCCTTCCTAGTATGCGGCTAGTTTCTTTTGGACTTCTATTTCGTCTCGAAGAACCGCGATTTTCTTATACATCTCAACCCAATGCGCCATCTCACAGAATTACTGGAACTCAGATGGTAGCCTGTCGAGCAAAACAATGGGTCATAATAAATTCTTGAATACAAGTGGCACTCTCGATCCATGTTTTGTTCAGCTGTTGTTTCCTCCCTCTCTTCTCTTGACTCTTGGCCTTGTTCCACAGCTATGACCATATTCGCAACTACGTCTTCCTTCCATATATCTATATATATAGTTTTTCCCTTCCCTCTCTCGTTTCTTTCCAAAAGGGGTACTTTAATGAATGAATGCAGTAAATTGACTAAAATAACAAAAATCCAACATACCAATTACACAAATAACATATCGTACCTAACACACCATATCAAAAGACGGATAAGCAAGTACACAAATACATATCAAGTTGGACAGATAACCATGTACACGAACACATATACTAACATCAGGTGGTAGTAATATACGGGCGAACCAAAAGGAAAAGGTGAAGTCGTCCCAGTATCAGCCCGTCTGGCCTCTCCCGTCACTTACTATCCAAACTAGATGTCCATTGACCTCTTGTGCTCATTCTAGTCGGACATAGCCTGTTCAAGTTTCCAAAATGAAATCTCCAAGTACTTAACGCCGCCTCAATTTTAGAGTACTCGGGCACAAGAATCCCATCTAAGATAATTCACAACTCGAGCCGGCCGGTCCCAAGAGTAAATCATCCGTATATAAGATTCCTACCCGACATACATACCTAACTTCCTCAAGTCCCATGATAATGATCCTTACACTTATGACATGCACAGTTCATAGCTTACGCTCAAAAGAGCACTTACACCTTTTGACGCATTCACGCAAGCAGGGCCATAACACCACACGGCCCAAGCTCTCTCCGCGCAGAGACCACGCGAAGTGGCTCTGATACCAACTGTGACAGCCCCACCTCCCCCTAAGACGAACCAAAGGGTTCGGCGGGCCGCCTGCCCAGCTCTCGCCAGGACTCAGTCGAGCCGATACAAGAAATCGAAAACGTTCAGGGAGGTAATAGCGCGCTCAAACGATTCAAAGGCGCCAAATGGCAAAACGAAAATCAACACCAAAATGAATAGTGGTTGCCACATCACCACCCAGCCAGGAGCCCAACGAATACAGATATGGCCATATGACTCGGGAAAACATTTTCAATCCAAATAGGATACATTAACAGAGTAAATAGTTTTATCCACATACGTTTGTAATTTACGGAACAAAAGAAGATAATTAGATCAAAATACATTTAGGGTTTTCTACTATCGAGGAGCTTTACAAAAATATAATATAACTAGCTCGACTCGTGCGTCAAAACATCTTAGCCCCAAAAGTGGTTCCCTGTAAGGAAAACAAAGATAACGGGAAAGGGGTGAGCTTACGCTCAGTGAGGTACCAAAAATAATAGCAAATAAGAAACATAGAACTTCATATTCAATTAATCACATATGTGCATCAAATAAAGAAGTGAACAAACACCATGGACAGAAAGGATACGGGTGGCTCTCAGGAGCCAAATTCCCATTTGCTTCACCGAAACTTGATCGAAATAACAGTTGACACTCCGTCAACGTTCCAGAAGTAACCAATACCGTAGACTCCACTTTCTTCAACTCCTTCCACCTCACATACCCCCACCGGGCCCGAAATCCAATCAGATCAGAAATGGTAATACTCGAGTATACTGGAATCAAGGGTCTCAATACCCAAAGATCCCAAAACAGACTGCCGTGGTTCGTTATCTAATCGACCAGGCCCTTGCCGGCCCGACTCGAGTAACTGGCCACAGGTGTTGAGCTCAGAGGTCACAGAAAGGTCGTTGGACAGCAGCTTCCAAACGACATCAGAACAGATACAGATACAGATACAGATAACAGATAACAGATTCAGATCCGCACCAAAATTTGGCATATGAACAGACAAGAGATCGAGTGTGATAAAGTACACCCTCGTCTCAATCAAAATAACCAGATAGTTCAGTAATTCATACCACAGATTGCATGTACAGAAACCGAGTTAAACAACAAGTGAGGGGGAGTGGTACACTCACCGGTGTCAGTACAGATACCTCAAAAGTTTTTGCCCAAAAGAGAGTTTTAATCACCAAGAAACCCTAAAATAATCAAAGTAAACCAATTGACGGTTTCATATCCAAAATCGAGTAAACGGAATGCACAAGTGAGACTCGACTACACGTCGTATGCCTCGCCAAATAATTATTAATGCAAGGGTACAAAACATGATTTTTGGGAACGAAAGGTAACATGAAGACCTAGGCTCAAACAACCCAAAAGCCCTTCATTTCTACCAAAAGGCAATTCAAACTTAAAGGAACCAAACGGCCTAGAAAATTGGACAGCACTTCCCCTAAATTTGCTTACTTTTCCAGCCGTCATGGCTTCATTATTTTCCACAACCAGTCCCAAAGTCACACATAAAATAAGTTCATTCAATAGCCGTTCAGTAAGCTCCAAGTAGTACAAGTACAATGCAAGCTAGGGAAAAGTCCGGAAATGAAAGTCAAGCCCTAAGATATTCAAATAAGCACGATAAGACTCGGTTACAAGTCATAAACCAATTCCAAATACCACCAAAACAGGGTTCCATAAGCATACATAAGCATTAGAGGAAACCAGAAAAATCCGGAAATGGAGTTAAGCGTTAACCCGAAAAAAATAGTTTTTGACATTATTTTGCGGTTTTGGTACCAATGGCACTACGATTATCGGATGAAGGTGCAAGACCCACCGTTTCGAAGCTAAGAGATTGGGATACAATATTGAAGAAGGCAACTCTATCCAGTTTCAAGTGTAACCAGGTCAAAAATGCAAGATACTACACCAGAACCGGAAAAACAGATTCACAGAACGCATTCTGGTTCAAACATCATAAGTCAGCCTACCGAAGTCCAAATCCAGAAATTCCAAAGCCATCCGAAAGCTAAGATACAAGGATACATTTCACCAGAAGGCCTCAACAACTAATTCCGAAGTATTCCCAACCAAAATAACCAATTACAGACGCAATTCTCAAATTCGGGTAAAACCAGGACAGCAAGGGTAATTCCATCTTTTCTCAAGCTACGCTACTCCGATTGAGCTAAAATTTTGCGGACATCACCAAAATATCATTCCCTACATGTTTCATGTTTTAACCCAAGGCCAGTTCGGCCTCTAACTATGAGCTACAAGACCGGGCAGAATGTAATTCAAGGAACCCTAGCTTTCCAATTTTTCTTCCAAAACAGAAATTGCTTGCAATTAACCACTTTTTCCACCTTCTAACTTCCTTAAATATCATTTCCAATCATCATACATGAACACATAATCATATTCATATGAAAACAGAAAAATCCCCAATAATTACAAAACTTCACCAATTCAACCAAAAATCAAGATATAATCCATAAAAGTGCATCTTATACTACCACCAATCATGAATTAAGCATCATTAAAGGGAGGAGAGGGGTCCTTCACAACTTACCTTAGCAACACAAGAGAGAGAGCAACTAGTCACCTTAGCTTTCCAAACAACTCCACAAAACACCTCAAGACCACTTAGCAAAGAGATTTTATGGAATGATTTGGAGTTGTATTGGTTGGATTTGAAGATTGGAGCAAGATTATGAAGTAGGAAATTGGAAGATTTTTTTCCTTCTTTGAGCAAGAGAATTCGGCCAAGTGAAGCTTGAAATGAAGAGATTTTTGGTCAATTTTAATTAAATGGTAAAGTTATGAATAGTAGTCAAACTCAAGACTTAATCTTATGGTGACACTTGTCACCCTATTTAATGCATCTCTATCTCTTTGTTTCCTCTCACACCAATCCAAAATAGTACCCTCTAATTATCTCTTAACACCCGGTAAATTAATTCCAGTATCCAAAACTTAACCTAGTTGGCCGAATTTTTCCGAACTTTTCGCCCTAGTGGGTCCCACGTCCGGTATACGCTCTTAATTTCTCAAAAACTAACCGATACAAGAAAAATCATTTAAAACCTATATTTACTCATAAAATTTATTTTTAAAATTTTTGAATAAAGAAAATGTGGAAAAACGTGCAATTAAAAGAAATTAAAACCTAGAAATTAAGAAAAGTACGGGTCCTCACACTCTCTCCCACTTAAAGAAATTTCGTCCTCGAAATTTTCTATGAGCGGAATCTATCAAATCTCAAGTAACCAGTAGCCTGTACCTTTTACGTCCTCGGAAGAAACGAGACTCTTCATTCCAGTCCCTTCTCTAGTTGACGGTCCAGGGTCGGTCTGGGTTGGCTGCTGGGTTCCTTTCTTTTCGTGCAATAAACCCGGGCAATTAGCAACCCGATGCTTAGCGCTCCCACAGCGCAGACATCTCCTCCCCTTTCTCCAACAATCCACTTCAATATGATTAGATTTCTTACAATAACCATAAATTGTCACATCACCCGCTCCACGACCTTTCTTAGCAAATGGTCTACCTCGCTTATCCTGTTCTGGCTTCTGACTCTCAAGAAATGCGCTCCTTTTCTTTGCATGGAAGGTCTTCACTTGTGGCCTTGTAATTTTTGTCCTTTGAGTTTTCTCTGGAACCCCCATAGAAGTAGTGCTTTGTGCCATTGCTAAGGTCTCCTCAGAAATCCCTTCGTATTTCCTTTTTAGCTCTAAATTCTTGTGCAAGAGCTCAATTTTCTCTGTGTACTCGTGCTTCCATCGCCCTTCCTAGTATGCGGCTAGTTTCTTTTGGACTTCTATTTCGTCTCGAAGAACCGCGATTTTCTTATACATCTCAACCCAATGCGCCATCTCACAGAATTACTGGAACTCAGATGGTAGCCTGTCGAGCAAAACAATGGGTCATAATAAATTCTTGAATACAAGTGGCACTCTCGATCCATGTTTTGTTCAGCTGTTGTTTCCTCCCTCTCTTCTCTTGACTCTTGGCCTTGTTCCACAGCTATGACCATATTCGCAACTACGTCTTCCTTCCATATATCTATATATATAGTTTTTCCCTTCCCTCTCTCGTTTCTTTCCAAAAGGGGTACTTTAATGAATGAATGCAGTAAATTGACTAAAATAACAAAAATCCAACATACCAATTACACAAATAACATATCGTACCTAACACACCATATCAAAAGACGGATAAGCAAGTACACAAATACATATCAAGTTGGACAGATAACCATGTACACGAACACATATACTAACATCAGGTGGTAGTAATATACGGGCGAACCAAAAGGAAAAGGTGAAGTCGTCCCAGTATCAGCCCGTCTGGCCTCTCCCGTCACTTACTATCCAAACTAGATGTCCATTGACCTCTTGTGCTCATTCTAGTCGGACATAGCCTGTTCAAGTTTCCAAAATGAAATCTCCAAGTACTTAACGCCGCCTCAATTTTAGAGTACTCGGGCACAAGAATCCCATCTAAGATAATTCACAACTCGAGCCGGCCGGTCCCAAGAGTAAATCATCCGTATATAAGATTCCTACCCGACATACATACCTAACTTCCTCAAGTCCCATGATAATGATCCTTACACTTATGACATGCACAGTTCATAGCTTACGCTCAAAAGAGCACTTACACCTTTTGACGCATTCACGCAAGCAGGGCCATAACACCACACGGCCCAAGCTCTCTCCGCGCAGAGACCACGCGAAGTGGCTCTGATACCAACTGTGACAGCCCCACCTCCCCCTAAGACGAACCAAAGGGTTCGGCGGGCCGCCTGCCCAGCTCTCGCCAGGACTCAGTCGAGCCGATACAAGAAATCGAAAACGTTCAGGGAGGTAATAGCGCGCTCAAACGATTCAAAGGCGCCAAATGGCAAAACGAAAATCAACACCAAAATGAATAGTGGTTGCCACATCACCACCCAGCCAGGAGCCCAACGAATACAGATATGGCCATATGACTCGGGAAAACATTTTCAATCCAAATAGGATACATTAACAGAGTAAATAGTTTTATCCACATACGTTTGTAATTTACGGAACAAAAGAAGATAATTAGATCAAAATACATTTAGGGTTTTCTACTATCGAGGAGCTTTACAAAAATATAATATAACTAGCTCGACTCGTGCGTCAAAACATCTTAGCCCCAAAAGTGGTTCCCTGTAAGGAAAACAAAGATAACGGGAAAGGGGTGAGCTTACGCTCAGTGAGGTACCAAAAATAATAGCAAATAAGAAACATAGAACTTCATATTCAATTAATCACATATGTGCATCAAATAAAGAAGTGAACAAACACCATGGACAGAAAGGATACGGGTGGCTCTCAGGAGCCAAATTCCCATTTGCTTCACCGAAACTTGATCGAAATAACAGTTGACACTCCGTCAACGTTCCAGAAGTAACCAATACCGTAGACTCCACTTTCTTCAACTCCTTCCACCTCACATACCCCCACCGGGCCCGAAATCCAATCAGATCAGAAATGGTAATACTCGAGTATACTGGAATCAAGGGTCTCAATACCCAAAGATCCCAAAACAGACTGCCGTGGTTCGTTATCTAATCGACCAGGCCCTTGCCGGCCCGACTCGAGTAACTGGCCACAGGTGTTGAGCTCAGAGGTCACAGAAAGGTCGTTGGACAGCAGCTTCCAAACGACATCAGAACAGATACAGATACAGATACAGATAACAGATAACAGATTCAGATCCGCACCAAAATTTGGCATATGAACAGACAAGAGATCGAGTGTGATAAAGTACACCCTCGTCTCAATCAAAATAACCAGATAGTTCAGTAATTCATACCACAGATTGCATGTACAGAAACCGAGTTAAACAACAAGTGAGGGGGAGTGGTACACTCACCGGTGTCAGTACAGATACCTCAAAAGTTTTTGCCCAAAAGAGAGTTTTAATCACCAAGAAACCCTAAAATAATCAAAGTAAACCAATTGACGGT
Organism: Coffea arabica; assembly: GCF_036785885.1. Classification (NCBI taxonomy): domain Eukaryota; kingdom Viridiplantae; phylum Streptophyta; class Magnoliopsida; order Gentianales; family Rubiaceae; genus Coffea; species Coffea arabica. Next base: position 23,894,953 of record NC_092318.1, read on the forward strand.
TTCATATCCAAAATCGAGTAAACGGAATGCACAAGTGAGACTCGACTACACGTCGTATGCCTCGCCAAATAATTATTAATGCAAGGGTACAAAACATGATTTTTGGGAACGAAAGGTAACATGAAGACCTAGGCTCAAACAACCCAAAAGCCCTTCATTTCTACCAAAAGGCAATTCAAACTTAAAGGAACCAAACGGCCTAGAAAATTGGACAGCACTTCCCCTAAATTTGCTTACTTTTCCAGCCGTCATGGCTTCATTATTTTCCACAACCAGTCCCAAAGTCACACATAAAATAAGTTCATTCAATAGCCGTTCAGTAAGCTCCAAGTAGTACAAGTACAATGCAAGCTAGGGAAAAGTCCGGAAATGAAAGTCAAGCCCTAAGATATTCAAATAAGCACGATAAGACTCGGTTACAAGTCATAAACCAATTCCAAATACCACCAAAACAGGGTTCCATAAGCATACATAAGCATTAGAGGAAACCAGAAAAATCCGGAAATGGAGTTAAGCGTTAACCCGAAAAAAATAGTTTTTGACATTATTTTGCGGTTTTGGTACCAATGGCACTACGATTATCGGATGAAGGTGCAAGACCCACCGTTTCGAAGCTAAGAGATTGGGATACAATATTGAAGAAGGCAACTCTATCCAGTTTCACGTGTAACCAGGTCAAAAATGCAAGATACTACACCAGAACCGGAAAAACAGATTCACAGAACGCATTCTGGTTCAAACATCATAAGTCAGCCTACCGAAGTCCAAATCCAGAAATTCCAAAGCCATCCGAAAGCTAAGATACAAGGATACATTTCACCAGAAGGCCTCAACAACTAATTCCGAAGTATTCCCAACCAAAATAACCAATTACAGACGCAATTCTCAAATTCGGGTAAAACCAGGACAGCAAGGGTAATTCCATCTTTTCTCAAGCTACGCTACTCCGATTGAGCTAAAATTTTGCGGACATCACCAAAATATCATTCCCTACATGTTTCATGTTTTAACCCAAGGCCAGTTCGGCCTCTAACTATGAGCTACAAGACCGGGCAGAATGTAATTCAAGGAACCCTAGCTTTCCAATTTTTCTTCCAAAACAGAAATTGCTTGCAATTAACCACTTTTTCCACCTTCTAACTTCCTTAAATATCATTTCCAATCATCATACATGAACACATAATCATATTCATATGAAAACAGAAAAATCCCCAATAATTACAAAACTTCACCAATTCAACCAAAAATCAAGATATAATCCATAAAAGTGCATCTTATACTACCACCAATCATGAATTAAGCATCATTAAAGGGAGGAGAGGGGTCCTTCACAACTTACCTTAGCAACACAAGAGAGAGAGCAACTAGTCACCTTAGCTTTCCAAACAACTCCACAAAACACCTCAAGACCACTTAGCAAAGAGATTTTATGGAATGATTTGGAGTTGTATTGGTTGGATTTGAAGATTGGAGCAAGATTATGAAGTAGGAAATTGGAAGATTTTTTTCCTTCTTTGAGCAAGAGAATTCGGCCAAGTGAAGCTTGAAATGAAGAGATTTTTGGTCAATTTTAATTAAATGGTAAAGTTATGAATAGTAGTCAAACTCAAGACTTAATCTTATGGTGACACTTGTCACCCTATTTAATGCATCTCTATCTCTTTGTTTCCTCTCACACCAATCCAAAATAGTACCCTCTAATTATCTCTTAACACCCGGTAAATTAATTCCAGTATCCAAAACTTAACCTAGTTGGCCGAATTTTTCCGAACTTTTCGCCCTAGTGGGTCCCACGTCCGGTATACGCTCTTAATTTCTCAAAAACTAACCGATACAAGAAAAATCATTTAAAACCTATATTTACTCATAAAATTTATTTTTAAAATTTTTGAATAAAGAAAATGTGGAAAAACGTGCAATTAAAAGAAATTAAAACCTAGAAATTAAGAAAAGTACGGGTCCTCACACTCTCTCCCACTTAAAGAAATTTCGTCCTCGAAATTTTCTATGAGCGGAATCTATCAAATCTCAAGTAACCAGTAGCCTGTACCTTTTACGTCCTCGGAAGAAACGAGACTCTTCATTCCAGTCCCTTCTCTAGTTGACGGTCCAGGGTCGGTCTGGGTTGGCTGCTGGGTTCCTTTCTTTTCGTGCAATAAACCCGGGCAATTAGCAACCCGATGCTTAGCGCTCCCACAGCGCAGACATCTCCTCCCCTTTCTCCAACAATCCACTTCAATATGATTAGATTTCTTACAATAACCATAAATTGTCACATCACCCGCTCCACGACCTTTCTTAGCAAATGGTCTACCTCGCTTATCCTGTTCTGGCTTCTGACTCTCAAGAAATGCGCTCCTTTTCTTTGCATGGAAGGTCTTCACTTGTGGCCTTGTAATTTTTGTCCTTTGAGTTTTCTCTGGAACCCCCATAGAAGTAGTGCTTTGTGCCATTGCTAAGGTCTCCTCAGAAATCCCTTCGTATTTCCTTTTTAGCTCTAAATTCTTGTGCAAGAGCTCAATTTTCTCTGTGTACTCGTGCTTCCATCGCCCTTCCTAGTATGCGGCTAGTTTCTTTTGGACTTCTATTTCGTCTCGAAGAACCGCGATTTTCTTATACATCTCAACCCAATGCGCCATCTCACAGAATTACTGGAACTCAGATGGTAGCCTGTCGAGCAAAACAATGGGTCATAATAAATTCTTGAATACAAGTGGCACTCTCGATCCATGTTTTGTTCAGCTGTTGTTTCCTCCCTCTCTTCTCTTGACTCTTGGCCTTGTTCCACAGCTATGACCATATTCGCAACTACGTCTTCCTTCCATATATCTATATATATAGTTTTTCCCTTCCCTCTCTCGTTTCTTTCCAAAAGGGGTACTTTAATGAATGAATGCAGTAAATTGACTAAAATAACAAAAATCCAACATACCAATTACACAAATAACATATCGTACCTAACACACCATATCAAAAGACGGATAAGCAAGTACACAAATACATATCAAGTTGGACAGATAACCATGTACACGAACACATATACTAACATCAGGTGGTAGTAATATACGGGCGAACCAAAAGGAAAAGGTGAAGTCGTCCCAGTATCAGCCCGTCTGGCCTCTCCCGTCACTTACTATCCAAACTAGATGTCCATTGACCTCTTGTGCTCATTCTAGTCGGACATAGCCTGTTCAAGTTTCCAAAATGAAATCTCCAAGTACTTAACGCCGCCTCAATTTTAGAGTACTCGGGCACAAGAATCCCATCTAAGATAATTCACAACTCGAGCCGGCCGGTCCCAAGAGTAAATCATCCGTATATAAGATTCCTACCCGACATACATACCTAACTTCCTCAAGTCCCATGATAATGATCCTTACACTTATGACATGCACAGTTCATAGCTTACGCTCAAAAGAGCACTTACACCTTTTGACGCATTCACGCAAGCAGGGCCATAACACCACACGGCCCAAGCTCTCTCCGCGCAGAGACCACGCGAAGTGGCTCTGATACCAACTGTGACAGCCCCACCTCCCCCTAAGACGAACCAAAGGGTTCGGCGGGCCGCCTGCCCAGCTCTCGCCAGGACTCAGTCGAGCCGATACAAGAAATCGAAAACGTTCAGGGAGGTAATAGCGCGCTCAAACGATTCAAAGGCGCCAAATGGCAAAACGAAAATCAACACCAAAATGAATAGTGGTTGCCACATCACCACCCAGCCAGGAGCCCAACGAATACAGATATGGCCATATGACTCGGGAAAACATTTTTAATCCAAATAGGATACATTAACAGAGTAAATAGTTTTATCCACATACGTTTGTAATTTACGGAACAAAAGAAGATAATTAGATCAAAATACATTTAGGGTTTTCTACTATCGAGGAGCTTTACAAAAATATAATATAACTAGCTCGACTCGTGCGTCAAAACATCTTAGCCCCAAAAGTGGTTCCCTGTAAGGAAAACAAAGATAACGGGAAAGGGGTGAGCTTACGCTCAGTGAGGTACCAAAAATAATAGCAAATAAGAAACATAGAACTTCATATTCAATTAATCACATATGTGCATCAAATAAAGAAGTGAACAAACACCATGGACAGAAAGGATACGGGTGGCTCTCAGGAGCCAAATTCCCATTTGCTTCACCGAAACTTGATCGAAATAACAGTTGACACTCCGTCAACGTTCCAGAAGTAACCAATACCGTAGACTCCACTTTCTTCAACTCCTTCCACCTCACATACCCCCACCGGGCCCGAAATCCAATCAGATCAGAAATGGTAATACTCGAGTATACTGGAATCAAGGGTCTCAATACCCAAAGATCCCAAAACAGACTGCCGTGGTTCGTTATCTAATCGACCAGGCCCTTGCCGGCCCGACTCGAGTAACTGGCCACAGGTGTTGAGCTCAGAGGTCACAGAAAGGTCGTTGGACAGCAGCTTCCAAACGACATCAGAACAGATACAGATACAGATACAGATAACAGATAACAGATTCAGATCCGCACCAAAATTTGGCATATGAACAGACAAGAGATCGAGTGTGATAAAGTACACCCTCGTCTCAATCAAAATAACCAGATAGTTCAGTAATTCATACCACAGATTGCATGTACAGAAACCGAGTTAAACAACAAGTGAGGGGGAGTGGTACACTCACCGGTGTCAGTACAGATACCTCAAAAGTTTTTGCCCAAAAGAGAGTTTTAATCACCAAGAAACCCTAAAATAATCAAAGTAAACCAATTGACGGTTTCATATCCAAAATCGAGTAAACGGAATGCACAAGTGAGACTCGACTACACGTCGTATGCCTCGCCAAATAATTATTAATGCAAGGGTACAAAACATGATTTTTGGGAACGAAAGGTAACATGAAGACCTAGGCTCAAACAACCCAAAAGCCCTTCATTTCTACCAAAAGGCAATTCAAACTTAAAGGAACCAAACGGCCTAGAAAATTGGACAGCACTTCCCCTAAATTTGCTTACTTTTCCAGCCGTCATGGCTTCATTATTTTCCACAACCAGTCCCAAAGTCACACATAAAATAAGTTCATTCAATAGCCGTTCAGTAAGCTCCAAGTAGTACAAGTACAATGCAAGCTAGGGAAAAGTCCGGAAATGAAAGTCAAGCCCTAAGATATTCAAATAAGCACGATAAGACTCGGTTACAAGTCATAAACCAATTCCAAATACCACCAAAACAGGGTTCCATAAGCATACATAAGCATTAGAGGAAACCAGAAAAATCCGGAAATGGAGTTAAGCGTTAACCCGAAAAAAATAGTTTTTGACATTATTTTGCGGTTTTGGTACCAATGGCACTACGATTATCGGATGAAGGTGAAAGACCCACCGTTTCGAAGCTAAGAGATTGGGATACAATATTGAAGAAGGAAACTCTATCCAGTTTCAAGTGTAACCAGGTCAAAAATGCAAGATACTACACCAGAACCGGAAAAACAGATTCACAGAACGCATTCTGGTTCAAACATCATAAGTCAGCCTACCGAAGTCCAAATCCAGAAATTCCAAAGCCATCCAAAAGCTAAGATACAAGGATACATTTCACCAGAAGGCCTCAACAACTAATTCCGAAGTATTCCCAACCAAAATAACCAATTACAGACGCAATTCTCAAATTCGGGTAAAACCAGGACAGCAAGGGTAATTCCATCTTTTCTCAAGCTACGCTACTCCGATTGAGCTAAAATTTTGCGGACATCACCAAAATATCATTCCCTACATGTTTCATGTTTTAACCCAAGGCCAGTTCGGCCTCTAACTATGAGCTACAAGACCGGGCAGAATGTAATTCAAGGAACCCTAGCTTTCCAATTTTTCTTCCAAAACAGAAATTGCTTGCAATTAACCACTTTTTCCACCTTCTAACTTCCTTAAATATCATTTCCAATCATCATACATGAACACATAATCATATTCATATGAAAACAGAAAAATCCCCAATAATTACAAAACTTCACCAATTCAACCAAAAATCAAGATATAATCCATAAAAGTGCATCTTATACTACCACCAATCATGAATTAAGCATCATTAAAGGGAGGAGAGGGGTCCTTCACAACTTACCTTAGCAACACAAGAGAGAGAGCAACTAGTCACCTTAGCTTTCCAAACAACTCCACAAAACACCTCAAGACCACTTAGCAAAGAGATTTTATGGAATGATTTGGAGTTGTATTGGTTGGATTTGAAGATTGGAGCAAGATTATGAAGTAGGAAATTGGAAGATTTTTTTCCTTCTTTGAGCAAGAGAATTCGGCCAAGTGAAGCTTGAAATGAAGAGATTTTTGGTCAATTTTAATTAAATGGTAAAGTTATGAATAGTAGTCAAACTCAAGACTTAATCTTATGGTGACACTTGTCACCCTATTTAATGCATCTCTATCTCTTTGTTTCCTCTCACACCAATCCAAAATAGTACCCTCTAATTATCTCTTAACACCCGGTAAATTAATTCCAGTATCCAAAACTTAACCTAGTTGGCCGAATTTTTCCGAACTTTTCGCCCTAGTGGGTCCCACGTCCGGTATACGCTCTTAATTTCTCAAAAACTAACAGATACAAGAAAAATCATTTAAAACCTATATTTACTCATAAAATTTATTTTTAAAATTTTTGAATAAAGAAAATGTGGAAAAACGTGCAATTAAAAGAAATTAAAACCTAGAAATTAAGAAAAGTACGGGTCCTCACACTCTCTCCCACTTAAAGAAATTTCGTCCTCGAAATTTTCTATGAGCGGAATCTATCAAATCTCAAGTAACCAGTAGCCTGTACCTTTTACGTCCTCGGAAGAAACGAGACTCTTCATTCCAGTCCCTTCTCTAGTTGACGGTCCAGGGTCGGTCTGGGTTGGCTGCTGGGTTCCTTTCTTTTCGTGCAATAAACCCGGGCAATTAGCAACCCGATGCTTAGCGCTCCCACAGCGCAGACATCTCCTCCCCTTTCTCCAACAATCCACTTCAATATGATTAGATTTCTTACAATAACCATAAATTGTCACATCACCCGCTCCACGACCTTTCTTAGCAAATGGTCTACCTCGCTTATCCTGTTCTGGCTTCTGACTCTCAAGAAATGCGCTCCTTTTCTTTGCATGGAAGGTCTTCACTTGTGGCCTTGTAATTTTTGTCCTTTGAGTTTTCTCTGGAACCCCCATAGAAGTAGTGCTTTGTGCCATTGCTAAGGTCTCCTCAGAAATCCCTTCGTATTTCCTTTTTAGCTCTAAATTCTTGTGCAAGAGCTCAATTTTCTCTGTGTACTCGTGCTTCCATCGCCCTTCCTAGTATGCGGCTAGTTTCTTTTGGACTTCTATTTCGTCTCGAAGAACCGCGATTTTCTTATACATCTCAACCCAATGCGCCATCTCACAGAATTACTGGAACTCAGATGGTAGCCTGTCGAGCAAAACAATGGGTCATAATAAATTCTTGAATACAAGTGGCACTCTCGATCCATGTTTTGTTCAGCTGTTGTTTCCTCCCTCTCTTCTCTTGACTCTTGGCCTTGTTCCACAGCTATGACCATATTCGCAACTACGTCTTCCTTCCATATATCTATATATATAGTTTTTCCCTTCCCTCTCTCGTTTCTTTCCAAAAGGGGTACTTTAATGAATGAATGCAGTAAATTGACTAAAATAACAAAAATCCAACATACCAATTACACAAATAACATATCGTACCTAACACACCATATCAAAAGACGGATAAGCAAGTACACAAATACATATCAAGTTGGACAGATAACCATGTACACGAACACATATACTAACATCAGGTGGTAGTAATATACGGGCGAACCAAAAGGAAAAGGTGAAGTCGTCCCAGTATCAGCCCGTCTGGCCTCTCCCGTCACTTACTATCCAAACTAGATGTCCATTGACCTCTTGTGCTCATTCTAGTCGGACATAGCCTGTTCAAGTTTCCAAAATGAAATCTCCAAGTACTTAACGCCGCCTCAATTTTAGAGTACTCGGGCACAAGAATCCCATCTAAGATAATTCACAACTCGAGCCGGCCGGTCCCAAGAGTAAATCATCCGTATATAAGATTCCTACCCGACATACATACCTAACTTCCTCAAGTCCCATGATAATGATCCTTACACTTATGACATGCACAGTTCATAGCTTACGCTCAAAAGAGCACTTACACCTTTTGACGCATTCACGCAAGCAGGGCCATAACACCACACGGCCCAAGCTCTCTCCGCGCAGAGACCACGCGAAGTGGCTCTGATACCAACTGTGACAGCCCCACCTCCCCCTAAGACGAACCAAAGGGTTCGGCGGGCCGCCTGCCCAGCTCTCGCCAGGACTCAGTCGAGCCGATACAAGAAATCGAAAACGTTCAGGGAGGTAATAGCGCGCTCAAACGATTCAAAGGCGCCAAATGGCAAAACGAAAATCAACACCAAAATGAATAGTGGTTGCCACATCACCACCCAGCCAGGAGCCCAACGAATACAGATATGGCCATATGACTCGGGAAAACATTTTCAATCCAAATAGGATACATTAACAGAGTAAATAGTTTTATCCACATACGTTTGTAATTTACGGAACAAAAGAAGATAATTAGATCAAAATACATTTAGGGTTTTCTACTATCGAGGAGCTTTACAAAAATATAATATAACTAGCTCGACTCGTGCGTCAAAACATCTTAGCCCCAAAAGTGGTTCCCTGTAAGGAAAACAAAGATAACGGGAAAGGGGTGAGCTTACGCTCAGTGAGGTACCAAAAATAATAGCAAATAAGAAACATAGAACTTCATATTCAATTAATCACATATGTGCATCAAATAAAGAAGTGAACAAACACCATGGACAGAAAGGATACGGGTGGCTCTCAGGAGCCAAATTCCCATTTGCTTCACCGAAACTTGATCGAAATAACAGTTGACACTCCGTCAACGTTCCAGAAGTAACCAATACCGTAGACTCCACTTTCTTCAACTCCTTCCACCTCACATACCCCCACCGGGCCCGAAATCCAATCAGATCAGAAATGGTAATACTCGAGTATACTGGAATCAAGGGTCTCAATACCCAAAGATCCCAAAACAGACTGCCGTGGTTCGTTATCTAATCGACCAGGCCCTTGCCGGCCCGACTCGAGTAACTGGCCACAGGTGTTGAGCTCAGAGGTCACAGAAAGGTCGTTGGACAGCAGCTTCCAAACGACATCAGAACAGATACAGATACAGATACAGATAACAGATAACAGATTCAGATCCGCACCAAAATTTGGCATATGAACAGACAAGAGATCGAGTGTGATAAAGTACACCCTCGTCTCAATCAAAATAACCAGATAGTTCAGTAATTCATACCACAGATTGCATGTACAGAAACCGAGTTAAACAACAAGTGAGGGGGAGTGGTACACTCACCGGTGTCAGTACAGATACCTCAAAAGTTTTTGCCCAAAAGAGAGTTTTAATCACCAAGAAACCCTAAAATAATCAAAGTAAACCAATTGACGGTTTCATATCCAAAATCGAGTAAACGGAATGCACAAGTGAGACTCGACTACACGTCGTATGCCTCGCCAAATAATTATTAATGCAAGGGTACAAAACATGATTTTTGGGAACGAAAGGTAACATGAAGACCTAGGCTCAAACAACCCAAAAGCCCTTCATTTCTACCAAAAGGCAATTCAAACTTAAAGGAACCAAACGGCCTAGAAAATTGGACAGCACTTCCCCTAAATTTGCTTACTTTTCCAGCCGTCATGGCTTCATTATTTTCCACAACCAGTCCCAAAGTCACACATAAAATAAGTTCATTCAATAGCCGTTCAGTAAGCTCCAAGTAGTACAAGTACAATGCAAGCTAGGGAAAAGTCCGGAAATGAAAGTCAAGCCCTAAGATATTCAAATAAGCACGATAAGACTCGGTTACAAGTCATAAACCAATTCCAAATACCACCAAAACAGGGTTCCATAAGCATACATAAGCATTAGAGGAAACCAGAAAAATCCGGAAATGGAGTTAAGCGTTAACCCGAAAAAAATAGTTTTTGACATTATTTTGCGGTTTTGGTACCAATGGCACTACGATTATCGGATGAAGGTGAAAGACCCACCGTTTCGAAGCTAAGAGATTGGGATACAATATTGAAGAAGGAAACTCTATCCAGTTTCAAGTGTAACCAGGTCAAAAATGCAAGATACTACACCAGAACCGGAAAAACAGATTCACAGAACGCATTCTGGTTCAAACATCATAAGTCAGCCTACCGAAGTCCAAATCCAGAAATTCCAAAGCCATCCGAAAGCTAAGATACAAGGATACATTTCACCAGAAGGCCTCAACAACTAATTCCGAAGTATTCCCAACCAAAATAACCAATTACAGACGCAATTCTCAAATTCGGGTAAAACCAGGACAGCAAGGGTAATTCCATCTTTTCTCAAGCTACGCTACTCCGATTGAGCTAAAATTTTGCGGACATCACCAAAATATCATTCCCTACATGTTTCATGTTTTAACCCAAGGCCAGTTCGGCCTCTAACTATGAGCTACAAGACCGGGCAGAATGTAATTCAAGGAACCCTAGCTTTCCAATTTTTCTTCCAAAACAGAAATTGCTTGCAATTAACCACTTTTTCCACCTTCTAACTTCCTTAAATATCATTTCCAATCATCATACATGAACACATAATCATATTCATATGAAAACAGAAAAATCCCCAATAATTACAAAACTTCACCAATTCAACCAAAAATCAAGATATAATCCATAAAAGTGCATCTTATACTACCACCAATCATGAATTAAGCATCATTAAAGGGAGGAGAGGGGTCCTTCACAACTTACCTTAGCAACACAAGAGAGAGAGCAACTAGTCACCTTAGCTTTCCAAACAACTCCACAAAACACCTCAAGACCACTTAGCAAAGAGATTTTATGGAATGATTTGGAGTTGTATTGGTTGGATTTGAAGATTGGAGCAAGATTATGAAGTAGGAAATTGGAAGATTTTTTTCCTTCTTTGAGCAAGAGAATTCGGCCAAGTGAAGCTTGAAATGAAGAGATTTTTGGTCAATTTTAATTAAATGGTAAAGTTATGAATAGTAGTCAAACTCAAGACTTAATCTTATGGTGACACTTGTCACCCTATTTAATGCATCTCTATCTCTTTGTTTCCTCTCACACCAATCCAAAATAGTACCCTCTAATTATCTCTTAACACCCGGTAAATTAATTCCAGTATCCAAAACTTAACCTAGTTGGCCGAATTTTTCCGAACTTTTCGCCCTAGTGGGTCCCACGTCCGGTATACGCTCTTAATTTCTCAAAAACTAACCGATACAAGAAAAATCATTTAAAACCTATATTTACTCATAAAATTTATTTTTAAAATTTTTGAATAAAGAAAATGTGGAAAAACGTGCAATTAAAAGAAATTAAAACCTAGAAATTAAGAAAAGTACGGGTCCTCACACTCTCTCCCACTTAAAGAAATTTCGTCCTCGAAATTTTCTATGAGCGGAATCTATCAAATCTCAAGTAACCAGTAGCCTGTACCTTTTACGTCCTCGGAAGAAACGAGACTCTTCATTCCAGTCCCTTCTCTAGTTGACGGTCCAGGGTCGGTCTGGGTTGGCTGCTGGGTTCCTTTCTTTTCGTGCAATAAACCCGGGCAATTACCAACCCGATGCTTAGCGCTCCCACAGCGCAGACATCTCCTCCCCTTTCTCCAACAATCCACTTCAATATGATTAGATTTCTTACAATAACCATAAATTGTCACATCACCCGCTCCACGACCTTTCTTAGCAAATGGTCTACCTCGCTTATCCTGTTCTGGCTTCTGACTCTCAAGAAATGCGCTCCTTTTCTTTGCATGGAAGGTCTTCACTTGTGGCCTTGTAATTTTTGTCCTTTGAGTTTTCTCTGGAACCCCCATAGAAGTAGTGCTTTGTGCCATTGCTAAGGTCTCCTCAGAAATCCCTTCGTATTTCCTTTTTAGCTCTAAATTCTTGTGCAAGAGCTCAATTTTCTCTGTGTACTCGTGCTTCCATCGCCCTTCCTAGTATGCGGCTAGTTTCTTTTGGACTTCTATTTCGTCTCGAAGAACCGCGATTTTCTTATACATCTCAACCCAATGCGCCATCTCACAGAATTACTGGAACTCAGATGGTAGCCTGTCGAGCAAAACAATGGGTCATAATAAATTCTTGAATACAAGTGGCACTCTCGATCCATGTTTTGTTCAGCTGTTGTTTCCTCCCTCTCTTCTCTTGACTCTTGGCCTTGTTCCACAGCTATGACCATATTCGCAACTACGTCTTCCTTCCATATATCTATATATATAGTTTTTCCCTTCCCTCTCTCGTTTCTTTCCAAAAGGGGTACTTTAATGAATGAATGCAGTAAATTGACTAAAATAACAAAAATCCAACATACCAATTACACAAATAACATATCGTACCTAACACACCATATCAAAAGACGGATAAGCAAGTACACAAATACATATCAAGTTGGACAGATAACCATGTACACGAACACATATACTAACATCAGGTGGTAGTAATATACGGGCGAACCAAAAGGAAAAGGTGAAGTCGTCCCAGTATCAGCCCGTCTGGCCTCTCCCGTCACTTACTATCCAAACTAGATGTCCATTGACCTCTTGTGCTCATTCTAGTCGGACATAGCCTGTTCAAGTTTCCAAAATGAAATCTCCAAGTACTTAACGCCGCCTCAATTTTAGAGTACTCGGGCACAAGAATCCCATCTAAGATAATTCACAACTCGAGCCGGCCGGTCCCAAGAGTAAATCATCCGTATATAAGATTCCTACCCGACATACATACCTAACTTCCTCAAGTCCCATGATAATGATCCTTACACTTATGACATGCACAGTTCATAGCTTACGCTCAAAAGAGCACTTACACCTTTTGACGCATTCACGCAAGCAGGGCCATAACACCACACGGCCCAAGCTCTCTCCGCGCAGAGACCACGCGAAGTGGCTCTGATACCAACTGTGACAGCCCCACCTCCCCCTAAGACGAACCAAAGGGTTCGGCGGGCCGCCTGCCCAGCTCTCGCCAGGACTCAGTCGAGCCGATACAAGAAATCGAAAACGTTCAGGGAGGTAATAGCGCGCTCAAACGATTCAAAGGCGCCAAATGGCAAAACGAAAATCAACACCAAAATGAATAGTGGTTGCCACATCACCACCCAGCCAGGAGCCCAACGAATACAGATATGGCCATATGACTCGGGAAAACATTTTCAATCCAAATAGGATACATTAACAGAGTAAATAGTTTTATCCACATACGTTTGTAATTTACGGAACAAAAGAAGATAATTAGATCAAAATACATTTAGGGTTTTCTACTATCGAGGAGCTTTACAAAAATATAATATAACTAGCTCGACTCGTGCGTCAAAACATCTTAGCCCCAAAAGTGGTTCCCTGTAAGGAAAACAAAGATAACGGGAAAGGGGTGAGCTTACGCTCAGTGAGGTACCAAAAATAATAGCAAATAAGAAACATAGAACTTCATATTCAATTAATCACATATGTGCATCAAATAAAGAAGTGAACAAACACCATGGACAGAAAGGATACGGGTGGCTCTCAGGAGCCAAATTCCCATTTGCTTCACCGAAACTTGATCGAAATAACAGTTGACACTCCGTCAACGTTCCAGAAGTAACCAATACCGTAGACTCCACTTTCTTCAACTCCTTCCACCTCACATACCCCCACCGGGCCCGAAATCCAATCAGATCAGAAATGGTAATACTCGAGTATACTGGAATCAAGGGTCTCAATACCCAAAGATCCCAAAACAGACTGCCGTGGTTCGTTATCTAATCGACCAGGCCCTTGCCGGCCCGACTCGAGTAACTGGCCACAGGTGTTGAGCTCAGAGGTCACAGAAAGGTCGTTGGACAGCAGCTTCCAAACGACATCAGAACAGATACAGATACAGATACAGATAACAGATAACAGATTCAGATCCGCACCAAAATTTGGCATATGAACAGACAAGAGATCGAGTGTGATAAAGTACACCCTCGTCTCAATCAAAATAACCAGATAGTTCAGTAATTCATACCACAGATTGCATGTACAGAAACCGAGTTAAACAACAAGTGAGGGGGAGTGGTACACTCACCGGTGTCAGTACAGATACCTCAAAAGTTTTTGCCCAAAAGAGAGTTTTAATCACCAAGAAACCCTAAAATAATCAAAGTAAACCAATTGACGGTTTCATATCCAAAATCGAGTAAACGGAATGCACAAGTGAGACTCGACTACACGTCGTATGCCTCGCCAAATAATTATTAATGCAAGGGTACAAAACATGATTTTTGGGAACGAAAGGTAACATGAAGACCTAGGCTCAAACAACCCAAAAGCCCTTCATTTCTACCAAAAGGCAATTCAAACTTAAAGGAACCAAACGGCCTAGAAAATTGGACAGCACTTCCCCTAAATTTGCTTACTTTTCCAGCCGTCATGGCTTCATTATTTTCCACAACCAGTCCCAAAGTCACACATAAAATAAGTTCATTCAATAGCCGTTCAGTAAGCTCCAAGTAGTACAAGTACAATGCAAGCTAGGGAAAAGTCCGGAAATGAAAGTCAAGCCCTAAGATATTCAAATAAGCACGATAAGACTCGGTTACAAGTCATAAACCAATTCCAAATACCACCAAAACAGGGTTCCATAAGCATACATAAGCATTAGAGGAAACCAGAAAAATCCGGAAATGGAGTTAAGCGTTAACCCGAAAAAAATAGTTTTTGACATTATTTTGCGGTTTTGGTACCAATGGCACTACGATTATCGGATGAAGGTGCAAGACCCACCGTTTCGAAGCTAAGAGATTGGGATACAATATTGAAGAAGGCAACTCTATCCAGTTTCAAGTGTAACCAGGTCAAAAATGCAAGATACTACACCAGAACCGGAAAAACAGATTCACAGAACGCATTCTGGTTCAAACATCATAAGTCAGCCTACCGAAGTCCAAATCCAGAAATTCCAAAGCCATCCGAAAGCTAAGATACAAGGATACATTTCACCAGAAGGCCTCAACAACTAATTCCGAAGTATTCCCAACCAAAATAACCAATTACAGACGCAATTCTCAAATTCGGGTAAAACCAGGACAGCAAGGGTAATTCCATCTTTTCTCAAGCTACGCTACTCCGATTGAGCTAAAATTTTGCGGACATCACCAAAATATCATTCCCTACATGTTTCATGTTTTAACCCAAGGCCAGTTCGGCCTCTAACTATGAGCTACAAGACCGGGCAGAATGTAATTCAAGGAACCCTAGCTTTCCAATTTTTCTTCCAAAACAGAAATTGCTTGCAATTAACCACTTTTTCCACCTTCTAACTTCCTTAAATATCATTTCCAATCATCATACATGAACACATAATCATATTCATATGAAAACAGAAAAATCCCCAATAATTACAAAACTTCACCAATTCAACCAAAAATCAAGATATAATCCATAAAAGTGCATCTTATACTACCACCAATCATGAATTAAGCATCATTAAAGGGAGGAGAGGGGTCCTTCACAACTTACCTTAGCAACACAAGAGAGAGAGCAACTAGTCACCTTAGCTTTCCAAACAACTCCACAAAACACCTCAAGACCACTTAGCAAAGAGATTTTATGGAATGATTTGGAGTTGTATTGGTTGGATTTGAAGATTGGAGCAAGATTATGAAGTAGGAAATTGGAAGATTTTTTTCCTTCTTTGAGCAAGAGAATTCGGCCAAGTGAAGCTTGAAATGAAGAGATTTTTGGTCAATTTTAATTAAATGGTAAAGTTATGAATAGTAGTCAAACTCAAGACTTAATCTTATGGTGACACTTGTCACCCTATTTAATGCATCTCTATCTCTTTGTTTCCTCTCACACCAATCCAAAATAGTACCCTCTAATTATCTCTTAACACCCGGTAAATTAATTCCAGTATCCAAAACTTAACCTAGTTGGCCGAATTTTTCCGAACTTTTCGCCCTAGTGGGTCCCACGTCCGGTATACGCTCTTAATTTCTCAAAAACTAACCGATACAAGAAAAATCATTTAAAACCTATATTTACTCATAAAATTTATTTTTAAAATTTTTGAATAAAGAAAATGTGGAAAAACGTGCAATTAAAAGAAATTAAAACCTAGAAATTAAGAAAAGTACGGGTCCTCACACTCTCTCCCACTTAAAGAAATTTCGTCCTCGAAATTTTCTATGAGCGGAATCTATCAAATCTCAAGTAACCAGTAGCCTGTACCTTTTACGTCCTCGGAAGAAACGAGACTCTTCATTCCAGTCCCTTCTCTAGTTGACGGTCCAGGGTCGGTCTGGGTTGGCTGCTGGGTTCCTTTCTTTTCGTGCAATAAACCCGGGCAATTAGCAACCCGATGCTTAGCGCTCCCACAGCGCAGACATCTCCTCCCCTTTCTCCAACAATCCACTTCAATATGATTAGATTTCTTACAATAACCATAAATTGTCACATCACCCGCTCCACGACCTTTCTTAGCAAATGGTCTACCTCGCTTATCCTGTTCTGGCTTCTGACTCTCAAGAAATGCGCTCCTTTTCTTTGCATGGAAGGTCTTCACTTGTGGCCTTGTAATTTTTGTCCTTTGAGTTTTCTCTGGAACCCCCATAGAAGTAGTGCTTTGTGCCATTGCTAAGGTCTCCTCAGAAATCCCTTCGTATTTCCTTTTTAGCTCTAAATTCTTGTGCAAGAGCTCAATTTTCTCTGTGTACTCGTGCTTCCATCGCCCTTCCTAGTATGCGGCTAGTTTCTTTTGGACTTCTATTTCGTCTCGAAGAACCGCGATTTTCTTATACATCTCAACCCAATGCGCCATCTCACAGAATTACTGGAACTCAGATGGTAGCCTGTCGAGCAAAACAATGGGTCATAATAAATTCTTGAATACAAGTGGCACTCTCGATCCATGTTTTGTTCAGCTGTTGTTTCCTCCCTCTCTTCTCTTGACTCTTGGCCTTGTTCCACAGCTATGACCATATTCGCAACTACGTCTTCCTTCCATATATCTATATATATAGTTTTTCCCTTCCCTCTCTCGTTTCTTTCCAAAAGGGGTACTTTAATGAATGAATGCAGTAAATTGACTAAAATAACAAAAATCCAACATACCAATTACACAAATAACATATCGTACCTAACACACCATATCAAAAGACGGATAAGCAAGTACACAAATACATATCAAGTTGGACAGATAACCATGTACACGAACACATATACTAACATCAGGTGGTAGTAATATACGGGCGAACCAAAAGGAAAAGGTGAAGTCGTCCCAGTATCAGCCCGTCTGGCCTCTCCCGTCACTTACTATCCAAACTAGATGTCCATTGACCTCTTGTGCTCATTCTAGTCGGACATAGCCTGTTCAAGTTTCCAAAATGAAATCTCCAAGTACTTAACGCCGCCTCAATTTTAGAGTACTCGGGCACAAGAATCCCATCTAAGATAATTCACAACTCGAGCCGGCCGGTCCCAAGAGTAAATCATCCGTATATAAGATTCCTACCCGACATACATACCTAACTTCCTCAAGTCCCATGATAATGATCCTTACACTTATGACATGCACAGTTCATAGCTTACGCTCAAAAGAGCACTTACACCTTTTGACGCATTCACGCAAGCAGGGCCATAACACCACACGGCCCAAGCTCTCTCCGCGCAGAGACCACGCGAAGTGGCTCTGATACCAACTGTGACAGCCCCACCTCCCCCTAAGACGAACCAAAGGGTTCGGCGGGCCGCCTGCCCAGCTCTCGCCAGGACTCAGTCGAGCCGATACAAGAAATCGAAAACGTTCAGGGAGGTAATAGCGCGCTCAAACGATTCAAAGGCGCCAAATGGCAAAACGAAAATCAACACCAAAATGAATAGTGGTTGCCACATCACCACCCAGCCAGGAGCCCAACGAATACAGATATGGCCATATGACTCGGGAAAACATTTTCAATCCAAATAGGATACATTAACAGAGTAAATAGTTTTATCCACATACGTTTGTAATTTACGGAACAAAAGAAGATAATTAGATCAAAATACATTTAGGGTTTTCTACTATCGAGGAGCTTTACAAAAATATAATATAACTAGCTCGACTCGTGCGTCAAAACATCTTAGCCCCAAAAGTGGTTCCCTGTAAGGAAAACAAAGATAACGGGAAAGGGGTGAGCTTACGCTCAGTGAGGTACCAAAAATAATAGCAAATAAGAAACATAGAACTTCATATTCAATTAATCACATATGTGCATCAAATAAAGAAGTGAACAAACACCATGGACAGAAAGGATACGGGTGGCTCTCAGGAGCCAAATTCCCATTTGCTTCACCGAAACTTGATCGAAATAACAGTTGACACTCCGTCAACGTTCCAGAAGTAACCAATACCGTAGACTCCACTTTCTTCAACTCCTTCCACCTCACATACCCCCACCGGGCCCGAAATCCAATCAGATCAGAAATGGTAATACTCGAGTATACTGGAATCAAGGGTCTCAATACCCAAAGATCCCAAAACAGACTGCCGTGGTTCGTTATCTAATCGACCAGGCCCTTGCCGGCCCGACTCGAGTAACTGGCCACAGGTGTTGAGCTCAGAGGTCACAGAAAGGTCGTTGGACAGCAGCTTCCAAACGACATCAGAACAGATACAGATACAGATACAGATAACAGATAACAGATTCAGATCCGCACCAAAATTTGGCATATGAACAGACAAGAGATCGAGTGTGATAAAGTACACCCTCGTCTCAATCAAAATAACCAGATAGTTCAGTAATTCATACCACAGATTGCATGTACAGAAACCGAGTTAAACAACAAGTGAGGGGGAGTGGTACACTCACCGGTGTCAGTACAGATACCTCAAAAGTTTTTGCCCAAAAGAGAGTTTTAATCACCAAGAAACCCTAAAATAATCAAAGTAAACCAATTGACGGTTTCATATCCAAAATCGAGTAAACGGAATGCACAAGTGAGACTCGACTACACGTCGTATGCCTCGCCAAATAATTATTAATGCAAGGGTACAAAACATGATTTTTGGGAACGAAAGGTAACATGAAGACCTAGGCTCAAACAACCCAAAAGCCCTTCATTTCTACCAAAAGGCAATTCAAACTTAAAGGAACCAAACGGCCTAGAAAATTGGACAGCACTTCCCCTAAATTTGCTTACTTTTCCAGCCGTCATGGCTTCATTATTTTCCACAACCAGTCCCAAAGTCACACATAAAATAAGTTCATTCAATAGCCGTTCAGTAAGCTCCAAGTAGTACAAGTACAATGCAAGCTAGGGAAAAGTCCGGAAATGAAAGTCAAGCCCTAAGATATTCAAATAAGCACGATAAGACTCGGTTACAAGTCATAAACCAATTCCAAATACCACCAAAACAGGGTTCCATAAGCATACATAAGCATTAGAGGAAACCAGAAAAATCCGGAAATGGAGTTAAGCGTTAACCCGAAAAAAATAGTTTTTGACATTATTTTGCGGTTTTGGTACCAATGGCACTACGATTATCGGATGAAGGTGCAAGACCCACCGTTTCGAAGCTAAGAGATTGGGATACAATATTGAAGAAGGCAACTCTATCCAGTTTCAAGTGTAACCAGGTCAAAAATGCAAGATACTACACCAGAACCGGAAAAACAGATTCACAGAACGCATTCTGGTTCAAACATCATAAGTCAGCCTACCGAAGTCCAAATCCAGAAATTCCAAAGCCATCCGAAAGCTAAGATACAAGGATACATTTCACCAGAAGGCCTCAACAACTAATTCCGAAGTATTCCCAACCAAAATAACCAATTACAGACGCAATTCTCAAATTCGGGTAAAACCAGGACAGCAAGGGTAATTCCATCTTTTCTCAAGCTACGCTACTCCGATTGAGCTAAAATTTTGCGGACATCACCAAAATATCATTCCCTACATGTTTCATGTTTTAACCCAAGGCCAGTTCGGCCTCTAACTATGAGCTACAAGACCGGGCAGAATGTAATTCAAGGAACCCTAGCTTTCCAATTTTTCTTCCAAAACAGAAATTGCTTGCAATTAACCACTTTTTCCACCTTCTAACTTCCTTAAATATCATTTCCAATCATCATACATGAACACATAATCATATTCATATGAAAACAGAAAAATCCCCAATAATTACAAAACTTCACCAATTCAACCAAAAATCAAGATATAATCCATAAAAGTGCATCTTATACTACCACCAATCATGAATTAAGCATCATTAAAGGGAGGAGAGGGGTCCTTCACAACTTACCTTAGCAACACAAGAGAGAGAGCAACTAGTCACCTTAGCTTTCCAAACAACTCCACAAAACACCTCAAGACCACTTAGCAAAGAGATTTTATGGAATGATTTGGAGTTGTATTGGTTGGATTTGAAGATTGGAGCAAGATTATGAAGTAGGAAATTGGAAGATTTTTTTCCTTCTTTGAGCAAGAGAATTCGGCCAAGTGAAGCTTGAAATGAAGAGATTTTTGGTCAATTTTAATTAAATGGTAAAGTTATGAATAGTAGTCAAACTCAAGACTTAATCTTATGGTGACACTTGTCACCCTATTTAATGCATCTCTATCTCTTTGTTTCCTCTCACACCAATCCAAAATAGCACCCTCTAATTATCTCTTAACACCCGGTAAATTAATTCCAGTATCCAAAACTTAACCTAGTTGGCCGAATTTTTCCGAACTTTTCGCCCTAGTGGGTCCCACGTCCGGTATACGCTCTTAATTTCTCAAAAACTAACCGATACAAGAAAAATCATTTAAAACCTATATTTACTCATAAAATTTATTTTTAAAATTTTTGAATAAAGAAAATGTGGAAAAACGTGCAATTAAAAGAAATTAAAACCTAGAAATTAAGAAAAGTACGGGTCCTCACACTCTCTCCCACTTAAAGAAATTTCGTCCTCGAAATTTTCTATGAGCGGAATCTATCAAATCTCAAGTAACCAGTAGCCTGTACCTTTTACGTCCTCGGAAGAAACGAGACTCTTCATTCCAGTCCCTTCTCTAGTTGACGGTCCAGGGTCGGTCTGGGTTGGCTGCTGGGTTCCTTTCTTTTCGTGCAATAAACCCGGGCAATTACCAACCCGATGCTTAGCGCTCCCACAGCGCAGACATCTCCTCCCCTTTCTCCAACAATCCACTTCAATATGATTAGATTTCTTACAATAACCATAAATTGTCACATCACCCGCTCCACGACCTTTCTTAGCAAATGGTCTACCTCGCTTATCCTGTTCTGGCTTCTGACTCTCAAGAAATGCGCTCCTTTTCTTTGCATGGAAGGTCTTCACTTGTGGCCTTGTAATTTTTGTCCTTTGAGTTTTCTCTGGAACCCCCATAGAAGTAGTGCTTTGTGCCATTGCTAAGGTCTCCTCAGAAATCCCTTCGTATTTCCTTTTTAGCTCTAAATTCTTGTGCAAGAGCTCAATTTTCTCTGTGTACTCGTGCTTCCATCGCCCTTCCTAGTATGCGGCTAGTTTCTTTTGGACTTCTATTTCGTCTCGAAGAACCGCGATTTTCTTATACATCTCAACCCAATGCGCCATCTCACAGAATTACTGGAACTCAGATGGTAGCCTGTCGAGCAAAACAATGGGTCATAATAAATTCTTGAATACAAGTGGCACTCTCGATCCATGTTTTGTTCAGCTGTTGTTTCCTCCCTCTCTTCTCTTGACTCTTGGCCTTGTTCCACAGCTATGACCATATTCGCAACTACGTCTTCCTTCCATATATCTATATATATAGTTTTTCCCTTCCCTCTCTCGTTTCTTTCCAAAAGGGGTACTTTAATGAATGAATGCAGTAAATTGACTAAAATAACAAAAATCCAACATACCAATTACACAAATAACATATCGTACCTAACACACCATATCAAAAGACGGATAAGCAAGTACACAAATACATATCAAGTTGGACAGATAACCATGTACACGAACACATATACTAACATCAGGTGGTAGTAATATACGGGCGAACCAAAAGGAAAAGGTGAAGTCGTCCCAGTATCAGCCCGTCTGGCCTCTCCCGTCACTTACTATCCAAACTAGATGTCCATTGACCTCTTGTGCTCATTCTAGTCGGACATAGCCTGTTCAAGTTTCCAAAATGAAATCTCCAAGTACTTAACGCCGCCTCAATTTTAGAGTACTCGGGCACAAGAATCCCATCTAAGATAATTCACAACTCGAGCCGGCCGGTCCCAAGAGTAAATCATCCGTATATAAGATTCCTACCCGACATACATACCTAACTTCCTCAAGTCCCATGATAATGATCCTTACACTTATGACATGCACAGTTCATAGCTTACGCTCAAAAGAGCACTTACACCTTTTGACGCATTCACGCAAGCAGGGCCATAACACCACACGGCCCAAGCTCTCTCCGCGCAGAGACCACGCGAAGTGGCTCTGATACCAACTGTGACAGCCCCACCTCCCCCTAAGACGAACCAAAGGGTTCGGCGGGCCGCCTGCCCAGCTCTCGCCAGGACTCAGTCGAGCCGATACAAGAAATCGAAAACGTTCAGGGAGGTAATAGCGCGCTCAAACGATTCAAAGGCGCCAAATGGCAAAACGAAAATCAACACCAAAATGAATAGTGGTTGCCACATCACCACCCAGCCAGGAGCCCAACGAATACAGATATGGCCATATGACTCGGGAAAACATTTTCAATCCAAATAGGATACATTAACAGAGTAAATAGTTTTATCCACATACGTTTGTAATTTACGGAACAAAAGAAGATAATTAGATCAAAATACATTTAGGGTTTTCTACTATCGAGGAGCTTTACAAAAATATAATATAACTAGCTCGACTCGTGCGTCAAAACATCTTAGCCCCAAAAGTGGTTCCCTGTAAGGAAAACAAAGATAACGGGAAAGGGGTGAGCTTACGCTCAGTGAGGTACCAAAAATAATAGCAAATAAGAAACATAGAACTTCATATTCAATTAATCACATATGTGCATCAAATAAAGAAGTGAACAAACACCATGGACAGAAAGGATACGGGTGGCTCTCAGGAGCCAAATTCCCATTTGCTTCACCGAAACTTGATCGAAATAACAGTTGACACTCCGTCAACGTTCCAGAAGTAACCAATACCGTAGACTCCACTTTCTTCAACTCCTTCCACCTCACATACCCCCACCGGGCCCGAAATCCAATCAGATCAGAAATGGTAATACTCGAGTATACTGGAATCAAGGGTCTCAATACCCAAAGATCCCAAAACAGACTGCCGTGGTTCGTTATCTAATCGACCAGGCCCTTGCCGGCCCGACTCGAGTAACTGGCCACAGGTGTTGAGCTCAGAGGTCACAGAAAGGTCGTTGGACAGCAGCTTCCAAACGACATCAGAACAGATACAGATACAGATACAGATAACAGATAACAGATTCAGATCCGCACCAAAATTTGGCATATGAACAGACAAGAGATCGAGTGTGATAAAGTACACCCTCGTCTCAATCAAAATAACCAGATAGTTCAGTAATTCATACCACAGATTGCATGTACAGAAACCGAGTTAAACAACAAGTGAGGGGGAGTGGTACACTCACCGGTGTCAGTACAGATACCTCAAAAGTTTTTGCCCAAAAGAGAGTTTTAATCACCAAGAAACCCTAAAATAATCAAAGTAAACCAATTGACGGTTTCATATCCAAAATCGAGTAAACGGAATGCACAAGTGAGACTCGACTACACGTCGTATGCCTCGCCAAATAATTATTAATGCAAGGGTACAAAACATGATTTTTGGGAACGAAAGGTAACATGAAGACCTAGGCTCAAACAACCCAAAAGCCCTTCATTTCTACCAAAAGGCAATTCAAACTTAAAGGAACCAAACGGCCTAGAAAATTGGACAGCACTTCCCCTAAATTTGCTTACTTTTCCAGCCGTCATGGCTTCATTATTTTCCACAACCAGTCCCAAAGTCACACATAAAATAAGTTCATTCAATAGCCGTTCAGTAAGCTCCAAGTAGTACAAGTACAATGCAAGCTAGGGAAAAGTCCGGAAATGAAAGTCAAGCCCTAAGATATTCAAATAAGCACGATAAGACTCGGTTACAAGTCATAAACCAATTCCAAATACCACCAAAACAGGGTTCCATAAGCATACATAAGCATTAGAGGAAACCAGAAAAATCCGGAAATGGAGTTAAGCGTTAACCCGAAAAAAATAGTTTTTGACATTATTTTGCGGTTTTGGTACCAATGGCACTACGATTATCGGATGAAGGTGCAAGACCCACCGTTTCGAAGCTAAGAGATTGGGATACAATATTGAAGAAGGCAACTCTATCCAGTTTCAAGTGTAACCAGGTCAAAAATGCAAGATACTACACCAGAACCGGAAAAACAGATTCACAGAACGCATTCTGGTTCAAACATCATAAGTCAGCCTACCGAAGTCCAAATCCAGAAATTCCAAAGCCATCCGAAAGCTAAGATACAAGGATACATTTCACCAGAAGGCCTCAACAACTAATTCCGAAGTATTCCCAACCAAAATAACCAATTACAGACGCAATTCTCAAATTCGGGTAAAACCAGGACAGCAAGGGTAATTCCATCTTTTCTCAAGCTACGCTACTCCGATTGACCTAAAATTTTGCGGACATCACCAAAATATCATTCCCTACATGTTTCATGTTTTAACCCAAGGCCAGTTCGGCCTCTAACTATGAGCTACAAGACCGGGCAGAATGTAATTCAAGGAACCCTAGCTTTCCAATTTTTCTTCCAAAACAGAAATTGCTTGCAATTAACCACTTTTTCCACCTTCTAACTTCCTTAAATATCATTTCCAATCATCATACATGAACACATAATCATATTCATATGAAAACAGAAAAATCCCCAATAATTACAAAACTTCACCAATTCAACCAAAAATCAAGATATAATCCATAAAAGTGCATCTTATACTACCACCAATCATGAATTAAGCATCATTAAAGGGAGGAGAGGGGTCCTTCACAACTTACCTTAGCAACACAAGAGAGAGAGCAACTAGTCACCTTAGCTTTCCAAACAACTCCACAAAACACCTCAAGACCACTTAGCAAAGAGATTTTATGGAATGATTTGGAGTTGTATTGGTTGGATTTGAAGATTGGAGCAAGATTATGAAGTAGGAAATTGGAAGATTTTTTTCCTTCTTTGAGCAAGAGAATTCGGCCAAGTGAAGCTTGAAATGAAGAGATTTTTGGTCAATTTTAATTAAATGGTAAAGTTATGAATAGTAGTCAAACTCAAGACTTAATCTTATGGTGACACTTGTCACCCTATTTAATGCATCTCTATCTCTTTGTTTCCTCTCACACCAATCCAAATAGCACCCTCTAATTATCTCTTAACACCGGGTAAATTAATTCCAGTATCCAAAACTTAACCTAGTTGGCCGAATTTTTCCGAACTTTTCGCCCTAGTGGGTCCCACGTCCGGTATACGCTCTTAATTTCTCAAAAACTAACCGATACAAGAAAAATCATTTAAAACCTATATTTACTCATAAAATTTTTTTTAAAATTTTTGAATAAAGAAAATGTGGAAAAACGTGCAATTAAAAGAAATTAAAACCTAGAAATTAAGAAAAGTACGGGTCCTCACACTCTCTCCCACTTCAAGAAATTTCGTCCTCGAAATTTTCTATGAGCGGAATCTATCAAATCTCAAGTAACCAGTAGCCTGTACCTTTTACGTCCTCGGAAGAAACGAGACTCTTCATTCCAGTCCCTTCTCTAGTTGACGGTCCAGGGTCGGTCTGGGTTGGCTGCTGGGTTCCTTTCTTTTCGTGCAATAAACCCGGGCAATTACCAACCCGATGCTTAGCGCTCCCACAGCGCAGACATCTCCTCCCCTTTCTCCAACAATCCACTTCAATATGATTAGATTTCTTACAATAACCACAAATTGTCACATCACCCGCTCCACGACCTTTCTTAGCAAATGGTCTACCTCGCTTATCCTGTTCTGGCTTCTGACTCTCAAGAAATGCGCTCCTTTTCTTTGCATGGAAGGTCTTCACTTGTGGCCTTGTAATTTTTGTCCTTTGAGTTTTCTCTGGAACCCCCATAGAAGTAGTCTTTGTGCCATTGCTAAGGTCTCCTCAGAAATCCCTTCGTATTTCCTTTTTAGCTCTAAATTCTTGTGCAAGAGCTCAATTTTCTCTGTGTACTCGTGCTTCCATCGCCCTTCCTAGTATGCGGCTAGTTTCTTTTGGACTTCTATTTCGTCTCGAAGAACCGCGATTTTCTTATACATCTCAACCCAATGCGCCATCTCACAGAATTACTGGAACTCAGATGGTAGCCTGTCGAGCAAAACAATGGGTCATAATAAATTCTTGAATACAAGTGGCACTCTCGATCCATGTTTTGTTCAGCTGTTGTTTCCTCCCTCTCTTCTCTTGACTCTTGGCCTTGTTCCACAGCTATGACCATATTCGCAACTACGTCTTCCTTCCATATATCTATATATATAGTTTTTCCCTTCCCTCTCTCGTTTCTTTCCAAAAGGGGTACTTTAATGAATGAATGCAGTAAATTGACTAAAATAACAAAAATCCAACATACCAATTACACAAA
The DNA here is from genome assembly GCF_036785885.1 of Coffea arabica. NCBI lineage: Eukaryota > Viridiplantae > Streptophyta > Magnoliopsida > Gentianales > Rubiaceae > Coffea > Coffea arabica. Next base: position 23,921,704 of record NC_092318.1, read on the forward strand.
TAACATATCGTACCTAACACACCATATCAAAAGACGGATAAGCAAGTACACAAATACATATCAAGTTGGACAGATAACCATGTACACGAACACATATACTAACATCAGGTGGTAGTAATATACGGGCGAACCAAAAGGAAAAGGTGAAGTCGTCCCAGTATCAGCCCGTCTGGCCTCTCCCGTCACTTACTATCCAAACTAGATGTCCATTGACCTCTTGTGCTCATTCTAGTCGGACATAGCCTGTTCAAGTTTCCAAAATGAAATCTCCAAGTACTTAACGCCGCCTCAATTTTAGAGTACTCGGGCACAAGAATCCCATCTAAGATAATTCACAACTCGAGCCGGCCGGTCCCAAGAGTAAATCATCCGTATATAAGATTCCTACCCGACATACATACCTAACTTCCTCAAGTCCCATGATAATGATCCTTACACTTATGACATGCACAGTTCATAGCTTACGCTCAAAAGAGCACTTACACCTTTTGACGCATTCACGCAAGCAGGGCCATAACACCACACGGCCCAAGCTCTCTCCGCGCAGAGACCACGCGAAGTGGCTCTGATACCAACTGTGACAGCCCCACCTCCCCCTAAGACGAACCAAAGGGTTCGGCGGGCCGCCTGCCCAGCTCTCGCCAGGACTCAGTCGAGCCGATACAAGAAATCGAAAACGTTCAGGGAGGTAATAGCGCGCTCAAACGATTCAAAGGCGCCAAATGGCAAAACGAAAATCAACACCAAAATGAATAGTGGTTGCCACATCACCACCCAGCCAGGAGCCCAACGAATACAGATATGGCCATATGACTCGGGAAAACATTTTCAATCCAAATAGGATACATTAACAGAGTAAATAGTTTTATCCACATACGTTTGTAATTTACGGAACAAAAGAAGATAATTAGATCAAAATACATTTAGGGTTTTCTACTATCGAGGAGCTTTACAAAAATATAATATAACTAGCTCGACTCGTGCGTCAAAACATCTTAGCCCCAAAAGTGGTTCCCTGTAAGGAAAACAAAGATAACGGGAAAGGGGTGAGCTTACGCTCAGTGAGGTACCAAAAATAATAGCAAATAAGAAACATAGAACTTCATATTCAATTAATCACATATGTGCATCAAATAAAGAAGTGAACAAACACCATGGACAGAAAGGATACGGGTGGCTCTCAGGAGCCAAATTCCCATTTGCTTCACCGAAACTTGATCGAAATAACAGTTGACACTCCGTCAACGTTCCAGAAGTAACCAATACCGTAGACTCCACTTTCTTCAACTCCTTCCACCTCACATACCCCCACCGGGCCCGAAATCCAATCAGATCAGAAATGGTAATACTCGAGTATACTGGAATCAAGGGTCTCAATACCCAAAGATCCCAAAACAGACTGCCGTGGTTCGTTATCTAATCGACCAGGCCCTTGCCGGCCCGACTCGAGTAACTGGCCACAGGTGTTGAGCTCAGAGGTCACAGAAAGGTCGTTGGACAGCAGCTTCCAAACGACATCAGAACAGATACAGATACAGATACAGATAACAGATAACAGATTCAGATCCGCACCAAAATTTGGCATATGAACAGACAAGAGATCGAGTGTGATAAAGTACACCCTCGTCTCAATCAAAATAACCAGATAGTTCAGTAATTCATACCACAGATTGCATGTACAGAAACCGAGTTAAACAACAAGTGAGAGGGAGTGGTACACTCACCGGTGTCAGTACAGATACCTCAAAAGTTTTTGCCCAAAAGAGAGCTTTAATCACCAAGAAACCCTAAAATAATCAAAGTAAACCAATTGACGGTTTCATATCCAAAATCGAGTAAACGGAATGCACAAGTGAGACTCGACTACACGTCGTATGCCTCGCCAAATAATTATTAATGCAAGGGTACAAAACATGATTTTTGGGAACGAAAGGTAACATGAAGACCTAGGCTCAAACAACCCAAAAGCCCTTCATTTCTACCAAAAGGCAATTCAAACTTAAAGGAACCAAACGGCCTAGAAAATTGGACAGCACTTCCCCTAAATTTGCTTACTTTTCCAGCCGTCATGGCTTCATTATTTTCCACAACCAGTCCCAAAGTCACACATAAAATAAGTTCATTCAATAGCCGTTCAGTAAGCTCCAAGTAGTACAAGTACAATGCAAGCGAGGGAAAAGTCCGGAAATGAAAGTCAAGCCCTAAGATATTCAAATAAGCACGATAAGACTCGGTTACAAGTCATAAACCAATTCCAAATACCACCAAAATAGGGTTCCATAAGCATACATAAGCATTAGAGGAAACCAGAAAAATCCGGAAATGGAGTTAAGCGTTAACCCGAAAAAAATAGTTTTTGACATTATTTTGCGGTTTTGGTACCAATGGCACTACGATTATCGGATGAAGGTGAAAGACCCACCGTTTCGAAGCTAAGAGATTGGGATACAATATTGAAGAAGGCAACTCTATCCAGTTTCAAGTGTAACCAGGTCAAAAATGCAAGATACTACACCAGAACCGGAAAAACAGATTCACAGAACGCATTCTGGTTCAAACATCATAAGTCAGCCTACCGAAGTCCAAATCCAGAAATTCCAAAGCCATCCGAAAGCTAAGATACAAGGAAACATTTCACCAGAAGGCCTCAACAACTAATTCCGAAGTATTCCCAACCAAAATAACCAATTACAGACGCAATTCTCAAATTCGGGTAAAACCAGGACAGCAAGGGTAATTCCATCTTTTCTCAAGCTACGCTACTCCGATTGACCTAAAATTTTGCGGACATCACCAAAATATCATTCCCTACATGTTTCATGTTTTAACCCAAGGCCAGTTCGGCCTCTAACTATGAGCTACAAGACCGGGCAGAATGTAATTCAAGGAACCCTAGCTTTCCAATTTTTCTTCCAAAACAGAAATTGCTTGCAATTAACCACTTTTTCCACCTTCTAACTTCCTTAAATATCATTTCCAATCATCATACATGAACACATAATCATATTCATATGAAAACAGAAAAATCCCCAATAATTACAAAACTTCACCAATTCAACCAAAAATCAAGATATAATCCATAAAAGTGCATCTTATACTACCACCAATCATGAATTAAGCATCATTAAAGGGAGGAGAGGGGTCCTTCACAACTTACCTTAGCAACACAAGAGAGAGAGCAACTAGTCACCTTAGCTTTCCAAACAACTCCACAAAACACCTCAAGACCACTTAGCAAAGAGATTTTATGGAATGATTTGGAGTTGTATTGGTTGGATTTGAAGATTGGAGCAAGATTATGAAGTAGGAAATTGGAAGATTTTTTTCCTTCTTTGAGCAAGAGAATTCGGCCAAGTGAAGCTTGAAATGAAGAGATTTTTGGTCAATTTTAATTAAATGGTAAAGTTATGAATAGTAGTCAAACTCAAGACTTAATCTTATGGTGACACTTGTCACCCTATTTAATGCATCTCTATCTCTTTGTTTCCTCTCACACCAATCCAAATAGCACCCTCTAATTATCTCTTAACACCGGGTAAATTAATTCCAGTATCCAAAACTTAACCTAGTTGGCCGAATTTTTCCGAACTTTTCGCCCTAGTGGGTCCCACGTCCGGTATACGCTCTTAATTTCTCAAAAACTAACCGATACAAGAAAAATCATTTAAAACCTATATTTACTCATAAAATTTTTTTTAAAAATTTTTGAATAAAGAAAATGTGGAAAAACGTGCAATTAAAAGAAATTAAAACCTAGAAATTAAGAAAAGTACGGGTCCTCACACTCTCTCCCACTTCAAGAAATTTCGTCCTCGAAATTTTCTATGAGCGGAATCTATCAAATCTCAAGTAACCAGTAGCCTGTACCTTTTACGTCCTCGGAAGAAACGAGACTCTTCATTCCAGTCCCTTCTCTAGTTGACGGTCCAGGGTCGGTCTGGGTTGGCTGCTGGGTTCCTTTCTTTTCGTGCAATAAACCCGGGCAATTACCAACCCGATGCTTAGCGCTCCCACAGCGCAGACATCTCCTCCCCTTTCTCCAACAATCCACTTCAATATGATTAGATTTCTTACAATAACCACAAATTGTCACATCACCCGCTCCACGACCTTTCTTAGCAAATGGTCTACCTCGCTTATCCTGTTCTGGCTTCTGACTCTCAAGAAATGCGCTCCTTTTCTTTGCATGGAAGGTCTTCACTTGTGGCCTTGTAATTTTTGTCCTTTGAGTTTTCTCTGGAACCCCCATAGAAGTAGTCTTTGTGCCATTGCTAAGGTCTCCTCAGAAATCCCTTCGTATTTCCTTTTTAGCTCTAAATTCTTGTGCAAGAGCTCAATTTTCTCTGTGTACTCGTGCTTCCATCGCCCTTCCTAGTATGCGGCTAGTTTCTTTTGGACTTCTATTTCGTCTCGAAGAACCGCGATTTTCTTATACATCTCAACCCAATGCGCCATCTCACAGAATTACTGGAACTCAGATGGTAGCCTGTCGAGCAAAACAATGGGTCATAATAAATTCTTGAATACAAGTGGCACTCTCGATCCATGTTTTGTTCAGCTGTTGTTTCCTCCCTCTCTTCTCTTGACTCTTGGCCTTGTTCCACAGCTATGACCATATTCGCAACTACGTCTTCCTTCCATATATCTATATATATAGTTTTTCCCTTCCCTCTCTCGTTTCTTTCCAAAAGGGGTACTTTAATGAATGAATGCAGTAAATTGACTAAAATAACAAAAATCCAACATACCAATTACACAAATAACATATCGTACCTAACACACCATATCAAAAGACGGATAAGCAAGTACACAAATACATATCAAGTTGGACAGATAACCATGTACACGAACACATATACTAACATCAGGTGGTAGTAATATACGGGCGAACCAAAAGGAAAAGGTGAAGTCGTCCCAGTATCAGCCCGTCTGGCCTCTCCCGTCACTTACTATCCAAACTAGATGTCCATTGACCTCTTGTGCTCATTCTAGTCGGACATAGCCTGTTCAAGTTTCCAAAATGAAATCTCCAAGTACTTAACGCCGCCTCAATTTTAGAGTACTCGGGCACAAGAATCCCATCTAAGATAATTCACAACTCGAGCCGGCCGGTCCCAAGAGTAAATCATCCGTATATAAGATTCCTACCCGACATACATACCTAACTTCCTCAAGTCCCATGATAATGATCCTTACACTTATGACATGCACAGTTCATAGCTTACGCTCAAAAGAGCACTTACACCTTTTGACGCATTCACGCAAGCAGGGCCATAACACCACACGGCCCAAGCTCTCTCCGCGCAGAGACCACGCGAAGTGGCTCTGATACCAACTGTGACAGCCCCACCTCCCCCTAAGACGAACCAAAGGGTTCGGCGGGCCGCCTGCCCAGCTCTCGCCAGGACTCAGTCGAGCCGATACAAGAAATCGAAAACGTTCAGGGAGGTAATAGCGCGCTCAAACGATTCAAAGGCGCCAAATGGCAAAACGAAAATCAACACCAAAATGAATAGTGGTTGCCACATCACCACCCAGCCAGGAGCCCAACGAATACAGATATGGCCATATGACTCGGGAAAACATTTTCAATCCAAATAGGATACATTAACAGAGTAAATAGTTTTATCCACATACGTTTGTAATTTACGGAACAAAAGAAGATAATTAGATCAAAATACATTTAGGGTTTTCTACTATCGAGGAGCTTTACAAAAATATAATATAACTAGCTCGACTCGTGCGTCAAAACATCTTAGCCCCAAAAGTGGTTCCCTGTAAGGAAAACAAAGATAACGGGAAAGGGGTGAGCTTACGCTCAGTGAGGTACCAAAAATAATAGCAAATAAGAAACATAGAACTTCATATTCAATTAATCACATATGTGCATCAAATAAAGAAGTGAACAAACACCATGGACAGAAAGGATACGGGTGGCTCTCAGGAGCCAAATTCCCATTTGCTTCACCGAAACTTGATCGAAATAACAGTTGACACTCCGTCAACGTTCCAGAAGTAACCAATACCGTAGACTCCACTTTCTTCAACTCCTTCCACCTCACATACCCCCACCGGGCCCGAAATCCAATCAGATCAGAAATGGTAATACTCGAGTATACTGGAATCAAGGGTCTCAATACCCAAAGATCCCAAAACAGACTGCCGTGGTTCGTTATCTAATCGACCAGGCCCTTGCCGGCCCGACTCGAGTAACTGGCCACAGGTGTTGAGCTCAGAGGTCACAGAAAGGTCGTTGGACAGCAGCTTCCAAACGACATCAGAACAGATACAGATACAGATACAGATAACAGATAACAGATTCAGATCCGCACCAAAATTTGGCATATGAACAGACAAGAGATCGAGTGTGATAAAGTACACCCTCGTCTCAATCAAAATAACCAGATAGTTCAGTAATTCATACCACAGATTGCATGTACAGAAACCGAGTTAAACAACAAGTGAGAGGGAGTGGTACACTCACCGGTGTCAGTACAGATACCTCAAAAGTTTTTGCCCAAAAGAGAGCTTTAATCACCAAGAAACCCTAAAATAATCAAAGTAAACCAATTGACGGTTTCATATCCAAAATCGAGTAAACGGAATGCACAAGTGAGACTCGACTACACGTCGTATGCCTCGCCAAATAATTATTAATGCAAGGGTACAAAACATGATTTTTGGGAACGAAAGGTAACATGAAGACCTAGGCTCAAACAACCCAAAAGCCCTTCATTTCTACCAAAACGCAATTCAAACTTAAAGGAACCAAACGGCCTAGAAAATTGGACAGCACTTCCCCTAAATTTGCTTACTTTTCCAGCCGTCATGGCTTCATTATTTTCCACAACCAGTCCCAAAGTCACACATAAAATAAGTTCATTCAATAGCCGTTCAGTAAGCTCCAAGTAGTACAAGTACAATGCAAGCGAGGGAAAAGTCCGGAAATGAAAGTCAAGCCCTAAGATATTCAAATAAGCACGATAAGACTCGGTTACAAGTCATAAACCAATTCCAAATACCACCAAAATAGGGTTCCATAAGCATACATAATCATTAGAGGAAACCAGAAAAATCCGGAAATGGAGTTAAGCGTTAACCCGAAAAAAATAGTTTTTGACATTATTTTGCGGTTTTGGTACCAATGGCACTACGATTATCGGATGAAGGTGAAAGACCCACCGTTTCGAAGCTAAGAGATTGGGATACAATATTGAAGAAGGCAACTCTATCCAGTTTCAAGTGTAACCAGGTCAAAAATGCAAGATACTACACCAGAACCGGAAAAACAGATTCACAGAACGCATTCTGGTTCAAACATCATAAGTCAGCCTACCGAAGTCCAAATCCAGAAATTCCAAAGCCATCCGAAAGCTAAGATACAAGGAAACATTTCACCAGAAGGCCTCAACAACTAATTCCGAAGTATTCCCAACCAAAATAACCAATTACAGACGCAATTCTCAAATTCGGGTAAAACCAGGACAGCAAGGGTAATTCCATCTTTTCTCAAGCTACGCTACTCCGATTGACCTAAAATTTTGCGGACATCACCAAAATATCATTCCCTACATGTTTCATGTTTTAACCCAAGGCCAGTTCGGCCTCTAACTATGAGCTACAAGACCGGGCAGAATGTAATTCAAGGAACCCTAGCTTTCCAATTTTTCTTCCAAAACAGAAATTGCTTGCAATTAACCACTTTTTCCACCTTCTAACTTCCTTAAATATCATTTCCAATCATCATACATGAACACATAATCATATTCATATGAAAACAGAAAAATCCCCAATAATTACAAAACTTCACCAATTCAACCAAAAATCAAGATATAATCCATAAAAGTGCATCTTATACTACCACCAATCATGAATTAAGCATCATTAAAGGGAGGAGAGGGGTCCTTCACAACTTACCTTAGCAACACAAGAGAGAGAGCAACTAGTCACCTTAGCTTTCCAAACAACTCCACAAAACACCTCAAGACCACTTAGCAAAGAGATTTTATGGAATGATTTGGAGTTGTATTGGTTGGATTTGAAGATTGGAGCAAGATTATGAAGTAGGAAATTGGAAGATTTTTTTCCTTCTTTGAGCAAGAGAATTCGGCCAAGTGAAGCTTGAAATGAAGAGATTTTTGGTCAATTTTAATTAAATGGTAAAGTTATGAATAGTAGTCAAACTCAAGACTTAATCTTATGGTGACACTTGTCACCCTATTTAATGCATCTCTATCTCTTTGTTTCCTCTCACACCAATCCAAATAGCACCCTCTAATTATCTCTTAACACCGGGTAAATTAATTCCAGTATCCAAAACTTAACCTAGTTGGCCGAATTTTTCCGAACTTTTCGCCCTAGTGGGTCCCACGTCCGGTATACGCTCTTAATTTCTCAAAAACTAACCGATACAAGAAAAATCATTTAAAACCTATATTTACTCATAAAATTTTTTTTAAAATTTTTGAATAAAGAAAATGTGGAAAAACGTGCAATTAAAAGAAATTAAAACCTAGAAATTAAGAAAAGTACGGGTCCTCACACTCTCTCCCACTTCAAGAAATTTCGTCCTCGAAATTTTCTATGAGCGGAATCTATCAAATCCCAAGTAACCAGTAGCCTGTACCTTTTACGTCCTCGGAAGAAACGAGACTCTTCATTCCAGTCCCTTCTCTAGTTGACGGTCCAGGGTCGGTCTGGGTTGGCTGCTGGGTTCCTTTCTTTTCGTGCAATAAACCCGGGCAATTACCAACCCGATGCTTAGCGCTCCCACAGCGCAGACATCTCCTCCCCTTTCTCCAACAATCCACTTCAATATGATTAGATTTCTTACAATAACCACAAATTGTCACATCACCCGCTCCACGACCTTTCTTAGCAAATGGTCTACCTCGCTTATCCTGTTCTGGCTTCTGACTCTCAAGAAATGCGCTCCTTTTCTTTGCATGGAAGGTCTTCACTTGTGGCCTTGTAATTTTTGTCCTTTGAGTTTTCTCTGGAACCCCCATAGAAGTAGTCTTTGTGCCATTGCTAAGGTCTCCTCAGAAATCCCTTCGTATTTCCTTTTTAGCTCTAAATTCTTGTGCAAGAGCTCAATTTTCTCTGTGTACTCGTGCTTCCATCGCCCTTCCTAGTATGCGGCTAGTTTCTTTTGGACTTCTATTTCGTCTCGAAGAACCGCGATTTTCTTATACATCTCAACCCAATGCGCCATCTCACAGAATTACTGGAACTCAGATGGTAGCCTGTCGAGCAAAACAATGGGTCATAATAAATTCTTGAATACAAGTGGCACTCTCGATCCATGTTTTGTTCAGCTGTTGTTTCCTCCCTCTCTTCTCTTGACTCTTGGCCTTGTTCCACAGCTATGACCATATTCGCAACTACGTCTTCCTTCCATATATCTATATATATAGTTTTTCCCTTCCCTCTCTCGTTTCTTTCCAAAAGGGGTACTTTAATGAATGAATGCAGTAAATTGACTAAAATAACAAAAATCCAACATACCAATTACACAAATAACATATCGTACCTAACACACCATATCAAAAGACGGATAAGCAAGTACACAAATACATATCAAGTTGGACAGATAACCATGTACACGAACACATATACTAACATCAGGTGGTAGTAATATACGGGCGAACCAAAAGGAAAAGGTGAAGTCGTCCCAGTATCAGCCCGTCTGGCCTCTCCCGTCACTTACTATCCAAACTAGATGTCCATTGACCTCTTGTGCTCATTCTAGTCGGACATAGCCTGTTCAAGTTTCCAAAATGAAATCTCCAAGTACTTAACGCCGCCTCAATTTTAGAGTACTCGGGCACAAGAATCCCATCTAAGATAATTCACAACTCGAGCCGGCCGGTCCCAAGAGTAAATCATCCGTATATAAGATTCCTACCCGACATACATACCTAACTTCCTCAAGTCCCATGATAATGATCCTTACACTTATGACATGCACAGTTCATAGCTTACGCTCAAAAGAGCACTTACACCTTTTGACGCATTCACGCAAGCAGGGCCATAACACCACACGGCCCAAGCTCTCTCCGCGCAGAGACCACGCGAAGTGGCTCTGATACCAACTGTGACAGCCCCACCTCCCCCTAAGACGAACCAAAGGGTTCGGCGGGCCGCCTGCCCAGCTCTCGCCAGGACTCAGTCGAGCCGATACAAGAAATCGAAAACGTTCAGGGAGGTAATAGCGCGCTCAAACGATTCAAAGGCGCCAAATGGCAAAACGAAAATCAACACCAAAATGAATAGTGGTTGCCACATCACCACCCAGCCAGGAGCCCAACGAATACAGATATGGCCATATGACTCGGGAAAACATTTTCAATCCAAATAGGATACATTAACAGAGTAAATAGTTTTATCCACATACGTTTGTAATTTACGGAACAAAAGAAGATAATTAGATCAAAATACATTTAGGGTTTTCTACTATCGAGGAGCTTTACAAAAATATAATATAACTAGCTCGACTCGTGCGTCAAAACATCTTAGCCCCAAAAGTGGTTCCCTGTAAGGAAAACAAAGATAACGGGAAAGGGGTGAGCTTACGCTCAGTGAGGTACCAAAAATAATAGCAAATAAGAAACATAGAACTTCATATTCAATTAATCACATATGTGCATCAAATAAAGAAGTGAACAAACACCATGGACAGAAAGGATACGGGTGGCTCTCAGGAGCCAAATTCCCATTTGCTTCACCGAAACTTGATCGAAATAACAGTTGACACTCCGTCAACGTTCCAGAAGTAACCAATACCGTAGACTCCACTTTCTTCAACTCCTTCCACCTCACATACCCCCACCGGGCCCGAAATCCAATCAGATCAGAAATGGTAATACTCGAGTATACTGGAATCAAGGGTCTCAATACCCAAAGATCCCAAAACAGACTGCCGTGGTTCGTTATCTAATCGACCAGGCCCTTGCCGGCCCGACTCGAGTAACTGGCCACAGGTGTTGAGCTCAGAGGTCACAGAAAGGTCGTTGGACAGCAGCTTCCAAACGACATCAGAACAGATACAGATACAGATACAGATAACAGATAACAGATTCAGATCCGCACCAAAATTTGGCATATGAACAGACAAGAGATCGAGTGTGATAAAGTACACCCTCGTCTCAATCAAAATAACCAGATAGTTCAGTAATTCATACCACAGATTGCATGTACAGAAACCGAGTTAAACAACAAGTGAGAGGGAGTGGTACACTCACCGGTGTCAGTACAGATACCTCAAAAGTTTTTGCCCAAAAGAGAGCTTTAATCACCAAGAAACCCTAAAATAATCAAAGTAAACCAATTGACGGTTTCATATCCAAAATCGAGTAAACGGAATGCACAAGTGAGACTCGACTACACGTCGTATGCCTCGCCAAATAATTATTAATGCAAGGGTACAAAACATGATTTTTGGGAACGAAAGGTAACATGAAGACCTAGGCTCAAACAACCCAAAAGCCCTTCATTTCTACCAAAAGGCAATTCAAACTTAAAGGAACCAAACGGCCTAGAAAATTGGACAGCACTTCCCCTAAATTTGCTTACTTTTCCAGCCGTCATGGCTTCATTATTTTCCACAACCAGTCCCAAAGTCACACATAAAATAAGTTCATTCAATAGCCGTTCAGTAAGCTCCAAGTAGTACAAGTACAATGCAAGCTAGGGAAAAGTCCGGAAATGAAAGTCAAGCCCTAAGATATTCAAATAAGCACGATAAGACTCGGTTACAAGTCATAAACCAATTCCAAATACCACCAAAATAGGGTTCCATAAGCATACATAAGCATTAGAGGAAACCAGAAAAATCCGGAAATGGAGTTAAGCGTTAACCCGAAAAAAATAGTTTTTGACATTATTTTGCGGTTTTGGTACCAATGGCACTACGATTATCGGATGAAGGTGCAAGACCCACCGTTTCGAAGCTAAGAGATTGGGATACAATATTGAAGAAGGCAACTCTATCCATTTTCAAGTGTAACCAGGTCAAAAATGCAAGATACTACACCAGAACCGGAAAAACAGATTCACAGAACGCATTCTGGTTCAAACATCATAAGTCAGCCTACCGAAGTCCAAATCCAGAAATTCCAAAGCCATCCGAAAGCTAAGATACAAGGATACATTTCACCAGAAGGCCTCAACAACTAATTCCGAAGTATTCCCAACCAAAATAACCAATTACAGACGCAATTCTCAAATTCGGGTAAAACCAGGACAGCAAGGGTAATTCCATCTTTTCTCAAGCTACGCTACTCCGATTGACCTAAAATTTTGCGGACATCACCAAAATATCATTCCCTACATGTTTCATGTTTTAACCCAAGGCCAGTTCGGCCTCTAACTATGAGCTACAAGACCGGGCAGAATGTAATTCAAGGAACCCTAGCTTTCCAATTTTTCTTCCAAAACAGAAATTGCTTGCAATTAACCACTTTTTCCACCTTCTAACTTCCTTAAATATCATTTCCAATCATCATACATGAACACATAATCATATTCATATGAAAACAGAAAAATCCCCAATAATTACAAAACTTCACCAATTCAACCAAAAATCAAGATATAATCCATAAAAGTGCATCTTATACTACCACCAATCATGAATTAAGCATCATTAAAGGGAGGAGAGGGGTCCTTCACAACTTACCTTAGCAACACAAGAGAGAGAGCAACTAGTCACCTTAGCTTTCCAAACAACTCCACAAAACACCTCAAGACCACTTAGCAAAGAGATTTTATGGAATGATTTGGAGTTGTATTGGTTGGATTTGAAGATTGGAGCAAGATTATGAAGTAGGAAATTGGAAGATTTTTTTCCTTCTTTGAGCAAGAGAATTCGGCCAAGTGAAGCTTGAAATGAAGAGATTTTTGGTCAATTTTAATTAAATGGTAAAGTTATGAATAGTAGTCAAACTCAAGACTTAATCTTATGGTGACACTTGTCACCCTATTTAATGCATCTCTATCTCTTTGTTTCCTCTCACACCAATCCAAATAGCACCCTCTAATTATCTCTTAACACCGGGTAAATTAATTCCAGTATCCAAAACTTAACCTAGTTGGCCGAATTTTTCCGAACTTTTCGCCCTAGTGGGTCCCACGTCCGGTATACGCTCTTAATTTCTCAAAAACTAACCGATACAAGAAAAATCATTTAAAACCTATATTTACTCATAAAATTTTTTTTAAAATTTTTGAATAAAGAAAATGTGGAAAAACGTGCAATTAAAAGAAATTAAAACCTAGAAATTAAGAAAAGTACGGGTCCTCACACTCTCTCCCACTTCAAGAAATTTCGTCCTCGAAATTTTCTATGAGCGGAATCTATCAAATCCCAAGTAACCAGTAGCCTGTACCTTTTACGTCCTCGGAAGAAACGAGACTCTTCATTCCAGTCCCTTCTCTAGTTGACGGTCCAGGGTCGGTCTGGGTTGGCTGCTGGGTTCCTTTCTTTTCGTGCAATAAACCCGGGCAATTACCAACCCGATGCTTAGCGCTCCCACAGCGCAGACATCTCCTCCCCTTTCTCCAACAATCCACTTCAATATGATTAGATTTCTTACAATAACCACAAATTGTCACATCACCCGCTCCACGACCTTTCTTAGCAAATGGTCTACCTCGCTTATCCTGTTCTGGCTTCTGACTCTCAAGAAATGCGCTCCTTTTCTTTGCATGGAAGGTCTTCACTTGTGGCCTTGTAATTTTTGTCCTTTGAGTTTTCTCTGGAACCCCCATAGAAGTAGTCTTTGTGCCATTGCTAAGGTCTCCTCAGAAATCCCTTCGTATTTCCTTTTTAGCTCTAAATTCTTGTGCAAGAGCTCAATTTTCTCTGTGTACTCGTGCTTCCATCGCCCTTCCTAGTATGCGGCTAGTTTCTTTTGGACTTCTATTTCGTCTCGAAGAACCGCGATTTTCTTATACATCTCAACCCAATGCGCCATCTCACAGAATTACTGGAACTCAGATGGTAGCCTGTCGAGCAAAACAATGGGTCATAATAAATTCTTGAATACAAGTGGCACTCTCGATCCATGTTTTGTTCAGCTGTTGTTTCCTCCCTCTCTTCTCTTGACTCTTGGCCTTGTTCCACAGCTATGACCATATTCGCAACTACGTCTTCCTTCCATATATCTATATATATAGTTTTTCCCTTCCCTCTCTCGTTTCTTTCCAAAAGGGGTACTTTAATGAATGAATGCAGTAAATTGACTAAAATAACAAAAATCCAACATACCAATTACACAAATAACATATCGTACCTAACACACCATATCAAAAGACGGATAAGCAAGTACACAAATACATATCAAGTTGGACAGATAACCATGTACACGAACACATATACTAACATCAGGTGGTAGTAATATACGGGCGAACCAAAAGGAAAAGGTGAAGTCGTCCCAGTATCAGCCCGTCTGGCCTCTCCCGTCACTTACTATCCAAACTAGATGTCCATTGACCTCTTGTGCTCATTCTAGTCGGACATAGCCTGTTCAAGTTTCCAAAATGAAATCTCCAAGTACTTAACGCCGCCTCAATTTTAGAGTACTCGGGCACAAGAATCCCATCTAAGATAATTCACAACTCGAGCCGGCCGGTCCCAAGAGTAAATCATCCGTATATAAGATTCCTACCCGACATACATACCTAACTTCCTCAAGTCCCATGATAATGATCCTTACACTTATGACATGCACAGTTCATAGCTTACGCTCAAAAGAGCACTTACACCTTTTGACGCATTCACGCAAGCAGGGCCATAACACCACACGGCCCAAGCTCTCTCCGCGCAGAGACCACGCGAAGTGGCTCTGATACCAACTGTGACAGCCCCACCTCCCCCTAAGACGAACCAAAGGGTTCGGCGGGCCGCCTGCCCAGCTCTCGCCAGGACTCAGTCGAGCCGATACAAGAAATCGAAAACGTTCAGGGAGGTAATAGCGCGCTCAAACGATTCAAAGGCGCCAAATGGCAAAACGAAAATCAACACCAAAATGAATAGTGGTTGCCACATCACCACCCAGCCAGGAGCCCAACGAATACAGATATGGCCATATGACTCGGGAAAACATTTTCAATCCAAATAGGATACATTAACAGAGTAAATAGTTTTATCCACATACGTTTGTAATTTACGGAACAAAAGAAGATAATTAGATCAAAATACATTTAGGGTTTTCTACTATCGAGGAGCTTTACAAAAATATAATATAACTAGCTCGACTCGTGCGTCAAAACATCTTAGCCCCAAAAGTGGTTCCCTGTAAGGAAAACAAAGATAACGGGAAAGGGGTGAGCTTACGCTCAGTGAGGTACCAAAAATAATAGCAAATAAGAAACATAGAACTTCATATTCAATTAATCACATATGTGCATCAAATAAAGAAGTGAACAAACACCATGGACAGAAAGGATACGGGTGGCTCTCAGGAGCCAAATTCCCATTTGCTTCACCGAAACTTGATCGAAATAACAGTTGACACTCCGTCAACGTTCCAGAAGTAACCAATACCGTAGACTCCACTTTCTTCAACTCCTTCCACCTCACATACCCCCACCGGGCCCGAAATCCAATCAGATCAGAAATGGTAATACTCGAGTATACTGGAATCAAGGGTCTCAATACCCAAAGATCCCAAAACAGACTGCCGTGGTTCGTTATCTAATCGACCAGGCCCTTGCCGGCCCGACTCGAGTAACTGGCCACAGGTGTTGAGCTCAGAGGTCACAGAAAGGTCGTTGGACAGCAGCTTCCAAACGACATCAGAACAGATACAGATACAGATACAGATAACAGATAACAGATTCAGATCCGCACCAAAATTTGGCATATGAACAGACAAGAGATCGAGTGTGATAAAGTACACCCTCGTCTCAATCAAAATAACCAGATAGTTCAGTAATTCATACCACAGATTGCATGTACAGAAACCGAGTTAAACAACAAGTGAGGGGGAGTGGTACACTCACCGGTGTCAGTACAGATACCTCAAAAGTTTTTGCCCAAAAGAGAGCTTTAATCACCAAGAAACCCTAAAATAATCAAAGTAAACCAATTGACGGTTTCATATCCAAAATCGAGTAAACGGAATGCACAAGTGAGACTCGACTACACGTCGTATGCCTCGCCAAATAATTATTAATGCAAGGGTACAAAACATGATTTTTGGGAACGAAAGGTAACATGAAGACCTAGGCTCAAACAACCCAAAAGCCCTTCATTTCTACCAAAAGGCAATTCAAACTTAAAGGAACCAAACGGCCTAGAAAATTGGACAGCACTTCCCCTAAATTTGCTTACTTTTCCAGCCGTCATGGCTTCATTATTTTCCACAACCAGTCCCAAAGTCACACATAAAATAAGTTCATTCAATAGCCGTTCAGTAAGCTCCAAGTAGTACAAGTACAATGCAAGCTAGGGAAAAGTCCGGAAATGAAAGTCAAGCCCTAAGATATTCAAATAAGCACGATAAGACTCGGTTACAAGTCATAAACCAATTCCAAATACCACCAAAATAGGGTTCCATAAGCATACATAAGCATTAGAGGAAACCAGAAAAATCCGGAAATGGAGTTAAGCGTTAACCCGAAAAAAATAGTTTTTGACATTATTTTGCGGTTTTGGTACCAATGGCACTACGATTATCGGATGAAGGTGCAAGACCCACCGTTTCGAAGCTAAGAGATTGGGATACAATATTGAAGAAGGCAACTCTATCCAGTTTCAAGTGTAACCAGGTCAAAAATGCAAGATACTACACCAGAACCGGAAAAACAGATTCACAGAACGCATTCTGGTTCAAACATCATAAGTCAGCCTACCGAAGTCCAAATCCAGAAATTCCAAAGCCATCCGAAAGCTAAGATACAAGGATACATTTCACCAGAAGGCCTCAACAACTAATTCCGAAGTATTCCCAACCAAAATAACCAATTACAGACGCAATTCTCAAATTCGGGTAAAACCAGGACAGCAAGGGTAATTCCATCTTTTCTCAAGCTACGCTACTCCGATTGACCTAAAATTTTGCGGACATCACCAAAATATCATTCCCTACATGTTTCATGTTTTAACCCAAGGCCAGTTCGGCCTCTAACTATGAGCTACAAGACCGGGCAGAATGTAATTCAAGGAACCCTAGCTTTCCAATTTTTCTTCCAAAACAGAAATTGCTTGCAATTAACCACTTTTTCCACCTTCTAACTTCCTTAAATATCATTTCCAATCATCATACATGAACACATAATCATATTCATATGAAAACAGAAAAATCCCCAATAATTACAAAACTTCACCAATTCAACCAAAAATCAAGATATAATCCATAAAAGTGCATCTTATACTACCACCAATCATGAATTAAGCATCATTAAAGGGAGGAGAGGGGTCCTTCACAACTTACCTTAGCAACACAAGAGAGAGAGCAACTAGTCACCTTAGCTTTCCAAACAACTCCACAAAACACCTCAAGACCACTTAGCAAAGAGATTTTATGGAATGATTTGGAGTTGTATTGGTTGGATTTGAAGATTGGAGCAAGATTATGAAGTAGGAAATTGGAAGATTTTTTTCCTTCTTTGAGCAAGAGAATTCGGCCAAGTGAAGCTTGAAATGAAGAGATTTTTGGTCAATTTTAATTAAATGGTAAAGTTATGAATAGTAGTCAAACTCAAGACTTAATCTTATGGTGACACTTGTCACCCTATTTAATGCATCTCTATCTCTTTGTTTCCTCTCACACCAATCCAAATAGCACCCTCTAATTATCTCTTAACACCGGGTAAATTAATTCCAGTATCCAAAACTTAACCTAGTTGGCCGAATTTTTCCGAACTTTTCGCCCTAGTGGGTCCCACGTCCGGTATACGCTCTTAATTTCTCAAAAACTAACCGATACAAGAAAAATCATTTAAAACCTATATTTACTCATAAAATTTTTTTTAAAATTTTTGAATAAAGAAAATGTGGAAAAACGTGCAATTAAAAGAAATTAAAACCTAGAAATTAAGAAAAGTACGGGTCCTCACACTCTCTCCCACTTCAAGAAATTTCGTCCTCGAAATTTTCTATGAGCGGAATCTATCAAATCCCAAGTAACCAGTAGCCTGTACCTTTTACGTCCTCGGAAGAAACGAGACTCTTCATTCCAGTCCCTTCTCTAGTTGACGGTCCAGGGTCGGTCTGGGTTGGCTGCTGGGTTCCTTTCTTTTCGTGCAATAAACCCGGGCAATTACCAACCCGATGCTTAGCGCTCCCACAGCGCAGACATCTCCTCCCCTTTCTCCAACAATCCACTTCAATATGATTAGATTTCTTACAATAACCACAAATTGTCACATCACCCGCTCCACGACCTTTCTTAGCAAATGGTCTACCTCGCTTATCCTGTTCTGGCTTCTGACTCTCAAGAAATGCGCTCCTTTTCTTTGCATGGAAGGTCTTCACTTGTGGCCTTGTAATTTTTGTCCTTTGAGTTTTCTCTGGAACCCCCATAGAAGTAGTCTTTGTGCCATTGCTAAGGTCTCCTCAGAAATCCCTTCGTATTTCCTTTTTAGCTCTAAATTCTTGTGCAAGAGCTCAATTTTCTCTGTGTACTCGTGCTTCCATCGCCCTTCCTAGTATGCGGCTAGTTTCTTTTGGACTTCTATTTCGTCTCGAAGAACCGCGATTTTCTTATACATCTCAACCCAATGCGCCATCTCACAGAATTACTGGAACTCAGATGGTAGCCTGTCGAGCAAAACAATGGGTCATAATAAATTCTTGAATACAAGTGGCACTCTCGATCCATGTTTTGTTCAGCTGTTGTTTCCTCCCTCTCTTCTCTTGACTCTTGGCCTTGTTCCACAGCTATGACCATATTCGCAACTACGTCTTCCTTCCATATATCTATATATATAGTTTTTCCCTTCCCTCTCTCGTTTCTTTCCAAAAGGGGTACTTTAATGAATGAATGCAGTAAATTGACTAAAATAACAAAAATCCAACATACCAATTACACAAATAACATATCGTACCTAACACACCATATCAAAAGACGGATAAGCAAGTACACAAATACATATCAAGTTGGACAGATAACCATGTACACGAACACATATACTAACATCAGGTGGTAGTAATATACGGGCGAACCAAAAGGAAAAGGTGAAGTCGTCCCAGTATCAGCCCGTCTGGCCTCTCCCGTCACTTACTATCCAAACTAGATGTCCATTGACCTCTTGTGCTCATTCTAGTCGGACATAGCCTGTTCAAGTTTCCAAAATGAAATCTCCAAGTACTTAACGCCGCCTCAATTTTAGAGTACTCGGGCACAAGAATCCCATCTAAGATAATTCACAACTCGAGCCGGCCGGTCCCAAGAGTAAATCATCCGTATATAAGATTCCTACCCGACATACATACCTAACTTCCTCAAGTCCCATGATAATGATCCTTACACTTATGACATGCACAGTTCATAGCTTACGCTCAAAAGAGCACTTACACCTTTTGACGCATTCACGCAAGCAGGGCCATAACACCACACGGCCCAAGCTCTCTCCGCGCAGAGACCACGCGAAGTGGCTCTGATACCAACTGTGACAGCCCCACCTCCCCCTAAGACGAACCAAAGGGTTCGGCGGGCCGCCTGCCCAGCTCTCGCCAGGACTCAGTCGAGCCGATACAAGAAATCGAAAACGTTCAGGGAGGTAATAGCGCGCTCAAACGATTCAAAGGCGCCAAATGGCAAAACGAAAATCAACACCAAAATGAATAGTGGTTGCCACATCACCACCCAGCCAGGAGCCCAACGAATACAGATATGGCCATATGACTCGGGAAAACATTTTCAATCCAAATAGGATACATTAACAGAGTAAATAGTTTTATCCACATACGTTTGTAATTTACGGAACAAAAGAAGATAATTAGATCAAAATACATTTAGGGTTTTCTACTATCGAGGAGCTTTACAAAAATATAATATAACTAGCTCGACTCGTGCGTCAAAACATCTTAGCCCCAAAAGTGGTTCCCTGTAAGGAAAACAAAGATAACGGGAAAGGGGTGAGCTTACGCTCAGTGAGGTACCAAAAATAATAGCAAATAAGAAACATAGAACTTCATATTCAATTAATCACATATGTGCATCAAATAAAGAAGTGAACAAACACCATGGACAGAAAGGATACGGGTGGCTCTCAGGAGCCAAATTCCCATTTGCTTCACCGAAACTTGATCGAAATAACAGTTGACACTCCGTCAACGTTCCAGAAGTAACCAATACCGTAGACTCCACTTTCTTCAACTCCTTCCACCTCACATACCCCCACCGGGCCCGAAATCCAATCAGATCAGAAATGGTAATACTCGAGTATACTGGAATCAAGGGTCTCAATACCCAAAGATCCCAAAACAGACTGCCGTGGTTCGTTATCTAATCGACCAGGCCCTTGCCGGCCCGACTCGAGTAACTGGCCACAGGTGTTGAGCTCAGAGGTCACAGAAAGGTCGTTGGACAGCAGCTTCCAAACGACATCAGAACAGATACAGATACAGATACAGATAACAGATAACAGATTCAGATCCGCACCAAAATTTGGCATATGAACAGACAAGAGATCGAGTGTGATAAAGTACACCCTCGTCTCAATCAAAATAACCAGATAGTTCAGTAATTCATACCACAGATTGCATGTACAGAAACCGAGTTAAACAACAAGTGAGGGGGAGTGGTACACTCACCGGTGTCAGTACAGATACCTCAAAAGTTTTTGCCCAAAAGAGAGCTTTAATCACCAAGAAACCCTAAAATAATCAAAGTAAACCAATTGACGGTTTCATATCCAAAATCGAGTAAACGGAATGCACAAGTGAGACTCGACTACACGTCGTATGCCTCGCCAAATAATTATTAATGCAAGGGTACAAAACATGATTTTTGGGAACGAAAGGTAACATGAAGACCTAGGCTCAAACAACCCAAAAGCCCTTCATTTCTACCAAAAGGCAATTCAAACTTAAAGGAACCAAACGGCCTAGAAAATTGGACAGCACTTCCCCTAAATTTGCTTACTTTTCCAGCCGTCATGGCTTCATTATTTTCCACAACCAGTCCCAAAGTCACACATAAAATAAGTTCATTCAATAGCCGTTCAGTAAGCTCCAAGTAGTACAAGTACAATGCAAGCTAGGGAAAAGTCCGGAAATGAAAGTCAAGCCCTAAGATATTCAAATAAGCACGATAAGACTCGGTTACAAGTCATAAACCAATTCCAAATACCACCAAAATAGGGTTCCATAAGCATACATAAGCATTAGAGGAAACCAGAAAAATCCGGAAATGGAGTTAAGCGTTAACCCGAAAAAAATAGTTTTTGACATTATTTTGCGGTTTTGGTACCAATGGCACTACGATTATCGGATGAAGGTGCAAGACCCACCGTTTCGAAGCTAAGAGATTGGGATACAATATTGAAGAAGGCAACTCTATCCATTTTCAAGTGTAACCAGGTCAAAAATGCAAGATACTACACCAGAACCGGAAAAACAGATTCACAGAACGCATTCTGGTTCAAACATCATAAGTCAGCCTACCGAAGTCCAAATCCAGAAATTCCAAAGCCATCCGAAAGCTAAGATACAAGGATACATTTCACCAGAAGGCCTCAACAACTAATTCCGAAGTATTCCCAACCAAAATAACCAATTACAGACGCAATTCTCAAATTCGGGTAAAACCAGGACAGCAAGGGTAATTCCATCTTTTCTCAAGCTACGCTACTCCGATTGACCTAAAATTTTGCGGACATCACCAAAATATCATTCCCTACATGTTTCATGTTTTAACCCAAGGCCAGTTCGGCCTCTAACTATGAGCTACAAGACCGGGCAGAATGTAATTCAAGGAACCCTAGCTTTCCAATTTTTCTTCCAAAACAGAAATTGCTTGCAATTAACCACTTTTTCCACCTTCTAACTTCCTTAAATATCATTTCCAATCATCATACATGAACACATAATCATATTCATATGAAAACAGAAAAATCCCCAATAATTACAAAACTTCACCAATTCAACCAAAAATCAAGATATAATCCATAAAAGTGCATCTTATACTACCACCAATCATGAATTAAGCATCATTAAAGGGAGGAGAGGGGTCCTTCACAACTTACCTTAGCAACACAAGAGAGAGAGCAACTAGTCACCTTAGCTTTCCAAACAACTCCACAAAACACCTCAAGACCACTTAGCAAAGAGATTTTATGGAATGATTTGGAGTTGTATTGGTTGGATTTGAAGATTGGAGCAAGATTATGAAGTAGGAAATTGGAAGATTTTTTTCCTTCTTTGAGCAAGAGAATTCGGCCAAGTGAAGCTTGAAATGAAGAGATTTTTGGTCAATTTTAATTAAATGGTAAAGTTATGAATAGTAGTCAAACTCAAGACTTAATCTTATGGTGACACTTGTCACCCTATTTAATGCATCTCTATCTCTTTGTTTCCTCTCACACCAATCCAAATAGCACCCTCTAATTATCTCTTAACACCGGGTAAATTAATTCCAGTATCCAAAACTTAACCTAGTTGGCCGAATTTTTCCGAACTTTTCGCCCTAGTGGGTCCCACGTCCGGTATACGCTCTTAATTTCTCAAAAACTAACCGATACAAGAAAAATCATTTAAAACCTATATTTACTCATAAAATTTATTTTTAAAATTTTTGAATAAAGAAAATGTGGAAAAACGTGCAATTAAAAGAAATTAAAACCTAGAAATTAAGAAAAGTACGGGTCCTCACACTCTCTCCCACTTCAAGAAATTTCGTCCTCGAAATTTTCTATGAGCGGAATCTATCAAATCCCAAGTAACCAGTAGCCTGTACCTTTTACGTCCTCGGAAGAAACGAGACTCTTCATTCCAGTCCCTTCTCTAGTTGACGGTCCAGGGTCGGTCTGGGTTGGCTGCTGGGTTCCTTTCTTTTCGTGCAATAAACCCGGGCAATTACCAACCCGATGCTTAGCGCTCCCACAGCGCAGACATCTCCTCCCCTTTCTCCAACAATCCACTTCAATATGATTAGATTTCTTACAATAACCACAAATTGTCACATCACCCGCTCCACGACCTTTCTTAGCAAATGGTCTACCTCGCTTATCCTGTTCTGGCTTCTGACTCTCAAGAAATGCGCTCCTTTTCTTTGCATGGAAGGTCTTCACTTGTGGCCTTGTAATTTTTGTCCTTTGAGTTTTCTCTGGAACCCCCATAGAAGTAGTCTTTGTGCCATTGCTAAGGTCTCCTCAGAAATCCCTTCGTATTTCCTTTTTAGCTCTAAATTCTTGTGCAAGAGCTCAATTTTCTCTGTGTACTCGTGCTTCCATCGCCCTTCCTAGTATGCGGCTAGTTTCTTTTGGACTTCTATTTCGTCTCGAAGAACCGCGATTTTCTTATACATCTCAACCCAATGCGCCATCTCACAGAATTACTGGAACTCAGATGGTAGCCTGTCGAGCAAAACAATGGGTCATAATAAATTCTTGAATACAAGTGGCACTCTCGATCCATGTTTTGTTCAGCTGTTGTTTCCTCCCTCTCTTCTCTTGACTCTTGGCCTTGTTCCACAGCTATGACCATATTCGCAACTACGTCTTCCTTCCATATATCTATATATATAGTTTTTCCCTTCCCTCTCTCGTTTCTTTCCAAAAGGGGTACTTTAATGAATGAATGCAGTAAATTGACTAAAATAACAAAAATCCAACATACCAATTACACAAATAACATATCGTACCTAACACACCATATCAAAAGACGGATAAGCAAGTACACAAATACATATCAAGTTGGACAGATAACCATGTACACGAACACATATACTAACATCAGGTGGTAGTAATATACGGGCGAACCAAAAGGAAAAGGTGAAGTCGTCCCAGTATCAGCCCGTCTGGCCTCTCCCGTCACTTACTATCCAAACTAGATGTCCATTGACCTCTTGTGCTCATTCTAGTCGGACATAGCCTGTTCAAGTTTCCAAAATGAAATCTCCAAGTACTTAACGCCGCCTCAATTTTAGCGTACTCGGGCACAAGAATCCCATCTAAGATAATTCACAACTCGAGCCGGCCGGTCCCAAGAGTAAATCATCCGTATATAAGATTCCTACCCGACATACATACCTAACTTCCTCAAGTCCCATGATAATGATCCTTACACTTATGACATGCACAGTTCATAGCTTACGCTCAAAAGAGCACTTACACCTTTTGACGCATTCACGCAAGCAGGGCCATAACACCACACGGCCCAAGCTCTCTCCGCGCAGAGACCACGCGAAGTGGCTCTGATACCAACTGTGACAGCCCCACCTCCCCCTAAGACGAACCAAAGGGTTCGGCGGGCCGCCTGCCCAGCTCTCGCCAGGACTCAGTCGAGCCGATACAAGAAATCGAAAACGTTCAGGGAGGTAATAGCGCGCTCAAACGATTCAAAGGCGCCAAATGGCAAAACGAAAATCAACACCAAAATGAATAGTGGTTGCCACATCACCACCCAGCCAGGAGCCCAACGAATACAGATATGGCCATATGACTCGGGAAAACATTTTCAATCCAAATAGGATACATTAACAGAGTAAATAGTTTTATCCACATACGTTTGTAATTTACGGAACAAAAGAAGATAATTAGATCAAAATACATTTAGGGTTTTCTACTATCGAGGAGCTTTACAAAAATATAATATAACTAGCTCGACTCGTGCGTCAAAACATCTTAGCCCCAAAAGTGGTTCCCTGTAAGGAAAACAAAGATAACGGGAAAGGGGTGAGCTTACGCTCAGTGAGGTACCAAAAATAATAGCAAATAAGAAACATAGAACTTCATATTCAATTAATCACATATGTGCATCAAATAAAGAAGTGAACAAACACCATGGACAGAAAGGATACGGGTGGCTCTCAGGAGCCAAATTCCCATTTGCTTCACCGAAACTTGATCGAAATAACAGTTGACACTCCGTCAACGTTCCAGAAGTAACCAATACCGTAGACTCCACTTTCTTCAACTCCTTCCACCTCACATACCCCCACCGGGCCCGAAATCCAATCAGATCAGAAATGGTAATACTCGAGTATACTGGAATCAAGGGTCTCAATACCCAAAGATCCCAAAACAGACTGCCGTGGTTCGTTATCTAATCGACCAGGCCCTTGCCGGCCCGACTCGAGTAACTGGCCACAGGTGTTGAGCTCAGAGGTCACAGAAAGGTCGTTGGACAGCAGCTTCCAAACGACATCAGAACAGATACAGATACAGATACAGATAACAGATAACAGATTCAGATCCGCACCAAAATTTGGCATATGAACAGACAAGAGATCGAGTGTGATAAAGTACACCCTCGTCTCAATCAAAATAACCAGATAGTTCAGTAATTCATACCACAGATTGCATGTACAGAAACCGAGTTAAACAACAAGTGAGGGGGAGTGGTACACTCACCGGTGTCAGTACAGACACCTCAAAAGTTTTTGCCCAAAAGAGAGCTTTAATCACCAAGAAACCCTAAAATAATCAAAGTAAACCAATTGACGGTTTCATATCCAAAATCGAGTAAACGGAATGCACAAGTGAGACTCGACTACACGTCGTATGCCTCGTCAAATAATTATTAATGCAAGGGTACAAAACATGATTTTTGGGAACGAAAGGTAACATGAAGACCTAGGCTCAAACAACCCAAAAGCCCTTCATTTCTACCAAAAGGCAATTCAAACTTAAAGGAACCAAACGGCCTAGAAAATTGGACAGCACTTCCCCTAAATTTGCTTACTTTTCCAGCCGTCATGGCTTCATTATTTTCCACAACCAGTCCCAAAGTCACACATAAAATAAGTTCATTCAATAGCCGTTCAGTAAGCTCCAAGTAGTACAAGTACAATGCAAGATAGGGAAAAGTCCGGAAATGAAAGTCAAGCCCTAAGATATTCAAATAAGCACGATAAGACTCGGTTACAAGTCATAAACCAATTCCAAATACCACCAAAATAGGGTTCCATAAGCATACATAAGCATTAGAGGAAACCAGAAAAATCCGGAAATGGAGTTAAGCGTTAACCCGAAAAAAATAGTTTTTGACATTATTTTGCGGTTTTGGTACCAATGGCACTACGATTATCGGATGATGGTGCAAGACCCACCGTTTCGAAGCTAAGAGATTGGGATACAATATTGAAGAAGGCAACTCTATCCAGTTTCAAGTGTAACCAGGTCAAAATGCAAGATACTACACCAGAACCGGAAAAACAGATTCACAGAACGCATTCTGGTTCAAACATCATAAGTCAGCCTACCGAAGTCCAAATCTAGAAATTCAAAAGCCATCCGAAAGCTAAGATACAAGGATACATTTCACTAGAAGGCCTCAACAACTAATTCCGAAGTATTCCCAACCAAAATAACCAATTACAGACGCAATTCTCAAATTCGGGTAAAACCAGGACAGCAAGGATAATTCCATCTTTTCTCAAGCTACGCTACTCCGATTGAGCTAAAATTTTACGTACATCACCAAAATATCATTCCCTACATGTTTCATGTTTTAACCCAAGGCCAGTTCGGCCTCTAACTATGAGCTACAAGACCGGGCAGAATGTAATTCAAGGAACCCTAGCTTTCCAATTTTTCTTCCAAAACAGAAATTGCTTGCAATTAACCACTTTTTCCACCTTCTAACTTCCTTAAATATCATTTCCAATCATCATACATGAACACATAATCATATTCATATGAAAACAGAAAAATCCCCAATAATTACAAAACTTCACCAATTCAACCAAAAATCAAGATATAATCCATAAAAGTGCATCTTATACTACCACCAATCATGAATTAAGCATCATTAAAGGGAGGAGAGGGGTCCTTCACAACTTACCTTAGCAACACAAGAGAGAGAGCAACTAGTCACCTTAGCTTTCCAAACAACTCCACAAAACACCTCAAGACCACTTAGCAAAGAGATTTTATGGAATGATTTGGAGTTGTATTGGTTGGATTTGAAGATTGGAGCAAGATTATGAAGTAGGAAATTGGAAGATTTTTTTCCTTCTTTGAGCAAGAGAATTCGGCCAAGTGAAGCTTGAAATGAAGAGATTTTTGGTCAATTTTAATTAAATGGTAAAGTTATGAATAGTAGTCAAACTCAAGACTTAATCTTATGGTGACACTTGTCACCCTATTTAATGCATCTCTATCTCTTTGTTTCCTCTCACACCAATCCAAAATAGTACCCTCTAATTATCTCTTAACACCCGGTAAATTAATTCCAGTATCCAAAACTTAACCTAGTTGGCCGAATTTTTCCGAACTTTTCGCCCTAGTGGGTCCCACGTCCGGTATACGCTCTTAATTTCTCAAAAACTAACCGATACAAGAAAAATCATTTAAAACCTATATTTACTCATAAAATTTATTTTTAAAATTTTTGAATAAAGAAAATGTGGAAAAACGTGCAATTAAAAGAAATTAAAACCTTGAAATTAAGAAAAGTACGGGTCCTCACACTCTCTCCCACTTAAAGAAATTTCGTCCTCGAAATTTTCTATGAGCAGAATCTATCAAATCTCAAGTAACCAGTAGCCTGTACCTTTTACGTCCTCGGAAGAAACGAGACTCTTCATTCCAGTCCCTTCTCTAGTTGACGGTCCAGGGTCGGTCTGGGTTGGCTGCTGGGTTCCTTTCTTTTCGTGCAATAAACCCGGGCAATTAGCAACCCGATGCTTAGCGCTCCCACAGCGCAGACATCTCCTCCCCTTTCTCCAACAATCCACTTCAATATGATTAGATTTCTTACAATAACCATAAATTGTCACATCACCCGCTCCACGACCTTTCTTAGCAAATGGTCTACCTCGCTTATCCTGTTCTGGCTTCTGACTCTCAAGAAATGCGCTCCTTTTCTTTGCATGGAAGGTCTTCACTTGTGGCCTTGTAATTTTTGTCCTTTGAGTTTTCTCTGGAACCCCCATAGAAGTAGTGCTTTGTGCCATTGCTAAGGTCTCCTCAGAAATCCCTTCGTATTTCCTTTTTAGCTCTAAATTCTTGTGCAAGAGCTCAATTTTCTCTGTGTACTCGTGCTTCCATCGCCCTTCCTAGTATGCGGCTAGTTTCTTTTGGACTTCTATTTCGTCTCGAAGAACCGCGATTTTCTTATACATCTCAACCCAATGCGCCATCTCACAGAATTACTGGAACTCAGATGGTAGCCTGTCGAGCAAAACAATGGGTCATAATAAATTCTTGAATACAAGTGGCACTCTCGATCCATGTTTTGTTCAGCTGTTGTTTCCTCCCTCTCTTCTCTTGACTCTTGGCCTTGTTCCACAGCTATGACCATATTCGCAACTACGTCTTCCTTCCATATATCTATATATATAGTTTTTCCCTTCCCTCTCTCGTTTCTTTCCAAAAGGGGTACTTTAATGAATGAATGCAGTAAATTGACTAAAATAACAAAAATCCAACATACCAATTACACAAATAACATATCGTACCTAACACACCATATCAAAAGACGGATAAGCAAGTACACAAATACATATCAAGTTGGACAGATAACCATGTACACGAACACATATACTAACATCAGGTGGTAGTAATATACGGGCGAACCAAAAGGAAAAGGTGAAGTCATCCCAGTATCAGCCCGTCTGGCCTCTCCCGTCACTTACTATCCAAACTAGATGTCCATTGACCTCTTGTGCTCATTCTAGTCGGACATAGCCTGTTCAAGTTTCCAAAATGAAATCTCCAAGTACTTAACGCCGCCTCAATTTTAGCGTACTCGGGCACAAGAATCCCATCTAAGATAATTCACAACTCGAGCCGGCCGGTCCCAAGAGTAAATCATCCGTATATAAGATTCCTACCCGACATACATACCTAACTTCCTCAAGTCCCATGACAATGATCCTTACACTTATGACATGCACAGTTCATAGCTTACGCTCAAAAGAGCACTTATACCTTTTGACGCATTCACGCAAGCAGGGCCATAACACCACACGGCCCAAGCTCTCTCCGCGCAGAGACCACGCGAAGTGGCTCTGATACCAACTGTGACAGCCCCACCTCCCCCTAAGACGAACCAAAGGGTTCGGCGGGCCGCCTGCCCAGCTCTCGCCAGGACTCAGTCGAGCTGATACAAGAAATCGAAAACGTTCAGGGAGATAATAGCGCGCTCAAACGATTCAAAGGCGCCAAATGGCAAAACGAAAATCAACACCAAAATGAATAGTGGTTGCCACATCACCATCCAGCCAGGAGCCCAACGAATACATATATGGCCATATGACTCGGGAAAACATTTTCAATCCAAATAGGATACATTAACAGAGTAAATAGTTTTATCCACATAAGTTTGTAATTTACGGAACAAAAGAAGATAATTAGATCAAAATACATTTAGGGTTTTCTACTATCGAGGAGCTTTACAAAAATATAATATAACTAGCTCGACTCGTGCGTCAAAACATCTTAGCCCCAAAAGTGGTTCCCTGTAAGGAAAACAAAGATAACGGGAAAGGGGTGAGCTTACGCTCAGTGAGGTACCAAAAATAATAGCAAATAAGAAACATAGAACTTCATATTCAATTAATCACATATGTGCATCAAATAAAGAAGTGAACAAACACCATGGACAGAAAGGATACGGGTGGCTCTCAGGAGCCAAATTCCCATTTGCTTCACCGAAACTTGATCGAAATAACAGTTGACACTCCGTCAACGTTCCAGAAGTAACCAATACCGTAGACTCCACTTTCTTCAACTCCTTCCACCTCACATACCCCCACCGGGCCCGAAATCCAATCAGATCAGAAATGGTAATACTCGAGTATACTGGAATCAAAGGTCTCAATACCCAAAGATCCCAAAACAGACTGTCGTGGTTCGTTATCTAATCGACCAGGCCCTTGCCGGCCCGACTCGAGTAACTGGCCACAGGTGTTGAGCTCAGAGGTCACAGAAAGGTAGTTGGACAGCAGCTTCCAAACGACATCAGAACAGATACAGATACAGATACAGATAACAGATAACAGATTCAGATCCGCACCAAAATTTGGCATATGAACAGACAAGAGATCGAGTGTGATAAAGTACACCCTCGTCTCAATCAAAATAACCAGATAGTTCAGTAATTCATACCACAGATTGCATGTACAGAAACCGAGTTAAACAACAAGTGAGGGGGAGTGGTACACTCACCGGTGTCAGTACAGATACCTCAAAAGTTTTTGCCCAAAAGAGAGCTTTAATCACCAAGAAACCCTAAAATAATCAAAGTAAACCAATTGACGGTTTCATATCCAAAATCGAGTAAACGGAATGCACAAGTGAGACTCGACTACACGTCGTATGCCTCGTCAAATAATTATTAATGCAAGGGTACAAAACATGATTTTTGGGAACGAAAGGTAACATGAAGACCTAGGCTCAAACAACCCAAAAGCCCTTCATTTCTACCAAAAGGCAATTCAAACTTAAAGGAACCAAACGGCCTAGAAAATTGGACAGCACTTCCCCTAAATTTGCTTACTTTTCCAGCCGTCATGGCTTCATTATTTTCCACAACCAGTCCCAAAGTCACACATAAAATAAGTTCATTCAATAGCCGTTCAGTAAGCTCCAAGTAGTACAAGTACAATGCAAGCTAGGGAAAAGTCCGGAAATGAAAGTCAAGCCCTAAGATATTCAAATAAGCACGATAAGACTCGGTTACAAGTCATAAACCAATTCCAAATACCACCAAAATAAGGTTCCATAAGCATACATAAGCATTAGAGGAAACCAGAAAAATCCGGAAATGGAGTTAAGCGTTAACCCGAAAAAAATAGTTTTTGACATTATTTTGCGGTTTTGGTACCAATGGCACTACGATTATCGGATGATGGTGCAAGACCCACCGTTTCGAAGCTAAGAGATTGGGATACAATATTGAAGAAGGCAACTCTATCCAGTTTCAAGTGTAACCAGGTCAAAAATGCAAGATACTACACCAGAACCGGAAAAACAGATTCACAGAACGCATTCTGGTTCAAACATCATAAGTCAGCCTACCGAAGTCCAAATCTAGAAATTCAAAAGCCATCCGAAAGCTAAGATACAAGGATACATTTCACTAGAAGGCCTCAACAACTAATTCCGAAGTATTCCCAACCAAAATAACCAATTACAGACGCAATTCTCAAATTCGGGTAAAACCAGGACAGCAAGGATAATTCCATCTTTTCTCAAGCTACGCTACTCCGATTGAGCTAAAATTTTACGGACATCACCAAAATATCATTCCCTACATGTTTCATGTTTTAACCCAAGGCCAGTTCGGCCTCTAACTATGAGCTACAAGACCGGGCAGAATGTAATTCAAGGAACCCTAGCTTTCCAATTTTTCTTCCAAAACAGAAATTGCTTGCAATTAACCACTTTTTCCACCTTCTAACTTCCTTAAATATCATTTCCAATCATCATACATGAACACATAATCATATTCATATGAAAACAGAAAAATCCCCAATAATTACAAAACTTCACCAATTCAACCAAAAATCAAGATATAATCCATAAAAGTGCATCTTATACTACCACCAATCATGAATTAAGCATCATTAAAGGGAGGAGAGGGGTCCTTCACAACTTACCTTAGCAACACAAGAGAGAGAGCAACTAGTCACCTTAGCTTTCCAAACAACTCCACAAAACACCTCAAGACCACTTAGCAAAGAGATTTTATGGAATGATTTGGAGTTGTATTGGTAGGATTTGAAGATTGGAGCAAGATTATGAAGTAGGAAATTGGAAGATTTTTTTCCTTCTTTGAGCAAGAGAATTCGGCCAAGTGAAGCTTGAAATGAAGAGATTTTTGGTCAATTTTAATTAAATGGTAAAGTTATGAATAGTAGTCAAACTCAAGACTTAATCTTATGGTGACACTTGTCACCCTATTTAATGCATCTCTATCTCTTTGTTTCCTCTCACACCAATCCAAAATAGTACCCTCTAATTATCTCTTAACACCCGGTAAATTAATTCCAGTATCCAAAACTTAACCTAGTTGGCCGAATTTTTCCGAACTTTTCGCCCTAGTGGGTCCCACGTCCGGTATACGCTCTTAATTTCTCAAAAACTAACCGATACAAGAAAAATCATTTAAAACCTATATTTACTCATAAAATTTATTTTTAAAATTTTTGAATAAAGAAAATGTGGAAAAACGTGCAATTAAAAGAAATTAAAACCTTGAAATTAAGAAAAGTACGGGTCCTCACACTCTCTCCCACTTAAAGAAATTTCGTCCTCGAAATTTTCTATGAGCAGAATCTATCAAATCTCAAGTAACCAGTAGCCTGTACCTTTTACGTCCTCGGTAGAAACGAGACTCTTCATTCCAGTCCCTTCTCTAGTTGACGGTCCAGGGTCGGTCTGGGTTGGCTGCTGGGTTCCTTTCTTTTCGTGCAATAAACCCGGGCAATTAGCAACCCGATGCTTAGCGCTCCCACAGCGCAGACATCTCCTCCCCTTTCTCCAACAATCCACTTCAATATGATTAGATTTCTTACAATAACCATAAATTGTCACATCACCCGCTCCACGACCTTTCTTAGCAAATGGTCTACCTCGCTTATCCTGTTCTGGCTTCTGACTCTCAAGAAATGCGCTCCTTTTCTTTGCATGGAAGGTCTTCACTTGTGGCCTTGTAATTTTTGTCCTTTGAGTTTTCTCTGGAACCCCCATAGAAGTAGTGCTTTGTGCCATTGCTAAGGTCTCCTCAGAAATCCCTTCGTATTTCCTTTTTAGCTCTAAATTCTTGTGCAAGAGCTCAATTTTCTCTGTGTACTCGTGCTTCCATCGCCCTTCCTAGTATGCGGCTAGTTTCTTTTGGACTTCTATTTCGTCTCGAAGAACCGCGATTTTCTTATACATCTCAACCCAATGCGCCATCTCACAGAATTACTGGAACTCAGATGGTAGCCTGTCGAGCAAAACAATGGGTCATAATAAATTCTTGAATACAAGTGGCACTCTCGATCCATGTTTTGTTCAGCTGTTGTTTCCTCCCTCTCTTCTCTTGACTCTTGGCCTTGTTCCACAGCTATGACCATATTCGCAACTACGTCTTCCTTCCATATATCTATATATATAGTTTTTCCCTTCCCTCTCTCGTTTCTTTCCAAAAGGGGTACTTTAATGAATGAATGCAGTAAATTGACTAAAATAACAAAAATCCAACATACCAATTACACAAATAACATATCGTACCCAACACACCATATCAAAAGACGGATAAGCAAGTACATAAATACATATCAAGTTGGACAGATAACCATGTACACGAACACATATACTAACATCAGGTGGTAGTAATATACGGGCGAACCAAAAGGAAAAGGTGAAGTCGTCCCAGTATCAGCCCGTCTGGCCTCTCCCGTCACTTACTATCCAAACTAGATGTCCATTGACCTCTTGTGCTCATTCTAGTCGGACATAGCCTGTTCAAGTTTCCAAAATGAAATCTCCAAGTACTTAACGCCGCCTCAATTTTAGAGTACTCGGGCACAAGAATCCCATCTAAGATAATTCACAACTCGAGCCGGCCGGTCCCAAGAGTAAATCATCCGTATATAAGATTCCTACCCGACATACATACCTAACTTCCTCAAGTCCCATGATAATGATCCTTACACTTATGACATGCACAGTTCATAGCTTACGCTCAAAAGAGCACTTACACCTTTTGACGCTGTCGCGCCCCATTTTTCGAATGATGTGAAATGTGTGCGAAGTGTGGTGTGAAGTGTGCAACATGAAAAGTAAAAGGCCATGGGACTTTGGAAAGCGACGATTTGGCCAAATGAAATTTAAAAAGGGTTTTTTAAATATGAAAACGGAGTCGCCACTTGGTATAGATTTGGGTTGTACCAAGTCACCCAAAAAGTGTTTTTTAGAGACAAAGTAGTAAAACCCTTTTTAAAACGACTCCTAGTCCACGTAAACCAAAGAAAAAGGTTCGGGGGTCACGTTTGACAAAGGGGAAGGCAAGGATAGAATCCAAGGCACCCCTTTGACCTAGCCAAGGCTAGTTGCGCGACTTAACCTTACCTTTCCTAATTTTCTACCCAATATATGTTCGCACGTTGGATATGACTATATGAATGCAATACGGAAAGAAAAATGCAATCCTAAATTCTACAATGTCTCTCGTGAGGCTTTTGGTCCCAAACCACATGAATTGTGGCGGTCAACAAAGGAAAACCCCATAGAGGTCGATTAATGCAAATGAGACTCAAATGTGCAAGTGTGGAAGTGTATGAAAGAAATTAAAAATCCAAGTGTTTGTGTGCAAGTGTATGAAAAGGTGCACGTGTGCAATTGTATGAAAATTCCAAGTGTTTGTGTGCAAGTGTATGAAATATAGTGATAAGTGCATATAGGTGTAATTAAATGCAATTTTTGTGAAGTAGAAATCAAAATGAACAATAAGGAAAGGAAAATGTGAATTGAAAAGAATGAGTGAGTGATAAATGAGAATGAATGAACCTAAGGGAATGCATCAGGTCGGGTATGGGAATGACTCCTAACTTGTCGACTTCGATTTTCCCTTTGATTAGAAGGCAAAACTAGCGTGCTAAGGCTATCGAGTAGCCACACTCGCTCGTTTCCTTTATCAGAAGGGGACCCTCAAGCAAATGGACCCTACAACTATCATGATATGCAAAAATCCTAAAATGAAGGGAAAGGGGGTTCGAGGAGCATGCCAAGTGATAAAACTAAGAAAAATGCATGATATGTGGTGAACAAGCAAATGATATGCTAATGAGGGGAAATCCCTAAGGGTCTAGCGTTGGACTAGCCCATTCTATGAATTCCGACTAGCGTTGGACTAGCGGAAACGTACATTCATCCATTCCATTCATTCATGGCTATGGAAAGCGATTAGACATGCCAAACACCTATAAACACATAGCACATAACAATTAGCATGTTCGACTAGATGCAAGGCCCTAACAAAGCAAATTAACATGTAGCAACTAAGCATGCAAGACACATAAGACAATTAAAGCCCTAACTATTACATTTGCTAGCTAGGCACAAGTCTTCGATAGGTCTTCATTGAATGCTCCTCCAAGCCTTATCTATTACATTAGGGGGACCCTACTACAATCTAAAAGGGGGAAAGGGAATAAAATAATTGAATCCCTAACTATTACAAGCCAAGAGGTGTACACATACCCCATAATGAATAACTTAAATAAAAAGCAAAAGTAAATGCAATAAAGGAAAGGAATTAAAGAAAGGCAAGGAAAGCAACGTAGACATGCAATTCACACTTAGCACGTTGGATCACATAGGAGAAATGAAAATCAAGGAGATAGAGGTTACCTCCCTTGCAATTGGAAATCGAGTAAATGAGATATTAGCTTCAAAACAATAAAAAGGTCAAGGTACCAATTTATTTGGCAAATAATCACAAAGGATAAAAAATAAGCAGGAATTTGAATCAATTAAATCATGTCGACAATTCACATTTAAAAAGTCAAGAGAAGAAAGGACCTGATTGCAAAGATTGACAGAGTTTGGAGGTCAAAATTAAAGAAAAATAAAGTTCAGGGACCTATTTGCAATTAATTTAAGGATCCAATTGAAAGCATTGAAAGTTTGTAGGGCCATAATGGAATTAAAGAAAATACAGGGGCTGATCTGCAAATTCGTTCTCTGGTTTCTTAATGGATCAAGTCATTGGGCTATTTCCTTTATTTGTTTAGGCCAAAGCTTCCAAGCCCAATCGGAAATCCCAAAACAAAAGGGAATGGGCCATTGTCACCCTTCTTGGGCCAAGATCACTTGGCCCAAGCGGAAGTCCAAGGAAAAACAAGTGGGCTAGTATATTATTTTGGACCAAAAATTAGCCAACCAAAAAAATGGGCCTTGACCCTCTAGCCCAAGCCAAAAACCCAAAAATGAATTGAACCCTCTTACACAAACCCAACTAAAAATCATTAGCCAAACATAAGTCTAAGCCCAACAAGATAACAAATCAACTAAAATTATTTAAGTCACAATTATGATCTAAAACCCAAAATTAATTTATCCCAAAAAAGTCACATAAAATAGGCAAACATAGGATTAAGCTCAAGAAAGACAAAATGGATTTGATTTTCCAAATTTTGAGGCCACGGTGAATAAGGGGGACTTGAGGGATTAAAATGCAACAAGAGCAGAGACCTAATTGAAGGACTTATGAAGGTGTTGGGGGCAAAATTATGAAAAGTAAAGTTCTGGGGTTAAATCATAATGGAAAGGGAAATTGAGGGACTGGAATCATGAATTTAATCAAGCAATCCTCCTCTTCCAAATTGGCTCAACGTTCGCTGCTATTTCATTCCTCTTTGCAACCAGAAAATTCAACTTCGGATTCCAATCAAACAAAACAAAACAAAAGCAAAACAGATGACTCTCACATGAATCCCCTCGCATGCCATTTTATGTCATGAATTTAAATCCATACAAGAGGAACACCAAACAAACGAGAAGCGGGGCAGATTGCCAAAACAAACGGACGCCCAAACAAACCCATTCGAATCAATTATTTTGACAAGCATGAAACAGTCGAACGTATATAAATCAGAAATTAATCCATTCTTCAGGCCGAACTTTCAATGAAGCATTCTGTCGAACAACAAATGGGCATTAAAACTTCACCGAATTTTCTGGTCAACTGGAATTATAACTAGCCAAAACATTTTCAGCAACCCAAGAAATACCAGAAATACCAAGCAATTCAACCCAATCAATACACAAAGCATGTTCGTTCTGAAATTCATGAACAATCAAAAAGAAAATATAACCGGGCACCAAGGTACAGCAGACAATATCCTGAAAATTTCCAAAAGATCCTGCGCTTTGGGGAAAACTGAAATGCAAATGAAAAGGATGACTTACGGCGTCTGCAAGCGGCAGTGCTGGATTCAGATGAGGTGGTGGTGGCTTCCGGTGGTGGCAGTGAATTTCAGCGATGGATTGTGGTGGAGTGGCGGCTCCTCTTGCTTTCTGTTCGGTAAAAATTTTGCAGGCCCTGGCGGTGGATTGCGGGGAGATGATGGCGCTGGTGGTGGTCGACGGCATTGAAATGGCAACCTTGCTTTCGAAACCCATAGCCCCTCAACCTCTGCCCAGCCGTAGAACCTCTTTTTTCTCTGTTTTCTTGCTCTTTTTTCCTCAGCGCAAGCCTTCTGCTTCGGCTTGTTTGTTTTCCTTTTTGTCGCCTCCATGGCCTTCCTATCCCCCTGTTCTTGTGACCTTTCCTTTTTCTTCACTTGTTCGTTTCCCCCGCAGCTATCTCTCGGCTTGGGCTCCCCTCTCGGTGCCCTTTTCGTTGCCCAGCCCAGGACGAAACTCTTCGTTCGACCCCATCGTCCGCTACCCCTTCTCTATTGTAAGCTGTCCGAAATCTTTCCCCTAGTCTTTTGCTTCTGGTTTTCCTTCTAAGCTTCAGCCGTTGTTGTTCCTCTGCCTATTCTCTCAGGTTTTTTCTTATCCCCTTCACCCCTCAGCCGTTACTCCTTGCTCGATAGTTTTCCCTTCGCTGTTTTTCCACTCCCTTGCCCCTCTGTCGGCTCTCCCTTTTTCCTCTCATTTTCCCAAGCTCCGCCGCCACTCTGTTTTTCTTAGTTTTTGCTCTGCTTTTTCCGCCACCCTTTTTTGCCTTTTTTTCTGTTCTTGTTCTTTTGCCGTAACCCCCCCTAGCCTTCTCTTGTTTGCGGCTGTCTTGCCTTTTTTATTTATACCAGCATCTCCAACCCTAAAACCCCAGCCATCTCTCCTATATTTGCAGCTAAGGGCTGCCCGAAGCCCTTCCTTGCAAGCTGCGAAAACGCAGCTTGCAAGTTGCGTACTATTCTCTTTTTTTTTTTTTTTTTTAAAACTTAAATAACAAAATTGAAAATAATAAAGATTAAAAACAAAAACAATTTAATTAACATCAGAAACAACAAAATGCAAATCCAATTTTTTTCATTTTCCATTT
Source organism: Coffea arabica (assembly GCF_036785885.1). Classification (NCBI taxonomy): domain Eukaryota; kingdom Viridiplantae; phylum Streptophyta; class Magnoliopsida; order Gentianales; family Rubiaceae; genus Coffea; species Coffea arabica. The sequence continues at coordinate 23,959,802 of NC_092318.1, forward strand.
TCATCGTTTTTCTCTTTTTTTTTTCTTTTTTCAATTTTCAATTTTTCGTTTTTTCCTTTTCATTTTAAATAATGAAACTAAATCCAAAACAACTAAAACATATTTTTTAACACTTTTCTTTTTCCTTTGAGAAACTCTACGCTAAAATGGCTAAAATAACTAAAAGTAAAAGTAAAGAAAACCAATTGTGACAAATAAAAATAGAACAAATGAAAAACGAATAGTAAAAAAAATAAATAATAAAACACCAAAAATTTGGTGTCTACAGTTTGCCCCTCTTTGTCTGAGTTTTGAAAAAACTTGAGACAAAGAAGTAGACACCAAATACTTACCTGTATTATTTGGCTGTGAATTACTCAAACGATGGGGACTGACCCCTGACAGAAAATTTTTAAAATCGGGACTGACCCGAGGCAGAAATTTAAACGGGACTGACCCGAACAGGAATTTAAACGGGACTGACCCGAACAGAATTTAAACGGGACTGACCCGAACAGAAATTTAAAACGGGACTGACCCGAACAGGAATTTAAACGGGACTGACCCGAACAGAATTTAAACGGGACTGACCCGAACAGAAATTTAAAACGGGACTGACCCGAACAGGAATTTAAACGGGACTGACCCGAACAGAATTTAAACGGGACTGACCCGAACAGAAATTTAAACGGGACTGACCCGAACAGAAATTTAAACGGGACTGACCCGAACAGAATTTAAACGGGACTGACCCGAACAGGAATTTAAACGGGACTGACCCGAACAGAAATTTAAACGGGACTGACCCGAACAGAAATTAAACGGGACTGACCCGAACAGGAATTTAAACGGGACTGACCCGAACAGAAATTTAAACGGGACTGACCCGAACAGAAATTAAACGGGACTGACCCGAACAGAAATTTAAACGGGACTGACCCGAACAAGAATTCAAACGGGACTGACCCGAACAGGAATTTAAACGGGACTGACCCGAACAGAAATTAAACGGGACTGACGCGAACAGAAATTTAAACGGGACTGACCCGAACAGGAATTTAAACGGGACTGACCCACGGCTAGTGGCTAATGAAAAATGAAAAGCTCACTGACGGGACAAACCTCAGCTCCAGTGGCTATGAAAATGAAATGCTTTTGACAATCGGACAGTGGGATCAAACCCGAGCCTGCCGTGATGAACTTGATTTGATTTTTTTTTGATTTTTTCTCTGATTTTTGGATTTTTTATTTTTCTGATCTTTTGAGGAAATCTTTTCAAAATTTGCCCCAGTATGATGAATTGGTCAGTGAGACAACATCTGAGCCTGACGGGGCGTGGACGGTCAGCGGGATAAAACCCGGTCCTGCCGAGGTTGGCGGGATGGAACCCGGTCCCAACGAAGATAAAAACGGTCAGCGGGATTATACCCGGTCCTGCCGAGATTGGCGGGATGAAACCCGGTCCCAATTTGATAAAAATGGTCAGCGGGATCATACCCGGTCCTGCCGAAATTGGCGGGATGAAACCCGGTCCCAATTTGATAAAAAGCGGTCAGCGGGATTATACCCGATCCTGCCGAGATTGGCGGGATGAAACCCGGTCCCAATTTGATAAAAAGCGGTCAGCGGGATTAAACCCGGTCCTGCCGAGATTGGCGGGATGAAACCCGGTCCCAATTTGATAAAAAGCGGTCAGCGGGATTAAACCCGGTCCTGCCGAGATTGGCGGGATGAAACCCGGTCCCAATTTGCTTTTGCGAATGGTCAGTGGGATAAAACCCAATCCTGCCATCCAATTGGTCAAGAAATTGAATTTGATTTGCCAAGAAACAAGCAATTAAATTTGATTTTCCAAGAAACAAGAATTTGAACTTGATTTTTGACTTTTGACGTTTTGAATTTTTCTGATTTTTCGAGAGAATCATTTTTCAAAAATAATTTGCCCCAGTGTAGGGCCCTTTTCCCTTCTTTTCTCTTTCTTCGGCATCGGCCTTCCACATTACCAGATGCTCTTTCGTTGATTTCAACAATGAATACCTGCACAGGGGGCTTACCAAAATATGACATGCATTCACATTTTCATGAAAAGAGCAGCGTGATTGATTTGAAAGATGCATCATTTGATTCTTGGGCGAAATCCTCAATTGGACTAACAAAAATATTTGCCCCTGTGTGGGCTTGTTTTCACGAAATCTCATAACAAAAGTTTTGCCCCAATATGGGCCATTTAATTACAAAAACTTGTCTGGATGACTTTCCATTTATTTGAACATTGTAAGAAACTATGTTTCCTAAAAGAAAATTTCATGATGATTTTCTTGAAATAAAATCAGATCACAGAAGATTTCTTCCTCACCTTGGCATTGGTGTTTTGGGTAATGGGTCACAATTTCCAGTTGGTTCATCTTTCAGGACCGATCAAGTGGGTGTTATTTCTGATTTGGAAATGGGAGGTCAAGATTTGTCTTTCTTTTTTTCCAAATTGTACGTAATCCCATCAATATCACATCTTAGTGAAAGCAGAGAGTTTGTCACCCTTATTTCAAGAAAACTTAGTCAACATACAAGCTTTTTAGGCTTGTAACGTATGGACAGAAGTGATAGCTAAACATGTTGAAACGGGTTATACCCTTATGATCACAAATGATTTGATGAATTTCTTATGAGTATGATCCTCACTTTGGATTGTCATGAAGGAATAAGTCAACTATGGACTTTATTAGCTTGTAATTTGGCTTGAAAACGATAGCTAAAGAATAACACTTTAAAGGACATAGCACCGAAGATCGCATTTTCCCAAAATTGCCCCTATTTTGAACTCGAAGATCTCAGAATTTGTTGGTATTCTCCTCATTATTCAACAGGGACTTCAACGCCGAACTTTCTGCATTTTCTTGCATTTACTTTTCTTGTTTTGCTTTTTGCCTTTTCTTTTTCTGGTGGGTTTTCACATGATGAGTAGCGTCAATCCCATACCTAGGCAATTCAGGAATACAGCTAAAATTTTCGGCATCAGAAATTTTCTTGACAAGGCCATTGCAAAGAACAGAAGTCAGGACTTTCGGCTTTGTAATGGGGTTAGGTGGGGTGCTTAGAAAAGTTTAAGGCTTGAAGGCAGATTTCAAGAGTGGTTTGAAGAATCTGAGATCGCATTGTTGTTCCAATCCTATTTTAGGGTAAAATCAGAATTTGCCTCAGTTTATGCTCAATTGAGGCCTTCTTTAATTTTCTTTCTCCTTTTGATTTTTCGGCCTTTTGCCATTCTTTTGAACTTTCATAAAATTTGCCCCAGTTTATTTTTGAACTGAGGTTCTCTTTTCTTCCTTTGTTTTTGATCTTGTTGCTTTTCACTTTTCACTTCTTGAAATTTTCTTTTCAACTCAAACTCGCCCCTAGTGTGGGGTTTGCGATTCTCAGGGGTTGCCAAACGAAATAATTTATTCTGATGGCTCAAAAGGGATAACTAGGGATAAAGTGTTTGATTGGAAAAGAAGATGGCCTGACTTGTATTCCATTCCTTACAACAACTCTGAAAGGAAACTTTCGTTAATGCGAAATTTTTTGCGTGTATCTGAATTAATTGATTGAGGAAGACCCTTGTTCATCCATATTTGTGAAACGTAGGCGATACACGCGGACAAATCTCTTCCCTTTCTTTTTTCCCAAAAATTGAAACCCAGATAGATTCAAACTTCTCCAAAATCTCTTTTCCCAAAAATCTCTTTTCTTTCCTTTTGGCATTTTTGCTTTTCTCTTTTCTCTCTTTTTTTTTTCAAAATTTCCCAATCTCCTTCCCCAATGTGGGGTGCGATCATATGTGTACTTGAAACAAACCACCACTTTTTTCTCAAATAGGGATGCAAGGGATAAACAGTGTTTAGGATTGTAGAAGCGATGGCCAAAGTATCATTCTTACACTTCATGACAACCAGAGTAACGAAATGATCATTGAAAATCCATTCTTCTTTTGATATTTGAAAATTTTTCAATGAAGGGTAGTGATCATTAAGACCCTTATTTGAAACGAAATTATTCTTTTAGAAACTCCAATGGGAGAGCAAATGATAAAAATCTGTATAGGTATTGAAACGAATGCTTGAAGTATCATTCCAAATTTTCCAAACAAATAAGAATAATGCACATTTTTGCTTTCACTTAGATGTGATTGAACCAGATTGGACACCTTGAACTTTTTCAAGCAAAAGTTGCCCCAACTTACAATTTATCAATCAATGTGACTGATTTTATTTTGGGGTTAATTGAAGAAGAAAAAGTATCTCATTGGGCCTTTTGAGTGACCGTTCACTCTCTTTCTTTCTGAGCACTCTTATTGTATAGTTTGGATCTCCAATCTAGTGTACGTAAGGATTTTAGAAAGCATACACTTATGAATTTTCAGGCCGGCGGTTGAGGAAATCTTCAATTCGGTCTTATTTCTCAAAATTCATCATAAAAGCTCCAATGAATAAGAATAAAGAATGAAATGTACATAAATTTACACAAAACAATAATTGTCCAAAACTTTATTGCTGAAAAAGTTTGAAACAAAATTTCTCATTCAATTATGGTACAAATGAGAAGAGAGAGACTTGTAAAGAGCTCCACATATACACTTTTTGTCTCTTTTCTTTTGGGAACAAAATGTATTAACGAATCAAATATACAAAATTTTCCTTTGGAAAACAATTACAACATCTCTCAGAGGCTTTGGCGTAGAGCTTCCAGATAAATCATTTATGTTTTCGTTGTAGGATCTGCCCAAGAATCAAATAACACTTGCAGTTTTGACACTTTATTAGATCGAAAGTGCCGTCAGATATAGAAAAATATTTTCCCTTTATTGAAGTATTTTTATGAATGCAGGGAAGGGGGGAAAACAAAAGAAAAATACCCAAAGTTAGTAATCAAAACCATAAAATCGGTATGCATGCCCTATGGGGGAACCCTTTTATGCCAAGGGTAGGCCTAGCATGAAAATGCAATCCGTTAGAGTAGGCACCATACTATACCTGATGGATCCAATCAGCTTATGGAGTGAAAAATAATTTGAAAAATTTGGCCATTGGAGTGACGAGAGATTTGTCAAAATGAGGACAACGTCCGAATAGATTGATCACCTTTGATTTGCAAAAGGCACGGGTTTGACCTTGACGAACCTCCCATCGAAAAGATTGGAATTCGTTTTAACAAATTTTCTCAGTGAATTACGGGTCAAAACCCTAATTGATCAAATGATTGGATGCAATGGACGATTTTTCAAAATTGACTAGATCTCCCAATTTGGAATTTGACAATGAAACCCTAATAGGGCAAGTGGGTTGAATGAAATTGACAATTTATTTAAAATCGACCGAATTACCCTAAAAGGGAAACAGGTCAAATGAATTGAGTGAAATTTATCCGAAATTAATCAGATCACCCTAAAAAGGGTAAATTGATCAAATAGATTGAACGAAACATGATTTATTCAAAATCGGCTCGGTCGCCCTAAAAATGGGTAAATTGGTCAAATGAACGAAATTGAATTAGGGATTTATTCAAAAATCGGCCGAATGACCCTAAAAAGGGTAAATTGGTCAAATGAATTGGATGAAATGAATTTATTCAAAAATGATTAGATTGAACTAAAATTGAATGAATTGGAAAAAAATGGATTGGATAAGATGGATGATTTGTTCAAAAATCGGTTGAATTATTCGCCCACTGGGTGGTTTCAAGAAATCATTACAATGCCTTGGTCTATGAGCCTCTAAAATCAAAATTTGGCCTCAATTGATTTATCGTCTCAACAATGAGGAATCATTTGTAAATTTTCTTCGAATTAATGTCCTTCACGCAAGGGATTTTTACCAATTTTTGATAAAATGGCCAAAAAGTGATTATTAGATACTCATATTCCAAAGATCACTCTATGAAAATAATCGGATCCTACCTTACCTTGTGCACTACCCCTTTGGATGGTACAAAATGTAAACGTGCAAGTCTCACTGGATTAAGTATCCGAGACACAAGGTGGCTTATCCTAAACACGGGATTCCCTATGTGGCATTCCCTTTCTAGGGTTTATGCATGATGCCAGTTTATTAAAGCTATGTAAATATGTGACAAACATGAAATGTGAGCTAAAGCACATAAATAATGCAACGGGGGGAAAAGGTCTAAACATGAAATGTATTTACTGTAAAGCAAGTGCAAAGACTGAAATTTAGACATGTGAGCTATCTAGTGGGTGAGTCACTAAAAGAGTGCCAAAGAGGCCTCTTATCGCTAAGGCACATGAATGCAAGCCAAGAAAACAAAAGAACGGTTAGTGCAATTTGATAGTACACATAACACATTGGGAGCAATTAAGAAAAGAAATACAATAAAAAGCAAGTAAAAGGGGTGGAACCCCCTCCCTCGTGCCTAATGTGCTTAAAATAGGGTGAGGCTGACTCTAACCTAGGAAAATTCTAATATGGATGCATGAGGTTTGGTTCACTAATGCCTAGACTCGATAAAACTTCGGTTCCCAAGCCTTCAGACCTAAAGGCGAAGGGTCATCACTCCCAGGGCCTTTGATCGGTGGCTCGAGTGATCCCTTAGGTAGCGCTATGGGCGCAGAGCACACCAGCCGCCTACCCAAGGCAATCGATCCTAATCCTACAAGGCGGTGTGGGAAACGCCCACGAAAATAAAAATAAAATGGGATAAAGCAAGTAAACATGCACGTATGAAGTGTTCCCTATTTTGAGGGAAGGGGTTGAGAACCACGCGAGGCTCTAAAGGTGACACACACCCCCCCAAATGCAATGCAAGCGCGAGATAATCAAATAAATAACATCCAATCAACCAATCACACATACGTGAGTGAGGGAATAGTTGGATACGCGCGCGAGGCAAAAGGCCCTAAAAATGGAAAATGCAAGCCTAATATCCAAATGCAATGCATAAAAAGGGTAGAAAAAGGGAAACGAATGGCTAAGTCAAATGCTTGGACCCACTTAGGAATTCCCCAGTGGAGTCGCCAACTGTCGCGCCCCATTTTTAGAATGATGTGAAATGTGTGCGAAGTGTGGTGTGAACGTGTGCAACATGAAAAGTAAAAGGCCATGGGACTTTGGAAAGCGACGATTTGGCCAAATGAAATTTAAAAAGGGTTTTTTAAATATGAAAACGGAGTCGCCACTTGGTATAGATTTGGGGTGTACCAAGTCACCCAAAAAGTGTTTTTTAGAGACAAAGTAGTAAAACCCTTTTTAAAACGACTCCTAGTCCACGTAAACCAAAGAAAAAGGTTCGGGGGTCACGTTTGACAAAGGGGAAGGCAAGGATAGAATCCAAGGCACCCCTTTGACCTAGCCAAGGCTAGTTGCGCGACTTAACCTTACCTTTCCTAATTTTCTACCCAATATATGTTCGCACGTTGGATATGACTATATGAATGCAATACGGAAAGAAAAATGCAATCCTAAATTCTACAATGTCTCTCGTGAGGCTTTTGGTCCCAAACCACATGAATTGTGGCGGTCAACAAAGGAAAACCCCATAGAGGTCGATTAATGCAAATGAGACTCAAATGTGCAAGTGTGGAAGTGTATGAAAGAAATTAAAAATCCAAGTGTATGAAAAGGTGCACGTGTGCAATTGTATGAAAATTCCAAGTGTTTGTGTGCAAGTGTATGAAATATAGTGATAAGTGCATATAGGTGTAATTAAATGCAATTTTTGTGAAGTAGAAATCAAAATGAACAATAAGGAAAGGAAAATGTGAATTGAAAAGAATGAGTGAGTGATAAATGAGAATGAATGAACCTAAGGGAATGCATCAGGTCGGGTATGGGAATGACTCCTAACTTGTCGACTTCGATTTTCCCTTTGATTAGAAGGCAAAACTAGCGTGCTAAGGCTATCGAGTAGCCACACTCGCTCGTTTCCCTTATCAGAAGGGGACCCTCAAGCAAATGGACCCTACAACTATCATGATATGCAAAAATCCTAAAATGAAGGGAAAGGGGGTTCGAGGAGCATGCCAAGTGATAAAACTAAGAAAAATGCATGATATGTGGTGAACAAGCAAATGATATGCTAATGAGGGGAAATCCCTAAGGGTCTAGCGTTGGACTAGCCCATTCTATGAATTCCGACTAGCGTTGGACTAGCGGAAACGTACATTCATCCATTCCATTCATTCATGGCTATGGAAAGCGATTAGACATGCCAAACACCTATAAACACATAGCACATAACAATTAGCATGCTCGACTAGATGCAAGGCCCTAACAAAGCAAATTAACATGTAGCAACTAAGCATGCAAGACACATAAGACAATTAAAGCCCTAACTATTACATTTGCTAGCTAGGCACAAGTCTTCGATAGGTCTTCATTGAATGCTCCTCCAAGCCTTATCTATTACATTAGGGGGACCCTACTACAATTTAAAAGGGGGAAAGGGAATAAAATAATTGAATCCCTAACTATTACAAGCCAAGAGGTGTACACATACCCCATAATGAATAACTTAAATAAAAAGCAAAAGTAAATGCAATAAAGGAAAGGAATTAAAGAAAGGCAAGGAAAGCAACGTAGACATGCAATTCACACTTATCACGTTGGATCACATAGGAGAAATGAAAATCAAGGAGATAGAGGTTACCTCCCTTGCAATTGGAAATCGAGTAAATGAGATATTAGCTTCAAAACAATAAAAAGGTCAAGGTACCAATTTATTTGGCAAATAATCACAAAGGATAAAAAATAAGCAGGAATTTGAATCAATTAAATCATGTCGACAATTCACATTTAAAAAGTCAAGAGAAGAAAGGACCTGATTGCAAAGATTGACAGAGTTTGGAGGTCAAAATTAAAGAAAAATAAAGTTCAGGGACCTATTTGCAATTAATTTAAGGATCCAATTGAAAGCATTGAAAGTTTGTAGGGCCATAATGGAATTAAAGAAAATACAGGGGCTGATCTGCAAATTCGTTCTCTGGTTTCTTAATGGATCAAGTCATTGGGCTATTTCCTTTATTTGTTTAGGCCAAAGCTTCCAAGCCCAATCGGAAATCCCAAAACAAAAGGGAATGGGCCATTGTCACCCTTCTTGGGCCAAGATCACTTGGCCCAAGCGGAAGTCCAAGGAAAAACAAGTGGGCTAGTATATTATTTTGGACCAAAAATTAGCCAACCAAAAAAATGGGCCTTGACCCTCTAGCCCAAGCCAAAAACCCAAAAATGAATTGAACCCTCTTACACAAACCCAACTAAAAATCATTAGCCAAACATAAGTCTAAGCCCAACAAGATAACAAATCAACTAAAATTATTTAAGCCACAATTATGATCTAAAACCCAAAATTAATTTATCCCAAAAAAGTCACATAAAATAGGCAAACATAGGATTAAGCTCAAGAAAGACAAAATGGATTTGATTTTCCAAATTTTGAGGCCACGGTGAATAAGGGGGACTTGAGGGATTAAAATGCAACAAGAGCAGAGACCTAATTGAAGGACTTATGAAGGTGTTGGGGGCAAAATTATGAAAAGTAAAGTTCTGGGGTTAAATCATAATGGAAAGGGAAATTGAGGGACTGGAATCATGAATTTAATCAAGCAATCCTCCTCTTCCAAATTGGCTCAACGTTCGCTGCTATTTCATTCCTCTTTGCAACCAGAAAATTCAACTTCGGATTCCAATCAAACAAAACAAAACAAAAGCAAAACAGATGACTCTCACATGAATCCCCTCGCATGCCATTTTATGTCATGAATTTAAATCCATACAAGAGGAACACCAAACAAACGAGAAGCGGGGCAGATTGCCAAAACAAACGGACGCCCAAACAAACCCATTCGAATCAATTATTTTGACAAGCATGAAACAGTCGAACGTATATAAATCAGAAATTAATCCATTCTTCAGGCCGAACATTCAATGAAGCATTCTGTCGAACAACAAATGGGCATTAAAACTTCACCGAATTTTCTGGTCAACTGGAATTATAACTAGCCAAAACATTTTCAGCAACCCAAGAAATACCAGAAATACCAAGCAATTCAACCCAATCAATACACAAAGCATGTTCGTTCTGAAATTCATGAACAATCAAAAAGAAAATATAACCGGGCACCAAGGTACAGCAGACAATATCCTGAAAATTTCCAAAAGATCCTGCGCTTTGGGGAAAACTGAAATGCAAATGAAAAGGATGACTTACGGCGTCTGCAAGCGGCAGTGCTGGATTCAGATGAGGTGGTGGTGGCTTCCGGTGGTGGCAGTGAATTTCAGCGATGGATTGTGGTGGAGTGGCGGCTCCTCTTGCTTTCTGTTCGGTAAAAATTTTGCAGGCCCTGGCGGTGGATTGCGGGGAGATGATGGCGCTGGTGGTGGTCGACGGCATTGAAATGGCAACCTTGCTTTCGAAACCCATAGCCCCTCAACCTCTGCCCAGCCGTAGAACCTCTTTTTTCTCTGTTTTCTTGCTCTTTTTTCCTCAGCGCAAGCCTTCTGCTTCGGCTTGTTTGTTTTCCTTTTTGTCGCCTCCATGGCCTTCCTATCCCCCTGTTCTTGTGACCTTTCCTTTTTCTTCACTTGTTCGTTTCCCCCGCAGCTATCTCTCGGCTTGGGCTCCCCTCTCGGTGCCCTTTTCGTTGCCCAGCCCAGGACGAAACTCTTCGTTCGACCCCATCGTCCGCTACCCCTTCTCTATTGTAAGCTGTCCGAAATCTTTCCCCTAGTCTTTTGCTTCTGGTTTTCCTTCTAAGCTTCAGCCGTTGTTGTTCCTCTGCCTATTCTCTCAGGTTTTTTCTTATCCCCTTCACCCCTCAGCCGTTACTCCTTGCTCGATAGTTTTCCCTTCGCTGTTTTTCCACTCCCTTGCCCCTCTGTCGGCTCTCCCTTTTTCCTCTCATTTTCCCAAGCTCCGCCGCCACTCTGTTTTTCTTAGTTTTTGCTCTGCTTTTTCCGCCACCCTTTTTTGCCTTTTTTTCTGTTCTTGTTCTTTTGCCGTAACCCCCCCTAGCCTTCTCTTGTTTGCGGCTGTCTTGCCTTTTTTATTTATACCAGCATCTCCAACCCTAAAACCCCAGCCATCTCTCCTATATTTGCAGCTAAGGGCTGCCCGAAGCCCTTCCTTGCAAGCTGCGAAAACGCAACTTGCAAGTTGCGTACTATTCTCTTTTTTTTTTTTTTTTTAAAACTTAAATAACAAAATTGAAAATAATAAAGATTAAAAACAAAAACAATTTAATTAACATCAGAAACAACAAAATGCAAATCCAATTTTTTTCATTTTCCATTTTCATCGTTTTTCTCTTTTTTTTTTCTTTTTTCAATTTTCAATTTTTCATTTTTTCCTTTTCATTTTAAATAATGAAACTAAATCCAAAACAACTAAAACATATTTTTTAACACTTTTCTTTTTCCTTTGAGAAACTCTACGCTAAAATGGCTAAAATAACTAAAAGTAAAAGTAAATAAAACCAATTGTGACAAATAAAAATAGAACAAATGAAAAAATAAAAGTAAAAAAAATAAATAATAAAACACCAAAAATTTGGTGTCTACAGACGCATTCACGCAAGCAGGGCCATAACACCACACGGCCCAAGCTCTCTCCGCGCAGAGACCACGCGAAGTGGCTCTGATACCAACTGTGACAGCCCCACCTCCCCCTAAGACGAACCAAAGGGTTCGGCGGACCGCCTGCCCAGCTCTCGCCAGGACTCAGTCGAGCCGATACAAGAAATCGAAAACGTTCAGGGAGGTAACAGCGCGCTCAAACGATTCAAAGGTGCCAAATGGCAAAACGAAAATCAACACCAAAATGAATAGTGGTTGCCACATCACCACCCAGCCAGGAGCCCAACGAATACAGATATGGCCATATGACTCGGGAAAACATTTTCAATCCAAATAGGATACATTAACAGAGTAAATAGTTTTATCCACATACGTTTGTAATTTACGGAACAAAAGAAGATAATTAGATCAAAATACATTTAGGGTTTTCTACTATCGAGGAGCTTTACAAAAATATAATATAACTAGCTCGACTCGTGCATCAAAACATCTTAGCCCCAAAAGTGGTTCCCTGTAAGGAAAACAAAGATAACGGGAAAGGGGTGAGCTTACGCTCAGTGAGGTACCAAAAATAATAGCAAATAAGAAACATAGAACTTCATATTCAATTAATCACATATGTGCATCAAATAAAGAAGTGAACAAACACCATGGACAGAAAGGATACGGGTGGCTCTCAGGAGCCAAATTCCCATTTGCTTCACCGAAACTTGATCGAAATAACAGTTGACACTCCGTCAACGTTCCAGAAGTAACCAATACCGTAGACTCCACTTTCTTCAACTCCTTCCACCTCACATACCCCCACCGGGCCCGAAATCCAATCAGATCAGAAATGGTAATACTCGAGTATACTGGAATCAAGGGTCTCAATACCCAAAGATCCCAAAACAGACTGCCGTGGTTCGTTATCTAATCGACCAGGCCCTTGCCGGCCCGACTCGAGTAACTGGCCACAGGTGTTGAGCTCAGAGGTCACAGAAAGGTCGTTGGACAGCAGCTTCCAAACGACATCAGAACAGATACAGATACAGATACAGATAACAGATAACAGATTCAGATCCGCACCAAAATTTGGCATATGAACAGACAAGAGATCGAGTGTGATAAAGTACACCCTCGTCTCAATCAAAATAACCAGATAGTTCAGTAATTCATACCACAGATTGCATGTACAGAAACCGAGTTAAACAACAAGTGAGGGGGAGTGGTACACTCACCGGTGTCAGTACAGATACCTCAAAAGTTTTTGCCCAAAAGAGAGTTTTAATCACCAAGAAACCCTAAAATAATCAAAGTAAACCAATTGACGGTTTCATATCCAAAATCGAGTAAACGGAATGCACAAGTGAGACTCGACTACACGTCGTATGCCTCGCCAAATAATTATTAATGCAAGGGTACAAAACATGATTTTTGGGAACGAAAGGTAACATGAAGACCTAGGCTCAAACAACCCAAAAGCCCTTCATTTCTACCAAAAGGCAATTCAAACTTAAAGGAACCAAACGGCCTAGAAAATTGGACAGCACTTCCCCTAAATTTGCTTACTTTTCCAGCCGTCATGGCTTCATTATTTTCCACAACCAGTCCCAAAGTCACACATAAAATAAGTTCATTCAATAGCCGTTCAGTAAGCTCCAAGTAGTACAAGTACAATGCAAGCTAGGGAAAAGTCCGGAAATGAAAGTCAAGCCCTAAGATATTCAAATAAGCACGATAAGACTCGGTTACAAGTCATAAACCAATTCCAAATACCACCAAAACAGGGTTCCATAAGCATACATAAGCATTAGAGGAAACCAGAAAAATCCGGAAATGGAGTTAAGCGTTAACCCGAAAAAAATAGTTTTTGACATTATTTTGCGGTTTTGGTACCAATGGCACTACGATTATCGGATGAAGGTGAAAGACCCACCGTTTCGAAGCTAAGAGATTGGGATACAATATTGAAGAAGGCAACTCTATCCAGTTTCAAGTGTAACCAGGTCAAAAATGCAAGATACTACACCAGAACCGGAAAAACAGATTCACAGAACGCATTCTGGTTCAAACATCATAAGTCAGCCTACCGAAGTCCAAATCCAGAAATTCCAAAGCCATCTGAAAGCTAAGATACAAGGATACATTTCACCAGAAGGCCTCAACAACTAATTCCGAAGTATTCCCAACCAAAATAACCAATTACAGACGCAATTCTCAAATTCGGGTAAAACCAGGATAGCAAGGGTAATTCCATCTTTTCTCAAGCTACGCTACTCCGATTGAGCTAAAATTTTGCGGACATCACCAAAATATCATTCCCTACATGTTTCATGTTTTAACCCAAGGCCAGTTCGGCCTCTAACTATGAGCTACAAGACCAGGCAGAATGTAATTCAAGGAACCCTAGCTTTCCAATTTTTCTTCCAAAACAGAAATTGCTTGCAATTAACCACTTTTTCCACCTTCTAACTTCCTTAAATATCATTTCCAATCATCATACATGAACACATAATTATATTCATATGAAAACAGAAAAATCCCCAATAATTACAAAACTTCACCAATTCAACCAAAAATCAAGATATAATCCATAAAAGTGCATCTTATACTACCACCAATCATGAATTAAGCATCATTAAAGGGAGGAGAGGGGTCCTTCACAACTTACCTTAGCAACACAAGAGAGAGAGCAACTAGTCACCTTAGCTTTCCAAACAACTCCACAAAACACCTCAAGACCACTTAGCAAAGAGATTTTATGGAATGATTTTGAGTTGTATTGGTTGGATTTGAAGATTGGAGCAAGATTATGAAGTAGGAAATTGGAAGATTTTTTTCCTTCTTTGAGCAAGAGAATTCGGCCAAGTGAAGCTTGAAATGAAGAGATTTTTGGTCAATTTTAATTAAATGGTAAAGTTATGAATAGTAGTCAAACTCAAGACTTAATCTTATGGTGACACTTGTCACCCTATTTAATGCATCTCTATCTCTTTGTTTCCTCTCACACCAATCCAAAATAGTACCCTCTAATTATCTCTTAACACCCGGTAAATTAATTCCAGTATCCAAAACTTAACCTAGTTGGCCGAATTTTTCCGAACTTTTCGCCCTAATGGGTCCCACGTCCGGTATACGCTCTTAATTTCTCAAAAACTAACCGATACAAGAAAAATCATTTAAAACCTATATTTACTCATAAAATTTATTTTTAAAATTTTTGAATAAAGAAAATGTGGAAAAACGTGCAATTAAAAGAAATTAAAACCTAGAAATTAAGAAAAGTACGGGTCCTCACACTCTCTCCCACTTAAAGAAATTTCGTCCTCGAAATTTTCTATGAGCGGAATCTATCAAATCTCAAGTAACCAGTAGCCTGTACCTTTTACGTCCTCGGAAGAAACGAGACTCTTCATTCCAGTCCCTTCTCTAGTTGACGGTCCAGGGTCGGTCTGGGTTGGCTGCTGGGTTCCTTTCTTTTCGTGCAATAAACCCGGGCAATTAGCAACCCGATGCTTAGCGCTCCCACAGCGCAGACATCTCCTCCCCTTTCTCCAACAATCCACTTCAATATGATTAGATTTCTTACAATAACCATAAATTGTCACATCACCCGCTCCACGACCTTTCTTAGCAAATGGTCTACCTCGCTTATCCTGTTCTGGCTTCTGACTCTCAAGAAATGCGCTCCTTTTCTTTGCATGGAAGGTCTTCACTTGTGGCCTTGTAATTTTTGTCCTTTGAGTTTTCTCTGGAACCCCCATAGAAGTAGTGCTTTGTGCCATTGCTAAGGTCTCCTCAGAAATCCCTTCGTATTTCCTTTTTAGCTCTAAATTCTTGTGCAAGAGCTCAATTTTCTCTGTGTACTCGTGCTTCCATCGCCCTTCCTAGTATGCGGCTAGTTTCTTTTGGACTTCTATTTCGTCTCGAAGAACCGCGATTTTCTTATACATCTCAACCCAATGCGCCATCTCACAGAATTACTGGAACTCAGATTAGCCTGTCGAGCAAAACAATGGGTCATAATAAATTCTTGAATACAAGTGGCACTCTCGATCCATGTTTTGTTCAGCTGTTGTTTCCTCCCTCTCTTCTCTTGACTCTTGGCCTTGTTCCACAGCTATGACCATATTCGCAACTACGTCTTCCTTCCATATATCTATATATATAGTTTTTCCCTTCCCTCTCTCGTTTCTTTCCAAAAGGGGTACTTTAATGAATGAATGCAGTAAATTGACTAAAATAACAAAAATCCAACATACCAATTACACAAATAACATATCGTACCTAACACACCATATCAAAAGACGGATAAGCAAGTACACAAATACATATCAAGTTGGACAGATAACCATGTACACGAACACATATACTAACATCAGGTGGTAGTAATATACGGGCGAACCAAAAGGAAAAGGTGAAGTCGTCCCAGTATCAGCCCGTCTGGCCTCTCCCGTCACTTACTATCCAAACTAGATGTCCATTGACCTCTTGTGCTCATTCTAGTCGGACATAGCCTGTTCAAGTTTCCAAAATGAAATCTCCAAGTACTTAACGCCGCCTCAATTTTAGAGTACTCGGGCACAAGAATCCCATCTAAGATAATTCACAACTCGAGCCGGCCGGTCCCAAGAGTAAATCATCCGTATATAAGATTCCTACCCGACATACATACCTAACTTCCTCAAGTCCCATGATAATGATCCTTACACTTATGACATGCACAGTTCATAGCTTACGCTCAAAAGAGCACTTACACCTTTTGACGCATTCACGCAAGCAGGGCCATAACACCACACGGCCCAAGCTCTCTCCGCGCAGAGACCACGCGAAGTGGCTCTGATACCAACTGTGACAGCCCCACCTCCCCCTAAGACGAACCAAAGGGTTCGGCGGGCCGCCTGCCCAGCTCTCGCCAGGACTCAGTCGAGCCGATACAAGAAATCGAAAACGTTCAGGGAGGTAATAGCGCGCTCAAACGATTCAAAGGCGCCAAATGGCAAAACGAAAATCAACACCAAAATGAATAGTGGTTGCCACATCACCACCCAGCCAGGAGCCCAACGAATACAGATATGGCCATATGACTCGGGAAAACATTTTCAATCCAAATAGGATACATTAACAGAGTAAATAGTTTTATCCACATACGTTTGTAATTTACGGAACAAAAGAAGATAATTAGATCAAAATACATTTAGGGTTTTCTACTATCGAGGAGCTTTACAAAAATATAATATAACTAGCTCGACTCGTGCGTCAAAACATCTTAGCCCCAAAAGTGGTTCCCTGTAAGGAAAACAAAGATAACGGGAAAGGGGTGAGCTTACGCTCAGTGAGGTACCAAAAATAATAGCAAATAAGAAACATAGAACTTCATATTCAATTAATCACATATGTGCATCAAATAAAGAAGTGAACAAACACCATGGACAGAAAGGATACGGGTGGCTCTCAGGAGCCAAATTCCCATTTGCTTCACCGAAACTTGATCGAAATAACAGTTGACACTCCGTCAACGTTCCAGAAGTAACCAATACCGTAGACTCCACTTTCTTCAACTCCTTCCACCTCACATACCCCCACCGGGCCCGAAATCCAATCAGATCAGAAATGGTAATACTCGAGTATACTGGAATCAAGGGTCTCAATACCCAAAGATCCCAAAACAGACTGCCGTGGTTCGTTATCTAATCGACCAGGCCCTTGCCGGCCCGACTCGAGTAACTGGCCACAGGTGTTGAGCTCAGAGGTCACAGAAAGGTCGTTGGACAGCAGCTTCCAAACGACATCAGAACAGATACAGATACAGATACAGATAACAGATAACAGATTCAGATCCGCACCAAAATTTGGCATATGAACAGACAAGAGATCGAGTGTGATAAAGTACACCCTCGTCTCAATCAAAATAACCAGATAGTTCAGTAATTCATACCACAGATTGCATGTACAGAAACCGAGTTAAACAACAAGTGAGGGGGAGTGGTACACTCACCGGTGTCAGTACAGATACCTCAAAAGTTTTTGCCCAAAAGAGAGTTTTAATCACCAAGAAACCCTAAAATAATCAAAGTAAACCAATTGACGGTTTCATATCCAAAATCGAGTAAACGGAATGCACAAGTGAGACTCGACTACACGTCGTATGCCTCGCCAAATAATTATTAATGCAAGGGTACAAAACATGATTTTTGGGAACGAAAGGTAACATGAAGACCTAGGCTCAAACAACCCAAAAGCCCTTCATTTCTACCAAAAGGCAATTCAAACTTAAAGGAACCAAACGGCCTAGAAAATTGGACAGCACTTCCCCTAAATTTGCTTACTTTTCCAGCCGTCATGGCTTCATTATTTTCCACAACCAGTCCCAAAGTCACACATAAAATAAGTTCATTCAATAGCCGTTCAGTAAGCTCCAAGTAGTACAAGTACAATGCAAGCTAGGGAAAAGTCCGGAAATGAAAGTCAAGCCCTAAGATATTCAAATAAGCACGATAAGACTCGGTTACAAGTCATAAACCAATTCCAAATACCACCAAAACAGGGTTCCATAAGCATACATAAGCATTAGAGGAAACCAGAAAAATCCGGAAATGGAGTTAAGCGTTAACCCGAAAAAAATAGTTTTTGACATTATTTTGCGGTTTTGGTACCAATGGCACTACGATTATCGGATGAAGGTGAAAGACCCACCGTTTCGAAGCTAAGAGATTGGGATACAATATTGAAGAAGGAAACTCTATCCAGTTTCAAGTGTAACCAGGTCAAAAATGCAAGATACTACACCAGAACCGGAAAAACAGATTCACAGAACGCATTCTGGTTCAAACATCATAAGTCAGCCTACCGAAGTCCAAATCCAGAAATTCCAAAGCCATCCGAAAGCTAAGATACAAGGATACATTTCACCAGAAGGCCTCAACAACTAATTCCGAAGTATTCCCAACCAAAATAACCAATTACAGACGCAATTCTCAAATTCGGGTAAAACCAGGACAGCAAGGGTAATTCCATCTTTTCTCAAGCTACGCTACTCCGATTGAGCTAAAATTTTGCGGACATCACCAAAATATCATTCCCTACATGTTTCATGTTTTAACCCAAGGCCAGTTCGGCCTCTAACTATGAGCTACAAGACCGGGCAGAATGTAATTCAAGGAACCCTAGCTTTCCAATTTTTCTTCCAAAACAGAAATTGCTTGCAATTAACCACTTTTTCCACCTTCTAACTTCCTTAAATATCATTTCCAATCATCATACATGAACACATAATCATATTCATATGAAAACAGAAAAATCCCCAATAATTACAAAACTTCACCAATTCAACCAAAAATCAAGATATAATCCATAAAAGTGCATCTTATACTACCACCAATCATGAATTAAGCATCATTAAAGGGAGGAGAGGGGTCCTTCACAACTTACCTTAGCAACACAAGAGAGAGAGCAACTAGTCACCTTAGCTTTCCAAACAACTCCACAAAACACCTCAAGACCACTTAGCAAAGAGATTTTATGGAATGATTTGGAGTTGTATTGGTTGGATTTGAAGATTGGAGCAAGATTATGAAGTAGGAAATTGGAAGATTTTTTTCCTTCTTTGAGCAAGAGAATTCGGCCAAGTGAAGCTTGAAATGAAGAGATTTTTGGTCAATTTTAATTAAATGGTAAAGTTATGAATAGTAGTCAAACTCAAGACTTAATCTTATGGTGACACTTGTCACCCTATTTAATGCATCTCTATCTCTTTGTTTCCTCTCACACCAATCCAAAATAGTACCCTCTAATTATCTCTTAACACCCGGTAAATTAATTCCAGTATCCAAAACTTAACCTAGTTGGCCGAATTTTTCCGAACTTTTCGCCCTAGTGGGTCCCACGTCCGGTATACGCTCTTAATTTCTCAAAAACTAACCGATACAAGAAAAATCATTTAAAACCTATATTTACTCATAAAATTTATTTTTAAAATTTTTGAATAAAGAAAATGTGGAAAAACGTGCAATTAAAAGAAATTAAAACCTAGAAATTAAGAAAAGTACGGGTCCTCACACTCTCTCCCACTTAAAGAAATTTCGTCCTCGAAATTTTCTATGAGCGGAATCTATCAAATCTCAAGTAACCAGTAGCCTGTACCTTTTACGTCCTCGGAAGAAACGAGACTCTTCATTCCAGTCCCTTCTCTAGTTGACGGTCCAGGGTCGGTCTGGGTTGGCTGCTGGGTTCCTTTCTTTTCGTGCAATAAACCCGGGCAATTAGCAACCCGATGCTTAGCGCTCCCACAGCGCAGACATCTCCTCCCCTTTCTCCAACAATCCACTTCAATATGATTAGATTTCTTACAATAACCATAAATTGTCACATCACCCGCTCCACGACCTTTCTTAGCAAATGGTCTACCTCGCTTATCCTGTTCTGGCTTCTGACTCTCAAGAAATGCGCTCCTTTTCTTTGCATGGAAGGTCTTCACTTGTGGCCTTGTAATTTTTGTCCTTTGAGTTTTCTCTGGAACCCCCATAGAAGTAGTGCTTTGTGCCATTGCTAAGGTCTCCTCAGAAATCCCTTCGTATTTCCTTTTTAGCTCTAAATTCTTGTGCAAGAGCTCAATTTTCTCTGTGTACTCGTGCTTCCATCGCCCTTCCTAGTATGCGGCTAGTTTCTTTTGGACTTCTATTTCGTCTCGAAGAACCGCGATTTTCTTATACATCTCAACCCAATGCGCCATCTCACAGAATTACTGGAACTCAGATGGTAGCCTGTCGAGCAAAACAATGGGTCATAATAAATTCTTGAATACAAGTGGCACTCTCGATCCATGTTTTGTTCAGCTGTTGTTTCCTCCCTCTCTTCTCTTGACTCTTGGCCTTGTTCCACAGCTATGACCATATTCGCAACTACGTCTTCCTTCCATATATCTATATATATAGTTTTTCCCTTCCCTCTCTCGTTTCTTTCCAAAAGGGGTACTTTAATGAATGAATGCAGTAAATTGACTAAAATAACAAAAATCCAACATACCAATTACACAAATAACATATCGTACCTAACACACCATATCAAAAGACGGATAAGCAAGTACACAAATACATATCAAGTTGGACAGATAACCATGTACACGAACACATATACTAACATCAGGTGGTAGTAATATACGGGCGAACCAAAAGGAAAAGGTGAAGTCGTCCCAGTATCAGCCCGTCTGGCCTCTCCCGTCACTTACTATCCAAACTAGATGTCCATTGACCTCTTGTGCTCATTCTAGTCGGACATAGCCTGTTCAAGTTTCCAAAATGAAATCTCCAAGTACTTAACGCCGCCTCAATTTTAGAGTACTCGGGCACAAGAATCCCATCTAAGATAATTCACAACTCGAGCCGGCCGGTCCCAAGAGTAAATCATCCGTATATAAGATTCCTACCCGACATACATACCTAACTTCCTCAAGTCCCATGATAATGATCCTTACACTTATGACATGCACAGTTCATAGCTTACGCTCAAAAGAGCACTTACACCTTTTGACGCATTCACGCAAGCAGGGCCATAACACCACACGGCCCAAGCTCTCTCCGCGCAGAGACCACGCGAAGTGGCTCTGATACCAACTGTGACAGCCCCACCTCCCCCTAAGACGAACCAAAGGGTTCGGCGGGCCGCCTGCCCAGCTCTCGCCAGGACTCAGTCGAGCCGATACAAGAAATCGAAAACGTTCAGGGAGGTAATAGCGCGCTCAAACGATTCAAAGGCGCCAAATGGCAAAACGAAAATCAACACCAAAATGAATAGTGGTTGCCACATCACCACCCAGCCAGGAGCCCAACGAATACAGATATGGCCATATGACTCGGGAAAACATTTTCAATCCAAATAGGATACATTAACAGAGTAAATAGTTTTATCCACATACGTTTGTAATTTACGGAACAAAAGAAGATAATTAGATCAAAATACATTTAGGGTTTTCTACTATCGAGGAGCTTTACAAAAATATAATATAACTAGCTCGACTCGTGCGTCAAAACATCTTAGCCCCAAAAGTGGTTCCCTGTAAGGAAAACAAAGATAACGGGAAAGGGGTGAGCTTACGCTCAGTGAGGTACCAAAAATAATAGCAAATAAGAAACATAGAACTTCATATTCAATTAATCACATATGTGCATCAAATAAAGAAGTGAACAAACACCATGGACAGAAAGGATACGGGTGGCTCTCAGGAGCCAAATTCCCATTTGCTTCACCGAAACTTGATCGAAATAACAGTTGACACTCCGTCAACGTTCCAGAAGTAACCAATACCGTAGACTCCACTTTCTTCAACTCCTTCCACCTCACATACCCCCACCGGGCCCGAAATCCAATCAGATCAGAAATGGTAATACTCGAGTATACTGGAATCAAGGGTCTCAATACCCAAAGATCCCAAAACAGACTGCCGTGGTTCGTTATCTAATCGACCAGGCCCTTGCCGGCCCGACTCGAGTAACTGGCCACAGGTGTTGAGCTCAGAGGTCACAGAAAGGTCGTTGGACAGCAGCTTCCAAACGACATCAGAACAGATACAGATACAGATACAGATAACAGATAACAGATTCAGATCCGCACCAAAATTTGGCATATGAACAGACAAGAGATCGAGTGTGATAAAGTACACCCTCGTCTCAATCAAAATAACCAGATAGTTCAGTAATTCATACCACAGATTGCATGTACAGAAACCGAGTTAAACAACAAGTGAGGGGGAGTGGTACACTCACCGGTGTCAGTACAGATACCTCAAAAGTTTTTGCCCAAAAGAGAGTTTTAATCACCAAGAAACCCTAAAATAATCAAAGTAAACCAATTGACGGTTTCATATCCAAAATCGAGTAAACGGAATGCACAAGTGAGACTCGACTACACGTCGTATGCCTCGCCAAATAATTATTAATGCAAGGGTACAAAACATGATTTTTGGGAACGAAAGGTAACATGAAGACCTAGGCTCAAACAACCCAAAAGCCCTTCATTTCTACCAAAAGGCAATTCAAACTTAAAGGAACCAAACGGCCTAGAAAATTGGACAGCACTTCCCCTAAATTTGCTTACTTTTCCAGCCGTCATGGCTTCATTATTTTCCACAACCAGTCCCAAAGTCACACATAAAATAAGTTCATTCAATAGCCGTTCAGTAAGCTCCAAGTAGTACAAGTACAATGCAAGCTAGGGAAAAGTCCGGAAATGAAAGTCAAGCCCTAAGATATTCAAATAAGCACGATAAGACTCGGTTACAAGTCATAAACCAATTCCAAATACCACCAAAACAGGGTTCCATAAGCATACATAAGCATTAGAGGAAACCAGAAAAATCCGGAAATGGAGTTAAGCGTTAACCCGAAAAAAATAGTTTTTGACATTATTTTGCGGTTTTGGTACCAATGGCACTACGATTATCGGATGAAGGTGCAAGACCCACCGTTTCGAAGCTAAGAGATTGGGATACAATATTGAAGAAGGCAACTCTATCCAGTTTCAAGTGTAACCAGGTCAAAAATGCAAGATACTACACCAGAACCGGAAAAACAGATTCACAGAACGCATTCTGGTTCAAACATCATAAGTCAGCCTACCGAAGTCCAAATCCAGAAATTCCAAAGCCATCCGAAAGCTAAGATACAAGGATACATTTCACCAGAAGGCCTCAACAACTAATTCCGAAGTATTCCCAACCAAAATAACCAATTACAGACGCAATTCTCAAATTCGGGTAAAACCAGGACAGCAAGGGTAATTCCATCTTTTCTCAAGCTACGCTACTCCGATTGACCTAAAATTTTGCGGACATCACCAAAATATCATTCCCTACATGTTTCATGTTTTAACCCAAGGCCAGTTCGGCCTCTAACTATGAGCTACAAGACCGGGCAGAATGTAATTCAAGGAACCCTAGCTTTCCAATTTTTCTTCCAAAACAGAAATTGCTTGCAATTAACCACTTTTTCCACCTTCTAACTTCCTTAAATATCATTTCCAATCATCATACATGAACACATAATCATATTCATATGAAAACAGAAAAATCCCCAATAATTACAAAACTTCACCAATTCAACCAAAAATCAAGATATAATCCATAAAAGTGCATCTTATACTACCACCAATCATGAATTAAGCATCATTAAAGGGAGGAGAGGGGTCCTTCACAACTTACCTTAGCAACACAAGAGAGAGAGCAACTAGTCACCTTAGCTTTCCAAACAACTCCACAAAACACCTCAAGACCACTTAGCAAAGAGATTTTATGGAATGATTTGGAGTTGTATTGGTTGGATTTGAAGATTGGAGCAAGATTATGAAGTAGGAAATTGGAAGATTTTTTTCCTTCTTTGAGCAAGAGAATTCGGCCAAGTGAAGCTTGAAATGAAGAGATTTTTGGTCAATTTTAATTAAATGGTAAAGTTATGAATAGTAGTCAAACTCAAGACTTAATCTTATGGTGACACTTGTCACCCTATTTAATGCATCTCTATCTCTTTGTTTCCTCTCACACCAATCCAAATAGCACCCTCTAATTATCTCTTAACACCGGGTAAATTAATTCCAGTATCCAAAACTTAACCTAGTTGGCCGAATTTTTCCGAACTTTTCGCCCTAGTGGGTCCCACGTCCGGTATACGCTCTTAATTTCTCAAAAACTAACCGATACAAGAAAAATCATTTAAAACCTATATTTACTCATAAAATTTTTTTTTAAAATTTTTGAATAAAGAAAATGTGGAAAAACGTGCAATTAAAAGAAATTAAAACCTAGAAATTAAGAAAAGTACGGGTCCTCACACTCTCTCCCACTTCAAGAAATTTCGTCCTCGAAATTTTCTATGAGCGGAATCTATCAAATCTCAAGTAACCAGTAGCCTGTACCTTTTACGTCCTCGGAAGAAACGAGACTCTTCATTCCAGTCCCTTCTCTAGTTGACGGTCCAGGGTCGGTCTGGGTTGGCTGCTGGGTTCCTTTCTTTTCGTGCAATAAACCCGGGCAATTACCAACCCGATGCTTAGCGCTCCCACAGCGCAGACATCTCCTCCCCTTTCTCCAACAATCCACTTCAATATGATTAGATTTCTTACAATAACCACAAATTGTCACATCACCCGCTCCACGACCTTTCTTAGCAAATGGTCTACCTCGCTTATCCTGTTCTGGCTTCTGACTCTCAAGAAATGCGCTCCTTTTCTTTGCATGGAAGGTCTTCACTTGTGGCCTTGTAATTTTTGTCCTTTGAGTTTTCTCTGGAACCCCCATAGAAGTAGTCTTTGTGCCATTGCTAAGGTCTCCTCAGAAATCCCTTCGTATTTCCTTTTTAGCTCTAAATTCTTGTGCAAGAGCTCAATTTTCTCTGTGTACTCGTGCTTCCATCGCCCTTCCTAGTATGCGGCTAGTTTCTTTTGGACTTCTATTTCGTCTCGAAGAACCGCGATTTTCTTATACATCTCAACCCAATGCGCCATCTCACAGAATTACTGGAACTCAGATGGTAGCCTGTCGAGCAAAACAATGGGTCATAATAAATTCTTGAATACAAGTGGCACTCTCGATCCATGTTTTGTTCAGCTGTTGTTTCCTCCCTCTCTTCTCTTGACTCTTGGCCTTGTTCCACAGCTATGACCATATTCGCAACTACGTCTTCCTTCCATATATCTATATATATAGTTTTTCCCTTCCCTCTCTCGTTTCTTTCCAAAAGGGGTACTTTAATGAATGAATGCAGTAAATTGACTAAAATAACAAAAATCCAACATACCAATTACACAAATAACATATCGTACCTAACACACCATATCAAAAGACGGATAAGCAAGTACACAAATACATATCAAGTTGGACAGATAACCATGTACACGAACACATATACTAACATCAGGTGGTAGTAATATACGGGCGAACCAAAAGGAAAAGGTGAAGTCGTCCCAGTATCAGCCCGTCTGGCCTCTCCCGTCACTTACTATCCAAACTAGATGTCCATTGACCTCTTGTGCTCATTCTAGTCGGACATAGCCTGTTCAAGTTTCCAAAATGAAATCTCCAAGTACTTAACGCCGCCTCAATTTTAGAGTACTCGGGCACAAGAATCCCATCTAAGATAATTCACAACTCGAGCCGGCCGGTCCCAAGAGTAAATCATCCGTATATAAGATTCCTACCCGACATACATACCTAACTTCCTCAAGTCCCATGATAATGATCCTTACACTTATGACATGCACAGTTCATAGCTTACGCTCAAAAGAGCACTTACACCTTTTGACGCATTCACGCAAGCAGGGCCATAACACCACACGGCCCAAGCTCTCTCCGCGCAGAGACCACGCGAAGTGGCTCTGATACCAACTGTGACAGCCCCACCTCCCCCTAAGACGAACCAAAGGGTTCGGCGGGCCGCCTGCCCAGCTCTCGCCAGGACTCAGTCGAGCCGATACAAGAAATCGAAAACGTTCAGGGAGGTAATAGCGCGCTCAAACGATTCAAAGGCGCCAAATGGCAAAACGAAAATCAACACCAAAATGAATAGTGGTTGCCACATCACCACCCAGCCAGGAGCCCAACGAATACAGATATGGCCATATGACTCGGGAAAACATTTTCAATCCAAATAGGATACATTAACAGAGTAAATAGTTTTATCCACATACGTTTGTAATTTACGGAACAAAAGAAGATAATTAGATCAAAATACATTTAGGGTTTTCTACTATCGAGGAGCTTTACAAAAATATAATATAACTAGCTCGACTCGTGCGTCAAAACATCTTAGCCCCAAAAGTGGTTCCCTGTAAGGAAAACAAAGATAACGGGAAAGGGGTGAGCTTACGCTCAGTGAGGTACCAAAAATAATAGCAAATAAGAAACATAGAACTTCATATTCAATTAATCACATATGTGCATCAAATAAAGAAGTGAACAAACACCATGGACAGAAAGGATACGGGTGGCTCTCAGGAGCCAAATTCCCATTTGCTTCACCGAAACTTGATCGAAATAACAGTTGACACTCCGTCAACGTTCCAGAAGTAACCAATACCGTAGACTCCACTTTCTTCAACTCCTTCCACCTCACATACCCCCACCGGGCCCGAAATCCAATCAGATCAGAAATGGTAATACTCGAGTATACTGGAATCAAGGGTCTCAATACCCAAAGATCCCAAAACAGACTGCCGTGGTTCGTTATCTAATCGACCAGGCCCTTGCCGGCCCGACTCGAGTAACTGGCCACAGGTGTTGAGCTCAGAGGTCACAGAAAGGTCGTTGGACAGCAGCTTCCAAACGACATCAGAACAGATACAGATACAGATACAGATAACAGATAACAGATTCAGATCCGCACCAAAATTTGGCATATGAACAGACAAGAGATCGAGTGTGATAAAGTACACCCTCGTCTCAATCAAAATAACCAGATAGTTCAGTAATTCATACCACAGATTGCATGTACAGAAACCGAGTTAAACAACAAGTGAGAGGGAGTGGTACACTCACCGGTGTCAGTACAGATACCTCAAAAGTTTTTGCCCAAAAGAGAGCTTTAATCACCAAGAAACCCTAAAATAATCAAAGTAAACCAATTGACGGTTTCATATCCAAAATCGAGTAAACGGAATGCACAAGTGAGACTCGACTACACGTCGTATGCCTCGCCAAATAATTATTAATGCAAGGGTACAAAACATGATTTTTGGGAACGAAAGGTAACATGAAGACCTAGGCTCAAACAACCCAAAAGCCCTTCATTTCTACCAAAAGGCAATTCAAACTTAAAGGAACCAAACGGCCTAGAAAATTGGACAGCACTTCCCCTAAATTTGCTTACTTTTCCAGCCGTCATGGCTTCATTATTTTCCACAACCAGTCCCAAAGTCACACATAAAATAAGTTCATTCAATAGCCGTTCAGTAAGCTCCAAGTAGTACAAGTACAATGCAAGCGAGGGAAAAGTCCGGAAATGAAAGTCAAGCCCTAAGATATTCAAATAAGCACGATAAGACTCGGTTACAAGTCATAAACCAATTCCAAATACCACCAAAATAGGGTTCCATAAGCATACATAAGCATTAGAGGAAACCAGAAAAATCCGGAAATGGAGTTAAGCGTTAACCCGAAAAAAATAGTTTTTGACATTATTTTGCGGTTTTGGTACCAATGGCACTACGATTATCGGATGAAGGTGAAAGACCCACCGTTTCGAAGCTAAGAGATTGGGATACAATATTGAAGAAGGCAACTCTATCCAGTTTCAAGTGTAACCAGGTCAAAAATGCAAGATACTACACCAGAACCGGAAAAACAGATTCACAGAACGCATTCTGGTTCAAACATCATAAGTCAGCCTACCGAAGTCCAAATCCAGAAATTCCAAAGCCATCCGAAAGCTAAGATACAAGGAAACATTTCACCAGAAGGCCTCAACAACTAATTCCGAAGTATTCCCAACCAAAATAACCAATTACAGACGCAATTCTCAAATTCGGGTAAAACCAGGACAGCAAGGGTAATTCCATCTTTTCTCAAGCTACGCTACTCCGATTGACCTAAAATTTTGCGGACATCACCAAAATATCATTCCCTACATGTTTCATGTTTTAACCCAAGGCCAGTTCGGCCTCTAACTATGAGCTACAAGACCGGGCAGAATGTAATTCAAGGAACCCTAGCTTTCCAATTTTTCTTCCAAAACAGAAATTGCTTGCAATTAACCACTTTTTCCACCTTCTAACTTCCTTAAATATCATTTCCAATCATCATACATGAACACATAATCATATTCATATGAAAACAGAAAAATCCCCAATAATTACAAAACTTCACCAATTCAACCAAAAATCAAGATATAATCCATAAAAGTGCATCTTATACTACCACCAATCATGAATTAAGCATCATTAAAGGGAGGAGAGGGGTCCTTCACAACTTACCTTAGCAACACAAGAGAGAGAGCAACTAGTCACCTTAGCTTTCCAAACAACTCCACAAAACACCTCAAGACCACTTAGCAAAGAGATTTTATGGAATGATTTGGAGTTGTATTGGTTGGATTTGAAGATTGGAGCAAGATTATGAAGTAGGAAATTGGAAGATTTTTTTCCTTCTTTGAGCAAGAGAATTCGGCCAAGTGAAGCTTGAAATGAAGAGATTTTTGGTCAATTTTAATTAAATGGTAAAGTTATGAATAGTAGTCAAACTCAAGACTTAATCTTATGGTGACACTTGTCACCCTATTTAATGCATCTCTATCTCTTTGTTTCCTCTCACACCAATCCAAATAGCACCCTCTAATTATCTCTTAACACCGGGTAAATTAATTCCAGTATCCAAAACTTAACCTAGTTGGCCGAATTTTTCCGAACTTTTCGCCCTAGTGGGTCCCACGTCCGGTATACGCTCTTAATTTCTCAAAAACTAACCGATACAAGAAAAATCATTTAAAACCTATATTTACTCATAAAATTTTTTTTTAAAATTTTTGAATAAAGAAAATGTGGAAAAACGTGCAATTAAAAGAAATTAAAACCTAGAAATTAAGAAAAGTACGGGTCCTCACACTCTCTCCCACTTCAAGAAATTTCGTCCTCGAAATTTTCTATGAGCGGAATCTATCAAATCTCAAGTAACCAGTAGCCTGTACCTTTTACGTCCTCGGAAGAAACGAGACTCTTCATTCCAGTCCCTTCTCTAGTTGACGGTCCAGGGTCGGTCTGGGTTGGCTGCTGGGTTCCTTTCTTTTCGTGCAATAAACCCGGGCAATTACCAACCCGATGCTTAGCGCTCCCACAGCGCAGACATCTCCTCCCCTTTCTCCAACAATCCACTTCAATATGATTAGATTTCTTACAATAACCACAAATTGTCACATCACCCGCTCCACGACCTTTCTTAGCAAATGGTCTACCTCGCTTATCCTGTTCTGGCTTCTGACTCTCAAGAAATGCGCTCCTTTTCTTTGCATGGAAGGTCTTCACTTGTGGCCTTGTAATTTTTGTCCTTTGAGTTTTCTCTGGAACCCCCATAGAAGTAGTCTTTGTGCCATTGCTAAGGTCTCCTCAGAAATCCCTTCGTATTTCCTTTTTAGCTCTAAATTCTTGTGCAAGAGCTCAATTTTCTCTGTGTACTCGTGCTTCCATCGCCCTTCCTAGTATGCGGCTAGTTTCTTTTGGACTTCTATTTCGTCTCGAAGAACCGCGATTTTCTTATACATCTCAACCCAATGCGCCATCTCACAGAATTACTGGAACTCAGATGGTAGCCTGTCGAGCAAAACAATGGGTCATAATAAATTCTTGAATACAAGTGGCACTCTCGATCCATGTTTTGTTCAGCTGTTGTTTCCTCCCTCTCTTCTCTTGACTCTTGGCCTTGTTCCACAGCTATGACCATATTCGCAACTACGTCTTCCTTCCATATATCTATATATATAGTTTTTCCCTTCCCTCTCTCGTTTCTTTCCAAAAGGGGTACTTTAATGAATGAATGCAGTAAATTGACTAAAATAACAAAAATCCAACATACCAATTACACAAATAACATATCGTACCTAACACACCATATCAAAAGACGGATAAGCAAGTACACAAATACATATCAAGTTGGACAGATAACCATGTACACGAACACATATACTAACATCAGGTGGTAGTAATATACGGGCGAACCAAAAGGAAAAGGTGAAGTCGTCCCAGTATCAGCCCGTCTGGCCTCTCCCGTCACTTACTATCCAAACTAGATGTCCATTGACCTCTTGTGCTCATTCTAGTCGGACATAGCCTGTTCAAGTTTCCAAAATGAAATCTCCAAGTACTTAACGCCGCCTCAATTTTAGAGTACTCGGGCACAAGAATCCCATCTAAGATAATTCACAACTCGAGCCGGCCGGTCCCAAGAGTAAATCATCCGTATATAAGATTCCTACCCGACATACATACCTAACTTCCTCAAGTCCCATGATAATGATCCTTACACTTATGACATGCACAGTTCATAGCTTACGCTCAAAAGAGCACTTACACCTTTTGACGCATTCACGCAAGCAGGGCCATAACACCACACGGCCCAAGCTCTCTCCGCGCAGAGACCACGCGAAGTGGCTCTGATACCAACTGTGACAGCCCCACCTCCCCCTAAGACGAACCAAAGGGTTCGGCGGGCCGCCTGCCCAGCTCTCGCCAGGACTCAGTCGAGCCGATACAAGAAATCGAAAACGTTCAGGGAGGTAATAGCGCGCTCAAACGATTCAAAGGCGCCAAATGGCAAAACGAAAATCAACACCAAAATGAATAGTGGTTGCCACATCACCACCCAGCCAGGAGCCCAACGAATACAGATATGGCCATATGACTCGGGAAAACATTTTCAATCCAAATAGGATACATTAACAGAGTAAATAGTTTTATCCACATACGTTTGTAATTTACGGAACAAAAGAAGATAATTAGATCAAAATACATTTAGGGTTTTCTACTATCGAGGAGCTTTACAAAAATATAATATAACTAGCTCGACTCGTGCGTCAAAACATCTTAGCCCCAAAAGTGGTTCCCTGTAAGGAAAACAAAGATAACGGGAAAGGGGTGAGCTTACGCTCAGTGAGGTACCAAAAATAATAGCAAATAAGAAACATAGAACTTCATATTCAATTAATCACATATGTGCATCAAATAAAGAAGTGAACAAACACCATGGACAGAAAGGATACGGGTGGCTCTCAGGAGCCAAATTCCCATTTGCTTCACCGAAACTTGATCGAAATAACAGTTGACACTCCGTCAACGTTCCAGAAGTAACCAATACCGTAGACTCCACTTTCTTCAACTCCTTCCACCTCACATACCCCCACCGGGCCCGAAATCCAATCAGATCAGAAATGGTAATACTCGAGTATACTGGAATCAAGGGTCTCAATACCCAAAGATCCCAAAACAGACTGCCGTGGTTCGTTATCTAATCGACCAGGCCCTTGCCGGCCCGACTCGAGTAACTGGCCACAGGTGTTGAGCTCAGAGGTCACAGAAAGGTCGTTGGACAGCAGCTTCCAAACGACATCAGAACAGATACAGATACAGATACAGATAACAGATAACAGATTCAGATCCGCACCAAAATTTGGCATATGAACAGACAAGAGATCGAGTGTGATAAAGTACACCCTCGTCTCAATCAAAATAACCAGATAGTTCAGTAATTCATACCACAGATTGCATGTACAGAAACCGAGTTAAACAACAAGTGAGAGGGAGTGGTACACTCACCGGTGTCAGTACAGATACCTCAAAAGTTTTTGCCCAAAAGAGAGCTTTAATCACCAAGAAACCCTAAAATAATCAAAGTAAACCAATTGACGGTTTCATATCCAAAATCGAGTAAACGGAATGCACAAGTGAGACTCGACTACACGTCGTATGCCTCGCCAAATAATTATTAATGCAAGGGTACAAAACATGATTTTTGGGAACGAAAGGTAACATGAAGACCTAGGCTCAAACAACCCAAAAGCCCTTCATTTCTACCAAAAGGCAATTCAAACTTAAAGGAACCAAACGGCCTAGAAAATTGGACAGCACTTCCCCTAAATTTGCTTACTTTTCCAGCCGTCATGGCTTCATTATTTTCCACAACCAGTCCCAAAGTCACACATAAAATAAGTTCATTCAATAGCCGTTCAGTAAGCTCCAAGTAGTACAAGTACAATGCAAGCTAGGGAAAAGTCCGGAAATGAAAGTCAAGCCCTAAGATATTCAAATAAGCACGATAAGACTCGGTTACAAGTCATAAACCAATTCCAAATACCACCAAAATAGGGTTCCATAAGCATACATAAGCATTAGAGGAAACCAGAAAAATCCGGAAATGGAGTTAAGCGTTAACCCGAAAAAAATAGTTTTTGACATTATTTTGCGGTTTTGGTACCAATGGCACTACGATTATCGGATGAAGGTGCAAGACCCACCGTTTCGAAGCTAAGAGATTGGGATACAATATTGAAGAAGGCAACTCTATCCATTTTCAAGTGTAACCAGGTCAAAAATGCAAGATACTACACCAGAACCGGAAAAACAGATTCACAGAACGCATTCTGGTTCAAACATCATAAGTCAGCCTACCGAAGTCCAAATCCAGAAATTCCAAAGCCATCCGAAAGCTAAGATACAAGGATACATTTCACCAGAAGGCCTCAACAACTAATTCCGAAGTATTCCCAACCAAAATAACCAATTACAGACGCAATTCTCAAATTCGGGTAAAACCAGGACAGCAAGGGTAATTCCATCTTTTCTCAAGCTACGCTACTCCGATTGACCTAAAATTTTGCGGACATCACCAAAATATCATTCCCTACATGTTTCATGTTTTAACCCAAGGCCAGTTCGGCCTCTAACTATGAGCTACAAGACCGGGCAGAATGTAATTCAAGGAACCCTAGCTTTCCAATTTTTCTTCCAAAACAGAAATTGCTTGCAATTAACCACTTTTTCCACCTTCTAACTTCCTTAAATATCATTTCCAATCATCATACATGAACACATAATCATATTCATATGAAAACAGAAAAATCCCCAATAATTACAAAACTTCACCAATTCAACCAAAAATCAAGATATAATCCATAAAAGTGCATCTTATACTACCACCAATCATGAATTAAGCATCATTAAAGGGAGGAGAGGGGTCCTTCACAACTTACCTTAGCAACACAAGAGAGAGAGCAACTAGTCACCTTAGCTTTCCAAACAACTCCACAAAACACCTCAAGACCACTTAGCAAAGAGATTTTATGGAATGATTTGGAGTTGTATTGGTTGGATTTGAAGATTGGAGCAAGATTATGAAGTAGGAAATTGGAAGATTTTTTTCCTTCTTTGAGCAAGAGAATTCGGCCAAGTGAAGCTTGAAATGAAGAGATTTTTGGTCAATTTTAATTAAATGGTAAAGTTATGAATAGTAGTCAAACTCAAGACTTAATCTTATGGTGACACTTGTCACCCTATTTAATGCATCTCTATCTCTTTGTTTCCTCTCACACCAATCCAAATAGCACCCTCTAATTATCTCTTAACACCGGGTAAATTAATTCCAGTATCCAAAACTTAACCTAGTTGGCCGAATTTTTCCGAACTTTTCGCCCTAGTGGGTCCCACGTCCGGTATACGCTCTTAATTTCTCAAAAACTAACCGATACAAGAAAAATCATTTAAAACCTATATTTACTCATAAAATTTTTTTTAAAATTTTTGAATAAAGAAAATGTGGAAAAACGTGCAATTAAAAGAAATTAAAACCTAGAAATTAAGAAAAGTACGGGTCCTCACACTCTCTCCCACTTCAAGAAATTTCGTCCTCGAAATTTTCTATGAGCGGAATCTATCAAATCCCAAGTAACCAGTAGCCTGTACCTTTTACGTCCTCGGAAGAAACGAGACTCTTCATTCCAGTCCCTTCTCTAGTTGACGGTCCAGGGTCGGTCTGGGTTGGCTGCTGGGTTCCTTTCTTTTCGTGCAATAAACCCGGGCAATTACCAACCCGATGCTTAGCGCTCCCACAGCGCAGACATCTCCTCCCCTTTCTCCAACAATCCACTTCAATATGATTAGATTTCTTACAATAACCACAAATTGTCACATCACCCGCTCCACGACCTTTCTTAGCAAATGGTCTACCTCGCTTATCCTGTTCTGGCTTCTGACTCTCAAGAAATGCGCTCCTTTTCTTTGCATGGAAGGTCTTCACTTGTGGCCTTGTAATTTTTGTCCTTTGAGTTTTCTCTGGAACCCCCATAGAAGTAGTCTTTGTGCCATTGCTAAGGTCTCCTCAGAAATCCCTTCGTATTTCCTTTTTAGCTCTAAATTCTTGTGCAAGAGCTCAATTTTCTCTGTGTACTCGTGCTTCCATCGCCCTTCCTAGTATGCGGCTAGTTTCTTTTGGACTTCTATTTCGTCTCGAAGAACCGCGATTTTCTTATACATCTCAACCCAATGCGCCATCTCACAGAATTACTGGAACTCAGATGGTAGCCTGTCGAGCAAAACAATGGGTCATAATAAATTCTTGAATACAAGTGGCACTCTCGATCCATGTTTTGTTCAGCTGTTGTTTCCTCCCTCTCTTCTCTTGACTCTTGGCCTTGTTCCACAGCTATGACCATATTCGCAACTACGTCTTCCTTCCATATATCTATATATATAGTTTTTCCCTTCCCTCTCTCGTTTCTTTCCAAAAGGGGTACTTTAATGAATGAATGCAGTAAATTGACTAAAATAACAAAAATCCAACATACCAATTACACAAATAACATATCGTACCTAACACACCATATCAAAAGACGGATAAGCAAGTACACAAATACATATCAAGTTGGACAGATAACCATGTACACGAACACATATACTAACATCAGGTGGTAGTAATATACGGGCGAACCAAAAGGAAAAGGTGAAGTCGTCCCAGTATCAGCCCGTCTGGCCTCTCCCGTCACTTACTATCCAAACTAGATGTCCATTGACCTCTTGTGCTCATTCTAGTCGGACATAGCCTGTTCAAGTTTCCAAAATGAAATCTCCAAGTACTTAACGCCGCCTCAATTTTAGAGTACTCGGGCACAAGAATCCCATCTAAGATAATTCACAACTCGAGCCGGCCGGTCCCAAGAGTAAATCATCCGTATATAAGATTCCTACCCGACATACATACCTAACTTCCTCAAGTCCCATGATAATGATCCTTACACTTATGACATGCACAGTTCATAGCTTACGCTCAAAAGAGCACTTACACCTTTTGACGCATTCATGCAAGCAGGGCCATAACACCACACGGCCCAAGCTCTCTCCGCGCAGAGACCACGCGAATTGGCTCTGATACCAACTGTGACAGCCCCACCTCCCCCTAAGACGAACCAAAGGGTTCGGCGGGCCGCCTGCCCAGCTCTCGCCAGGACTCAGTCGAGCCGATACAAGAAATCGAAAACGTTCAGGGAGGTAATAGCGCGCTCAAACGATTCAAAGGCGCCAAATGGCAAAACGAAAATCAACACCAAAATGAATAGTGGTTGCCACATCACCACCCAGCCAGGAGCCCAACGAATACAGATATGGCCATATGACTCGGGAAAACATTTTCAATCCAAATAGGATACATTAACAGAGTAAATAGTTTTATCCACATACGTTTGTAATTTACGGAACAAAAGAAGATAATTAGATCAAAATACATTTAGGGTTTTCTACTATCGAGGAGATTTACAAAAATATAATATAAATCAAAAGAGAAAATGCCCCAAAAGTACACTTAGGGTTTTACTACATGAGCTATACAAAAGATATGTTCAGCTAGCTCAATTTGGCAGCCATTTGTCAAATCCAGACCAAAAGGGTTTATTTTCCTGTAAGGAAAACAAAAGGGAACAGAAAGGGATGAGCTTGCGCTCAATGAGGTACCAAACAGATAGCAATAAAATCATGGCATTTCACGTTTAGCAAATCAAGTACACATGCCAGATGTAAAGCAAAGGAACCAATGATTCAAATCAGAAGGATACGGGTGGCTCTCAGGAGCCAAATTTCCAGCGCAGTACTTGATCCAAACCTGTTGACTCTCCGTCAACGTATATAGAACCAACGCGTCCGTAGACCCCTCTTTACACCGAATTCCGTCCACCAAACACCCCTTTACCGGGCCCGCTCACCGTAACCGAACAGAAATGGTAATACTCGAGTATACCCGGAATCAAGGGTCTCAATACCCAAAATCCCCGAACAGACTACCGTGGTTCGTTATCTAATCGTCCAGGCCCTTGCCGGCCCGACTCGAATAACTTAGCCACAGGATTGAGCTCATAGGTCAGAGAAATCCGAACAGATGCAAACACAGATAACAGATTCAAATTTTGCATAGAAATTGGCACATGAACAGACTAGAGAACGAGTGTGATAAAGTACACCCTCGTCTTGAACAAATAAACAGATTGCAGAGCAGAAATCAAGTTAAACAGCAATGGAGGGGAGTGGTACACTCACCGGCTCAACTTCAAAAGTATTCACTTCAGATTGGCCTTAATCGCCAAGAAACCCTAAAATAATCAAAATAAACCAATTGAAGGTTTCATATCCAAATCGAGCAAACGGAATGCACAAGTGAGGCTCGACTACACGTCGTATGCCTTGCCAAATAACTACTAATGCAAGGGTGCAAAAACATGATTTTCTTGGAAACAAAAAGGTAACATGAAGACTTAGGCGCAAACAGCCCAAAAGCCTTTCATTTCTACCAAAAGGCAAATCCAACTTAAAGGAACCAAACGGCCTAGAAAATCGGGCAGCACTTCCCCTAAATCTTACTTTTCCAGCCCTTAAGGCTTCACTATTACCTCAAATCAGTCCCAACATCTCACACAAAAGTCATCTCATTTCCCAAAAGCCATTCACTAGGCTCAAAGTAGTACAAGTACAAAAGTTAGCTAGGAAATGATCGGAATGAAAACAAGCCTTAAAACTATTCAAATAAACACAATAAGATTCTTTTACAAGTCATAAACCAAGGCCAAGTATTACCAAAATAAGGTTCCATAAGAATATATAAGCATTAAAGGAAACCAGAAAAATCCGAAAATGGAAATAAGCTTTAACCCAAGAAAACAGTTTTTGACGTCATTTTGCGGTTTTGGCACCAAAGACACTACGATTGTCGGATGAGGGTGCAAGATCCACCATTTCAAAGCTAAAATACAGGGCTACAACAATGTAGAAGGCCACTCAGTCCAAATCCTAGCACAACTAGGTCAAATATGCAGAATACCAAACCAGAACCGTAATTGCAGGTTTACAAATCACACTATGCTGTAATCAGTACAACTCAGTCTATACAGGTCCAAATGCAGAAATTACAAAGGCATATGGTAGCTAGGACATCAAGATACATTTCATCAGAAGACCTCAACACCCAAATCCAAAACAATTCCAGTCAAAACAACCCATTTCAGACACAGTTCTAACATCCTGATGAACCCAGAACAGCAATAGTAATTTCGGCTTATCTCATTCTACACTACTCCAATTGACCTAAAATTTTACAGACACCCTTAAAACATCAATACCTACAACTTTTATGTTTTGAGCCAAGGCCAATTCGGCCTCTATCTAGGAGCAAAAATTTCGGACAGAATGAAGAACCAAGAACCCTAATTTTCCAGATTTCTTCCAAAACAGAATTTACTTGCAATTATCAATCATTCACACCTACTAGAGTCATTATAGGCCATTTCCAATCATCATACAAGGCCACAACATCATGATCATATGAAACCAGAAAAATCACCAATAAATTGTAAACTTCACCATTTCATCCAAAAACAAGAATTAAATCACAAAATTCAACACTTTAGCTTCCACTAAGCACAACTCAAGCTTCATTAAGTGTAGGGGCAAGTTCATATACTACTCACCTAGTAAACAAGAGAGGGAGAGTTGTAGGACACCTTAGCTTCTCCAAAAAAACTTCACCAAATCACTCACTAGCACCCAATGGAGGGATTTTATGGAGTGGAAACAATTGTAAGCAATTGGTTTGGATGATTTGAGCTAATTGGAAGCTTAAAATTAGAGAGGTTTTCTTTCTTCTTGAGCTTAAGAGAGTTGGCCAACATAGAGAAAGAAATGGTGAATTTTGAGTCAATTTTTGAGATATTTAACTCAAGGGTAAGAAAGGTAAAAACAATGAATAGTTGTCTAACAAAGTCCAACCAATGAGATAATGACACTTGGCACTTCATTAAATGCATTTCTATCCTTTAAGTCTCTCTCACATCAATCACTTCACCTCCTCTATTTATCTCTTAACACCCGATAAATTTCAACCCGTAACCGAAACTTAACCTTATTGGCCGAATTTTTCCGAACTTTTCGCACTAGTGGGGCCCACGTCCATTATATATCCGTAATTTCTCAAAAACTCTCCAATACTAGAAAAATCATTTAAAAGCTATATTTACTCATAAAATTTATTTGCACAATTTTTCGAATAAAGAAAAGGTGGAAAAACGTATAATTAAAAGAAATTAAAACCTAGAAATTAAGAAAATTACGGGTCCTCACAGTCTCAATACCCAAAGATCCCAAAACAGACTGCCGTGGTTCGTTATCTAATCGACCAGGCCCTTGCCGGCCCGACTCGAGTAACTGGCCACAGGTGTTGAGTTCAGAGGTCACAGAAAGGTCGTTGGACAGCAGCTTCCAAACGACATCAGAACAGATACAGATACAGGTCTCAATCAAAATAACCAGATAGTTCAGTAATTCATACCACAGATTGCATGTACAGAAACCGAGTTAAACAACAAGTGAGGGGGAGTGGTACACTCACCGGTGTCAGTACAGATACCTCAAAAGTTTTTGCCCAAAAGAGAGCTTTAATCACCAAGAAACCCTAAAATAATCAAAGTAAACCAATTGACGGTTTCATATCCAAAATCGAGTAAACGGAATGCACAAGTGAGACTCGACTACACGTCGTATGCCTCGCCAAATAATTATTAATGCAAGGGTACAAAACATGATTTTTGGGAACGAAAGGTAACATGAAGACCTAGGCTCAAACAACCCAAAAGCCCTTCATTTCTACCAAAAGGCAATTCAAACTTAAAGGAACCAAACGGCCTAGAAGATTGGACAGCACTTCCCCTAAATTTGCTTACTTTTCCAGCCGTCATGGCTTCATTATTTTCCACAACCAGTCCCAAAGTCACACATAAAATAAGTTCATTCAATAGCCGTTCAGTAAGCTCCAAGTAGTACAAGTACAATGCAAGCTAGGGAAAAGTCCGGAAATGAAAGTCAAGCCCTAAGATATTCAAATAAGCACGATAAGACTCGGTTACAAGTCGTAAACCAATTCCAAATACCACCAAAACAGGGTTCCATAAGCATACATAAGCATTAGAGGAAACCAGAAAATTCACTTAGGTCCTGTTAAGGAAAACAAAACTATAGGGTGAGCTAAACGCTCGTGAGGCCAAGAACACACATGCAAGCACTTAGTCAAATAACAATCCCAAATTTAATAAATAAAGCCATGTCTTTTCAATACTCAATCAATCAAACATGAAAGGTAATCAGAAACAATTCAAGGATATAGTAGCTCTCAGGAGCTAAGTTCCACTCGATCTGCCGTTGTCATTCGTATACCTTCCCGCATTGACCCTCCTGTCAACCGGGTCGGTATTTCCATTTCCGTAGATCACCACTTACTTCCCTCCGTCCACCGTACACCCCAAGGGCCCACAAGTCTATTATTGGGCGATACTCTACGAGTATGCCAAGCAAGACCTCTTATTAGGTCGAGCTTATGTGTATCTCATGGCTCGCCCCAGTCCCCGACCAAGCCCATTACCGGCTCGAGTCTAAGGTTGGCCTATGAGTTTGGGCGTCCCCCATTCATTTGAAGGTCGAGGAGGTTCACTCCAACGACACAAGCATTCATGACATAACATTGCATCTCATTCATTCATTCAATACATTCCATTCATTCATTTGAAATTAGAACGAGTGCGATAAAGTACGCACCCGCCCTTATCTTTAAAACTTTCAACAAATACCACAATTAAACAAGTATCAAAATTCACACACTTGACACTCACCGAGCAATTCAATAAGAATTATTTTCTGGGAGTTCAAGTGTCCGCGGTGAGATCCTCTTGAAGGTCTCCTTGTGCGCCTGGCAATTAACAGTGGATAATCACACAATTAATCCACTTATCAAGAAGATTGTACACTAGTACAATCTAAGGATTATTTTGCAAAAAGGAACCTCAGTTACACGTAAATCGAGGCTCAACTTGTCTTTTATTATGTACAATATTATTTGAGTTTTTATCTTGAAAATCGTAAGCAAAACGTTTAAGAATATCAAAAGAACAAAGAGTTTTTGAAAAACTCTATTTCTTTGGAATTGGAAAATTTTTCAGTTTTATGATGAATCTTTGAAAAATCATAACTCGCTCGGTATAAGTCGAGAATTGGAAAACTTTATACCGTTGGAAACCTCTTAGAGAGTACTATAAGTTCCTAGAAGACACTTTTCCATGAATCAAAGTGAAAAGTGGTCAAAAATGAGCTTGAAGACGCAGGGTCGGTTTTCATGGCAGAATTAAGTTGGATTTCGGCCAACTTTGAAAATTCGACACGATTCACACGTTGCAAACCGGCCTCTGAAATTTGCAGCTCAATTAGGGTTGCAAGTGAGGTGTATGAAAAAATAAGCGGATCAAGAATCGGAGTTTCGAGCACCGAGATACGGTAGCTCAAAGTTGGGCAAATTCAAGACTGGAGAAAAATTTCCAGATTTGAACCTCTAACTTTAGTAATTCAATTGGGTATTGAAACGAACTTGAATTGGCACCAAAATTGGCAGTATTTCAATACTATATGGAAAGTATCTCTCTATCGAATTTCGAGGAAAAAAAAATACCTTCGGCAAGGTAGTTGATTAGCCCACCAAAGTTCAAGAAAAATCCTAAGGCAATCTGCCTTTGACTTGCATTTCCCAATTTCCAATCGTCTAACCAAGAAAGTTATCCAACCATGGTTCATTTGTGAAATAAGGGTCTAAGATACACCCATAATATCTTTGGTAAGTGTTTAATATCAAAAACATCAACTAACAAGTTCACTCCAAGATTTGGTTCCAAACCAGTCCAAACATTAGGGTTTTCCAAAACAGAGCAGTCCACTTGTTTCAGTCACAAATCAGTCAATATAGCTCAAAATCGAGCATGGCTTACGCCGTTGGAAAAAACATTCATAGGAATAAAATATCACAGAAGAAATCATTTCCAAATTCGGCACCCAACTGGTTCAAATTCGGGCATCAAGTTGCTGCCTGACCACTTCATTCCAGACGAACAGAGCAACAGGACAGCGAACTTAAAACATTTGGTTCGGATTTCTCACAAAGAATCAGAACGTGAATTTTATACCAAATTAAAGCTAGGAATGTCTAGTTCCAAACGCCACCGACGGCACATGATTTCGACATCCGAGGACAGAGTTATAGCCAAAATACTACTGCTGGTCGGAGTCATACGCGAATCAGTTTCCAGATTTGCTGGTTTCTAAAAAAAAATTCATTTGCCCATTCAAACCTCGTTATTTTTCAATGAAATTTTCCACACCTCTAATACATCATATAAGCATCCAGTTCAAGCCATTAGTTCATTAAAAACTGGCCTTAAAATGGCCGAATAAAACAGGGGTAGAATCGGGAGTTTTTGCTTCTTACACCCAATGAAGTTTCTACTAATTACCCACCACTAATGCATCATTATAATCACTAAACCAACAATATAATCACCATTAATTATCACATCAGCAACAACAACCCAAGTGTGGGAATTCCAAGAGCCCACAATCACATTTTTACACCATAATCAAGTAACTAAGTGCATGCATGAGCTTAATCTTGCCATATAATCTCCAAAAGATAAGAATCCATGGGTTGATCATTACCTACTCCTTTGGTTTGCAAGGTCAGAATTTTCGGCCCTCTTGAAGCTCCAAGAAACCGTGAAAGCTCCCCTCTTCCTTAGCTAGATATAGTCTCCAAGTGGTTTGCTAAGTGGTCTCCAAGTTTGGTGTGATTTGGATGAATTTTGGTGCATGGATTGAAGATGAAAAATGAAGAACAATGGAGAGCTCTTCTCCTTTCTTGTTGCACGGCCAAATGAAGTGAGGAGAGAGAAGGTGTTGGTTCAATTGTGGCTTCCTAAGTAAGATTCATTGTGTGGTGCAAAACCCATCTCAAAGTCAACTTGAAATAGTGCAATTAGGATGCGTTTGGACTCGATTTTTCTCGCGCGTTTGGTTCGCTAGTGCACTAAACCTCCAATGCATATATATTCATGTAAATATTATTCACTCTTAATTGTCCCGAAATAAGGGTCTAAAGTCCCTCAAATGAAGTCGCGCGTGTGAAAACGCGTACCGTCAATTTTACCGCTATAACGCGAAACTTTCGAAAAATTCTTATAACGATTGCACTGCTAACTATCACTTGAATATTTATTCATAAAATTACCTATTTTAGGACCATAGTACAAGTCTCCAATATTCCAAGCTTATTGTGCTACTACGCGGATAAAATCTCCAAGCACTATTCACTATTTTTACGAAACGCGCTCTAGGAAATTAATTTTTGAAACGAATCATTTTAAAAATATAACGAAGTTACATTACCATGTATTTAGGTCTAATATGACTAGAAAATATTCCTTGGGATAAAAATCCAATTAAATAATTTATTAAGCCAAAAATTAGGCATAAAATAATAGTTTTTACGGGTCCTCACATCCTCTCCTCCTTAAGAAAATTTCGTCCTCGAAATTTACCTTGGTTGATGAACAAGTCTGGATACTTCTCTCTGATTGTCTCTTCAACTTCCCATGTTGCCTCCTCGACTCCATGGTTCTTCCAAAGAATTTTCACTAGTGGTATCTGCTTGTTCCTCAGTTCCTTCACCTTTCGATCCAAAAGTTTTACCGGTCTCTCCTCATAGGTCAAGGTTTCATCGATCTCAATATTCTCCGGTTGTAAAACATGAGAGGGATCTGGATGATATTTCTTAAGCATGGACACATGAAACACGTTATGAATACGAGATAAGCTCGGTGGTAATTCCAGCTTATAGGCTACATTCCCAACTCGCTGAATAATCTTATAAGGCCCTACAAACCTTGGTTGTAGTTTCTTCCCTTTTCCGGACATCAAACTTGCTTTTAAAGGCGTAATCTTGAGAAATACCATATTTCCAACAGTGAACTCCAAATCCTTCCTCCGATTGTCGGCATAACTCTTTTGTCTACTCTGAGGGGTTTGAATTCTTTGCCGTACCAATTTCACCTTTTCATTAGCCTCCTCAATCCATGATACAGTAGTCGTGTCTAAGATTTTCCGTTCACCTACTTCATCCCAACAAATTGGGGATCTACACTTCCGACCATAAAGTGCTTCGTATGGAGCCATTTGAATAGAAGAGTGAAAACTATTATTGTAGGCAAATTCCACTAACGTCAAAAACTTACTCCAATTCTCTCCAAAATCCAGTACACAAGTCCTCAACATGTCCTCAAGAGTTTGAATTGTTCTTTCAGATTGTCCATCAGTCTGGGGATGATAGGTGGTACTAAAGTTCAACTTAGTCCCCAACACTTCTTGCATCTTTTGCCAAAACCTCGAAACAAATCTTGGATCCCTATCCGACACAATACTCACAGGTATACCATGTAGTCTAATAATCTCATCTAAGTACAACCTGGCCAGCTTTTCTAACGGGTATTTCATGTTAATCGGTAGGAAATGAGCCGATTTAGTCAATCTATCCACTATCACCCAAATAGCATCATGGCCTCTCTGTGTCCTTGGTAAGCCTGATACAAAATCCATGGTAATATTTTCCCATTTCCACTCAGGTATTTCTAGAGGTTGCAAGAGCCCAGATGGTTTCTGATGTTCGGCTTTAACCTGTTGACAAACCAAGCATGTCTGAACAAATTGGGCAATTTCCTTCTTCATATTTTTCCACCAATATAGACTTTTCAAGTCTTGGTACATTTTATTCCCTCCTGGATGTACTGTAAACTTTGATCGGTGTGCCTCTTCCAAAATTTCTTTTCTAAGCCCTTCATCCTTTGGCATAACCACCCGATTTCGAAATCTCAATATTCCATCTGATCCCAAAGTGAAATCGGTCTGGTCTCCCATCTTGACTCTCTCCACCAACTTCTGCATTTCAGGGTCCTTTTCCTGAGATTCCTTAATACGTTCCAATAGAGTGGAGGTTATCACAATATTCCCCAAAATCACTTTCCTTGGTTCTAATCGAGGATTCCAATAACTAACTTCCTCCAACAATCGAAATTCCTTAACCATCAATCCAGCCATTTGTACCTGACGGCTCAAAGCATCGGCCACTACATTGGCCTTTCCAGGGTGGTACTTAATAATGCAGTCATAATCTTCCAGAAATTCCATCCATCTGCGTTGCCTTAAATTCAGCTCTTTCTGAGAAAATAAGTACTTAAGGCTTTTGTGATCGGTAAAAACCTCAAATGTTACTCCGTACAAATAATGTCTCCATTTCTTCAAAGCAAAGACCACAGCCGCTAACTCCAAATCATGGGTCGGATAATTTCCTTCATGCGGTTTCAATTTTCTAGAGGCATAAGCTATCACTTTATCATTTTGCATCAAAACACATCCCAAACCTTCCTTAGATGCATCGGTGTAAACCACAAAACTATCATGTCCATTTGGTAGAGCTAGAACAGGCGCTCTAGTCAACCGTCTTTTCAACT
Organism: Coffea arabica; assembly: GCF_036785885.1. NCBI lineage: Eukaryota > Viridiplantae > Streptophyta > Magnoliopsida > Gentianales > Rubiaceae > Coffea > Coffea arabica. The sequence goes on from NC_092318.1 coordinate 24,004,689, forward strand.
CCTGAAAACTTCCTTCACACTTAGAACTCCAAATAAATTTTCCATTTTTCTTGGTCAACTCAGTCATAGGTCCAGCGATTTTCGAAAAATCCTGGATGAATCTCCGGTAATACCCTGCCAGTCCTATAAAACTCCGAACTTCCGTTGGGTTTTCCGGTCGTTTCCATTTCGAAACAGCTTCCACTTTAGCTGGATCCACTTTAATCCCATCCTTAGAAATTATATGTCCTAAGAAAGTCACTTCCTTTAGCCAGAACTCACACTTGCTAAACTTAGCATATAACTGATGTTCCCTCAAGATTTGTAAAACAATTCTCAAATGTTTCTCATGATCTTTCACATTCTTGGAATACACCAAAATGTCATCAATGAAGATCACCACAAATTGATCCAAGTAAGGCTTAAAAACCCTATGCATTAAATCCATGAAAGCGGCAGGTGCATTGGTTAACCCAAAAGGCATTACTGCAAACTCGAAGTGCCCATACCTCGAGTTAAAAGCAGTCTTAGGTATGTCCTTTTCCAAAATCCTCAATTGATAGTAACCTTGCCTTAGATCCAACTTTGAAAACACTACCGCCCCTTGCAATTGGTCAAACAGTTCATCAATGTGGGGTAGTGGGTATTTATTCTTAACCGTAACATCATTTAAACCTCGATAATCTATACATAACCTCAAACTCCCATCTTTCTTCTTTACAAACAAAACTGGGGCTCCCCACGGGGAATCACTCTCTCGAATAAAACCCCGTTCCAACAAATCCTGTAATTGTAACTTCAACTCCTTCAACTCAGCTGGAGCCATCCTGTATGGTGTCCTTGATATAGGTGCTGTTCCCGGAGCTAAATCAATTTTAAAAGCTATTTCCCGTTCCGGGGGTAGAGACTCCAATTCTTCAGGAAACACATCAGAAAATTCTTTTACTACCGGTGTGTCCTCCAGATTCACCTTATCGCTAGGGGTATTAATAAGAAAAGCCAAATACCCTTGAGCTCCTTTACTTAACAACTTTCTAGCCCGAATTCCAGAAATAAGTGCAGACGAGTCTAACTTACCCCTCACATCCAATTTCAGGGTTGTCTCCCCTGGAATACACAATTCTACAATTTTCGTCCTACAATTCAGTTGGGCATTATAACGGGCTAACCAATCCATCCCTAGGATCACATCATATCCTTTAATCGCTAAGCCTATCAAATCGGCCAGCAATTTTCTTTCCCTCACGCAAATTTCACTATTCTTATACACCATATTAGCAATTAGACTTTTGTCCCCAGTGGGTGTTTTAACCTCCAAGTCATATGGTAACTTAATTGGCTTCAAGTCTATTCCACTCATGAAGTCAGGGTTTACAAAAGAGTGCGTTGCACCCGGATCAATTAAAACCCTAGCTAGGCGGTGAAAGATTGGAATTGTACCTTCGACCACTTCGGTCGCCTCTGGAGCTTGTGGATAGTCCAACGCGTAGACCCTAGCCGGTACTTTCGGTCGACTCCCTCCGGCACTGGTCTGCTTAGAGGTCGATTTTTCAGGTCTCTGCAGGTTTCCCCCTGTCTTTGACGATTTCGGACAATTTGCAATCTGATGCTCAGTGCTCCCACACAGTAAGCATTTTCCCAGCTTTCTCCAGCAGTCATCCTCAGAGTGGTTGGGTTTACCACAATACCCACAAGTAACTTGAGGGGTCACAGTCGATCCAACAGATGGTGTTCCCCTAGCTTGAGTCGTCCCGCTACGACCTCCCCTCGATATAGCTCCCCTAGAAGCTCCAGTAGTTCTCGTTCCTCCTTCTCCTCTTCCCTTTTTAGAAGGGTGTACGAACTTACTGGTCTGCCCAGTAGTGCGACTAGGGAAATTCCTTTTTCTATTGTGGAAATCCCTCACTTGAGATCTTGCATTCTCAACCCTTTGCGCTTTCTCTAAAGCCTCAGTAAAAGTAGAGATTTGGGCTGCAGCCAAGCCCTCCTGAAGTTCCACATTAAGTCCCTGTATGAACCTTCTAATCCTCCTCCGTTCATCGGCTACTAACTCAGGAGCATATTTGGAAAGTTTAGTGAACTTCCCTTCATACTCTGCTACAGTAAGGGTTCCTTGTTTCAACTTAATAAATTCGTCCTCCCTTTTCTCTTGGATCAAGGGCGGAAGAAACTTTTCGTTAAACTCCCTTGTGAAATTCTCCCAAGTCCAAGGGGTTCGAGCTCTTTCCCATTTTCCTTTCATTAAATCCCACCAAGCACGGGCCATTCCCTCAAATTGAAAAGCAGCAAAGTTCACTCGCCTATCCTCAGTGTAGTCTAGTGCGGCGAATATATTGGTCATCCTTTCTAACCAATTCTCCGCTATCTCGGGGTCAGGTTCACCCATAAACTTAGGCGGGTTAAACTTTAGGAATCTTTCCAAGGCTCTATCCTCTCCTCTATCCTGGCCCCCAGGCTGGTTAAATGGTCCAGGACCCTGTCTCTCCGCTAGACGTTCTAGGATATCAGTCATCCTATTGATGGCAGTAGCCACTTGGTTACCCTCAACGTTTTCCTGTCCCTGGGTCGGTCCAGTTGCCGATCCCTGGTCACCCCCCTGAGGTTGGGCCTGTCTAGACGTTCGCCCACGGCCTCGACCACTTCTTAATCCTTCCATTAGTCTAGACGTGCCTAGTGCAAGAAATAAATTAATTTAAGCAGAAAACAAGAATTATATCGAATTTAGAACTAACCAAGAAAGCATTGAAATTAACAATAATTTACATTCATAAGCATGTCAAGTTTGTACAATTAGCAAGTTAGGGACAATTCACAAAATATAGCACACAGGTGCTCAAAAGTATACTTTTAGTCACAGAAGACTAAAGTAAGAACAAGTGCCCAAAAGTAGGCCACACAAGCATGCAAAATACAATGGCCTCAGCACTCGCGTCACCCTAACTAGTCCTAACTGTACCAGTCAAAAGTCAAAAGGGGTCAACGACCAAGATCCTAGTCCATAGCAGGGCTATCAGGAGGAACCTCCTCCTCGGGATCCTCCTCGGGATCCTCCTCCTCCTCATCAGGAATCACCTCAGCAGCGTCCTCAACCAAACTAGTCGCATCAGCCAGAATCTCGAAAGCCCGAGTACGGACATCCCGTCCTAGCCTAGTAAGTCGAGCCCTAGTATCCCGAAGCTCCTGGTTAACCACTGCAGATGTGGCTACCTCACCCTCCAGCACCTCCTCGAGCTCGGCAATCCGCTCACCCTGAGCGCCCACCATCTGCCTAAGCTCATCTACCTCAGCCTGTAGATCACGGTTGGCATCCACCAACTGACGACGCTCGTCGTCCAAAGCAAGCACTAAGTGGTTCGGGTAGGCGAAAGTCAACCTACACGAACATCGAGGGTATCTATCGTAAGGTGAGTAGCGAACTCGATCTCCTCCCGCTAGAGCTCGGTAGAAGATAGTCCTAAGAGGCTCGTAATGACCATTCGCATGGCCATTCCCGTTAGCTGCCGGGGCTCCGTTTCCATCAGCCATCCCTGCAAAATAATAACAATAATAATATTTTTCAGGTTAGAAACTTAAATCACTACTCAGTTCCAATATCCTGCAATGCATGCCTATCTTAATCGTTGGTTCATCCCATTCGTCACCTGAGGTAGGACTAACTTAGTTGCTAGCTCGCCTCAAGTATCACTTAGGGTAGGATTAAGTCATCCCATATCGAGTCTTAAAGGTAGAGTATCTAATATGTCTCCCATATAGACCTCTAACCTAGTGCTCTGATACCAACTGTGACGCCCCACATCTCCCTAAGGCGGACCAAAGGGTATCCGCGGACGCCTGCCCAGCTCACGCCAGGACTCAAGCAATTCCATTCAATTTCAAACCGAACTAAACACTTCGAAGAGAGCAACATAAATACAATAATGCGGAAGCGTTCAAGCTTAACAAGTCACTTAACGCGTAACCAGTACATCGGGTAATCATAAAACGACTTAAATTCAAAATACGCGTCAGGGCCCAAACTTTCAAGATTACAATTTCCAAACATACAACCCAAACCAGGGCCTAGTAAAAATATATCACAGGAGTCTTAACAAAAGTACAACGGATGGTTTCTCCATATTTCTCCAAGATTCGGTCCTGTTAAGGAAAACAAAACTATAGGGTGAGCTAAACGCTCGTGAGGCCAAGAACACACATGCAAGCACTTAGTCAAATAACAATCCCAAATTTAATAAATAAAGCCATGTCTTTTCAATACTCAATCAATCAAACATGAAAGGTAATCAGAAACAATTCAAGGATATAGTAGCTCTCAGGAGCTAAGTTCCACTCGATCTGCCGTTGTCATTCGTATACCTTCCCGCATTGACCCTCCTGTCAACCGGGTCGGTATTTCCATTTCCGTAGATCACCACTTACTTCCCTCCGTCCACCGTACACCCCAAGGGCCCACAAGTCTATTATTGGGCGATACTCTACGAGTATGCCAAGCAAGACCTCTTATTAGGTCGAGCTTATGTGTATCTCATGGCTCGCCCCAGTCCCCGACCAAGCCCATTACCGGCTCGAGTCTAAGGTTGGCCTATGAGTTTGGGCGTCCCCCATTCATTCGAAGGTCGAGGAGGTTCACTCCAACGACACAAGCATTCATGACATAACATTGCATTTCATTCATTCATTCAATACATTCCATTCATTCATTTGAAATTAGAACGAGTGCGATAAAGTACGCACCCGCCCTTATCTTTAAAACTTTCAACAAATACCACAATTAAACAAGTATCAAAATTCACACACTTGACACTCACCGAGCAATTCAATAAGAATTATTTTCTGGGAGTTCAAGTGTCCGCGGTGAGATCCTCTTGAAGGTCTCCTTGTGCGCCTGGCAATTAACAGTGGATAATCACACAATTAATCCACTTATCAAGAACAAACCAGTCCAAACATTAGGGTTTTCCAAAACAGAGCAGTCCACTTGTTTCAGTCACAAATCAGTCAATATAGCTCAAAATCGAGCATGGCTTACGCCGTTGGAAAAAAAATTCATAGGAATAAAATATCACAGAAGAAATCATTTCCAAATTCGGCACCCAACTGGTTCAAATTCGGGCATCAAGTTGCTGCCTGACCACTTCATTCCAGACGAACAGAGCAACAGGACAGCGAACTTAAAACATTTGGTTCGGATTTCTCACAAAGAATCAGAACGTGCATTTTATACCAAATTAAAGCTAGGAATGTCTAGTTCCAAACGCCACCAACGGCACATGATTTCGACATCCGAGGACAGAGTTATAGCCAAAATACTACTGCTGGTCGGAGTCATACGCGAATCAGTTTCCAGATTTGCTGGTTTCTAAAAAAAAATTCATTTGCCCATTCAAACCTCGTTATTTTTCAATGAAATTTTCCACACCTCTAATACATCATATAAGCATCCAGTTCAAGCCATTAGTTCATTAAAAACTGGCCTTAAAATGGCCGAATAAAACAGGGGTAGAATCGGGAGTTTTTGCTTCTTACACCCAATGAAGTTTCTACTAATTACCCACCACTAATGCATCATTATAATCACTAAACCAACAATATAATCACCATTAATTATCACATCAGCAACAACAACCCAAGTGTGGGAATTCCAAGAGCCCACAATCACATTTTTACACCATAATCAAGTAACTAAGTGCATGCATGAGCTTAATCTTGCCATATAATCTCCAAAAGATAAGAATCCATGGGTTGATCATTACCTACTCCTTTGGTTTGCAAGGTCAGAATTTTCGGCCCTCTTGAAGCTCCAAGAAACCGTGAAAGCTCCCCTCTTCCTTAGCTAGATATAGTCTCCAAGTGGTTTGCTAAGTGGTCTCCAAGTTTGGTGTGATTTGGATGAATTTTGGTGCATGGATTGAAGATGAAAAATGAAGAACAATGGAGAGCTCTTCTCCTTTCTTGTTGCACGGCCAAATGAAGTGAGGAGAGAGAAGGTGTTGGTTCAATTGTGGCTTCCTAAGTAAGATTCATTGTGTGGTGCAAAACCCATCTCAAAGTCAACTTGAAATAGTGCAATTAGGATGCGTTTGGACTCGATTTTTCTCGCGCGTTTGGTTCGCTAGTGCACTAAACCTCCAATGCATATATATTCATGTAAATATTATTCACTCTTAATTGTCCCGAAATAAGGGTCTAAAGTCCCTCAAATGAAGTCGCGCGTGTGAAAACGCGTACCGTCAATTTTACCGCTATAACGCGAAACTTTCGAAAAATTCTTATAACTATTGCACTACTAACTATCACTTGAATATTTATTCATAAAATTACCTATTTTAGGACCATAGTACAAGTCTCCAATATTCCAAGCTTATTGTGCTACTACGCGGATAAAATCTCCAAGCACTATTCACTATTTTTACGAAACGCGCTCTAGGAAATTAATTTTTGAAACGAATCATTTTAAAAATATAACGAAGTTACATTACCATGTATTTAGGTCTAATATGACTAGAAAATATTCCTTGGGATAAAAATCCAATTAAATAATTTATTAAGCCAAAAATTAGGCATAAAATAATAGTTTTTACGGGTCCTCACAAGTTCGGCCTCTAACTATGAGCTACAAGACCGGGCAGAATGTAATTCAAGGAACCCTAGCTTTCCAATTTTTCTTCCAAAACAGAAATTGCTTGCAATTAACCACTTTTTCCACCTTCTAACTTCCTTAAATATCATTTCCAATCATCATACATGAACATATAATCATATTCATATGAAAACAGAAAAATCCCCAATAATTACAAAACTTCACCAATTCAACCAAAAATCAAGATATAATCCATAAAAGTGCATCTTATACTACCACCAATCATGAATTAAGCATCATTAAAGGGAGGAGAGGGGTCCTTCACAACTTACCTTAGCAATACAAGAGAGAGAGCAACTAGGCACCTTAGCTTTCCAAACAACTCCACAAAACACCTCAAGACCACTTAGCAAAGAGATTTTATGGAATGATTTGGAGTTGTATTGGTTGGATTTGAAGATTGGAGCAAGATTATGAAGTAGGAAATTGGAAGATTTTTTTCCTTCTTTGAGCAAGAGAATTCGGCCAAGTGAAGCTTGAAATGAAGAGATTTTTGGTCAATTTTAATTAAATGGTAAAGTTATGAATAGTAGTCAAACTCAAGACTTAATCTTATGGTGACACTTGTCACCCTATTTAATGCATCTCTATCTCTTTGTTTCCTCTCACACCAATCCAAATAGCACCCTCTAATTATCTCTTAACACCCGGTAAATTAATTCCAGTATCCAAAACTTAACCTAGTTGGCCGAATTTTTCCGAACTTTTCGCCCTAGTGGGTCCCACGTCCGGTATACGCTCTTAATTTCTCAAAAACTAACCGATACAAGAAAAATCATTTAAAACCTATATTTACTCATAAAATTTTTTTTTAAAATTTTTGAATAAAGAAAATGTGGAAAAACGTGCAATTAAAAGAAATTAAAACCTAGAAATTAAGAAAAGTACGGGTCCTCACACTCTCTCCCACTTAAAGAAATTTCGTCCTCGAAATTTTCTATGAGCGGAATCTATCAAATCTCAAGTAACCAGTAGCCTGTACCTTTTACGTCCTCGGAAGAAACGAGACTCTTCATTCCAGTCCCTTCTCTAGTTGACGGTCCAGGGTCGGTCTGGGTTGGCTGCTGGGTTCCTTTATTTTCGTGCAATAAACCCGGGCAATTAGCAACCCGATGCTTAGCGCTCCCACAGCGCAGACATCTCCTCCCCTTTCTCCAACAATCCACTTCAATATGATTAGATTTCTTACAATAACCACAAATTGTCACATCACCCGCTCCACGACCTTTCTTAGCAAATGGTCTACCTCGCTTATCCTGTTCTGGCTTCTGACTCTCAAGAAATGCGCTCCTTTTCTTTGCATGGAAGGTCTTCACTTGTGGCCTTGTAATTTTTGTCCTTTGAGTTTTCTCTGGAACCCCCATAGAAGTAGTGCTTTGTGCCATTGCTAAGGTCTCCTCAGAAATCCCTTCGTATTTCCTTTTTAGCTCTAAATTCTTGTGCAAGAGCTCAATTTTCTCTGTGTACTCGTGCTTCCATCGCCCTTCCTAGTATGCGGCTAGTTTCTTTTGGACTTCTATTTCGTCTCGAAGAACCGCGATTTTCTTATACATCTCAACCCAATGCGCCATCTCACAGAATTACTGGAACTCAGATGGTAGCCTGTCGAGCAAAACAATGGGTCATAATAAATTCTTGAATACAAGTGGCACTCTCGATCCATGTTTTGTTCAGCTGTTGTTTCCTCCCTCTCTTCTCTTGACTCTTGGCCTTGTTCCACAGCTATGACCATATTCGCAACTACGTCTTCCTTCCATATATCTATATATATAGTTTTTCCCTTCCCTCTCTCGTTTCTTTCCAAAAGGGGTACTTTAATGAATGAATGCAGTAAATTGACTAAAATAACAAAAATCCAACATACCAATTACACAAATAACATATCGTACCTAACACACCATATCAAAAGACGGATAAGCAAGTACACAAATACATATCAAGTTGGACAGATAACCATGTACACAAACACATATACTAACATCAGGTGGTAGTAATATACGGGCGAACCAAAAGGAAAAGGTGAAGTCGTCCCAGTATCAGCCCGTCTGGCCTCTCCCGTCACTTACTATCCAAACTAGATGTCCATTGACCTCTTGTGCTCATTCTAGTCGGACATAGCCTGTTCAAGTTTCCAAAATGAAATCTCCAAGTACTTAACGCCGCCTCAATTTTAGAGTACTCGGGCACAAGAATCTCATCTAAGATAATTCACAACTCGAGCCGGCCGGTCCCAAGAGTAAATCATCCGTATATAAGATTCCTACCCGACATACATACCTAACTTCCTCAAGTCCCATGATAATGATCCTTACACTTATGACATGCACAGTTCATAGCTTACGCTCAAAAGAGCACTTATACCTTTTGATGCATTCACGCAAGCAGGGCCATAACACCACACGGCCCAAGCTCTCTCCGCGCAGAGACCACGCGAAGTGGCTCTGATACCAACTGTGACAGCCCCACCTCCCCCTAAGACGAACCAAAGGGTTCGGCGGGCCGCCTGCCCAGCTCTCGCCAGGACTCAGTCGAGCTGATACAAGAAATCGAAAACGTTCAGGGAGATAATAGCGCGCTCAAACGATTCAAAGGCGCCAAATGGCAAAACGAAAATCAACACCAAAATGAATAGTGGTTGCCACATCACCACCCAGCCAGGAGCCCAACGAATACAGATATGGCCATATGACTCGGGAAAACATTTTCAATCCAAATAGGATACATTAACAGAGTAAATAGTTTTATCCACATACGTTTGTAATTTACGGAACAAAAGAAGATAATTAGATCAAAATACATTTAGGGTTTTCCACTATCGAGGAGCTTTACAAAAATGTAATATAACTAGCTCGACTCGTGCGTCAAAACATCTTAGCCCCAAAAGTGGTTCCCTGTAAGGAAAACAAAGATAACGGGAAAGAGGTGAGCTTACGCTCAGTGAGGTACCAAAAATAATAGCAAATAAGAAACATAGAACTTCATATTCAATTAATCACATATGTGCATCAAATAAAGAAGTGAACAAACACCATGGACAGAAAGGATACGGGTGGCTCTCAGGAGCCAAATTCCCATTTGCTCCACCGAAACTTGATCGAAATAACAGTTGACACTCCGTCAACGTTCCAGAAGTAACCAATACCGTAGAATCCACTTTCTTCGACTCCTTCCACCTCACATACCCCCACCGGGCCCGAAATCCAATCAGATCAGAAATGGTAATACTCGAGTATACCGGAATCAAGGGTCTCAATACCCAAAGATCCCAAAACAGACTACCGTGGTTCGTTATCTAATCGACCAGGCCCTTGCTGGCCCGACTCGAGTAACTGGCCACAGGTGTTGAGCTCAGAGGTCACAGAAAGGTCGTTGGACAGCAGCTTTCAAATGACATCAGAACAAATACAGATACAGATACAGATATAGATAACAGATAACAGATTCAGATCCGCACCAAAATTTGGCATATGAACAGACAAGAGATCGAGTGTGATAAAGTACACCCTCGTCTCAATCAAAATAACCAGATAGTTCAGTAATTCATACCACAGATTGCATGTACAGAAACCGAGTTAAACAACAAGTGAGGGGGAGTGGTACACTCACCGGTGTCAGTACAGATACCTCAAAAGTTTTTGCCCAAAAGAGAGCTTTAATCACCAAGAAACCCTAAAATAATCAAAGTAAACCAATTGAAGGTTTCATATCCAAAATCGAGTAAACGGAATGCACAAGTGAGACTCGACTACACGTCGTATGCCTCGCCAAATAATTATTAATGCAAGGGTACAAAACATGATTTTTGGGAACGAAAGGTAACATGAAGACCTAGGCTCAAACAACCCAAAAGCCCTTCATTTCTACCAAAAGGCAATTCAAACTTAAAGGAACCAAACGGCCTAGAAAATTGGACAGCACTTCCCCTAAATTTGCTTACTTTTCCAGCCGTCATGTCTTCATTATTTTCCACAACCAGTCCCAAAGTCACACATAAAATAAGTTCATTCAATAGCCGTTCAGTAAGCTCCAAGTAGTACAAGTACAATGCAAGCTAGGGAAAAGTCCGGAAATGAAAGTCAAGCCCTAAGATATTCAAATAAGCACGATAAGACTCGGTTACAAGTCATAAACCAATTCCAAATACCACCAAAACAGGGTTCCATAAGCATACATAAGCATTAGAGGAAACCAGAAAAATCCGGAAATGGAGTTAAGCGTTAACCCGAAAAAAATAGTTTTTGACATTATTTTACGGTTTTGGTACCAATGGCACTACGATTATCGGATGAAGATGAAAGACCCACCGTTTCGAAGCTAAGAGATTGGTATACAATATTGAAGAAGGTAACTCTATCCAGTTTCAAGTGTAACCAGGTCAAAAATGCAAGATACTACACCAGAACCGGAAAAATAGATTCACAGAACGCATTCTGGTTCAAACATCATAAGTCAGCCTACCGAAGTCCAAATCCAGAAATTCCAAAGCCATCCGAAAGCTAAGATACAAGGACACATTTCACCATAAGGCCTCAACAACTAATTCCGAAGTATTCCCAACCAAAATAACAAATTACAGACGCAATTCTCAAATTCGGGTAAAACCAGGGCAGCAAGGGTAATTCCATCTTTTCTCAAGCTACGCTACTCCGATTGACCTAAAATTTTGCAGACATCTCTAAAATATTATTCCCTACAAGTTTCATGTTTTAACCCAAGGCCAGTTCGGCCTCTAACTATGAGCTACAAGACCGGGCAGAATGTAATTCAAGGAACCCTAGCTTTCCAATTTTTCTTCCAAAACAGAAATTGCTTGCAATTAACCACTTTTTCCACCTTCTAGCTGCCTTAAATATCATTTCTAATCATCATACATGACCACATAATCATATTCATATGAAAACAGAAAAATCCCCAATAATTACAAAACTTCACCAATTCAACCAAAAATCAAGATATAATCCATAAAAGTGCATCTTATACTACCACCAATCATGAATTAAGCATCATTAGAGGGAGGAGAGGGGTCCTTCACAACTTACCTTAGCAACACAAGAGAGAGAGCAACTAGTCACCTTAGCTTTCCAAACAACTCCACAAAACACCTCAAGACCACTTAGCAAAGAGATTTTATGGAATGATTTGGAGTTGTATTGGTTGGATTTGAAGATTGGAGCAAGATTATGAAGTAGGAAATTGGAAGATTTTTTTCCTTCTTTGAGCAAGAGAATTCGGCCAAGTGAAGCTTGAAATGAAGAGATTTTTGGTCAATTTTAATTAAATGGTAAAGTTATGAATAGTAGTCAAACTCAAGACTTAATCTTATGGTGACACTTGTCACCCTATTTAATGCATCTCTATCTCTTTGTTTCCTCTCACACCAATCCAAATAGCACCCTCTAATTATCTCTTAACACCTGGTAAATTAATTCCAGTATCCAAAACTTAACCTAATTGGCCGAATTTTTCCGAACTTTTCGCCCTAGTGGGTCCCACGTCCGGTATACGCTCTTAATTTCTCAAAAACTAACCGATACAAGAAAAATCATTTAAAACCTATATTTACTCATAAAATTTATTTTTAAAATTTTTGAATAAAAAATGTGGAAAAACGTGCAATTAAAAGAAATTAAAACCTAGAAATTAAGAAAAGTACGGGTCCTCACACTCTCTCCCACTTAAAGAAATTTCGTCCTCGAAATTTTCTATGAGCGGAATCTATCAAATCTCAAGTAACCAGTAGCCTGTACCTTTTACGTCCTCGGAAGAAACGAGACTCTTCATTCCAGTCCCTTCTCTAGTTGACGGTCCAAGGTCGGTCTGGGTTGGCTGCTGGGTTCCTTTATTTTCGTGCAATAAACCCGGGCAATTAGCAACCCGATGCTTAGCGCTCCCACAGCGCAGACATCTCCTCCCCTTTCTCCAACAATACACTTCAATATGATTAGATTTCTTACAATAACCACAAATTGTCACATCACCCGCTCCACGACCTTTCTTAGCAAATGGTCTACCTCGCTTATCCTGTTCTGGCTTCTGACTCTCAAGAAATGCGCTCCTTTTCTTTGCATGGAAGGTCTTCACTTGTGGCCTTGTAATTTTTGTCCTTTGAGTTTTCTCTGGAACCCCCATAGAAGTAGTGCTTTGTGCCATTGCTAAGGTCTCCTCAGAAATCCCTTCGTATTTCCTTTTTAGCTCTAAATTCTTGTGCAAGAGCTCAATTTTCTCTGTGTACTCGTGCTTCCATCGCCCTTCCTAGTATGCGGCTAGTTTCTTTTGGACTTCTATTTCGTCTCGAAGAACCGCGATTTTCTTATACATCTCAACCCAATGCGCCATCTCACAGAATTACTGGAACTCAGATGGTAGCCTGTCGAGCAAAACAATGGGTCATAATAAATTCTTGAATACAAGTGGCACTCTCGATCCATGTTTTGTTCAGCTGTTGTTTCCTCCCTCTCTTCTCTTGACTCTTGGCCTTGTTCCACAGCTATGACCATATTCGCAACTACGTCTTCCTTCCATATATCTATATATATAGTTTTTCCCTTCCCTCTCTCGTTTCTTTCCAAAAGGGGTACTTTAATGAATGAATGCAGTAAATTGACTAAAATAACAAAAATCCAACATACCAATTACACAAATAACATATCGTACCTAACACACCATATCAAAAGACGGATAAGCAAGTACACAAATACATATCAAGTTTGACAGATAACCATGTACACAAACACATATACTAACATCAGGTGGTAGTAATATACGGGCGAACCAAAAGGAAAAGGTGAAGTCGTCCCAGTATCAGCCCGTCTGGCCTCTCTCGTCACTTACTATCCAAACTAGATGTCCATTGACCTCTTGTGCTCATTCTAGTCGGACATAACCTGTTCAAGTTTCCAAAATGAAATCTCCAAGTACTTAACGCCGCCTCAATTTTAGAGTACTCGGGCACAAGAATCTCATCTAAGATAATTCACAACTCGAGCCGGCCGGTCCCAAGAGTAAATCATCCGTATATAAGATTCCTACCCGACATACATACCTAACTTCCTCAAGTCCCATGATAATGATCCTTACACTTATGACATGCACAGTTCATAGCTTACGCTCAAAAGAGCACTTATACCTTTTGATGCATTCACGCAAGCAGGGCCATAACACCACACGGCCCAAGCTCTCTCCGCGCAGAGACCACGCGAAGTGGCTCTGATACCAACTGTGACAGCCCCACCTCCCCCTAAGACGAACCAAAGGGTTCGGCGGGCCGCCTGCCCAGCTCTCGCCAGGACTCAGTCGAGCTGATACAAGAAATCGAAAACGTTCAGGGAGATAATAGCGCGCTCAAACGATTCAAAGGCGCCAAATGGCAAAACGAAAATCAACACCAAAATGAATAGTGGTTGCCACATCACCACCCAGCCAGGAGCCCAACGAATACAGATATGGCCATATGACTCGGGAAAACATTTTCAATCCAAATAGGATACATTAACAGAGTAAATAGTTTTATCCACATACGTTTGTAATTTACGGAACAAAAGAAGATAATTAGATCAAAATACATTTAGGGTTTTCCACTATCGAGGAGCTTTACAAAAATGTAATATAACTAGCTCGACTCGTGCGTCAAAACATCTTAGCCCCAAAAGTGGTTCCCTGTAAGGAAAACAAAGATAACGGGAAAGAGGTGAGCTTACGCTCAGTGAGGTACCAAAAATAATAGCAAATAAGAAACATAGAACTTCATATTCAATTAATCACATATGTGCATCAAATAAAGAAGTGAACAAACACCATGGACAGAAAGGATACGGGTGGCTCTCAGGAGCCAAATTCCCATTTGCTCCACCGAAACTTGATCGAAATAACAGTTGACACTCCGTCAACGTTCCAGAAGTAACCAATACCGTAGAATCCACTTTCTTCGACTCCTTCCACCTCACATACCCCCACCGGGCCCGAAATCCAATCAGATCAGAAATGGTAATACTCGAGTATACCGGAATCAAGGGTCTCAATACCCAAAGATCCCAAAACAGACTACCGTGGTTCGTTATCTAATCGACCAGGCCCTTGCTGGCCCGACTCGAGTAACTGGCCACAGGTGTTGAGCTCAGAGGTCACAGAAAGGTCGTTGGACAGCAGCTTTCAAATGACATCAGAACAAATACAGATACAGATACAGATACAGATAACAGATAACAGATTCAGATCCGCACCAAAATTTGGCATATGAACAGACAAGAGATCGAGTATGATAAAGTACACCCTCGTCTCAATCAAAATAACCAGATAGTTCAGTAATTCATACCACAGATTGCATGTACAGAAACCGAGTTAAACAACAAGTGAGGGGGAGTGGTACACTCACCGGTGTCAGTACAGATACCTCAAAAGTTTTTGCCCAAAAGAGAGCTTTAATCACCAAGAAACCCTAAAATAATCAAAGTAAACCAATTGAAGGTTTCATATCCAAAATCGAGTAAACGGAATGCACAAGTGAGACTCGACTACACGTCGTATGCCTCGCCAAATAATTATTAATGCAAGGGTACAAAACATGATTTTTGGGAACGAAAGGTAACATGAAGACCTAGGCTCAAACAACCCAAAAGCCCTTCATTTCTACCAAAAGGCAATTCAAACTTAAAGGAACCAAACGGCCTAGAAAATTGGACAGCACTTCCCCTAAATTTGCTTACTTTTCCAGCCGTCATGTCTTCATTATTTTCCACAACCAGTCCCAAAGTCACACATAAAATAAGTTCATTCAATAGCCGTTCAGTAAGCTCCAAGTAGTACAAGTACAATGCAAGCTAGGGAAAAGTCCGGAAATGAAAGTCAAGCCCTAAGATATTCAAATAAGCACGATAAGACTCGGTTACAAGTCATAAACCAATTCCAAATACCACCAAAACAGGGTTCCATAAGCATACATAAGCATTAGAGGAAACCAGAAAAATCCGGAAATGGAGTTAAGCGTTAACCCGAAAAAAATAGTTTTTGACATTATTTTACGGTTTTGGTACCAATGGCACTACGATTATCGGATGAAGATGAAAGACCCACCGTTTCGAAGCTAAGAGATTGGTATACAATATTGAAGAAGGCAACTCTATCCAGTTTCAAGTGTAACCAGGTCAAAAATGCAAGATACTACACCAGAACCGGAAAAATAGATTCACAGAACGCATTCTGGTTCAAACATCATAAGTCAGCCTACCGAAGTCCAAATCCAGAAATTCCAAAGCCATCCGAAAGCTAAGATACAAGGA
The DNA here is from genome assembly GCF_036785885.1 of Coffea arabica. NCBI lineage: Eukaryota > Viridiplantae > Streptophyta > Magnoliopsida > Gentianales > Rubiaceae > Coffea > Coffea arabica. The sequence goes on from NC_092318.1 coordinate 24,020,580, forward strand.
TACATTTCACCATAAGGCCTCAACAACTAATTCCGAAGTATTCCCAACCAAAATAACAAATTACAGACGCAATTCTCAAATTCGGGTAAAACCAGGGCAGCAAGGGTAATTCCATTTTTTCTCAAGCTACGCTACTCCGATTGACCTAAAATTTTGCGGACATCTCTAAAATATTATTCCCTACAAGTTTCATGTTTTAATCCAAGGCCAGTTCGGCCTCTAACTATGAGCTACAAGACCGGGCAGAATGTAATTCAAGGAACCCTAGCTTTCCAATTTTTCTTCCAAAACAGAAATTGCTTGCAATTAACCACTTTTTCCACCTTCTAGCTGCCTTAAATATCATTTCTAATCATCATACATGACCACATAATCATATTCATATGAAAACAGAAAAATCCCCAATAATTACAAAACTTCACCAATTCAACCAAAAATCAAGATATAATCCATAAAAGTGCATCTTATACTACCACCAATCATGAATTAAGCATCATTAGAGGGAGGAGAGGGGTCCTTCCCAACTTACCTTAGCAACACAAGAGAGAGAGCAACTAGTCACCTTAGCTTTCCAAACAACTCCACAAAACACCTCAAGACCACTTAGCAAAGAGATTTTATGGAATGATTTGGAGTTGTATTGGTTGGATTTGAAGATTGGAGCAAGATTATGAAGTAGGAAATTGGAAGATTTTTTTCCTTCTTTGAGCAAGAGAATTCGGCCAAGTGAAGCTTGAAATGAAGAGATTTTTGGTCAATTTTAATTAAATGGTAAAGTTATGAATAGTAGTCAAACTCAAGACTTAATCTTATGGTGACACTTGTCACCCTATTTAATGCATCTCTATCTCTTTGTTTCCTCTCACACCAATCCAAATAGCACCCTCTAATTATCTCTTAACACCCGGTAAATTAATTCCAGTATCCAAAACTTAACCTAGTTGGCCGAATTTTTCCGAACTTTTCGCCCTAGTGGGTCCCACGTCCGGTATACGCTCTTAATTTCTCAAAAACTAACCGATACAAGAAAAATCATTTAAAACCTATATTTACTCATAAAATTTTTTTTTAAAATTTTTGAATAAAGAAAATGTGGAAAAACGTGCAATTAAAAGAAATTAAAACCTAGAAATTAAGAAAAGTACGGGTCCTCACACTCTCTCCCACTTAAAGAAATTTCGTCCTCGAAATTTTCTATGAGCGGAATCTATCAAATCTCAAGTAACCAGTAGCCTGTACCTTTTACGTCCTCGGAAGAAACGAGACTCTTCATTCCAGTCCCTTCTCTAGTTGACGGTCCAGGGTCGGTCTGGGTTGGCTGCTGGGTTCCTTTATTTTCGTGCAATAAACCCGGGCAATTAGCAACCCGATGCTTAGCGCTCCCACAGCGCAGACATCTCCTCCCCTTTCTCCAACAATCCACTTCAATATGATTAGATTTCTTACAATAACCACAAATTGTCACATCACCCGCTCCACGACCTTTCTTAGCAAATGGTCTACCTCGCTTATCCTGTTCTGGCTTCTGACTCTCAAGAAATGCGCTCCTTTTCTTTGCATGGAAGGTCTTCACTTGTGGCCTTGTAATTTTTGTCCTTTGAGTTTTCTCTGGAACCCCCATAGAAGTAGTGCTTTGTGCCATTGCTAAGGTCTCCTCAGAAATCCCTTCGTATTTCCTTTTTAGCTCTAAATTCTTGTGCAAGAGCTCAATTTTCTCTGTGTACTCGTGCTTCCATCGCCCTTCCTAGTATGCGGCTAGTTTCTTTTGGACTTCTATTTCGTCTCGAAGAACCGCGATTTTCTTATACATCTCAACCCAATGCGCCATCTCACAGAATTACTGGAACTCAGATGGTAGCCTGTCGAGCAAAACAATGGGTCATAATAAATTCTTGAATACAAGTGGCACTCTCGATCCATGTTTTGTTCAGCTGTTGTTTCCTCCCTCTCTTCTCTTGACTCTTGGCCTTGTTCCACAGCTATGACCATATTCGCAACTACGTCTTCCTTCCATATATCTATATATATAGTTTTTCCCTTCCCTCTCTCGTTTCTTTCCAAAAGGGGTACTTTAATGAATGAATGCAGTAAATTGACTAAAATAACAAAAATCCAACATACCAATTACACAAATAACATATCGTACCTAACACACCATATCAAAAGACGGATAAGCAAGTACACAAATACATATCAAGTTGGACAGATAACCATGTACACAAACACATATACTAACATCAGGTGGTAGTAATATACGGGCGAACCAAAAGGAAAAGGTGAAGTCGTCCCAGTATCAGCCCGTCTGGCCTCTCCCGTCACTTACTATCCAAACTAGATGTCCATTGACCTCTTGTGCTCATTCTAGTCGGACATAGCCTGTTCAAGTTTCCAAAATGAAATCTCCAAGTACTTAACGCCGCCTCAATTTTAGAGTACTCGGGCACAAGAATCTCATCTAAGATAATTCACAACTCGAGCCGGCCGGTCCCAAGAGTAAATCATCCGTATATAAGATTCCTACCCGACATACATACCTAACTTCCTCAAGTCCCATGATAATGATCCTTACACTTATGACATGCACAGTTCATAGCTTACGCTCAAAAGAGCACTTATACCTTTTGATGCATTCACGCAAGCAGGGCCATAACACCACACGGCCCAAGCTCTCTCCGCGCAGAGACCACGCGAAGTGGCTCTGATACCAACTGTGACAGCCCCACCTCCCCCTAAGACGAACCAAAGGGTTCGGCGGGCCGCCTGCCCAGCTCTCGCCAGGACTCAGTCGAGCTGATACAAGAAATCGAAAACGTTCAGGGAGATAATAGCGCGCTCAAACGATTCAAAGGCGCCAAATGGCAAAACGAAAATCAACACCAAAATGAATAGTGGTTGCCACATCACCACCCAGCCAGGAGCCCAACGAATACAGATATGGCCATATGACTCGGGAAAACATTTTCAATCCAAATAGGATACATTAACAGAGTAAATAGTTTTATCCACATACGTTTGTAATTTACGGAACAAAAGAAGATAATTAGATCAAAATACATTTAGGGTTTTCCACTATCGAGGAGCTTTACAAAAATGTAATATAACTAGCTCGACTCGTGCGTCAAAACATCTTAGCCCCAAAAGTGGTTCCCTGTAAGGAAAACAAAGATAACGGGAAAGAGGTGAGCTTACGCTCAGTGAGGTACCAAAAATAATAGCAAATATGAAACATAGAACTTCATATTCAATTAATCACATATGTGCATCAAATAAAGAAGTGAACAAACACCATGGACAGAAAGGATACGGGTGGCTCTCAGGAGCCAAATTCCCATTTGCTCCACCGAAACTTGATCGAAATAACAGTTGACACTCCGTCAACGTTCCAGAAGTAACCAATACCGTAGAATCCACTTTCTTCGACTCCTTCCACCTCACATACCCCCACCGGGCCCGAAATCCAATCAGATCAGAAATGGTAATACTCGAGTATACCGGAATCAAGGGTCTCAATACCCAAAGATCCCAAAACAGACTACCGTGGTTCGTTATCTAATCGACCAAGCCCTTGCTGGCCCGACTCGAGTAACTGGCCACAGGTGTTGAGCTCAGAGGTCACAGAAAGGTCGTTGGACAGCAGCTTTCAAACGACATCAGAACAAATACAGATACAGATACAGATACAGATACAGATACAGATAACAGATAACAGATTCAGATCCGCACCAAAATTTGGCATATGAACAGACAAGAGATCGAGTGTGATAAAGTACACCCTCGTCTCAATCAAAATAACCAGATAGTTCAGTAATTCATACCACAGATTGCATGTACAGAAACCGAGTTAAACAACAAGTGAGGGGGAGTGGTACACTCACCGGTGTCAGTACAGATACCTCAAAAGTTTTTGCCCAAAATAGAGCTTTAATCACCAAGAAACCCTAAAATAATCAAAGTAAACCAATTGAAGGTTTCATATCCAAAATCGAGTAAACGGAATGCACAAGTGAGACTCGACTACACGTCGTATGCCTCGCCAAATAATTATTAACGCAAGGGTGCAAAACATGATTTTTGGGAACGAAAGGTAACATGAAGACCTAGGCTCAAACAACCCAAAAGCCCTTCATTTCTACCAAAAGGCAATTCAAACTTAAAGGAACCAAACGGTCTAGAAAATTGGACAGCACTTCCCCTAAATTTGCTTACTTTTCCTGCCGTCATGACTTCATTATTTTCCTCAGCCAGTCCCAAAGTCACACACAAAATAAGTTCATTCAATAGCCGTTCAGTAAGCTCCAAGTAGTACAAGTGCAATGCAAGCTAAGGAAAAGTCCGGAAATGAAAGTCAAGCCCTAAGATATTCAAATAAGCACGATAAGACTCGGTTACAAGTGTCGCGCCCCATTTTTTTTGTGATGGAAAATATAAGTACAAAAATAGGTATTTACAAAATATGTAATTTTATTTTAAAATAAATGAAAAGGACCTAAAATGAGACTTTAAAAAATGCGACAATTTGGGTCCAAATATTTAGTCTAAAAAGGGTTTTCAAGAACAAGGGGAGTCGCCACTTGGTATTGAGTTTGGGTGTACCAAGTCACCCAAAAAATGTATTTAAATAAAATAAAATAAAACCCTTTTCGACAACTCCAGGTCTTTGAAAAATAAGAGAAAATGGATTCGGGAGTCACGGTTGAAGAAAGGGAAGGCAAATGTTCGATTAACTCAAACCTAAGGCATCCTTTCAACCTAGTCTAAGCTAGTTGCGAGGTTTAGTCAAAATTTTCCTAATCTAACCCTTAATTTATCATATTTCAATGTTTCCTACATGGATGCAAATCTAAATTTATAAAATATCAAAAAGGTCAAAATATCCATTCAAGGGTTTAATCGAACCAATCGCATTAATTGCGAAGGCCACAATGATTCCTTGAAAGTGTCACGAGTATGCGAATGATGAAATTAAAATAAAAGAAAAGAAATTACATTATATACATATATAAGTGATCAAAGAAAAATGGAATGCAACATAAAGGGTACGGGAGGCAAAAACTCGTGACATAATTTTCTTATACATGGATTAATAGGGTATTTAAACTAAAAAGTTATAATCACCCATTTCCCATGTTTGAAAAATAATTATCCTAACATGAACAAGCAAATGAACTAGCTTAAATGAGATGTAATTCTAAATGACATGATTAGTACCTATAGAGGGTAAGGGATAATATAATAGGGAATATCATGCAAATGAGAAAAGATCCTAAAAATGAAAATATGCATGAAAATGTAATGAATATCACAAAAAAAAATGAATCTAACGCACGAACGATCTAAGGGTCTAGCGTTGGACTAGCCCATTTCTAAAAATCCTTACTAGCGTTGGACTAGCAAGTAAATGGAGGGAGAAGCCACAACTAGCGTTGGACTAGTGTGGTGACGTCATGCATTTTTAATACATAATAAGACAAGTAGACATAGATTAAAACAAATAAACACATAAGAGCACGTAGCACGTAACACATAAGCATAATATCTAGATGCAAAAATCCTAAAGAAAGCGGGTAAGGCACGTAACATATAAGCCACATAAGCACACAACCTATCTATTACATCGGGGAGCGCCTAACTACAATCTAAAAGGGAAAATAAAATAAAACAAATCTAATTATCCTATCTATTACATTTTTGAGGTATTTAAGTGCCTCTCAAATAATTATAAAATTAACTAAACAAACATAAGAAAATTTAAATGAACATTCAAATCGAATAAACAAAGCATATAAAAATGTATAAACACATAGGAACACGTAGGAGCACATAAGAGCACGTAATTGACATTGAAATAATAATAATGGGGTACCTCCCTTTTGAAGTGGTGACTAAACGGAGTCAAATTGCCCTATTTATACTCAAAATGAACAAAAGAATCATGGCACCAATTTAATTGAAAAACTAATAATAATGAAAATTCACCTCAATATGTCAAACGTAAATAAATTTAAGAATATCTAAAAATTACAAGTTGAACATACTCAAAAGTAACATAATTAGCTATTAAAGAAAAGAAACAATCATAATAAAAAGAGTCAAAATTCATCAGGGACTGAATTGCAAAAATAGAAAAACTTTTGGGGACAAAAATTATATTTTTCCAAAGTTTAGAGGTCAAAATTAAATGAAAGATAAAATTCAAGGACCAAAGTGCAATTAATTTAAGGACCTAAGTGAAACAAATTTAAAATGTTCTGGGCCGAAGTGAAACTACTCCAAAGATCAGGGGCTAAAGTGCAAAAATCGGTTTCCGATCTTCTTAGGAAAACAGGCCACTGGGCCATCATTTTATTTATTTGGGACGAACACTACCTAAGCCCAGCCGAAAGTCCAAGCCAATCACACAGGCCAGCCTGCCTTTTTTTTATCACTCAAACCCAACCAAAATGAACAGACTCTGATTTTCTACCCCAACCGAAACCCAAGGGAAATAAATCAAAACCCATTTTCAAAACCCAACAAAAACTAACTCTTGGCCCAACCGAAGATAAAACATTAGCCCAAACCATTTTTTTCTTTCTTTTCTTTCCTTTCTTTTTTTCTTTTTCTCTTCTTCTTCTTCTTTCTTTTCTTTCTTCCCCGTTCGTTCCGTTTCTTCTCCTTCCCCGGCGACCTGAAGCTCCTCGCAGCTGCTGGCCATGGCGGCGGCGCCGCCGCCAGCCACCGGCGAATTTTTCCGGTCACAGAAAATTGTCAAAATACACCCCCTTATTCGATTTTTCGCGTAGATCCCATTTCCGGAGTTAGTTTTTACAAGAAATGACCCAAAAGTGTCCAAAATGTAAAAAAAACAGTCCAGCTTTTATATTTTTAAAAACCTCAAATCTTCACCAAAAATCATAAAATTTATGCCAAAACACTCCTTATAGCTTCTACATTACAACTATAATCTTAATTTGACAACAAAATAACATAAAAAGGCTAGAATAAAGCAAAACAGCCCCTAAAATTTGTTTTTTTTTTTATTTTGGCATTTTCACAAACACTTGACATGCATTCATGGACCCGTTTCTTTTTTCTTAGTTCTGTGCATGACTTGTGCCAAAAACTCAGCAACCCAACAACCAAGGAAACCAGCAAAAGCAAAAGAAAATTAAACAATGGAGCATGGATTTAATGTTCCAAACAAAACTAAAAATTACCTCAACGTAGGTGTGTCTGAGATTGAGAGGGGAAAGGGAAAGGAGAACCGAAAGACTGAGGGGGATTTTTCTTCTTCTTCTTGTGTGTTTTCCGTTTCTTTCCTCTGCCCAAGTCCGAGAGAGGGAGAGAGTGAGCCGTGAGTAGAGTGAGGGAGTGTTTTCTTTTTCTTTGTGGCTTGTCTGTGAGAGAGAGAGCCGAGTGAAGAGTTTTTTTTTTTTTTTCTTGTTCTGTCCGTCTGAGGGTCTTGTAGCCAAAATGGAGCTTGTGTGTTGGATTTGCCAAAATGATGATTTCTTAGCTAATGAAAAGAAAGGTCCATGGCAATTGAGTGTGGAATGGGTTAATAGTTGTTTTGGTAGAGAAAATGATGAAAGTGATTTTTTATTTCTTGATTTTTCTCTTTTGTTTTGTGTTTTTTTTTCTTTTACCAAAAACAAACCTACAAAAATGAGAAAATCATTCATTAATATATATTAAAAAAAATGGTAACAATAATAACTTATCAAATAGATAAAATTTCACAAAAATATTAAAAATTGACAAAAATTTGGTGTCTACAACAAGTCATAAACCAATTCCAAATACCACCAAAATAGGATTCCATAAGCATACATAAGCATTAGAGGAAACCAGAAAAATCCGGAAATGGAGTTAAGCGTTAACCCGAAAAAAATAGTTTTTGACATCATTTTGCGGTTTTGGTACCAATGGCACTACGATTATCGGATGAAGGTGAAAGACCCACCGTTTCGAAGCTAAGAGATTGGGATACAATATTGAAGAAGGCAACTCTGTCCAGTTTCAAGTGTAACTAGGTAAAAAATGCAAGATACTACACCAGAACCGGAAAAACAGATTCACAGAACGCATTCTGGTTCAAACATCATAAGTCAGCCTACTGAAGTCCAAATCCAGAAATTCCAAAGCCATCCGAAATATAAGATACAAGGCTAAATTTCATCAGAAGGCCTCAACAACTAATTCCGAAGCATTCCCAACCAAAATAACCAATTACAGACGCAATTCTCAAATTCCGGTAAAACCAGGGCAGCAAGGGTAATTCCATCTTTTCTCAAGCTACGCTACTCCGATTGACTTGAAATTTTGTAGGCATCTCTAAAATATCATTCCCTATAACTTTCATGGTTTAACCCAAGGCCAATTCGGCCTCTAACTATGAGCTACAAAACCGGGCAGAATGTAATTCAAGGAACCCTAGCTTTCCAATTTTTCTTCCAAAACAGAAATTGCTTGCAATTAACCACTTTTTCCACCTTCTAGCTGCCTTAAATATCATTTCTAATCATCATACATGACCATATAATCATATTCATATGAAAACAGAAAAATCCCCAATAATTACAAAACTTCACCAATTCAACCAAAAATCAAGATATAATCCATAAAAGTGCATCTTATACTACCACCAATCATGAATTAAGCATCATTAGAGGGAGGAGAGGGGTCCTTCACAACTTACCTTAGCAACACAAGAGAGAGAGCAACTAGTCACCTTAGCTTTCCAAACAACTCCACAAAATACCTCAAGACCACTTAGCAAAGAGATTTTATGGAATGATTTGGAGTTGTATTGGTTGGATTTGAAGATTGGAGCAAGATTATGAAGTAGGAAATTGGAAGATTTTTTTCCTTCTTTGAGCAAGAGAATTCGGCCAAGTGAAGCTTGAAATGAAGAGATTTTTGGCCAATTTTAATTAAATGGTAAAGTTATGAATAGTAGTCAAACTCAAGACTTAATCTTATGGTGACACTTGTCACCCTATTGAATGCATCTCTATCTCTTTGTTTCCTCTCACACCAATCCAAATAGCACCCTCTAATTATCTCTTAACACCCGGTAAATTAATTCCAGTATCCAAAACTTAACCTAGTTGGCCGAATTTTTCCGAACTTTTCGCCCTAGTGGGTCCCACGTCCGGTATACGCTCTTAATTTCTCAAAAACTAACCGATACTAGAAAAATCATTTAAAACCTATATTTACTCATAAAATTTATTTTTAAAATTTTTGAATAAAGAAAATGTGAAAAAACGTGCAATTAAAAGAAATTAAAACCTAGAAATTAAAAGGACTGGGCTCGATCGGGTAGGTTTGAACCCTGGGCCACCGTTTCGGTATACTCGAGTACTACCACTGGAGGGATAAGGTGATGACCAGAAAAACCGATGGGACAAGGAGTTATAAGGCGAAGTTGATCGAAATGGTTCCACTGGAACACCGTATCCTTCAATATGTGTTTATTTCTGTATCATGAAAACTATCTTATTGTAAATGTGCCAATGTGAAACCTTGAACCATGCTTGTGTTATGCTCAAATTAATGATAACTATCTCATGTTAATGTGCCAAATATGCAACCTTGAACCATACATGTAGTATGCTCAAATAACTTGATTTATTAGAACTGCTAGAGTGTCTTGGAACCTCACTGGGCTGTGTAGCTCATTCCACGTTTTTGTTTTCCTTAGCAGGGTTCGAGATCAAGAGTGCTCATAAATGGTACTACATTGTTTTCTTTTGAAGACCATAAGTTGTATTATAGCGGATGGTTGTTGGACTGATATGATGGTTTTGGATTGTATTAAGCTTGAAAGCTAACTAATTGTAAGCATGCAATATTTTGGAGTACTTTAATTATATGTTGAAGTTATTTGAAGTATTTCGAGCTTTTGAACTGTGGATTGTAGTGAGTCCTGGCGAGAGTTGGGCAGGCGTCCCGCGGATACCCTTTGGTTCGCCTTAGGGAGAAGTGGGGGCGTCATAATTCATCTTATCTGAAAATAACATTTGAGACAAGGCTTATTTATGGCCTTACAAAGACTCAAAAACCTAAACCAACTAGGGCTCACTTAATGACTTTCCTAAAACCTAATTCGCCTAGACAACTAAAAGAAATAACTCAAATCGGTTCAACTAAAGGTCAACATGACCTAGCCATGTAACTAACTAAACTAATTTTAGTTAGCAACTGACAATTGGAAAACATTGGAAATAACTTAAAGCAAACAACAACATAAACTAAAACCTGAGTAAAACCAAGAAAACTAAGGAAACTAATGCAGGGGATCCGACTTTGGTGAATCTTTAATGAACTTCAATCTCTTGTATGACTTGAACATGAACCATGGATCCTATGTTCGCATCATTCCTCTTCTCTTGAAAGTGATTTGCCCACAAATCGACAGATTGGAGAAAATGAAGCACTTCGGACAATACTTTCATGCGAGCATATCACGTTGCATGGTGCTTATGCAATTGGAAGAAACTCATGAGCAAAGTCTTCAACCAAGGAATGTACCAATGTATCCGAAACTGATGGTAATGCCACTTTGCTATTAAATCATCACGAACAATCTCTATAAGCACTCGAAGTAACCCTTTGTCATGATTTTTGGGTTCGGCACCTACAAAAGAAATTAAACAATAAGTATTTGTAGGTATAAAACTACTCAAAAACTCACCATTTGCATGCACTGGATAAGGATCGTCATAATGATACTCAAAGAGACTAGAAAAACTCCTAATCTAGTTATGAAAGGTAGTAAAGTTCAGCACTAGTTGATATTTATGTGGCACATCTTTACAACTTTGCACATCTCGCATGGATGAAACTAAGTAGGAATGGACAGTTTTTGAATCTACAAATGAAGCAACGAAGTTAGTAGCTAATGAACTAGAAAATAGACAAAGAAAGATTGGAACATCATTATCGGAATTATAAGAAAGTATGGAATAAAGTTCAAGTGTAGTCACTCCCTTTGACACTTCATGTCTCATTCGATCAACCACTTCAACCAGATTAGTCTTTGCTGGCACGTCACACTCTTCATCAAAATCTGCATAAGAAATACAAGAGTTAGGATAGAAATTATGCTCAAAATAAGGTGAAGATAAGGAATAACCCAAAGTTAAAGATCGAGAATCCAAGTCTGGAATTTTCCCTTCAAGATGAGCACCTCTATTGGTGCAGACAGATTTGAATTGATATTGTTCCATGAATTGATACCAAAGAGATTTAACTCCTAGAAGACAAACTCTATGGAAACTCGCAAAGTGTACAAGTTACTTCAGAATGGAACACGCCATGATCAACTCTACTTGACTTTGCTTGATCTGCCCAAAAGAAGATAGACAAAGCAAAACACATGTTAACTTGTTAGAAAACAAAACTCTCAGACTTTTGGCTTTTGCAAACATGGCCAATTTTCCCCCTTTACTTTTTACTAAGGCCAAATTTTTTCTGCCTTTTTCCAATCTATTCTTCTCGGCCCATTGTTCACTCATTGCACTAGAGTTTTTATTTTCTTTTTCCAGCTCATGTTCATGGCTCAGCTGCAACTCATTCATAGATGGTTCTTCAATCAACGATGGACTAGAATGAACATTTTCTTTATTACCATCGGTTGACACTTGATTAAGTTGCTTGAAGTATGAATTCATCATTTGTCTCATTTCTTCCTTCATATAATGAACCAATTCTTTAGTCCAGCTTCGAAAATCATTCTTTGGTTCACAAGGCGTTGACTCAACCCGAGAATTCTTAGGCTCCATGACTCGATTGTCATGACACTCCTTAGATGAATCTCATTTGCTTGATGAGGACCTCGGCTTAGATGCTCAACGCAAACTCCTTTGCTCCTCCTCGTACTCATCACAAGTACGCTTATATCGTTCATATGCATATAAAGCATTGTAACGATCCATCTCCTCCTTGAGGGTACGAAACTCATGGTTTGACACTTTATCCTGGCTTGATCGTGTGGAACCCCTCCTCTTGAGAGATTCGTTCTCAATTCTATCAAGTTTTTTATGCATGAGTTCGATTGATGTGTTTAACTTCCTTTCAGCTTGAAGGGAAAATTCCAGACTTGGATTCTTGATTAATGTGTTTGGTAGAAAAATAAAGAGGAAAATAAGAAAAGAAAAGGATATTAACCTGGATCAAGAATCAAAACTCTGATACCAAGTGATACGAACTTGAATCTCCAAGCTCCCGCTCTTGAAGAAATGAATTACACAGGCAGCGAAAGGATATTTCTTGATCAAGTTATGGACATAATTGGATGAATTCTAATTCAATCAAGGACCACTCGAGATTGATTAGAAGGGTAGTATGACGCCACAATTCAACGTGATCTTGAATTGCTAAGTCAATTGAAAACCCAAGAATCCTCTCAAGTATTCAAGTTTAGAGCCTTGGACAAGAGACTCACAAAAAACACAAGGTGTTTTCTGAAATTTAGTTCATCATTCATCTTATCTAAAAATAACATTTGAGTCAAGGCTTATTTACGGCCTTACAAAGACTCAAAAACCTAAACCAACTAGGGCTCACTTAATGACTTTCTTAAAACCTAATTCGCCTAGACAACTAAAAGAAATAACTCAAATCGGCACAACTAAAGGTCAACATGACCTAGCTGTGTAACTAACTAAACTAACTCTAGTTACGAACTAACAATTGGAAAATGTTGGAAATAACTTAAAGCAAAAGTCAACATAAACTAAAATCTAAATAAAACCAAGAAAACTAAGGAACCTAATGAAGGGGATTTGACTTTGGTGAATCTTTAGTGAACTTCAATCTCTTGTATGATTTGAAAATGAATCATGGATCCTATGCTAGCATCAAGAAGTAAAACAGCCTCATGAGAAATGGATTGCATTAGTTGTTGGAGTAGAGATTTGACACTTAAGACACAAGCTCCTTGGAAGCACATGAACTCTCCAATGGATTTAAGCATGGAACAATGCAAGATAAATGTGATTGCACCTTGATCAATTTGCACAAAAAAAGAGGCACTAAACAAAACAAATGTTAGCGGGGTAGAAAACAAATCTTCCCTCACGATTTTTGCTTTTGCAAACATGCTTAGTTTCCCTCTTTTCTTTCCACTATGACTGACCTATTATTGCTTTTTACCTCTCTATTTTGCTCGGCCTTTTGGTCACTTTTTCCACTCTTTTGCTTACAAACAGCTTTCTCTAACTCCTACTCTTTTGTAGCATCTCTTGATCTTCACGCACTTGCTTAGGGGAAAGTGGAGTAAGAGTAATTTTTCTATCCCTGTGAACAAAAGAGTATTTTTTAGTATGAACTTCATAAGTTACCCTTTGTCAAATTGTCATGGTTGTCCTAAGATGATATGAGTGGCTCGCATTGGCACAACCTTGCACAAGAGCTCATCTTCATATCTACCAATACTAAATTACACAGATGCTTGCTTGATACACCCACTTTATCACAATCACTAAACCATTGCAACTTATATGGTTTAGGATGATCACAGATAGGTAGTTGTAATTTCTTTACCTTTAATGCACTCACCACGTATGTTAGTACAACTTCCACCATCAACTCTCAAATTACACATTTTGCCATAGGCATTGCGTATCGAAGATATTCTCATGTTGCACATCTTCATCTATGCATTGTGCATTTAAGGCCATCCTTGTCACCAATCCTAACCCCATGGGTTGATCAATAGGAACTTCTTCACATGATCCGACATCACCATCTTCCATTAAATGTGGCATTCCTTCATACTTCTTTTCATTGTCAGTGACAATCTCACCACTAGGCAAGACTATCATAGCCTTTTGATTAGGGCATTAGCTAGCTATGTGTCCATGGCCTTGGCATTTGAAAATGTGAGAACCCGAAAATTATTTTATATTTTCTCTTATTTTTGAACAAATTAATTTATATTTTTTTTATTTTGCTTTACTAGCCTTAAATTTCATGGTGATTTTAAAGGTTAAGTCTAGATTTTTCTCTTTTTCCTTTTATAATTTTGATGCATGTTAAGTTTCGTAGAGTATTATGGTAGTTTGACCGAATAGTGAGATGTGCACATTATATTTGGTGGACGAGAATGAGTGTAGTGCAAGAGAGATTATGTGATTAGAAGTGTTAAGAATTAATTGAAAAAGTATAATATATGATTAGAAACACAAGAGAGAGAAAGAGATAAGTATTACCCCAGTGACGCCAAGTGTCACCGATCCAAGCATGCCTTGACCATGACTTTCCTTTAGTCTTTATCTTGCAATTTCACAATGCAAGCCTTTCATTTTCTCTTGTGAAGGCCGAAATTGGGAGAGAAAAGAAGAGAGAAAAAACTTCCAAAGTTCATCTTGATTTCTTTGCTTGATTTGTAAAAAAAAATCCAAAGATCAACCTAATCCACTCCGATAAACCTTGAGTTAAGCTCGGAGGTGAGCCTTTGGTGGAGTTATTTGAGGAAGAAAACTCTTGAGTTGCTTGTCATCTTGGGGTTTTGAGGTAAAATTTCTAGAAAACATCTCTTTTTACTTGTTTATTGAGATTTATGCAAGATATGTTATGATTGAAGTTAAAGGAAGCATGCTTATGATAATTTCATGGTTTTTGCTAGGGTTTGGTGAAGTTGTTACTAGGGTTTGATCAATTTCCAGCTTTAAGGTTCAATTTTCCAACTTTGAGATGAATTTCCAGCTTTCATAAGAGATGTTCTAGCTTTGATAGGAAGTTTTAAGTTTTGATATGTGAATTTTAGTCTTGGTATGCAAATTTCCATCTTTGAGAGGTAAAATTCCAGCCTTGATGTAGTTATTTGAAACTTTATATATATGTGGAGTTGTGATGGATTTTCTTGCTAAGAACATATGTCATAAGCCTCATGATATGTTAGTTATAAGATATAGTGCATTTTGTGATGCCCCCACTTCTCCCTAAGGCGAACCAAAGGGTATCCGCGGGACGCCTGCCCAACTCTCGTTAGGACTCGGTACAATTTCCATTCAAGCTCAATACAATACTAGTCATTATCACGAAGTAAAGTAAGAAAGTGCGGAAACGATCGAACTTAACAATATATAACAACCATCCAGTTGATAAGGCAATCCTAGGGGAAGACCCTCCTAGAACCTCCCAACCTTGTAATATCAGAGTTGGACCTTTTCTCCCAATGGAAATTGAACTCGATTGTTCTCATGAACTCAAGACCTTTGACACACGAAGGTAATCAACAACCTTAAGCAAATAAAGATGGAAGAAGAGACACCACGATTAGGGAACAAACTAATCGATAAAGTCAGATTTGAATCCTAAGCAATGAACTCAAGAATTCAAGAGTAAGTTCGATTAAGAACTTGAAGAAAAATTCCTCACGATTTCTGGTTATAATATTCTGTGTCTTTACTCATACAAGAGGTGCCTTTTTATAGGCTAAAACTAGGGAAAAATCAGACCCACATAAACCTGGAAGAAATTCGGTCCGCATAAAGAGCTTAAAGAGCCAGCTCTTTAAGGCTTTCCGATAAGGCCCAATAAGTAATAAAATACTCAACGCCTAACAACTACTAAACTAGACAGTTTTAAAACAACTACCAACTAAGCTAACAAGTATGAGATCATTCCTTCACTTCAAACGTACAAGTGAACAAAGTAATTTCATGGTCCATCAAATCTTCAAACTTAGCTTGTTCCTTGCCTGTATGGTGAATGATCAAGGCTCGTAAAGCTTCATTCACCTTCTTGGTTCTTGTTCTTGTCATCGGACCACCAATGTTGATCAAAGGGTCCTTGACCCAAGGTTGAAGTTGTTGCGCACCCGTATCTGCATCATTCCCTCCCTCCTCGAAAGGATTCGTCCTCGAATCTTCAAAGTCTGTATCAAAGTCAAAAGGGGATAGGTCAGACACATTAAAAGATGCGCTTATGCCATACTCACTTGGAAGTTCCAATTTGTATGCATTGTCATTGATCTTCTCTAGGACTTGAAAAGGTCCGTCGCCTCTTGGATGTAACTTGGTCCGTCGAGATGTTGGAAACCTTTCCTTCCTCATGTGCACCCAAACCTAATCACCAGGTTCGAATACAACATGCTTTCTTCCCTTATTCGCATGTTGTGCATATTGCGCATTTTTCTTCTCAATTTGAGCTCGAATTCTCTCATGCAAGGTCCGAACAGCCTCTGCCTTTTTGACACCATCTGCATTTAAACACTTATCAACAGGAATAGGTGATAAATCTAGAGGAGTTAGCGGCTGAAACCCATAAACAATTTCAAAAGGAGAATGATTAGTAGTAGAATGAGTGGTTCGGTTATATGCAAACTCAGTGATAGGCAAACATTCTTCCCACTTCTTCAAGTTCTTTTGAACAATGGCTCAAAGTAAAGCACCAAGGGTTCGATTGGTTACCTCGGTTTGACCATCCGTTTGAGGATGACTAGAAGTAGAAAATAGCAACTTCGTTCCCAACTTTCCCCAAAGTGATTTCCAGAAGTAGCTTAAGAATTTCACATCCCTATCACTTACAATAGTACGCGGTACCCCATGCAATCTAACCACATCCTTGAAGAATAAATCAGCAACATGGCGCGCATCACTTGTTTTCCTACAAGGGATAAAGTGAGCCATTTTAGAAAATCTATCCACTACAACAAAGATACTATCCATACCTCTAGAAGATCTTGGTAAACCAAGCACAAAATCCATGGATAAGTCTGTCCAAGGAGCATGAGGTACGGGTAGAGGAGTGTATAATCAATGAGGGTTACTCCTTGACTTGGCCTGCTTACACTTTAAACGCTTATCACAAATGTTAGCAACGTCACACCTCATTTTAGGCCAATAGAAGTGTTCATGCAAGATGTCAAGAGTTTTATCAATGCCGAAATGTCCCATCAATCCTCCCCCATGGGCTTCTCTAACAAGTAATTCCCTAAGCGAACAATTGGGAATACATAGGCGATTTTCTTTGAACAAGAAACCTTCATGCCTATAGTACTTTTGAAATGCAGCATGTTCACAAGCTTGAAACACATTAGAAAAATCGTCATCATGTGCATACATGTTTTTAATGTGCTCAAAACCAAGTAGCTTAGTGCTCATGTTAGTGATCAAAGTATACCTCCTAGACAATGCATCCGCAATGACATTATCTTTCCCCTTCTTATACTTAATGATGTATGGAAAGGAATCAATAAATGCAATCCACTTCGCATGTCTTTTATGCAACTTACCCTAACCTTTAAGGAATTTAATTGATTCATGATCTGTATGTATCACAAATTCCTTAGGCATAAGATAATGTTGCCACACTTCAAGAGCACGCACAACAGCGTACAATTCTTTATCATAAGTAGGGTAATTAAGAGCTTCCCCCACTCAACTTTTCACTAAAATATGCCAAGGGCCTATTATTTTGATGTAAGACAGCCCCTATGCCGATTCCAATAGCATCACATTCAACTTCGAACGTCAAGTCAAAATTAGGCAAAGCAAGAATAGGTGCCGAAGTTAACAACTTCTTAAGCTTAAGAAATGACTCTTCTTGCTCTTTTTCCCATTGAAACCCCACATTCTTTTTAATTACCTCATTCAAAGGTGCTGCAATGGTACTAAAATCTTTAACAAATCTCCTATAGAAACTTGCAAGACCATGAAAAGACCTTACCTGAGACACATTGGTTGGAGTCGGCCACTCTAAGATGGCTTGTACCTTGGCGGGATCAACACTTATGCCATTTGCACCAATAATATATCTAAGAAAATTAACTTCAGGAGTGCAAAAGACACATTTTTTCGTGTTAGCAAACAACCTATTTTCGCGCAAGGCACTTAAAACAAGTCGCAAATGCTCAACATGTTCATCTAAAGACTTGCTAAAGATCACTATATCATCAAAATAAACAACAACAAACTTTCCAAGAAAATGCCTTAAAACATGGTTCATTAACCTCATGAAAGTAGTTGGAGCGTTTGTTAAGCCGAAAGGCATCACAAGCCACTCATAAAGACCATACTTTGTTTTGAAAGCAGTTTTTCATTCGTCACCTTCCTTTATTCTTATTTGATGATAACCAGATCTTAAGTCAATTTTAGTGAAAATGATTGCTCCATGCAATTCTTCTAACATATCGTCTAACCTAGGAATGGGATGACGATACTTAACAGTAATTTTATTAATTGCACGATAATCTGTACACATTCTCCAAGTCCCTTCTTTCTTAGGTACTAAAATGACTGGAACTGCACAAGGACTAAGAGATTCACGAACCTGGTCCTTTTCAAGGAGGGAATCGACTTGCCTTTGGATTTCCTTTGTTTCCTCCGGATTTGCTCTATAGGCTGGTCGATTTGGTAGAATTGCTCCAGGAACAAAGTCGATTTGATGTTCAATACCTCGAATTGGAGGTAATCCTTTCGGTAGTTCCTCCAGATACACATCCTTGAATTCCTGCAAAAGAGAGTAAATTGCACTAGGAAGAGAATCGGTTATGCCAAGTGTGTAAAAAGAAGAATAATTGGCTTCCCGGTAGATAAGTACTATGAGAAGACTTTGTGCATTCAAGGCCCTATCTATCTCACGCACACTTGCATAAAAGCTCCTTTTCTTCGCTTTCAAGCTCTCGGCCTCACTGAGTCTTTTCCCACTCGAATTTTCTCTTTCACTCAACTCGGCCTCTACTTTCTTTTTTTCCTCATCCTCAGGCACATTCGGCTTTTTCTTTGCCTCTCTCAGTTGCCTTTTCTCTCGCTCTTTTCTTAGATGCAATTGTTCTTCATACACTTGTGTAGGTGTCAAGGGTGAAAGAGTGATCTTGAGATTGTTCATAATGAACTTATACTTATTAGTGAGTCCAATATGATCAGCCTGCCGATCATACTCCCAAGGACGCCCAAACAAGACATGACTAGCTTGCGTAGGAATTACATCACATAAAACTTGGTCCTTGTATCGACCAATAGAAAAAGCAATTAAGGCCTGTTTGGTCACCTTGACTTCCCCCCCATCATTTAACCAAGACAATCTATATGGTTTAGGGTGATAAGTTCATGGAATGTTGTTTTGCTCCACAAAATTAGCAGCTATACAATTAGTACAAGAGCCACTATCAATGATCATAAGACATACCTCATCTCCAATTTTGCATCTTGTATGAAAGATATTGGTTCGTTGGAGATCATCTTCTTGAGCTTGTGCATTAAGCACTCTCATAGTCACCATAGTTCGTGCTACGGGGTCCTCCTCTATTTCAACCATGTCATCATCCTTCCCTTCTTCTTCAAGCGGTGGCATGTCCGCATATTCCTCCTCTCCTTCGCTTTGCCACACTCCCTCTTCATTCATGTACATGATGCTTCGGTTAGGGCATTGAGCCATGAGGTGGCCAATTCCCTTGCATTTGAAACATGCCTTTGGCTGGTTGGTAGATGTATTTGCCCCTGGAAGAGTTGGCCGCGGGATTGGTTTAGAAGAAGTTACACTTGGATGGGACGGTTGTTCCATCCGCTTATTTTCCCTCTCTCTATTACCTTGCCTTGGCCAAGCATTGGATGTTGGCAATTGATTTCTTTTCCAAGGACTGGAAGAGGATGTAGTGGTTCGGCCACTAGGTGTCGTTAGAGGTAAGGCTTGCTTTTCCACCTTCTCTGCATAAGACACCATTTGTTGAAGTTCAAAGTGGTCTTGAAGCTCAACCTTCTTCCTAATTTCAGGATTTAATCCATTAAGGAACCTCGCCATGGTTGCTTCCGGATCCTCTTGTACATTGGCCCTTATCATTGCTACCTCCATTTGTTTGTGGTACTCATCAACAGAATTAGAACCTTGAGTGAGTCGTTGGAGCCGATTGTACAAGTCTGTGGTATAGTGGAAGGGTACAAATCGTTTCCTCATCACTTGCTTCATTTCAGTCCAAGTGTCAGTCGGTTGTTCCCTATTTCTCCTCCTTGTGGCACATACTTGCTCCCACCAAATAGATGCATAACCTTAAAATTCAATAGCTGCAAGTTTCACCTTTTTCTCTTCAGAATAATTGTGGACTTCAAACACTTGCTCAACTCGTCTAACCCAATCCAAGTAAGATTCAAATCATTTTTCCCATGAAAGGTAGGCATCTTGGTCTTGATGGAACCAAGATTGTCATCGATTCTCCTAGGTCGGTCTCGACCTTCCCTCGCTCCCCTTTGGCTTTTCCTTGATCGAAAGGAGGCGTTAGAATGATATCCCTCATCATCCGCATCATGATCAGCACTCGGAACACTCGAAGCCCTATGGTGTGTATCTCCCGTACCTCGCATCTCAATGGCAGCCAACCTGTCGGATATTTCTGTCATCGCAAATTCATGTCTCTCCGCTTGTTTTTGAAGAGCTTGGAGCACCAGTTTGAGTGACACGTCGGTCTCAGACGGCTCAGGCATGTTCCCCTCTTGAGACATATTGTCCAACCTGCAAAACAAGTGTATCCTAGTCTACCTTGCAAGCACTCGTGTATCACTCAAGGAAACACACTCATTCTCAATTTTCCTTCTCGAAGTTCTGAAAACAACTCAAACTCTCAAAAATTCCAGAATTAATGACTCTATAAGCAAGTAACAAGACACAAAGCAGAATTTTGCAAATCTTAGAAAAACTCTACCCGAAGCTGATACTTTTTTTTTTGAGCTGTTGTTTTGCTGAGTTTCTGGTCAGTACTTTGGAGGGTAAATGTGAGAATCTCGAAAAAAGTGCTTACATATATATATATATATATATATATATTCATCTAGGTATATTCCAATTGCATATTGATTCTTAAATAAATCCTATCTCTATTCCTACTTGTTTTTAAATAAGTACGTAAAAGTAGTTTTTATGTTACAAACAACTTAATTGTGCAAAATATTAAAATTATTTGATTCTTGCCAATATAAATTAATACTTCTTGGCGTAAATTATTTTAATGCCTTGAGGATAATTCTTTGAGTTCCGATAGCCAAGTCTAAGCGTTAATAATATTAAGTGTCAGTGGAAATCCTTTACAGTTACATTTAGAACATTAAAATCTCGATAATTGAACTTTTGCAAGAATAAAATACTAGTAGGCTAACAAATTTCATTTGAAGTAAAAATTTTGAAATTAGCTTACGAATGAGGACTTAAGTGGAAGGTCGAATAAGATGCTAAAAGACTAAATCAGCCCTCCTCCATTTCAAAATTTACCATGCCCGTATTATCTCCATTTCTGCCATTGGAAATTATTACATACCAATTCATAGATTAACTAAACATATTTTAGTGCTACGTTAATCGTTCAATCAATTTCCTAAAAATTCGAAGGTGTAAGAATTTGTGAGGTTAAGGAGAAAATTTCAGATTGGTAACTCGGATGTATTAATGTCGAAAGGCTAAACTAATCCATCATATTAACCAATCCATTATACGACCAATAGGCTATAGATTAAGTGGGAAGCTTGGGACGTAAAAACTTCGACAATTAAGTTTCTTTTTTTTTGCAAACTTAGTATAGCATTAAGTGTTTAAATTACATTTGGGGTAAAATTTTACAAATTAGAATAGAGCTAAGGACGTAAGTGGATATTAGGAAGAGATGTGAAAAGACCGAAACACCCCTCTACTATTAACCATGCAGCCACTCCACGGACAAGCTCGAAATTTCAGCATTTCTAATCCTTTCCACCGGCTTCACTCTCCACTCCAAACAATCCAGCTGTATCCACGGTCGGCCATTCCATTTTATCAACCTCAAATCACTACAAATACTACACTACCCCAATTTTAAATCATCCCAGCACTTGTAATCACCATTTTTCTCCTCTGCCACGAACCAAGAGCGAAAAAAAAGAAAGAACCGCGAGCTTACCTCGTTCTGTCCGCAAGCTAGAAGGAAAAAGTAGAGAGACCTGCAGTCCTTCTTCACCTAATCTGTGAGCTGGAGAAGAGGACCGAAAGCCGTCACTTCTTACATCCGCAAGCCTGAGCAAGAAAAGAGTGAGACTGTGAATTTCACTTCTGTTCTGTCCGAGGAAAAGAGAGAGAGAAAGGTGAGTTGTGCGAGTTACCCACCACCATTCCCTTCATCACTGCCGAGCTATCCATTTTCCCTTCTCATCTACACCCAGCTGGGATCAATCCAACAATCAACGCCACGGTCTGCAATAGCTGAACCCGAACCAACCATACCAAGCTCACCAGCGAGCCGAGAAAAAAATTAAATTTGGTAGCTGCTAGTCGCACAACTTGAACTCCCAAGCCGAGGTAAAATCCGGTCCTAAATTAACTATAGGAAGATGATGCTGGTTATATGCTTGCATGTAATGGTTAAGCACTTGGATGATGAAATCAAAGGATAAGAAATCTGATTTTTGACAGAGATGGTTCGGCCGAGAGCTGAAATGAAAATGCAACATTAACCTTGCTTATTTGGAGTAATCTGAGCTGACAAACGTGATTATATCACTAAGAATCAGATGATTAAGTATTGCATGAGGATAATCAATCGGCTAAGCAAGAAATTAAGATGAAACAAAAAAATTTGTTACATGCAATTTTATCCGAGCTCGGTTGAGCTTGATGAGGAATAATGCAGTTTTACTTGGTTTATTTCTTGACAATCGGAGCTTGTAACTGTGATTAGCTGGTTAATAACAAGATGATTAAGCTCTGCATGCAACTCATTAGCTCGGTAAAGCAAGAAAAAAATAAGAATAAAATGCAAACTGTCGCACGCAACTTCATCCGAGGCTAGCTGAGCCAATTTCTGGAAATTTGGATGATTTTCGTTGTTGATCGAATCTGAGTTTTGAACTAGAAATGTTAATCAGTTAGTTAAGTAATTGCATGTTGAATTTGAGTACTTAAATCACTGAATGAGCCGAGGAAAAATTTGATTTAAGACTAACGAGCTGCTGGAAATTTTCTTTGGTAATCTGAGAGACTGGAGCTGGAAAATTTAGACGATGATGGTTGTTGTTTGCATATGATTTTGAACTGGAAATGTTAATTGGCTAGTTAAGAGTTTACACGTCGAATTTGAGTACCTAATACCTTGTTTTAGCCGAAGGAAAATTTGGACATAAGACTATTGAGTAGCTGGAAAATTTTGGAAATCGAGAGGTTGAACCGGAAATTTAACTTGTTTCTGGAATTTTTCCTTGGAATCAAATGGTTTAGAAATGCATGAGAAAGGTGTGTTTTAAGCCTAGTAAGCTGCATAGATGTGAAACTTTTGATACGATTGATAATTTGGTTGAAAATGGTGAAGCAAAGTGCTGGAAAAACTTGCAAATTGCCGCGGGAATGAAACTGTGTGACGCTCCAAAAGAATGAGTGCGAGAACCCGAAAATTTTCTAAGTTTCTAGGGTTTATTTTATTGTTCGCCCGCCTTTTCGACATTTTCTTTATTAGAAAATTCCCCAGATAATTTTATTGAGTAAATATAGGTTTTAGATGATTTTTCTAGTATCAGTTGGTTTTTGAGAAATTAAGAACATATATCGGACGTGGGACCCACTAGTGCGGAAAGTTCGGTAAAATTCGGCCAATTAGGTTAAGTTATGGATACCGGATTTATTTTACCAGGTGCTAAGAGATAATGAGAGGTTTTTATATGGATGAGAGTGGAGAGACAAAAGGATAATTATAAGCCAAAAGAGATGCTAGGTGTCGCGTTTTCATTGGACCTTGGTTTTGACCACTATTCACCAACTTTACTAAATACCAAAAATTGACCAAAATGAGCTTCATTTTCCCTTGCTCTTGGCCGGCCATGGAGGAGAGAAAGAGAGAGAGAGTTTCTTCAATTTTCCTTCATTTCTAGCTTGAATCTTACAAACCTACCGGTTAAATTCCAAATTTCTCCACAAAAGTGAGTTGCTAAGCTAGTTTAAGGTGTTGAGTGGAGCCGTTTGTGAAGAACAAGCTGTAGTTGTCTTGTTTCTTGGAGTTGCAAAGGTGAGGTATTAAATATCTTCCCTCTCATGCTAATAATGATCAATTAAGGATTTCTAGTGGTAGAGCATGTCATTTTATGGATGATTTCATGACCTATGGGTGAGATTGATGGATTTTTCTTTTGTTCATGAATTTTTCTGATTTCATATGGTTGTTATGGTGTGGCTATGTATGATGATTGGAAATGATCTAGAATGAAGCTAGAAGGTGGAAAAAGTGGTTAATTGCTGGAAATTTCTGTTTTGGAAGGTAAATTGGAAAACTAGGGTTTATGTTCCTACATTCTGCCTGGTTTTGTAGCTCATAGTTAGAGGCCGAATTGGCCTTGGGTTAAAACAATAAAGTTGTAGGGAATGATATTTTAGAAATGTCTGAAAAATTTCAGGTCAATCGGAGTAGCGTAGCTTGAGAAAAGACGGAATTACCCTTGCTGCCCTGGTTTTACCCGAATTTGATAGTTGCGTCTGTAATTGGTTATTTTAGTTAGGAATGCTTCCGAATTGGTTGTTGAGGTCTTCTGATGAAATGTATCCCTGTTTCTTAGCTTTCAGATGGCTTTGGAATTTCTGAATTTGGACTTAGGTAAGCTGATTTATGATGTTTTCACTAGAATGCGTTCTGTGAATCTGTTTTTGCGGTTCTGGTGTAGTAGATTGCATTTTTGACCTGGTTACACTCAAAACTGGGCTGAGTGACCTTCTGAAATATTGTATCCCTATCTCTTAGATTCGAAAGGGTGTATCTTTCACCTCCATCTGATAATCGTAGTGCCAATGGTGCCAAAACCGCAAAAGGATGTCAAAAACTATTTTTTTTTGGGTTAGAGTTAATTCCATTTCCGGATTTTTCTGGTTTACTCTAGTACTTATACATTCTTATGGAGCCCTATTTTGGTGGCATTTGGAATTGGTTTATGACTTGTAATCGAGTCTTATTGTGCTTATTTGAATATTTTAGGGCTTGACTTTCATTTCCGGACTTTTCCCTAGCTTGAATTGTACTTGTACTACTTGGAGCTTACTGAACGGCTATTGAATGAACTTATTTGTGTGACTTTGGAACTGGCTGAGGAAATAATGAAGCCATGATGGCTGGAAAAGTTAGCAAATTTAGTGGAAGTGCTGTCCGAGCTTTGAAAGGACTTGATTGCATTGAGTTTGTGATCTACGACTTGGATTTGAGCAAGGCAATAATATATGATGGATGGTTTCTGAGCCATGGAGGAGAGTGACCCTAAACTGTTTCCAAAATTTACTTTTGAACTGTTTTCTTGCATTATTTACTTTTGAACTGTTTTCTTTCTTGCATATCATGCGTGCTTGCATGTGAGTGTTCCTTGATTGTTGTATTTTCTTGACTTCATGACTTGTATTATTGTTTGATAACGTGTTAAGTGCTTTCAATGATTTCCAAAACGAGTTTTCTAGGCGAGTGTGTACTTTATCGCACTCGACCTCGATAAATGTGAAATTTTCAAAGATGGAACGATTGAAATGTTACTTGTGCATGAATGTAAGCCTTTTGGCTGAACTGGCCACTGCCCCTTGTTACCGATCGACTCGAGCCAGAAGCGGACTCGGTCGGGCGATATGGTGACCTGGGTGAACGTTTGGTATACTCGAGTATTACCTTGTAGGTTGATGGAGGTTGGTGGAGCCTGGCAAATATCCAGGAAAGGGTGAATGAAATGAACGAATGAACGAACGAACGAGGGTTTTATGTATAAACGAAAAATGCATTTTCAAATGAATGAAGGAAAGGGGAATGACAGGAGAACAAACGAATGAACGAACGAACGTATCATTTTCATGTATGGTTTTTGTAAATATGGTAATTGTTTCTTGACTTATCGTTTGATATATGACATCATTGAAATGAACTATTGTGAAACCGATTTGATTACTGATTTTACTGGTTACTCGCTGAGCTTCTAGCTCACCCCAAAACTATTTTATTCCCCTCCACAGGGCTCGTGGCGAAGGAAGGGCTTGTACTACGTTATTTGTATAGCTGGATGGCGTATCTCTTGTACAGTTTGGATTTGGAATTATTTTATGTATAGTTTGGAATTGTTTCCGCTCCGCTTTTGATATGTAATTATTGGAGAATTTGATGTAATATTTGAGATATATAATGTAATTCATTTGAGGACTGTAGTGAACGACTGAGTCCCGGCGAGAGCTGGGCAGGCGGCCCGCCGAACCCTTCGGTTCGCCTTAGGGGGAGGTGGGGCTGTCACAAACTGAACCTTGTAGTGGTTTTTGAATTTGTTTTCTTGGAGGATAATGATTGGATATGCTTGAAAAATGTTGTCATAAGTTTTGTAAGATACTTAGTAGTGAAGCATCTGATGTGCTGGAGGATTTAAACCAGAAATGTTGAAATGTAGTTGCTGGAAAATTTTCCATTCCTAGCCGAGTTTGGATAAAGAAACATTTTATTAAACTTTCATGAATTTTGGGGCTGTAAAACACCAACTTATTGTTTATTCGTTGTCAGAAATGTTTGTTGGATGCTAAGAGCTAATGATTGATGAAGCCCTTGGCTATTTGAATAACTTTTACAAGCATTTCAGTTTTGATGGAATTTAACTGCTGGAGTTACTTGTTATTATTTCTACTTGTTTGATAAAACCCTTGTGATTTAGTTGATGGAATTGTTTGGAGGCCTTGCATTTATTTTATCCAATTGTGATCTGATATGAGTATGTTGGATACCAAGAGCTAATGATTGACGAAGCTTTGGTCTTTTGTTTAATTCTTGATCAGCAATGAATATGTTAAAACCTAGGGCTAATGATTGACGAAGCCCTAGTGAGATTTCTATTTGAAATGTGAGTTGGCTATATTGACGAATCTGAAATATTACGTGCTTGTGAATCGGAATCGTAAGGAATCCGTTTTGGTCCTGTGAACCTGAGAAAGTTTTAAGCAAGCTATTTAAATATATCTTCACTCTAGCATGGTACGATAAAACTTAGTATGGTATGTTAAAGTTAGAAATTTTGTGTAGGGATTTTCTAAACCTTGCCGACTCGATATTTCTTCCTTTAAGCTTAAACTAGCCTTATTACTTTTAGAAAATGATTTCACTAGTTTCTAAAACCCTAAGTCTTGATCTATTTCCTTTTCTTTCCTTAAAATTGTCCCTGGCTAGTTGTCTAGAGGAAAATTTCCAAAATACAAGATTTTAGTGACTTTAACTAAAAATAGCAGAAAACTTACTCGGCCAGAAAATTTACTTTAAATAAAATAGTACTAGCCGCACTCTTATAAAGAAAAGTATTTTAAGGAAAGCCATATAAAACATTTCCTACTTTTACTAAATTTTAATCCTAAGTGGATGGTCGAATTATTTCGAGAAAATAAACAAGTAATATACTAGATAACCTTTTATATTTAGAACTTGAATAGAAAACCTATAGTTTTAAAAACTTGGTTTTCTAGGATTTAGCGAGGACGCGGATTTCGACTCCCAACTTGACATCTGAACTTCACTCTTGGTGAGTGTCCCTGCTTGTTTTATGACTATTTGGTTACAGTGCTTTCTTGACTCGATATATGATAATTGCAAAGTCGTTTTTGGTCCATCGAAGTGAGCAGTGTGTACTTTATCACACTAGCCGTTTGAGTGGTGACTTGTGTGAAATGTTTTCGTGAATATCTCAAGTGTTGTGACGTCGTTGGGCAAATCCCTCGACTAGTTTGTGACGTCGTTGGGTAAATCCCTCGACTAGTCTGTGACGTCGTTGGGTGAATCCCTCGACTAGTTATCCAAAGGGTATACTCGAGTATTACTGCTTTCTTATTTGGGAAATTCCTCGACTAGTTATCCAAAGGGTATACTCGAGTATTACCGCTTTCATATTTGGTGTGCGGGCCCGGGACAGGGGTATGATTGGTGACGGGTTAATAAAAAGAAAAAGATCTACATGGACCGTAAGTAGTGAGAGTTGACGGAGGGTCAACTACGATGACTTTTGATCAAGCGAGGAGAATGGCTCCTGAGAGCCCCTGTATCCTACCTTGTGCTGTTATTCGCTTTCCTAATTGTTTACTTTAGTCGAAATCAATACTTGCTATTTGTTTATTTGATTGCATGTTTTGGGGCACCACTGAGCTTTAGCTCACCCCACGTTTATTTGTTTTCCTTGACAGGTCTTGAAGTTTGAGAATTCTGAGCTACTTATATTTTCTTATGAATGTATTTGAACTTTATTACTTCGTTTTGCGGTTTGTAATGTATTTGAATTAAACGATATAGTTTTGTTTTGGGGTTGCCACTTGAAGCTGGAAAAGTGTAAACCCTAATTCTGATATTTGGCTATCTTCAGATGCTGTTATCTCTGAAGTTAATGTTGTGTTAGCAATTGGTTTATTTTGGGAGATTCGTTATTGTAATAGTTTAGGTTATTCTTGGAAAGGTTTTAGGTTTGATTGCTTGCTTGAGTCCTGGCGAGAGCTAGGCAGACGGCCCGCCAACCCTCTGGTTCGCCTTAGGGGGAAGTGGGGTTGCCACAGTAAATGGTGCTTCTGGAGTGCTCAAATAATGTATGAATCAGTCCTCAAATTTCAGGGAGATCGGCTCGCAAAAACTAGCTCAACCGATTTTAGAAACCCAAGAATTTAAAGGTGGTTTGGCTAAGGTGTTTGTGGTGGTTTAGGTTTGGTTTGGAAACTGATTTGGGGGTGTTTGGGGTCTAGTTAGGTCGTTTGGGGTCGTTGGAATTCAATTAAGATTGGAGACTCAAGAATTGGAAACCAATCAAGATTTGGAGACTCAAGTTTTGGGAAACCAATCAAGATTTGGAGACTAATTAAGAATTGGAAACCAATCAAGAATTGGAAACTCAAGATTTGGGATACTTGATTTCCTTTGTGTGAGAGCCGATTCCTTCTCTTCTTCGTTTTTTTTTTCGTTCTCTATTTTTTTTTTTTGCTTCGGCTCTTCAAGGAACACAAATTCAGGTCACACCAACAAGTTCAAGAAAACGGATGAAAGGTTATGCAAATTCCAAGAAGACCCTAGTTCTTGATTTATTGTTCAAGAACGTTCACACAAGACTTTGTGGTCCAAGAACTTCAAGAATTTGTTCAAGAAGCTCAAGAACTTTCCCAAATTACGTTGTGGTGTTTAGGGTTTGCAAGAACAACAACCAATACTCAAGAAATAGGCAAAACAGAATTTCAGCAATACTCAAAAGAAAAATTCCAGCAATACTCTAGCAACTTGGACACTAAAACAATATAAGGTACGTGACTCTTTTTTTTTTTTTGTCTTTAAACCCTAACAACCCAAACACAAGTACAACAAACCCAAGAACTTGGACAGAAAACACAAAAAGACAACACCCAAATAGATTAATTTTTTTTTTACTCGGGTGAACAGTAACGCTAACAGTACGCTATAGTACGATGAACAGTAATCGCTATAGTAATTTATTTTTTTTGACTAAAGACACAAACTAGCAAGATATGAACAAAAGCTTCCTTCACCTTCTTGGTTCTTGTTCTTGTCATCGGACCACCAATGTTGATCAAAGGGTCCTTGACCCAAGGTTGAAGTTGTTGCGCACCCGTATCCGCATCACCAGTCCTTACATCGGGTTCTCAAAAGCTACATCAGTTCCAAAATATACACCGCCAAGAGGTCTAGCCAAATACATTGAAACCCTAAAACAAAAGTACATCCCATGGGTTTCTTCGAGTCTTACTGTGATAGCCTCACCTCCCCCTAAGGCGAACCAAAGGGTTCGGCTGGCCGCTTGCCCAACTCTCGCCGGGACTCACTACAAAACTCAAGCATGAATATAATCGATGGTTCTTAAAAGCTTAAACGGAGTATGTTATATCCATCAGTCCAACATACCAAAGTACAAGTCCAATACTTCATCTAAATTTTCATAATAATAACTTAAGTACAATCCTTATGTTTGCAATCAAGTCATTCTTACAAAAGTATAATCTCTAAAATATCATGAGATTTACATTCACTTCAACCACAAGTACATCATACCATAAAGTTCACAAATCTTTCAAAATAACCATTACATTCCACAAAGAAAATCAATCACAACCCAGATAAAGGATAATCCACGGTACTCCAAATCCTTGTGCTTGAGTAACTATCCTTCTCGAGCCCTGTATAGAACTAAAATGTTTTTGGGGGTGAGCTAAAGTTCAATGAGGTTTCAAAAGGGAAAATCAAGTATTTATAAACCAGTGCGTAAGTGCTACTTTGAAAACACATGTAGAAGTAGTACTTTTGTTGGTAACTTTACTATGAGTACAACTCATAAATCATTTAAAATCACTAACATACATTTGGAATGAATGACCATATAAATATATTTTCATGAATTTTAGTCAAACAAATAGTGGCTCGTCCGACTAGAAGAACATTACAAGGATTGCTTCGTCTCAGAGATTAATGCTTATGAGGAGTCTTACCCGAGAAATGTCAACTAGGAGAGCAATAACAGTATTAATAGTAAAGCAAACACAAAAGGATACAGTACTCAGTCCACTTCCCGTCCTTATAACTCCCATCGGTAACTCCTTCGGTTGACTGGCCATCACCTTATCCCTCCAGCGGTAATACTTGAGTATACCAAAATACAGTGCCCAGGGTTATCAACCTATCCGACCGAGTCCACTTCTGGCTCGAATAGGTGACAACGAAGGGGGGAAAGGCCTTGTTCAGCCGATGTGATAAAGTACACATGGCCTACAGCATACACAAATAACATATAAATAATGAAATATTGAACAGTTAAGTGATACAGTAACAATTAGGTCGAGTGCGATAAAGTACACACTTACCTAGGAATAAGTATTTATCATTCAAGTGAACAAGATTCATCAAGTATTTGACCACTTAGGCATGTACGAAGCACTTATCAAGTCACATCACGTATATATATATGCAATTACACAAACAGTAGTTATAAAAGTTTGAGAAGCAATTTTTTTGTGCAAAACAGTTCGGAATCCCTCACCGTAATCTAGAGCAAAGCAA
Source organism: Coffea arabica (assembly GCF_036785885.1). Lineage (NCBI taxonomy): Eukaryota > Viridiplantae > Streptophyta > Magnoliopsida > Gentianales > Rubiaceae > Coffea > Coffea arabica. Next base: position 24,051,541 of record NC_092318.1, read on the forward strand.
GAGCAAAAGCAAGAAATTAAAAGAGCTTCTCGGTGTCTTCTGGATCACCTGAGATTAATCACAATCACGAATTACCTAGATGCTCGATCAAGGCGAATAATAGAAAACCTCTTAGATACACACACTCAAGAGCCTCAAGCTCAAACAAATCGAAATAGGAAGTTTTCACTTAATCATTGGAATAATAACCAAAAGGAATTTAAAAGTCCCATTTCTGAGTTAAATCGTGGCAAGGACTATCAATTTCAAAAGAAGAGTAAAATGCTTAATTTGGCACGAAAATCGAGAAAGGAGAAAAATGTGTTCGTACTAGAAAATTTTCAATAAAATCCCAAGTGCTAGAATATAAGTGAAAAATCATGTTTTCTAAACTTACGAAGTCAAAGTTTCCTAACAATCACTTTTTCCATAATAAATATGGAAGTTAAAGTTCTAACTTTTAAATAGGAAATTTAGTGAAATTCCTCAAGGATTTCTCTAGTTAAAATGCTCAAGGCCAAATTTTCAAGTGTTTCGGTTTATCGAAACCGACATTCAAAATAAAGTTCCAAATTATAAGTGAGTCTCAAAAGAGTGACCTAAGCTCTTAAAAGAGCAAGCAGGTTCAAATTGGAAAATTTCACTTTTACGCGTGAAACTTTGAAAAATCGGTCCGGAAGTTCAGAAAGTACAAAAATGGAAAATTTTACACGGTCGGAAACTTCATTTGAAGCATAACAACTTTGTAGAAGACCATTATCCAAAAGTCAAATCAGAAGCAAGTCAATTTTTCAAGTGAAATTTCTGTTCATAGAAGATAGGGCAAAACAGTCCTCACTTTTCCAATAACCTTGGATTTTTGTCAAAAATCATAGAATCAAAACCAGCCTTTGAAATTTGATATGCGTTCCATTCCAGTTTAAAAAAAAAAAAAAATATGAACGGAACTCGATTCCGACGTTCCTAGCTCAAGAAATAAAAGTTTGAAGTTCGCACAAGCTTAAGGACTGATGAGCTTTGTTTTCCAGAATTTCAATTCTGACACACTTCAGGAAAAAGGCCATATCTGTCTCTATATTTACTCAAATCAGGAATGGTTGGTGGCATTGAAAACTAGATTCACAAGGCTACATTTATACAGAAGAAATCGGTTTCAATATCCAAACCCAAGTGGTTCAAAAATCAGCAACAAGTTGCAATTTCTGGAATGTCCTCGGGTGAACAGTGGCTGTCAATCAGCAAACTTTCAAGACTCATCACGGATCACTCGGGATGAACTAGAAAATGAGCTTGGTACCATTTTAAAGATATAAGAGTCTAGTTTCAAATTCCACAAGCAGCACTCGATTTCGATCAACAAGCAAAACGTTATAGCTGCACAAATATTGCTGGTCAGAAAATTCTGGAGCTTGTTCCAGTTTGCTTCTTTACTTGTAACTCAAAATTTAACCAACCATTTGGGTTGATTTTTGGTAGACAACCACAATACACACAGCACAACATATCTACATCAATTTGGAAGCTCAATTAGCACCAGAAAATTTTCGAAATTACAGGGCAGCAGCAAACAAGAAGTCGGGCAGCAAGTCAGAAATTTTCCAGGGTTGTGACCAAACTTTGCGTGCAATTTTGGTGTACCAAATCAAAGGCTTTTTGGTTGAAATTTTGTACACTTAAAGCTCAACATATCAGCACTCAAATGGACTAAAAACAAGGCACGAAAATATGGGCAGAAAAACAGAGTAACAAGGTCAAGAATTTCGGTCAGCAGTCCTCCCTTCTCTCGGTTTCCCTCTTTTCTCTTCCTCTTCTAGTTTCTACCATTATAACTCATCAAAATAACACTCACACACACATTAACATCTTAACAGGCCTCAAACAACAATGGTAGGAGTTCTTAAAGCCCACATCAACCAACCAAATTCAACTAATAACAACAATAAGGAAGCTACAAGCTTCAGAGCTAGAAATGAACCAAGAAAGCAAGGATTTTGTGTGTTACCTCTTGGAGCTATGAAACCTAGCAAAATCAGAATTTTCCTTCCCAAATTTTACCACCATCAACCACCCAATCCACCCTCAAAGCCACAAAATCAGCTCCTCCACTTAGCTAGGATGAAAACCCACAAGTTGATGAGGAACTTTGATGGATTAGGTGCAAGGTTTGAGCAGAAAAATTGGAGAGCTCTTCTGTGAGGCCCCAGTCCGTTCTACGTTGATATATTCATTAGCTGGGCGGTAACGTTTGGTTTTAGGAGTATTTCGAAAACCCTATGTAGGGATTAAGATTTAAAGCCCTACTATCCAATTATTCCATAATAAGTGCAAGTGAGCCTAGAAAGTAGGGTTTCACTCTTCGGTTTCAGCATTGGAGCAAAATTAGGGTTTTTGTGATTTTCGCCGGATGAAATTTTGGTACGGAAAAAGGATCAAATTTGGTGATTAAAAGTGACTTTTAAGTGAGAAATAATATGTAATTAGGAGCAATAAGATAAGATTAGTGAATAGGAAGTAAAAACCCTAGTACGTGTGTTTTAAGAAAAAACGGCGCGAACCGGCGGGTCCCGCGCATTACCGATTGAACGCACCAATTGACCACCACTTACTTGCCATGCAAGTTTACCACTAATAGAGCAAAATATCTTCCCCCCTCTTAGCTTCTTATTGGCCGAAAATTAGTGGTTCAAAATGCAACAAGAGAGAGAAAATTGTGTGGTTGTGATTCAACCAAGTGTTAACCAAACTTGTGGCTAGAATTAATTCTTATTTTTTCCAACCTTCTTATAAGACAAATGAAGCTTAATCTTCCTCATTCTTTTCTCTCTCTTGGCCGAAATTCTCTCCAAAGGAAGAAAGAAAAATCTCTCTCAATTCCTTGTCCTAATCTTGCTCAATCTCATAAACTAACCGGTTAATCTTGAATTCCTTCCATAAAACCTCTTCATTTGGTATTAGTAAGTTGATTGGTGAAGTGTTTGTGGAAGCTAAGGTGACAAGCAACTCCCTCTCTCTTGTTTTACTAGGTGAGTAATGAATGAACTCTCTCCTTCACCTAATGAAGCTTAATTCATGCTTAGTGGTGTTAAGAGATGAAAAATTATGGTTTATATCTTGATTTGTGGATGATTTAGTGAAGTTTTATATTTATTGGGATTTTTCCTGTTTTAATATAAGCATGATTGTGTGGCTATATATGATGGTTGGAAATGGTATGTAATGATGCTAGATGGTGGAAAAAGTGGAAGATTGCAAGTGATTTCTGTTTTGAATGAAATCTGGAAAATTGGGGTTTCTTGGTTCTTCATTCTGTCCGAATATTTTGGTCCTAGATATAGGCCGAATTGGCCTTGGCTTAAAACATGAAAGTTGTAGGAAATGACATTTTATAGGTGCCTGTAAAATTTCAGGTCAATCGGAGTAGCGTAGAGTGAGAAAAGTCGAAAATACCCTTGCTGTTCTGGTTTTGTCCGAATGTAAGAACTGCACTTGTAATTGGTGATTTTGGATAGGATTACTTCAGAATTGGTTGTTCTAGTCTTCTGATGAAATGTAGCCCTGTTTCTAAGCTTTCGTATGCCTTTGAAATTTCTGAATTTGGACTTAAGTAGGCTGAGTTATGCTGTTTGTACCAGGTTGCGGTTTGTTCACCTGTTTTACGATTCTGGTTTAGTATCTTACGGTTTTGACCTAGTTACACTGGAAACTGGGTTAAGTGGCCTTCTTCAACGTTGTAGCCTTTTAAGTTCTGAATCTACCTGTAAAATTGCAGGTCAAACGGATTAATGTATTCCGAGTTATAGACAAAACCCTCAGACCTGTTTTAGACGTCCGTTTGTGTACGTTTTGCATTTCAGTTTCTGCCGTGCATTTTTCCGTTCTGATTCCATACTATCTGGGTGTCGACTCCTTCATAAGAAATTTAGATCTTGGTCTCAGCTTCGAAACGGTATAAAGTACGTCGAAAACCGAGTTCCGTAGCTCCTGTTATGATCAAAACAATAACGCTCGTCAGAACTGCCTTGTATTTGGACAGTTCTGACGGGTACGTTGACACTCGATTTTCGTTCTGTTCTGAGTGGATTCAGGTCTTGGCCAAAACATCAAAGTTTTAACCTTATGTCTCAGCTTTCTAACGCCTTTGGAATTTCTTGATTTCGATTTCTAAGCCGTGAGTTACGGCCTTGCAAACAGGGCATGTTTGGTAACTTGCCATGAAACAGCTGGCACTATTTCGTGCCTTTTTGACCTATACCTATTGAGATCTGGGTTGAGATGTCTTCATGAGAATTGTATCCCTTCCTCTTAGCTTCGAAACGGTATCTCGCTCACCTTGATCCGACACTCCTAGCCTAACTTTCGACCAAAACGGTTTAAGATGGCCGATTTGGCCGTCCCGTTTGCCGTTCCGCGCGCGCGCGTGTGCCCCTTTTTGCCGTTTTCGCACTTGCGCGTGCCAATTTTGCCGTTTTGCTTGTTTTACGTGTGTGAGTAGCTGTTTGTGATATATTGTGACACAATCTTCGATTTCAGACGGTGGTGAACTAGGCGGAGCCGGTGGGGCCCACTACTAGCCAACCAACGAAGTGATTTCCGCTTTTGTACTACTTTTGTATTTGGAGTAAGTATTCAGGCCGCTTTTGTATGTTAGTTGCTTATGTGTTTCGATATGTATGAAGAGGGTACTTAGACGAGGGTGTACTTTATCGCACTCGCTCTAAACCCTAATTTGCACACATATTTGTACATGGCTTATGTATATGAGCAATTTTGGAACTAAAACCCTTGAGCTGGTGGCTCAGGGTGACTTTTGAATAATTTTGTGAATTTTGTGAGTTTGAGGTTGAACTCAATACCTAGATGGACTATTCGAGCCGGTTAGGGCTTGGTCGAAGTCAGTCCAACTTGGTTTGAGGTCACCAAGTTTGTGAACCCGGTTCGCTGAGTATGTGAACCAATTTTGTGACCCGAGCTTGTGACTCAAGCTCAAGTTTGTGATTTCATTCGCCTGGGCAAGTTTGTGAGGTGACTGGCCAGTGAGGGTGATAAGGTGTTCGGTGGGTGTACAAGTGGAGTTCTACGGACCTTATGTATGGTCGACGGAGTGTCGACAGGAGGTCACGCATGGCAACGACTTGGCTTTGGAGCCACCTGTATCCTTATTATGTGATGTTACTTTTCTGCTTTTGCTTTACTCTTATTGAGTAACTGTGGTTACGTGACATTTACGCTTTTGCCCCTGTTTACTTACTAAGCATATAGCTTACCCCGTTCCTTTTGTTTTCCTTAGCAGGGGCCGACGCGGGGACTTATGGGCACTTACACTAGTATTGGTTTGTCATAGTTGGACAATTAGGATGTTTGTTTTTATTGTGGTGGTTTGTATAAGGACCCTCCTTAGGGTCTACCTTTTAGTTTTGGTTGTAATTATAAGGGTGTAATAGTTTGAGCAGGTACTTTTGGAGAATGTAATTATAACCTTTTTGGGATTTGTATATAGTATGTAAGGTACTCTTTTGGATTTTCTGGTTTTTATCGCTTTAAGGTTTGAGTCCTGGCGCGAGCTAGGCAGGCGGCCCGCCGATACCCTTGGGTTCGCCCTTGGGAGAAGTGGGGTCGTCACATCTTCTTCCTTTATTTTTTTTCTTGTGAGGGCCGAATTTAGAGAGAGATTGTTTCAGAATTTTTTAAGTGTGTTTTTGGGGAGAAAAGGAAGCTTAAAGGCTAAGTTTTCAAGGTCAAACGCTAGGTCCGAATAGGGTTTCATGCGACCACTTTTCGCGCTCGTTTGCTACTTTTGTGCACTAAACCTCCGAGGTAATTCCTCTAGTGAATTAATAGTACATTCTTAGTAGTCTAATATAAAATTCTTAAATCTCCAATTAAGCAGATTAATGCGCCTGTCGGGGCCATTTCGGCACGCGGGCGCACAAGGGTTGAACTTAAGGAATTCTCGCTCGAACTTTGAAACTTCAACTTATTCGACTCTAAAACTTTAAAATATGATAATTCAAGTATATATAACAATCAAAATCACCATAAATAATTCAACTCGAATAAATTTGGTCATTAAAATAATAATTGTTTAAAGAACCAATTGTTTAGACTCATTTTCGAGAAATTCATGCAATTTGGGAAAACTTGAGTAACTCACATGCAAAAATACTTTTAAATGACCAATTTAAGAATATTTTTCAATAATTAAAATATGAGTCCTCACACTTACTCCAAGTCCAATCCTGTTAAGGAAAACAAATCTACGGGGTGAGCAATCGCTTGTGAGGCCAAGAACACACATGCATGCACGTTGTCCAAATAGCAAACCCAATGGATAAGTAAAACAATAACATTCGAGTAATTAACAATTTAGTGAAATGTAAACAGAAACAATTCAAGAATATGGTAGCTCTCAGGAGCTAATTTCCACTTGCTTTGCAAATTTCATTCGTATATCTTCCCGTGATGATTCTCCATCAACCGGGTCGATATTTCTAATCCGTAGAACTCCACTTACTTCTCATGCCCGTCCACCGTACACCGCATCGGGCCCGCACGACATTTATAAGGCGATACTCCACGAGTATACCAAGCGAGATCTCTCCAATAGATCAAGCTTATCATGTAATTCTCATGGCTCACCGAGATTCCCGACCAAGCCCATGCCGGCTAGAGTCCCAAGGTCAGCCTATGAGTTTGGGCGTCCCCCATGTACATTTGAGAGTCGAGGAGATTCACTCCAACGACGTATGCAGCCATAGCATACCATTTCATTTCATTCAATCAGGTCATTCATAATTCATTCATTTCATTTCAATCATGAGTCATTCATTTCAAATAAGAACGAGTGCGGTAAAGTACACACTCGTCTCCATTTTCAAAATCTCCAATTAGTTAAAACAATTAAGCATGCATCAAGTATTCATACACTTGACACTCACCAATACAAGAAACAAGGAAGTGTGTCCACTTGAAGGTTCGGGCGTTCACCGTGGGATCTTCTTGAAGGTCCTCTTGAATGCCTAAGTAATTGATAATAAACTATCACTTATAAATTCCAATTATCGTGGAAGATCGTACACATGTACAATCTAGAAAATATCATGAAGACGAGCCTAAAATCTTCTTGTAAATCAAGGTTTTAAAGTGGGGTCCAAGAACACAAGAAAATCTGATTTTTATCCTTAAAATCATTGGATGGAAGTAAGTAAGTATGAAATCATGTAAATTATTTTCCAAACAAACGACCGAAGTCGAACTGGAAAGGGACACGTCACAATCCGGCCAAGAACTGGCCGGATTCGAGGCAGAGAGCAACCGAATTTTTTTCAATTTTCACCATCAATCCGGACAACTATCTGGCCAAGTACTGGCCGGATATATGGCTGGATTCTTTGAAAATGGTTCCCGCGCGAAAATTTTTCAAAAGGTTAGGAATTATCGAATTTAGGGGCATTCTTGAAAAAAATCATAACTCACTCTCTGAAAGTCTAAAATTAGAAAATTTCATACCATTGGAAACTACTTCCAAAGTACTAAAAGTTCCTAGAAGACACCTTTCCATGATTCCAAATGAAAGATATTCAAAATTTGGCTCAAAGTGGCTGTTTTGGAATGCCAAGACAGATTTGGGTTGATTTTCGGCAAAGTTTGGAAATTCGGAAAAATTCACACAATACGAACTAGCCTCTGAAATTTGGAACTCAGTTAGAGTTACAATCAAAGTTTTCAACACAACAAGCGGAACTAGAATTGGAGTTTTGAGCACCAAGATATAGTGGCTCAAAGTCACTGAAATTTCCTCCTCAAACAGGGGTTTTCCAGGTTTAAAGCTTGAGCTTTAGTACTTTAGTTGAGCATCTAAATGAACTTGAAATGGCACCAAATTTGGTAGTATTATACTACCATATAGGGGCTATTCCTCTGTAAATTTTCATACAAAAAATCGCACAGAAAGTCAGTTAAAAAAACCATTGAAGTTTCAAGAATTTCCAAGGCAAATCTGCCTTGTACTTTTGTTTTCCTTTTCTCAAACATTTGGCCAATGAAAATTCCTCAAACATGATTCATTTATGAGGACAAAGTCTAGGAAACATCCAAAATATGTTTGATAGGTGATTAACACCAAGGATTTCGAATAACAAGTCCCAAATCAAGATTAGCTATAGATCATTCCAGAATTAGGGTTTTCTTTCACGAATAAAGTTCTGAAATCTGGCCACATCTCACTCAATTCAACTCAGAATTGAGTGTGGTCAGTGGGGTTGAAAACTACATTCATAAGGCTACAATTTCTTAGAAGTAATCATTTCAAAATTCAGTCCAAAACTAGCTCATATTTGAGCATTAAATCGCAGTTCAAAACAGGGCCTCCATTACAGACGAGAAACAGAATAGGCAACTTTATAAGGTTAGTATGGATCACTCAGGTGGACTCAGGGCATGCATTTTATACCATTGGAAAACTGGAAATGTCTAGTTTCTAATGCCACAAATGGCACTTGATTTTGACATCGGAGCAAAAAGTTATGACCGAAACAAAATCACGTAAGTTTTTGAGGAAACTTTGTACACAACCTATATTACACATATACCGCATAATCAAGTCAATTGGACCACAAAAAAGTGCACCAAAGTGCACGGCAATGGCAGGGGCAGAAACGGTAAAATTCCCTTTTCACTTCCTTTGAGCTATCTTCCACAATACGACTTATTTTCACTAGATTAAACACTAATTCAACATAAATAACATCAAATCCCATCAAATCGGTTCATCAAGCCATAGTGGGATTTCATAGAGGCCACACACAAAATTTTCAACTATATAAAGCTACCCATATGAATCTATGAGCTCATAAGTGCAATATAGCTTCCATAAATCAAGAATCAAGGGGTTGATCGTTGTATACCTTCTTAGATGATCAAGGCAAAAATTTTCGGTCCAATGGAGCTCAAGAAAGCCGTGCAAATGAAGCCCCTTTCCTAGCTTAAGATGATCACCAAGTGATTTGCAAGTTGTGGTAAAATTTTGAGGTGATTTGGACAAGAAATGAGCAAGAAAATGAAGAGCTTTTGGTCTTGTTTCTTCCTTGGGGGTGGCCGGCTGTCTTGAGTGAAGAGAGAGAGAGAGTGTGCTGAAAATGAAGCTTCCTTGAGAAGCTTAAATGTATGGCCAAAAGTGTCCTAAAAGTGAACTAGGAATAGTGCGCGTTCGCGTGCGTTTCGTGACCAATTCCTCTCGGGTTTGTTTCACTTGTGCACTAAACCTCTAATGCACTTCCATTCATACTATTATTATTCACTCTTAATGGTCTAAAAATAAAGGTTTAAAGTCCCTCAATTAATCGCGCACGCGAAAACACATATTTTCGATTTGTACGCGATAAAGTGAAATTTTCAAGAAATTCTTATAACGATAGTATCACTGTGAGAACCGTAATTTTTTTTTTATTTTCTAGGTTTTATTTTATTTAATTGCACACTAATTCTCTAATTTCTTTGTTAGGAAAATTTTCTGGGTAAATTTTATGAGTAAATATGGTTTTTAAATCATTTTTCTAGGATAAGTTAGTTCATGAGATTTTAGGAGTGTGTATTGGACGTGGGACCCGCTAATGCGGAAAGTTCGCTAAAATTCTGCCAATTAGGTTAAGTTTGGTATACTGGGTTTAATTTTTCAGGTGTTAAGAGATAATTAGAGGTTACCAAATGGATTGGTGTTGGAGAGACAAAAGGATAGCTTTGCATTAAAAAGGGTGGCAAGTGTCACTTTGTGATTTAAGTTGGACTTTGACCATTGTACCAACTTTACTAATTAATCAAAAAATTGACCCAAAATCACCTTCATACATCTCTCTCTTGGCCGACTCTCTCTAAGGGAAAGAAAAGAAAAACCTTCAACTCTCATCTTCTCCAACTAGTTCAATCTAGCAAATCAACCGTTTAAATTTCCGATTTCTCCATAAAAACCCTTAGTTTAGTAGTAGTGAGGTTGTTGGTGAAGTGGTTTGGAAGAAAGTGGTGCTAAGTTGTCTCTTTTCTTGAGTTGGTAAGGTGAGTAGCTAAGGAATACTTTCTTTGGTCTTGTTAATGTTAAATTAGTGAGTTGTGTTAGTTAAAGAGGTGATTTTGTGGGATATTTCATGACTTTTGGTAGAGATTATGGGATTTTTATTTTTATTCATAATTTTTCTGTTTTTATATGTTTAATGTTGGTTGGCCATGGATGATGGCTTGGTATGGTTTAGAATGAAGCTTTGGTATGTTAATTGTAGTGATTTGCGGAAAATTTCTGGTTTGTACGGAAAATTTCAGCTTTAGGGTTCCGGTCTGCCCTGTTCTGTCTGGTTTTATTTGAGCATGTTAGAGGCTGAATCAGGCTTAGGTTAAAACATAAAAGTTGTATAAAATGGTGTTAAATAGCTGCCTACAAATTTTCAACTCGATCTGACAACTGTAGCTTGTGAAATGACCAAAATACCCTTGACTGCCCGTGAACCCTGTTTCGCGGACAGATTTCTGTTTTCGTGGGGATTTCCATTTTTGACTATGAAAATGCATGATTTGGCTTTGGAGGTCTTCATAAGAAATGTAGGTATATGTTTTGGCTTCGAAACACCATAAGATTTGTTTAAATCCGATAAGTGTAGCTTCAGGTGTGCTTATTGTGCCGAAAGTTGTACATTATAGTCTAGGATGGGTATGTGGTGGATTTGAGATGAATTGGTGTTGCTTGTAGGAATGGAAAAGTAAGGAAATGTAGAGGATATGCTGTCCAACTTTTAAGTCTATGTGAACTCTTGGTATAGGGTTGCTTTGAGTGGAAATGAGTCACTTTGGGAGTGATTTTGAGTGGAATAAAAGGGTTTGGGTTAGTCATACCTAACACCCACTGTCACCCCATGTTATTTCTTGGTATATTATACTAGTAGTTTATTGTAGTGGTTTTGTGACGCCCCGAAAGAATGAGTGTGAGAACCCGGAAATTTTCTAATTTTCTAGGGTTTATTTTATTTAATCGCCCGCCTTTTCTACATTTTCTTTATTAGAAAAATTCCCCAGATAAAGTTTATGAGCAAAGATAGTTTTAAAATGATTTTTCTAGTATCGGTTAATTTTTGAGAAATTAAGAGCGTATTTTGAACGTGGGACCCGCAAGTGCGGTAAATGCATTATATTTTTGACAACTTGTTGGAATTTTGTATTAAGTGATATTATTTTACAAAGTGTTAAGATATTTGTATTGGAGAGACAAAAAGATAAGTTTTAAACCTAAAGGTGACAAGTGTCACCATAAGATTTTGTCTTGAGTTTGACTACTATTCATAACTTTACCATTTAATTAAAATTGGCCAAAAATCTCTTCATTTTGCAAGCTTCTTGGCCGAATTCTCTTGCTCAAAGAAAGAAAGAAAAGCTCTCAATTTTCTAGTCTCCAATCTTGCCCAATCTTTCAATTAAACCGATTAATCTTCCAATTACTCCATAAAACCTCTTAGTTTGGTGGAGTTGAGCTTGGTTGTGAAGTTGTTTGGAAAGCTAAGGTGACTAGTTGCTCTAGCTCTTGTATTGCTAAGGTGAGTTGTGAAGGACCCCTCTCCTTCCTCTAATGATGTTCAATTCATGATTGGTGGTGGTATAAGATGCACTTTTATGGATTATATCTTGATTTTGGTTGAATTGATGAAGTTTTATAATTATTGGGGATTTTTCTGTTTTCATATGGATATGATTATGTGGTCATGTATGATGATTGGAAATGATATTTAAGGAAGTTAGAAGGTGGAAAAAGTGGATAATTGCAAGCAATTTCTGTTTTGGAAGAAATCTGGAAAATTAGGGTTCTTGGCAATTACATTCTGCCCGAATTTATAGCTCCTAGTTATAGGCCGAATTGGCCTTGGCTTAAAACATGAAAGTTTTAGGTAATGATATTTTAGAGGTGCCTACAAAATTTCAGGTCAATCGGAGTAGGTTAGAATGATAAAAGTCGAAATTACTATTGCTGTTCTGGTTTTACCCGAATGTAAGAATTGCGCCTGTAATTGGTTGTTTTGGCTGGAATTGCTTCCGAATTGGTTGTTGAGGTCTTCTGAAGAAATTTATCCCTGTTTCTTATCTTTCAGTTGGTTTTGGAATTTCTGGATTTGGACTTGGATAGCCTGCTTTATGATGTTTCCGCTAGAATGCGTTCTGTGAATCTGTTTTTGTGATTCTGGTATGGTATCTTGCATTTTTGACCTGGTTACACTCGAAAATGGGTTGAGTGACCTTATGAAATGTTGTAGCCCTGTCTTTTAGCTTCGAAACGGTGTATCTTTCACCTTCATCCGACAATCGTAGCGCCTTTGGTACCATTACCGTAAAATGACGTCCAAAACTGTTTTTCTGGTTTTGAGCTTAACTTTCATTTCCGGACTTTTCCATAGCTTGACTTGTACTAGTACTCCTTGGAGCTTGCTGAATGGCTATTGGATGAACTTGTTGTTGTGTGTGTACCTTTGGGTTGGAATGAGGAAATAATGAAGCCATGATGGCTGGAAAAGTTAGTAAATTCAGGGGAAGTGCTGTCCGAACTTTGAAGGGATTTGTTTGCATTGAGTTTGTGATCTAAGACTTGGATTTGAGCAAGGCAATGTTATATGCTGGATGATTTCGGAGCCGTGGAGGTGAGTGACCCTAAACTATTTCCAAAGTACTTGTGAAATGTTTCTTGCATTATTTATTCGATTGCATATCATGCGTGCTTGCATGTGGATTCATGACATGATTTGGCTTCAATGAGTTCTGGGAAAGTCTTGTGCTGGACACCAACGTCTCCACCTTGTTTATGGTTCATGTTCATGTTTATCTGGAGCTCAAAAAGAGGCTCCCTCTTCATGTTAATGTTAATGTTAAATGATCTATTTGAGCGTTGGGTGTTCAAGTACTATGATTTCACTGGCTCACGAGAGCAAAAGACGTACATTTGATCTTTGAATCATGACATCATCGAAATGCATTATTGTGAAATATATTTGATGACTGCTTTTACTGGTTACTCGCTGAGCTTTTAGCTCACCCCAAAACTATTTTATTCCCCTCCACAGGGCTCAAGGCGAAGGAAGGCTTGTAGTACTTATTCCTGTGATCAGATGAATTATCTCATGTGTACTTTGAATTTGGACTTCCTCTTGTATAATAGTTGGATCATGGATCAGAGTGGCGCAGTGGAAGCATGGACGCTTCACTTTTGATATGTAATTATTTATTGGAGAATTTGATGTAATATTTGAGATTTATCTTGTAATTCATTTGAGTTATATTGAGATTTATCTTATATTTGTTTGAGGACTGTAGTGAGCGACTGAGTCCCGGCGAGAGCTGGGCAGGCGGCCCGCCGAACCCTGGGGTACGCCCTAGGGGGAGGTGGGGCCGTCACAGGTTTGACTTGTATTCGAGTCTTATTGTGTTTTCTTGAATGATTTAGGGCGTGCCTGTGACCCAAGACGCTCGTTGGACGGAAATTTGTGAAATCTTCTTTTGCTTGATTGGTGAGTGTACTACTCACATGATTGTTACTTCATGGCTTTGTTATACTTGAAATCTATGATTTGAATGCTATGTATACTGCTAAGGCTGGTTGAGACAAGGGTGTACTTTATCACTCTCGCTCTCTGTGGCTTATATGGCTGTTTACTGTATCAATTGAATGTCACTTGAATATATTTGAACTGGAGTCGTTTGGGCGTGTATCCAACGACTTTTACTGTTGTCACTGAGCTCAACCCCATCGGCGGCCGATTGACTCGAGCCAGCAAGGGCATGGTCGAGGAGATTGACAAGCCATGGGGACTATTTCTATGGAATCATTGGGTATGAGACTCTTGATTCCGGTATACTCGAGTATTACCATATTGAACTAGTTGGAGTTCGAGCCCGGTAAGGGTATGTGAGGTGGATGGAAATTGGAGAAAAGTGGGGTCTACGATATTGGTTCCTCTTTAAGCGTTGACGGAGAGTCAACGGGGTAAGATCAAGTACGGCAAGTATGGAAAAGGGCTCTTGAGAGCCGTCCGTATCCTTTCATTAGTATTGAAATGTGATGTTAGTTCGGCTTACTTGTTGAATGTATTTGGATTGAGCAACTTTGTGCTTATGTGAACTTTACTGACTTGCATGAGGGTACCTTATTGGGCGAAAGCTCACTCTATTGCCTTTGTTTTCCTTACAGGGATACGAATACTTTTGGGAAACTGTGATTTTGAAACCGAGTTGAGCTAGTTTGATATTCTTTTGTATAGCTCCTTGATGGTTGGAAACCTTACATGTAATTTGAAACAACATTCCTTTTGAGTTGTAAAGTGACAACTATACGTGTATAAACGTGTTTGGTAATGTTCATGTGCGGCTTCGATATTTTCCGTTTTTCCGTTTCGTGATTTTTTTTTTCATTCGTTTGAGAGCGCTATTATTTTCCGGAACGTTTTGGATTGTGTTTAACTGCCTCGTTAGTCCTGGTGAGAGTTGGGCAGGCAGTCCACTAACCCCTTTGGTACGCCTTAGGGGGAGGTGGGGCTGTCACAATCACTAACTAATAATTGAACACTTAAACATAAAAATACCTATTTCAAGACTAATGTACAAGTCTCCAATTTTCCAAGCTTATTGTATCATCGAATCGATTATTGTCTCCAAATGCGTATCCACTATTCTCACTTAACGAGCTTTCAAAAAATTAAATTTTGAATCAAGACATTTTAAAAATATAAGTAAGTCATAGTTCCATGTAATTGGGTATAAAGAGGTTGAAATAAAATATTCAAAATAAACGGGTAATTAAATATTTAAATGAGCTAGCAATAGGAATTTAAAATAAAGAAAATTTGCGAGTCCTCACACATTTGCCATGGAATCAATTAAGAAAGTTGGAATGTTTGATAGAGGTTTGCTAGAAAATTTCTGTGATGGCTGGCCAAGAGGGAGAGAGAGAATTTTAGCTTTCTTTTTGCAGAAATTTTGTGGTGATTTTGACATACTCTTGTTCAAGATATTTGTTAAAACCTTGTTCTTCATATGTATGTTGATTTTGAGCCAAAACAAAGAGGTTTAAGAGGGGAAAAATCTAGTTTTCCAAACTATTTGCTTGCTGGAAATTTTCGCAGGAGGATCTACGCAATTTTGGAAAATTTGCTATAACTTCGTATAGAAAAGTCAGAATTGAGTTTTGTTTATTGCGTTTGAAAATAGTCTCATAGAGTTTCCAACGGTATAAAATTCAAGGTTTGTTTCAATTTCTATAAATACCAGCGAATCGGCAAATTTTCTTAAAAATCTTAACTATTGTGTTTCTTCACTTGTGATAGTAGTGAGTTTTGAACTGAAATTTGACTAATCTATGAGCTGAATTTCATGAAGATTTCTTCTAAAGCCTGTTAATGCTTTGTGTGACAGCCCCACCTCCCCCTAAGGCGAACCAGAGGGTTCGGCGGACCGCCTGCCCGGCTCTCACCGGGACTCAGTCGTTCACTACATTCCTCATACAGATTACAAGATAAAACTCAAATATTACATCAAATTCTCCAATAAATAATTACATATCAAAAGCGAAGCGTCCATGCTTCCACTGCGCCACTCTGATCCATGATCCCAATTATTACACAAGAGGAATTCCACAACAATAAAATCACAACAAGCCTTCCTTCGCCACGAGCCCTGTGGAGGGGAATAAAATATTTTTGGGGTGAGCTAGAAGCTCAGCGAGTAACCAGAAAAAAATAGTAGTCAAATCGGTTTCACAATAGTTCATTTCAATGATGTCATAAATCAAATGATAAGTCCAGAAACAATTACGACATTTACAAAACATTAAATATGGAGTATCAATAATTCAAGAAACATGTACAATGGAAAGCGATAGTAACATTCATGAAAAAGATACGTTCGTTCTCCTGTCATTTCCTTTTCTTTTTTCTCATTTGAAATTGCATCATTTTCCACCAACCTCCACCAACCTACAAAGGTAATACTCGAGTATACCAAAAATTCACCCAGGTCCCTAATCGCCCGACCGAGTCCGCTTCTGGCTCGAGACGACCGGTAACAAGGGGCAATGACCAGTTCAGCCCAAAAAGGCTTACATTCATGCGCAAGTAGCATTTAATCATTAATCATGAAAATTTCACATTTATTTAGGTTGAGTGCGATAAAGTACACACTCGCCCAGAAAACTCGTTTTAACAATCATTGAAAGCACTTAATACATTATCAATCCATAATAACAAGCCAATTAGTCAAGGAAATATATCAAACAAGGAACGCTCTCACATAAGCACGCATGATATGCAAGAAAACAGTTCAAAAGTAACTTTGGAAACAGTTCAAAAGTAAATAATGCAAGAAACGTTTCACAAGTACTTTGGAAATAGTTTAGGGTCACTCACCTCCATGGCTCAGAAACCATCCATCATATATCATTGCCTTGCTCAAATCCAAGTCTTAGATCACAAACTCAAGGCAAACAAGTCCTTTAAAAGTTCGGACAGCACTTCCCCTGAATTTGGTAACTTTTCCGGCCATCACGGCTTCATTATATCCTCATTCCAACCCAAAGGTACACACACAACAACAAGTTCATCCAATAGCCATTCAGAAAGCTCCAAGTAGTACTAGTACAAGTCAAGCTAGGGAAAAGTCCGGAAATGAAAGTTAAGCTCAAAACCAGAAAAACAGTTTTGGATGTCATTTTACGGTAATGGTACCAAAGGCGCTACGATTGTCGGATGAAGGTGCAAGACCCACCGTTTCGAAGCTAAGAGATAGGGCTACAACAATGTAGAAGGTCACTCAGTCCAAATCCCAGAAAAACTAAGTCATATATGCCAAATACCAAACCAGAACCGTAATTGCAGGTTTACAAATTACACTATGCTGTAATCAGTACAACTCAGTCTAAACAGGTCCAAATGCAGAAATTCCAAAGGCATATGGTAGCTAGGACATCAAGCTACATTTCATCAGAAGACCTCAATACCCAAATCCAAAACAATTCCAGTCAAAACAACCCATTTCAGACGCAGTTCTAACATCCTGATGAACCCAGAACAGCAATAGTAATTTCGGCTTATCTCATTCTACACTACTCCAAGTGACCTGAAATTTTACAGGAACCCTTAAAACATCAATACCTACAACTTTAATGTTTTGAGACAAGGCCAATTCGGCCCCTAACCATAAGATACAAAACCGGACAGAATTGGGGATATAAAACCCTAACTTTCTCAAATTCCTTCCAAACCCAAAATTGATTACAATTATCTATCATAGACACCTACTAGAGTCCTTAAACATCAATTCCCATCATCATAGATAGCCACAACATCACATTCATATTAAACCAGAAAATTCATCAATAAATTGAAAACTTCACCAATTCATCTCAAACCAAGAAATAAACCACAATTCATCACTTTAGCTACCACTAAGCACAACTTAAGCTTCATTAAGTGTAGGAGGAAGTTCAATCACCACTCACCTAGTAAACAAGAGAGGGAGAGTTGTTGGACACCTTAGCTTCCCAAAACACTTCACCAAACCACTTACTAGCACCAAATGGAAAGATTTTATGGAGTAGAAACAAGATCAAATGGTTGGATGATTACACTCAAGCAAGATGGAAGCAAGAATCGTGGAGAGTTTTTCTTTCTTCTTAGCTAGAGAGGGCCGGCCACAATGGTGAAGAAAAGAGTGATTTTTGTGGTAATTTTGAGATATTGAATCAATTGGTCAAAAGTCAAGAAAATGAATAGTTGTCCTACAAGTGCCACCATTCACCAAGTGACACTTGTCACTACATTTAAAGCATTTCCATCCTTTAAGTCTCTCTCACATCAATCACGTCTCATTCTCCACTTATCTCTTAACACCCGATAAATGTCAACCAGTATCCAAAACTTAACCTTATTGGCCGAATTTTTCCGAACTTTTCGCCCTAGTGGGTCCCACATCCGGAATACACTCTTAATTTCTCAAAACCTATTTGATACTAGAAAAATCATCCAAAAACTATATCTGCTCATCAAAAATATCTAGAAAATTTCCCTACGAAAGAAAACGCAGAAAACAAGCCATTAAATAAATAAAACCCTAGAAAATTAGAAAATTTCCGGGTTCTCAAACTCATTTTTTTTCGGGGCGTCACACTTTGAGTCTATTTTATAATGGTGTAAGTTTTGTGATTTTTTGACCTACAGAACTCAAGTTATATCTTTTCAAAAAATGTCACCAAAGTTGGGAATTTTATCAAATGGATGGAGTGGGACTTGGAAAACTTTCTTGGGTTTTAAACCTAACTTTCTTTGGTTAAATCCTGCATATTTTGATTTAAAATACTTAGTGATGTGTTAACCTTAGCATGGATGAAATATTTCACTTGATTTGAACTCGATAAGAACTTGATTTAAACAAGGAACCGTGGCCCTTTTGGTCTTCTAATATTAGGGTTAAACCTGTAGTTTCTATGGTTGCTAAGTGAAGTTTCGAATCTCATATTTTCTCATCATCTTGACTTTGTGTGACTAGACTCTTGATGGATTACATGATCACAGGGCTTGAAAGTGTCCAAGAGGACAAACCAAGGTTGAAGTGGAACAATTGTGATCAAGTGGTGAGTGTTCCTTGCATGTTTGTGCTTTAAATGACTAAGTGGAATGTTGTGTATGTTTGTTTGAGTGTTAAATGATTTCCAATGATTGTTAAACGAAATTTCAATGGGCAAGTGTGCACTTTATCGTACTTGACCAAAGTGAAAGTGGGTTTTCAATAATCAATTGATTGAACATTACTTGTGCATGAATGTAAGCCATGTGGTGCTGTACTCTACCACATTGGTTGAATTGGGCCCTTGCCCTTCGTTGTCAGTCGATTCGAGCCAAAAGCGGACTCGGTCGGGAGGCTGGTGACTTTGGGATAATGTTTAGTATATGAAGTATGACCACAAAGTCAGGTGGAGTACTGGCCAGTGAATGAAATACAGTGACTGAAATGAATAACTGAATGATTGACTAAATGAAATGATCATTAAAGGAGTTTTCACTTTCAAATGTTTTCAAATGTCGGAGGTATAAGAAGTAATGGACGGCGACTGAATGACTGAATGAACGGCTTCAAAGGAGCACATATCCTTTCAATGATTGAATGTTTTCTTCTTGAATGACGGCTTATTACTGTGCAAAGTGTGTGAATTGGTAAATGCAATATTTCCGTGCGTTATATACTTGGCTGCTTGTTTGGGAACCTCACAGGCTTTTAGCTCATTCTTTTAGTTTGTTTTCATTACAAGAGTGGAGGTTCGGAGCAAATAAGCATGAACTAGGGTGTATAACCCTCTTGTACTTGTACTTTGGTAGATAGAATGTATTTTGGATATTTGATGTTGTATCTTGCATTTCACTTTCGAATTGTAATTAAGCTTGAATGATTGGTTGAATTGTAAAACTTAAATGTTATTTTGGAGGCTTGAATGGTTATCTTGAGAATTGATTGAAATGATTGTAGTGAGTCCTGGTGAG
This sequence comes from Coffea arabica, assembly GCF_036785885.1. Lineage (NCBI taxonomy): Eukaryota > Viridiplantae > Streptophyta > Magnoliopsida > Gentianales > Rubiaceae > Coffea > Coffea arabica. The sequence continues at coordinate 24,071,061 of NC_092318.1, forward strand.
AGTTGAGCAGGCAGTCCGCCAAACTCTTAGGTATGCCCTAGGGGGAGGTGGGGTAATCACAAAAATATTTATTATCGTGAAGTCGAGTTATAGATGCATCATTGTTGGATTTAGGAGCATTTCTCAAATATGATTTTGAAGGGTCTTGTTTCAGCTTTTGTGGTGTGGTAGTGGCTGAAAACTTTTCTTTTTTTTTTTTGGTGGCATAGGTTGGGTCACAAGAGAAGAATAACTAGGATAAGACCATCCATGACCCCTCCTCTTAAGCCGTTGCTCCACTTCAATGGCTTTCTCCACCAAGTCACCTAGCTCCACATAGGGCGGCAATTCAACACGTTCAACTATCTTAGGCCTTAATCCATTCAATAATCTAATCTTGCCATAGTTGCTTCTCTATCTTCATTAACATCAGCACGTAACATAGATATCTCCATGTATTTGAAATAATCCTCATCATTGAATTCTCCTTGTGACGGCCCTACCTCCCCCTAAGGCGAACCAAAGGGTTCGGCGGACCGCCTGCCCAGCTCTCGCCGGAACTCACTGCAGTCCTCAAATAAATTATATCACTCACATCCAATAACATAGGGTACAACCTCAATAAGAGACGAAATAACATTTTCCAAGCTTAGAACGTAAACTTACATACATTACAAATCTCAAGTAGTGGTTCCTCAGTTCACAAATAATTACAATTACAATATCAGTCTCAAATATTACATCTTCAAAAGTTTCCCGAATTCACATACCACAAGTGGATCGAGTTCGAATTCAAATGATACAAGAGATATTTCATCCAGTCATACTAATAACTCATTACTCACGCTTCCTTTGCCTCGAGCCCTATGGAGGGGAAAAAATATTTTGGGGTGAGCTACAATCTCAGCGAGTGTCCAGTAAAATCGGTAATCAACCAGGTTCGCAATAATGCATTTAAATGATGTCATAAATCAGTGATCAAAAATACGTATTTTGCTCTTGTGAGCCAATGAAGTCATTGTACTTAGAACTCCAACGATCAAACAGATCCAGTAAGTCAAACAGTACAAGGGAGCCATCAGTGCTCCAAATAAACAGTGGAGAGACGTTGGTTCGAAGCACAAGATTTTCCAAGAATTCAATGGAGCCAAATCATGTCATGGCACACACACAAACACAAATGATATGCAATCGAGTAACCAATGCAAGAATTAGTTCGAAACGTAACTTCGGAAATAGTTGTGGAATCACTCACCAACCACAGTTCATGAACCTCATCCATCATAGACAGTTTTCTCGATCAAGTCCAAGCTCTTCATTCTACCAAGAATTAACCCAAACTCATAGCGACCAAACGTTCTCAAAGATTGGACAGCACTTCCCTTAAATTTCCTTATTTTCATTCTACAACAGCCACCAATATCCATTCAAAACAGCACACACAAATCATAGGCTAGTAAATACACTTTCTTAGGGTCACAACACCCTTCACATATAACCATTTGATAGCTCCACAATTAAACACAATTAAGCCCCAAATTAGAAACCCTAATACTGAACACACAAAAGCTCCATTTTACACTATCTCAAGCTATCATTCCATGACCAACCATAATCACCCTATAAAATAGAAAATCACCAGTAAATATGAAATTTATCAAAACTCTACTACTATCCATGAAACCTTCCTCAAAATAGCCTATATAACATCTCTAATCCACCAATCAACAATCAATTGAAGTAAATAGGAAGTTCTTAGCAAGATACCTTCAAATCTCAAGAAAATTGGTAGCTTAGTGCTTCCTCTTCCAAAACAACTCCACCAATAGCTTTAAACCTCCTTAGTGAACACTTGTATGGAGTAGATTGCAAAACTAACGCTGAAATCTCAAGTTTTGGACAAGGAATTGAAGTAGAAAATGAAGTTTCCTCTCTCAAAGCAGCCGGCCAAGAAGAAGCAAAATGAAGACAAAGTTTAGCCAAGAAACAAGATAAGAATGAAGGAAAACATCCGGTCAAACTCTGCTGCCGAAGGTGCCACATCACAATCCGGCCAAGATCTGGCCGGAATCGTGGCAGTGGCGAAATCCAATTTTTTTCCAAAACCCCTGCCGATCCGGCCAGGAATCCGGCCAAGAACTGGACTGATGATTACTTGAAGAATCCCTTAGGGACCGTCCACGCGCTACAGAAGAGTAGTAGCCGGTCTACAGTCACAGATAAAACATACAAGTTCAAAAGCAGGATCAATTACTTCAAGTTCAAGGAGCACGGTACGAATAAGAACATACTCGCCTAAACAGGTTCAAGTCTCAAGTGAACTCAGCTTAGTAGGTCTCAGGCAGTTCAAGTATTTCAAATCTCAACACTTCCAAATCGGGTGGTGCAAACCTTAATCAAATAAGAAAACTAGAAGAAGGATCCGAAAACCAAAAGTATTCTCAACAAATCCGGCCACCACCCTAATCTATCAAAACCCTAGCCAAAATCTTATTGGACAAGTCCAAGATAGCATTCATCATTTCAATCTCCTCATTCGGTTAAGTCTCGAGTACAATACAAAACCCTCTGTGCTCTAACCTGTGCCATTACAACTTATCTCAAACTCACACATCATGATACACTAGACCACGTTCCTTCCAAATTCACAAGTATTTCCATAGGAAAAGTATCGGGTACTCAAGTACAAGAATCCAAAACTAAGCAACTGTACAGCTCAGGCCGTACGCTAGTACCAGAATCGGTTGATGTACGCTTGGGAGCAACCAAGTCATATCTTACGCTTACCATTTTCACGATTCGCAACTTAAGCTCCAAAAGAGCACTTAATCCTTTACACATTTTCACATTAGGGCCATTACACCGTGTGACCCAAGTTCACTCCGCACAGAGACCACGCGAAGCAGCTCTGAATTTTTTTATCCTTACAAATAGTCGCTCAACTTTCAAATCAATCCCACAGTCCGGCACCATAAACTTTTAGCCTAGGATACACTACAGAGATCTGAAACTTAAGCTCTGATACCAACTGTGACGGCCCCACCTCCCCCTAAGGCGAACCAAAGGGTTCAGCGGACCGCCTGCCCAACTCTCGCCGGACTCACTGCAATCCTCAAATAAATAACATCACTCACATCCAATAACATAGGGTACAACCTCAATAAGAGACGAAATAACATTTTCCAAGCTTAGAACGTAAACTTACATACATTACAAATGTCAAGTAGTGGTTCCTCAGTTCACAAATAATTACAATTACAATATCAGTCTCAAATATTACATCTTCAAAAGTTTCCCGAATTCACATACCACAAGTGGATCGAGTTCGAATTCAAATGATACAAGAGATATTTCATCCAGTCATACTAATAACTCATTACTCACGCTTCCTTTGCCTCGAGCCCTATGGAGGGGAAAAAATATTTTGGGGTGAGCTACAATCTCAGCGAGTGTCCAGTAAAATCGGTAATCAACCAGGTTCGCAATAATGCATTTAAATGATGTCATAAATCAGTGATCAAAAATACGTATTTTGCTCTTGTGAGCCAATGAAGTCATTGTACTTAGAACTCCAACGATCAAACAGATCCAGTAAGTCAAACAGTACAAGGGAGCCATCAGTGCTCCAAATAAACAGTGGAGAGACGTTGGTTCGAAGCACAAGATTTTCCAAGAATTCAATGGAGCCAAATCATGTCATGGCACACACACAAACACAAATGATATGCAATCGAGTAACCAATGCAAGAATTAGTTCGAAACGTAACTTCGGAAATAGTTGTGGAATCACTCACCAACCACAGTTCATGAACCTCATCCATCATAGACAGTTTTCTCGATCAAGTCCAAGCTCTTCATTCTACCAAGAATTAACCCAAACTCATAGCGACCAAACGTTCTCAAAGATTGGACAGCACTTCCCTTAAATTTCCTTATTTTCATTCTACAACAGCCACCAATATCCATTCAAAACAGCACACACAAATCATAGGCTAGTAAATACACTTTCTTAGGGTCACAACACCCTTCACATATAACCATTTGATAGCTCCACAATTAAACACAATTAAGCCCCAAATTAGAAACCCTAATACTGAAATTGGCCTACACAAGCTGGAGTTTCCACAACAAACCACAAGTAACACACAAAAGCTCCATTTTACACTATCTCAAGCTATCATTCCATGACCAACCATAATCACCCTATAAAATAGAAAATCACCAGTAAATATGAAATTTATCAAAACTCTACTACTATCCATGAAACCTTCCTCAAAATAGCCTATATAACATCTCTAATCCACCAATCAACAATCAATTGAAGTAAATAGGAAGTTCTTAGCAAGATACCTTCAAATCTCAAGAAAATTGGTAGCTTAGTGCTTCCTCTTCCAAAACAACTCCACCAATAGCTTTAAACCTCCTTAGTGAACACTTGTATGGAGTAGATTGCAAAACTAACGCTGAAATCTCAAGTTTTGGACAAGGAATTGAAGTAGAAAATGAAGTTTCCTCTCTCAAAGCAGCCGGCCAAGAAGAAGCAAAATGAAGACAAAGTTTAGCCAAGAAACAAGATAAGAATGAAGGAAAACATCCGGTCAAACTCTGCTGCCGAAGGTGCCACATCACAATCCGGCCAAGATCTGGCCGGAATCGTGGCAGTGGCGAAATCCAATTTTTTTCCAAAACCCCTGCCGATCCGGCCAAGAACTGGACTGATGATTACTTGAAGAATCCCTTAGGGACCGTCCACGCGCTACAGAAGAGTAGTAGCCGGTCTACAGTCACAGATAAAACATACAAGTTCAAAAGCAGGATCAATTACTTCAAGTTCAAGGAGCACGGTACGAATAAGAACATACTCGCCTAAACAGGTTCAAGTCTCAAGTGAACTCAGCTTAGTAGGTCTCAGGCAGTTCAAGTATTTCAAATCTCAACACTTCCAAATCGGGTGGTGCAAACCTTAATCAAATAAGAAAACTAGAAGAAGGATCCGAAAACCAAAAGTATTCTCAACAAATCCGGCCACCACCCTAATCTATCAAAACCCTAGCCAAAATCTTATTGGACAAGTCCAAGATAGCATTCATCATTTCAATCTCCTCATTCGGTTAAGTCTCGAGTACAATACAAAACCCTCTGTGCTCTAACCTGTGCCATTACAACTTATCTCAAACTCACACATCATGATACACTAGACCACGTTCCTTCCAAATTCACAAGTATTTCCACAGGAAAAGTATCGGGTACTCAAGTACAAGAATCCAAAACTAAGCAACTGTACAGCTCAGGCCGTACGCTAGTACCAGAATCGGTTGATGTACGCTTGGGAGCAACCAAGTCATATCTTACGCTTACCATTTTCACGATTCGCAACTTAAGCTCCAAAAGAGCACTTAATCCTTTACACATTTTCACATTAGGGCCATTACACCGTGTGACCCAAGTTCACTCCGCACAGAGACCACGCGAAGCAGCTCTGAATTTTTTTATCCTTACAAATAGTCGCTCAACTTTCAAATCAATCCCACAGTCCGGCACCATAAACTTTTAGCCTAGGATACACTACAGAGATCTGAAACTTAAGCTCTGATACCAACTGTGACGGCCCCACCTCCCCCTAAGGCGAACCAAAGGGTTCAGCGGACCGCCTGCCCAACTCTCGCCGGACTCACTGCAATCCTCAAATAAATAATATCACTCACATCCAATAACATAGGGTACAACCTCAATAAGAGACGAAATAACATTTTCCAAGCTTAGAACGTAAACTTACATACATTACAAATGTCAAGTAGTGGTACAAGTCCCCGAATAAGACAAAAGTCCTCAGTTCTCAAATAATTACAATTACAATATCAGTCTCAAATATTACATCTTCCAAAGTTCCCCGAATTCACATACCACAAGTGGATCGAGTTCGAATTCAAATGATACAAGAGATATTTCATCCAGTCATACTAATAACTCATTATTCACGCTTCCTTTGCCTCGAGCCCTATGGAGGAGAAAAAATATTTTGGGGTGAGCTACAATCTCAGCGAGTGTCCAGTAAAATCGGTAATCAACCAGGTTCGCAATAATGCATTTAAATGATGTCATAAATCAGTGATCAAATATACGTATTTTGCTCTTGTGAGCCAATGAAGTCATTGTACTTAGAACTCCAACGATCAAACAGATCCAGTAAGTCAAACAGTACAAGGGAGCCATCAGTGCTCCAAATAAACACTGGAGAGACGTTGGTTCGAAACAGAAGATTTTCCAAGAATTCAATGGAGCCAAATCATGTCATGGCACGCACACAAACACAAATGATATGCAATCGAGTAACCAATGCAAGAATTAGTTCGAAAAGTAACTTCGGAAATAGTTGTGGAATCACTCACCAACCACAGTTCATGAACCTCATCCATCATAGACAGTTTTCTCGATCAAGTCCAAGCTCTTCATTCTACCAAGAATTAACCCAAACTCATAGCGACCAAACGTTCTCAAAGATTGGACAGCACTTCCCTTAAATTTCCTTATTTTCATTCTACAACAGCCACCAATATCCATTCAAAACAGCACACACAAATCATAGGCTAGTAAATACACTTTCTTAGGGTCACAACACCCTTCACATATAACCATTTGATAGCTCCACAATTAAACACAATTAAGCCCCAAATTAGAAACCCTAATACTGAAATTGGCCTACACAAGCTGGAGTTTCCACAACAAACCACAAGTAACACACAAAAGCTCCATTTTACACTATCTCAAGCTATCATTCCATGACCAACCATAATCACCCTATAAAATAGAAAATCACCAGTAAATATGAAATTTATCAAAACTCTACTACTATCCATGAAACCTTCCTCAAAATAGCCTATATAACATCTCTAATCCACCAATCAACAATCAATTGAAGTAAATAGGAAGTTCTTAGCAAGATACCTTCAAATCTCAAGAAAATTGGTAGCTTAGTGCTTCCTCTTCCAAAACAACTTCACCAATAGCTTTAAACCTCCTTAGTGAACACTTGTATGGAGTAGATTGCAAAACTAACGCTGAAATCTCAAGTTTTGGACAAGGAATTGAAGTAGAAAATGAAGTTTCCTCTCTTGTTTTCTCTCTCAAAGCAGCCGGCCAAGAAGAAGCAAAATGAAGACAAAGTTTAGCCAAGAAACAAGATAAGAATGAAGGAAAACATCCGGTCAAACTCTGCTGCCGAAGGTGCCACATCACAATCCGGCCAAGATCTGGCCGGAATCGTGGCAGTGGCGAAATCCAATTTTTTTCCAAAACCCCTGCCGATCCGGCCAGGAATCCGGCCAAGAACTGGACTGATGATTACTTGAAGAATCCCTTAGGGACCGTCCACGCGCTACAGAAGAGTAGTAGCCGGTCTACAGTCACAGATAAAACATACAAGTTCAAAAGCAGGATCAATTACTTCAAGTTCAAGGAGCACGGTACGAATAAGAACATACTCGCCTAAACAGGTTCAAGTCTCAAGTGAACTCAGCTTAGTAGGTCTCAGGCAGTTCAAGTATTTCAAATCTCAACACTTCCAAATCGGGTGGTGCAAACCTTAATCAAATAAGAAAACTAGAAGAAGGATCCGAAAACCAAAAGTATTCTCAACAAATCCGGCCACCACCCTAATCTATCAAAACCCTAGCCAAAATCTTATTGGACAAGTCCAAGATAGCATTCATCATTTCAATCTCCTCATTCGGTTAAGTCTCGAGTACAATACAAAACCCTCTGTGCTCTAACCTGTGCCATTACAACTTATCTCAAACTCACACATCATGATACACTAGACCACGTTCCTTCCAAATTCACAAGTATTTCCACAGGAAAAGTATCGGGTACTCAAGTACAAGAATCCAAAACTAAGCAACTGTACAGCTCAGGCCGTACGCTAGTACCAGAATCGGTTGATGTACGCTTGGGAGCAACCAAGTCATATCTTACGCTTACCATTTTCACGATTCGCAACTTAAGCTCCAAAAGAGCACTTAATCCTTTACACATTTTCACATTAGGGCCATTACACCGTGTGACCCAAGTTCACTCCGCACAGAGACCACGCGAAGCAGCTCTGAATTTTTTTATCCTTACAAATAGTCGCTCAACTTTCAAATCAATCCCACAGTCCGGCACCATAAACTTTTAGCCTAGGATACACTACAGAGATCTGAAACTTAAGCTCTGATACCAACTGTGACGGCCCCACCTCCCCCTAAGGCGAACCAAAGGGTTCAGCGGACCGCCTGCCCAACTCTCGCCGGACTCACTGCAATCCTCAAATAAATAATATCACTCACATCCAATAACATAGGGTACAACCTCAATAAGAGACGAAATAACATTTTCCAAGCTTAGAACGTAAACTTACATACATTACAAATGTCAAGTAGTGGTACAAGTCCCCGAATAAGACAAAAGTCCTCAGTTCTCAAATAATTACAATTACAATATCAGTCTCAAATATTACATCTTCCAAAGTTCCCCGAATTCACATACCACAAGTGGATCGAGTTCGAATTCAAATGATACAAGAGATATTTCATCCAGTCATACTAATAACTCATTATTCACGCTTCCTTTGCCTCGAGCCCTATGGAGGAGAAAAAATATTTTGGGGTGAGCTACAATCTCAGCGAGTGTCCAGTAAAATCGGTAATCAACCAGGTTCGCAATAATGCATTTAAATGATGTCATAAATCAGTGATCAAATATACGTATTTTGCTCTTGTGAGCCAATGAAGTCATTGTACTTAGAACTCCAACGATCAAACAGATCCAGTAAGTCAAACAGTACAAGGGAGCCATCAGTGCTCCAAATAAACACTGGAGAGACGTTGGTTCGAAACAGAAGATTTTCCAAGAATTCAATGGAGCCAAATCATGTCATGGCACGCACACAAACACAAATGATATGCAATCGAGTAACCAATGCAAGAATTAGTTCGAAAAGTAACTTCGGAAATAGTTGTGGAATCACTCACCAACCACAGTTCATGAACCTCATCCATCATAGACAGTTTTCTCGATCAAGTCCAAGCTCTTCATTCTACCAAGAATTAACCCAAACTCATAGCGACCAAACGTTCTCAAAGATTGGACAGCACTTCCCTTAAATTTCCTTATTTTCATTCTACAACAGCCACCAATATCCATTCAAAACAGCACACACAAATCATAGGCTAGTAAATACACTTTCTTAGGGTCACAACACCCTTCACATATAACCATTTGATAGCTCCACAATTAAACACAATTAAGCCCCAAATTAGAAACCCTAATACTGAAATTGGCCTACACAAGCTGGAGTTTCCACAACAAACCACAAGTAACACACAAAAGCTCCATTTTACACTATCTCAAGCTATCATTCCATGACCAACCATAATCACCCTATAAAATAGAAAATCACCAGTAAATATGAAATTTATCAAAACTCTACTACTATCCATGAAACCTTCCTCAAAATAGCCTATATAACATCTCTAATCCACCAATCAACAATCAATTGAAGTAAATAGGAAGTTCTTAGCAAGATACCTTCAAATCTCAAGAAAATTGGTAGCTTAGTGCTTCCTCTTCCAAAACAACTTCACCAATAGCTTTAAACCTCCTTAGTGAACACTTGTATGGAGTAGATTGCAAAACTAACGCTGAAATCTCAAGTTTTGGACAAGGAATTGAAGTAGAAAATGAAGTTTCCTCTCTTGTTTTCTCTCTCAAAGCAGCCGGCCAAGAAGAAGCAAAATGAAGACAAAGTTTAGCCAAGAAACAAGATAAGAATGAAGGAAAACATCCGGTCAAACTCTGCTGCCGAAGGTGCCACATCACAATCCGGCCAAGATCTGGCCGGAATCGTGGCAGTGGCGAAATCCAATTTTTTTCCAAAACCCCTGCCGATCCGGCCAAGAACTGGACTGATGATTACTTGAAGAATCCCTTAGGGACCGTCCACGCGCTACAGAAGAGTAGTAGCCGGTCTACAGTCACAGATAAAACATACAAGTTCAAAAGCAGGATCAATTACTTCAAGTTCAAGGAGCACGGTACGAATAAGAACATACTCGCCTAAACAGGTTCAAGTCTCAAGTGAACTCAGCTTAGTAGGTCTCAGGCAGTTCAAGTATTTCAAATCTCAACACTTCCAAATCGGGTGGTGCAAACCTTAATCAAATAAGAAAACTAGAAGAAGGATCCGAAAACCAAAAGTATTCTCAACAAATCCGGCCACCACCCTAATCTATCAAAACCCTAGCCAAAATCTTATTGGACAAGTCCAAGATAGCATTCATCATTTCAATCTCCTCATTCGGTTAAGTCTCGAGTACAATACAAAACCCTCTGTGCTCTAACCTGTGCCATTACAACTTATCTCAAACTCACACATCATGATACACTAGACCACGTTCCTTCCAAATTCACAAGTATTTCCACAGGAAAAGTATCGGGTACTCAAGTACAAGAATCCAAAACTAAGCAACTGTACAGCTCAGGCCGTACGCTAGTACCAGAATCGGTTGATGTACGCTTGGGAGCAACCAAGTCATATCTTACGCTTACCATTTTCACGATTCGCAACTTAAGCTCCAAAAGAGCACTTAATCCTTTACACATTTTCACATTAGGGCCATTACACCGTGTGACCCAAGTTCACTCCGCACAGAGACCACGCGAAGCAGCTCTGAATTTTTTTATCCTTACAAATAGTCGCTCAACTTTCAAATCAATCCCACAGTCCGGCACCATAAACTTTTAGCCTAGGATACACTACAGAGATCTGAAACTTAAGCTCTGATACCAACTGTGACGGCCCCACCTCCCCCTAAGGCGAACCAAAGGGTTCAGCGGACCGCCTGCCCAACTCTCGCCGGACTCACTGCAATCCTCAAATAAATAATATCACTCACATCCAATAACATAGGGTACAACCTCAATAAGAGACGAAATAACATTTTCCAAGCTTAGAACGTAAACTTACATACATTACAAATGTCAAGTAGTGGTACAAGTCCCCGAATAAGACAAAAGTCCTCAGTTCTCAAATAATTACAATTACAATATCAGTCTCAAATATTACATCTTCCAAAGTTCCCCGAATTCACATACCACAAGTGGATCGAGTTCGAATTCAAATGATACAAGAGATATTTCATCCAGTCATACTAATAACTCATTATTCACGCTTCCTTTGCCTCGAGCCCTATGGAGGAGAAAAAATATTTTGGGGTGAGCTACAATCTCAGCGAGTGTCCAGTAAAATCGGTAATCAACCAGGTTCGCAATAATGCATTTAAATGATGTCATAAATCAGTGATCAAATATACGTATTTTGCTCTTGTGAGCCAATGAAGTCATTGTACTTAGAACTCCAACGATCAAACAGATCCAGTAAGTCAAACAGTACAAGGGAGCCATCAGTGCTCCAAATAAACACTGGAGAGACGTTGGTTCGAAACAGAAGATTTTCCAAGAATTCAATGGAGCCAAATCATGTCATGGCACGCACACAAACACAAATGATATGCAATCGAGTAACCAATGCAAGAATTAGTTCGAAAAGTAACTTCGGAAATAGTTGTGGAATCACTCACCAACCACAGTTCATGAACCTCATCCATCATAGACAGTTTTCTCGATCAAGTCCAAGCTCTTCATTCTACCAAGAATTAACCCAAACTCATAGCGACCAAACGTTCTCAAAGATTGGACAGCACTTCCCTTAAATTTCCTTATTTTCATTCTACAACAGCCACCAATATCCATTCAAAACAGCACACACAAATCATAGGCTAGTAAATACACTTTCTTAGGGTCACAACACCCTTCACATATAACCATTTGATAGCTCCACAATTAAACACAATTAAGCCCCAAATTAGAAACCCTAATACTGAAATTGGCCTACACAAGCTGGAGTTTCCACAACAAACCACAAGTAACACACAAAAGCTCCATTTTACACTATCTCAAGCTATCATTCCATGACCAACCATAATCACCCTATAAAATAGAAAATCACCAGTAAATATGAAATTTATCAAAACTCTACTACTATCCATGAAACCTTCCTCAAAATAGCCTATATAACATCTCTAATCCACCAATCAACAATCAATTGAAGTAAATAGGAAGTTCTTAGCAAGATACCTTCAAATCTCAAGAAAATTGGTAGCTTAGTGCTTCCTCTTCCAAAACAACTCCACCAATAGCTTTAAACCTCCTTAGTGAACACTTGTATGGAGTAGATTGCAAAACTAACGCTGAAATCTCAAGTTTTGGACAAGGAATTGAAGTAGAAAATGAAGTTTCCTCTCTCAAAGCAGCCGGCCAAGAAGAAGCAAAATGAAGACAAAGTTTAGCCAAGAAACAAGATAAGAATGAAGGAAAACATCCGGTCAAACTCTGCTGCCGAAGGTGCCACATCACAATCCGGCCAAGATCTGGCCGGAATCGTGGCAGTGGCGAAATCCAATTTTTTTCCAAAACCCCTGCCGATCCGGCCAAGAACTGGACTGATGATTACTTGAAGAATCCCTTAGGGACCGTCCACGCGCTACAGAAGAGTAGTAGCCGGTCTACAGTCACAGATAAAACATACAAGTTCAAAAGCAGGATCAATTACTTCAAGTTCAAGGAGCACGGTACGAATAAGAACATACTCGCCTAAACAGGTTCAAGTCTCAAGTGAACTCAGCTTAGTAGGTCTCAGGCAGTTCAAGTATTTCAAATCTCAACACTTCCAAATCGGGTGGTGCAAACCTTAATCAAATAAGAAAACTAGAAGAAGGATCCGAAAACCAAAAGTATTCTCAACAAATCCGGCCACCACCCTAATCTATCAAAACCCTAGCCAAAATCTTATTGGACAAGTCCAAGATAGCATTCATCATTTCAATCTCCTCATTCGGTTAAGTCTCGAGTACAATACAAAACCCTCTGTGCTCTAACCTGTGCCATTACAACTTATCTCAAACTCACACATCATGATACACTAGACCACGTTCCTTCCAAATTCACAAGTATTTCCACAGGAAAAGTATCGGGTACTCAAGTACAAGAATCCAAAACTAAGCAACTGTACAGCTCAGGCCGTACGCTAGTACCAGAATCGGTTGATGTACGCTTGGGAGCAACCAAGTCATATCTTACGCTTACCATTTTCACGATTCGCAACTTAAGCTCCAAAAGAGCACTTAATCCTTTACACATTTTCACATTAGGGCCATTACACCGTGTGACCCAAGTTCACTCCGCACAGAGACCACGCGAAGCAGCTCTGAATTTTTTTATCCTTACAAATAGTCGCTCAACTTTCAAATCAATCCCACAGTCCGGCACCATAAACTTTTAGCCTAGGATACACTACAGAGATCTGAAACTTAAGCTCTGATACCAACTGTGACGGCCCCACCTCCCCCTAAGGCGAACCAAAGGGTTCAGCGGACCGCCTGCCCAACTCTCGCCGGACTCACTGCAATCCTCAAATAAATAATATCACTCACATCCAATAACATAGGGTACAACCTCAATAAGAGACGAAATAACATTTTCCAAGCTTAGAACGTAAACTTACATACATTACAAATGTCAAGTAGTGGTACAAGTCCCCGAATAAGACAAAAGTCCTCAGTTCTCAAATAATTACAATTACAATATCAGTCTCAAATATTACATCTTCCAAAGTTCCCCGAATTCACATACCACAAGTGGATCGAGTTCGAATTCAAATGATACAAGAGATATTTCATCCAGTCATACTAATAACTCATTATTCACGCTTCCTTTGCCTCGAGCCCTATGGAGGAGAAAAAATATTTTGGGGTGAGCTACAATCTCAGCGAGTGTCCAGTAAAATCGGTAATCAACCAGGTTCGCAATAATGCATTTAAATGATGTCATAAATCAGTGATCAAATATACGTATTTTGCTCTTGTGAGCCAATGAAGTCATTGTACTTAGAACTCCAACGATCAAACAGATCCAGTAAGTCAAACAGTACAAGGGAGCCATCAGTGCTCCAAATAAACACTGGAGAGACGTTGGTTCGAAACAGAAGATTTTCCAAGAATTCAATGGAGCCAAATCATGTCATGGCACGCACACAAACACAAATGATATGCAATCGAGTAACCAATGCAAGAATTAGTTCGAAAAGTAACTTCGGAAATAGTTGTGGAATCACTCACCAACCACAGTTCATGAACCTCATCCATCATAGACAGTTTTCTCGATCAAGTCCAAGCTCTTCATTCTACCAAGAATTAACCCAAACTCATAGCGACCAAACGTTCTCAAAGATTGGACAGCACTTCCCTTAAATTTCCTTATTTTCATTCTACAACAGCCACCAATATCCATTCAAAACAGCACACACAAATCATAGGCTAGTAAATACACTTTCTTAGGGTCACAACACCCTTCACATATAACCATTTGATAGCTCCACAATTAAACACAATTAAGCCCCAAATTAGAAACCCTAATACTGAAATTGGCCTACACAAGCTGGAGTTTCCACAACAAACCACAAGTAACACACAAAAGCTCCATTTTACACTATCTCAAGCTATCATTCCATGACCAACCATAATCACCCTATAAAATAGAAAATCACCAGTAAATATGAAATTTATCAAAACTCTACTACTATCCATGAAACCTTCCTCAAAATAGCCTATATAACATCTCTAATCCACCAATCAACAATCAATTGAAGTAAATAGGAAGTTCTTAGCAAGATACCTTCAAATCTCAAGAAAATTGGTAGCTTAGTGCTTCCTCTTCCAAAACAACTCCACCAATAGCTTTAAACCTCCTTAGTGAACACTTGTATGGAGTAGATTGCAAAACTAACGCTGAAATCTCAAGTTTTGGACAAGGAATTGAAGTAGAAAATGAAGTTTCCTCTCTCAAAGCAGCCGGCCAAGAAGAAGCAAAATGAAGACAAAGTTTAGCCAAGAAACAAGATAAGAATGAAGGAAAACATCCGGTCAAACTCTGCTGCCGAAGGTGCCACATCACAATCCGGCCAAGATCTGGCCGGAATCGTGGCAGTGGCGAAATCCAATTTTTTTCCAAAACCCCTGCCGATCCGGCCAAGAACTGGACTGATGATTACTTGAAGAATCCCTTAGGGACCGTCCACGCGCTACAGAAGAGTAGTAGCCGGTCTACAGTCACAGATAAAACATACAAGTTCAAAAGCAGGATCAATTACTTCAAGTTCAAGGAGCACGGTACGAATAAGAACATACTCGCCTAAACAGGTTCAAGTCTCAAGTGAACTCAGCTTAGTAGGTCTCAGGCAGTTCAAGTATTTCAAATCTCAACACTTCCAAATCGGGTGGTGCAAACCTTAATCAAATAAGAAAACTAGAAGAAGGATCCGAAAACCAAAAGTATTCTCAACAAATCCGGCCACCACCCTAATCTATCAAAACCCTAGCCAAAATCTTATTGGACAAGTCCAAGATAGCATTCATCATTTCAATCTCCTCATTCGGTTAAGTCTCGAGTACAATACAAAACCCTCTGTGCTCTAACCTGTGCCATTACAACTTATCTCAAACTCACACATCATGATACACTAGACCACGTTCCTTCCAAATTCACAAGTATTTCCACAGGAAAAGTATCGGGTACTCAAGTACAAGAATCCAAAACTAAGCAACTGTACAGCTCAGGCCGTACGCTAGTACCAGAATCGGTTGATGTACGCTTGGGAGCAACCAAGTCATATCTTACGCTTACCATTTTCACGATTCGCAACTTAAGCTCCAAAAGAGCACTTAATCCTTTACACATTTTCACATTAGGGCCATTACACCGTGTGACCCAAGTTCACTCCGCACAGAGACCACGCGAAGCAGCTCTGAATTTTTTTATCCTTACAAATAGTCGCTCAACTTTCAAATCAATCCCACAGTCCGGCACCATAAACTTTTAGCCTAGGATACACTACAGAGATCTGAAACTTAAGCTCTGATACCAACTGTGACGGCCCCACCTCCCCCTAAGGCGAACCAAAGGGTTCAGCGGACCGCCTGCCCAACTCTCGCCGGACTCACTGCAATCCTCAAATAAATAATATCACTCACATCCAATAACATAGGGTACAACCTCAATAAGAGACGAAATAACATTTTCCAAGCTTAGAACGTAAACTTACATACATTACAAATGTCAAGTAGTGGTACAAGTCCCCGAATAAGACAAAAGTCCTCAGTTCTCAAATAATTACAATTACAATATCAGTCTCAAATATTACATCTTCCAAAGTTCCCCGAATTCACATACCACAAGTGGATCGAGTTCGAATTCAAATGATACAAGAGATATTTCATCCAGTCATACTAATAACTCATTATTCACGCTTCCTTTGCCTCGAGCCCTATGGAGGAGAAAAAATATTTTGGGGTGAGCTACAATCTCAGCGAGTGTCCAGTAAAATCGGTAATCAACCAGGTTCGCAATAATGCATTTAAATGATGTCATAAATCAGTGATCAAATATACGTATTTTGCTCTTGTGAGCCAATGAAGTCATTGTACTTAGAACTCCAACGATCAAACAGATCCAGTAAGTCAAACAGTACAAGGGAGCCATCAGTGCTCCAAATAAACACTGGAGAGACGTTGGTTCGAAACAGAAGATTTTCCAAGAATTCAATGGAGCCAAATCATGTCATGGCACGCACACAAACACAAATGATATGCAATCGAGTAACCAATGCAAGAATTAGTTCGAAAAGTAACTTCGGAAATAGTTGTGGAATCACTCACCAACCACAGTTCATGAACCTCATCCATCATAGACAGTTTTCTCGATCAAGTCCAAGCTCTTCATTCTACCAAGAATTAACCCAAACTCATAGCGACCAAACGTTCTCAAAGATTGGACAGCACTTCCCTTAAATTTCCTTATTTTCATTCTACAACAGCCACCAATATCCATTCAAAACAGCACACACAAATCATAGGCTAGTAAATACACTTTCTTAGGGTCACAACACCCTTCACATATAACCATTTGATAGCTCCACAATTAAACACAATTAAGCCCCAAATTAGAAACCCTAATACTGAAATTGGCCTACACAAGCTGGAGTTTCCACAACAAACCACAAGTAACACACAAAAGCTCCATTTTACACTATCTCAAGCTATCATTCCATGACCAACCATAATCACCCTATAAAATAGAAAATCACCAGTAAATATGAAATTTATCAAAACTCTACTACTATCCATGAAACCTTCCTCAAAATAGCCTATATAACATCTCTAATCCACCAATCAACAATCAATTGAAGTAAATAGGAAGTTCTTAGCAAGATACCTTCAAATCTCAAGAAAATTGGTAGCTTAGTGCTTCCTCTTCCAAAACAACTCCACCAATAGCTTTAAACCTCCTTAGTGAACACTTGTATGGAGTAGATTGCAAAACTAACGCTGAAATCTCAAGTTTTGGACAAGGAATTGAAGTAGAAAATGAAGTTTCCTCTCTTGTTTTCTCTCTCAAAGCAGCCGGCCAAGAAGAAGCAAAATGAAGACAAAGTTTAGCCAAGAAACAAGATAAGAATGAAGGAAAACATCCGGTCAAACTCTGCTGCCGAAGGTGCCACATCACAATCCGGCCAAGATCTGGCCGGAATCGTGGCAGTGGCGAAATCCAATTTTTTTCCAAAACCCCTGCCGATCCGGCCAGGAATCCGGCCAAGAACTGGACTGATGATTACTTGAAGAATCCCTTAGGGACCGTCCACGCGCTACAGAAGAGTAGTAGCCGGTCTACAGTCACAGATAAAACATACAAGTTCAAAAGCAGGATCAATTACTTCAAGTTCAAGGAGCACGGTACGAATAAGAACATACTCGCCTAAACAGGTTCAAGTCTCAAGTGAACTCAGCTTAGTAGGTCTCAGGCAGTTCAAGTATTTCAAATCTCAACACTTCCAAATCGGGTGGTGCAAACCTTAATCAAATAAGAAAACTAGAAGAAGGATCCGAAAACCAAAAGTATTCTCAACAAATCCGGCCACCACCCTAATCTATCAAAACCCTAGCCAAAATCTTATTGGACAAGTCCAAGATAGCATTCATCATTTCAATCTCCTCATTCGGTTAAGTCTCGAGTACAATACAAAACCCTCTGTGCTCTAACCTGTGCCATTACAACTTATCTCAAACTCACACATCATGATACACTAGACCACGTTCCTTCCAAATTCACAAGTATTTCCACAGGAAAAGTATCGGGTACTCAAGTACAAGAATCCAAAACTAAGCAACTGTACAGCTCAGGCCGTACGCTAGTACCAGAATCGGTTGATGTACGCTTGGGAGCAACCAAGTCATATCTTACGCTTACCATTTTCACGATTCGCAACTTAAGCTCCAAAAGAGCACTTAATCCTTTACACATTTTCACATTAGGGCCATTACACCGTGTGACCCAAGTTCACTCCGCACAGAGACCACGCGAAGCAGCTCTGAATTTTTTTATCCTTACAAATAGTCGCTCAACTTTCAAATCAATCCCACAGTCCGGCACCATAAACTTTTAGCCTAGGATACACTACAGAGATCTGAAACTTAAGCTCTGATACCAACTGTGACGGCCCCACCTCCCCCTAAGGCGAACCAAAGGGTTCAGCGGACCGCCTGCCCAACTCTCGCCGGACTCACTGCAATCCTCAAATAAATAATATCACTCACATCCAATAACATAGGGTACAACCTCAATAAGAGACGAAATAACATTTTCCAAGCTTAGAACGTAAACTTACATACATTACAAATGTCAAGTAGTGGTACAAGTCCCCGAATAAGACAAAAGTCCTCAGTTCTCAAATAATTACAATTACAATATCAGTCTCAAATATTACATCTTCCAAAGTTCCCCGAATTCACATACCACAAGTGGATCGAGTTCGAATTCAAATGATACAAGAGATATTTCATCCAGTCATACTAATAACTCATTATTCACGCTTCCTTTGCCTCGAGCCCTATGGAGGAGAAAAAATATTTTGGGGTGAGCTACAATCTCAGCGAGTGTCCAGTAAAATCGGTAATCAACCAGGTTCGCAATAATGCATTTAAATGATGTCATAAATCAGTGATCAAATATACGTATTTTGCTCTTGTGAGCCAATGAAGTCATTGTACTTAGAACTCCAACGATCAAACAGATCCAGTAAGTCAAACAGTACAAGGGAGCCATCAGTGCTCCAAATAAACACTGGAGAGACGTTGGTTCGAAACAGAAGATTTTCCAAGAATTCAATGGAGCCAAATCATGTCATGGCACGCACACAAACACAAATGATATGCAATCGAGTAACCAATGCAAGAATTAGTTCGAAAAGTAACTTCGGAAATAGTTGTGGAATCACTCACCAACCACAGTTCATGAACCTCATCCATCATAGACAGTTTTCTCGATCAAGTCCAAGCTCTTCATTCTACCAAGAATTAACCCAAACTCATAGCGACCAAACGTTCTCAAAGATTGGACAGCACTTCCCTTAAATTTCCTTATTTTCATTCTACAACAGCCACCAATATCCATTCAAAACAGCACACACAAATCATAGGCTAGTAAATACACTTTCTTAGGGTCACAACACCCTTCACATATAACCATTTGATAGCTCCACAATTAAACACAATTAAGCCCCAAATTAGAAACCCTAATACTGAAATTGGCCTACACAAGCTGGAGTTTCCACAACAAACCACAAGTAACACACAAAAGCTCCATTTTACACTATCTCAAGCTATCATTCCATGACCAACCATAATCACCCTATAAAATAGAAAATCACCAGTAAATATGAAATTTATCAAAACTCTACTACTATCCATGAAACCTTCCTCAAAATAGCCTATATAACATCTCTAATCCACCAATCAACAATCAATTGAAGTAAATAGGAAGTTCTTAGCAAGATACCTTCAAATCTCAAGAAAATTGGTAGCTTAGTGCTTCCTCTTCCAAAACAACTCCACCAATAGCTTTAAACCTCCTTAGTGAACACTTGTATGGAGTAGATTGCAAAACTAACGCTGAAATCTCAAGTTTTGGACAAGGAATTGAAGTAGAAAATGAAGTTTCCTCTCTTGTTTTCTCTCTCAAAGCAGCCGGCCAAGAAGAAGCAAAATGAAGACAAAGTTTAGCCAAGAAACAAGATAAGAATGAAGGAAAACATCCGGTCAAACTCTGCTGCCGAAGGTGCCACATCACAATCCGGCCAAGATCTGGCCGGAATCGTGGCAGTGGCGAAATCCAATTTTTTTCCAAAACCCCTGCCGATCCGGCCAAGAACTGGACTGATGATTACTTGAAGAATCCCTTAGGGACCGTCCACGCGCTACAGAAGAGTAGTAGCCGGTCTACAGTCACAGATAAAACATACAAGTTCAAAAGCAGGATCAATTACTTCAAGTTCAAGGAGCACGGTACGAATAAGAACATACTCGCCTAAACAGGTTCAAGTCTCAAGTGAACTCAGCTTAGTAGGTCTCAGGCAGTTCAAGTATTTCAAATCTCAACACTTCCAAATCGGGTGGTGCAAACCTTAATCAAATAAGAAAACTAGAAGAAGGATCCGAAAACCAAAAGTATTCTCAACAAATCCGGCCACCACCCTAATCTATCAAAACCCTAGCCAAAATCTTATTGGACAAGTCCAAGATAGCATTCATCATTTCAATCTCCTCATTCGGTTAAGTCTCGAGTACAATACAAAACCCTCTGTGCTCTAACCTGTGCCATTACAACTTATCTCAAACTCACACATCATGATACACTAGACCACGTTCCTTCCAAATTCACAAGTATTTCCACAGGAAAAGTATCGGGTACTCAAGTACAAGAATCCAAAACTAAGCAACTGTACAGCTCAGGCCGTACGCTAGTACCAGAATCGGTTGATGTACGCTTGGGAGCAACCAAGTCATATCTTACGCTTACCATTTTCACGATTCGCAACTTAAGCTCCAAAAGAGCACTTAATCCTTTACACATTTTCACATTAGGGCCATTACACCGTGTGACCCAAGTTCACTCCGCACAGAGACCACGCGAAGCAGCTCTGAATTTTTTTATCCTTACAAATAGTCGCTCAACTTTCAAATCAATCCCACAGTCCGGCACCATAAACTTTTAGCCTAGGATACACTACAGAGATCTGAAACTTAAGCTCTGATACCAACTGTGACGGCCCCACCTCCCCCTAAGGCGAACCAAAGGGTTCAGCGGACCGCCTGCCCAACTCTCGCCGGACTCACTGCAATCCTCAAATAAATAATATCACTCACATCCAATAACATAGGGTACAACCTCAATAAGAGACGAAATAACATTTTCCAAGCTTAGAACGTAAACTTACATACATTACAAATGTCAAGTAGTGGTACAAGTCCCCGAATAAGACAAAAGTCCTCAGTTCTCAAATAATTACAATTACAATATCAGTCTCAAATATTACATCTTCCAAAGTTCCCCGAATTCACATACCACAAGTGGATCGAGTTCGAATTCAAATGATACAAGAGATATTTCATCCAGTCATACTAATAACTCATTATTCACGCTTCCTTTGCCTCGAGCCCTATGGAGGAGAAAAAATATTTTGGGGTGAGCTACAATCTCAGCGAGTGTCCAGTAAAATCGGTAATCAACCAGGTTCGCAATAATGCATTTAAATGATGTCATAAATCAGTGATCAAATATACGTATTTTGCTCTTGTGAGCCAATGAAGTCATTGTACTTAGAACTCCAACGATCAAACAGATCCAGTAAGTCAAACAGTACAAGGGAGCCATCAGTGCTCCAAATAAACACTGGAGAGACGTTGGTTCGAAACAGAAGATTTTCCAAGAATTCAATGGAGCCAAATCATGTCATGGCACGCACACAAACACAAATGATATGCAATCGAGTAACCAATGCAAGAATTAGTTCGAAAAGTAACTTCGGAAATAGTTGTGGAATCACTCACCAACCACAGTTCATGAACCTCATCCATCATAGACAGTTTTCTCGATCAAGTCCAAGCTCTTCATTCTACCAAGAATTAACCCAAACTCATAGCGACCAAACGTTCTCAAAGATTGGACAGCACTTCCCTTAAATTTCCTTATTTTCATTCTACAACAGCCACCAATATCCATTCAAAACAGCACACACAAATCATAGGCTAGTAAATACACTTTCTTAGGGTCACAACACCCTTCACATATAACCATTTGATAGCTCCACAATTAAACACAATTAAGCCCCAAATTAGAAACCCTAATACTGAAATTGGCCTACACAAGCTGGAGTTTCCACAACAAACCACAAGTAACACACAAAAGCTCCATTTTACACTATCTCAAGCTATCATTCCATGACCAACCATAATCACCCTATAAAATAGAAAATCACCAGTAAATATGAAATTTATCAAAACTCTACTACTATCCATGAAACCTTCCTCAAAATAGCCTATATAACATCTCTAATCCACCAATCAACAATCAATTGAAGTAAATAGGAAGTTCTTAGCAAGATACCTTCAAATCTCAAGAAAATTGGTAGCTTAGTGCTTCCTCTTCCAAAACAACTCCACCAATAGCTTTAAACCTCCTTAGTGAACACTTGTATGGAGTAGATTGCAAAACTAACGCTGAAATCTCAAGTTTTGGACAAGGAATTGAAGTAGAAAATGAAGTTTCCTCTCTTGTTTTCTCTCTCAAAGCAGCCGGCCAAGAAGAAGCAAAATGAAGACAAAGTTTAGCCAAGAAACAAGATAAGAATGAAGGAAAACATCCGGTCAAACTCTGCTGCCGAAGGTGCCACATCACAATCCGGCCAAGATCTGGCCGGAATCGTGGCAGTGGCGAAATCCAATTTTTTTCCAAAACCCCTGCCGATCCGGCCAGGAATCCGGCCAAGAACTGGACTGATGATTACTTGAAGAATCCCTTAGGGACCGTCCACGCGCTACAGAAGAGTAGTAGCCGGTCTACAGTCACAGATAAAACATACAAGTTCAAAAGCAGGATCAATTACTTCAAGTTCAAGGAGCACGGTACGAATAAGAACATACTCGCCTAAACAGGTTCAAGTCTCAAGTGAACTCAGCTTAGTAGGTCTCAGGCAGTTCAAGTATTTCAAATCTCAACACTTCCAAATCGGGTGGTGCAAACCTTAATCAAATAAGAAAACTAGAAGAAGGATCCGAAAACCAAAAGTATTCTCAACAAATCCGGCCACCACCCTAATCTATCAAAACCCTAGCCAAAATCTTATTGGACAAGTCCAAGATAGCATTCATCATTTCAATCTCCTCATTCGGTTAAGTCTCGAGTACAATACAAAACCCTCTGTGCTCTAACCTGTGCCATTACAACTTATCTCAAACTCACACATCATGATACACTAGACCACGTTCCTTCCAAATTCACAAGTATTTCCACAGGAAAAGTATCGGGTACTCAAGTACAAGAATCCAAAACTAAGCAACTGTACAGCTCAGGCCGTACGCTAGTACCAGAATCGGTTGATGTACGCTTGGGAGCAACCAAGTCATATCTTACGCTTACCATTTTCACGATTCGCAACTTAAGCTCCAAAAGAGCACTTAATCCTTTACACATTTTCACATTAGGGCCATTACACCGTGTGACCCAAGTTCACTCCGCACAGAGACCACGCGAAGCAGCTCTGAAT
This sequence comes from Coffea arabica, assembly GCF_036785885.1. Taxonomy (NCBI): domain Eukaryota; kingdom Viridiplantae; phylum Streptophyta; class Magnoliopsida; order Gentianales; family Rubiaceae; genus Coffea; species Coffea arabica. The sequence continues at coordinate 24,094,786 of NC_092318.1, forward strand.
TTTTTTATCCTTACAAATAGTCGCTCAACTTTCAAATCAATCCCACAGTCCGGCACCATAAACTTTTAGCCTAGGATACACTACAGAGATCTGAAACTTAAGCTCTGATACCAACTGTGACGGCCCCACCTCCCCCTAAGGCGAACCAAAGGGTTCAGCGGACCGCCTGCCCAACTCTCGCCGGACTCACTGCAATCCTCAAATAAATAATATCACTCACATCCAATAACATAGGGTACAACCTCAATAAGAGACGAAATAACATTTTCCAAGCTTAGAACGTAAACTTACATACATTACAAATGTCAAGTAGTGGTACAAGTCCCCGAATAAGACAAAAGTCCTCAGTTCTCAAATAATTACAATTACAATATCAGTCTCAAATATTACATCTTCCAAAGTTCCCCGAATTCACATACCACAAGTGGATCGAGTTCGAATTCAAATGATACAAGAGATATTTCATCCAGTCATACTAATAACTCATTATTCACGCTTCCTTTGCCTCGAGCCCTATGGAGGAGAAAAAATATTTTGGGGTGAGCTACAATCTCAGCGAGTGTCCAGTAAAATCGGTAATCAACCAGGTTCGCAATAATGCATTTAAATGATGTCATAAATCAGTGATCAAATATACGTATTTTGCTCTTGTGAGCCAATGAAGTCATTGTACTTAGAACTCCAACGATCAAACAGATCCAGTAAGTCAAACAGTACAAGGGAGCCATCAGTGCTCCAAATAAACACTGGAGAGACGTTGGTTCGAAACAGAAGATTTTCCAAGAATTCAATGGAGCCAAATCATGTCATGGCACGCACACAAACACAAATGATATGCAATCGAGTAACCAATGCAAGAATTAGTTCGAAAAGTAACTTCGGAAATAGTTGTGGAATCACTCACCAACCACAGTTCATGAACCTCATCCATCATAGACAGTTTTCTCGATCAAGTCCAAGCTCTTCATTCTACCAAGAATTAACCCAAACTCATAGCGACCAAACGTTCTCAAAGATTGGACAGCACTTCCCTTAAATTTCCTTATTTTCATTCTACAACAGCCACCAATATCCATTCAAAACAGCACACACAAATCATAGGCTAGTAAATACACTTTCTTAGGGTCACAACACCCTTCACATATAACCATTTGATAGCTCCACAATTAAACACAATTAAGCCCCAAATTAGAAACCCTAATACTGAAATTGGCCTACACAAGCTGGAGTTTCCACAACAAACCACAAGTAACACACAAAAGCTCCATTTTACACTATCTCAAGCTATCATTCCATGACCAACCATAATCACCCTATAAAATAGAAAATCACCAGTAAATATGAAATTTATCAAAACTCTACTACTATCCATGAAACCTTCCTCAAAATAGCCTATATAACATCTCTAATCCACCAATCAACAATCAATTGAAGTAAATAGGAAGTTCTTAGCAAGATACCTTCAAATCTCAAGAAAATTGGTAGCTTAGTGCTTCCTCTTCCAAAACAACTCCACCAATAGCTTTAAACCTCCTTAGTGAACACTTGTATGGAGTAGATTGCAAAACTAACGCTGAAATCTCAAGTTTTGGACAAGGAATTGAAGTAGAAAATGAAGTTTCCTCTCTCAAAGCAGCCGGCCAAGAAGAAGCAAAATGAAGACAAAGTTTAGCCAAGAAACAAGATAAGAATGAAGGAAAACATCCGGTCAAACTCTGCTGCCGAAGGTGCCACATCACAATCCGGCCAAGATCTGGCCGGAATCGTGGCAGTGGCGAAATCCAATTTTTTTCCAAAACCCCTGCCGATCCGGCCAAGAACTGGACTGATGATTACTTGAAGAATCCCTTAGGGACCGTCCACGCGCTACAGAAGAGTAGTAGCCGGTCTACAGTCACAGATAAAACATACAAGTTCAAAAGCAGGATCAATTACTTCAAGTTCAAGGAGCACGGTACGAATAAGAACATACTCGCCTAAACAGGTTCAAGTCTCAAGTGAACTCAGCTTAGTAGGTCTCAGGCAGTTCAAGTATTTCAAATCTCAACACTTCCAAATCGGGTGGTGCAAACCTTAATCAAATAAGAAAACTAGAAGAAGGATCCGAAAACCAAAAGTATTCTCAACAAATCCGGCCACCACCCTAATCTATCAAAACCCTAGCCAAAATCTTATTGGACAAGTCCAAGATAGCATTCATCATTTCAATCTCCTCATTCGGTTAAGTCTCGAGTACAATACAAAACCCTCTGTGCTCTAACCTGTGCCATTACAACTTATCTCAAACTCACACATCATGATACACTAGACCACGTTCCTTCCAAATTCACAAGTATTTCCACAGGAAAAGTATCGGGTACTCAAGTACAAGAATCCAAAACTAAGCAACTGTACAGCTCAGGCCGTACGCTAGTACCAGAATCGGTTGATGTACGCTTGGGAGCAACCAAGTCATATCTTACGCTTACCATTTTCACGATTCGCAACTTAAGCTCCAAAAGAGCACTTAATCCTTTACACATTTTCACATTAGGGCCATTACACCGTGTGACCCAAGTTCACTCCGCACAGAGACCACGCGAAGCAGCTCTGAATTTTTTTATCCTTACAAATAGTCGCTCAACTTTCAAATCAATCCCACAGTCCGGCACCATAAACTTTTAGCCTAGGATACACTACAGAGATCTGAAACTTAAGCTCTGATACCAACTGTGACGGCCCCACCTCCCCCTAAGGCGAACCAAAGGGTTCAGCGGACCGCCTGCCCAACTCTCGCCGGACTCACTGCAATCCTCAAATAAATAATATCACTCACATCCAATAACATAGGGTACAACCTCAATAAGAGACGAAATAACATTTTCCAAGCTTAGAACGTAAACTTACATACATTACAAATGTCAAGTAGTGGTACAAGTCCCCGAATAAGACAAAAGTCCTCAGTTCTCAAATAATTACAATTACAATATCAGTCTCAAATATTACATCTTCCAAAGTTCCCCGAATTCACATACCACAAGTGGATCGAGTTCGAATTCAAATGATACAAGAGATATTTCATCCAGTCATACTAATAACTCATTATTCACGCTTCCTTTGCCTCGAGCCCTATGGAGGAGAAAAAATATTTTGGGGTGAGCTACAATCTCAGCGAGTGTCCAGTAAAATCGGTAATCAACCAGGTTCGCAATAATGCATTTAAATGATGTCATAAATCAGTGATCAAATATACGTATTTTGCTCTTGTGAGCCAATGAAGTCATTGTACTTAGAACTCCAACGATCAAACAGATCCAGTAAGTCAAACAGTACAAGGGAGCCATCAGTGCTCCAAATAAACACTGGAGAGACGTTGGTTCGAAACAGAAGATTTTCCAAGAATTCAATGGAGCCAAATCATGTCATGGCACGCACACAAACACAAATGATATGCAATCGAGTAACCAATGCAAGAATTAGTTCGAAAAGTAACTTCGGAAATAGTTGTGGAATCACTCACCAACCACAGTTCATGAACCTCATCCATCATAGACAGTTTTCTCGATCAAGTCCAAGCTCTTCATTCTACCAAGAATTAACCCAAACTCATAGCGACCAAACGTTCTCAAAGATTGGACAGCACTTCCCTTAAATTTCCTTATTTTCATTCTACAACAGCCACCAATATCCATTCAAAACAGCACACACAAATCATAGGCTAGTAAATACACTTTCTTAGGGTCACAACACCCTTCACATATAACCATTTGATAGCTCCACAATTAAACACAATTAAGCCCCAAATTAGAAACCCTAATACTGAAATTGGCCTACACAAGCTGGAGTTTCCACAACAAACCACAAGTAACACACAAAAGCTCCATTTTACACTATCTCAAGCTATCATTCCATGACCAACCATAATCACCCTATAAAATAGAAAATCACCAGTAAATATGAAATTTATCAAAACTCTACTACTATCCATGAAACCTTCCTCAAAATAGCCTATATAACATCTCTAATCCACCAATCAACAATCAATTGAAGTAAATAGGAAGTTCTTAGCAAGATACCTTCAAATCTCAAGAAAATTGGTAGCTTAGTGCTTCCTCTTCCAAAACAACTCCACCAATAGCTTTAAACCTCCTTAGTGAACACTTGTATGGAGTAGATTGCAAAACTAACGCTGAAATCTCAAGTTTTGGACAAGGAATTGAAGTAGAAAATGAAGTTTCCTCTCTCAAAGCAGCCGGCCAAGAAGAAGCAAAATGAAGACAAAGTTTAGCCAAGAAACAAGATAAGAATGAAGGAAAACATCCGGTCAAACTCTGCTGCCGAAGGTGCCACATCACAATCCGGCCAAGATCTGGCCGGAATCGTGGCAGTGGCGAAATCCAATTTTTTTCCAAAACCCCTGCCGATCCGGCCAAGAACTGGACTGATGATTACTTGAAGAATCCCTTAGGGACCGTCCACGCGCTACAGAAGAGTAGTAGCCGGTCTACAGTCACAGATAAAACATACAAGTTCAAAAGCAGGATCAATTACTTCAAGTTCAAGGAGCACGGTACGAATAAGAACATACTCGCCTAAACAGGTTCAAGTCTCAAGTGAACTCAGCTTAGTAGGTCTCAGGCAGTTCAAGTATTTCAAATCTCAACACTTCCAAATCGGGTGGTGCAAACCTTAATCAAATAAGAAAACTAGAAGAAGGATCCGAAAACCAAAAGTATTCTCAACAAATCCGGCCACCACCCTAATCTATCAAAACCCTAGCCAAAATCTTATTGGACAAGTCCAAGATAGCATTCATCATTTCAATCTCCTCATTCGGTTAAGTCTCGAGTACAATACAAAACCCTCTGTGCTCTAACCTGTGCCATTACAACTTATCTCAAACTCACACATCATGATACACTAGACCACGTTCCTTCCAAATTCACAAGTATTTCCACAGGAAAAGTATCGGGTACTCAAGTACAAGAATCCAAAACTAAGCAACTGTACAGCTCAGGCCGTACGCTAGTACCAGAATCGGTTGATGTACGCTTGGGAGCAACCAAGTCATATCTTACGCTTACCATTTTCACGATTCGCAACTTAAGCTCCAAAAGAGCACTTAATCCTTTACACATTTTCACATTAGGGCCATTACACCGTGTGACCCAAGTTCACTCCGCACAGAGACCACGCGAAGCAGCTCTGAATTTTTTTATCCTTACAAATAGTCGCTCAACTTTCAAATCAATCCCACAGTCCGGCACCATAAACTTTTAGCCTAGGATACACTACAGAGATCTGAAACTTAAGCTCTGATACCAACTGTGACGGCCCCACCTCCCCCTAAGGCGAACCAAAGGGTTCAGCGGACCGCCTGCCCAACTCTCGCCGGACTCACTGCAATCCTCAAATAAATAATATCACTCACATCCAATAACATAGGGTACAACCTCAATAAGAGACGAAATAACATTTTCCAAGCTTAGAACGTAAACTTACATACATTACAAATGTCAAGTAGTGGTACAAGTCCCCGAATAAGACAAAAGTCCTCAGTTCTCAAATAATTACAATTACAATATCAGTCTCAAATATTACATCTTCCAAAGTTCCCCGAATTCACATACCACAAGTGGATCGAGTTCGAATTCAAATGATACAAGAGATATTTCATCCAGTCATACTAATAACTCATTATTCACGCTTCCTTTGCCTCGAGCCCTATGGAGGAGAAAAAATATTTTGGGGTGAGCTACAATCTCAGCGAGTGTCCAGTAAAATCGGTAATCAACCAGGTTCGCAATAATGCATTTAAATGATGTCATAAATCAGTGATCAAATATACGTATTTTGCTCTTGTGAGCCAATGAAGTCATTGTACTTAGAACTCCAACGATCAAACAGATCCAGTAAGTCAAACAGTACAAGGGAGCCATCAGTGCTCCAAATAAACACTGGAGAGACGTTGGTTCGAAACAGAAGATTTTCCAAGAATTCAATGGAGCCAAATCATGTCATGGCACGCACACAAACACAAATGATATGCAATCGAGTAACCAATGCAAGAATTAGTTCGAAAAGTAACTTCGGAAATAGTTGTGGAATCACTCACCAACCACAGTTCATGAACCTCATCCATCATAGACAGTTTTCTCGATCAAGTCCAAGCTCTTCATTCTACCAAGAATTAACCCAAACTCATAGCGACCAAACGTTCTCAAAGATTGGACAGCACTTCCCTTAAATTTCCTTATTTTCATTCTACAACAGCCACCAATATCCATTCAAAACAGCACACACAAATCATAGGCTAGTAAATACACTTTCTTAGGGTCACAACACCCTTCACATATAACCATTTGATAGCTCCACAATTAAACACAATTAAGCCCCAAATTAGAAACCCTAATACTGAAATTGGCCTACACAAGCTGGAGTTTCCACAACAAACCACAAGTAACACACAAAAGCTCCATTTTACACTATCTCAAGCTATCATTCCATGACCAACCATAATCACCCTATAAAATAGAAAATCACCAGTAAATATGAAATTTATCAAAACTCTACTACTATCCATGAAACCTTCCTCAAAATAGCCTATATAACATCTCTAATCCACCAATCAACAATCAATTGAAGTAAATAGGAAGTTCTTAGCAAGATACCTTCAAATCTCAAGAAAATTGGTAGCTTAGTGCTTCCTCTTCCAAAACAACTTCACCAATAGCTTTAAACCTCCTTAGTGAACACTTGTATGGAGTAGATTGCAAAACTAACGCTGAAATCTCAAGTTTTGGACAAGGAATTGAAGTAGAAAATGAAGTTTCCTCTCTTGTTTTCTCTCTCAAAGCAGCCGGCCAAGAAGAAGCAAAATGAAGACAAAGTTTAGCCAAGAAACAAGATAAGAATGAAGGAAAACATCCGGTCAAACTCTGCTGCCGAAGGTGCCACATCACAATCCGGCCAAGATCTGGCCGGAATCGTGGCAGTGGCGAAATCCAATTTTTTTCCAAAACCCCTGCCGATCCGGCCAGGAATCCGGCCAAGAACTGGACTGATGATTACTTGAAGAATCCCTTAGGGACCGTCCACGCGCTACAGAAGAGTAGTAGCCGGTCTACAGTCACAGATAAAACATACAAGTTCAAAAGCAGGATCAATTACTTCAAGTTCAAGGAGCACGGTACGAATAAGAACATACTCGCCTAAACAGGTTCAAGTCTCAAGTGAACTCAGCTTAGTAGGTCTCAGGCAGTTCAAGTATTTCAAATCTCAACACTTCCAAATCGGGTGGTGCAAACCTTAATCAAATAAGAAAACTAGAAGAAGGATCCGAAAACCAAAAGTATTCTCAACAAATCCGGCCACCACCCTAATCTATCAAAACCCTAGCCAAAATCTTATTGGACAAGTCCAAGATAGCATTCATCATTTCAATCTCCTCATTCGGTTAAGTCTCGAGTACAATACAAAACCCTCTGTGCTCTAACCTGTGCCATTACAACTTATCTCAAACTCACACATCATGATACACTAGACCACGTTCCTTCCAAATTCACAAGTATTTCCACAGGAAAAGTATCGGGTACTCAAGTACAAGAATCCAAAACTAAGCAACTGTACAGCTCAGGCCGTACGCTAGTACCAGAATCGGTTGATGTACGCTTGGGAGCAACCAAGTCATATCTTACGCTTACCATTTTCACGATTCGCAACTTAAGCTCCAAAAGAGCACTTAATCCTTTACACATTTTCACATTAGGGCCATTACACCGTGTGACCCAAGTTCACTCCGCACAGAGACCACGCGAAGCAGCTCTGAATTTTTTTATCCTTACAAATAGTCGCTCAACTTTCAAATCAATCCCACAGTCCGGCACCATAAACTTTTAGCCTAGGATACACTACAGAGATCTGAAACTTAAGCTCTGATACCAACTGTGACGGCCCCACCTCCCCCTAAGGCGAACCAAAGGGTTCAGCGGACCGCCTGCCCAACTCTCGCCGGACTCACTGCAATCCTCAAATAAATAATATCACTCACATCCAATAACATAGGGTACAACCTCAATAAGAGACGAAATAACATTTTCCAAGCTTAGAACGTAAACTTACATACATTACAAATGTCAAGTAGTGGTACAAGTCCCCGAATAAGACAAAAGTCCTCAGTTCTCAAATAATTACAATTACAATATCAGTCTCAAATATTACATCTTCCAAAGTTCCCCGAATTCACATACCACAAGTGGATCGAGTTCGAATTCAAATGATACAAGAGATATTTCATCCAGTCATACTAATAACTCATTATTCACGCTTCCTTTGCCTCGAGCCCTATGGAGGAGAAAAAATATTTTGGGGTGAGCTACAATCTCAGCGAGTGTCCAGTAAAATCGGTAATCAACCAGGTTCGCAATAATGCATTTAAATGATGTCATAAATCAGTGATCAAATATACGTATTTTGCTCTTGTGAGCCAATGAAGTCATTGTACTTAGAACTCCAACGATCAAACAGATCCAGTAAGTCAAACAGTACAAGGGAGCCATCAGTGCTCCAAATAAACACTGGAGAGACGTTGGTTCGAAACAGAAGATTTTCCAAGAATTCAATGGAGCCAAATCATGTCATGGCACGCACACAAACACAAATGATATGCAATCGAGTAACCAATGCAAGAATTAGTTCGAAAAGTAACTTCGGAAATAGTTGTGGAATCACTCACCAACCACAGTTCATGAACCTCATCCATCATAGACAGTTTTCTCGATCAAGTCCAAGCTCTTCATTCTACCAAGAATTAACCCAAACTCATAGCGACCAAACGTTCTCAAAGATTGGACAGCACTTCCCTTAAATTTCCTTATTTTCATTCTACAACAGCCACCAATATCCATTCAAAACAGCACACACAAATCATAGGCTAGTAAATACACTTTCTTAGGGTCACAACACCCTTCACATATAACCATTTGATAGCTCCACAATTAAACACAATTAAGCCCCAAATTAGAAACCCTAATACTGAAATTGGCCTACACAAGCTGGAGTTTCCACAACAAACCACAAGTAACACACAAAAGCTCCATTTTACACTATCTCAAGCTATCATTCCATGACCAACCATAATCACCCTATAAAATAGAAAATCACCAGTAAATATGAAATTTATCAAAACTCTACTACTATCCATGAAACCTTCCTCAAAATAGCCTATATAACATCTCTAATCCACCAATCAACAATCAATTGAAGTAAATAGGAAGTTCTTAGCAAGATACCTTCAAATCTCAAGAAAATTGGTAGCTTAGTGCTTCCTCTTCCAAAACAACTTCACCAATAGCTTTAAACCTCCTTAGTGAACACTTGTATGGAGTAGATTGCAAAACTAACGCTGAAATCTCAAGTTTTGGACAAGGAATTGAAGTAGAAAATGAAGTTTCCTCTCTTGTTTTCTCTCTCAAAGCAGCCGGCCAAGAAGAAGCAAAATGAAGACAAAGTTTAGCCAAGAAACAAGATAAGAATGAAGGAAAACATCCGGTCAAACTCTGCTGCCGAAGGTGCCACATCACAATCCGGCCAAGATCTGGCCGGAATCGTGGCAGTGGCGAAATCCAATTTTTTTCCAAAACCCCTGCCGATCCGGCCAGGAATCCGGCCAAGAACTGGACTGATGATTACTTGAAGAATCCCTTAGGGACCGTCCACGCGCTACAGAAGAGTAGTAGCCGGTCTACAGTCACAGATAAAACATACAAGTTCAAAAGCAGGATCAATTACTTCAAGTTCAAGGAGCACGGTACGAATAAGAACATACTCGCCTAAACAGGTTCAAGTCTCAAGTGAACTCAGCTTAGTAGGTCTCAGGCAGTTCAAGTATTTCAAATCTCAACACTTCCAAATCGGGTGGTGCAAACCTTAATCAAATAAGAAAACTAGAAGAAGGATCCGAAAACCAAAAGTATTCTCAACAAATCCGGCCACCACCCTAATCTATCAAAACCCTAGCCAAAATCTTATTGGACAAGTCCAAGATAGCATTCATCATTTCAATCTCCTCATTCGGTTAAGTCTCGAGTACAATACAAAACCCTCTGTGCTCTAACCTGTGCCATTACAACTTATCTCAAACTCACACATCATGATACACTAGACCACGTTCCTTCCAAATTCACAAGTATTTCCACAGGAAAAGTATCGGGTACTCAAGTACAAGAATCCAAAACTAAGCAACTGTACAGCTCAGGCCGTACGCTAGTACCAGAATCGGTTGATGTACGCTTGGGAGCAACCAAGTCATATCTTACGCTTACCATTTTCACGATTCGCAACTTAAGCTCCAAAAGAGCACTTAATCCTTTACACATTTTCACATTAGGGCCATTACACCGTGTGACCCAAGTTCACTCCGCACAGAGACCACGCGAAGCAGCTCTGAATTTTTTTATCCTTACAAATAGTCGCTCAACTTTCAAATCAATCCCACAGTCCGGCACCATAAACTTTTAGCCTAGGATACACTACAGAGATCTGAAACTTAAGCTCTGATACCAACTGTGACGGCCCCACCTCCCCCTAAGGCGAACCAAAGGGTTCAGCGGACCGCCTGCCCAACTCTCGCCGGACTCACTGCAATCCTCAAATAAATAATATCACTCACATCCAATAACATAGGGTACAACCTCAATAAGAGACGAAATAACATTTTCCAAGCTTAGAACGTAAACTTACATACATTACAAATGTCAAGTAGTGGTACAAGTCCCCGAATAAGACAAAAGTCCTCAGTTCTCAAATAATTACAATTACAATATCAGTCTCAAATATTACATCTTCCAAAGTTCCCCGAATTCACATACCACAAGTGGATCGAGTTCGAATTCAAATGATACAAGAGATATTTCATCCAGTCATACTAATAACTCATTATTCACGCTTCCTTTGCCTCGAGCCCTATGGAGGAGAAAAAATATTTTGGGGTGAGCTACAATCTCAGCGAGTGTCCAGTAAAATCGGTAATCAACCAGGTTCGCAATAATGCATTTAAATGATGTCATAAATCAGTGATCAAATATACGTATTTTGCTCTTGTGAGCCAATGAAGTCATTGTACTTAGAACTCCAACGATCAAACAGATCCAGTAAGTCAAACAGTACAAGGGAGCCATCAGTGCTCCAAATAAACAGTGGAGAGACGTTGGTTCGAAGCACAAGATTTTCCAAGAATTCAATGGAGCCAAATCATGTCATGGCACACACACAAACACAAATGATATGCAATCGAGTAACCAATGCAAGAATTAGTTCGAAAAGTAACTTCGGAAATAGTTGTGGAATCACTCACCAACCACAGTTCATGAACCTCATCCATCATAGACAGTTTTCTCGATCAAGTCCAAGCTCTTCATTCTACCAAGAATTAACCCAAACTCATAGCGACCAAACGTTCTCAAAGATTGGACAGCACTTCCCTTAAATTTCCTTATTTTCATTCTACAACAGCTACCAATATCCATTCAAAACAGCACACACAAATCATAGGCTAGTAAATACACTTTCTTAGGGTCACAACACCCTTCACATATAACCATTTGATAGCTCCACAATTAAACACAATTAAGCCCCAAATTAGAAACCCTAATACTGAAATTGGCCTACACAAGCTGGAGTTTCCACAACAAACCACAAGTAACACACAAAAGCTCCATTTTACACTATCTCAAGCTATCATTCCATGACCAACCATAATCACCCTATAAAATAGAAAATCACCAGTAAATATGAAATTTATCAAAACTCTACTACTATCCATGAAACCTTCCTCAAAATAGCCTATATAACATCTCTAATCCACCAATCAACAATCAATTGAAGTAAATAGGAAGTTCTTAGCAAGATACCTTCAAATCTCAAGAAAATTGGTAGCTTAGTGCTTCCTCTTCCAAAACAACTCCACCAATAGCTTTAAAGCTCCTTAGTGAACACTTGTATGGAGTAGATTGCAAAACTAACGCTGAAATCTCAAGTTTTGGACAAGGAATTGAAGTAGAAAATGAAGTTTCCTCTCTTGTTTTCTCTCTCAAAGCAGCCGGCCAAGAAGAAGCAAAATGAAGACAAAGTTTAGCCAAGAAACAAGATAAGAATGAAGGAAAACATCCGGTCAAACTCTGCTGCCGAAGGTGCCACATCACAATCCGGCCAAGATCTGGCCGGAATCGTGGCAGTGGCGAAATCCAATTTTTTTCCAAAACCCCTGCCGATCCGGCCAGGAATCCGGCCAAGAACTGGACTGATGATTACTTGAAGAATCCCTTAGGGACCGTCCACGCGCTACAGAAGAGTAGTAGCCGGTCTACAGTCACAGATAAAACATACAAGTTCAAAAGCAGGATCAATTACTTCAAGTTCAAGGAGCACGGTACGAATAAGAACATACTCGCCTAAACAGGTTCAAGTCTCAAGTGAACTCAGCTTAGTAGGTCTCAGGCAGTTCAAGTATTTCAAATCTCAACACTTCCAAATCGGGTGGTGCAAACCTTAATCAAATAAGAAAACTAGAAGAAGGATCCGAAAACCAAAAGTATTCTCAACAAATCCGGCCACCACCCTAATCTATCAAAACCCTAGCCAAAATCTTATTGGACAAGTCCAAGATAGCATTCATCATTTCAATCTCCTCATTCGGTTAAGTCTCGAGTACAATACAAAACCCTCTGTGCTCTAACCTGTGCCATTACAACTTATCTCAAACTCACACATCATGATACACTAGACCACGTTCCTTCCAAATTCACAAGTATTTCCACAGGAAAAGTATCGGGTACTCAAGTACAAGAATCCAAAACTAAGCAACTGTACAGCTCAGGCCGTACGCTAGTACCAGAATCGGTTGATGTACGCTTGGGAGCAACCAAGTCATATCTTACGCTTACCATTTTCACGATTCGCAACTTAAGCTCCAAAAGAGCACTTAATCCTTTACACATTTTCACATTAGGGCCATTACACCGTGTGACCCAAGTTCACTCCGCACAGAGACCACGCGAAGCAGCTCTGAATTTTTTTATCCTTACAAATAGTCGCTCAACTTTCAAATCAATCCCACAGTCCGGCACCATAAACTTTTAGCCTAGGATACACTACAGAGATCTGAAACTTAAGCTCTGATACCAACTGTGACGGCCCCACCTCCCCCTAAGGCGAACCAAAGGGTTCAGCGGACCGCCTGCCCAACTCTCGCCGGACTCACTGCAATCCTCAAATAAATAACATCACTCACATCCAATAACATAGGGTACAACCTCAATAAGAGACGAAATAACATTTTCCAAGCTTAGAACGTAAACTTACATACATTACAAATGTCAAGTAGTGGTACAAGTCCCCGAATAAGACAAAAGTCCTCAGTTCTCAAATAATTACAATTACAATATCAGTCTCAAATATTACATCTTCCAAAGTTCCCCGAATTCACATACCACAAGTGGATCGAGTTCGAATTCAAATGATACAAGAGATATTTCATCCAGTCATACTAATAACTCATTACTCACGCTTCCTTTGCCTCGAGCCCTATGGAGGGGAAAAAATATTTTGGGGTGAGCTACAATCTCAGCGAGTGTCCAGTAAAATCGGTAATCAACCAGGTTCGCAATAATGCATTTAAATGATGTCATAAATCAGTGATCAAATATACGTATTTTGCTCTTGTGAGCCAATGAAGTCATTGTACTTAGAACTCCAACGATCAAACAGATCCAGTAAGTCAAACAGTACAAGGGAGCCATCAGTGCTCCAAATAAACAGTGGAGAGACGTTGGTTCGAAGCACAAGATTTTCCAAGAATTCAATGGAGCCAAATCATGTCATGGCACACACACAAACACAAATGATATGCAATCGAGTAACCAATGCAAGAATTAGTTCGAAAAGTAACTTCGGAAATAGTTGTGGAATCACTCACCAACCACAGTTCATGAACCTCATCCATCATAGACAGTTTTCTCGATCAAGTCCAAGCTCTTCATTCTACCAAGAATTAACCCAAACTCATAGCGACCAAACGTTCTCAAAGATTGGACAGCACTTCCCTTAAATTTCCTTATTTTCATTCTACAACAGCTACCAATATCCATTCAAAACAGCACACACAAATCATAGGCTAGTAAATACACTTTCTTAGGGTCACAACACCCTTCACATATAACCATTTGATAGCTCCACAATTAAACACAATTAAGCCCCAAATTAGAAACCCTAATACTGAAATTGGCCTACACAAGCTGGAGTTTCCACAACAAACCACAAGTAACACACAAAAGCTCCATTTTACACTATCTCAAGCTATCATTCCATGACCAACCATAATCACCCTATAAAATAGAAAATCACCAGTAAATATGAAATTTATCAAAACTCTACTACTATCCATGAAACCTTCCTCAAAATAGCCTATATAACATCTCTAATCCACCAATCAACAATCAATTGAAGTAAATAGGAAGTTCTTAGCAAGATACCTTCAAATCTCAAGAAAATTGGTAGCTTAGTGCTTCTTCTTCCAAAACAACTCCACCAATAGCTTTAAAGCTCCTTAGTGAACACTTGTATGGAGTAGATTGCAAAACTAACGCTGAAATCTCAAGTTTTGGACAAGGAATTGAAGTAGAAAATGAAGTTTCCTCTCTTGTTTTCTCTCTCAAAGCAGCCGGCCAAGAAGAATCAAAATGAAGACAAAGTTTAGCCAAGAAACAAGATAAGAATGAAGGAAAACATCCGGTCAAACTCTGCTGCCGAAGGTGCCACATCACAATCCGGCCAAGATCTGGCCGGAATCGTGGCAGTGGCGAAATCCAATTTTTTTCCAAAACCCCTGCCGATCCGGCCAGGAATCCGGCCAAGAACTGGACTGATGATTACTTGAAGAATCCCTTAGGGACCGTCCACGCGCTACAGAAGAGTAGTAGCCGGTCTACAGTCACAGATAAAACATACAAGTTCAAAAGCAGGATCAATTACTTCAAGTTCAAGGAGCACGGTACGAATAAGAACATACTCGCCTAAACAGGTTCAAGTCTCAAGTGAACTCAGCTTAGTAGGTCTCAGGCAGTTCAAGTATTTCAAATCTCAACACTTCCAAATCGGGTGGTGCAAACCTTAATCAAATAAGAAAACTAGAAGAAGGATCCGAAAACCAAAAGTATTCTCAACAAATCCGGCCACCACCCTAATCTATCAAAACCCTAGCCAAAATCTTATTGGACAAGTCCAAGATAGCATTCATCATTTCAATCTCCTCATTCGGTTAAGTCTCGAGTACAATACAAAACCCTCTGTGCTCTAACCTGTGCCATTACAACTTATCTCAAACTCACACATCATGATACACTAGACCACGTTCCTTCCAAATTCACAAGTATTTCCACAGGAAAAGTATCGGGTACTCAAGTACAAGAATCCAAAACTAAGCAACTGTACAGCTCAGGCCGTACGCTAGTACCAGAATCGGTTGATGTACGCTTGTGAGCAACCAAGTCATATCTTACGCTTACCATTTTCACGATTCGCAACTTAAGCTCCAAAAGAGCACTTAATCCTTTACACATTTTCACATTAGGGCCATTACACCGTGTGACCCAAGTTCACTCCGCACAGAGACCACGCGAAGCAGCTCTGAATTTTTTTATCCTTACAAATAGTCGCTCAACTTTCAAATCAATCCCACAGTCCGGCACCATAAACTTTTTGCCTAGGATACACTACAGAGATCTGAAACTTAAGCTCTGATACCAACTGTGGCGGCCCCACCTCCCCCTAAGGCGAACCAAAGGGTTCAGCGGACCGCCTGCCCAACTCTCGCCGGACTCACTGCAATCCTCAAATAAATAACATCACTCACATCCAATAACATAGGGTACAACCTCAATAAGAGACGAAATAACATTTTCCAAGCTTAGAACGTAAACTTACATACATTACAAATGTCAAGTAGTGGTACAAGTCCCCGAATAAGACAAAAGTCCTCAGTTCTCAAATAATTACAATTACAATATCAGTCTCAAATATTACATCTTCCAAAGTTCCCCGAATTCACATACCACAAGTGGATCGAGTTCGAATTCAAATGATACAAGAGATATTTCATCCAGTCATACTAATAACTCATTACTCACGTTTCCTTTGCCTCGAGCCCTATGGAGGGGAAAAAATATTTTGGGGTGAGCTACAATCTCAGCGAGTGTCCAGTAAAATCGGTAATCAACCAGGTTCGCAATAATGCATTTAAATGATGTCATAAATCAGTGATCAAATATACGTATTTTGCTCTTGTGAGCCAATGAAGTCATTGTACTTAGAACTCCAACGATCAAACAGATCCAGTAAGTCAAACAGTACAAGGGAGCCATCAGTGCTCCAAATAAACAGTGGAGAGACGTTGGTTCGAAGCACAAGATTTTCCAAGAATTCAATGGAGCCAAATCATGTCTTGGCACACACACAAACACAAATGATATGCAATCGAGTAACCAATGCAAGAATTAGTTCGAAAAGTAACTTCGAAAATAGTTGTGGAATCACTCACCAACCACAGTTCATGAACCTCATCCATCATAGACAGTTTTCTCGATCAAGTCCAACCTCTTCATTCTACCAAGAATTAACCCAAACTCATAGCGACCAAACGTTCTCAAAGATTGGACAGCACTTCCCTTAAATTTCCTTATTTTCATTCTACAACAGCCACCAATATCCATTCAAAACAGCACACACAAATCATAGGCTAGTAAATACACTTTCTTAGGGTCACAACACCCTTCACATATAACCATTTGATAGCTCCACAATTAAACACAATTAAGCCCCAAATTAGAAACCCTAATACTGAAATTGGCCTACACAAGCTGGAGTTTCCACAACAAACCACAAGTAACACACAAAAGCTCCATTTTACACTATCTCAAGCTATCATTCCATGACCAACCATAATCACCCTATAAAATAGAAAATCACCAGTAAATATGAAATTTATCAAAACTCTACTACTATCCATGAAACCTTCCTCAAAATAGCCTATATAACATCTCTAATCCACCAATCAACAATCAATTGAAGTAAATAGGAAGTTCTTAGCAAGATACCTTCAAATCTCAAGAAAATTGGTAGCTTAGTGCTTCCTCTTCCAAAACAACTCCACCAATAGCTTTAAACCTCCTTAGTGAACACTTGTATGGAGTAGATTGCAAAACTAACGCTGAAATCTCAAGTTTTGGACAAGGAATTGAAGTAGAAAATGAAGTTTCCTCTCTCAAAGCAGCCGGCCAAGAAGAAGCAAAATGAAGACAAAGTTTAGCCAAGAAACAAGATAAGAATGAAGGAAAACATCCGGTCAAACTCTGCTGCCGAAGGTGCCACATCACAATCCGGCCAAGATCTGGCCGGAATCGTGGCAGTGGCGAAATCCAATTTTTTTCCAAAACCCCTGCCGATCCGGCTAGGAATCCGGCCAAGAACTGGACTGATGATTACTTGAAGAATCCCTTAGGGACCGTCCACACGCTACAGAAGAGTAGTAGCCGGTCTACAGTCACAGATAAAACATACAAGTTCAAAAGCAGGATCAATTACTTCAAGTTCAAGGAGCACGGTACGAATAAGAACATACTCGCCTAAACAGGTTCAAGTCTCAAGTGAACTCAGCTTAGTAGGTCTCAGGCAGTTCAAGTATTTCAAATCTCAACACTTCCAAATCGGGTGGTGCAAACCTTAATCAAATAAGATAACTAGAAGAAGGATCCTGTGACAGCCCCACCTTCCCCTAAGGCGAACCAAAGGGGTTAGCGGACTGCCTGCCCAGCTCTCGCCAGGACTACGGTACAGTTACACGCGATCTAGAACATTTCGGGAAAGTAAAAGCGCGCTCGGACAAGCCATAAGTATCAAAATAGCAAAATAAAAAAAAATGGAAAACTGAATAGTGGCCTGGATAGTAGAATCCAAACATCAATTTAACATATACACATTGAAATCCAACATTTACAACCATAATGGCATGCCACAGACATTCATAAAGAAAGTACATATTCAGTTTGCCTATCAAAAGGAAATGAACCCGTTACACATTAAGGCTTCATTTCAAGAGCTATACAAAAGACATTTATAAGCTCAACTTGGCAAGTGACTATCCAATCCATTCTCAAAAGTAATTATATCCCTGTAAGGAAAACAAATAACACGGAATGAGCTAAAGCCCAGTGGTATACTACTACATAAGCAACCAATGTCACATAAGGATGAACTTTCATTTAAAGTGCACAAATAAGCAGTAAAACAAAACGGAAAAAGGATACGGTCGGCTCTCAAGAGCCCATTTCCACGCTTGCAATCTTGATCCAACCTCATTGACCCTCCGTCAATGAAAGGTAACCATCCGTAGACATCACTTACATCCAACCGTCCAACTATCATACCCCAACCGGGCCCGCACTCCATTCAGTCATTTTGGTAATACTCGAGTATACCGGAACCAAAGGTCTCATTACCACAAGATTCCACAGTACAGTCCCCGTGGCATGACAATTTTCACGACCAAGCCCTCGCCGGCTCGATCCAATTGACTACCAAACGGGGTTGAGCTCAGTGATACAGTAAAGCCATTGGACATTCGCCCAAATGATACCAAATCAGTTTCCATGAAGGGAATTCAGTATTTCATATATCAAGTGTAGTAATTCAGTAATGCAAGCACTAGCCATGCATGGAATCACAAGGGGTGAGGGCGGTCAAGTACACCCTCACCTCAATCATTTCCAATAACCAATTAAGCCTTCAAGGCATCAATACACATAGCACAAAGCCACATTATAACACGTAAGTGAGTAGTATACTCACCAAGCAAGAAAGTGGTATTTCATGCACCACGATCACCAAGACGTCGTGAGCTATCGTCACGCCCTAGAACATGTAAACAAATACTATAAGACTCGATAACGAGTCATAAAGTCAAACCAATTATCGCCCAATAGGGTTTCATGCATGGAAATTCAAGTGTTAAATACTTAACCTTTACTCAAGTCGAGAATATAGTTTTCTAAATCTCGAGTAAAAATTCGGGCAGCATGCCCTTTGTGTTTACCAAATTTTCCAGCCATAAGGCTTCATTATTTTTCTTCAATCACAACCCAACAACACACATATAAGCATTTCATGTCAAGAGCCGTTCCATAGGCTCACAATATCATAAAACAAGAAACCATACCGAGCCATAAACAACACCAATTCACAACCCCAATAGGGTTTTATAAACATATACAAGCATGAAAGCAAACCAGAAATTAAGAAAGGGCTTTAACCTAAGCCTTGATAAGAAAACCGGATTTGACCTCATAATGCGGTAATGGCACAACTCTCACTACAAATGTCGGATGGGGGTGTAAGACCCACCATTTCGAAGCCAAGAAACAGAGCTACAACAATGTAGAAGGCCTCTCAGTCCAAATCCTAGCACAACTAGGTCAAACGTGCCAAATACCAAACCAGAATTACCAAAACAGGTTTGCAAAACACACAACACTGTAATACGTCAATCTCAGCCTACACAGGTCCAAATGCAGAAATTCCAAAGGCATAAGTTAGATAAGACATCCAGATACATTTCCTCAGAAGACACCAACTTCAAAATCCAAACCAATTCCAGTCAAAACAGGCAATTACTATCGCAGTTCGGACATTCTGTGCACCAAAAACAGCAACAGTAAAAACGGCATAACTCACTCTACACTAGTCCAATTGCCATGAAATTTTGCAGGCACACTAAAATCATCAATACCTACAACTTTCATGTTTTGAGTAAAGTCCAATTCGGCCTCTATCTATGACCTCAAATTTCGGACAGAATAGGGGTTCATGAACCCTAACTTTGCACATTTCATTCAAATTCCAAAATTGGTTGCATTTAACAACAATTCACACCTACTAAAGCCAAAGCCCCTTATTACCAACCATCATACTAGTCCACAACATCAAAATCATATGAAACCAGAAAATTCATCAAAAAATGGAAAACTTCACCAAATCAAGCCAAACCAAGAAATAAATCATATATTCCAACACTCAAGCCACTTCTAAGCATAATATAACCATCATTAGGTATAGGGAAGAGGTTGTAGCATCACTTACCAAGAAACAAGGGAAAGACACCTTTGCTCTTCAAAACAACTTCACTACAACCCTTACTAGCACTAGAAGGTAGGATTTTATGGAGTGGAATCTTGTTTATTTGGTTGATTTAGATGATTTGCTAGTAGAAAGATTGAAGATTGAAGAGTTCTTCTTCTTGCAAGAGAGTGAGAGAGAGCCGGCCAAGGAGAAAGAAAAATGAGGAAATTTTGTGAATTTTTGATATTTCATCCTTTGGTCAAAAAAGTCAAGAAAGTGAATAGTAATTCTTAAAGTCCAACCAATGAGATTGTGACACTTGTCACACTCATTAAATGCATTCCAATCCTTTCTTTTCTCTCTCACATCAATCAAATCTCACTCTCTACTTATCTCTTAACACCCGATAAATTTTACACAGTATCCGAAACTTAACCTTATTGGCCGAATTTTTCCGAACTTATCGCACTAGTGGGTCCCACGTCCAATATATATGCTTAATTTTCTAAAAATTCTCCCATACTAGAAAATCATCTTAAAACTATAATTGCTCATAAACTCCACTAAGAAAATATTTCTAAGCCAGAAACTGCAAAAATTATGCAATTAAGGGGTAATAACCCTAGGAAAAAAATATTAGGGTTTTACGGGTTCTCACAGATCCGAAAACCAAAAGTATTCTCAACAAATCCGGCCACCACCCTAATCTATCAAAACCCTAGCCAAAATCTTATTGGACAAGTCCAAGATAGCATTCATCATTTCAATCTCCTCATTCGGTTAAGTCTCGAGTACAATACAAAACCCTCTGTGCTCTAACCTGTGCCATTACAACTTATCTCAAACTCACACATCATGATACACTAGACCACGTTCCATCCAAATTCACAAGTATTTCCACAGGAAAAGTATCGGGTACTCAAGTACAAGAATCCAAAACTAAGCAACTGTACAGCTCAGGCCGTACGCTAGTACCAGAATCGGTTGATGTACGCTTGGGAGCAACCAAGTCATATCTTACGCTTACCATTTTCACGATTCGCAACTTAAGCTCCAAAAGAGCACTTAATCCTTTACACATTTTCACATTAGGGTCATTACACCGTGTGACCCAAGTTCACTCCGCACAGAGACCACGCGAAGCAGCTCTGAATTTTTTTATCCTTACAAATAGTCGCTCAACTTTCAAATCAATCCCACAGTCCGGCACCATAAACTTTTAGCCTAGGATACACTACAGAGATCTGAAACTTAAGCTCTGATACCAACTGTGACGGCCCCACCTCCCCCTAAGGCGAACCAAAGGGTTCAGCGGACCGCCTGCCCAACTCTCGCCGGACTCACTGCAATCCTCAAATAAATAACATTACTCACATCCAATAACATAGGGTACAACCTCAATAAGAGACGAAATAACATTTTCCAAGCTTAGAACGTAAACTTACATACATTACAAATGTCAAGTAGTGGTACAAGTCCCCGAATAAGACAAAAGTCCTCAGTTCTCAAATAATTACAATTACAATATCAGTCTCAAATATTACATCTTCCAAAGTTCCCCGAATTCACATACCACAAGTGGATCGAGTTCGAATTCAAATGATACAAGAGATATTTCATCCAGTCATACTAATAACTCATTACTCACGCTTCCTTTGCCTCGAGCCCTATGGAGGGGAAAAAATATTTTGGGGTGAGCTACAATCTCAGCGAGTGTCCAGTAAAATCGGTAATCAACCAGGTTCGCAATAATGCATTTAAATGATGTCATAAATCAGTGATCAAATATACGTATTTTGCTCTTGTGAGCCAATGAAGTCATTGTACTTAGAACTCCAACGATCAAACAGATCCAGTAAGTCAAACAGTACAAGGGAGCCATCAGTGCTCCAAATAAACAGTGGAGAGACGTTGGTTCGAAGCACAAGATTTTCCAAGAATTCAATGGAGCCAAATCATGTCATGGCACACACACAAACACAAATGATATGCAATCGAGTAACCAATGCAAGAATTAGTTCGAAAAGTAACTTCGGAAATAGTTGTGGAATCACTCACCAACCACAGTTCATGAACCTCATCCATCATAGACAGTTTTCTCGATCAAGTCCAAGCTCTTCATTCTACCAAGAATTAACCCAAACTCATAGCGACCAAACGTTCTCAAAGATTGGACAGCACTTCCCTTAAATTTCCTTATTTTCATTCTACAACAGCTACCAATATCCATTCAAAACAGCACACACAAATCATAGGCTAGTAAATACACTTTCTTAGGGTCACAACACCCTTCACATATAACCATTTGATAGCTCCACAATTAAACACAATTAAGCCCCAAATTAGAAACCCTAATACTGAAATTGGCCTACACAAGCTGGAGTTTCCACAACAAACCACAAGTAACACACAAAAGCTCCATTTTACACTATCTCAAGCTATCATTCCATGACCAACCATAATCACCCTATAAAATAGAAAATCACCAGTAAATATGAAATTTATCAAAACTCTACTACTATCCATGAAACCTTCCTCAAAATAGCCTATATAACATCTCTAATCCACCAATCAACAATCAATTGAAGTAAATAGGAAGTTCTTAGCAAGATACCTTCAAATGTCAAGAAAATTGGTAGCTTAGTGCTTCCTCTTCCAAAACAACTCCACCAATAGCTTTAAAGCTCCTTAGTGAAAACTTGTATGGAGTAGATTGCAAAACTAACGCTGAAATCTCAAGTTTTGGACAAGGAATTGAAGTAGAAAATGAAGTTTCCTCTCTTGTTTCCTCTCTCAAAGCAGCCGGCCAAGAAGAAGCAAAATGAAGACAAAGTTTAGCCAAGAAACAAGATAAGAATGAAGGAAAACATCCGGTCAAACTCTGCTGCCGAAGGTGCCACATCACAATCCGGCCAAGATCTGGCCGGAATCGTGGCAGTGGCGAAATCCAATTTTTTTCCAAAACCCCTGCCGATCCGGCCAGGAATCCGGCCAAGAACTGGACTGATGATTACTTGAAGAATCCCTTAGGGACCGTCCACGCGCTACAGAAGAGTAGTAGCCGGTCTACAGTCACAGATAAAACATACAAGTTCAAAAGCAGGATCAATTACTTCAAGTTCAAGGAGCACGGTACGAATAAGAACATACTCGCCTAAACAGGTTCAAGTCTCAAGTGAACTCAGCTTAGTAGGTCTCAGGCAGTTCAAGTATTTCAAATCTCAACACTTCCAAATCGGGTGGTGCAAACCTTAATCAAATAAGAAAACTAGAAGAAGGATTCGAAAACCAAAAGTATTCTCAACAAATCCGGCCACCACCCTAATCTATCAAAACCCTAGCCAAAATCTTATTGGACAAGTCCAAGATAGCATTCATCATTTCAATCTCCTCATTCGGTTAAGTCTCGAGTACAATACAAAACCCTCTGTGCTCTAACCTGTGCCATTACAACTTATCTCAAACTCACACATCATGATACACTAGACCACGTTCCTTCCAAATTCACAAGTATTTCCACAGGAAAAGTATCGGGTACTCAAGTACAAGAATCCAAAACTAAGCAACTGTACAGCTCAGGCCGTACGCTAGTACCAGAATCGGTTGATGTACGCTTGGGAGCAACCAAGTCATATCTTACGCTTACCATTTTCACGATTCGCAACTTAAGCTCCAAAAGAGCACTTAATCCTTTACACATTTTCACATTAGGGCCATTACACCGTGTGACCCAAGTTCACTCCGCACAGAGACCACGCGAAGCAGCTCTGAATTTTTTTATCCTTACAAATAGTCGCTCAACTTTGAAATCAATCCCACAGTCCGGCACCATAAACTTTTAGCCTAGGATACACTACAGAGATCTGAAACTTAAGCTCTGATACCAACTGTGACCGCCCCACCTCCCCCTAAGGTGAACCAAAGGGTCCAGCGGACCGCCTGCCCAACTCTCGCCGGACTCACTGCAATCCTCAAATAAATAACATTACTCACATCCAATAACATAGGGTACAACCTCAATAAGAGACGAAATAACATTTTCCAAGCTTAGAACGTAAACTTACATACATTACAAATGTCAAGTAGTGGTACAAGTCCCCGAATAAGACAAAAGTCCTCAGTTCTCAAATAATTACAATTACAATATCAGTCTCAAATATTACATCTTCCAAAGTTCCCCGAATTCACATACCACAAGTGGATCGAGTTCGATTTCAAATGATACAAGAGATATTTCATCCAGTCATACTAATAACTCATTACTCACGCTTCCTTTGCCTCGAGCCCTATGGAGGGGAAAAAATATTTTGGGGTGAGCTACAATCTCAGCGAGTGTCCAGTAAAATCGGTAATCAACCAGGTTCGCAATAATGCATTTAAATGATGTCATAAATCAGTGATCAAATATACGTATTTTGCTCTTGTGAGCCAATGAAGTCATTGTACTTAGAACTCCAACGATCAAACAGATCCAGTAAGTCAAACAGTACAAGGGAGCCATCAGTGCTCCAAATAAACAGTGGAGAGACGTTGGTTCGAAGCACAAGATTTTCCAAGAATTCAATGGAGCCAAATCATGTCATGGCACACACACAAACACAAATGATATGCAATCGAGTAACCAATGCAAGAATTAGTTCGAAAAGTAACTTCGGAAATAGTTGTGGAATCACTCACCAACCACAGTTCATGAACCTCATCCATCATAGACAGTTTTCTCGATCAAGTCCAAGCTCTTCATTCTACCAAGAATTAACCCAAACTCATAGCGACCAAACGTTCTCAAAGATTGGACAGCACTTCCCTTAAATTTCCTTATTTTCATTCTACAACAGCTACCAATATCCATTCAAAACAGCACACACAAATCATAGGCTAGTAAATACACTTTCTTAGGGTCACAACACCCTTCACATATAACCATTTGATAGCTCCACAATTAAACACAATTAAGCCCCAAATTAGAAACCCTAATACTGAAATTGGCCTACACAAGCTGGAGTTTCCACAACAAACCACAAGTAACACACAAAAGCTCCATTTTACACTATCTCAAGCTATCATTCCATGACCAACCATAATCACCCTATAAAATAGAAAATCACCAGTAAATATGAAATTTATCAAAACTCTACTACTATCCATGAAACCTTCCTCAAAATAGCCTATATAACATCTCTAATCCACCAATCAACAATCAATTGAAGTAAATAGGAAGTTCTTAGCAAGATACCTTCAAATGTCAAGAAAATTGGTAGCTTAGTGCTTCCTCTTCCAAAACAACTCCACCAATAGCTTTAAAGCTCCTTAGTGAAAACTTGTATGGAGTAGATTGCAAAACTAACGCTGAAATCTCAAGTTTTGGACAAGGAATTGAAGTAGAAAATGAAGTTTCCTCTCTTGTTTCCTCTCTCAAAGCAGCCGGCCAAGAAGAAGCAAAATGAAGACAAAGTTTAGCCAAGAAACAAGATAAGAATGAAGGAAAACATCCGGTCAAACTCTGCTGCCGAAGGTGCCACATCACAATCCGGCCAAGATCTGGCCGGAATCGTGGCAGTGGCGAAATCCAATTTTTTTCCAAAACCCCTACCGATCCGGCCAGGAATCCGGCCAAGAACTGGACTGATGATTACTTGAAGAATCCCTTAGGGACCGTCCACGCGCTACAGAAGAGTAGTAGCCGGTCTACAGTCACAGATAAAACATACAAGTTCAAAAGCAGGATCAATTACTTCAAGTTCAAGGAGCACAGTACGAATAAGAACATACTCGCCTAAACAGGTTCAAGTCTCAAGTGAACTCAGCTTAGTAGGTCTCAGGCAGTTCAAGTATTTCAAATCTCAACACTTCCAAATCGGGTGGTGCAAACCTTAATCAAATAAAAAAACTAGAAGAAGGATTCGAAAACCAAAAGTATTCTCAACAAATCCGGCAACCACCCTAATCTATCAAAACCCTAGCCAAAATCTTATTGGACAAGTCCAAGATAGCATTCATCATTTCAATCTCCTCATTCGGTTAAGTCTCGAGTACAATACAAAACCCTCTGTGCTCTAACCTGTGCCATTACAACTTATCTCAAACTCACACATCATGATACACTAGACCACGTTCCTTCCAAATTCACAAGTATTTCCACAGGAAAAGTATCGGGTACTCAAGTACAAGAATCCAAAACTAAGCAACTGTACAGCTCAGGCCGTACGCTAGTACCAGAATCGGTTGATGTACGCTTGGGAGCAACCAAGTCATATCTTACGCTTACCATTTTCACGATTCGCAACTTAAGCTCCAAAAGAGCACTTAATCCTTTACACATTTTCACATTAGGGCCATTACACCGTGTGACCCAAGTTCACTCTGCACAGAGACCACGCGAAGCAGCTCTGAATTTTTTTATCCTTACAAATAGTCGCTCAACTTTCAAATCAATCCCACAGTCCGGCACCATAAACTTTTAGCCTAGGATACGCTACAGAGATCTGAAACTTAAGCTCTGATACCAACTGTGACGGCCCCACCTCCCCCTAAGGCGAACCAAAGGGTTCAGCGGACCGCCTGCCCAACTCTCGCCGGACTCACTGCAATCCTCAAATAAATAACATCACTCACATCCAATAACATAGGGTACAACCTCAATAAGAGACGAAATAACATTTTCCAAGCTTAGAACGTAAACTTACATACATTACAAATGTCAAGTAGTGGTACAAGTCCCCGAATAAGACAAAAGTCCTCAGTTCTCAAATAATTACAATTACAATATCAGTCTCAAATATTACATCTTCCAAAGTTCCCCGAATTCACATACCACAAGTGGATCGAGTTCGAATTCAAATGATACAAGAGATATTTCATCCAGTCATACTAATAACTCATTACTCACGCTTCCTTTGCCTCGAGCCCTATGGAGGGGAAAAAATATTTTGGGGTGAGCTACAATCTCAGCGAGTGTCCAGTAAAATCGGTAATCAACCAGGTTCGCAATAATGCATTTAAATGATGTCATAAATCAGTGATCAAATATACGTATTTTGCTCTTGTGAGCCAATGAAGTCATTGTACTTAGAACTCCAACGATAAAACAGATCCAGTAAGTCAAACAGTACAAGGGAGCCATCAGTGCTCCAAATAAACAGTGGAGAGACGTTGGTTCGAAGCACAAGATTTTCCAAGAATTCAATGGAGCCAAATCATGTCATGGCACACACACAAACACAAATGATATGCAATCGAGTAACAAATGCAAGAATTAGTTCGAAAAGTAACTTCGGAAATAGTTGTGGAATCACTCACCAACCACAGTTCATGAACCTCATCCATCATAGACAGTTTTCTCGATCAAGTCCAACCTCTTCATTCTACCAAGAATTAACCCAAACTCATAGCGACCAAACGTTCTCAAAGATTGGACAACACTTCCCTTAAATTTCCTTATTTTCATTCTACAACAGCCACCAATATCCATTCAAAACAGCACACACAAATCATAGGCTAGTAAATACACTTTCTTAGGGTCACAACACCCTTCACATATAACCATTTGATAGCTCCACAATTAAACACAATTAAGCCCCAAATTAGAAACCCTAATACTGAAATTGGCCTACACAAGCTGGAGTTTCCACAACAAACCACAAGTAACACACAAAAGCTCCATTTTACACTATCTCAAGCTATCATTCCATGACCAACCATAATCACCCTATAAAATAGAAAATCACCAGTAAATATGAAATTTATCAAAACTCTACTACTATCCATGAAACCTTCCTCAAAATAGCCTATATAACATCTCTAATCCACCAATCAACAATCAATTGAAGTAAATAGGAAGTTCTTAGCAAGATAACTTCAAATCTCAAGAAAATTGGTAGCTTAGTGCTTCCTCTTCCAAAACAACTCCACCAATAGCTTTAAACCTCCTTAGTGAACACTTGTATGGAGTAGATTGCAAAACTAACGCTGAAATCTCAAGTTTTGGACAAGGAATTGAAGTAGAAAATGAAGTTTCCTCTCTTGTTTCCTCTCTCAAAGCAGCCGGCCAAGAAGAAGCAAAATGAAGACAAAGTTTAGCCAAGAAACAAGATAAGAATGAAGGAAAACATCCGGTCAAACTCTGCTGCCGAAGGTGCCACATCACAATCCGGCCAAGATCTGGCCGGAATCGTGGCAGTGGCGAAATCCAATTTTTTTCCAAAACCCCTGCCGATCCGGCCAGGAATCCGGCCAAGAACTGGACTGATGATTACTTGAAGAATCCCTTAGGGACCGTCCACGCGCTACAGAAGAGTAGTAGCCGGTCTACAGTCACAGATAAAACATACAAGTTCAAAAGCAGGATCAATTACTTCAAGTTCAAGGAGCACGGTACGAATAAGAACATACTCGCCTAAACAGGTTACTATATGGCTTTGATACTTGAACTTGATGTGTTAAATGTTTATTGCACCATCGATATTGATTGAAGTGAGGGTGTACTTTATCACTCTCACTTATTCCTCATGTTATTGGAATGTTACATGGAACGTTACATGAAATGAAAAGTACTTGACTTGGTGTCGTTTGGACGAGTATCCAACGACCATGATTGTTACCATTGTGCTCAACCCCATTGGTAATTGATTGAATCGAGCCGGCGAGGGCTTGGTCGTGCCAATTAATGAACCTTGGGGACTGTTATATGGAATCTTGTAGTATGAGAGACTCTCGATTCCGGTATGCTCGAGTAATACCACAGTGCAAGTGTTTGGAGTTCGGGCCCGGTAGGGGTATGTTGGGTGGAAGGAATGGAAGTAATGTGGAGTCTACGGTTGGTTACTTTTAAACATTGACGGAGAGTCAATGAGGTTCGGTCAAGAATGCAAACGAGGAAAAGGACTCTTGAGAGCCGCCCGTATCCTTTTTATCTCCACCATTAATGTGTGCCTTTGCTTACTTTTGATGAATTGAAATGAAAAGCTTTATGCTTATGTGAACTTTGCTGATTGAGTGGTATTATCTCACTGGGCGTAAGCTCACCCTATTCCTTTTGTTTTCCTTACAGGAAAATAAATACTTTTGGACTGCAATTGATAATTGGTTGCCGAATTGAGCTAGTTCGACATATCTTTTGTATAGCTCATTTATTGAAACCCTAAATGTACTTTTGGGACCGTTTCTCTTTTGATTTGGCAAACCAGACATGTATCCACTTTTGAATACTTTTGTATGCCACTTTGGCTTGTAAATGCTAAATTTCAAGATGTGAATATTTGCTTGATGATTGGTTGGGGTTTCGACGGGTCGGTTACTATTCATGACCGACTCCGGTTTTATTTTTTTTACTTTGACATTTTGACTTGTTTACGCGCGTTTGTAAGATCCGAAACGTATTAGATCGCTCTAAACTGAACCTTTAGTCCTGGCGAGAGCTGGGCAGACAGTCCGCTAACCCCATTGGTTCGCCTTAGGGGAAGGTGGGGCTGTCACAGGTGGTATTAGAGCCACTTCGCGTGGTCTCTGCGCGGAGAGAGCTTGGGCCAAGTGGTGAATGCGTCAAAAGGTATAAGTGCTCTTTTGAGCGTAAGCTATGAACTGTGCATGTCATAAGTGCAAGGATCATTATCATGGGACTTGAGGAAGCTAGATGTGTACGTCAGGTAGGAATCTTAAACCTTGTTGATTTGCACTTGGGAGCGTACGACCTGAGTTGTAAATTCTCTTAGTTTGGGATTCTTGTACTTGAGTACCAAATACTTTTTCGAAGGGAATACTTGTGAATCCGGAAGGGGTATAGTCTTGTGTGTGATGAGGTAACTAGAAATCATAAGTGATTTTGAGATAAGTTATGATGACAAAGGTCAGAGCACGGGGAATTCTTGTATTGGACTTGACATTGACCCGATTGAGGACATTGGAATGAGGGATGCTATCTCGGATTTGCCCAATAAAAGTTGAGCTAGGGTTTTGATAGATAGTGGTTAGATTTGGACTGTAATAGTTACTGTGGATGTTTAATGTGTTAGCTTTGAAAACCTATTTTGTTTCTCCTATGAATGTACACATTGTTATGTGTCTACTTGATTTTCCTGTGGACTACTTTAAACTACATATGTAATTATTTTGTGCTATACCAGATAAATATATTTTGGATTCTTGATTGATTACCTGTGTCTATGTGCCTAACTGAACCCTTTCCTCTGAGATATATTTATATTTATATATATAATGGAAAGGAAAGCTAAGAAAATGATATTTCGACATCTGTGTAGATTTAGACGACCTTGGGATTAAGGAAGGGCCATTGGAAATCTGTGACTGACCAAATCGAGAACCTAGGACCGAGAGAAGGGACCCAGTAGTGTAGGCCTATGTCTTATATTCAAAACGCCATAAGATTTCTTTCAATCCGAGAGGTGTAGCTTCAGGTGTAATAGGAAATATAAAAAGGTGAGAGGAACTTGATGATTTTAGATTTCCTTTGCTTGATATGATATTTGTGATCGAGGGAATTGGACTAGAGCTAGGAAACTATCTATGATGGATGAGAATCATGAGCTGTGGTTGGTAAATGATTTCAAAATTATTCTCGAACTATTTCCTGTACTGTTTTCTTGTGTGTTTGCCATGCAATGATTTGGCTCAAATGAGTGCTTGGAAGTCTTGTGCTTAAAACCAACGTCTCCATTTTAATAACAATTGACTTGAACATGGGAGCACCGATGGCTCATTTGTACCGCTTGACTGATACTGGATTTTATTGGAGAGTTGCATGTTTAAGTACCATGATTTCCCTGGCTCACAAGAGCAATAAACGTATATTTGATTACTGATTCATGATACCAGCTAAATGCACTACTGCGAAACTTATTTGAATAGTGAGTTTTCTGGATACTTGTTGAGCTTTTAGCTCACCTTAAAAGATGTATTTCCTCTCCATAGGACTCGAGGCAAAGGAAACACTTGTAGGAACTTGTTAGTGTGATGGGATGGGAGATCTCGGGTATATTTTGAATTTCGATTAGAGTGATCCTTAGTGCCTGAGTGATTTTCGAGAACTATCCTAACTTGACTAGGGCATGAATGAGGAGAAGCTCCTGCAAGATAGAAGAATTCACTGTAGAATCAATTTTTGTGAGCAAAAGAGAGAATTTCGAGGACGAAATTCTTTTAAGGGGGAGAGAGTGTGAGAACCCGTAACTTTTCCATTTTCTAGGTTTTATTATCTTTAATGGCATGTTTTCTGCATTTTCTTTATTAGGAAAATTTTCTAGATAACTTTTATGAGTAGATATAGTTTTTGGATAAGTTTTCTAGTATCGAATAGGTTTCGAGAAATTAAGAGCGTATACCGGACGTGGGACCCACTAGGGCGAAAAGTTTGAAAAAATTCAGCCAATTAGGTTAGGTTTTGGATACTGGGTTTAAATTATCGGGTGCTAAGAGATAATTAGAGGTTGCTATTTGGATTGGTGTGAGAGGAAACAAAAAGATAGGGATGCATTAAATAAAGTGACAAGTGTTACTTAGTGATTGGTTGGACTTGAAGACCACTATTCACCTTTTTCCATTTGACCAAATAAATCACAAAAATTACCAAAATTTCACCATTTTCTTCTTCTCTTTGGCCGGCCACTTCAAGAAAAAAAGAAAGGGAAAAGCTCTCCAAGTTTTGCTTCAATCTTGCTCCAATCTACCAAATCAACCATTGAATCTTGTTTTTGCTCCATAGAAAACCTTAAGTGAGTGATAGTGAGGTGTTTTGTGGAGTTGTTTGGAAAGCTAAGGTGACTAGTTGCTCTCTCTCTTGTGTTGCTAAGGTAAGTTGTGAAGGATCCCTCTCCCCCCTCTAATGATGCTTAATTCATGATTGGTGGTAGTATAAGATGCACTTTTATGGATTATATCTTGATTTTTGGTTGAATTGGTGAAGTTTTGTAATTATTGGGGATTTTTCTGTTTTCATATGAATATGATTATGTGGTCATGTATGATGATTGGAAATGATATTTAAGGAAGCTAGAAGGTGGAAAAAGTGGTTAATTGCAAGCAATTTCTGTTTTGGCAGAAATTTCGAAAGTTAGGGTTTTATGATTGTACATTCTGCCCGGCACAGTAGCTCATAGTTAGAGGCCGAATTGGCCTTGGGTTAAAACATGAAAGTTGTAGGGAATGATATTTTAGAGATGCCTGAAAAATTTCAGGTCAATCGGAGTAGCGTAGCTTGAGAAAAGACAGAATTTCCCTTGCTGCCCGGGTTTTACCCGAATTTAAGAATTGCGTCTGTAATGGGTTATTTTGGTTGGGAATGCTTCCAAATTGGTTGTTATGATCGTCTGATGAATTGTAGCCCTGTTTCTTAGCTTTCGGATGGTTTTGGAATTTATGGATTTATGATGTTTGCACCAGAATGTGTTCTGTGAACCTGTTTTTGCGGTTCTGGTGTAGTATCTTGAATTTTTGACCTAGTTACACTCGAAACTGGGCTGAGTGACCTTCTGTAATATTGTAGCCCTATCTCTGAGCTTCGAAACGGTGAGTCTTGCACCTTCATCCAATAATCGTAGTGCCATTGGTACCAAAACCGCATAATGACGTCAAAAACTGTTTTTTTCGGGTTAACGCTTAACTCCATTCCGAATTTTTCTGGTTTCCTCTAATGCTTATTTATGCTTATGGAATCCTATTTTGGTCGTATTTGGCACCGGTTTATGACTCGTTATCGAGTCTCATTGTACTTGTTTGCATATCTTAGGGCGTGACGGTGGTTCACGACGCTCCTTTGACGGATGTGCATGAAATATCATTTGCAAGCGTGGTGAGTGTACTTGTGACGCCCCACATCTCCCTAAGGTGGACCAAAGGGTATCCGCGGACGCCTGCCTACCTCTCGCCAGGACTCAAGCAATTCCGTTCAATTTAAAACCGGACTAAACACTTCGAAGAGAACAACATGAATACAAAAATGCGGAAGCGTTCAATCTTATCGAATCACTTAACATGTAACCATTACATCGGTAATCACAAAACAACTTAAATTCAACGTACACGTCAGGGCCCAAACTTTCAAGTTTACAATTTCCAAAAGTACAATCCAAACTAGGGCCTAGTCAAAATATAACAGGAGTCTTAACAAAAGTACCACGAATGGTTTCTCCTTACTTCTCCAAGATTCGGTCCTGTTAAGGAAAACAAAACTATAGGGTGAGCTAGACGCTCGTGAGGCCAAGAACACACATGCAAGCACTTTGTTCAAATAGCAATCCCAAATTTAATAAATAAAACCATGCCCCTACATTAAACAATCATTCAAACAAGAAAAGAAATCAGAAACAATTAAAGGATATAATAGCTCTCAGGAGCTAAGTTCCACTCGCTCTGCCGATGTCATTCGTATACCTTCCCGCGTTGACCCTCCTGTCAACCGGGTCGGTATTTCCATTTCCGTAGATCACCACTTACTTCCCTCCGTCCACCGTACACCTCAAGGGCCCACAAGTCATGTATAAGGCCAACAAATCCTGTAATTGTAACTTCAACTCTTTCAACTCAGCTGGAGCCATCCTATATGGTGTCCTTGAGATAGGTGCTGATCCTGGAGTTACATCAATTTTAAAAGCTATTTCCCGTTCCGGAGGTAAAAACTCCAATTCTTCAGGAAAAACATCGGAAAATTCTTTCACTACCGGTGTGTCCTCCAGATTCACCTTATCGCTAAGGGTATTAATAAGAAAAGCCAAATATCCTACAGCTCCCTTATTCAACAATTTTCTAGCCCGAATTCCCGAAATAAGTGCAGATGAGGCTAACTTACCCCTCACATCCAATTTCAGGGTTGCCTCCCCTGGAATACACAATTCTACAATTTTCGTCCTACAATTCAGTTGGGCATTATAACGGGCTAACCAATCCATCCCTAGGATCACATCATATCCTTTAATCGCTAGACCTATCAAATCGGCCAACAATTTTCTTTCGTTCACGCAGATTTCACTATTCTGATACACCAGATTAGCAATTAAACTTTTGTCCCCAGTGGGTGTTTTAACCTCCAAGTCATATGGTAACTTAATTGGTTTCAAGTCTATTCCACTCATGAAATCAGGGTTTACAAAAGAGTGTGTTGCACCCGGATCAATTAAAACCCTAGCTAGGCGGTGAAAGATTGGAATTGTACCTTCAACCACCTCGGTCGCCTCTGGAACTTGTGGATAGTCCAATGCGTAGACCCTAGCCGGTACTTTCGGTCGACTCCCTCCGGCACTGGTCTGCTTAGAGGTTGATTTTTCAGGCCTCTGCAGGCTTCCCCCTGCCTTCGACGATTTCGGACAATTTGCGATTTGATGCTCAGTGCTCCCACACAGTAAGCATTTCCCCAACTTTCTCCAGCAATCGTTCTCAGAGTGGTTGGATTTACCACAATACCCACATGTAACTTGAGGGGTCACAGTTGATCCAACAGATGGTGCCCCCCTAACCTGAGTCGTCCCGCTACGACCTCCCCTAGATAGAGCTCCCCTAGAAGCTCCAGCAGTCCTCGTTCCACCTTCTCCTCTTCCCATTTTAGAAGGGGGTGCATTCTTACTAGTCTGCCCAGAAGTGCGACTAGGAAAATTCCTTTTTCTGTTGTGGAAATCCCTCACTTGAGATCTTGCATTCTCAACCCTTTGCGCTTTCGCTAAAGCCTCAGTAAAAGTAGAGATGTGGGCTGCAGCCAGGCCCTCCTGAAGTTCCACATTAAGCCCCTGTACAAACCTCCTAATCCTCCTCCGATCATTGGCTACTAACTCAGGAGCGTATTTGGAAAGTTTAGTAAACTTCCCCTCATACTCTGCTACAGTAAGGGTTCCCTGTTTTAGCTTAATAAATTCGTCCTCCCTTTTTTCTTGGATCAAGGGCGGAAGAAACTTTTCATTAAACTCCCTTGTGAAATTCTCCCAAGTCCAAGGGGTTCGAGCCCTTTCCCATTTTCCTTTTATCAAATCCCACCAAGCACGGGCCACTCCCTCAAATTGGAAAGCAGCAAAATTCACTCGTCTATCCTCAGTGTAGTCTAGAGCGGCGAATATATTGGTCATCCTATCTAACCAATTCTCCGCTACTTCAGGGTCAGGTTCACCCATAAACTTAGGCGGGTTAAACTTTAAGAATCTTTCCAGGGCTCTATCCTCTCCCCTATCCTGGCCCCCAGGTTGGTTAAATGGTCCAGGACCCTGTCTCTCCGCTAGACGTTCTAGGATATCAGTCATCCTATTGATGGCAGTAGCCACTTGGTTACCCTCATTGTTTTCCTGTCCCTGGGTCGGTCCAGTTGCCGATCCCTGGTCATCTCCCTGAGGTTGGGCCTGTCTAGACGCTCGCCCACGGCCTCGACCACTCCTTAATCCTTCCATTAGTCTAAAAGTGCCTAGCGCAAGAAATAGATTAATTTAAGCAAGAACGAAGAAATGTACCAAAATTAGAACCAACCAAGAAAGCATTGAAATTAACAATAATTTACATTCATAAGCATGTCAAGTTCGTACAATTAGCAAGTTAGGGACAATTCACAAAAATATAGCACACAGGTGCTCAAAAGTATACTTTTAGTCACAGCAGACTAAAGTAAGGACAAGTGCCCAAGAGTAGGCCACACAAGCATGCAAAATACCATGGCCTCGGCACTCGCACCACCCTAACTAGTCCTAACTGTACTGGTCAAAAGTCAAAAGGGGTCAACGACTAAGATCCTAGTCCTCAGCGGGGCTATCAGGAGGAACCTCCTCCTCGGGATCCTCCTCCTCCTCATCAGGAATCACCTCAGTAGCGTCCTCGACCAATCTAGTAGCATCAGCCAGGATCTCGAAAGCCCGGTTACGGACATCCCGTCCTAGCCTAGTGAGTCGAGCCCTAGTAGCCTGAAGCTCCTCATTAACCACTGCAGATGTGGCTACCTCACCCTCCAGCACCTCCTCGAGCTCGGCAATCCGCTCACCCTGAGCGCCGACCATCTGCCTAAGCTCGTCTACCTCAGCCTGTAAAGCGCGGTTGGTATCCACCAACTGACGACGCTCGTCGTCCATAGCATGCACTACATGGCTCGGGTAGGCGTAAGTCAACCTACACGGACATCGAGGGTATCTATCATACGGTGAGTAGCGTACTCGAGCTCCTCCCACTCGAGCTCGGTAGAAGATAGTCCTAAGAGGCTCATAATGACCATTCGCATGGCCATTCCCGTTAGCTGCCGGGGCTCCATTTCCGTCATCCATCCCTGCAAAATAATAATACTTTTCAGGTTAGAAACTTAGATCACTACTCAGTTCCATTATCCTAAAATGCATGCCTAACTTAATCGTTGGTTCATCCCAGTCGTCACTTGAGGTAGGACTAACTTAGTTGCTAGCTCGCCTCAAGTATCACTTAGGGTAGGATTAAGTCATCCCGTATCGAGTCTTAAAGGTAGAGTATCTAATATGTCTCCCATATAGACCTCTAACCTAGCGCTCTGATACCAACTGTGACGCCCCACATCTCCCTAAGACGGACCAAAGGGTATCCGCGGACGCCTGCCTAGCTCTCGCCAGGACTCAAGCAATTCCGTTCAATTTAAAACCGGACTAAACACTTCGAAGAGAACAACATGAATACAAAAATACGGAAGCGTTCAATCTTATCGAATCACTTAACATATAACCATTACATCGGTAATCACAAAACAACTTAAATTCAACGTACACGTCAGGGCCCAAACTTTCAAGTTTACAATTTCCAAAAGTACAATCCAAACTAGGGCCTAGTCAAAATATAACAGGAGTCTTAACAAAAGTACCACGAATGGTTTCTCCTTACTTCTCCAAGATTCGGTCCTGTTAAGGAAAACAAAACTATAGGGTGAGCTAGACGCTCGTGAGGCCAAGAACACACATGCAAGCACTTTGTTCAAATAGCAATCCCAAATTTAATAAATAAAACCATGCCCCTACATTAAACAATCATTCAAACAAGAAAAGAAATCAGAAACAATTAAAGGATATAATAGCTCTCAGGAGCTAAGTTCCACTCGCTCTGCCGATGTCATTCGTATACCTTCCCGCGTTGACCCTCCTGTCAACCGGGTCGGTATTTCCATTTCCGTAGATCACCACTTACTTCCCTCCGTCCACCGTACACCTCAAGGGCCCACAAGTCATGTATAAGGCGATACTCCACGAGTATGCCGAGCAAGACCTCTCATTAGGTCGAGCTCATATTTACCTCATGGCTCGCCTAAGTCCCCGACCAAGCCCATTGCTGGCTCGAGTCTAAGGTTGGCCTATGAGTTTGGGCGTCCCCCATTCATTTGAAAGTCGAGGAGGTTCACTCCAACGACACATGCATTCATGACATAACATTGCATTTCATTCATTCATTCAATACATTTCATTCATTCATTTGAAATTAGAACAAGTGCGATAAAGTACGCACCCGTCCCCATTTTCTTAAAACTTCCAACAATTACCACAAATAAGCAAGTATCAAATTTCACACACTTGACACTCACCGAGCAATTCAATAAGAATTATTTTCTGGGAGTTCAAGTGTCCACTGTGAGATCCTCTTGAAGGTCTCCTTGTGCGCCTGGCAATTAATAGGGGGTAATCACACAATTAACCCACTTATCAAGAAAGATTGTACACTAGTACAATCTAGGGATTATTTCGCAAAAAGGAACCTCAATTACACGTAAATCGAGGTTCAACTTGCCTTTTATTATGTACAACATTATTTGAGTTTTTACCATGAAAATCGTGAACAAAACGTTTAAGAAAATTAAAAGAATAAAGAGTTCTTGAAAAACTCTATTTCTTTGAAATTGGAAAATTTTCAGTTTTATCATGAAGCTTTGAAAAATCGGAACTCGCTCAGTACAAGTCGAGAATTGGAAAACTTTATACCGTTGGAAACCTCTTAGAAAGTACCATAAGTTCCTAGAAGACACTTTTCCATGAATCGAAGTGAAAAGTGGTCAAAAATGAGCTTGAAGACGCAGGGTTGGTTTTCATGGCAGAATTAAGTTGGATCTCGGCCAACTTTGGAAATTCGGCACGATTCACACGTTGCAAACCGGCCTCTGAAATTTGTAGCTAAATTAGTGTTACAAGTGAGGTGTATAACAAAATAAGCGGATCAAGAATCGGAGTTTCGAGTACCGAGATACGGTAGCCCGAAGTTGGGGAAATTCAAGACTGGAGAAGAATTTCCATATTTGAACCTCCAACTCTAGCAATTTAATTGGGTATCGAAACGAACTTGGATTGGTACCAAAATTGGCAGTATTTTTCTCCCATATGAGAGGTACCGTTCTATCAAATTTCAGGGGAAAATACTTTCGGAAAGATAGCTAATTAGCCAACCAAAGTTCAGGAAAAATTATAAGGCAATCTGCCTTTAGACATTCATTACCCATTTCAAAACGTTTAATCAAGCAAACTATCCAATCATGTTTCATTTGTGAAATAAAGGCCTAAGAAACATCCATAATGCCTTTGGTAAGTGTTTAGTATCAAGAACATCAATTAACAAGTTCACTCCAAGATCTTGTTCCAAACCAGTCCAACATTAGGGTTTTTCCAAAACAGAGCAGTCCACTTGTTTCAGTCACAACTCAGTCAATTTAACTCGAAATCGAGCATGGATTACGCCGTTGGAAAATAAATTCATAGAGCTAAAATATCACAGAAGAAATCGTTTCCAAATTCGGCACCCATCTGGTTCAAATTCAGGCATCAAGTTGCTGCCTGAACACTTCATTCCAGATGAACAGAGCAACAGGACAGCGAACTTAAAACATTTGGTTCGGCTTGTTCACAAAGAATCAGAACGTGAATTATATACCAAATTAAATCCAGGAATGTCTAGTTTCCAACGCCACCAACGGCACATGATTCCGACATCCGAGGACAGAGTTATAGCCAAAATACTACCACTGGTGAGAATCATACGCGAACAGTTTTCCAGATTTGCTAGTTTCTCAAGAAAATTCATTTGATCAATCAAACCTCAATATTTTCCAATGAAATTTTTCACACATCTGATACATCCTATAAACATCCAATTCAAGCCGTTAGACCATTAAAAATTGGCCTGGAAATGGCCGAACATGGCAGGGGCAGAATCGGAAATTTTAGCTTCTTACACCCAATGAAGTTTCTACTAATTACCCACCACTAATGCATCATTTTAACCACTAAACCAACAATATAATCACCATCAATCATCAAATCAGCAACAACAACCCAAGTGCGGGAATTCAAAGAGCCCACAATCACATTTTTACACCATACACAAGCTAACCAAATGCATGCATGAACTTAACAAGGTAAGATAGCTTCCAAACTTCAAGTTTCCAAGAGTGGATCATCACTTACTTTGGGTTGATGTTCAGCAGAATTTTCGGCCCTCTATTACCCCAGAAAAACCGTGATTTCCAGCCCTTGTTTGCAGCTCAAAATGCTCCTCAAGTGTCAAGCTAGGTGTGGTGCAAGTTTGGTTGAATTTGGAGATGATTTGGGGTGGTTTTGAGTGAGATTAGTGAGCAGAAATTTTGAAGTAATGGAGTTAGAGAGAGGGGAGAGCTGGTCGGCTGTCTTGAGAGGAGGAGAGAGAGTGATCAGACTTTCCTTTAGCTTCCAAGAGAAGGTGAAATAAGTGGTGGAAATTCACCCAAAAGTCAACTCTCATTAAGGGCCGTTTGGTGCGATTACGGCTCGATTTTCTCGCGCGTTTGGTTCACTAGTGCACTAAACCTCTAATGCATATATATTCATGTAAATATTCTTCACTCTTAATTGTCTCGAAATAAGGGTCTAAAGTCCCTCAAATGAAGTCGCGCGTATGAAAACGCGTACCATCAATTTTACCGCTATAACGCGAAACTTCCGAGAAATTCTTATAACGATTGCACTACTAACTATCACTTGAGTATTTACTCATAAGATTACCTATTTTAGGACCATAGTACAAGTCTCCAATATTCCAAGCTTATTGTGCTACTACGCGGATAAAATCTCCAAGTACTATTCACTATTTTTACTAAACGCGCTCCAGGAAATTAATTTTCGAAATGAATCATTTTAAAATTATAACGAAGCTATATTACCATGTATTTAGGTCTAATAAGACTAGAAAATATTCCTTGGAAATAAAATCCAATTAAATAATTTATTAAGCCATAAATTAGGCATAAAATAATAGTTTTTGCGAGTCCTCACAGTACTACTCACTTGTGTGTTACTATATGGCTTTGATACTTGAACTTGATGTGTTAAATGTTTATTGCACCATCGATATTGATTGAAGTGAGGGTGTACTTTATCACTCTCACTTATTCCTCATGTTATTGGAATGTTACATGGAACGTTACATGAAATGAAAAGTACTTGACTTGGTGTCGTTTGGACGAGTATCCAACGACCATGATTGTTACCATTGAGCTCAACCCCATTGGTAATTGATTGAATCGAGCCGACGAGGGCTTGGTCGTGCCAATTAATGAACCTTGGGGACTGTTATATGGAATCTTGTAGTATGAGAGACTCTCGATTCCGGTATACTCGAGTAATACCACAGTGCAAGTGTTTGGAGTTCGGGCCCGGTAGGGGTATGTTGGGTGGAAGGAATGGAAGTAAAGTGGAGTCTACGGTTGGTTACTTTTAAACATTGACGGAGAGTCAATGAGGTTCGATCAAGAATGCAAACGAGGAAAAGGGCTCTTGAGAGCCGCCCGTATCCTTTTTATCTCCACCATTAATGTGTGCCTTTGCTTACTTTTGATGAATTGAAATGAAAAGCTTTATGCTTATGTGAACTTTGCTGATTGAGTGGTATTATCTCACTGGGCGTAAGCTCACCCTATTCCTTTTGTTTTCCTTACAGGAAAATAAATACTTTTGGACTGCAATTGATAATTGGTTGCCGAATTGAGCTAGTTCGACATATCTTTTGTATAGCTCATTTATTGAAACCCTAAATGTACTTTTGGGACCGTTTCTCTTTTGATTTGGCAAACCAGACATGTATCCACTTTTGAATACTTTTGTATGCCACTTTGGCTTGTAAATGCTAAATTTCAAGATGTGAATATTTGCTTGATGATTGGTTGGGGTTTCGACGGGTCGGTTACTATTCATGACCGACTCCGGTTTTATTTTTTTTACTTTGACATTTTGACTTGTTTACGCGCGTTTGTAAGTTCCGAAACGTATTAGATCGCTCTAAACTGAACCGTTAGTCCTGGCGAGAGCTGGGCAGACAGTCCGCTAACCCCATTGGTTCACCTTAGGGGAAGGTGGGGCTGTCACAGGTGGTATTAGAGCCACTTCGCGTGGTCTCTGCGCGGAGAGAGCTTGGGCCAAGTGGTGAATCCGTCAAAAGGTATAAGTGCTCTTTTGAGCGTAAGCTATGAACTGTGCATGTCATAAGTGCAAGGATCATTATCATGGGACTTGAGGAAGCTAGATGTGTACGTCAGGTAGGAATCTTAAACCTTGTTGATTTGCACTTGGGAGCGTACGACCTGAGTTGTAAATTCTCTTAGTTTGGGATTCTTGTACTTGAGTACCAAATACTTTTTCGAAGGGAATACTTGTGAATCCGGAAGGGGTATAGTCTTGTGTGTGATGAGGTAACTAGAAATCATAAGTGATTTTGAGATAAGTTATGATGACAAAGGTCAGAGCACGGGGAATTCTTGTATTGGACTTGACATTGACCCGATTGAGGACATTGGAATGAGGGATGCTATCTCGGATTTGCCCAATAAAAGTTGAGCTAGGGTTTTGATAGATAGTGGTTAGATTTGGACTGTAATAGTTACTGTGGATGTTTAATGTGTTAGCTTTGAAAACCTATTTTGTTTCTCCTATGAATGTACACATTGTTATGTGTCTACTTGATTTTCCTGTGGACTACTTTAAACTACATATGTAATTATTTTGTGCTATACCAGATAAATATATTTTGGATTCTTGATTGATTACCTGTGTCTATGTGCCTAACTGAACCCTTTCCTCTGAGATATATTTATATTTATATATATAATGGAAAGGAAAGCTAAGAAAATGATATTTCGACATCTGTGTAGATTTAGACGACCTTGGGATTAAGGAAGGGCCATTGGAAATCTGTGACTGACCAAATCGAGAACCTAGGACCGAGAGAAGGGACCCAGTAGTGTAGGCCTATGTCTTATATTCAAAACGCCATAAGATTTCTTTCAATCCGAGAGGTGTAGCTTCAGGTGTAATAGGAAATATAAAAAGGTGAGAGGAACTTGATGATTTTAGATTTCCTTTGCTTGATATGATATTTGTGATCGAGGGAATTGGACTAGAGCTAGGAAACTATCTATGATGGATGAGGATCATGAGCTGTGGTTGGTAAATGATTTCAAAAATTTATTTTTCAAAATTATTCTCGAACTATTTCCTGTACTGTTTTCTTGTGTGTTTGCCATGCAATGATTTGGCTCAAATGAGTGCTTGGAAGTCTTGTGCTTAAAACCAACGTCTCCATTTTAATAACAATTGACTTGAACATGGGAGCACCGATGGCTCATTTGTACCGCTTGACTGATACTGGATTTTATTGGAGAGTTGCATGTTTAAGTACCATGATTTCCCTGGTTCACAAGAGCAATAAACGTATATTTGATTACTGATTCATGATACCAGCTAAATGCACTACTGCGAAACTTATTTGAATAGTGAGTTTTCTGGATACTTGTTGAGCTTTTAGCTCACCTTAAAAGATGTATTTCCTCTCCATAGGACTCGAGGCAAAGGAAACACTTGTAGGAACTTGTTAGTGTGATGGGATGGGAGATCTCGGGTATATTTTGAATTTCGATTAGAGTGATCCTTAGTGCCTGAGTGATTTTCGAGAACTATCCGAACTTGACTAGGGCATGAATGAGGAGAAGCTCCTGTAAGATAGAAGAATTCACTGTAGAATCAATTTTTGTGAGCAAAAGAGAGAATTTCGAGGACGAAATTCTTTTAAGGGGGAGAGAGCGTGAGAACCCGTAACTTTTCCATTTTCTAGGTTTTATTATCTTTAATGGCATGTTTTCTGCATTTTCTTTATTAGGAAAATTTTCTAGATAACTTTTATGAGTAGATATAGTTTTTGGATAAGTTTTCTAGTATCGAATAGGTTTCGAGAAATTAAGAGCGTATACCGGACGTGGGACCCACTAGGGCGAAAAGTTTGAAAAAATTCAGCCAATTAGGTTACGTTTTGGATACTGGGTTTAAATTATCGGGTGCTAAGAGATAATTAGAGGTTGCTATGTGGATTGGTGTCAGAGGAAACAAAAAGATAGGGATGCATTAAATAAAGTGACAAGTGTCACTTAGTGATTGGTTGGACTTGAAGACCACTATTCACCTTTTTCCATTTGACCAAATAAATCACAAAAATTACCAAAATTTCACCATTTTCTTCTTCTCTTTGGCCGGCCACTTCAAGAAAAAAAGAAAGGGAAAAGCTCTCCAAGTTTTGCTTCAATCTTGCTCCAATCTACCAAATCAACCATTGAATCTTGTTTTTGCTCCATAGAAAACCTTAAGTGAGTGATAGTGAGGTGTTTTGTGGAGTTGTTTGGAAAGCTAAGGTGACTAGTTGCTCTCTCTCTTGTGTTGCTAAGGTAAGTTGTGAAGGATCCCTCTCCTCCCTCTAATGATGCTTAATTCATGATTGGTGGTAGTATAAGATGCACTTTTATGGATTATATCTTGATTTTTGGTTGAATTGGTGAAGTTTTGTAATTATTGGGGATTTTTCTGTTTTCATATGAATATGATTATGTGGTCATGTATGATGATTGGAAATGATATTTAAGGAAGCTAGAAGGTGGAAAAAGTGGTTAATTGCAAGCAATTTCTGTTTTGGCAGAAATTTCGAAAGTTAGGGTTTTATGATTGTACATTCTGCCCGGCACAGTAGCTCATAGTTAGAGGCCGAATTGGCCTTGGGTTAAAACATGAAAGTTGTAGGGAATGATATTTTAGATATGCCTGAAAAATTTCAGGTCAATCGGAGTAGCGTAACTTGATAAAAGACAGAATTACCCTTGCTGCCCTGGTTTTACCCGAATTTAAGAATTGCGTCTGTAATGGGTTATTTTGGTTGGGA
The DNA here is from genome assembly GCF_036785885.1 of Coffea arabica. Taxonomy (NCBI): domain Eukaryota; kingdom Viridiplantae; phylum Streptophyta; class Magnoliopsida; order Gentianales; family Rubiaceae; genus Coffea; species Coffea arabica. Next base: position 24,139,063 of record NC_092318.1, read on the forward strand.
ATGCTTCCAAATTGGTTGTTATGGTCATCTGATGAATTGTAGCCCTGTTTCTTAGCTTTCGGATGGTTTTGGAATTTATGGATTTATGATGTTTGCACCAGAATGCGTTCTGTGAACCTGTTTTTGCGGTTCAGGTGTAGTATCTTACATTTTTGACCTAGTTACACTCGAAACTGGGCTGAGTGACCTTCTGTAATATTGTAGCCCTATCTCTTATTTTCGAAACGGTGAGTCTTGTACCTTCATCCAATAATCGTAGTGCCATTGGTACCAAAACCGCATAATGACGTCAAAAACTATTTTTTTCGGGTTAACGCTTAACTCCATTCCGAATTTTTCTGGTTTCCTCTAATGCTTATTTATGCTTATGGAATCCTATTTTGGTCGTATTTGGCACTGGTTTATGACTCGTTATCGAGTCTCATTGTACTTGTTTGCATATTTTAGGGCATGACGGTGGTTCACGACGCTCCTTTGACGGATGTGCATGAAATATCATTTGCAAGCGTGGTGAGTGTACTACTCACTTGTGTGTTACTATATGGCTTTGATACTTGAACTTGATGTGTTAAATGTTTATTGCACCATCGATATTGATTGAAGTGAGGGTGTACTTTATCACTCTCACTTATTCCTCATGTTATTGGAATGTTACATGGAACGTTACATGAAATGAAAATTACTTGACTTGGTGTCGTTTGGACGAGTATCCAACGACCATGATTGTTACCATTGAGCTCAACCCCATTGGTAATTGATTGAATCGAGCAGGCGAGGGCTTGGTCGTGCCAATTAATGAACCTTGGGGACTGTTATATGGAATCTTGTAGTATGAGAGACTCTCGATTCCGGTATGCTCGAGTAATACCACAGTGCAAGTGTTTGGAGTTCGGGCCCGATAGGGGTATGTTGGGTGGAAGGAATGGAAGTAAAGTGGAGTCTACGGTTGGTTACTTTTAAACATTGATGGAGAGTCAATGAGGTTCGATCAAGAATGCAAACGAGGAAAAGGGCTCTTGAGAGCCGCCCGTATCCTTTTTATCTCCACCATTAATGTGTGCATTTGCTTACTTTTGATGAATTGAAATGAAAAGCTTTATGCTTATGTGAACTTTGCTGATTGAGTGGTATTATCTCACTGGGCGTATGCTCACCCTATTCCTTTTGTTTTCCTTACAGGAAAATAAATACTTTTGGACTACAATTGATAATTGGTTGCCGAATTGAGCTAGTTCGACATATCTTTTGTGTAGCTCATTTATTGAAACCCTAAATGTACTTTTGGGACCGTTTCTCTTTTGATTTGGCAAACCAGACATGTATCCACTTTTGAATACTTTTATATGCCACTTTGGCTTATAAATGCTAAATTTCAAGATGTGAATATTTGCTTGATGATTGGTTGGGGTTTCGACGGGTCGGTTACTATTCATGGCCGACTCCGGTTTTATTTTTTTTACTTTGACATTTTGACTTGTTTACGCGCGTTTGTAAGATCCGGAACATATTAGATCGCTCTAAACTGAACCGTTAGTCCTGGCGAGAGCTGGGCAGGCAGTCCGCTAACCCCTTTGGTTCGCCTTAGGGGAAGGTGGGGCTGTCACAATTTCAGCCCTCCATCGCCACCGGCAGATCTTCACCGAGGTATTTCAGTCATGAATTCATGCCAAGTTTGGATTTTTCTGTTATTACTGTTTGGTTTATGATTGAGGAACGCATGGGGTCTTGACCTGAGATTTTTAGGGACAGTAGTTTGGGCCCCTCGGTGATGGTTTTATAATGAATTTAAGATGCTTTTGTGTGGCGTTTATGACTGATGTTTGTGATAAATAAGCCCAGCAAAGCGTAGATCTTTTCTCCCTGTTATCAGATTTGCATGACCTGTCATGTTTGCTACCATGTGTGAATCCAGGAGTATAGCCAAGGGTCAAGAGAGAGAGTTTATTTCTGCTATTTCCTTACGTTTTCGTGCATTTCATAGGCCAAAGATGATCCCTTTTCGTAGTTTACCGGTTTACTTTTTGTATAGCCTTGTTTGAGGATCTTGTTTCCTGGGATTAGATTATCTTGGGTTGAAGTTTGTGTATAAGAATCCGCTGCTGCAACAAGCTCGAGGTTCTCAGTTTATTGCAGCAGCATGGACAGTTTTGTCTCTCATTTGCTTGCTTGAATGTTCAATTTCTGTGATTTTGATTGCTCAATATCATGCCTTTGCTGTTTGGTTGAGAAGCTGTCCGTGTTTGAATGAAAGTTTGCATCTGATGAACATCACAAGCGTAGCTAACTGTAGCTGAAAAATTGCAGAATGCTATTTCGATGCTGGCATGATTTTTTTTTTGTCTGAGTTTTCTGATGTTCAAACACAATGATCTTGCGTCATTGCATGGTCTCTTGTTGGGTTGAGTTTTGTAGGATTGGTTGATGAATCTACATGTTCATTGGAATTCATGAAATGCTTTCATGCGCATGCTATTTGCAGCAGAAAGAAACCAGCAGAATGCATGAGCTTCTTTATGAGTTAGCATGGTTTCCTTATATGATTTTTGCTTGCTTGGATTATGGTAGTTGTGCAGTTGTTAGTTAGTTCAAAGCTTGGAGGATTGATTAAAAAATTTTCTAACCTTTTCTTGGTTGCCGAAACATCATAGCCTAGGAAGTAGTTGCAGAAGTTCTTTTTCCTTTCCTTCGTTACTTGCATTTTCCTTGTTCAAAAAATTCTGTTTACCAAAAACTAGGTGGGTTGGTTGATGTTTTTTTAATCATGTTAGAGGATTAGAATGTTTGTGTTACAGAAATCATAAAGAAAGGTGCAGATGGCCGAACAAGCAGGTTACTGAATCATTTTTGAGTGAAAGGGTTTCAAGAATTTGCATGATTTCATTTCTAAGTTTTTCTTGTTTGTTTGGATATCGAGGTTACGGGTTGTATTACTTACTTTGAAGCTTGGATGTTGAAGCCTTGTTTAAGTTTTTTGGTTGCCAATAAGCTGCGAAAATTGTAGAAACAGAAGTCAGCTATGAGGAAGTAAAATGCTTCGTAAGCTTTGCAGTAAAGGATAATGAAGTTTCCGAATCTTTATCTGCATTTCAAGATTTTGTATAACTTCATGATTAAGTTACTGCTTGTTGAATTTTGTATTTGATTTGGGTTTAATGTCAAGGCTTTGTTTGATCGGCTGAGATGTTAGTCGCATTAGGATTTCACTTGAGAAACTCAGTATATTGCAAAAACAAAGAATGCTTGGTTCGGTGGTTCGCCTGAAGCATTTGCATGAAAATCTTTCAATAATTGCACTTTGACCCTTTGGCTTCTAACTAATGCTGCTATGACCCAATCAATTGAATAATTTCCTCAATTTGGTCCTTGGTAGTTTTAATTTTACAACTTCATTGCTTGTTTGCTTCAATTAACTACTATGCTTTGTTTCAATTGCACTTAATTCATGATTTTAGGGGCTTTATGATCAAGTGAGCTTTGTATTTGCACATTTCTTTTAATTTTTCTCAACTAAAGTGGTACCTTGACCCTTTTATTGTTTTGAAGCTATTTTTCCTTCATTTGATTACCATTGCAAGGGAGGTACACTCTATCCCTTATTTTCACTTTATTTGACCTTATGTGTCTATGTGATTTATGTGCTTAATTGCATGCCTTTTGAATGTTTTCATTTTATTTATTTATTTATTTATCCACTTTATTTGTTTTAGTTTTGTATAGTTATTTTCAATTTCGATCATTTGAAAGGCACTTGATTGCCAAAGTTGTAATAGTTAGGTTATTATTTTATTTATTTTATTCCGTTTCCCCTCTTAGATTGTAGTAGGCTTCCTTCAAATGTAATAGTTAGGGTTTGTTTGCTTGTGTGATTTGCATGCTTACGTGCTATGTGTTACCGCTTTCTTAGGGCTTTGCATCTAGATATCATGATTATGTGTTACGTGTTTATGTGACATTATGTGTTTACTTGCTTTATTATGCTTTTATGATATTATAATTAATGAGTGACGTTATCACACTAGTCCAATGCTAGTTGTGATTCACTTCTCGATACCACACTAGTCCAACGCTAGTTGTGGTTTCCCTTGTTCGATTTCTCACTAGTCCAACGCTAGTGAAAAAATAGAAATATGGGCTAATCCAACGCTAGACCCTTAGGAGCCCTTCGCGCGTTAGATCATGATTGCATGATTGTGTGATCACTTCATCTCACGCATATCTTTGCTTTTTATGGCCTCTTTCACCATATTGCATGACTCTTTTCTTATATACGTATACCCCTTCCCCCATATTCTCCCTTATATGTATATTACTTGTCCCTTTTGTATGAAACATGACATTAGACTTGCATTTCATCTAAGCATTAGACCTAGGTTAGTACATTTGCTTGATTAGATTAGGGAAGTAGCCCCTTGGATATGGGATATGGACGAGTTTGGCTTTTCTAGCCTTAGCACGCTCGTATTCCCTCTATTAAAAGGGAAAATTGAGTCACGAACATTAGTCCCCCATACCCGACATGATGCATTCCTTTAAGACACATATATTTCTATAATTATTTTATCCTTTTCCTTTTCTTAGATTCTCATATTTTTGCATTATTCGTGACTTCTCCAAAGGGTCATTATTGGGCATCACAATTAATGTGATTGGCACCAATTGAGTTTTGAAGAGAAATTTTGCCCCCCGATGTCCCCCTAGGTCTAGGTTTTGCATTCATATAGTACATCCAAATGTGATAAATCTTTAGGTTAAAAATAAGAAAATCTTTGACTAAATTGCGCAACTAGCCTTGGCTAGGTTGAGAGGGTGCCTTGGACCTCGTCCTTGCCTTCCCTCTCTTCAAATGTGACTCCCGAATCTTTTTCTCTGATTTTCGTAGACTTGGAGTCGTTCAAAAAGGGTTTTCTACTTTTTCTTTAAAAATTCATTTTTTAGGTGACTTGGTACACCTTAACTCTATACCAAGTGGCGACTCCATTTTTCATTCAAAAAACCCTTTTTAAACTATATTTTGGGTCAAATCGTCGCATTTTCAAGTCCTATTTAGGCCCTTTTCCTTTATTCATTTTCTAAAAAACAAAACTCACTTTTTCCAAAAATCAAAAATCCATTTTTTCTAAACTCGTTATTTATTTTAAAAAATGGGGCGCGACACAAAGAGCCCTAGTCGGCTGGCCTCGGCAACTTTTCCAGTTTTCTTTCTTTTATCAAAACTCAAGTTTTACCCAATCAATGGAAACAATTTTTGAAAGATAATTTTTTTATACACAATACAACATATAAAAAGCATTTTTGCAGCCATTTGAGCAACAAAATTCGAAATTAAGCAAGGAAACAAGACAGCAGAATTTCGGTCAACCCCTCCCCTTGATGTCTTCAAGTTTTCTCTCCACTACCAAGCGAAATATCAAGCCATAACTCACAAGATTAGCAACCAACAAGCAAGAATCCTCAAGTCCTCTACCTAGAAGTTCACCTCAAGGCCACTACCTAGGACATAAAGCAAGAAACAAGGGTTTCATCAAGTCCTCTAGCTTAGGATTTTGGTTAGGGTTTTCAAATCTATACAAAACAACCACTAACCATTACTAATCCTTGTAAAAATTAAAGATCAAAAGAGATGAGCTTGTTACCTCTTCAAGCTTCTTGAACTGTGAGGACCCACATTATCATTTATATATATACGTACATTGTAATTTCCAAATCAATTTTATTGATTTCATTTAGAAATTTATTTGATTTTATTAAGTCAATTGCATTGGCACGAAAATTTTCAAAGTACATTGTGCACGTTTGGTTTTTTTGATAATTGCTTTACTTAGATGTTTGAATTTCGCACCCGAGCCTAGGGTCGACTTTTAGACATAAGTTTCGAGTGTTAGGACATGTATTTGAGGTATGTAAGTGAGAGAAACCGGGATCGTAGTGTCTCGTCACGCTAAGCTACTCCGACGCGATGATAAGTTACTTTATGTCAATCAAATGTCTCTCTCTTCTTTCACACTTTATTTCCCATCAATGCCCCAAAGTCAAAAGTTTACATCACTCAAACTCTCCCTCCCTTTTCTCTCTCCATTTGGCCGAACTCCTCTTGCTTATTTCCTTCTTCATTTTGCTCCCAAAGTTCTTCTTCCTCCTTCATCCAAAATCACTAAGAGAACTCCTTGCTAGCTTAACTTTGAACTTGAGGACCATCTTGGAGAGGAGAGAGGGCCGGCTATTTGGGGCTGTCTTGGGGAGCTTCTCACACAAAAAATCTAGGGTTTCCTCTTGTGTTTGGAGGGTATAAAAATCTCTCACAAAACTCTTGCTTTCTTGTTTCATTTTTTGGTTTTGAAGCTAGTAGCTTCCTTCTTGTTGTTGTTGGTTGGATTTGATTGGTTGAAGTGGGCTCTATGAACTCCCACCTTGGTTAAATGAGGGCTGCCATGATGCTTATATGTGTGTTAGTGTGTTTGTGATGAGTTTTGATGATAGAAACTAGAAGAGGAAAAGAAAGAGAGAAACCGAGAGAAGAGAGGGAGCTGCAGGCCAAATTCTTTTGAGATTTTTTTGCTCTGTTTTATGGCCATATTTTCATGAATTTCTTGGCCCATTTGAGATCTGATATGTTGAGATTTAAGTGGTAAAATTTCTAGCCAAAAACTCTTTCATTTGGTGCTTCAAAAATGCATGAAATAATTGGCTAAAAATCTGGAAATTTTCCCTTCCCTACTGACTGAATGGTCAAATCTGTTTTGGGGTGTCTTATTTCGAAAATTTTGGTGATATTAAACCATCAATTACTCAATAAATGTTGCTAGAATCTTGGTTTAAAAAATGGAGTGAATTGGGGCTGATTTCGTTGGACAAAACTTTTGGAAAAGAAAGAATGATAGGGTTGGCAGATTTGCTTCGAAGAATTTCACAAATTTTGGTCATTTTGTTAACTGCCTTCCCGTGCTATTTTTTTGCCTAAATTTTGGTAGAGAGATAGTCCATATATTGAAGTTTAAATGTACCAAATTTGGTGTAATTACAATACCATTTCGATGCCCAAATGGTGCTCCAAAGATTGCTCTTCAAAACTGGAAAAATGTAGTGACAGGACAGCTTTACACCCTTTACTCTGACGGCCATATCTCTTTCCTCGGGAGTCAAAATTGAGCGCTGTCAGTGGCGTTTGAAACTAGACTTCAAGGGTTTTTAAATGGTGTATGGCTTGCATGCTAACTCATTTCTTATCAATACCAGAAATTTCAGAAAAATGGCTGTTTTACCAAACTGTTTTCATGTCTTTTGCTCATTTTGGTGACTTGTGGCTCGATTTAACCTATTTTACTCAATGAATCTTGGATTGAGCTCTTCTCGGGAATTGTAGTACTCCGAGGTTAGTTTCCATAGCCATAGCCTTTGCCTAATTCCGAGGAGTGTAGCCTTAGAGTTGGTCCAAACAAGAACTAGTGGCAGTCCGGCCTTGGAAGATTTTAAGTGATTGAGTTGAGTTCTTAAGTTGAGTTGATTAGTTAGTGATTGATGATTAACTGTGGCTCAGGTGACCAAGATCTTGCTGAGGAAGAACCTACCGAAGCTTAACTCTCGTGTGCTTGCTTGCTTGTCTTCTAAAGTGAATCATCGGTGAGTGTCAAGTGCATGACTTGATGCCATACTTGTTACTATCTTGCTTGTACTACGTGCTTAAACTAGATACATGTATTGAAATTGTTAAGGTGGACGTGTACTTTATCTCATCCTACCTCTTATACTTGTCTCGAACTTGCTTGCTTGAACTTGAATAATGAACTTGTACTTGTACTTGATTGATGATGGAGCGTTGTCTCATCATCCTATTTGATACTTGAACATGTTGGGGACGCCCAAAACTCATCGGTATACCTCTCACTTCGGGTCGGCAAGTGCTCGACCGAGGGATTGGCTAGCCTTGGGTCTTGACTTGTTTTCGTCGGTTGGAATGCGTTCGCCAACTAGGTATACTCGAGTATTACCAACTTGCTTGTTTGACGAGCGGGCCCGGTATAGGGGATGAAACGGTGGATGGAGAATGTTGTAAGTAGTGTCTACGGACTAATCTTGTTATGTTGACGGAGTGTCAACTTAATGTTAAACTCATGATCAAGTTGTGGAATAGCTCCTGAGAGTTTCTGTATCTTTATCCGATGTGTGATTTATTCTCCGTACTTGAACTTGCACATGGAATCGTTGTTAACATTCTTGTCTTGTGAAATTTGGCTTTTGTTATGAACTTGTTTGCTTGCATGGTTTTCTTGACCTCACTGAGCTTTGCTCACCCCATAAGTTTGTTTTCCTTAACAGGTTTTGAAGCGAAGTTCGATACTCGAGGAACTTAGTTTCTTTGTAGGATTTCTGCTCTTTTGTATAAGAATGATTTGATCTGTGAATCTTATAGATTATTGTACTTGGGATATTATTATTGTAATTTGGATGGAAGTATTGGGCTTGTACTTATGTAAGTTTGACTGGTGGATATAATAGACTCCGTCTATGGTTTAAGAGTGAATGCTTGTATTTATATTTTGGGTTTTGTAATGAGTCCTGGCGAGAGTTAGGCAGGCGTTCCGCCGATACCCTTGGGTTCGCCCTAGAGAGAAGTGGGGGCGTCATAGTTGGTATCAGAGCCTAGGTTTAGAGATCTATTTCGGAGATGTTTTAGAGGCTTTACTCTTGAGAATAGGAATGAGATAACTTAGTTATGCCTTAAGTTGATGTTTGAGTGAATTAGTGACTTTAAGTTTTTAACCTTAAGTTTTGTGGTTGTTTTGTAGGAATGGAGAATTGTAATGGAGGTCATGCGGCTAATGGTAACAGAGATGTTAACGGTCATATGAACCACTTAGGCCTATCCGGTATCGAGTACTTGGTGGAGGACCTCATGTCCGGTACTCACCTTTCTCTAGGTTCCCTCGTTGTCCCTGTAGGGTGACTGTCATGACCCCACCTCCCCCTAAGGCGAACCAGAGGGTTCGGCGGGCCGCCTGCCCAGCTCTCGCCGGGACTCAGTCGTTCACTACAATCCTCAATTGAATTTCAAGATATATATATCAAATATACATCAAAGGTTCCCAAACTTTACATATCAACAGCGAAGCGTCCACGCTTCCACTGCGCCACTCTGATCCTTGATCACAATTATTATACAGGAGGAAGTCCAAAACTAGACTATTACACATCTAATCAATTCTAAACGTTCAATACAATCCCAATATGAATGATTACACAAAAGGAAATCCAAGTTCAATCCATACATGAGATAATCCATGAATAAACACTATAAGCCCTTCCTTCGCCTTGAGCCCTGTGGAGGGGAATAAAACATTTTTGGGGTGAGCTAGAAGCTCAGCGAGTAACCAATAAAATCAGTTATCAAATCTGTTTAACAATGGTTCATTTCAATGATGTTGTAAATCAAAGGATAAGTCTAGAAACAATTACAACGTTTACAAAACATTAAATATGGAGTATCAATAATTCAAGAAACATTTACAATGGAAAGCGATAGTAACATTCATGAAAAGGATACGTTCGTTCTCCTGTCATTTCATTGCATTTTTGGTTTTATTCGTGCATTCATTCACCCCGTCCCTGGCTTTTGGCCAGGCTCCACCAACCTACAAGGTAATACTCGAGTATACCGAAACGTTCACCCAAGTTCCTAGTCGCCCGACCGAGTCCGCTTCTGGCTCGAGACGACCGGTAACAAGGGGCAATGGCCAGTTCAGCCCAAAAGGCTTACATTCATGCGCAAGTAGCATTTAATCATTAATCATTGAAAATTTCATATTTATTTAGGTCGAGTGCGATAAAGTACACACTCGCCTAGAAAACTCGTTTTAACAATCATTGAAAGCAAAATCAATAATAACAAGACACTGATATGCAAGCACGCATGATATGTAAGAAAACAGTTCCAAAAGTAACTTTGAAAACAGTTCAAAAGTAAATAATGCAAGAAATGGTTCATAAATAATTTTAGAAATAGTTTGAGGTCACTCACCTCCACGGCTCTGAAACCATCCATCATATAGCATTGCCTTGCTCAAATCCAAGTCTTAGATCACAAACCCAATGCAACAAGTCCCTTCAAAGTTCGGACAGCACTTCCCCTAAATTTGCTAACTTTTCCAGCCATCACGGCTTCATTATATCCTCAGCCAGTCCCAAAGGTACACACACAACAACAAGTTCATCCAATAGCCATTCAGCAAGCTCCAAGTAGTACTAGTACAAGTCAAGCTAGGGAAAAGTCCGGAAATGAAAGTTTAGCTCAAAACCAGAAAAATAGTTTTGGACGTCATTTTGCGGTAATGGTATCAAAGGCGCTACGATTGTCGGATGAAGGTGCAAGACCCACCATTTCGAAGCTAAGAACCAGGGCTACAACAATGTAGAAGGTCACTCAGTCCAAATCCCAGCACAACTAAGTCATATATGCCAAATACCAAACCAGAACCGTAATTGCAGGTTTACAAATTACACTATGCTGTAATCAGTACAACTCAGTCTAAACAGGTCCAAATGCAGAAATTCTAAAGGCATATGGTAGCTAGGACATCAAGCTACATTTCATCAGAAGACCTCAACCACCAAATCCAAAGTAATTCCAGTCAAAACAGCCAATTACAAACGCAGTTCGGCCATCCTGAAGAACCCAGAACAGCAACAGTAAAATCGACATTTCTCACTCTACACTACTCCAAATGACCTGAAATTTTACAGGAACCCTTAAAACATCAATACCTACAACTTTCATGTTTTGAGCCAAGGCCAATTCGGCCTATATCTAGGACCTAAAATTTCGGACAGAATGCCCCCCTCAAGAAACCTAGTTTTCTGAAATTTCTTCCAAACCAGAAATTGGTTGCAAATACCAATCATGTACACCTACTAGAGTCATTAACCATCATTTCCAACCATCATAGATAGCCACAACATCATGATCACATTAAACCAGAAAAATCACCAATAAATTGAAAACTTCATCAATTCATCCAAAAGCAAGAAATAAACCACAAAATTCATCCCTTTAGCTACCACTAGGCACAAGTTAAGCTTCATTAAGTGTAGGAGAAAGTTCAATCACCACTCACCTAGTAAACAAGAGAGGGAGATGTTGTAGGACACCTTAGCTTCCTTGGACACTTCCACAAAAACACTTACTAGCACCAAATGGAGGGATTTTATGGAGTAGAAACAAATTTAAGCAATTGGTTTGGATGATTTGCACTATATGGAAGCTTGAAAATTGGAGAAGTTTTCTTTGTTTTCCTAGAGAGGGAGCTGGCCAAGAAGTTGAAGACAAGAATGAATTTTGTGTGAATTTTGAGATATTTAAGCAATTGGTCAAAAGTCAAGAAAATGAATAGTTGTCCTACAAGTGCCACCATTCACCAAGTGACACTTGTCACTACATTAAATGCATTTCTATCCTTTTGTTTCCTCTCACATCAATCACATCTCATCCTCTACTTATCTCTTAACACCCGATAAATTTCACCCAGTATCCGGAACTTAACCTAATTGGTCGAATTTTTCCGAACTTTTCGCTCTAGTAGGTCCCACATCCGTATACACTCTTAATTTCTCAAAACCTATTTGATACTAGAAAAATCATCCAAAAACTATATCCGCTCATTAAAAATATCTAGAAAATTTCCCTACTAAAGAAAACGCAGAAAACAAGCCATTAAATAAATAAAACCCTAGAAAATGGAAAAAGTACGGGTTCTCACACTCATACTTTTCGGGGCGTCACAGTGACGCATTCCTACCCTAATGATCTAGTGTTGTCTATTGATGATGAGCACCGACAGCTAGTGATTACTAATAGGGCACTACTTGAGGAGTTTGAGGAGTTGAGGGCTATGGTGGAGGCCCAGGATGCTAGGATCTTAGTGTGAGGACCCAGATTTTTATTTTCTTACTTTTGTATTATTTTAATGGCTCTATTAAATATTTATTCACTCGTTTTCTCCGAATAATTTATTTCAACTACTTTAAACTTATTTACATGGATTAATGTCTCAATTATATTTTTAACACGCATTGTTAGTAAAATTAATTTTTCTAGAGCTCTGTAGCGAGAAATAAGGAGTACATATTTTTCGAGACTATATTTGATCCGAGAGTACATTAATCCTAAAATAGGTATTTTTATGTCTAAGTGTTCAAATGTTAGTTAGTTATATTATCGTTATAAGAATTTCTCGGAAAGTTCACTTTATCGCGCCTAAATCGGAAGTACGCGTTTTTACGCGCACGATTAAATTGAGGGACTTAAGACCATTATTTTTAGACCATTAAGAGTGAATAATAACAGTATGAATGAAAGTGCATTAGAGGTTTAGTGCACTAGTGAAACAAACTCGAGAGGAATCGAGCACAAAACGCGCGCGTGTACGCGCAAGGAGAGAGTTGACTTTTACTTAATTTTGGGCCACACATGTTAGCTTCTCTTGGAAGCTTAATTTTTGATCAAACCTCTCTCTCTCATGCTCCATACTAGCCGGCCAAAGGGAAGAAAAAACAGCACCAAAGCTCTTCCAATTTCTTCTCCATTTCTTCACTAAACCTCCACCAAATCACACCAAAATTTATCCACACCTAGCTAATCACTTGGAGACCACATCACGCTAGGAAAGAGCGCTGTTTTCCACGGTTTTCTTGAGCACCTTAGGACCAAAAATTTCTGCTTGGTTCATCTAAGGAAGTAAGTGATGATCCACTACACAAATCTTGTCTTATGGAAGTAATATAGCATTTATAAGCTCATGCATGCATGTGGGTAGCCTTATTTATGTTGGAAAATGTTGTGTGGGCTCTATAAACTCCCACTATGGTTGGATGGATTGATTTGTTATGTTTTGATGATATTAATGTTGGTTTAGTGCTTAATTTAGTGGAATAATGTTATGTTGTTGGTGGAAACTCAAAGGGGAGTGAAGGTGAAAATTTTCCATTTCTGCCCCTGTGTTGTCCGTGATCTTTAGAGTGATTTTTCGTGGTTCTATTGACTTGGTTATGATGTATATATGTTGTGTAGAAATTTTCATAAAAAAATAACATGATTTGGTTGGTCAAATGATGTGTTTTCGGAAATCAGCAAAACTGGAAAATTTTCCCGCAACTGCCCTGGCAGTGTTCTTGTTTTGGATATAACTTTTTACTCCGAGGTTGAAATCAAGTGCTGTTTGCGGCACTGGAAACTAGACATTCCCAGATTTCCCACGGTATAAAATGCACATTCTGGTTCTACCTGAGTCGTCCATACCAATAGTTTAAACATGACTGTCCTGTTTCACGTCTACACTGGGAGCTCTGTTTTGAGCAGCGAATTGATGCCCAAATGTGAGCTAGTTGTGGACAAATTTTGAAAATTATTTCTTTTAAGAAATTATAGCCTTATGAATCTAGTTTTCAATTCCTCCAACCACACTCAATTCCGAGTTGAATTGAGTGATTTATGACCAGAATTCGAAACTGACTTTGTGGGAGAAAACCCTCATGTTGGACAGATTTGTAACCAATTTTGATTTGAGACTTGCTCTTCGAAATTCTTGGTTTAAATCACCTACCAAATGTATCTTGGATCCTTATTAGACCTGGTTATTATAAATGAGACATGTTTTAAGCATTTTATTGGCCAAAGGTTTGAGACAAAGAAAACTAGTGGTGCAAGGCAGCTTTGCCTTGAAGATTTAGAAACTTTAATGGTTTTGTTAACCAACTTCCCGAACGAATTTTCCTATGAAATTTGGTAGAGGAATAGACCTTATATGGTAGTATAATACTGCTAATTTTGGTGCCATTCCGAGTCCATTTCGATACTCGAAGAAAATCCCAAATTTGGTATTTTAAACCTGGAAATTGCATAATTGTCTCAAATTTCCAGCAACTTTGAACTACTATATCTTGGTGCTCAAAACTCCAATTCTTGTTCCACTTCTTGTGTTTTAAACTTTTGATTGCAACTCTAATTGAGTTTTAAATTTGAGAGGCTAGTTCCAATGTGAGAACCCGTAACTTTTCCATTTTCTAGGTTTTATTATCTTTCTAGGTTTTCTTATCTTCAATGGCTTGTTTTCTGCACTTTCTGTATCCGGAAATTTTTTCTAGATAATTTTTATGAGTAAATATAGTTTTTAGATGATTTTTCTAGTATCGAATAGTTTTTGAGAAATTAAGAGCGTATACCGGACGTGGGACCCACTAGTGCGAAAAGTTCGGAAAAATTCGGCCAACTAGGTTAAGTTTCGGATACTGGGTTTAATTTACCGGGTGTTAAGAGATAATTAGAGGAAGCTATTTGGATTGATGTGAGAGGGAACAAAGTGATAGACTTGCATTAAATAAGTGACAAGTGTCACCATTTGATTGGAGGAACTTGTAAGACCACTATTCATTTTCTTAGCATTGGCAAATAAATAAAAAATTCACCAAAAATTCCTCATTTTTGTCTTCCTCTTGGCCGAACCTCTTCCTACAAGAAAAGAAAGAAAAGCTTCCAAGTTTCTTACTCCAATCTTGCCCAATCTCACAAACTAACCGTTTCATCTTGAATTCCTTCCATAAAACCTCTTCAATTAGTGTTAGTGAGTTGATTTGTGGAGTTATTTGGAAAGGTAAGAGGACCTATTGCTCTCTCTCTCCTGTTTCTAAGGTGAGTTGTGAAGAACCACCCTCCTCCCTTAATTGATGCTTAAATCATGATTAGTGGTAGTATGAGATGCAATATTATGGATTATTTCTTGATTTGTGGTTGAAGTGATGAAGTTTTATTATTTTTGGGGATTTTTCTGTTTTAATATAAGCATGGTTGTGTGGCTATCTATGATGATTGGAAATGGTATATAATGATTCTAGAAGGTGGAAAAAGTGGACAATTGCAATCAATTTCTGTTTTGGAAGAAATTTCAGAAAATTAGGTTTTGTGAAGGAACATTCTGCCCGAATTTTTAGCTCCTAGTTAGAGGACGAATTGGCCTTGTCTTAAAACATTAAAGTTGTAGGGAATGACATTTTAGAGGTTCCTACAAAATTTCAGGTCAATCGGAGTAGCGTAGAGTGATAAAAGTCGAAATTACTATTGCTGTTCTGGTTTTACCCGAATGTAAGAATTGCGCCTGTAATTGGTTGTTTTGGCTGGAATTTCTTCTGAATTGGTTGTTGAGGCCTTCTGATGAAATTTATCCCTGTTTCTTATCTTTCAGATGGTTTTGGAATTTCTGGATTTGGACTTGGAGAGCCTGAGTTATGATGTTTCCGCTAGAATGCGTTCTGTGAATCTGTTTTTGTGATTCTGGTATGGTATCTTGCATTTTGACCTGGTTACACTCGAAACTGGGTTGAGTGACCTTCTGTAATGTTGTAGCCCTATCTATTAGCTTCGAAAAGGTGGGTATTACACCTTCATCCGATAATCGTAGTGCCTTTGGCACCATTACCGCAAAATGAGGACAAAAACTATTTTTTTCAGGGCTAAAGCTAAATCATTTCCGGATTTTTCTGGTTTCCTCTATTGTTTGTGTATGCTTAGGGAACCCTGTTTTGGTAGTACGTAGAATTGATTTATGACTTGTAATCGAGTCTTATTGTGTTTATTTGAATAGTTTAGGGCTTGACTTTCATATCCGGTCATTTCCTAACTAAATTTTGTACTTGAATGCCATTAAGCCTAGTGAACGGCTTTTGGGAATGAGATTATTTTTGTACGAGATGTTGGGACTGATTTGAGAAAATAATGAAGCCATGATGGCTGGAAATTAGGTAAACACAAGGGATATGCTGCCGAAATTTTACTTGAAGGCTAGTTGGATTTACTTGTGATTTGAGCCAGGGGCTTTTGGGTTGTTTGAGTCTAGGTCATCATGTTACCTTTTCATTTCCAAAAATCATGTTTTGCACCCTTGCTTTAGTAATTATTTGGACGAGGCATACGATGGGTAGTCGAGCCTCACATGTGCATTCTGTATACTCGATTTTTTGAAAGAGGAACCTTCAATTGTTTTCCTTGGATTATTTTAGGGTTTCTTGGTGATTAAAGCTCTCTTTTGGGAGGTATCTGTACTTGAACCGGTGAGTGTTCCACTACCTGCTACCCGTTATGTGAAATATCTGAATATCTGAATACTTGATTTATGACTGTTGGAGCCAAATACTGTTTTGATAAAAGAGAGGCGAGGGTGTACTTTATCACACTCGTTCTCTGGTCTGTTCATATGCCAATTTTGAACGCGTATCTGAATCTGCTATCTGTATCTGTTATCTGTATCTGTTATCTGTATCTGGATCTGTATCTGTTCTGACGTCGTTTGGAAGCTTGTGTCCAACGACCTTTCTGTGACCTCTGAGCTCAACACCTGTGGTCAGTTACTCGAATCGGGCCGGCAAGGGCCTGGTCGATTAGATAACGAACCACGGTAGTCTGTTTTGGGATCTTTGGGTATTGAGACCCTTGATTCCGGGTATACTCGAGTATTACCATTTCTGATCTGATTGAATTTCGGGCCCGGTGGGGTATGTGAGGTGGAAGGAATCGAAGAAAGTGGAGTCTACGGTATTGGTTACTCCTTTAGCGTTGACGGAGTGTCAACTATTATTTCGATCAAGCTTCGATGATGCTAATGGGAATTTGGCTCCTGAGAGCCACCTGTATCCTTCTGATTTGAATCATTGGTTCATTTACTTTACATCTGGCATGTGTACCTGATTTGTTAAATGTGAAATGCCATGATTTTACTGCTATATGTCTGGTACCTCATTGAGCTCAAGCTCACCCCTTTCTGTTCCTTTTTGTTTTCCTTACAGGAAAATAAATACTTTTGGACTGGATTTGACAATTGGCTGCCAAATTGAGCTAGTTGAACATATCTTTTGTATAGCTCATGTATTGAAACCCTAAATGTACTTTTGGGACCGTTTTCCTTTTGATTTGGCAAACCAGACATGTATCCACTTTTGAATACTTTTGTATGCCACATTGGCCTGTAAATGCTAAGTTTAAAGATGTGAATGTTTGCTTGATATTTGGTTGGGTTCTGACGGGTCGGTTACTATTCATAGCCGACTTCGGTTTCATTTTTTTTTATTTTAACATTTTGATTTGTTTACCCGCGTTGGTAAGCTCCGGAATGTATTAGCTCGTTCTATACCGAACCGTTAGTCCTGCCGAGAGCTGGGCAGGCAGTTCGCTAACCCCTTCGGTTCGCCTTAGGGGAAGGTGGGGTTGTCACATCCAATTCTGTGAATTTTGCCGAATTTCCAAAGTTGGCGAAAAATCAACCCCGAAACTGCCTCGATAGTCTAGAACAGTAATTTTGAGCCAAATTTTGAATATCTTCCGTTTGGAATCATGGAAAAGTGTATTCTAGAAACTTTTAGTACTTTGGAAGTAGTTTCCAACGGTACCAAATTTTCCAATTTTGGACTTGTAGAGATTGAGATACGATTTTGCAAATTGAGTGTAACAAATCTGAAAATTCATAACTTAAAGGAAATGGAGTTTTTCAAACTCTCTCTTTTCCTTTGACATCACTTGATCGTTTTACACTCGATTTCAAAGATGAAAATCAGTTTTCGCTTGTATTTTAAAACCCCACTTTTGAGTCTCGATTTACAAATAATTAAGGCTTATTTTCGTGAAATTTTCTGAGATCGCACAAGTGTGCAATCTTTCTTAATAATTGGGGGTTTATAAGTGATTGTTCATTATTAATTACTCAGGCTCGCACGAGGACCTTCAAGAGGATCCCGCGGTGGACAACTGAACTTCTAGTGAAACTTCTTCTTTTGTTTACTTGGTGAGTGTCAAGTGCATGAATTTGTTGCTAAGTGGTTAATTGTTTCTTATCCGTTATGTGAATTTGAAATTTTGAGACGAGTGTGTACTTTACCGCACTCGTTCTCTTTCGAATGAAATTATATTCATATTTTGCTATGTGAATTCATATTCGACTTGTACATAGTAATGTGGATGTGATTCGTATATGTGATTCCTATTTGGAATCATCGATTTGAGTGTTGCTCATCGACTTATATTCGTATTCGTATTCATATTCATATTCGTATTCGGGGGACGCCTAAACTCGTTGGTTAATTTTACGATTCGAGCCAACATGGGCTTGGTCGATAAGCTTAGCAAACCATGAGATATTTGTAGAGCATGATCTATTGGAGAGATCTTGCTCGGCATTACTCGCGCAGTATTGCCATGATATACTCGAGTATTGTCAAAACTTTGATGAGCAGACTCGGTAAGGGGGTGTAACGGTGACGGGATTCGAAGAAAAGTGGTGTATCTACGGATTTGATACTTATGTGGTTGACGGAGTGTCAACATGAGATGTGATCAAGACTTTGACTCGACTACGTGGAATTTAGCTCCTGAGAGCTACAGTATCCTTGAATTGTTTCCGTTTATTTTTCCTATTCGAAGTGTGAATTATTCGAACTTGATAGCTTTATCTACAATGTAATTGTTGTTGCTACTTGGGTTATGTGTTTGCATGTATGTTTCTTGGCCTCACTGAGTATTGGCTCATTCCATTAGTTTGTTTTCCTTAACAGGAACCCGATTGGAAGGAGTTAAACAAATGCCGACTTGAGGCACTTTTGTATTAGTGTTTTAATTGTAATTGACTAGACACTTTTGGATGTTGTATGTTTTTGGGGAAAGTGTTTGTAAATTTGAAATTGTGATGTAAGACTGGATAATTATGTATGGAAATGATTTCGTACCTTTATTCTGACTTTCGTTGTTAGTATTAGACTAGGTTTGAATTGGATTTGTTTCGAGTCCTGGCGAGAGCTGGGCAGGCGTCCCGCGGATACCCTTTGGTTCGCCTTAGGGAGAAATGGGGGCGTCACAGTTGGTATCAGAGCTTAGGCTTCAGATCTTTGTAGTGTATCCTAAACTTAAAAGTTTTGGATGCCAGACTGTGGAACTAGTTTGAAATTTTAGTAACAAATTGTAGGGATGAAAATCAGAGCCGCTTCGCGTGGCCCCTGCATGAGGTGAGTTTGGACCAAGTAGTGTTATGGTTCTTACTATGTGGATGAGTAAAGACTTAAGTGCTCTTCTAGAATAAAGCTATGGATCATGAATGTGATAGGTATAAAACCTTTATCTTGATACTTGGAGGAAATTATATATGTATGTTGGGTAGGAATCTCAAATGTGGTGATTTACTCTTGGGACCAGCCGGCTCGAGTTGTGAATTACCTTGTTTTGGATTCTTGTACCCGAGTACTAAAGAGTTTGTACCTTGGAGATGAGTGTACTTTTGTTAATCACATGTTTACTTTTGTTTATTGACCTTGACTTGGTATGTACTTTACTTGTTTGTGATATCTCGACTCGTATTGTGACTTTTGATATATGTAAAGAATCATGCTTTTAATTCTAAATGTATTTGTAACTTGTATATGCATTAAGTTCTTCTATGCCTAATTATTCATTCTCTTACGCCTATAGACTTATATTAAATATGGCTTGGCAAGGACAATGAAGGGGTCGTAGTGTGGGTTTAGGCAACCCCGCATTCCTGAGAAAGAATGATGGATGGTCTTATGTAATTCAATGGGATTCTAGTGCTAGATATGAGTCGGGAATGAACAAGAAGATTAGACCTATAAGTGTTATTATGGATTGACCTAGTTGGGCATCTAGTTAGGTTCTCCCCTGTGAAATTTTAACACTTGTTCTACCCGTGTCTTATGATTGGTCCTATGGACATGTTTCAACCTTTTGTGAACGTTTGAACTTCCAAAAATTGCATTGGTTATTCGTGAAGTGGCTTGAACTCATTACCTATTTGTTTTAATTGAATAGAAGCACTTTCAATTTTTCTTGACCATTATTATATGTAATTATATGCCTGCTATTCCTTTTTCTGCAAATATCTAAATATATGTATATACATTTTGAACTCGCCTAAGAATTGAAAATCAGGCAGAGCTTAGGTTCGGAT
This sequence comes from Coffea arabica, assembly GCF_036785885.1. Taxonomy (NCBI): domain Eukaryota; kingdom Viridiplantae; phylum Streptophyta; class Magnoliopsida; order Gentianales; family Rubiaceae; genus Coffea; species Coffea arabica. The sequence goes on from NC_092318.1 coordinate 24,159,045, forward strand.
CTTTTCTTAAGAATAAGAATGAATATTTGCTGTGCGTTGGAAAGTAAAAAAATGATAGAACTGTATGTACCATTAAAGTTAGCTCTCGAATTAGAGGTAAAGGGTGATAAAGGTGTTGGATCGAAGTTTATGCATATATGAACTTGCATGTTTACTTATGTCTCTTAAAAAGTGTTTTCTAGAGTATACGTTTACTCAAACACAACTCTTAACTCGAAACTTTAAGGAAAATTTTGAAATATCCTCCATGTGTATGTTATTTTATTATATATATGCTTTAATACCCACGCATTAAGTTGCATGATTAATCTTCCTAAACGTATTTGAAGAATTCTTAAATGTATTGATGATTGTGGTAAAAATATTGTTTGAAATTTCTTACTAAGAAAATTTAGTTTCGGGCCATAAAGAAAAGTTTGTATTTTTAACTCTAGTTTTGAAATTTTGAATTTCATTTTGCCACATACATAGACAAAATACATTAAAGCCCCGATTTTATCTCGCATGTTATGATTGACTTGATTTGGACAAATTGAGTCTGAAAATTTTGGTAAGCTTAGTCTTCTATTGAAAATATATCTGTGACGACCCCACCTCCCCCTAAGGCGAACCAGAGGGTTCGGCGGGCCGCCTGCCCAACTCTCGCCGGGACTCAGTCGTTCACTACAATCCTCAAATGAATTGCAATATAAATCTCAAATATTACAATATAAATCTCCAATATACATCAAATATTCCAACATTTACATATCAAAAGCGAAGCGTCCACGCTTCCGCAGCGCCACTCTGATCCTTGATACCAACTATTATACAGGAGAAAGTCCAAAACTAGACGATTACACATCCAATCAATTCTAAACGTTCAATACAATCCCAATATGAACGATTACACAAAAGTAAACACAAGTTCAATCCATCAATCCATACATGAGATAATCCATGATAAACACTACAAGCCCTTCCTTCGCCTTGAGCCCTGTGGAGGGGAATAAAACATTTTGGGGTGAGCTAGAAGCTCAGCGAGTAACCAGCAAAATCATTAAGCAAATATATTTCACAATGTTGCATTTCGATGTTTTCGATGATGTCATGATTCAGAGATCAAATGTCCGTTTAGTGCTCTCGTGAGCCGGTGAAATCATAGCACTTGAACACCCAACGCTCAAATAGATCATAACACACGAACAGAGAGAGGGAGCCCCTTTTTGAGCTCCAGATAACATGAACATGAACCACAAACAGAGTGGAGACGTTGGTGTCCAGCACAAGACTTTCCCAGAACTCATTGAAGCCAAAATCATATCATGAATTCACATGCAAGCACGCATGAGATGCAATCGAGTAAATAATGCAAGAAACATTTCACAAGTACTTTGGAAATAGTTTAGGGTCACTCACCTCCACGGCTCCGAAACTATCCATCATGTATCATTGCCTTGCTCAAATCCAAGTCCTAAATCACAAACTCAATGCAAACAAATCCTTTCAAAATTCGGACAGCACTTCCCCTGAATTTGCTAACTTTTCCAGCCATCATGGCTTCATTATTTCCTCAGCCAGTCCCAAAGATACACACACAACAACAAGTTCATCCAATATCCATTCAGCAAGCTCCAAGTAGTACTAGTACAAGTCAAGCTAGGGAAAAGTCCGGAAATGAAAATTAAGCTCAAAACCAGAAAAACAGTTTTGACGTCCTTTTGCGGTAATGGCACCAAAGGCGCTACGATGGTCGGATGAAGGTGCAAGACCCACCGTTTCGAAGCTAAGAACCAGGGCTACAACAATGTAGAAGTCCACTCAGTCCAAATCCCAGCACAACTAAGTCATATATGCCAAATACCAAACCCGAATCGTAATTGCAGGTTCCCAAATCACACAAAACTGTAATCAGTCCAATTCAGTCTACACAGGTCCAAATGCATTAATTCCAAAGGCATATGATAGCTAAGACATCAAGATACATTTCATCAGAAGACACCAACATCCAAATCCAAAGCAATTCCAGTCAAAATAGACGATTACAATCACAGTTCGCACATTCTGATCACCCAGAACAGCAACAGTAAAAATGACATATCTCACTTTACAACACTCCAAATGACCTGAAATTTTACAGGCACCCTTAAAACATCAATACCTACAACTTTCATGTTTTGAGACAAATCCAATTCGGCCTCTAGCTATGCCCTAAAATTTCGGACAGAATAGGGGTTCAAGAACCCTAACTTTTCACATTTCATTCCAAATCCAAAATTGGTTGCATTTAACCACAATTCACACCTACTAGAGCCAAAGCCCCTTATTACCAACCATCATACTAGTCCAAAACATCAAAATCATATGAAACCAGAAAATTCATCATAAAATGGAAAACTTCACCAAAACTCTTCAAATCAAGAAATAAATCACATTTTCCAACACTCAAGCCACTTCTAAGCATAATATAACCATCATTAGATGTAGTAGGGTGTTCAAGCATCACTTACCAAGCAATCAAGAGAGATAGGGAGTGTGGACACCTTAGCTCTTCAAATTAACTTCACTAATACACTCAAGAGCACCAAAGGAAGGAATTTCATGGAGTAGATTCTAGTTTAAGGACTTGAGTTGGGTGATTTGAGCTTGTTGGAAGCTTAAACTTGGAAGAGTTTTTCTTTCTTCTTTGATGAGAGGTTCGGCCAACACAAGGGAAGAAAATGGTGAATTTTGTGAATTTTTGGAGATATTTAACCAATTTTGGTCAAAGGTCAAAATAGTGAATAGTAACTCTTAAAGTCAAACCAATGGAAAATTGACACTTGGCACTCTAATAAATGCATTCATATCCTTTCTTTTCTCTCTCACATCAATCAAATCTCACTCTCTACTTATCTCGTAACATCCGATAACTTTTCCACAGTATCCGAAACTTAACCGTATTGGCCGAATTTTCCCGAACTTTTCGCACTCGTGGGTCCCACGTCCAATATATATTCTTAATTTTCTAAAAACTATCCAATACGAGAAAACTCATCTTAAAACTATAATTACTCATAAAATTCACCAGGAAAATATTCCTAAGCCAGAAAATGTAGAAAACATGCAATTAAGGGGAAATAAACCCTAGGGAAAATATTAGGGTTTTACGGGTTCTCACAATATCACTCTATTCGAGTTTTGAACTACAAGATTTAATCTTTAAACTGAAGTTTTAATTCACCCTGGAGTCAATTATTCTTGTGTAAACCCTAGTTTCATGAATGGTATAAATAAAGTGTGATCGCTTGCCCTATGACTTGGAAGTTAAAACGCCTATTGAGGATCAAAAGTTTGATTACTTCTTGGGTGGATAGAAATTATGAAATACGGGTTGAAAAGTGTAAGCTACTGATTGATCTGATAAGCATGACTATAAAAGGGTATCATATTACCCTAAGTATGAATTTCGAGGACGAAATTTTTTTTAAGGAGGAAAGGATGTGAGAACCCAGATTTTTATTTTCTTACTTTTGTATTATTTTAATGGCTCTATTAAATATTTATTCACTCATTTTCTCTGAATAATTTATTTCAACTACTTTAAACTTATTTACATGGATTAATGTCTCAATTATATTTTTAACACGCCTCGTTAGTAAAATTAATTTTTCTAGAACTCGTGTAGCGAGAAATAAGGAGTACATATTTTTCGAGACTATGTTTGATCCGAGAGTACATTAATCCTGAAATAGGTATTTTTATGTTTAAGTGTTCAAATGTTAGTTAGTTATATTATCGTTATAAGAATTTCTCGGAAGGTTCACTTTATCGCGCCTAAATCGGAAGTACGCGTTTTTACGCGCGCAATTAAATTGAGGGACTTAAGACCATTATTTTTAGACCATTAAGAGTGAATAATAACAGTATGAATAAAAGTGCATTAGAGGTTTAATGCACTAGTGAACCAAACTCGAGAGGAATCGAGCACAAAACGCGCGCGTGTACGCGCGAGGAGAGAGTTGACTTTTACTTAATTTTGGGCCACACGTGTTAGCTTCTCTTGGAAGCTTAATTTTTGATCAAACCTCTCTCTCTCATGCTCCATACCAGCCGGCCAAAGGGAAGAAAAAACAGCACCAAAGCTCTTCCAATTTCTTCTCCATTTCTTCACTAAACCTCCACCAAATCACACCAAAATTTACCCACACCTAGCTAATCACATGGAGACCACATCACGCTAGGAAAGAGCGCTGCTTTCCACGGTTTTCTTGAGCACCTTAGGACTGAAAATTTCTGCTTGGTTCATCTAAGGAAGTAAGTGATGATCCACTACTCAAATCTTGTCTTATGGAAGTAATATAGCATTTATAAGCTCATGCATGCATGTGGGTAGCCTTATTTATGTTGGAAAATGTTGTGTGGGCTCTATGAACTCCCACTATGGTTGGATGGACAGATTTGTTATGTTTTGATGATATTAATGTTGGTTTAGTGCTTAATTTAGTGGAATAATGTTGTGTTGTTGGTAGAAACTCAAAGGGGAGTGAAGGTGAAAATTTTCCATTTCTGCCCCCGTGTTGTCCGAGATCTTTAGAGTGATTTTTCGTGGTTCTAATGACTTGGTTATGATGTATATATGTTGTGTGGGTTGTGTAGAAAGTTTCATCAAAAAATAACATGATTTGGTTGGTCAAATGATGTGTTTTCGGAAATCAGCAAAACTGAAAAATTTTCCCGTAACTGCCCTGGCAGTGTTCTTGTTTTGGCTATAACTTTTTACTCCGATATCAAAATCGAGTGTCGTTTGTGGCACTGGAAACTAGACATTCCCAGATTTCTAACGGTATAAAATGTACATTCTGGTTCTACCTGAGTCGTCCATACCAATAGTTTAAACATGACTGTCCTGTTTCACGTCTACACTAGGAGCTCTGTTTTGAGCAGCGAATTGATGCTCAAATTTGAGCTAGTTGTGGACAAATTTTGAGAATGATTTCTTCTAAGAAATTGTAACCTTATGAATCTAGTTTTCAATTCCACCAACCACACTCAATTCCGAGTTGAATTGAGTGATTTATGACCAGAATTCGAAACTGACTTTGTGGGAGAAAACCCTCATGTTGGACAGATTTGTAACCAATTTTGATTTGAGACTTGCTCTTCGAAATTCTTGGTTTAAATCACCTACCAAATGTATCTTGGATCCTTATTAGACCTGGTTAGCATAAATGAGACATGTTTTAAGCATTTTATTGGCCAAAGGTTTGAGACAAAGAAAACTAGTGGTGCAAGGCAGCTTTGCCTTCAAGATTTAGAAAATTTAATGGTTTTGTTAACCAACTTCCCGAACGAATTTTCCTATGAAATTTGGTAGATGAATAGCCCTTATATGGTAGTGTAATACTGTTAATTTTGGTGCCATTTCAAGTCCATTTTGATACTCGAAGAAAATCCCAAATTTGGTATTTTAAACCTGGAAATTGCATAATTGTCTCAAATTTCCAGCAACTTTGAACTACTATATCTTGGTGCTCAAAACTCCAATTCTTGTTCCACTTCTTGTGTTTTAAACTTTTGATTGCAACTCTAATTGAGTTTTAAATTTGAGAGGCTAGTTCCAATTCTGTGAATTTTGCCGAATTTCCAAAGTTGGCGAAAAATCAACCCCGAAACTGCCTCAATAGTCTAGAACAGTAACTTTGAGCCAAATTTTCAATATCTTTCGTTTGGAATCATGAAAAAGTGTATTTTAGAAACTTTTAGTACTTTGGAAGTAGTTCCAACGGTACCAAATTTTCCAATTTTGGACTTGTAGAGAGTGAGATACGATTTTGCAAAGTGAGTGTAACAAATCTGAAAATTCATAACTTAAAGGAAATGGAGTTTTTCAAACTCTCTCTTTTCTTTTGACATCACTTGATCGTTTTACACTCGATTTAAAAGTTGGAAATCAGTTTTCGCTTGTATTTTAAAACCCCACTTTTGAGTCTCGATTCACGAATAATTAAGGCTCATTTTCGTGAAATTTTCTGAGATCGCACAAGTGTGCAATCTTCCTTAATAATTGGGGGTTTATAAGTGATTGTTCATTATTAATTACTCAGGCTCGCACGAGGACCTTCAAGAGGATCCCGCGGTGGACACCTGAACTTCCCGTGAAACTTCTTCTTTTGTTTACTTGGTGAGTGTCAAGTGCATGAATTTGTTGCTAAGTGGTTAACTGTTTCTTATCCATTATGTGAATTTGAAATTTTGAGACGAGTGTGTACTTTACCGCACTCGTTCTCTTTCGAAAGAAATTATATTCGTATTTTGCTATGTGAATTCATATTCGACTTGTACATAGTAATGTGGATGTGATTCGTATATGTGATTCCTATTTGTGATTCCTATTTGGAATCGTCGATTTGACCGTTGCTCATCGACTTATATTCGTATTCGTATTCGTATTCATATTCGTATTCGGGGGACGCCTAAACTTGTTGGTTAATTTTGCGATTCGAGCCAGCATGGGCTTGGTCGATAAGTTTAGCAAACCATGAGATATTTGTAGAGCATGATCTATTGGAGAGATCTTGCTCGGCATTACTCGCGCAGTATTGCCATGATATACTCGAGTATTATCAAAACTTTGATGAGTGGGCCCAGTAAGAGGGTGTAACGGTGACGGGATTCGAAGAAAAGTGGTGTATCTACGGATTTGATACTTATGTGGTTGACGGAGTGTCAACATGAGCTGTGATCAAGACTTTGACTCGACTACGTGGAATTTAGCTCCTGAGAGCTACAGTATCCTTGAATTGTTTCCGTTTATTTTTCCTATTCGAAGTGTGAATTATTCGAACTTGATAGCTTTATCTACAATGTAATTGTTGTTGCTACTTGGGTTATGTGTTTGCATGTATGTTTCTTGGCCTCACTGAGTATTGGTTCATTCCATTAGTTTGTTTTTCTTAATTAACAGGAACCCGATTGGAAGGAGCTAAACAAATGCTGACTTGAGGCACTTTTGTATTAGTGTTTTGATTGTAATTGACTAGACACTTTTGGATGTTGTATGTTTTTGGGGAAAGTGTTTGTAAATTCGAAATTGTGATGTAAGACTGGATAATTATGTATGGAAATGATTTCGTACCTTTATTCCGACTTTCGTTGTTAGTATTAGATTAGGTTTGAATTGGATTTGTTTCGAGTCCTGGCGACAGTTGGGCAGGCGTCCCTTAGGGAGAAGTGGGGGCGTGACATTTAGAGCTTGAGGGGACAGTGATCGATGAGCGGGCTAGAGCTGAGGCCCCTCGTGACCAAGTTCAGAGCACTAGGGCTCGACTAGTTAGGGTTGTAGACACCAAAAATTTCATTTATTTAATTCATTGTTAGCTTTATTTTTTAGTCTTATTTTGTTTTATTTTATTTTATTTTATTGATTAAATGATAGTTAGTGTTCATTTTTGCTTATTTTTATAGATTAGGTTCATAATTTTTATTTTTAAGATATTTTTGCATTAAAATTTTTGAAAAAGGAAAATTTTCACAAAAATATGTTTTAATCCTCTTAGATTTAATTTCTTTAAAATAAATGAAAATTTGCAATGTAACTTCAATTAGGAATTAACTTTGTTTGTTTACCTAAATTAATTTTGAAAAAAACAAAAAAAAAAAAGATAATAATGAGAAGAGAAAAAAAAAAGGGAAAGTGCACGCGCGCGTTTTCTTCTTCGGCAGAAGTACAGGAGCATGAATAGTACCAGAATTGCATTTCTATTTCACTGCCCATTTTCCACTCATTTTTTTGGTTTTTCTTTCTCCCGAACTTTGGCCGCCTCACTCCCTTGGATCCTAATCAAGAACCTTCTGGAACAACAGCCATCGGGTGGCTCTCAAATGCCCAGCAAATCTCAACTCTCATCCTCACCTTTGAGGTGAGGGTTTGAGAGTTATGTTCCATATAAATAGAACAAAAACGGCTGAACAAAAGCAGAGGACAGCAAGTAGAGGAAAGGGAGGCAGCGGAAGAGCAGGTAGAGAGAGGGTTTGGAAAAAAAGAAAAAAAGGAACGGAGAAAAAAAAAAGAAAGGAGATTAGGAGGGGGTGCGGCTGAGGAACCAATAGAGGGAGGAGGAACCAAGCAAGGAAAAAAGGCCATGGGTAAGAAAGGAAAAGGAAGGAAGAGCTGCGCGGGGAAGAAAAAAAAAAAAGAAAGAAACGAAGTAAAAACAACAACGGGAAAGAAAAAGGAAGAAACAGAAAAATTTTCTGGGAAAAAATCTAAGGGCCAGTTGAGCCGTCAACTGTGTTCATCGTCAAATTCCTATCTTTTTTTGAGTTCTTGGAGCGGAACCTCTGTTTCTGCACCTTCTGAGGAGGGATCTGAATAACTTTTATTCAGAAATCGTTCGGAGAAAACGTCGCCAAGTTTGTTGAATCGGGGCTCCAAATTCCAGGTCCGCCATCGCTGAAATTTCGACAGCAAAGTCCTCTTAAGCTTAGTTTCCAGAATCGGTGCAATTTCTGGGAGTATTTTCACGTTCGTTTCACTTTATTAAGGTTCTAAGGTAACCACAGATTCTCCCTTTTGTTGCTTTAACACCATTTTTATGAGAATCCATGTGCATAAACTGTGATCTTGAGTTGTTATTGCTGTGGTCGATGCTTCAGCCATGACTAATCCATTATCCTTTAGATCCTCATGTACACCAGTTAAACGTTCGTCTTGTTAGTCTTTGACATGTTTAGGAGAGGAAAATGAAGGAATCATGCTGCTAATCTCGCGACTTTGCATCAAAATCTTCATTTCTCTTCCCTTGTTGTCTTGTAGTTCTCTTGTTTGAAGTCTGAGTTGCATAATCTTGTGTTGGGTTTGGAGTTTTTGTGGCTGGTTGCTGTATTATTGAATCTGACCTTGTATTTCATGGAAAAGGGTTTTATCTTTCTTTGCTACACAAGATTAAATGAGGGTTTTTGATGTTATGTTCATTTCGGATGATGATGGGTTCTTCATACCAACCATATAAGAAAGTTGCAGCAACTCTTCCAGATTTTCATGCTCTTATGTGGAACCTTTATGTTTAGAAGTCAGATTCATGCTCTTATGCGGAACCTTTACGTCTAGAAGTCAGAACCTTATGTTAGAAAGGGAAAAGAAAGCTTTGTGGTCTTGATACATTGAGTCTTGGTTGAGTATATCAGAACGCTTATAAGGGGTCGATAGTTGCCGCAACAGGGTTGGAGCTCTCTACTTTGTTGCGGTAATCTTGATTTGGACACTTGTTTTGCTGCTGAAGCTCTTGGTTTGATTGAAGTTTGTGTTTTGTGTGTTGTTCGATTGGTAAACCATGAGCATGTTTACCGCAGGTTTCTTCCTTGGCGTCTTTGCTACATTTTCTTTATCTAGTTGCATTATTGAATTTGATAAGAATAGGTAATTGTATTTTGGGTAATGTTAACAATGGATTGAAGTTATTGCATTGGGCTTTGATTCATGAATCAGTATGTTTAGTTTTAGTCACTTCACACGAGCATGCTTCGGCTGAATGAGAAAAGCTTCAGAAAGAATGGTGGCTAGGAAAACTGCAGAAAGAAGCTTCGAAGCTCATGCATGGAAGTTTTTAAAATTACACTTTAACCTCCTAATTTTCATCTAATGTTATTATGGCACAGAAAATTGGAAAATCTAATCAATTTTGTCCCTTTAAAATGTTAATCTTCTTTGATGTGATTTAATGTGATTTTTGGATAGATTTTTAGGGAATTTTAGGATGAAATATGAAGGTTTAACGATTTTTTGATAGATTTATAGTCTTGATTTGAATTTTAGTGGAATTTTGGGTAATTTTATTGTTTAACTATAGCAAATGGGTTTTCATTCATTTTTTGTGGATTTTAGCATTTAGTTTTGATAGACTTCATCTTAAACTGTAATTCTATTATTTTCATTTAGACCCCTAATATTTGTAATAATAATAATTTGACCCCTCAAGCTTCTTTAATCCTTTCAATTGGGTCCTTGTTTGTCTTAATTTGTTAAATATTAGTAGTTTACTTTCCTTGGAATACTTTGATTGATTCAACTTCGTGTTTATTTCTATCTCTTGTGATTATATGTTAATTAAAGTGATGTCTTGACCCTTTTCTTTGTTTTGGAGGGTAAATAAGAAACATTTCATTTCTTTAGGTCACAATTCAAGGGAGGTACACTCTACTCATTTATTTTGATTTTTCTTGATCCTATGTGCTACTATGTTATTTTATGTGTGAAATTGCATTATTGTTTGAATGTTTTTATTTGTTTATTTACTTTATTTATTTCAATTTTGCATATTTATTTTAATTTAATTTTGGTTATTTGAGAGGCATTTAAATGCCAAGATGTAATAGTTAGGTATTTATTTTATTACTTCCCCCTTAGATAGTTAGGGCCCCAAATGTAATAGTTAGATCTTTATTTGCTTTATTTGCTTTGTGTGTTGCATGCTTGTGTGTTACGTGTTACCTGCTTTCTTAGGGTCTTGCATCTAGATATCATGCTTATGTGCTATGTGTTTTATGTGATATTATGTGTTTCCTTGCTTTTATTATGTTTATATGAATAGTTTAGTTTTAATTAATGCATGACGTCACCACACTAGTTCAATGCTAGTTGTGGCACTTTTTTCGATTCCACACTAGTTTAACGCTAGTTGTGGCCTCCTTTTCCATTTCTCACTAGTCCAACGCTAGTGAGAACTTATAGACATGAGCTAGTCCAACGCTAGACCCTTAGGGACCGTTCACGCTCTAGATCATGTTTGCATGACAATCACTACATTTTCATGCATATTTTCTACTTTTTAGGATTTTTTCATTTTGTATGACATTTCCCCTATATGTATATCCCTTATCTCATATTTTCCCTATATGTATACTCCTTACCCCAATGTGTGAAACATGACATGTAGACTTGTATTTCATTTAAGAATTAGAATTAGAATTAGATCATTTGCTTGGTTAGATAAGGAAATTACCCCTCGAATATGGGATATGGACGAGTATGGCTCTCTAGCCTTAGCACACTCGCATTCTCTCTATTAAAGGGAAAATTAAAGTCACGAACCTAGTCCCCCGCACTCGTTATGATGCATTCCTTTAAATCATGTATATTTGTATAATTATTCTTTTCTTTTCTTTTCCTTCAAGTCTCATATTTTTGCACATTCGTGACCTCTTCAAAGAGTCACTCTTGGGCATCACAATCAATGTGATTTGCACCAATTAAACTTGGAAGAGATATTCCAACCCCCCGATATCCTTCTAGGGTTAGGTTTTGCATCCACATAGTGACATTCAAATGTGATAAATTCTTAGATTAAAATAAGAAAACTATTGACTAAATCAAGCAACTAGCCTTAGCTAGGTTGAAAGGGTGCCTTGGATTTTATCCTTGCTTTTCCTTTCTTCAAATGTGACTCTCGACCCCTTTTCTCTGATTTTCGAAGACTTGGAGTCGTTTAAAAAGGTTTTTTTCTACTTTTTCTTAAAAAATTCATTTTAGGTGACTTGGTACACCTTAACTCAATACCAAGTGGCGACTCCTATTTTTTCTTAAAAATCCCTTTTTTAACTTTTAATTTGGGCCAAAATCGTCACACTTTAAGTCCCATTTAGGTCCACTTTTCTTTATTATTTTTCTTCTAAAAATCAAAAACTCCTTTTCAATAAAAAATAAATCAAAACTCATTTTCACTTAAAATTAATAAAAATTCATTTTTACAAACCCGTAATTTCATTTTTTTCAAAAATGGGCCACGACAGCTTGGCGACTCCATTAGGGACTTAGAGAATCCAAGCAATTGATTTAGTCAATCTTTTTTTTTTCTAATCTTCTTATATATCACAATTGGAGGTTTTAGGTTGCATTTTTTCCTTTTAAGGGTTTTCTTGCATAACACATGCAATCGTCTCGATATCCGTGTATGTGATGAATAAAGTGTTTTATTTCATTCACTTATGTTTATATATCGCGCTTGCATTTTGGGGAGGAGGGTAGCCACCCTAGAACCTTCACCCGCATATGATGGTATTTAATCTCTCCCTTCAAAAAGGGCACTTCATACATTCATACGTTTTGCTTTATAACCCCTCATTTCTTTTTTACTTTTAGTGGTTGTCACACCACTTTACCCAATTAGGATTAGGATCGATCCACTTGGACATGTGGCCGTGGCACGATGTGCGCGTAGCAATATTTGAGGGATCACTCGAACCGCCAACTCTTAGGCAGTGGTATTGATGACCCTTCGCCTTTGGTCTGAAGGTTTGGGAGCCTGAAAACCTTGTCGAGTCTAGATGCATTAGTGAACCCAACCTCATGCATCCATATTAGAAATCGCCTAGGATAGAGTCGATCGTACCCAACTAGGAACACTAGGCACGAAGGGAGGGATTCCATCCCTCTTTCCTTAATTTTCTTCTCGCCTTTTATATCATCTGATTGCCTAACGTGTTATGTGATTATTTGTTGAACTAACATTTCCTTGTTTTCTCGTCTTTTGCATTCACAAACTCTAGAAAATAAGTGATCTGGCATGATTCTCTTTTAGAACCTATCCTCTTAGATAGGTGTTGCACGTTTAAATTCTGATGTATTGTTGTAGGATGATAAGTGCACATCATTTTAGACCCACCCTGGCATACGAGGGGTCCCTTAGATCATGTTTTCATTTCAAATTGCATATTTAATTGCTTTGATAATTTGGCATCATGCATGAACCTTAGGAGGGAATGCCATTTAGGGAATCCGACGATAGGAATAAACCACCTTGTGTCTCGGATTTGTAATCCAATAAGACTTGCACGTTTATATTTTTGTATCATCCAAAGGGATAGTACACAAGGTAAGGTAGGATCCGATTTTTTCCAAGATGATAGAGCAACTTTTGCATATGAGCATCTAACAATCAACTTTTGGCCATTTTATCAGAATTGATAAAAATTCCTTGCGTAAAGGACATTAAGTTAAAGAAATTCACGAATAATTCCTCATTGTTGAGACGATAAATATATTGAGGCCAAATCATGATTTTAGAAGGCTCATAGACTAATGCGTTGCAACAAAATTTGTGAGTTTTAAAATCACCAATGGGCAGACAATTCAATCGATTTTTGAATAAACCATCAATTTCATTCAATCCATTTGAACCGACTATTCATTTTTTTCAATCCATTTGACCAATTTCATCCAATCCATTTAATCAATTCATTCATTTTTAGGACAATCCAGTCATTTTTGAATAAATCATTAACTCCATTTCATCTATTTGATCAATTCATTCACTTTTAGAATAATTTAGTCATTTTTGAATAAATCATTAATTCAATCCATTCATTCATTTTTAGGGCAATCTAGTCAATTTTCAAATAAACCATCAATTCCATCCATCCCATTTTTACAAGTTTATTCGCATCTAGAATGATTGAGTCGATTTTTTTTTTTTTGGGTAAACCATCTGCTCCATACAATCTATTTGATCAATTTATTTTTAGAATAATTTAGTCAATTTTTGAATAAATCATCAATTTCATCCGATCCATTTGATCCTTTTATTCTCTTTTAGGGTTTCGATCTAAGGTTCGCTGAATAAACTAGTCGAGACATTGCAATCCTCTCAAGAGTAGACTCTTTCACACATCATTTTATGAGTTAATCAAAGTAATCAATCCATCCGGACTTTGTCTTCATTTTTGTTAGGACAAATGTCTCTTGTCACTCCAATTGGTCAAATTTTTCAAAATTATTTTTCACTCGAATATTAATAAGTTGATCGGATTCATCAGGTATTGTATAGTGCCTACCATAGAGAATTGCATTTTCATTCTAGACCAACCCTTGGCATAAAAGGGTCCCCCAATAGGACATGCATCCGAATTACCTCAATATATACTAACTCGTGTCTTTTTCTTTTTCTTTTTCTTTTCTTGCTTTATTAACAGCTGATCAAGAGGGGAATTTAAATAGGATTTTTCCTAAATTTTCAGGAAATTGTAAACATAGTTACACAAAGAAGTCCTATCATTACACGATCACGTAGCCGAGCTTTGAGAAATAGCGTAAACATGAGTACATATCCTGAATTGTTCGATAGGTCTGCAACGACGCCATCAGCCGACCTTGCAAATCTGGGAACTCAATTGAGCGAAGTGTTGAACAAAATCAATGAGTTAAGCATGGAGGTGAGCGCACAACGACGTGTGATTGATCAGTTGGTCGCTGGTAGCAGCAGCGGTGTTCAGCATAATCCCTTACCTGCTAGTCAACCTACCTACTCATACCCTTACCCATATTAACCAAGCCCACGCCCTGTTTATCATACTACTATTAATCACCCTCTACCTCGGCCAAACTATGCAAACCCACCTATACTACCTGTCCCAATTTTTCAACCCAATCTTAAAACTCGACCTCGCCCTCTTTATAATCCAAGACCTGTTCAACCAAACAACCTAACTTGCCCTCTAAACAGTAAAATCTGAAACCCAACCCCGTATCGAACCTTCACCAACCTGGGCCAACCCATCGATCAATTGTATGAACAACTCAAAGCTGACGTGAAAATTGGTATCATGCCTCCCAAGATCTATTCTAAAGGGTTTCCCCATAGTTATGACCCTCAAGCCGTCTGTGCTTATCATTCTGGAGCTCCTGGGCATTCCATCAATAGTTGCAGGGCATTGAAACATAAAATCCAGGATATGATCGAAGCAGGAGATATAGTGCTAAGAAAAAGGGGAGAACAAGGGCCGAGAATAATTATGAATCCCTTTCCCGAATACAAGGACACCATCACGGCATTTATCCCTAATGAAGAAATTTGAAAATCCTGGAAGAGGCTGAATTAGTGAGATTCCTCCCTCTTGAAGAGAGTTTCGATAAATTTGGGGAGTTATCTTTGGTTAAAATCCATGAAAATCATTATGCGTGTTCTTTTGTTTAACTATGTTTTCGTAAATAGTTTTGAAACAAGTGGCTTTTGAAGACACGTCTTGTTTAACAAGTAACATACTATTAAGTTTGATTTTTATCTTGAAATTCAATAAAATGTACAGTTTTATATATACTATGTTACTTACGCATTCTTTTCAGATGACCAAGAATAAAATCCTTTGACCCTTTGGATATCACTGTTCCGAAATTTAATGGCAGCAATCTCGATATCTCACGAATGTGAATTTGGATTTCAAAATGAGAGGAGTAGCGAAGAGACATCCGAAAATATTTCAAAGTGGCCTGAATGGTATAAAGAGAAACTTAAGCCGAATTGGGATCAAGATTCAGGAAATAGAAGTCAGTGATCACTTGATAAGAAGCAGCTAAATGCAGTCTGTCATGGTCAATATTATCAAAAGGATTGGCCCGTACTTACCATAAAAGGGTCAAGTCATGACTATTCAGACGAGGAGATAAAGCATTGAAATGGTTTTTGCCGGTGCAAGATGAGGCCAAAAGAAGAGTTTGCCCCAAATTGGCAAGATTCTTTTATTGTCAAAAAAGGTATTCCTTGGTGGAGCATGTGACAGCCCCACTTTCCCCTAAGGCGAACAAAAGGGGTTAGCGGACTGTCTGCCCAGCTCTCGCCAGGACTAACGGGATAGTTTGAAACGATCTAGAACGTTCCGGACATACAAGCGCGCTTAGACAAGTCAATATGACAAAAGAAAAAAAATGAAAACGAAGTCGGCCATGAATAGTAATCGACACGCCAGAATCCAACCAAGCATCAATCAAACATCTCCAACGTGAAGTTTAGCATATACAATCCAAAGTGGCATACAAAAGTTATTCAAAAGTTTATACATGTACGGTTTGCCAATCAAAAGAGAAAACGGACCCAAGATACATTTAGGGTTTTTCGTCAATGAGCTATACAAAAGATATGTACAACTAGCTTAATTTGGCAACCAACTATCAAATCCATTACAAAAGTGTTTATATTCCTGTAAGGAAAACAAAAGGAACAGAGTGAGCTTACGCCCAGTGATGTACTATCACTCAAGCAACAAAGTCCAAATAGGCATAAACGTTCAATCAAGAAGTAAGCCAAAAGCACACATTAACCACATAGATAAAAGGATACGGACGGCTCTCAAGAGCCCCTTTCCTCGCTTGTACACTTGATCGGACTTCATTGACCCTCCGTCAATGTTTGAAAAGTAACCAACCATAGACTCCACTTACTTCCATTCCTTCCACCCAACATACCCCTACCGGGCCCGAACTCCAACAGTATCAGTTTGGTAATACTCGAGTATACCGGAATCAAGAGTCTCACTACTACAAGATTCCATATAACAGTTCCCTTGGCTCGTCAATTTTCACGACCAAGCCCTCGCCGGCTCGATCGAATCGACTACCAATGGGGTTGAGCTCAGTAGTAACAGTAGTGGTCGTTGGATACTCGTCCAAGCGACACCAAATTCATGAACCAATTCAGTATTTCATGTATCATTCAGTCATTGCAGTAAAACAGTAGACAGTCATACGAGATACCAAATGGGTGAGGGCGATCAAGTACACCCTCACGCAATTAAGTTCAACGGAGCAAATAAGCCTTCAAGGCATCAAATTCACATATACCAAAGCCACATTGTAAACAACAAGTGAGTGGTACACTCACCAATCAAGTAAGTGAAATTTCATCAATTTTCTTCCAAAGAGCGTCTTGGACCACCGTCACGCCCTAAAACATTCAAATAAGCACAATAAGCCTCGATTACACGTCATAAATCAATTCAGCATTTTACCAAAATAGGGCTCCATACGAACGTATAAGCACTAGAGTAAACCAGGGAAATCCGGAAATGGAAATTAAGCTCTAACCAAAAAAAATAGTTTTTGACATCAGTTTGCGGTTTTAGCACCATTGGCACTACGATTATCGGATGGAGGTAAAAGATACACCGTTTCGAATCTAAGAGATAGGGCTAAAATATTGAAGAAGGCCACTCAGTCCAATTCCTAGTGCAACCAGGTGAAAAATGCAATACACTAAACCAGAACCGCAAAAACAGGTGAAAAAACCGCATTCTGGTTAAACCCCTATAATTCAGGCTACCCAAGTCCAAATCAAGTGATTCCAAAGCCACCTAAAATATAAGACATCAGGCTACATTTATTCAGAAGACCTAAACAACCAATTCATAAGTATTCCCAACCAAAATAACCAATTACAGAAGCAATTCTCAAGTTCGGGTGAAAACAATGTAGCAGGGGTATTTCGGTCTTTTCACAAGTTACGCTACTCCGATTTGCCTGAAATTTTGTAGGCACCTCTAAAATATCATTCTATACAACTTTCATGTTTTAACCCAAGGCTAATTCGGCCTCTAACCATGATGAACAGTACCAGGCAGAATAAGGGGTAATGAAACCCTAACTTCTTCAATTTCTTTCCAAAACAGAAATTTCCTGCAATTAACCACCAATTACACCTTCTAGCTTCAGTTTAGGTCATTCCCAATCATCATACATGGCTACACCATAACAATCATATTAAAACAGAAATCACATGATTAAATAGAAAAATGTCATCAATCTTAACCCAAATCATGAAATAGCACCAATAATCATCACCTCAACTCACATAAGTTGCTAATTAAACATTATTGGAAGGAAAAGAGTAGTCCCTTAGTCACTCACCTTATAAAACAAGAAAGGAAGCAATTCAACACCTTAGCTTTCCAAACAACTTCACCAATCACCCCAAAATCACTAAGTGGAGGGGTTTTATGGAGCAAAACTAAAATTAAACGGTTAAAAGTGAAGATTGAGCAAGCTTGGAGCAAAGAAATTGGAGAGCTTTTCTTCCTTTGTTGCTTGAAGGTGGCTGGCCACAAGAAGCTTGGAAATGAAGAAATTTTGGTCAATTTTGAAGTTATTTTGGTAAAAGGGTAAAAGAATGAATAGTAAGTCAAAAGTAGGAATTAATCTCTAAGTGACACATGTCACTTTCCTTAATTGCTTGCCTAACTTTTTGTCTCTCTCACACCAATCCACCTGGTAACCTCTAAATATCTTATAACACCCGGTAAATTAAACCCAGTATCCAAAACTTAACCTATTAGGCCGAATTTTTCCGAACTTTTCGCACTAGTGGGTCCCACATCCGGTATACGCTTTTAATTTCTCAAAAACTAACCGATACTAAAAAAAATCATCTAAAAACTATATTGACTCATACAAATTATCTAGAAATTTTTCTAATAAAGAAAATGTAGGAAAACATGCCATTAACTAGAATAAAACCTAGAAAATGAGAAAATTTACGGGTTCTCACAGAGCACTTGTTCTAACAGAAATGGATGGACAAGCTTTTCCCCAACCGATCAATTCGGATATGTGTAAGAAATTCTTCATTTGATAAATAGAAGTTTCCTTTCAGGGTTAATGCAAGGAATGGAATAAAAGTTAGGCCTTCTTCTTTTCTAATTAAACATTCTATCTTTAATTATCTCTTTTGAACCTTCAGAATAAATTATTTCGTTTGGCAACCCCTGAGAATTGCAAATCCCACACTAGAGCAAGTTTGAGTTGAAAAAAAAGAAAGAAAAACCTCAAAAGGTGAAAAGTGATAGAGCAGTAAAAGGAAAAGAAAATTAAAGGAAAAACCTCAGTTAAAAAATAAATTGGGGCAAATTTTAAAAAATTTCGAAAGATGAATGGAATGAGAGAAGAAAAAGGGGAAAAATGAAAAAAAAAAGAACCTCAGTTGAGAATAAATTGGGGCAAGTTTTGATTTAACCCTAAAATAAGGTTGGCACAACAATGCGATCTCAAATCATTTAAACTACTTTTGAAATCTGCTTTCAAGCCTTAACCCTTCTTGGCACCCCACCAAATCCCATTACAAAAGGTGAAAGTCCTAACTTCCGTTCTTTGCATTATCTCTTTTAGGAAATTTTCTAATCATATGGCAAATGATGTCAATACACCTTCACCAATTTTACAAGGGAAGGATTGTCATACTGATGCCATTATTTCTTAAAACACATTTCTGAGTTGATAAGGGCTATCGGTAGGATTTGTCCATCAGGTGAAAACCCGAAAGGGCGCCTTTGAAAAGAAAAAAAAGGGAAAAAAGAGAAGAAAAAAAGAAAAAAGAAAATGTAAGTCCCAAATACAACCAAGAGGGGGGGTGAATTGGGTTGATTAAAATCTTAACCAAATTTATGTACTTTTTCTTTAAT
Source organism: Coffea arabica (assembly GCF_036785885.1). Classification (NCBI taxonomy): domain Eukaryota; kingdom Viridiplantae; phylum Streptophyta; class Magnoliopsida; order Gentianales; family Rubiaceae; genus Coffea; species Coffea arabica. The sequence goes on from NC_092318.1 coordinate 24,178,221, forward strand.
AAAAATTTACCTTCTTTTCTAGTAAAGATCAACCAAGTAGATTAGAAGACAATAGCAATATTGATCAGAAAAACAAGTATAGATAAGCAATGAGAATTTTATTAAACAAAAAGTAAAATAGGAAATCAAACCAATTGTCTACCAAGCTTTCCTCAAACTTGAAGACCAATCACAAGGTTGAGCAACTTCTCTTTGATGAAAGATGATCAACTAGATGTACAATGGAGGGAGCACTTCCTCCTTGCCCTAAGCCTCACTTAGTCAAGCTAAGAAGTTTTACAAACACTCAGATAACTCTCAACAAAGCTACACTAAAGAAACTTTCAACCACAAGAGAAAAGCTCACCAGAAGTTCACACCACTTAGAGAACAAATCTAACTTTGGAAACTATTTTCTAGCTAAAATATCTCTTGAGATCTTGTAGACCAAGTGTGCAAAAGTGCCTATCTGACTTAGAGTCGTTTGTATTTGAAGGGAACCAAAAATGGGCTTCATTAATACTTCCAACGGATAGAAGGCATATGAAGAGTCAGCTAGCCGTTGGGGCTGTCGGACGTCCGATGGCGTATTCATCGTCCGAACCCATCGTCCGAAAAACAGTCAAGTTGTTGTTCGGACGTCCGATGGAATTTTATCGTCCGAGCTTCAGTGTCCGAACGTCGTCCAGAGAGTTATCAAATCTTCGAAGAATTTTTAGGACGTCCGATGATATCGATGTTCGTCCGAAGCATGCGTCCGATCCTTTAGGACGTCCGATGATTCCTTGCGAGCGTCCGACAGAGTCTTGGCAGAGAGTCATCAAAACTTTGCGGAATTTTTAGGACGTCCGACATGATCGATGTGCGTCCGACAGAGACTCCTTCCTGATGTTCTTCATCCCTTCGGACGTCCGACAGTTTCCTTTCGGACGTCCGACATGAGTGTCCTGTTTTTGCTTCTTCTTTTGGTTGATTTGCAATTCATGACATTTTAGTACCTGATTCTTTGATAGGCAAAAACACTTATATTTGAAGAAGGTTAGATAGACATTTCAAAGAACTTTTGTGATCATCAAAACCAAGAATAACAGAAAAGAAGAGAAAAAAAGAAAATAAAAAAAATGGGGCAGCCTTAGTGAAAACCCGAAATGGCGCTAAGATAGGGTTTTGTAAGGAAAAGTGAGCTTGGATTGGAATAGCTGGTGACTCAATTCATTTGAGTTTCTCTTCATAGTTATGGTTCTATTGCCAACATTGAACTCCGGAGGAACGATATCCAAAAGGTCAAACATGCCATTTTATTTGAGATCAAATTACTTTGGTTTCTCAAGAGTAAATTGTTGAATTTACAGATTCATTTCTCCGAAATTAATTTTCTTTCAATAACAATAAATGATTGTTTTCATGATTGCTAGGATTTTCATCATTGTTGTGTAAATAAAAATATTCTTTCATGAGTTTCATGGTCTCATTTATCTAGATTTATCAAATGGCAATCCCTGTGATTTATTGATGTTGGCTGGATACCAAATGTCATATTTGATGAGCATTGGAAGTTAAGAAGATTTGATGTGGTTCGCAGAACAAAGTTGAGTTTCGCTACATCGAGGATTTATCAAATGGCAATCCCCATGATCTATTGAAATTGCCTGGATACCAAGTGTCTTGTTAGAATTGGAAGTTGAGGAAACTTGACACAGTTCTCAGAGTAAAGATTAACTTCTCACTACATCGGGGAAGAACGCCCAAGTATTCATGTTTACACATTTCTTGAAAGCAAGATTGATCGGGTGATGGTGGCATTATCTATCATTATGATTATTTCTCTTTTGCAAGTCCAATGGTCCAATAGTATCACACTGGCGCAATTTTTTTAGAAGAATCATCTGTTTCTATTTTCAAAAGTCTACAAAAAGCATTCAACAAAAACCTGTTCAATTTTACGTTGGGATCGGTTTCATCGCACCAATCTCGGTTGGACCGGATTTTATCCCGCTGACCGTTTATGTCTCATTGGGATCGGATTTTATCTCACCAAATTCGGCAGGACCGGATTTTATCCCGCTGACTATTTATATCCTGTTGGGATCGGGTTTCATCCCACCAACCGCGGCAGGACCGGATTTTATCCCGCTGACCGTTTTCATCTCATTGGGATCGGGTCTTATCCCACCAATCTCGACAGGACCGGTTTTATCCCGCTGACTGTTTATATCTCGTTGGGATCGGGTTTCATTTCACCCTATTCGACCGGACCGGATTTCTCATCCCACCAACCTCGGCAGGATCGGATTTTATCCCGCTGACCGTTTATATCTCGTTGGAATCGAGTTTTATCCCACCAACCTCGACAAGACCGGATTTTATCCCGCTGACCGTTTATATCTCATTGGGATCAGGTTTCATCCCACCAACCTCGGCAGGATCGGGTTTTATCCCGCTGAGCGTTTATGTCTCGTTGGGATCGGGTTTCATTCCACCAATCTCGGCAGGACCGGATTTTATCCCGCTGACCGCTTATATCTCGTTGGGATCGGGTTTCATCCCGCTGACTGTTTTATGTTTTCATGTTTCAATTCAAGGCAGAATAACTATAGGTAAATATTTGGTGTCTACGTATTTGTATCAAGTTTTCTTCGAAACTCAAACAAAGAGGGGCAAGCTGTAGACACAAAAAATTTCATTTATTTAATTCATTGTTAGCTTTATTTTTTATTCTTATTTTGTTTTATTTTATTTCATTTTACTGATTAAATGATAGTTAGTGTTCATTTTTGCTTATTTTTATAAATTTGGTTCATAATTTTTATTTTTAAGATATTTTTGCATTAAAATTTTTGAAAAAGGAAAATTTTCACAAAAATATGCTTTAATCCTCTTAGATTCAATTTCTTTAAAATAAATGAAAATTTTGCAATGTAACTTCAATTAGGAATTAACTTTGTTTGTTTACCTAATTAATTTTTTTTAAAAAAGATAATAATAAGAAGAGAGAGAAAAAAAAGGAAGTGCGTGTGCGAGTTTTCTTCTTCAGCAGAAGTACAGAAGCATGAATAGTACCAGAATTGCAGCTCCATTTCACCGCCCATTTTCCACTCATTTTTCTGATTTTTCTTTCTCCCGAACTTTGGTCACCTCATTCCCTTGGATCCTTATCAAGAACCTTCTAGAACAACAGCCATCGGGTGGCTCTCAAATGCCCAGTAAATCTCAACTCTCATCCTCACCTTTGAGGTGAGGGTTTGAGAGTTTATGTTCCATATAAATAGAACAAAAATGGCTGAACAAAAGCAGAGGACAACAAGTAGAGGAAAGGGAGGCGGCGGAAGAGTAGGAAGAGAGAGGAAATCGAGAGAGGGTTTGGAAAAAAAGAAAAAAAGGAACGGATAAAAAAAAAGAAAGGAGATTAGGAGGGTGTGCGACTGAGGAACCAATAGAGGGAGGAGGAATCAAGCAAGGAAGAAAGGGCACAGGTGTGACAGCCCCACCTCCCCCTAAGGCGTACCAAAGAGTTTGGCGGACCGCCTGCCCAGCTCTCGCCAGGACTCACTCACGCACTCACCCATAGCTCAAGCAAAACAACGTGCATCCAAAGAAAATGAATAACATATCCATTTCAACTTAATATATACATTGCTACTCAAATCCAGATACAAAGTGTTTATATTTCGAGTACAATCAACCCTAGTCGGGTACTAGCGTGAGTACAAGAGCAAAACTCAAAACAACTAGACTACGCTAGTCTGTACATGTCTCATGCCTCGCTCGTACCCCCTGTAAGGAAAACAAATAGCGTAGAATGAGCTAAAAGCCCAGTGAGGTTCCAAATAACAAATTGACCATTTTAAAGGTACGAATATCAACGTAGCAAGTTAATGGCATCAAAATTCATAAGAGTGGACAATAATATTTCAAGTAGCAAATTTCAAAGTGAGCGAGTTTAACAAATTCATGAAGATGAATACTAACACTTCAAGTAGCAAATTTCCAAATGAGCAAGTATAAAGTGCTTTTGGTTTTCAAAAGGAACAACAATCCGATAAGCAATAATCATTTTCAAGTATAAGGATACGGAAGGCTCTCAGGAGCCAAATTCCCATTGCATCTCCAGAACTTGATCAAGTAACAGTTGATACTCCGTCAACTTTCAAGCAAGTAACCAATCCAGTAGAACACCATTTAAACGACTCTCCGTCCACCGTTCAAACCCCCAGCTGGGCCCAAAATCCTCAAGAAAGAAACACGGGTGGTAATACTCGAGTATACCGATTAGTCGAGAAGATATCACTCCACTCGACAAAACAAGAGACCGAGGGCTCGTTACCCAATCGACCAAGCCCTTGTCGGCTCGACTTAAGTAACTCGCTGCAGGTTTTCTGGAATTCCAGGAAGTGCGCGCTTCATAAACAAGTATATCAAGTCAATTACAACAATAAACAAGTATATATCACATAAGGCAAGTGCGATAAAGTACACTCTTGCCCTAACAATTCACGTATATAACATGTAATCATATTGGTCACGTATCAAGTTCAAGTATCAAGTTCAATTCGGTATTTGAAAGCACTCACCAAAAGATATAGTGCCTTCACTGGTCACTTTCAGGTTGTACTCCAGGTTCGGAGTCCAAATCTGCGATAAAACTCAGTTTGAGAACTTTGAAACATGACTAAGATTCGAAACTTAGACGTTTCGTTCAATAAAAATCAAGAAATTGAAATTCACTCGGATAGTAGTCATGAAACACTTGCTCGCTTTTTAAACAGTAAAACTTTGTAACATTTATACTTGAAATTGTCATGCGAGTTGAAAGTACAAGGAAAACATACTTCGAGCAATCATTATTTCATTTCTCAAGGGTACAAGTTCGGCCAAGTCCTTACTTATATACCTCGGAACAAGAAGACTCAAGTACCCTAGATGGTTCAAGTAGTAATCACTCTTACCCCTTACTCAAGTTGCAAGTATATTTCTCTAGTCCTCGAGCGTAAATTTGGGCAGCATGCCCTTTGTGTTTACCTAATTTCCAGCCATTATGGCTTCATTCTTTTTCCTCAGCCAATCCCAAAGTCATACATATCATAGATTCAAGTAAATAGCCGTTCCACAGGCTCATAACAACATAAGAACGAAAATCAAAATGATAACAAGTGCGGAAATGTAACCTAGCAAAAGACATATTTGACGTGTGGTTGCGAAAATAACACATCCGAGGCTACGCTTATCGGATTGAGGCGCAACTTATACCGTTTCGAAGCTAAGACACAGGGCTACAATTTTAATGAAGATCACTTAGTCCATTTTTTATACGAATCTCGTTGGTGAGGAGATTCGCGACCCAAGATCGCTTGTTGGATTTGACGTCGGATGCAAGAAACGGTGGCAGCGGAAACCCTACGACCCCTCTAATCCCCGTGACTACGAACTTGTTGATACGATCTCAACCCGTAATCAAACGAATTAGTGAAACTCAGGCAAGTGTAGAAGGTGCCACAATTCAAGTGCGATTCTTGGATTGATAAGCCGAACAAGAACACTAGAGTATAAATCTAAGTTGTTCAAGGTTTGCTCGAAAGCTATGGAGAAAACTCTCTCAATATTTTTATCATAAAAGTGTCTCCCTTTGTGCGAGTAATGGGGTGCCTTATATAGGCTACAAGTAAAACCCTAATCTAGTAAGGAAAAGGAACTAACTAATGACTCTCCAATCACAATCACAATTAAGGCTAACTAATGGTCAGCTTATAAAGCTGGCCCAACATAACCCAATAAAAGCTAATTCACCAACTTAAGTAATAGTGAGTCTAGACTCTATAAATCGGATCCAACTCAACATGAGGTCTTGGACCGAACTTATTCCTACCAAATAAAATAGAAATCTGAAAAATAAACTACTAAACTATTACTAAAAGATTCATTCTCTTGCAGTCCGAAACATGGCCCATAAGCGGCCCATATTTCATATCAATTTTCCAATGCAACTTAGTCAAATTACCAATTTACAGAACCAAAATCCAACTAGTTGGCTAATTAACCGCACTGCACTGGAATGGTCATATCTCAAGTTACCAAGGTCCGATTAAGGTGTTCTTGGAGGCGTTTAAAAGCTAAGACAGAATACTAAAAATTTCATGTTTTGGTAAATATCTAAAACACAACGGATTACAGTGAATAAACACAACCAAATAGACTAAACTGTCCACGCGGAACTCTGGAATGTAACCTAGAACAGCGAGGGTATTTTCATCTTTTCACAAGTTACGTTGCTCCGATTGAGCTGAAATTTTGTAGGTACCTATTAAATACCATTATATACAACTTTCATGTTTTAGGCCAAGCCTGATTCGTCCTCTAACTATGAGTACTAAAACCAGGCAGAATGTAAACATGAAATTCCAGAAATCTGGAATTTTTGGGATTTCATGACAATCTATTCATTTTCTTGCTTCCAACACTACCAAAGCCCCTTATATAATCTTCTATACAACATATACCCACTATACAACAAGTCTAGGCAGAAATTTACGAAACCCTAACTTGCATATATCATCCAAAATCATCACAACAACTTGCATATCTTGTAATCAAGCCAAAACATGAACTAGATAACATCTTAAACCAAAATGTTAAAGAACAAGAACCATGATCAGATCTTATACCTCAAAGACAAAGCTTGGAAGAGTAATACTCCACCTCCTTTGGAAAATTTTAGTTCCCCTAGCTTCCCAACTCCACAACTCACTCTTTAATCGGTTTAGTTTTCTTTCTTCTCACTTGGATAGTGCAAATCAAGAAGGAAATGGTTTTCTCTTGCTCTCCCTTTCTCTCTCTTCTTGTTCGGCTATGGAGCAGAAATAATGAAGGAAAGATGCAAAAATTGGGGTTAAAAAGGAATACTAATCTCTTGGTCAAGAAACCCTTAGGTGGCGACTTGTCGCCACCACCACCTTTCATTTTTCTCTTTCTTTTCCTTGCTATTTTTAGCCTTAAAATTCGGTCAAGCTAGCTGGAAAATAAGAAGATATTTTGTTCAAGTATTAATGAGCTCATGTGGTAAGAAAGTGGTGGTCAAGTGGTGTGTTCAATCGGTAGTGCGCGGTACCCGTCGGTTCGCGCCGTTTTTCTTTAAAACACACGTACTAGGGTTTTTACTTCCTATTCACTAACCTTATATCATTGCTCCTAATCACATATTATTTCTCACCTAAAAGTCACTTTTAATCACCAAATTTGATCCTTGCTCCGTACCGAAAAATCATCCTACAAAAAATCGCGAAAACCCTAATTTGCTCCAATCTTGAAACCAAAAAGTGAAACCCTACTTTCTAGATTCATTTGCACTTATTGTGGAATGACTGGGTAGTAGGGCTTTAATAAATAATAATTTCCAAGTAAAAGGAAATTTTTAAGAAAACGTGAGGGATTTTACAATTCCAGTGATTAAAATTAGGGTTTCAATTAAAATATGAGAGATTTAAGAAAACCGGTTAGTCACAAGTAACTAGGGTTTTTGATTAAAATATTAGGGTTTCTAATCTTTTAAAACAAAATAAGGTTTGAAATCAAACCCAAAGAAATACACTTTAGTATCTTCTTTACAAACAACCTCCTAATATTCGGGGTGTCACAACAGGTGTTGACCTTGGTCCCTAACTTTTGATGTTTACAAAACAATGGATAATACTAATATTTCTTCAAGATATACGTTCAATTATGAAGTTATTTGATTCCATGAACAAGTGCAATTGAAAGAAGACAAAGGTTGCTGAAAGTTGTCGGACGCTTGTGATGACAGTACCGGACGTCCGATAATCATTGCACAACTTCGGACGCATGCTTCGGACGTCCGATAGGATCATTCGAAGTCGACGAAACCATCGAATGCTGAATATGTCTCCACTGGACGTCCGATAGAAACAAGATGATTTCTCAAATCTCTTTGTTTGCTGTCGGACGCACAAAGAGCTTGCATCGGACGTCTGATAGAATTGAAGAAAATTTCTCAAACTCACTGCCTGCTGTCGGACGCAAAAAAAGGAGTACCGGACGTCCGATACTCCAACGGCTAGTTGACTCTTAAGCTACTTTCTATCCGTTGGAAGCATTAATGAGGCACTTTCTTGGTCCTATATAAATAGTGGTTGGTCAGATACATAAAATAACTTTTGCACACTGAAGATACAAAAGATCTAGAGTGATTTTAGTGAGAAAATACTCTTCAAGGAAGATTTGTAGTCTTAGTGGTGTGAGATTCATTGTAAACTTTTCATTTGTGAGTGAATTTTTCATGAGTGTAGCTCTGTGAGGGTTGTCTTGAGGGATAGTAAAACTTCCTAACTTGACCGAGTGGAGTTCGGGGCAAGGAGGAGGTGAACCTTCCTTTGTACACAAGAGTGATTGAAATTCATCAACTTGAAGAAGCTTATTTGAATTAATCTACAAGCTCAAGAGGAGTTGGGTAGTTAATTGGTTTGCAATTCTTTCCTTTTTATTTACTTATTGTTACGTTTGTGATCTTTACATTGCTTATCTCTTCCACTTGGTTGTCTTCGGTCCTTACAATTGGTATCAGAGTTTGGTCTTCTAGAGATTAAGCTCAATCGGCTTGGGAGTAAAAATGACAACCACTAATGCCTTATTTTTTTAAGGACATTCTGTCATTAGACCACCTATGTTTAATGGGTCAAATTATGTGAGTTGGAAAGAAAGAATGATTATATTTTTGCAATCAATTGATATTGAATTGTGGTTTATTATTAGTGAAGGTCCATATGATACCTCTCTTATAGATGAAAATACTCGTAGATCTAGAGAAAAAATAAGAAGTGAACTAACTGTTATGGATAGAGCTCATCTCACCTTAAATGTAAAAGCCATGAATGTGTTATATTGTGCTTTAGACTCAAATGAATCTATTAGAGTCAAGGGTTGCATGTCAGCTAAAGAAATTTGGGACAAATTGAAAGAAATTCATGAAGGTAGTGAGAATGTTAGAGAACAAAAGAAATCTATTCTGGTTACCAAGTATGAATCGTTCAAGATAGAACCTCATGAAAATATTGATAAGATGTATTGTAGATTCAATGACCTCATTAAAGATTTGGAGGTGTTGGAAAAGGAATACTCTTTAGGTGAGAAAAATAGAAAAATTCTGAATGCCTTATCCAATGATTGGAAAAATAAAGTGACTGCTATTGAAGAGGCTAAATGTCGCGCCCCATTTTTTTGAAGAAAAATAAATAAATAAATAAATGGTTTGAAAGTGAATTTTTGATTTGAAAAGAAAGTGGGTCTAAATGGGACTTGAAAATGCGACGATTTGACCCAAAATATAGTTTAAAAAGGGTTTTTGAAATAAAGATCGGAGTCGCCACTTGGTATAGAGTTAAGGTGTACTAAGTCACCTAAAAATGAATTTTTTAAAGGAAAAAGATAGAAAAGAAACCCCTTTTAAACGACTCCTAGTCTACGTAAACCAACGAAAAAGGTTCGGGAGTCACATTTGACGAAGGGGAAGGCAAGGATGAAATCCAAGGCACCCCTTCGACCTAGCCAAGGCTAGTTGCGTGATTTAGTCAAAGATTTTCTTATTTTAACCAAAGCATTTATCTCATTTGGATGTGCTACATGAATGCAAACCCTAGACCTAGGGGGACATCGAGGGGCGAAATTTCTCTTCAAAGCTCGAATGGTACCAATCACATTAATTGTGACACCCAAATAATGACTCTTTGGAGAGGTCACGAATTATGCAAATGACGTAAAAATGAGTGGAATGAATGTATGCAATGTGAAAATATGAGTTTGTTGAAGTGAAAAGGTAGTAATAATAAATAAAAAAACAATAGTGTGTAAGTGGAAGTGTGCAAATGGATATGCAAAGTAAGGTGAGTAAAGTGATAGTATGAAGTGCGTGTGTGCACGTGATAGTATATAAAGTGCTAGTGGTAGAGTGAGAATGTGCAAGATAAGCGTCATGTGCAATATGAAATGTATGAGCCCTAGAGGAATGCAAGCAAGATGGGTATGGGGGGACCCTAAGTCGTGACTTTTAATTTACCTTTTGGTTAGAAAAAGAATGAGCGTGCTAAGGCTATGTGTAGCCAAACTCGTCCATTCCCCTTACCAGAAGGGTGACTCCCTAACCTATACAAGCAAATGAGCTAATCTAAATGAAAATGTAATCCTAAATGTGTAAGGGAAAGGGAGTGAAGGGTCATGCGAAAATGTAAAACTAAAAGGAAAGAATGAATGAAGATGTAGTGAAGGCATGCGAGTATGTACTAGCGAGGGGCGGCCCTATTGGGTCTAGCATTGGACTAGCCCACATCTACGCTCTCTCACAAGCATTGGACTTGCAAGAGCTCGAGGGGACAACCATGACTAGCATTGGACTAGCCACGGTTACGTGCATTTGCATCCATCATACACATATATAAGTAATGTGCATAATTAAAGCAAGTAGACATGTGAGCACGTAATTCACATAACACATAAGCATGCATATCTAGACGCCAAAACCTAGGAAAGCGATTAAACACATAGCACCTAAGCATGCAAAACACATAAGGCAATTAAGGCCCTAACTATTACATTTTTAGAGGGGAAGGCCTACTACAATCTAAAAGGGGAAATGGAATGAAATAAATAGTTAAAATAAATCTAACTATTACAACTGTGGCATTCAAGTGCCTTCCCAAATGATCAAAAATTGAACTAAAATTAAAGCGAAATTAAAGAACTAAAGAGATAAATAAAGTGAAAATGAAATGAAACACTTAAAGTCATGCAATTGCACACATAAGGCACATATATGCACATAGGCCAAATAAAGTCAAAAATAAAGGGTAAGGTGTACCTCTCTTGAGTCGGGGCTCTAATGGAGTGAAATTACTTATTTACCCTCCAAAAACAAAGAAAAGGTCAAGGCACCAATTTAATTTGAGAAAATTAAAGAAAATATGCAAACACAAACTCACTTGATCATAAAGCCCTTAAAAATCATGAATTAAGTGCAATTTAAACAAAGCATGGTAGTTAATTGAAGCAAACAAGCAACGAAAAGTTGTAAAATTAAAGCTGCCAAGGACCAAATTGAGGAGATTATTCAATTGATTGGGTCATAGCAGCATTGGTTGGAAGCCAAGGGGTCAAAGTGAAATTATTGAAAGAGTTTCATGCAAATGCCATGCAAATGCTACGAGGAAGGCAACAGAAAGGAATGCTTGCTGCAATTTCAACTTCCAAACGCAAATTTCAATCCACATGCACAATTTTGATCTAAACTTTACCCACCAAACATCAAAACTCTAAACTAAACAGCCGAGTATAGAACTTTAACATCTAAACAAGCAAAACATAGAAGGAAACTCATGCAAAAAGACACAAAGAAGCTCATGCATTCTGCAAATTCCAGCCACCATTCTCTCTACAACATTTCTCCTTCAGCTGAAGTATACTCATGCAAATAAAGCCTATCGATTTTACCCTCCCAACTCAAATACTAGCTCTTAACCCATGTAGTTAACAAACACTCTAAACCAAAATGACTAGATAGAAATGCAGCAAAAGAAAGGAGGACACTTGCAGCAATTTTCCAGCCACGGCTTTTCTTTCCATTTTCATCATGCAGACCGGATTTTCGATTCAAATGCACAGCTTTGATTAGATATTCTTCAACCCAACATCACAACTTTAAACTGAGCAACAAAACTGCATGATGATCACAATCCAAATGACCAGAAAATTGGAAAGATATCATACGAAAATTCTAAAAAAATGCAGAAAAGGTTCAGCAACTTCGTTGTTTATTTTTTCAGCAAATACCCGAACATGATTCAAATGTTTTAGACCTCAAACATGTGAACTCAAAACCATCTTCCCCTGCCCCCTTTCCACACTAGACGTAACTAACAAATTAGAAAAGGCTGAAGCCTAGTGAATGGTCACGGAAAAAGGAAGACAGCAAAGTAGGCGCAGCAGCCTTTGCTCTGCTGCAATTTTTTTGCAACTTTCGGGTTTTCTGATGCAATCCAAACGCAAGGAACAACTTAGACAACAAAGGTTTGGACTGAAGGAACAAGATGTACCAAACATTTCCTACTTTTAGCCACAAAATCCTTATGTTTAAGCCCAGCATTAATCACAACGCAGACAAGAAAAACAACAAAGGGAAACTCGCGGACGAACTTCCAACCTGCTAAGTTTGTTCAAAAGCTCTCCATGGATGTCAAACCCGCTGCCCACATACAAATATGTTGCATCCGTCCCCAACCCAGCAAAAACATGCAACTCACATACATTACTATGGACATACAAACCCCAGAGAAAGGTGACAATCAACGAATGAAGTGTCAGACATTCAACTTGTTGGAGTCGCAAGCTATTTTTCCGATTTTTACTCTCATTCATCATACAAACAGCAGCCACAAACTCAAACAACAATTCATAAACCTGAACCTCTAGCCCCCACAAAACCAGCATTAAACAAAGCCCAACCACAGATCTGTACATGCCCAAAATAAATCTGAAAAGAGATCAATCAAAGTTGGAAACTTTCAGCAATTTCCTTTCGGCTAAGACCCAACCATACAGGAGCTGACTCATTACCCCAAACATCAGATTTATCGTTACCCAAACCAGTACCATCAAACCCAAGCAAGAGCCATCAATCAACGTTGAAGCAAAAATAGAACCAGAAGACAGCAACGGAATGCGAGTAATAACTAAAGGAAACAGCTTTTAGCTACAAAAGATGGAAACAATACCTGGACCGCGGAATGGAGTGTATGATGACCAAGAAAAACTCAGATGATCTTTCCAAGTGTTAAACGTTGCGGATGGCTCTGTCACCTTCCCTTTCTGCAAACCCCTAGCCGAAAATCCTTCTTGCCTCGCCTTTCTGTCTCCTTTATCTCTCTACCCAAGCTCGCCTTTCGGTCTCTCTTTCTTTTACTCTATCTCTCCAACCCCAGCCGTCAATGTTCCTTTCCTCCGTCCTCAAGATCCTATGCCCTCAGCCGTCATTGCCCTTCTCTGTTTTCTTTCTTCAGCCGTCCCCACTCCCTCCGCTGTGAGCTTTTTCTTTTTCCTCTCCAAAGCTGCGTTCTTTTTTTCCTAAACCCTAGTCGCTCCTCTGTCTCTCTTTTTTCCTGACCGAAGCTCTCTTGCCCAGCCGCCTCACTCGTATTTTCTGCCTCCCTTTGCCCTCTGTTTCAGCCGTCACTCATTCTTTTTGTCCAGCCTCTAGTTTCTCTCTTTTCGCCGCCACCCGGATCCTCTCTTTTCAGATTTTCAGCCGTCACTCCCCAGACCCCCTCTCTGGTTTCTTTTCGAATTTCTTCCCTCAACCAGCCGTCACCAAGCCTCCCCCCTAAACCTTAGCTTTCTCCAGCTTTTTATATCCAAACTTCCTCCGGAAACCTAGCATCTAAGGCACCAAAAAAACTCCATCTTGTTTTTGCATTTTTTACAGCCTTAGATTTTCATATTTTCTGATAAACCTTGGATCGAGCCAAGTGTCTTCTATTGGGACCATCAGATGGAGGAGAAAATTGAGTAAAATAACGGAGCTGAAAATTTTGCCTTTTTGTATCTGCGTTTTCGCAGATGAAAATGTAGAGAGGGGTTTTGATTGTATGCTTCTCGGGTGCATGAGCTCGTTTTTTTCCTTTTTTTCATTTTTCCCTTCAAAGAATTATTTGACACAAAAATAATAATAACAATTTAAGTGAAAATCGAATGAAATGAATAACAAGGAATAAAAGATAAAAGAGCCAAGATTTTCCTTTTTTTTTTGTTTTCCTTTTAATTGAATAACAATGAACTTGAATCTAAAATAACTAAAGCATGTTTTTTTGTGAATGATTTTCTTTTTCCCAATAAATCCTACGCTAAAATGACTTAAAAATAAAAATACAGAACTAAAAGGAAATAAAAACTAAAAAACAAATAACAATAAAAGTAAATGAAACTACACCAAAATTTTGGTGTCTACAGTTTGCCCCTCTTTGTCTGAGTTTTGAAAAAACTTGAGACAAAGAGGTAGACACCAAATACTTACCTGCGTTATTCGGCTATTCGAGCGATGGACGCTGTAGAAATAGGGACTGACCCTTTTGACAAAATTTCAAAATGGGATTGACCCAGACAAGAATTTTAAAACGGGACTGACCCGAATCAGAAATTTAAAATGGGACTGACCCAAACAAAAGATTTAAAATCATGGGACTGACCCGAATAAACTTAAAATCATGGGACTGACCCGAATAAAACTTAAAATCATGGGACTGACCCGAATAAAACTTTAAAATCATGGGACTGACCCGAATAAAATTTAAAATCATGGGACTGACCCAAATAAAACTTAAAATCATGGGACTGACCCGAATAAAACTTAAATCATGGGACTGACCCGAATAAAACTTAAAATCATGGGACGGACCCGAATAAAATTTAAAATCATGGGACTGACCTGAATAAAAACATCATGGGACTGACCCGAATAAAACTTTAAAATCATGGGACTGGCCCGAATAAAATTTAAAATCATGGGACTGACCTGAATAAAAACATCATGGGACTGACCCGAATAAAACTTAAAATCATGGGACTGACCCGAATAAAATTTAAAATCATGGGACTGACCCGAATAAAACTTAGAATCATGGGACTGACCCGAATAAAAACATCATGGGACTGACCCGAATAAAATTTAAAATCATGGGACTGACCCATGTTCAGTGGCGATGAAAACGAAATGCACGCTAGTGGGACTGACCCATGTTTAGCGGTAATGAAAGTAAAGTCTCACTAGTGGGACTAACCCAACGGGTAGTGGCAAAATAAAAGAAAGTGCTCACTAGTGGGACTGACCCAACGGCTAGTGGCAGAATAAAAGAAATGCGCACTAGTGAGACTGACCCAACGGCTTGTGGCAGTATAAGAGAAATGCTAGTATGTATGAAGAGACTGTATAAGACTTGCTCGAAAAATTGTCCAAAGATTTGCCCCAATGATGAATTGGTCAGTGGGATTAAACCCGAGCCTGCCTTGGTGATTGGTCAGTGGGATTGAATCCCGAAACTACCTTGATGATCGGTCAGTGGGATTACACCCGAACCTGCCTTTGACAAATTGGTCGGTCAGTGGGATAGCACCCGAGCCTGCCGGAGATAGAATAAAACACACACGTTAGTGAGATAAACTCGATGCTAACGGTGGTTAAATGAAAGAAACACACACGCTAGTGAGATAGACTCAATGCTAATGGTGGTAGAATGAAACACACACGTTAGTGAGATAAACTCGATGCTAACGGTGATTGAATGAAACGCACACGTTAGTGAGATAGACTCGATGCTAACGGTGGTGGAATGAAACGCACACGTTAGTGAGATAGACTCGATGCTAACGGTGGTGGAATGAAACGCACACGTTAGTGAGATAGACTCGATGCTAACGGTGGTGGAATAGAAACGCACACGTTAGTGAGATAGATTCGATGCTAACGGTGGTGGAATGAAACGCACACGTTAGTGAGATATACTCGATGCTAACGGTGGTGGAATAGAAACGCACGCGTTAGTGAGATAGACTCGATGCTAACGGTGGTTGAACAAAACGCACACGTTAGTGAGATAGACTCGATGCTAACGGTGGTGGAATAGAAACGCACACGTTAGTGAGATAGACTCGATGCTAACGGTGGTTGAACAAAACGCACATGTTAGTGAGATAGACTCGATGCTAACGGTGGTTGAATAAACGCACACGTTAGTGAGATAGACTCGATGCTAACGGTGGTTGAAGTCAGTGAATTCCATGTGGTTGTCAAGAATGGGGAATGGAAGGGTGCGCGGCGGGCGCTGAGATCAAATTGAAATTTGTCAAGGAACAAGAAATTAAATTCAAGTTTTGATTTTTTGAGAATCTTTTCAAAAAATAATTTGCCCTAGTTTCCACCAATTATTGTGCAACTGATCAATTGATTTGCATTACGGCATGGTTGCTCCTCCTTGAGGCCTTGATTCGTAAGATTCTGACTTACGCTTTTTCGTCGATTTCAGCCATAGATACCTGCACAGGGGGCTCGCCAAAGTACAACATGCACTTTATTTTAAAATATTGCAACTACTACTCATGGAAAGAGTAGTGTAATTGATTTGAAAGTCTTGCTTGACTCTTTGACGAAATCCTCAAATGGACTATAAAAAATTTGCCCCAGTGTGGGCTTATTTTGCGAAATCTTACAAATGAAAATTTGCCCCAGTATGGGCCCATTTTGCAAAATCTCTCAAATGAAAATTTGCCCCAGTGCGGGCTCCTTTGACTGCAAAAATTTGTTCGGATGACTCTCCATTTATTTGAACACTATGTTTCCTAACAGACAATTTCATGATGAATTTCTTGAAATAATACCAAATCACAGAAGATTTCTTCCTCACTTTTAGCATCTGTGCTTAGAGTAGTGGGTCACCACTTCTTGTTGGCTCATCTTTGAGGACCAATCAAGTGGACGTTATTTCTGATTTGGAAGTGGCTGAAGGAAATGGGAGGTCAAGATTTGTCTCATTTTTGTGCCCAAATTGTATCACATCTTAGTGAAAGCAAAGAGTTTGTCACCCTTATTTCTTAAGAAAACTTAGTCAACATATAAGCTTTATAAGCTTGCAACACATGAGTAGAAACGATAGCTAAACATGTGAAAACTGGTCATAGCCTTATGATCATGAATGATTGATGGACTCCTTAGAAGCATGACCTTTGTTTTGAGTTGTCATGAAGGAATAAGTCAACAATGGACTTTTATGGGCTTGTAATGTGGCTTGAAGACGATAGTTAAAGAAATAATTTTCAAGGACATTGCACCGAAGATCGCGTTTTTCTCAAAATTGCCCTCATTTTGGACTCCAAGATCTTGGACTTTGTTTGACTTTTATCATCACTCAACAGGGTCTTTCAGCATCAAATCTTTTTGCATTTTTCTTTTGCATTCATTTCGCTCGTTTTTCTTTTTTTTCTTTTCCCTTTTTTTCAAAAGTGCCCTCGCGGGACATGAAGAGCAGTGTCAACCTCACACCTAATCAATTCAAAAATACATTCAAAAAATTTCTTGACATCAGTATATGAACATCACTTGCCAATTAGAAAATTCCTTGACGGAGATATTGCAAAGAACAGAAGTCAGGACTTTCGGCTTTTGTAATAGGGTCAGGTGGGGTGCTTAGAAAAGTTAAGGCTTGAAAGCGGATTTCAAAAAACGGTTTGAAGAATCCGAGATCGAATTGTTGTATCAACCCTCTTTTAGGGTTAAATCAGAACTGGCCCCAGTTTATGCTCAATTGAGGCTTTTTCTTTTTCATTTTTCCTCTTTTCTATTTTCGGCCTTCTGCCATTCTTTTGAACTTTCACAAAATTTGCCCCAGTTTATTTTTGAACTGAGGTTCTCTTTTCTTCTTTTGTCTTTTGATTTTGTTGCATTATCACTTTTTCACTTCTTAAAACTTTTCCCTTTTCAACTCAAACTTGCCCCAGTGTGGGGTTTGCGATTCTCAGGGGTTGTCAAACGAAGTATTTTATTCTGAAGGTTCAAAAAGGATAACTAGGGATAGAATGTCTGATTGGAAAAGATGAGGGCCTGACTTTTATTCCATTCCTTACATTAACTCTGAAAGGAAACTTTCATTAATGCGAAATTTCTTGCATGTATCTGAATTAACTGACTGAGGAAGACTCTTGTTCATCCATCTCTGTGAAACATAGGCGATCCGCCGGACAAAACTCTTTCTTTTCTTTTCTCTTTCTTCTTCTCAAAATTGAAGCCCAGGTAGAATCAAATTTCCCCAACTTGCAATTCTCACTTTTCTTTTAATTTTATCATTTTTGTTTTTTCTTTCTTTTGAAAAATTCTTCAATCTCCCTCCCCAATGTGGGGTGCGATCGTAAGTGCTTTTGAAAAGAACCACCAATTTTAGCTCAAATGAGGATGCAAGGGATAAATGGTGTTTAGGTCGTAGAAACGATGGCCACAGTATCATTCTTACACCTCATGGCAACCAAAGTAAACGAATGCTCATTGAGAATCCATTCCCTTTTTGATATTTGAGAATTTTCCAATGTGGGGTAATGATCATCGATGCACTTATTTGAAACGAAATTATTCTTTTAAAGGCTCAAATGGGAGAGCAAATGATAAAATCTGTATAGGTAGAGAAACAAATGCTCAAAGTATCATTCCAAATTTTTTAAAACAAACAAAAATAACGCACGTTTTGCTTTCACTTAGA
This sequence comes from Coffea arabica, assembly GCF_036785885.1. Taxonomy (NCBI): domain Eukaryota; kingdom Viridiplantae; phylum Streptophyta; class Magnoliopsida; order Gentianales; family Rubiaceae; genus Coffea; species Coffea arabica. The sequence goes on from NC_092318.1 coordinate 24,196,487, forward strand.
TGTGAATTGAATTTGGTTAATCCAGTGGGCATTTCTCAAGCAAAGATCGCCCCAATTTGCAATTTATCAATCAATGTGACTGATTTTATTTTGTGGTTAAGTGAAGGAGAAAAGGTATCTCATGGGGTCTTTTGAGTGACCTCTTTTCAATTTTGAGCACTCTTATTGTAAAGATTTTAAAAAGCATACACTTGTGAATTTTCAGGCTAGAGGTTGAAAAATCTCAGTTTGAGCTTATTTCTTAAAATTCATCATGAAATCTCTTAATGAGCAAAAATAAACAATGAAATGTATATGAATATATATACAAAACAATAATTGTCCAAAGCTTTATTGCTGAAAAACAAAAAAATCTCGTTCAATTATTATAATACAAATGAGAAGAGAAAAACTTCTAAAAACCTCCACATATATACACTTTTTGTCCCCATTTCTTTTGGAACAAAATGTATTAACAAATCAAATAAACAGAATTTTCCTTTGAAACCATTATAAAGCCTCTCAGAGACTTTAGCCTAGAGCTTTCAGATGGATCTTTCATGTTTTCATTGCAAGGTCTGCCCAAGAATCAAGTATTACCTTTCAGACTTTATCGGATCAAAATTGTTATCAGATATAGAAAAAATATTTCCACCTTATTGAAACATTTTTATAAATGTAGGGGAGGGGGAAAACAAAAAGAAAAATACCCTGAGTTAGTAATCAAGACTATAAAATCGGTATGCATGCCCTATGGGGGAACCCTTTTATGCCAAGGGTAGGCCTAGCATGAAAATGCAATCCTCTAGGGTAGGCACTATACCATACCTGATGAATCCGATCAACTGATTGGGTGAAAAATGATTTGAAAAATTTTGGCCAATTTGGAGTGAGAAAAAACATTCGTCCTAAAAAGATGAGGACAATACATGATATGTGAAAAAGAGCTTACTCTTGAAAGGATTGCAATGCCTCGACTAATTTATTCAGTGAATTTTAGACTTAAACCCTAAAAAGGAATAAGCGGATCAAAAGGATAGGATGAAATTGATAATTTATTCAAAATTGACTAGATTACCTAAAAAGGGTAAAAGGGTCAAATGCATTGCATGAAATTTGATTATTTATTCAAAATGGAATGGATAACCCTAAAAATGAATTAAACTGATCAAATGAAGTGAATGAAATCAATTGATTAAGTGAAATGATGATTTATTCAAAATCGACCGAATTGCCCTAAAAATAGGTAAATTGGTCAAATGGATCGGATGATTTATTCAAAATTGACTAGATCACCCTAAAAAGGATAAACTGGTCAAATGAAATCAAAATGAACAAATTGCTAAAAATGGACTGGATGAAATTGATGAATAAAATGGTCCAATGGATTGAATGGAATTGACGGCTTATTGGTAGTTTCAAAAAATTATTGCGATGCATTAGTCTATGAGCCTTCTACAAATCAAATTTTGGCCTCAATTTATTTATCGTCTCAAGAGCGAGGAATTATTTGTGAATTTCTTCAAATTAATGTCCTTTTTGCAAGGGATTTTACCAATTTGATAAAATGGCCAAAAAGTGATTATTAAACGCTCATATTCCAAAGATCACTCTATGAAAATGATCGGATCCTACCTTACCTTGTGCACTACCCCTTTGGATGGTACAAAATGTAAACGTGCAAGTCTCCTTGGATTAAGTATCCGAGACACAAGGTGACTTATTCCTAACACGGGATCCCCTAAATGGCATTCCCTTTCTATGGTTTATGCATGATGCCAGTTTATTAAAGCAGTAAAATATGCAATTGAAATGAAACATGACCTAAGGGACCCTTTATTTGCCAGGGTAAGCCTAAAATGATATGACATTATTAATTTAGGAACGAAATATACCAAAATTTCTTAAACGTGCAATAGCCTATTTACAAGGGTAGGTTCTAAAAGAAGATCATGCCAGACCTCTTATTTGCTAGGGTTTGTGAATGCAATGGGGACAAAACCAAGAAAAGTTAGTTCAGCCAGATAAATACACATAACACATTGTAGCAACGAGATAAAGCAATAAAATCAATACAAAGAAATAAAGTAATAAAAGGGAAAAAGGGGTTGGATCCCTCCCTTCGTGAATAGTGTCCCTAATAAGGCAAGTCAGACTTTACCCTAGGCAAGCTATCATGGATGCATGAGGTATTGGCTCACTAATGCATCTAGACTCGATAGGTTTTAGGTCCCCGAGCCTTCAGACTTGGAAACCAAGGGTCATCAATCCCAAGGTTCTTTGTCGGTGGCTCGAGCGATTCCCCAGACATTGCTACGCACACATCGTGTCACGACTACATGTCATGAGTGAATCTATCAAAAATCCTCAACCTTCGACTAAAAGCTAAAGGTTATCAACCCAAAGCTTAAAATGGAAGATTGAGTGACCCCTCGGATCATGCTACGCACACATCGTGTCGCGATCACAAGTCCAAGTGAGTCGCCTAAAATCCTAATAGGGTGGAGTGGCGTGACAAGCCACTAAAAGAAAAATAAATGAGGGGTGAAAAATTAAAGCGTATGCACGTATGCTAGTGCTCGTTTGGAGGGGAGGGATCAAGAACCAACGCGAGGCTCTAGGGAAATATCCCCCCACCCAAATGCAATGCAAGGCGCGAGATCACATCACATAAATAAACCATCCATCCATTAAATCAATCGTACGCAAATGTGTGAGGGAGTGAGTTGATACGCGCAAAATGCAAAAAACCCTAAAAAGGAAAAATGCAATCCTAAACATCCAAATGTAATATATAAGAAGGTTAAAAGAAGAAAATAATCGACTAAATCAAATGCTCGGACTCTCTAAGTCCCCAGTGGAGTCGCCAGCTGTCGCGCCCCATTTTTTTGAAGAAAAATAAATAAATAAATAAATGGTTTGAAAGTGAATTTTTGATTTGAAAAGAAAGTGGGTCTAAATGGGACTTGAAAATGCGACGATTTGACCCAAAATATAGTTTAAAAAGGGTTTTTGAAATAAAGATCGGAGTCACCACTTGGTATAGAGTTAAGGTGTACCAAGTCACCTAAAAATGAATTTTTTAAAGGAAAAAGATAGAAAAGAAACCCCTTTTAAACGACTCCTAGTCTACGTAAACCAACGAAAAAGGTTCGGGAGTCACATTTGATGAAGGGGAAGGCAAGGATGAAATCCAAGGCACCCCTTCGACCTAGCCAAGGCTAGTTGCGTGATTTAGTCAAAGATTTTCTTGTTTTAACCAAAGCATTTATCACATTTGGATGTGCTACGTGAATGCAAACCCTAGACCTAGGAGGACATCGAGGGGCGAAATTTCTCTTCAAAGCTCGAATGGTACCAATCACATTAATTGTGACGCCCAAATAATGACTCTTTGGAGAGGTCACGAATTATGCAAATGCCGTAAAAATGAGTGGAATGAATGTATGCAATGTGAAAATATGAGTTTGTTGAAGTGAAAAGGTAGTAATAATAAATAAAAAAACAATAGTGTGTAAGTGGAAGTGTGCAAATGGATATGCAAAGTAAGGTGAGTAAAGTGATAGTATGAAGTGCGTGTGTGCACGTGATAGTATATAAAGTACTAGTGGTAGAGTGAGAATGTGCAAGATAAGCGTCATGTGCAATATGAAATGTATGAGCCCTAGAGGAATGCAAGCAAGATGGGTATGGGGGGACCCTAAGTCGTGACTTTTAATTTACCTTTTGGTTAGAAAAAGAATGAGCGTGCTAAGGCTATGTGTAGCCAAACTCGTCCATTCCCCTTACCAGAAGGGTGATTCCCTAACCTATACAAGCAAATGAGCTAATCTAAATGAAAATGTAATCCTAAATGTGTAAGGGAAAGGGAGTGAAGGGTCATGCGAAAATGTAAAACTAAAAGGAAAGAATGAATGAAGATGTAGTGAAGGCATGCGAGTATGTACTAGCGAGGGGCGGCCCTATTGGGTCTAGCATTGGACTAGCCCACATCTACGCTCTCTCACAAGCATTGGACTTGCAAGAGCTCGAGGGGACAACCATGACTAGCATTGGACTAGCCACGGTTACGTGCATTTGCATCCATCATACACATATATAAGTAATGTGCATAATTAAAGCAAGTAGACATGTGAGCACGTAATTCACATAACACATAAGCATGCATATCTAGACGCCAAAACCTAGGAAAGCGATTAAACACATAGCACCTAAGCATGCAAAACACATAAGGCAATTAAGGCCCTAACTATTACATTTTTAGAGGGGAAGGCCTACTACAATCTAAAAGGGGAAATGGAATGAAATAAATAGTTAAAATAAATCTAACTATTACAACTGTGGCATTCAAGTGCCTTCCCAAATGATCAAAAATTGAACTAAAATTAAAGCGAAATTAAAGAACTAAAGAGATAAATAAAGTGAAAATGAAATGAAACACTTAAAGTCATGCAATTGCACACATAAGGCACATATATGCACATAGGCCAAATAAAGTCAAAAATAAAGGGTAAGGTGTACCTCTCTTGAGTCGGGGCTCTAATGGAGTGAAATTACTTATTTACCCTCCAAAAACAAAGAAAAGGTCAAGGCACCAATTTAATTTGAGAAAATTAAAGAAAATATGCAAACACAAACTCACTTGATCATAAAGCCCTTAAAAATCATGAATTAAGTGCAATTTAAACAAAGCATGGTAGTTAATTGAAGCAAACAAGCAACGAAAAGTTGTAAAATTAAAGCTGCCAAGGACCAAATTGAGGAGATTATTCAATTGATTGGGTCATAGCAGCATTGGTTGGAAGCCAAGGGGTCAAAGTGAAATTATTGAAAGAGTTTCATGCAAATGCCATGCAAATGCTACGAGGAAGGCAACAGAAAGGAATGCTTGCTGCAATTTCAACTTCCAAACGCAAATTTCAATCCACATGCACAATTTTGATCTAAACTTTACCCACTAAACATCAAAACTCTAAACTAAACAGCCGAGTATAGAACTTTAACATCTAAACAAGCAAAACATAGAAGGAAACTCATGCAAAAAGACACAAAGAAGCTCATGCATTCTGCAAATTCCAGCCACCATTCTCTCTACAACATTTCTCCTTCAGCTGAAGTATACTCATGCAAATAAAGCCTATCGATTTTACCCTCCCAACTCAAATACTAGCTCTTAACCCATGTAGTTAACAAACACTCTAAACCAAAATGACTAGATAGAAATGCAGCAAAAGAAAGGAGGACACTTGCAGCAATTTTCCAGCCACGGCTTTTCTTTCCATTTTCATCATGCAGACCGGATTTTCGATTCAAATGCACAGCTTTGATTAGATATTCTTCAACCCAACATCACAACTTTAAACTGAGCAACAAAACTGCATGATGATCACAATCCAAATGACCAGAAACTTGGAAAGATATCATACGAAAATTCTAAAAAAATGCAGAAAAGGTTCAGCAACTTCGTTGTTTATTTTTTTTCAGCAAATACCCGAACATGATTCAAATGTTTTAGACCTCAAATATGCGAACTCAAAACCATCTTCCCCTGCCCCCTTTCCACACTAGACGTAACTAACAAATTAGAAAAGGCTGAAGCCTAGTGAATGGTCACGGAAAAAGGAAGACAGCAAAGTAGGCGCAGCAGCCTTTGCTTTGCTGCAATTTTTTTTGCAACTTTCGGGTTTTCTGATGCAATCCAAACGCAAGGAACAACTTAGACAACAAAGGTTTGGACTGAAGGAACAAGATGTACCAAACATTTCCCACTTTTAGCCACAAAATCCTTATGTTTAAGCCCAGCATTAATCACAACGCAGACAAGAAAAACAGCAAAGGGAAACTCGCGGACGAACTTGCAACCTGCTAAGTTTGTTCAAAAGCTCTCCATGGATGTCAAACCCGCTGCCCATATACAAATATGTTGCATCCGTCCCCAACCTAGCAAAAACATGCAACTCACATACATTACTATGGACATACAAACCCCAGAGAAAGGTGACAATCAACGAATGAAGTGTCAGACATTCAACTTGTTGGAGTCGCAAGCTATTTTTCCGATTTTTACTCTCATTCATCATACAAACAGCAGCCACAAACTCAAACAACAATTCATAAACCTGAACCTCTAGCCCCCACAAAACCAGCATTAAACAAACCCAACCACAGATCTGTACATGCCCAAAATAAATCTGAATAGAGATCAATCAAAGTTGGAAACTTTCAGCAATTTCCTTTCGGCTAAGACCCAACCATACAGGAGCTGACTCATTACCGCAAACATCAGATTTATCGTTACCCAAACCAGTACCATCAAACCCAAGCAAGAGCCATCAATCAACGTTGAAGCAAAAACAGAACCAGAAGACAGCAACGGAATGCGAGTAATAACTAAAGGAAACAGCTTTTAGCTACAAAAGATGGAAACAATACCTGGAGCGCGTAATTGAGTGTATGATGACCAAGAAAAACTCAGATGATCTTTCCAAGTGTTAAACGTTGCGGATGGCTCTGTCACCTTCCCTTTCTGTAAACCCCTAGCCGAAAATCCTTCTTGCCTCGCCCTTCTGTCTCCTTTATCTCTCTACCCAATCTCGCCTCTCGGTTTCTCTTTCTTTTACTCTATCTCTCCAACCCCAGCCGTTAATGTTTCCTTCCTCCGTCCTCAAGATCCTATGCCCTCAGCCGTCATTGCCCTTCTCTGTTTTCTTTCTTCAGCCGTCCCCACTCCCTCCGCCATGAGCTTTTTCTTTTTCCTCTCCAAAGCTGCGTTCTTTTTTTCCTAAACCCTAGTCGCTCCTCTGTCTCTCTTTTTTCCTGACCGAAGCTCTCTTGCCCAGCCGCCTCACTCGTATTTTCTGCCTCCCTTTGCCCTCTGTTTCAGCCGTCACTCATTCTTTTTGTCCAGCCTCCAGTTTCTCTCTTTTCGCCGCCACCCGGATCCTCTCTTTTCAGATTTTCAGCCGTCACTCCCCAGACCCCCTCTCTGGTTTCTTTTCTAATTTCTTCCCTCGACCAGCCATCACCAAGCCTCCCCCCTAAACCTTAGCTTTCTCCAGCTTTTTATATCCAAACTTCCTCCGGAAACCTAGCATCTAAGGCACCAAAAAAACTCCATCTTGTTTTTGCATTTTTTACAGCCTTAGATTTTCATATTTTCTGATAAACCTTGGATCGAGCCAAGTGTCTTCTATTGGGACCATCAGACGGAGGAGAAAATTGAGTAAAATAACGGAGCTGAAAATTTTGCCTTTTTGTATCTGCGTTTCGCAGATGAAAATGTAGAGAGGGGTTTTGATTGTATGCTTCTCGGGTGCATGAGCTCGTTTTTTTCCTTTTTTTCATTTTTCCCTTCAATGAATTATTTGAAACAAAAATAATAATAACAATTTAAGTGAAAATCGAATGAAATGAACAACAAGGAATAAAAGATAAAAGAGCCAAGATTTTCCTTTTTTTTTGTTTTCCTTTTAATTGAATAACAATGAGCTTGAATCTAAAATAACTAAAGCATGTTTTTTTGTGAATGATTTTCTTTTTCCCGATAAATCCTACGCTAAAATGACTTAAAAATAAAAATACTGAACTAAAAGGAAATAAAAACTAAAAAACAAATAACAATAAAAGTAAATGAAACTACACCAAAATTTTGGTGTCTACACTAAAGATTTGAATACTATGCCTATTGAATCACTTATTAATTCTCTGACCTCTTATGAGTTGAAACTTAAGACTAAGGTACAAGATGAAGAAGATGCAAAGGTAAGAAGGAGCATTGCTCTAAAAGCATCTCAAGATGAAGATGATTTTGCCTCCCTAGATGGAGATGATGCGGAAGTTGACGACAGTGATCTAGCTCTTATTACAAAAAGTTTCAAGAGAATCCTCAATAAACGAAGGTTCAGAAAAGGAGAAAACAGCAACTCATTCCCAAATCAGTTCAACAACACAAGAAACAAAGGGAAGCAAGAGTACAATAAAAAGCAAACTGATAAATACTTTGAATGTGGCCAACTTGGACACTACATGTGTGAGTGTCCAACGAAGAAGAGGAAAGGTGAAAAAAAATCAAGATTCAACAACTTTCAATTCACATGGAATGAATGCAATTCCGATGGTGAAATTGAAGAGGAAGAAGAATCTGCTCAATTGGCTTTTATGGCCATTGGAGATGATGAGGTAACATCTTCTAACTCTCAATTTGAAAGTGATGATGAAACTGATGATGATCTTGAATCTTTAATTATAAAATTGCATGATAGTTTGAAAGAATCCTATGTTAGAAACAAGGAGTTAAAATAGAAAATTAGTTTTTTATTTCGAGATAATGCAAATCTTTTTCAACAAAATAAAAAGTTGAAAGCTGAAAATGATTACTTCAAAAATAGTGAGACTGCTTTACACTTTGAGCTTGATAGAAAAACAAATCTTTGTGAATTGTTCAAAAAGGAACAAGGTGATTTGAAAAGAAGAATGGCTGGTCTAAATGAGTTGCTTAAACACAAGAAACAAGTCTGTTTTTAAAAGAATAGGTTGAATTCTAATTCAAACGAATTTACTGGTTATAAGAGAAAACAAATAAGATTTATTAAACCTGTTCATGTAGATAACTCCTTGATTATGTGTAATTTCTGTTGTCAAAAAGGTCACTTGAAAAGTGATTGTTATGTGAGAAAGAATATAAAAAAGGCATGAAATGCATGTGGATAGTTAGACATGATACTAACTCTAACAAGTAGGAGATATTGGTAAGATTGATTAGATTCTTGTTCATAATTTTTTTTGTAATTCTCTTTTGATATTTCTGATGCTTTGATCTGAGTTTTTCTTGATTTTTTACTGAATTTGTATGATGTCAAAAAGGAAGAAAAAAAGAATAATGCTGATCTCATGATGATTTGCTATGATATGTTGGAGATTGCTGTCATTTCTCTATTTTTATTTGGAATATTGGATTCTCTGTTACTGTTGCTGGATTTTGGTAGCTGATTTTTACTCTCATCTTATGATGACAAAAAGGGGGAGAAATGGATGCTATATGTTAGGGGGAGTTATTCTGAGATTATAAGTTTGGATGCAATGAGTGAGGGGGAGCTTATGCTCATTTGCTCAATCTTTTTCCTTTTTCCATCCATTGTTTTGTCATCATCAAAAAGGGGGAGAATGTTGACCTTGATCCCTAACTTTTGATGTTTACAAAACAATGGATAATACTAATATTTCTTAAAGATATACTTTTAGTTATGAAGTTATTTGATTCCATGAACAAGTGCAATTGAAAGAAGACAAAGGTTGCTGAAAGTTGTCGGACGCTTGTGATGACAGTACCGGACGTCCGATAATCATTGCACAACTTCGAACGCATGCTTCGGACGTCCGATAGGATCCTTCGAAGTCGACGAAACCATCGAACGCTGATTATGTCTCCACTGGATGTCCGATAGAAACAAGATGATTTCTCAAATCTCTTTGTTTGCTGTCGGACGCACAAAGAGCTTGCACCGGACGTCCGATAGAATTGAAGAAAATTTCTCAAACTCACTGCCTGCTATCGAACGCAAAAAATAGGAGTACCGGACGTCCGATACTCCAACAGCTAGTTGACTCTTCAGCTAATTTCTATCCGTTGGAAGCATTAATGAGGCACTTTCTTGGTCCTATATAAATAGTGGTTGGTCAGATATATAAAATAACTTTTGCACACTGAAGATACAAAAGATCCAGAGTGATTTTAGTGAGAAAATACTCTTCAAGGAAGATTTGTAGTCTTAGTAGTGTGAGGTTCATTGTAAGCTTTTCATTTGTGAATGAATCTTTCATGAGTGTAGCTCTGTGAGGGTTGTCTTGAGGGATAGTAAAACTTCCTAACTTGACAGAGTGGAGTTCGGGGCAAGGAGGAGGTGAACCTTCCTTTGTACACAAGAGTGATTGTAATTCATCAACTTGAAGAAGTTTATTTGAATTAATCTACAAGCTCAAGAGGAGTTGGGTAGTTAATTGATTTCCAATTCTTTCCTTTTTATTTACTTATTGTTACGTTTGTGATCTTTACATTGTTTATCTCTTCCACTTAACTCGATAATAGCTTGCCAGGCAAATCGAAGAAGCAGAATAAGTAACTAATTACAATTGGAACTCTAGCCATATAACTTGTAAAGCCATTCACTTCCAATCCAACCACGAGAGATTAAACTTAACTATTCTCAAATGAGATAGAAAAGGAAGTAGAATACAGGTAGGGCAATATCTCAAAATACTATACCACTTATTCTTATTTCGGGATTTTAATATAAGGAGTATCCTTATTACTTATGTACATAATAAAATTCTAAAGCATACTTCGTATCTTAAAAGTTTCACACCCTATCTCAAGTTTTGCATATGGGTATAGAACCTAAATCCTTTTTTTTTTCCTCAAAATCCCGATACCAAATTCTTTTCCATAGAATCTTCATACATGATCCAAAACTCTCAATCCCAGATAATATACAATCTTACACGTTTATCAAAGTACTAACCACTAACACAAAAGTGTCATTCAATTTATGGCTTTCACTACTTGGTCCCTTATCTCGGCCCTGGGTTCTTGATTTGGTCAGTCGCAGATTTCCAATCACCCTTCTTGAATCCCGAAGTTATCTAAACCTATACAGACGCCCAAATATCATTTTTCTAGCTTTCTTTTCCATAAGTCCATATATATATACATAAGAGGTTAGGATTCAATTAGGCATGTGGCAAAGGTTGTGACGGCCCCACCTCCCCCTACGGCATACCCTAGGGTTTAGCGGACCGCCTGCCCAACTCTCGCCAGGACTCACTCACTCGTAATTCAAGAAAAATAACGTACATCCATAGAAAATGAATAACACATCCACTTCAACTTAATATATACATTGATGCTCAAATCTAGATACGAAACTTCTACACACCAAAATACTTCAAAATGTTTACAATTCGAGTACAATCAACCCTAGTCGGGTACTAGCGTGAGTACAAATTCAAAATTCAAAATAACTAGACTACGCTAGTCTGTATACGTCTCATGCCTCGCTCGTACCCCCCTGTAAGGAAAACAAATGACGTGGAATGAGATAAAAGCCCAGTGAGGTTCCAAATAGCAAATCGACCATTGTTTACAAGTACAAGTGTCAATATAGCAAAGTAATGAGCATGAAAAGTTCATAAAAGTGGGTAATAACACTTCAAATAGCAAATCTCAAAATGAACGAGTGTAAAGTTTTCTTTCAAAATGAAACAATAACACGACAAGTACTAAACATTCCAAAGTATAAGGATACAGATGGCTCTTAGGAGCCAACTTCCCATTGCGTTACCAGAGCTTGATCAAGTAATAGTTGATATTCCGTCAACTTTTAAGTAAGTAACCAATCCAGTAGAGCACCACTTAAACTACTCTCCGTCCACCATCCAAACCCCCTACTGGGCCCAAAATCCTCAATTAACACTGGTGAAAATACTTGAGTATACCGGTTAGTTGAGGAGATATCACTCCACTCGACAAAACAAAAGACCCAGGGTTTGTTATCCAATCGACCAAACCCTTGCCGGCTCGACTGGAGTAACTCGCCACAGGGTTTCTGGAATTCCAGGAAGTGCGCACCACATACACAAATATATCAAATCCATTGCAACAATAAACAAGTATATTTCATATTAGGGCAAGTGCGATAAAGTACACTCTTGCCCGATCAATCAAATGACATATCATTAAATCACATTGGTTAAGTATTGAAAACAAGTGTCCAGTTCAATTAGGTATTTGGAAGCACTCACCAAAGGTCAAATGTTTTGTGCTAAGCTTAATTCGGCCTCCAACCTAGTCAAATAAAGCCGGTCAGAACAGGGGATGTGAAAAACTGAAATCTGGAATTTGGGGTTTCAAAGGGAAATCTCTTCATTTCTTGCTTGAATTACTACCACAATCTCTTATACAAAGTTATAACCATCATATACTAGCTAACCAACAAGAAAAACAGTTGAAAACCTTAATCCTAACTCAAGAACATGCACCATATCCATCCAAACCATTGAAATAACTATCATTAACCAAATATTTAAGGTGTTAAACCAACTTAAGCAAGATTAGAAGTAAGAAAATGGTAAACCATCATTATTACCTTACTAAAGCTGCTTTCAAGAGTAACCCTAGCTTCCCTTCCAAATTTTTACCAACACCCAACTACCTAAGCACTCAAAGGAAGATTTAATCGGTTTAGAATCATGTTTTTCTCACTCAAATGGTTCAAACTCAAGATGAATTGAAATTGCTTTCTCTTGCTCTCTCTCTCTTATGCTCACGGCTGGTAGGAAGAAAATGAGGAGAAATTGTGTGTTTGTGATGATAAATATGGAGGAAAATTAGTTAGGCAAGAATCCATGGATGGCCGCCACTTGTCGCCACCAAAATCCATCTCAATTTTTTTCTTTTCCTTGTAATTTTGGGTCAACATTTTCGGCAAAGAGAGCTGAGGATGAGGGAGATATTTTGTAACAATATCAAGGATATGTTATGGTAGGGAAGTGGTAGTCAAGTGGGGTGCTCAATCGGTAGTAAGCGATACCCGTCGGTTCTAGCCGTTTTTTCTTAAATTACGTATACTAAAGTTTTAACTTATAATTCACTATCTCATTATTACCACTTCTAATCACATACTTAATATCATCTAAAAATCACTCTCAATCACCAAATTTGATCCCCACTCCGTACCGGATAGTCACACCACGGATAGACGTAAAAACCCTAATTCGCGCTAACTTAAAAACGAAAAGGGCGAATCCTTAATTCTATATTCATTTGCACTTATTGTGGGTGATTGGGTAGTAAGGCTGTCGCGCCCCACTTTTTGAAAAATAAATGATATGTGAAATGTGTGCGAAGTGTGGTGTGAACGTGTGCAACATGAAAAGTAAAAGGCCATGGGACTTTGGAAAGCGACGATTTGGCCAAATGAAATTTAAAAAGGGTTTTTTAAATATGAAAACGGAGTCGCCACTTGGTATAGATTTGGGGTGTACCAAGTCACCCAAAAAGTGTTTTTTAGAGACAAAGTAGTAAAACCCTTTTTAAAACGACTCCTAGTCCACGTAAGCCAAAGAAAAAGGTTCGGGGGTCACATTTGACAAAGGGGAAGGCAAGGATAGAATCCAAGGCACCCCTTTGACCTAGCCAAGGCTAGTTGCGCGACTTAAACCAATTTTTCCTAGTTTTCTACCCAATGTATTTTCGCACGTTGGATATGACTATATGAATGCAAAACGGAAAGAAAAATGCAATCCTAAATTCTACGATGTCTCTTGTGAGGCTTTTGGTCCCAAACCACATGAATTGTGGCGGCCAACAAAGGAACACCTCATAGAGGTCGATTAATGCAAATGAGACTCAAGTGTGCAAGTGTGAAAGTGTATGAAAGATGCAAGAAATGTAAGTGCAAGTGTGCAAAATTGTATAAAGGTGCTTGTGTGAAATTGTAAAAAAAATCCAAGTGTTTTCGTGTGCAAGTGTATGAAATATAGTGATAAGTACATATAGGTGTAATTAAGTGTCTTCTGTTCCGAAAAGGAGGCAAACAAGTGTGTATATGTGGAGCTCTTCAGAAGTCTTTCTCTTCTTATTTGTAGAAATTTTGCTCAAACTTTTTCAGCAATAAAGTTTTTTTTATTTGTACAATTGTTGATTTGTATATAATCATGTATATTTCATTCTTTTTTGGCTATTCGAGGGATTTCATGATGAATTTTAAGAAATATGACCAAAGTGAGATTTTTTCAACCTCCAACCTAAAAATTCGCAAGTGTATGCTTTCTAAAATCCTTGTATACACTAGATTGGTGATCCGAGCTACACAAATAAGAGTGCTCAGCATTAAAAGGAGGTCACTCAAAAGGCCCCATGAGATACCTTTTTTTCCTTCACTGTACAATTCATATTTTTGCCCACTTCATTTAACCCCAAAATAAAATCAGTCACATTGATTGATAAAATGCAAATTGGGGCGATCTTTGCTTGAGAAATGTCCACTGTGTCTAATTATATTCAATTCACATCTAAGTGAAAGCAAAAATGTGCATTATTCTTGTTTGTTTTGAAAATTTTGGAATGATACTTCGAGCATTCGTTTTTCTACCTATACAGATTTTATCATTTGCTCTCCCATTTGAGCCTTTGAAAGAATAATTTCGTTTCAAATAAGTGCCTTAATGATCACTACCTTACATTGGGAAGATTTTCAAAAGGGAATGGATTCTCAACGAGCAATTCGTTTACTTGGTTGTCATGAGGCGTAAGAATGATACTTTGGCCATCGTTTCTACAACCTAAACACCATTTATCCCTTGCATCCTCATTTGAGCTAAAATTGGTGGTTCTTTTCGAGTGCACATATGATCGCACCCCACATTGGGGAAGGAGATTGGGGAATTTTGAAAAGAAAAAAAAAAGGAAAAGGGGAAAGGGAACTGCGAATTGGGGAAATTTGATTCTACCTGGGTTTCAATTTTGAAAAGAAAAGGAAAGAGAAGAAGGACAAGTTCTGTCTGGCGGATCACTTATGTTTCATAGATATGAACGAGCAAGAGTCTTCCTCAGTCAATTAATTCAGATACATGCAAGAAATTTCGCATTAATGTAAGTTTCCTTTCAGAGTCAATGTAAGGAACGGAATAAAAGTCAGGCCCTCTTCTTTTCCAATCAAACATTCTATCCCTAGTTATCCCTTTTGAGCCTTCAGAATAAAATACTTCGTTTGGCCACCCCTGAGAATCGCAAACCCCACACTGGGGCAAGTTTGAGTTGAAAAAGGAAAATTTCAAGAAGTGAAAAAGTGAAAAGCCACAAAATCAAAAGACAAAGGAAGAAAAGAGAACCTCAGTTCAAAAATAAACTGGGGCAAATTTTGTGAAAGTTCAAAAATGGCAGAAGGCCGGAAAATCGAAAGAAGATGAAAGAGGAAAAGCCTCAAGTGAGCGTAAACTGGGGCAAATCCTTATTTAACCCTAAAATAGGGTTGGCACAACAATGGGATCTCAGATTCTTCAAACCGCTTTTGGAATCCGCTTTCAAGCCTTAACTTTTCTAAGCACCCCACCTGACCCCATTACAAAAGCCGAAGTCCTGACTTGTGTTCTTTGCAATATCTCCGTCAAGAAATGTTCTAATTGGCAAGTGATGTTCATATACTGATGCCAAGAAATTTTTTGAATACGTTCTGAATTGATTAGGTGTGAGGTTGACACTGTTTTTCATGTGAAAACCCGCGAGGGCACTTTTGAAAAAAAAAAAGGAAAAGGAAAAGGAAAAAGAGAGCGAATGCAAAAGAAAAATGCAAAAAGATTTGATGCTGAAAATCCCTGTTGAGTGATGATAAAAGTCAAACAAAGTCCAAGATCTTGGAGTCCAAAATGAGGGCAGTTTTGAGAAAAATGCGATCTTCGGTGCAATGTCCTTGAAAATTATTTCTTTAACTATCGTCTTCAAGCCACATTACAAGCCCATAAAAGTCCATCGCTGACTTATTCCTTCATGACAACTCAAAACAAAGGTCATGCTTCTAAGGAGTCCATCAGTCATTCGTGATCATAAGGCTATGACCAGTTTTCACATGTTTAGCTATCGTTTCCATCCATATTGTTGCAAGCCCATAAAGCTCATATGTGGACTACGTTTTCTTAAGAAATAAGGGTGACAAACTCTTTGCTTTCACTAAGATGTGATGTTGAATGCATTACAATTTTGGGCACAAGAACCAGACAAATCTTAACCTCTCATTTTCCTTGGCCACCTCAAATCAGAAATAAAGTCACTTGATTGGTCCTGAAGATGAACCAACTGGAAATTGTGACCCATTACCCAAAACACAGATGCTAAAAGTGAGGAAGAAATCTTCTGTAATTTGGTATTACTTCAAGAAATTCATCATGAAATTTTCGGAAAGTCATCCAAACAAGTTTTTGCAATTAAATGGCCCATACTGGGGCAAAATTTTGTTTATAAGATTTCGTGAAAACAAGCCCACACAGGGGCAAATATTTGTGTAGTCCAATTGAGGATTTCGTCCAAGAATCAAATAATGCATTTTTCAAATCAATCACGCTGCTCTTTTCATGGAAATTTGAGTGCATGTCATATTTTGGTAAGCCCCTGTGCAGGTATTCATAGTTGAAATCGACGAAAGAGCATCTGCTGATATGGAAGGCCGATGCCGAAGAAAGAGAAGAAAGAAAGGAAAAGGGCCCTACACTGGGGGCAAATTATTTTTGGAAAGATCCTCTAAAAAAGAATCAAGAAAAATTCAAAAAAAAAAAGTCAAAAATCAAAAATCAAGTTCAAATTCTTGTTTCTTGGAAAATCAAATTTAATTTCTGGTTTTTTGACAAATCAAATTCAATTTCTTGACCAATTGGATGGCAGGACTGAGTCTTATCCCACTGACCATTCACAAACTTCATAAAAATCACGTTGGAACTGGGTTTTATCCCGCCAACCTCGGCAGAACTGGGTTCTATCCCGCTGACCGCTTATATCATGTTGGAACTGGGTTTTATCCCGTCAACCTCGGCAGAACTGGGTTCTATCCCGCTGACCGCTTATATATCCTGCCAACCTCGGCAGAACTGGGTTCTATCCCGCTGACCGCTTATATCACGTTGGAACTGGGTTTTATCCCGCCAACCTCGGCAGAACTGGGTTCTATCCCGCTGACCGCTTATATCATGTTGGAATTGGATTTTATCCTGCCAACCTCGGCAGAACTGGGTTCTATCCCGCTGACCGCTTATATCACGTTGGAACTGGATTTTATCCCGCCAACCTCGGCAGAACTGGGTTCTATCCCGCTGGCCGCTTATACCACGTTGGGCCTGAATTTTGTACCGCCAACATCACAAAGTTCACGTTGGGCTTGGATTTTGTACCACCAACTAAGGCAGGCTCGGGTTTAATCCCACTGACCAATTCATCACACTGGGGTAAATCTTTGGATAATTTTTCGAGCAAGTCTTACACAATCTCTTCATACATACCAGCATTTCTTTTCATCGCCACTAGCCGTTGGGTCAGTCCCACTAGTGCGCATTTCTTTTATATTGCCACTGAACATGGGTCAGTCCCACCAGTGAGCATTTCATTTTCATTGCCGCTAAACATGGGTCAGTCCCACTAGCGTGCATTTTATTTTCATTGCCACTGAACATGGGTCAGTCCCACCAGTGAGCATTTTATTTTCATTGCCGCTAAACATGGGTCAGTCCCACTAGCGTGCATTTTATTTTCATTGCCACTAGCCGTTGGGTTTGTCCCACTAGTGTGCATCCCATGATTTTAAATTTTTGTTCGGGCCAATCCCATGATTTTAAATTTTATTCGGGTCAGTCCATTGATGTTTTTATTCGGGTCAGTCCCATGATGTTTTTATTCGGGTCAGTCCCATGATTTTAAATTTTATTCGGGTCAGTCCCATGATTTTAGATTTTATTTTTTATTCAGGTCAGTCCCATAATTTAAATTTTATTCGGGTCAGTCCCATGATTTTAATTTTGTTCGGGCCAGTCCCACGATTTTAAACTTTGTTTGGGTCAGTCCCGCTTTTAAATTTTCTGTTCGGGTCAGTCCCGTTTAAATTTCTCGTTTGGGTCAGTCCCATTTAAAAATTTTGTTTTCGTTAAAGGAGTCCGTCCTCATTTCAAGAGCGTCAGTCGTTCGAGCGGTTTTACTGCCGAATGACACAGGTAAGTATTTGGTGTCTACTTCTTTATCTCAAGTTTTTTCAAAACTCAGACAAAGAGGGGCAAACTGTAGACACCAAATTTTTACTCGTTTTTGTTATCTCAAAATTTTATCTTAAACATTTTTCAAGCATTTTGGACATCAAATCTTTTAATTTTATTCATTTTTGCTTATTTGTCTGTTAATTTTAAGATTTTTTGAAAAAAAAAAGAATTGCTCACAAAAAAAAAAAACAAAAAAAACATTCTTTAAATTTTTAGATTCAAATTAGGAAGGTTTGTTGTTTATTTTGTTAAAAAAAAAAAAAAGGGGGAAACCCGAGAGTGGGTTTTAGGCACTTTAAGAGATTCTGATTGAAAAAAAAAATGCAAAAAACTATTTCATTATAAGGGTGTCATCGGATGGCCAAGAGAGAAAGCTGGAGAGGAGGTTGGTTTGTAGCCATTGAAAGGAGGGTTTTAGGGTTTCTCACTTAATATATAAGGGCTGAAAAGAAACCGCAGCCAAGGGGGAGCATTTTAGTGACGGCTGAAAATCTAGAAAGAGAGGAAACATTGGCGGCTGTGAGTAGGGAGAAAAGAAAAACAGAGAAGTTGACGGCGGAGGAAAAAAGTCAGGAGGGCTGCAAACAGAAAAGGAAAAAATGGAGAGAGGAAGAAAAATAGAGGTTTTGAGGATGACGGCTGAGGGTGACGGAAGAAAGGAAAATAACTGGGGAAGCTTGGGAGAGAGATAGGAGATCGAGGGTGCATTCGGCTGCACAAGAGAGAAGAAACCCAAAGCCTAGAATATCAAGCTTGCGTTTTGACCAAAGACTGCGAATTCATCTCATTCGATCGCTGGTGGAGCGCATTCCATCTCTTGCGGATTCTCCCGCGCCGAAAGTTCTGCAGTAAAGGCTTTGGCTTGCAATCACAGATTTAAACCTTGCTGTCCTAAGATCCCTCACGTTCAACTAGTGTTTCCCAGCATTAAAGGTAACCCTTTTATCCTTCTCCGCTCATGCCTCATTAGACTTGGAGAAAAAAGTTGAAATCTTTGCCGCCATGCTTGCTGTCACGTTTTCCAGCTTTCCTTCCTTCCTGTTTGTGATTTGGTAGGAAAAGAGAATTGTTGAATCTTTGATCTTGCGTCATTGATTGTTTATTTTTGTTGGGTTAAGGCTCCTATGGGGTTAGACCATGAATCCGTGGGTCTTGCTGTGGATTATTGTTGCTCTCATGCGTTGAACAAATTTCTGAAGTTGCCGAATATGGTTGATTCGTTGAGTTGCATAGTTTTGGTTTGTTGCTTGCTGTAGTATCGACAAATCCTTTTCCTTTCTTCGGCTGCTGGGGTTTTAGCTTGTTTAGGGTTCTTGGCTTGCTTGCTACTTGATTGGAAGGGCCCGTTTATGTTTACCGCAAGTTGCACTCTTTTCTTTGATGCATTTCTGGTCCAGTGGTTTTGATTGGATCTTCTAGGATAGATGATCATGTTGTTGACAATGGGATGAAGTCCTTGTAGTTGGGTTTGGCAGTTAAACTAGTAGAAGCCTGTTGGAGCTTTGGCACATGAACACAATTCAGTTAAAGTAAAAGAAAGCAGCAAAGGAAATTGCAGAAACTTATTTTCCTCATGGTTTTTATAAAGACTTGCATGAAACGTTTCTAAGAATTCCATGGTTAGCAGGTGCTTGTCCATGTTTAGTTGAATTTAGCTCAAAGTGTTATGTGAATTCCTGTTTGCCGAGAGTCTACAGGTTATAGCAGAAAATTGCAGCAAGCCTTTCTTTCGGTTGCAGCAACTTTCCTCGTAACATTTGCATGAAAAGTTTAGAAAATGGCTGTCTTTTGCTTGCTTGGTGCTGAGTTTGTGTGTTTGGGTTTAAAAGACATTTGAATCATGCCCAAGTACTTGCTGGAAAATGCATTTCAACTTGCCGAACCAGAAACTCACGGCCTTGTCCTTTTGTTTTCTTGTTTTTCGGTTCCAAGCTCTGGTATTTTGGTCTAGATGACGATTCAATCATATCTTTTCTTGGTTTGCTCGCATGAATGTGTCTAAGTGCATAGGGAAATTGCATGAGAATGGTTGCGGAAGACAAGAAAAGTTCCTGGTAGTTGCGGAGGCTTGTTTTCTCAGTTAACTTGCATGAAAGACTTCTAAGAATTGTCTTAGAGGATTGTATTTCTGTGACTGCATTTTGCTACTTGTTTGGATGTTAAAATGGTGCATTTCGTTGCTTGGATTCTTGATGTTTGGGCTGGGAAAGTTGCACTGTGAGCTCATGAAGTTGCAGCAGAAAAATTGCAGAATGCTTTCAGTTGTAGATATGAATCCCTCGTAGCCTGCATGCATGTAATTCCTTTTTAAAATTTGCACTTCAGCCCCACAAGGTTCTCTTCATTTCACTATGACCCAACTAATTGAATAATGTCCTCAATTTGATCCTTGGCAGCTTCAATTTTTCAACTCAACTGCTTGTTTGCTTCAATTAATTACCATGCTTTGTTTAGATTGCACTTAATGCATGAGTTTAAGAACTTTGTGTCCAAGTGAGCTTGTGTTTTGCATATTTTCTTTAATGTTCTTAATTAAATTGGTACCCTGACCATTTTATTGTTTTGGAGGGTAAATTAGTAATTTCACTTCGTTAGGGCATCAACTCAAGGGAGGTATAACTTCTTTTATCTTTTTTGTCTCTCCCCTATGTGATCCAACGTGCTAAGTGAGAATTGCATGTCTACTTTGCTTTCCTTGTTTTTTTCCTTAATTCCTTTCATTCATTTCATTTACTTTTGCTTTTATTAAGTTATTTTTTTTATGGGGTATGTGTACACCTCTTGGCTTGTAATAGATGGAGAACATTTTTATTCACTTTTCCCCTTCCCCATTTGTTTTAGTTAGCCAATGTAATAGGTTCATTAGCTTGATTGCTTGCTTTCGTTGCTACGTGTTAATTTGCTTTATTAGGCTCTTGCATTTAGTCGAGCATGCTAAGTGTTATGTGCTACGTGTTTATAGGTGATTGGCATGTCTACTTGCTTTCTATAGTCGTAGATGAATGTGATGGATGAATGCGTCACCGTGGCTAGTCCAACGCTGGTCATGGTCTTTTCCCTAGAGCTCTCGCAAGTCCAATGCTTGTGAGAGAATTCTAGAAAAGGGCTAGTCCAATGCTAGACCCAATAGGCAGTCCCCTCTCGTTAGTGCATACTTGCATGTTTCACTACATTTCATACATTTTTCTTAGTTTTCTAGCATTTGGCATACTCCTCCAATCCTTTCCCCTTCATTTTAGGTTTTTGCATCCTCATGCTAGTTATAGGGTACATTTGCTTGAGAGTCCCCTTTCGGTAAGGGAAATGAGCTAGTGTGGCTACAAAATAGCCTTAGCAAACTAGTTTTTCCTTCTAATCAAAGGAAAAATTAAAAATCATGAAGTTAGAAGTCATTCCCGCACCCGACTTGATGCATTCCTCTAGGTTCATACACTCTCAATTTTATCATATCACTTCCTCACTTTCTTTATCCACATTTTCTCACTACTTATATTTTTCTCACTCCACATGCCATGTTCACACATTTCTCTTCTTTCCCTATCACTTATTTATTTTCTACCTCACAAATTGCACCCAATTGTACTTAGATGCATTTACTACTATTATACCATATTTTCATCCACTTGCACACAAACACCTTCATTTTCTCAATTGGCACACATGCACTTTTCTTACATTTGCACACATTGCACTTTTCTTACATTTGCACACATTGCACCTTTCTTACATTTGCACACATTGCACTTTTCTTACATTTGCACACTTGCACTTACATTTGTATTTCTATCTTATTTTGCATTCCTCTTACATTTTTCACACTTGCACTCATATTTGGGTCTTCATTTGCATTACCCGTGACCTCTATGAGAGTTTTCCTTATTGGCCATCACAACTCATGTGATTGGGACCAAAAAGCCTCATAAGAGACATTTTAGATTTAGGATTGCATTTTTTTCGCATCCATTAGTCGTATCCAACATGCAAAACATACTTTGGGTAGAAGAATTAGGAAAAGAAGGGCTAAGTCACGCAACTAGCTTTGGCTAGGGTAAGGGAGTGCCTTAGGCTTTGCCTTTGCCTTCTCCCTTATCAAATGTGACCCCCGATCCCTTTCTTTGGTTACGTAGACCTAAAAAATTCTTTAAAAAGGGTTTGTTTGTTTTTCTTTCCAAAAAATCACTTTTTTTGGGTGACTTGGTACACCCTAACTCTATACCAAGTGGCGACTCCATTTTCCATTCAAAAACCCTTTTTGAACTTTGTTTGGCCAAACCGTCGCATTTCACAATCCCACGGCCTTTTATTTTCATCTTCACACACGTTCACATACACACTACTTTCACACCTTCAAAAAGTGGGGCGCGACAATTACCACTTCTAATCACACACTTAATATTATCTAAAACTCACTCTCAATCACCAAATTTGATCCCCACTTCGTACCGGATAGTCACACTACGGATAGACGTAAAAACCCTAATTCGCGCTAACTTGAAAACGAAAAGGGTGAACCCTTAATTCTATATTCATTTGCACTTATTGTGGGGTGATTGGGTATTAAGGCTATTATAAAGTAATAACATCCAAATAAAAGGGAATTTTAAGAAAAAATATAAGAGATTTTACAAGTCCTCACAAAGGTAGTCAATAAAGAGTACAAAATACATTTATCTTATATATCACAAAATAATTACATATTTTGTTTAACTTAGTCCAGATCAAAATCAAGTGAACACATAACAAATTTGCACCTTCATAGGAGATATGAAATAGGTTTGTAAAGCTAACACTTTAAACATTCATAGCAACTATTAAAGTCCAAATCTCACTACAATCTATCAAAACCCTAGCCAAACATTTATTGAACTAGTCCAAGATAGCATTCATCGTTCCAATCTCCTCAATCGGTTAAATTTCAAGTCCAATACAAGAATCCTCCGTGCTCTGACTTTTGCAACTTATCTCAAATTCACTTATGATTTCTAGTCACATCATAATGCACTAGACTATATTCCCTTCAAGTTCACAAGTATTCTCTCAGAAAAAGTATTTAGTACTCAAGTACAAGAATCCAAAACTAGGAGAATTTACGGCTCAGGCCATACGCTTCTAAGTGCAAATCAACAAAATTTAAGATTCCTACTTGACGTACATATCTATCTCCCTGAAGCAGCATGGTAAAGATTTTATGTGACGCCCCGAAAAGTATGAGTGTGAGAACCCGTACTTTTTCCATTTTCTAGGGTTTTATTTATTTAATGGCTTGTTTTCTGCGTTTTCTTTAGTAGGGAAATTTTCTAGATATTTTTAATGAGCGGATATAGTTTTTGGATGATTTTTCTAGTATCAAATAGGTTTTGAGAAATTAAGAGTGTATACGGATGTGGGACCCACTAGAGCGAAAAGTTCGGAAAAATTCGACCAATTAGGTTAAGTTCCGGATACTGGGTGAAATTTATCGGGTGTTAAGAGATAAGTAGAGGATGAGATGTGATTGATGTGAGAGGAAACAAAAGGATAGAAATGTATTTAATGTAGTGACAAGTGTCACTTGGTGAATGGTGGCACTTGTAGGACAACTATTCATTTTCTTGACTTTTGACCAATTGCTTAAATATCTCAAAATTCACACAAAATTCATTCTTGTCTTCAACTTCTTGGCCAGCTCTCTCTCTAGGAAAAGAAAGAAAACTTCTCCAATTTTCAAGCTTCCATATAGTGCAAATCATCCAAACCAATTGCTTAAATTTGTTTCTACTCCATAAAATCCCTCCATTTGGTGCTAGTAAGTGTTTTTGTGGAAGTGTCCAAGGAAGCTAAGGTGTCCTACAACTCTCCCTCTCTTGTTTACTAGGTGAGTGGTGATTGAACTTTCTCCTACACTTAATGAAGCTTAACTTGTGCCTAGTGTTAGCGAAAGGGATGAATTTTGTGGTTTATTTCTTGCTTTTGGATGAATTGATGAAGTTTTCAATTTATTGGTGATTTTTCTGGTTTAATGTGATCATGATGTTGTGGCTATCTATGATGGTTGGAAATGATGGTTAATGACTCTAGTAGGTGTACATGATTGGTATTTGCAACCAATTTCTGGTTTGGAAGAAATTTCAGAAAACTAGGGTTCTTGAGGGGGGCATTCTGTCCGAAATTTTAGGTCCTAGATAGAGGCCGAATTGGCCTTGGCTCAAAACATGAAAGTTGTAGGTATTGATGTTTTAAGGGTGCTTGTAAAATTTCAGGTCATTTGGAGTAGTGTAGAGTGAGAAATGTCGATTTTACTGTTGCTGTTCTGGGTTCTTCAGGATGGCCGAACTGCGTTTGTAATTGGCTGTTTTGACTGGAATTGCTTTGGATTTGGTGGTTGAGGTCTTCTGATGAAATGTAGCTTGATGTCCTAGCTACCATATGCCTTTGGAATTTCTGCATTTGGACCTGTTTAGACTGAGTTGTACTGATTACAGCATAGTGTAATTTGTAAACCTGCAATTACGGTTCTGGTTTGGTATTTGGCATATATGACTTAGTTGTGCTGGGATTTGGACTGAGTGACCTTCTACATTGTTGTAGCCCTGGTTCTTAGCTTCGAAATGGTGGGTCTTGTACCTTCATCCGACAATCGTAGAGCCTTTGATACCATTACCGTAAAATGACGTCCAAAACTGTTTTTCTGGTTTTGAGCTAAACTTTCATTTCCGGACTTTTCCCCAGCTTGACTTGTACTAGTACTACTTGGAGCTTGCTGAATGGCTATTGGATGAACTTGTTGTTGTGTGTGTACCTTTGGGACTGGCTGAGGATATAATGAAGCCGTGATGGCTGGAAAAGTTAGCAAATTTAGGGGAAGTGCTGTCCGAACTTTGAAGGGACTTGTTGCATTGGGTTTGTGATCTAAGACTTGGATTTGAGCAAGGCAATGCTATATGATGGATGGTTTCAGAGCCGTGGAGGTGAGTGACCTCAAACTATTTCTAAAATTATTTATGAACCATTTCTTGCATTATTTACTTTTGAACTGTTTTCAAAGTTACTTTTGGAACTGTTTTCTTACATATCATGCGTGCTTGCATATCAGTGTCTTGTTATTATTGATTTTGCTTTCAATGATTGTTAAAACGAGTTTTCTAGGCGAGTGTGTACTTTATCGCACTCGACCTAAATAAATATGAAATTTTCAATGATTAATGATTAAATGCTACTTGCGCATGAATGTAAGCCTTTTGGGCTGAACTGGCCATTGCCCCTTGTTACCGGTCGTCTCGAGCCAGAAGCGGACTCGGTCGGGCGACTAGGAACTTGGGTGAACGTTTCGGTATACTCGAGTATTACCTTGTAGGTTGGTGGAGCCTGGCCAAAAGCCAGGGACGGGGTGAATGAATGCACGAATGAAACCAAAAATGCAATGAAATGACAGGAGAACGAACGTATCCTTTTCATGAATGTTACTATCGCTTTCCATTGTAAATGTTTCTTGAATTATTGATACTCCATATTTAATGTTTTGTAAACGTTGTAATTGTTTCTAGACTTATCCTTTGATTTACAACATCATTGAAATGAACCATTGTTAAACAGATTTGATAACTGATTTTATTGGTTACTCGCTGAGCTTCTAGCTCACCCCAAAAATGTTTTATTCCCCTCCACAGGGCTCAAGGCGAAGGAAGGGCTTGTAGTGTTTATTCATGGATTATCTCATGTATGGATTGAACTTGGATTTCCTTTTGTGTAATCATTCATATTGGGATTGTATTGAACGTTTAGAATTGATTGGATGTGTAATAGTCTAGTTTTGGACTTCCTCCTGTATAATAATTGTGATCAAGGATCAGAGTGGCGCAGTGGAAGCGTGGACGCTTCGCTGTTGATATGTAAAGTTTGGGAACCTTTGATGTATATTTGATATATATATCTTGAAATTCAATTGAGGATTGTAGTGAACGACTGAGTCCCGGCGAGAGCTGGGCAGGCGGCCCGCCGAACCCTCTGGTTCGCCTTAGGGGGAGGTGGGGTCGTGACATTTTACACTTACCACTTTCATAATTCACAACTTACGCTCAAGAAAAGCACTTAGTCCTTTACACATATTCACGTAATTGGGACCGTATCACCACTTGGCCCAAGCTCACTCCGCACAGAGACCACGTGAAGCAGCTTTGATACCACCTGTGACAGCCCCACCTTCCCCTAGGGCATACCCTAATGGTTAGCGAACTGCCTGCCCAACTCTCGGCAGAACTACTAAACCAAAAACACGATTACCAAATCATACGGTGCAACAGAACTTCGATTATACACTCCAACGAAAAGCGAAAAGAACTGAGGCCACGTCAGAATCCGGCCAAGATCTGGCCAGATACACGGCCGGATTCCCTAAAGTAGCTTCCTGCCAGATTTTCCTTTCTTTCCTTGTTCAAGTTCCGCACTCGCCCAGCTCTCCCACGAATACAAGAAAAGTTCACAACCATAGAAACAGGCATTCTCAATTAGTATATGTAACCAGATGCTTGCATAAATATATATATTGGAGTCTTTACAAGTCAAAAGGTTATACTTGATCAAAATACAATTAGGATTTACTACTACAGAGGAGTTTAACAAAAGAATATCTATAACTAGCTCTACTCTTTTCTCCAAAATCACGATTCCAAAATATTGTCTCCTGTAAGGAAAACAAAGGTAACGGGAATGAGCTTTGGCCCAATGAGGTACCGACAGGTCAAGCAATCAAATATCACAAAAGTACACTTGTAATCAATCAAATAAAGACATCAAATAAAGAGGAAAGAACACCACAGTTAAACCGGAAGTAAAAGGAAACAGATAGCTCTCAAGTGCCAATTTTCTCTTTTGCATTACTTGATCCAAACCCGTTGACCCTACGTCAACGTTTAAAGAAACGACCATGACCATAGACCCCACTTTACACCAAGTACCGTCCACCAAACATCTCCCTTATCCGGCCTGAATGCCTCAAGCAGAAACAGGGTTGGTAATACTCGAGTATACCGATTAGTCGAGGAGATAATAGTCCACTCGACAAAACAGGAGACCTAGGGTTCGTTACCTAATCGACCAAGCCCTTGCCGGCTCGACTCGAGTAAGTAGCCACAGGGTTTGAACTCAGATGTCACCGCAAGGTCATTGGATACAAGCCTCCAAAACACATCAAATCATGCATAAGTAACAGATTCAAATTTATACAGGAACCAGTAAAACAGGCAAGAGAAATGAGTGTGATAAAGTACACCCTCGCTTCGTCCAGAATAAACAGGAGTCACAGTTATTCAAGTCACAAATTGCAAGTACAAGCAAACCAATTAAGCAACAAGTCATGCGAGTGGTACACTCACCAATCAAATGCAACCCTTCACTTGAACCCTGATTCGTCCTCTTGAACCATCTCGAGTCCTGTGGTCACATACTATTTTAAAAGACTAGCAAAATGAAGCAAAAATACATGAAGAACTTAAGGTTTCTAACACTTCGTTTCATTTCACTTAAACCTCAATTCCACTCATAAACCATACCCAAAATGATTGACCAACTCCACACTTAAAGTGGGAAATGAAAGTAAAATAGTTCTAAGAGAACAGAATTTCTCAGCTTTGCGCAACACTATTTGAAAAATCATATCTTAAGCTTCTTAAGTCCAAAATTGATAAACTTTATACCGTCGTAAAATAGACACAAAGAATTACAATTTCCTAGAAGACACATTTGTAGGATTCAGTCCCTACATCAGTCAAATTCGAGCCTCAAGTCGCTACTTCATCCAGTAAGAGACAGAACAGGTATGCAATTTCAGTCAACTTTGAAAATTCATAGATATTCATGAAAATTGAGAAAAAGGCTGAAATTTTCACGGTTGATAGTACTCTAAATCTAGTTTCAAACACAACAAATAAAAATCAATTCTGAATTTTCTACAACAAGATATGGCAGATTTCCCAAGATTGTTCAAGGGTTCCTACGAACAAGTTTTCAGCAGCACCTCCTTTGTTTTTACCAATTTTTCCAGCCAATTCAAGGCTTCATTCTTACCACAAAACAGCCTTAACTCAAGCATATTCATATCAAGCCAACAACTCACTAAATCAAGCATATATATATAACATATAACTATCACCTACTCAAGCTAGAAAATGAAACCCTAAGCTGGAATTCCTACTCACAAGCTGGAATTTTCTTTAGGCAAGTCAAACTAGCATATAAAAGCAACATATTTCACATAGCAGAGCTACCAAATCATGGCCAACACTTAAGCATCATCTATGGATAGAATATTCACCATAAAACTGAAAATTTTCACAACATCACTTCAAATCATGAAACTTTCTCATAAAACTACCAATTTTGCAACCCTAATCCACTAATTTGCATATATTTGAAGTAGAGGAAATTTTATTGCCAAAGTTACCTTGTTCCTCCAAGAAAAATAGAAGCTTAATGCTTTTCCTCCAAAAATCTCTCCGCTCAAACCCTTAATTTTCCCTAGTGAACCACTTTTATGGAGTATTTTGTAAAATCTATGGTTGGAATTCAAGATTCAAGCAAGAATTGAGGTGGAAGATGAAGTGCTCTTTCTTGTTTTTTCTCTCACCATTTTCGACCAAGACAAGGAGAAAATGAATACATCTTGGTCAAATTTTAGTTTTTAGTAAAGTTAAGAAAGGTTGGTCAAAGTCAAACATCCAACGATTTCGTGACAAATGGCGTCTTAGGGTTTTGTTCTCATCTTCTTGTCTTCCAAAACTAATTTATCTAGGTAACCTCTAATTATCCCCTAGCACCTTTTAAAATAATATCCCTTTATGCAAAACTTCACATGGTAGTCAAAATTTACCGCACTGACCGCATAAGCGGGTCCCATGTCCATAATGCACTTCAAATTTAATGTGTACTAACTTATACCAAGAAAATGATTTAAAAGCTTGACTCACTTATAAAATATCGAGGAAATTATGGTAATAATTTAAAGTAAAGAAAATGCACTCAAAGAAATAAATAAATACAACCTAATTTTTCGGGTTCTCACATGCATCATTTGGAATCGGTACACTCGAATATTAATAATTTAAAGTAAAGAAAATGCATTCAAAGAAATAAATAAATACAACCTAATTTTTCGGGTTCTCACATGCATCATTTGGAATCGGTACACTCGAATATTACCATCTCTATTATCTTGGTGTTAGGGTCCGGTAGGGAGTTGATCGGTGGATGGAGATTGGAGATAAACGTTGTTCTACTGGACTTGTTACTATATTTCAAACATTGACGGAGTGTCAACGAACTTGAAAAATGTTACTGCGAAACTGGCTGTAAGTGAAACACTGTACAGGACTAAGTGCTACGCTTGAAATCTGGCAGGAGCACCACATCAGCTATGTCAACATTTGAATCATGGGTGCTCTGCCTAGAATCTGGCGGAAGCTACCATATACTTTCTTGCTGGTGTTAAATTGCTTACTTAAATGTTTGATCTGTTAATGACTCTGCTTGTAACTGTTTACTATTTTCGTTCTAAGATATTGAGATATGTAAAAGATATTTTGCCAATTTTACTGCATGTTTTCTTGGAACCTCGCTTGGCTTCTAGCTCATCTCTTTATTTGTTTTCCTTAACAGGGTGCAGGATGAGAGAGACAAGAATAGTACTAGTTGTATTATGAATTTTAAACTTGTATTTGCCGGTACTGTATTATAGTACTAGTTATTCAAGTTCTTATCTTTTGGCTTGTACTTTGGCTGGTATATTTAGATGATTTGTAGCATGTTCATGTTATTTTGAAGAATTATAGTGCTATTGAGTTGGCATCCAAAGAATAGTGAGCTCGAAAGTTGTAGCTCTCATTTTAAGTAATTGCCATCGTATTTATATTTGGTGAGGTGATTGAATTATTTGTATTTTAATCCGTTTCACTGTGCACCTAAGTATAAATGTTTTGTGAAGTTGGATGGGTGTAATATTTCTTGGGGAATTTTATGCTTACTTTGCAGTTAATGTTATCTCTGAAATTAATGTGAGTGAGTGAGTCCTGGCGAGAGTTGGACAGGCTGTGACGACCCCACTTCTCCTTAGGGCGAACCCTAGGGTATCGACGGGCCGCTTGCCTAGCTCTCGCTAGGACTCAATACGAGTCAAATTTAAACTTAAGGATAAACAACCAATAACAAATGTAGATACAAAGAAAGGTCGCTTCCTTAAATAAACATTCGAATCTTACGTCACAAGTTACCAAAAGGTACATCAACTTTCACAAAATGTACAACCACCAAAAGTCGACTAATCAATTACATCCAAAATTCTAATCAAAAGGTAATCAAGTTGGCTTCCCCAAAAATCTTTCCATTTCGTGCTTCTGTTAAGGAAAACAAACTACGTGGTGAGCTAACGCTCAGCGAGGCCAAGAAAAGCATGCAAATACATAGTTCAAGTAACAATAACACTTGTACAAGCAATATAGTTAAAAAGTTCAAGTAATTCACAATTAACAATAAAAGCACACTTAATAAGAATACGGGAGCTCTCAGGAGCTGGATTCCCCATGCTTTGCCGAGACTCGATCCAATACCTCCATATGATGACACTTCGTCAACCGAGTAGGTATCAAGTCTGTAAAACTCCACTTACTTCTCCCATCCTTCATTTCACCCTCTCGGATCCGTAACCAAACATTCACTGGGAAGGCAATACTACTCGAGTATGCCAAGCAAGACCTCAAAAGATCAATCTTATAATTTTAACATGGTTCACCAGGCTTCTCGACCAAACTCATACCGGCTTGAGTCGCAAGGTTAGCCAATGAGTTTTGGGTGTCCCCAAATGTACAATTACAAATTGCCAAATTCATTTAATTCAATTATCAATTCACTTCATACAATTCAATTGTCTAGTTAAGTACAAGAGAACGAGCGCGATAAAGTACACACTCGTCTTGACAAATCCCAATCACTTAATGAACAAGAAACAATTCAAGTATTTAGCAACAATTCATGCACTTGATACTCACCAATTCAAAACCAGTGAGTAAGTTAAGCCCTTCAGTTGTCTACACCGGGATTCCTTTCGAAACCCTCTTGAGCACTTGAAGAAACAGTGACCAACCCATCACTCACATATACTCACGACCACTTAACATTCAAGGAAGAAAGTGCACTCGCTTAAAACTTAAAACAATGGCTTAAAAGAACTTTAATCCCTCGAAAATCGAGATTCAAAAATGAGAATTTAAAGTCCTAAGTGAACTCGTATCATTCATGAAATTGAGTTTAAAAGGAACCATCAATCTCAAAAGGAAGTCGGAAGTTCATTAAAGTTCACTTCTTAGGAAATCAGAAATTTTTCCAGCTTTACTCGACGACACTTGAGAAATCGTATCTTGAGTTTGGAAGGTCCAAAAATGAAAAACTTTATAAGTTGAAAACTAGATTCAAAGTACTAAAACTTCCCCAAAGACACTTTTCCAAGATTCCAACCAGAAACCATTCGAATTTCAGATCAAACTTACAGTTTCATGAAAACAGGATAGAACCAGTCTTGGTTTTTCAACAATATTTGGAAATTCGGTAAAATTCACAGGAAGTGAATCAGCCTCTTTAACTTCTAAAATTTATAACACAACAAGAGTTTCAAATCAAGTTTTAAACACAACAAGTAGAACTAAATTTGGAGTTTTGAGCAGCAAGATACAATGGTTTGAAGTTGGCTGATTTTCGCAATCTATTTAGAAGATTTCCAGTCACCAAGCTTCAACATGGTATTGAAATCAAACCATATCTAACTCTACACAAGTCCAAATTGAGAATGGTTTATGGCATTAGAAACTAGATTCAAAATTCTATAATTCATTTGAAGAAATCGTTTCCAAACTCCTTTCATAAAAGGGACAAAATCGAGCCACAAGATGCAACTTCCCAGTTTCTTTCGGACAAACAGCTAAAACAGGTCAGTCCACTTTGCCGATTCGCTACGGTTTCCTAAAAACGAATTAGCAGGGGATTTTATACCATTGGAAAGCTCTTGGTGTCTAGTTTTGAATCTAGCAAACGGGACTCGATTTTGATTTTTGCACAAAGAGTTATGTTTAGACAAAGAACTAGTGGCCGGCTGGCCTGATAGCAAATTTCCAGATTTCTTCCTTTTCAAAAACCCTAGTTTTGTGTAACCAATTGAAATGATTTTTGAAAGGAAATTTTCACACACCTAACACAACATATTTCAATTAGTTTAGCAGCCAAATAAGCAATAAAATTTGAATTCAAATCAAGACAACAAGAACAGAAATTTCAGCCAGCACCTCTCTTGGTTTTCTTCCAACTTTCACTCCACTACCAAGCCAATCTCAAGCCATAATTCACATAAACAACAACAATCAAGCAATAACCTCAAGTCAGCTACCTCATAGGTCACCTCAAGGCTACTAGTTTAGAATATAAAGCAAGATAAAAATTTCCTCAAGTCCACTAGTCTAGAATCTTGATTAGAGTTTCAAACCCATGAAATCCAACCACTAAACTTTGCAAAAATTGAAAGGATAAAGAGGGATGAAGTTGCTACCTCTTAGAGCTCTTAAATCCTAGATGAAGGCAAGTCTTTCCACCACTACTTCACCAAGAAACTCCATAAGGTTGCTCCTTTCTTCTATGTAGAGTGAAATTCCAAATGATTTGTGAGTTGAAGGATGAAAAACAAGCAAGATGGGAGCAAGGATGGAATTTTTTTCTCTTCCCCCTTTTCTTTCCTTGGGTTCGGCCGAGAGGATGAGTGAGTGATGGAGGGAAAGTGTTGTGAATCTTGTGGAGGAAAAATGAAGAAAAGGTAACTTTAAGTTGGTGCAAAAGTCAACTCTCAATAGTAGCGAAATAGTGCATTGTACTACCACTTTCTCTCTTGTTTGTTACACTTATACACTAATCCTCCAAGGTAATTTCTCTAACACTGTAATTACTCATACTTATTAGTCTAGTATTAAATTCTCAAATCTCCAATCAGTCGTACCGGTGCGATTTTCGAGAAACTTTCGACGTGAATAAGATAAAGTGAAATTTAAGAGAAATTCATGCAATAATAATATAATTAAATAACACTAGGGCAAATAATTATAAAAATGACTAAACTAAGAATAAAAACATGAGTTCTCACATTCTCTCCCCCTTAAAAGAATTTCGTCCACGAAATTCATACCTTGATTTGGAAATAGGTCTGGATATTTCTGTCGAATCCCCTTTTCTACTTCTCAAGTTGCTTCCTCTATTCCGTAATTTCTCCATAAAACTTTTGCCCAAGGGATTCGCTTATTCCTTAGTTCTTTCACCTTATGATCCAGAAGCTTCACTGGTTTCTTCTTATAAATTAGAGCCTTGTCGATCTCAATATTTTCTGGTTGCAGTACATGAGAGGGATCTGGATTGATACTTCTTGAGTATAGACACATGGAAAACGTTATGAATTTGAGATAAACTTGGTGGCAGTTCCAACTTATAGGCCACGTTTTCCACACGTTGGAGAATCTTATAAGGTCCTACAAATTTAGGTTGCAACTTCTTTCCTTTCCCTGACATCAAACTTGCTTTTAGAGGAGTGATCTTAAGGAAAAATTGATCTCCAACTGCAAATTCTAAATCCTTCCTTCGATTATCTGCATAACTCTTCTAGCGGCTTTGAGCTGTCTGAATCCTTTGACGTATTAACTTCACCTTTTCGCACGCCTCCTTAATCCATGGTACTGTAGTTGGGTCTAAAATCTTTCTTTCGCCTACTTCATCCCAACAAATTGGAGATCTACACTTCCGGCCATAAAGAGTTTCATACGAAGCCATTTGAATGGATGAATGGAAGCTATTATTGTAAGCAAATTCCACCAATATCAAGTATTTACTCCAACTCTCTCCAAAATCCAAAATACATGTTCTCAACATATCCTCAAGAGTCTGAATTGTTCTCTCTGACTGTCCATCGGTCTGGAGGTGGTAGGTAATGCTAAAATTCAATTTGATCCCTAGCATTTCCTGCATCCTCTACCAGAACCGAGAAACAAACCGAGGGTCTCGATCAGATACAATACTTACTGGTATCCCATGTAGCCTTATAATTTCTTCCAAATATAACTTAGCTAATTTCTCCAGGGAGTACTTCATACTAATCGGCAGAAAATGAGCAGATTCGGTCAGTCTATCCACTATGATCCAAATGGCATCATGCCCTCTCTGTGTCCTCGACAATCCAGATACAAAATTCATGGTAATATTTTCCTATTTTCACTCGGGTATCTCTAAAGGTTGCAATAGGCCAAACGGTTTCTGATACTCGGCTTTAACCTGCTATCAAATGAAACATATCTGGACAAATCGAACAATTTTCTTCTTCATGTTCTCCCACTAGTACAAACTCTTTCGGTTTTGGTACATTTTATTTCCTCCAGGATGTACCGTATACTTAGAACGATGAGCTTCCTCCAAAATTTTCCTTTTAAACCCTTTATCGTTTGGCACCACTATGCGATTTCAAAACCTTAGTACACCATTTACTCCCAAATTGAAATCCGACTTTTCTCCCTTATTAACTTTCTCCAACCACTTTTGTGCTTCAGAATCCTTCCCTTGTGCCTCCTTGATACGATCTAACAAAGTAGATTTCATGACAATGTTCCCAAGGATCACTTTTCTTGGTTCAAGTTGAGGGTTCCAAATACTAACCTCTTCCAACAAGTGTAACTCTTTGATCATCAATCCCGCTAGTTGTACTCGACGACTTAAAGTATCTGCTACCACATTAGGTTTCCCTGGATGATAATTAATCGTGCAATCATAATCCTCTAAAAATTCCACCCATCTATGTTGTCTCAAATTTAACTCTTTTTGGGAAAACAAGTACTTAAAACTCTTGTGATCGGTAAAAATCTCAAACGTCACCCCATATAGGTAATGTCTCCACTTCTTCAATGAAAACACTACAACTGTTAACTCCAAATCATGAGTTGGATAATTTCTCTCGTGAGGTTTTAACTTTCTAGAAGCATATGCAATCACCTTATCATTCTGCATCAATGCACACCCTAATCCTTCATTTGAAGTATCTGTATAAATCACAAAGCTATCCTTTCCATTAGGTAAAGCTAATACAGGTGCCTTTGTCAATCGTTCTTTCAACTCCTGAAAACTTTCATCACACTTAGAGGTCCATATAAACTTTTTACTTTTCTTGGTCAACTCAGTCAGGAGTCCCACAGTTTTAGAAAAATCTTTAATAAACCTTCGGTAATACCCTGCTAACCCTAAGAAATTTCAAACTTCAGTAGGGTTTTCCGGTTGTTTCCACTTAGAAACTGCTTCAACTTTGGTCGGATCTACCTTAATTTCTTCCTTGGAGATTATATGACCTAAGAAAGTCACTTCTTTCAACCAAAATTCCCATTGACTAAACTTAGCATACAACTAATGTTCCCTCCAGGTTTGCAAAACAATCCTCAAATGTTTTTCATGATCTTTCAGAGTTTTAGAATATACCAGTATATCGTTAATGAACACCACCACAAACTGATCCAGGTAAGGCTTAAAGATTCGGTGCATTAAATCCATAAAAGCTGCAGGAGCATTAGTCAACCCAAACGGCATCACTGCAAACTCAAAGTGCCCGTACCTCGAATTAAAGCCAGTTTTAGGTATATCCTTTTCCAAAATCCCCAACTGATAATAACCCTCCTGAGATCCAACTTTGAGAACACTACCGCCCCTTGCAATTGGTCAAACAATTCATCAATGTGGGGTAAAGGGTACTTATTCTTGATAGTAATGTCATTCAAGTCTCAGTAGTCTATGCACAACCTTTGTTGACCTTGGTCCCTAACTTTTGATGTTTACAAAACAATGGATAATACTAATATCTCTTCAAGAAATATTTTCAGTTGTGAAGCAAATCAGATTCAAAAATCAAGTGTAATTGAAAGGGACAAAGGCTGCTGAAAGGCTGCTCAAAAATCAGATCATGGAGTAGAAGAGGCAACTTGGGAGTTGGAGGAAGAGATGCAAAAGAAATACCCTGAGCTATTTTGTGACGGCCCCACCTCCCCGTAGGGCGTACCAGAGGGTTCGGCGGGCCGCCTGCCCGGCTCTCGCCGGGACTCAGTCGTTCACTAAAGTCCTCAAACGAATTACAAGAATAAACCTCAAATATACATCACATGGTCCACAAATATACATCCAAATCTCCAATAATTACATGTCACAAATCCAGCGGAAACAATTCTCAACTATACATAAAATGATTTCCAAATCCAAATTGTACAAAACATAGGCCATCCAGTCACGTGAATAAGTACTACCAGCCTTCCTTTGCCACGAGCCCTGTGGAGGGGAATAAAATAGTTTTTGGGGTGAGCTAGAAGCTCAGCGAGTAACCAGCAAAATCATTAATCAAATATATTTCACAATGTTGCATTTCGATGATTTCGATGATGTCATGATTCAGAGATCAAATGTCCGTTTAGTGCTCTCGTGAGCCGGTGAAATCATAGCACTTGAACACCCAACGCTCAAATATTTCATTTAACATTAACACACGAACTCACGAAAGTGGGAGCAACATCGGTGCTCCAGATAACCATGAACATGAACCATAAACAAGGTGGAGACGTTGGTGTCCAGCACAAGACTTTCCCAGAACTCATTGAAGCCAAAATCATATCATGAATTCACATGCAAGCACGCATGAAATGCAATCGAATAAATAATGCAAGAAACATTTCACAAATAACTTTGGAAATAGTTTAGGGCCACTCACCTCCACGGCTCAGAAATCATCCAGCATATAACATTGCCTTGCTCAAATCCAAGTCTTAGATCACAAACTCAATGAAATCAAGTCCTTTAAAAGTTCGGACAGCACTTCCCCTGAATTTGCTAACTTTTCCAGCCATCAGGGCTTCATTATTTCCTCATTCCAACCCAAAGGTACACACACAACAACAAGTTCATCCAATAGCCATTCAGCAAGCTCCAAGTAGTATAAGTACAAGTCAAGCTAGGGAAAAGTCCGGAAATGAAAGTTTAGCTCAAAACCAGAAAAACAGTTTTGACGTCATTTTGCGGTAATGGCACCAAAGGTACTACGAGTATCGGATGGAGGTCCAAGACCCACCGTTTCGAAGCTAAGAGAAAGGGATACAATATTATAGAAGGTCACTCAACCCAGTTTCGAGTGTAACCAGGTCAAAAATGCAAGATACTACACCAGAATAGGAAAAACAGGTTCACGAATCGCATTCTGGTGTAAACATCATAAATCAGGCTACCGAAGTCCAAATCCAGAAATTCCAAAACCAGCTGAAATATAAGAAACAAGGCTACATTGCATCAGAAGACCTCAACAACCAATTCGGAAGCAATCCTGACCAAAACAACCAATTACAGGCGCAAATCCCAATTTCGGGTAAACCAGAACAGCAATAGTAATTTCGACTTATCTCACTCTACACAACTCCGATTGACCTGAAATTTTGTAGGCACCTTTAAAATACCATTCTCTACAACTTTCATGTTTTAAGACAAGGCCAATTCGGCCTCTATCTATGACCTAAAAATTCGGACAGAATGTTCCTTCACAAAACCGAATTTTCTGAAATTTCTTCCAAAACAGAAATTAGTTGCAATTAATCACTTTTTCCACCTCATAGAGTCCTTAAACATCATTTCCAATCATCATACATGACCCCATAATCATATTCATATGAAAACAGAAAAATCCCCAATAATTATAAAACTTCACCAATTCAACCAAAATCAAGAAATAATCCATAAAGTTGCACCTTATATCACCACTAATCATGAATTGAACATCATTAGAGCAAGGAGAGGGGTCATTCACAACTCACCTTAGCAATACAAGAGATAGAGCAACTAGTCACCTTAGCCTCCCAAATAACTTCACCAATCACCTCACTAACACTCATAGAAGGAGTTTTATGGAACAAATGCAAGATTAAACGGTTGATCTTGAAGATTGAGCAAGATTAGAACCAAGAAAGTTGAGAGAGTTTTCTTCTTTTTGCTTGAGAGAGAGCCGGCTTCAAGTTTGCAAATTTGAGGGATTTTTGGTCAATTTTTGCTTAAATTGGTAAAGGCATGAATAGTGGTCAAATGGCAAGACTAAATCTTATGGTGACACTTGTCACCTTTTGGTTCAAAACTTATCTTTTTGTCTCTCCAATACAAATATCTTAACACTTTGTAAAATAATATCACTTAATACAAAATTCCAACAAGTTGTCAAAAATATAATGCATTTACCGCACTAGCGGGTCCCACGTCCAAAATACGCTTTTAATTTCTCAAAAACTAACCGATACTAGAAAAATCATTTTAAAACTATCTTTGCTCATAAACTTTATATGGAGAATTTTTCTAATCAAGAAAATGTAGAAAAGGCGGGCAATTAAAAAAAATAAACCCTAGAAAATTAGAACATTTCCAGGTTCTCAAACTCATTTTTTTTTTCGGGGCGTCACATATTTAGTAACCCAGGTGAGCAATTTCGAGGGCGAAATTCTTTAAGGAGGAGAGAGTGTGAGAACCCAGAAAATTTTTTTTTTTTTTTTTATTATTTTATTCCTGTGCACCCGTTTTCTTTTAATTTCTTTATTATATTACTTTTATCAACATTTTATCAGTAAATATAGTTCTTAAATCATTTTTCTAGTATAAGGTAGTTCGTGAGAATTTTGGAACGTCTTTTGGTCGTGGGACTCGCTAGTGCATTAAGTGAGAGAAATTTGACCAATTAGGTTAAATTTTTGCGTAAAGAAATTTTGTTACTAGGTATTAGGAGATAATTGGAGGTTGTCTAGATGAATTAGCCATGAGGGACAAGAAGATAGCTCTAGCAAAAATAATGCGCCAAGTGTCAAATTGTTGTTGGACTAAACTTGCCTAACTTTGCCTAACTTTCTTTAACTTGAATAAAAGACCAAAAATTGACCAAATCATCTTCATTTCAGCCTTGTCTTGGCCGAACCTCTCTAGCAAGCAAAGGAAAAAATTCTTCAACCTTCCATCTTCTAATCTTGCTCAAATCTTGAAAACTAGCCGTTTGTTTCTTGAATTAGTCCATAAAAACATCTTGCTAAGGGTCTTTGAAGAACTTGGTGGTGTTGTTTTGGAAGAAAACCTCACAAGCTACAACCTTTCTTGAAGAACTAAGGTATCTTGCTTGGAACTCATCTTTTGTTATAAATTTTGGCCAATTGGTGCCTTATAGTAGCTATTTACGCGATTTTACGGAAGATTTGGTGGATTGGAGTGAAGTTTCCTAATTTTCTGATTTTTCTGGATTTTTTTCTGGAATTTTCTGTTTTCCTATGATGGATATGATTGAGCTTGAATTGGTGGTTCTAAATGGTATTAAATAGTTCTCTTGTGCGTTAATTGTGGTTAATTGCGGAAAATTTCCGCTTGTGCGGAAAATTTCAGATTTAGGGTTTCAAATTGGGGGTTTTCTATTGTTGATTGTTGAACTTCTAATTGGCTATAATTGAAGGGTATTATGACCCTAATGACGCATATGGAATGGCTTATATATTGTTTGGGTGCTTGTGGTTGTGTTGGATGGCTTTTATTGGTTGTCTTGTAGGTTGGAAAAGCTGAAATTTTAGGGGAAATGCTGTCCAAGTGTCTAGGGTATTGGATTCTTATGTGTTGGGTTGAGATTTGATAGAAGTGAATAATCTTAGGGTTTATTTCTACTTTTAACCCTAAATGTTATGTATTTTTCATTTCCAAGCTATATTTGGGTCTTGCCTTAATAGTTCCTAGAAAAAGGTATTCGACTTGTGTTTGCGTTTTCATTGTACTTTCTTGATTGTTATAGGGCGTGCCGGTGATCCGAGGCTCACGTCGGGCGAAAACTTGTGAAATTTCTTTGTTGAACTTGGTGAGTGTACTACTCACATGTTTGTTATTCCGTGGCTTTCTTGTACTTGAATTCTGTGGTTTGGACTAGTTGTGATGATTGTTTGAGCTAGGTGAGGCGAGAGTGTACTTTACCACTCTCGTACTCTCTAGCCTCCTTGACTGGTTATTATACTAAGCTTACTTGACTGTTTATGATATTACTTGAATATTATGGACTGTACTGGATTTGGTATCGCTTGGATACCAAATTTACTGTTCACTCTGAGCTCTACCTCATTGGAAGTCAATGGACTCGAGCCAGTAAGGACTTGGTCGGGGACATTTGACAAGCCATGGGGACTGTATTTGGGAATCTTTGGGTATGAGACCCTTGATTCCGGTATACTCGAGTAATACCAATTCTGTACTGTTTGGTGTTCGGACCCGGTAAGGGGAAAGTGAGGTGGACGGATAATTGGAGTAAAGAGGAGTCTACGGTCATGATTACCTGGTATACATTGACGGAGAGTGAATGAGATAAGATCAAGCATGGCAAAAGAGGAAAAGGGCTCTTGAGAGCCATCCGTATCCTTTTATTCCCTACACTTGGGTGTTGTTGATTTTACTTACTTGACGTGCGATTTGGACTGAATATTCTTGTGTTTATGTGATCCTGGTATATTTTGGTGATGGTACCTCATTGGGCGAAAGCTCACTCCGTGAATTTTGTTTTCCTTACAGGGATTTACCTTTTGGACTTGTGAGTTTGAAGATGAGTTGAGTAGAGCTGGTTGAGAGATTTTGTATAGCTCCTCAATAGTTGGCAACTTGATTGTACTTGAATTTACATGTTTCCTTTTGGCTTGTAATCATACAAATGTGGTTGGTAACAATGTATGTGTATTCATGTTCCATGTATTATACTTGGCTTGTATATATATTCCTTTCAGGGATTGTAAGCAGTTATTTGCATTTGATTGGGTCCTGGCTGATTGTGACGTGGTAGTCACTATTCACGTTATGTTTTAACTTTTGTTTTTCCATTTCTTGATTGTTGGCTTGGTTAAGCGCGCTAGTAGATTCCCGAACGCCTTGAGTTACTGTTTTACCGTTTTAGTAGTCCTGGCGAGAGCTGGGCAGGCAGTCCGCTAACCCTTTTGGTACGCCTTAGGGGAAGGTGGGGCTGTCACAACTAGCGTTGGACTAGTGTGGTATCGAGAAATGGATCACACCTAGCGTTGGACTAGTGTGATAGCGTCACACATTAATTATAATCTCATAAAAACACAATAAAGCGAGTAAACACATAATATCACATAAACACATAACACATAGTCATGATATCTGGATGCAAGGCCCTAAGAAAGCGGTAACACATAGCACGTAAGCATGCAAATCACACAGGCGAAAAGAAAGCGAATAAAACCCTAGCTTTTACATTTGAGGGGGGCGTACTACAATCTAACGGGGGGAAATGAAAATAAATAAAATGAACCTAACTATTACAACTTGGCATTTAGATACCTTTCAAATAATCAGAATGAACTAAAATAAATATACGAAATTAAAACGAATAGAGCGAATTAATAAATAAATAAAATGAAAACATTCAAAAGGCATGCAATTAAACACATAAATCACATAAGTACACATAAGGTCAGATAAAGTAAAAATAAGGGATAGAGTGTATCTCCCTTGAGTTGGGGCCCTAATGAAATGAATTTATTTATTTACCCTCCAAAAAAACAAAGAAAGGGTCAAGGCATCTCTTTAATTAACAAAATAATCAATGAAATGGAAATTGAATCACTCAAAGCGTTCAAATAAACTAGAGAGCTCATCTTCATTAAATTGAAACAAACAAGGACCCAATTGAAGCAATTAAAGAAGTTAAAAGGGCCAATTTGATTGATTTTTCCAATTGTTTGGGCCATAGTAGAATTGGACAAAAAGCAAGGGATAAAAAAAAGGCAATTTTTCATTTTTGGTTTGCATGCAAGCTTACGTAGAAGAAAATTTCTGCAACTTTTACTTCCGCAAGCTTCTTCCTCATTCTACCAGGTAGATTAAAATGCGAATCTCAAGCAAAACCCCAAGTTTATCAATCTAAAGCTAACAAAACTTCAACCCATTCAATTAACATCATTAAACGCAATCATCTATCCCCAGAAAATCCAATCGAAGCAGCTAGACATAGAGATGCAGCTAAGAACTAACAACCCAGACCATGAAACATCCTAAAACCCAAACCTTCAAGGAAACCAAACTAAACCTTCAGGGAAATATCCTAAAACCCAAGGCTTGAACATAACCCCAACTCTAGATTTACGCACAACAAAAATTCAGAATAAAGAAAGTATTGACAGCAAGCTTCTACCGCAACTAAAGGAACTTCTGCAACATCTAAAGCTTTGAGTTTTCAGCAACCCTTAAGCGGCAAATTTTTATGCCAATCCCAACCCGAAACAACCAGCTCATCAACTAAGATCCGTTAGAAACCAACTCATCAACAAACAACGAAAATCCGAACAACGAACACCATAGTCATTGGAAATCCAAACAAAGCAAAAATCATGCGAGAAACGCAGGAAAAGGAAAACGCAGCTAGCTTCTGAGGAAAACAACAGTGGTATCATCAGGAGCAAAAAGTTTCCAACCACATCACCCAAATCGTCAAACAACAAACCATTTCCAAAACATTGTGGGCAGGTTTAAACCATCAAAACTGGGTTTTCACAGCATCAGGGAACAAGTTAGATATCCATGAGATAACATGCTTCGTCGGTTTCTTTCTTTTTCAGCAACTTATGTCTTCATTTCCAGAACTTAAATACCACAAGAAAATACCAACAGAAAAGGAAACAACGTAGGGAAAACACAAACATGTCATAAGAGCATAAGGAAGGAAGAAAGAATGGTGAAACAACAATCATCCGCCAATCAAACAAAAAACGCAGCGACTATATTGGTGGAAGAATCCAGTTGGAAACCATCATCTTACCTCCTCCACTGCTTTATGTTGCCAAATCACCATGAAGATGCACAAATGAACAAACTCCGCCGGTCCACCCAAGAACGAAATGCCGACTCTGCTGAAGAATTGCGCAGGCGGGATCTTTGGACTTGATCTCGAAGGCTTCTGCTGTTTTTTCCAGATTTTCGCCCATTCTTTTTTTTTTTTTTGATCCTACGAAGCTCGAAGTTTTCTCCTTTTCTTTCTCCCTCTGCTCCTCTTTTCTTTTCCTTCCTTGCTCTTTCTAGCGTCGAACTCCCTTCTTCTCTCTGGTTTTCTCTCAGTTTCCTTCCTTCCAGCCGCCACCCAGATTCTCAGTCTATCTCTCCCTCTAGCTCCCGCTCGGTCTCTCTCTCTTTTACTCTATCTCTCAACCTCAGCCGCCACTCTCTCTTCTTGCCTTCTTTAGTTTTTTCCTTCCAGCTGCTACCCTCTACTCTCTTTTCTAGTTGTTCTCTTTTTCTCTCAACTCCGCCGCCAACTCCTACCCTTGCCTTTTCTTTTCCTAAAACCTAGCCGCCACCCTCGCTCAGCCCGTCAACCTATCCTATCCCTCTTGCTTCTCAAACCCCTTTCAAAACCTCCTCTGATCTCTGGCGGCATTGTTCTTGTTCTTCTTGTTTCTTTCCTTCGCTACCCCTAAAACCCAGCCGTCACACAATCTTGCTTCATCTGCCGTTCCCCTTCTTTTCTTCCTTTCCTCCCACGAAAACCCTCTGCCCTTTTCTCTCTTTTTCTCACGAAAGCTCTCTTGCCCCCCGTAGCCTCTTGCCTTCAGCCACCCATTCCACTCTACTCTCCTTTCTCTCAGATCCTTTATCCCCAGAATTTTCTTTTGCCGTTAGCCTTTTCTCTCCTGCCCCGCTCTCGATTTTTTTTTCCTCCAGCCGCCGGAGCCCGAAACCCTTTTTTAGCCTTCAAACTCTCCCTTCACTCTTTCCTTCAGCCGTCATCCGACCCCCCCTCCTCACGCACTCCTTCTTTCCTTTTATAGTTACAAAGACCTCTTAGCCCTAACATCCAATGGCCAGCTTGCTGTCTTTTCCTTTTTACGGGTTCTAAGCTATCAGATGGCGCTTTCTTCACATGAATTTGAGCCTCTTAGATGAAGGCCAGATGGAAGGGTATGAGAAAGATCCGATGGTGAGAAAAAATAGTGGAACAAATGGTGGAAAATAAAATGGGACAAAGCTGCATTTCCTCCGCGCATGGTTTCTAAGCTGAGAGCTTGGGTCATGTGCAGCTCACGCATGCATGAGCTCTCCTTTTTTTCTCTTTTTTTTTCTTTTTTTTCAATTTATTAAACAACAA
Source organism: Coffea arabica (assembly GCF_036785885.1). NCBI lineage: Eukaryota > Viridiplantae > Streptophyta > Magnoliopsida > Gentianales > Rubiaceae > Coffea > Coffea arabica. Next base: position 24,240,462 of record NC_092318.1, read on the forward strand.
TAACCAAGAGTAACAATTTAAATAAAAACTTGAATAAAATGAACAAAAACTAGGAACAAAAGATAAAACAAAAGGCTGAGATTTTTCTATGTTTGCTTAATGATTTTCCCTCTCTTTTCCCTCTCTTTTTTTTCCTTTTTTTCAATTAATTAAACAGTAAAAAAGAAATAAAACATATTTTATATATATATTTTTTTGAATAATTTTCTCTTTTGACAAATTTTATGCTAAAAGTCTTAACAATAAAAATAAACAGCTAAACGGGCAAAAACGAATACAAAAATAAAAATAAACTAAAATAAAATCATAGATAATAATAATAATCTAAAATGCAAAACAAATGCTAAAAAAAAAGTCTAAAACCAAAAACATGAAATTAACAAATAAAAATAGATAAGAATTATCACTAAAAACAAAAAGTAAAATAGAATAAAAATTATTTAAAAATTTGGTGTCTACAGTTTGCCCCTCTTTGTCTGAGTTTTGGAAAAACTTGAGACAAAGAAATAGACACCAAATACCCACCTATGTTATTCGGCTGCAAACTACTCGAGCGACTGACGCTTTTGAAATGAGGACTGAACCCTTTAACAAAAAATTTCAAAATGGGACTGACCCAGACGAAAATTTTAAGACGGGATTGACCCGAACAGGAAATTTAAAATCGGGATTGACCCGAACAGGAAATTTAAAAATCGGGATTGACCCGAACAGGAAATTTAAAATCGGGACTGACCCGAACAGAAATTTAAATCATGGGACTGACCCGAATAAAATTTAAATCATGGGACTGACTCGAACAAACTTTAAATCATGGGACTGACCCGAACAAAATTTAAATCATGAGACTGACCCAAACAAACTTTAAAATCATGGGATTGACCCGATCAAACTTTAAATCATGGGACTGACCCGAACAAACTTTAAAATCATGGGACTGACCCGAACAAAATTTAAAATCATGGGATAGACCCGAAAAAAATTTAAATCATGGGACTGACCCGAACAAACTTTAAAACCATGGGACTGACCCGAACAAATTTTAAAATCATGGGACTGACCCGAATAAAATTTAAATCATGGGGCTGACCCGAATGAAAATTTAATCATGGGACTGACCCGAACAAGAATTAAATCATGCACACTAGTGGGACTGACCCAACGGCTAGTGGCGGTGCAAATGAAATGCTCACTAGTGGGACTGACCCAACGGCTAGTGGCAGTGCAAAAGAAATGCTTACTAGTGGGACTAACCCATGTTTAGTGGCCGTGCAAAATGAAATGCTCACTGGTGGGACTAACCCATGTTCAGTGGCGGTGAAATGCGCACTAGTGGGACTAACCCGTGTTTAGTGGCAATGTAAATGAAGTGCTCACTAGTGGGACTGACCCATGTTTAGTGGCCGTGCAAAATGAAATGCTTACTGGTGGGACTAACCCATGTTCAATGGCGGTGAAATGCGCGCTAGTGGGATTAACCCATGTTTAGTGGCAATGCAAATGAAGTGCTCACTAGTGGGACTGACCCAACGGCTAGTGGAGGTGCAAAATGAAATGCTCACTGGTGGGACTAATCCATGTTCAGTGGCGGTGAAATGCGCACTAGTGGGACTGACCCATGTTTAGCGGCAATGAAAATGAAATGCACAGTGGGACTGACCCAACGGCTAGTGGAGGTGCAAAATGAAATGCTCACTGGTGGGACTAATCCATGTTCAGTGGCGGTGAAATGCGCACTAGTGGGACTGACCCATGTTTAGCGGCAATGAAAATGAAATGCACACTAGTGGGACTGATCCATGTTTAGTGGCAATGTAAAATGAAATACTGGTACGCATGAAGAAACTGTATAAGATTTATTTGGAAAGTTATCCAAAGATTTGCCCCAGTGATGAATTGGTCAGTGAGATTAAATCTAAGCCCAACGTGATGTTTGTGAAGTTGGCGGCACAAAATCCAGGCCCAACGTGATGTTTGTGAAGTTGGTGGCACAAAATCCAGGCCCAACGTGATGTTTGTGATGTTGATGGCACGAAATCCAAGCCCAACGTGGTCTTTGTGATGTTGGCGGCACAAAATCCAGGCCCAACGTGATGTTAGCGGCACAAAGTCCAGGCCCAACGTGATGTTTGTGATGTTGGCGGCACAAGATCCAGGACCAACGTGATCTTTGTTAATGTCAGCGGGATAAGACCCAATCCCCAACGTGGGCCCTTCTTCTTTCTTCTTCCTTTTCTTTTCCAGCAACGGCCTTCCACCTCAATTGATGTTTCTCCATCATTTTGAGCCATGAATACCTGCACAGGGGGGGCTTACCAAAGTACAACATGCACTTAAATGGATGCACTTACTACTCATGAAAAAAGCAGCGTGATTGATTCGAAAGTATATTATTTGACTCTTGGACGAAATTCCCAGATATATTAAAAATTTTGCCCCAGTGTGGGCTTATTTTGTGAAATCTCACAATAAAAATTTGCCCCAGTGTGGGCTCCTTTTGATTGTAAAAATTTGTTTGGATGACTCTCCATTTATTTAAACAAAATAAGCAACTATGTTTCCTAACAGAAGATTTCATGATGAATTTCTCGAAATAATACCAAATTACAGAAGATTTCTTCCTCATCTTAGCATCGATGCTTAGAGTAATGGGTCACCATTTCTTGTGAACTTGACTTTCAGGACCAATCAAGTGGGCGTTATTTCTGATTTTGAGGTGGCTAAGGAAAATGAGAAGTCAAGATTTGTCTTGTTCTTGTGCCCAAAATTGTATGTAATCCATTCAACATCACATCTTAGTGAAAGCAAAGAGTTTGTCACCCCTATTTCTTAAGAAAACTTAGTCAACATATAAGCTTTATAAGCTTGCAACATATGGGTAGAAACGATAGCTAAACATGTGAAAACTGGTTATACCCTTATGATCACAAATGATTGATGGATTTCTTATGAGCATAATCCTCACTTTGGGTTGTCATGAAGGATAAGTCAGCGATGGACTTTATGAGTTTGTAATGTGGCTTGAAAACGATAGTTAAAGAATAAGACTTTCAAGGACATTGCACCGAAAATCGCATTTTTCCAAAATTGACCCTATTTTGAACTCAAAGATCTCAGATTTGGTGACTTTCATCATCACTTAACGGGGATTTCACCATCAAATCTTTTTCATTTCCTTTGCATTTATTTTTGCTTTTTCCTTTTCTTTTCTTTTCAAAGGTGCCCTGGCGGATTTTCAGATGATGAGTAATGTCAACTTCACAGCTAATTAATTCAGAAATACATCTAAACAATTTCCTAGCATCAGTATATGCACATCACTTGCCAATTAATTAGAAAGTTTCTTAACAGAGATATTGCAAAGAACGGAAGTCAGGACTTTCGGCTTTTGTAAATGGGCTTTGGTGGGGTGCTTAGAAAAGTTAAGGTTTGAAAGCGAATTTTCAAAAGTGGTTTAAATGATCTGAGATCGCATTATTATATCAACCCCTTTTTAGGGTTAAATCATAACTTGCTCAATTGAGACTGTCGCGCCCCACTTTTTGAATATGTGTGAAGTGGTGTGTGGAATATGTATGTGAATGTGTGTGAAGATGAAAATAAAAGGCCGTGGGACTTGAAAATGCGACGATTTGGCCAAACGAAGTTCAAAAAGGGTTTTTTTAATGGAAAAGGGAGTCGCCACTTGGTATAGAGTTAGGGTGTACCAAGTCACCCAAAAAGTGATTTTTTGGAAAAAAGTAAACAAACCCTTTTTAAAGAACTTTTGGGTCTACGTAACCAAAGAAAGGGATCGGGGGTCACATTTGATAAGGGAGAAGGCAAAGGCAAAGCCTAAGGCACTCCCTTACCCTAGCAAAAGCTAGTTGCGTGACTTAGTCCTTTTTTTCCTAATTTCTTCTACCCAAAAATATGTGTTGCATGTTGGATGTGACTAATGGATATGAAAAAAAAAAAGAAAAAAAAAAGAAAAATGCAATCCTAAATCTAAAATGTCTCTCGCGAGGCTTTTTGGTCCCAACCACATGAGTTGTGGTGGCCAATAAGGAAAGTCCTCATAGAGGTCGCGAATGATGCAAATGAAGACTCAAATATGAGTGCAAGTGTGAAAATGTATGAAAACGTGCATGTGTGCGAATGTAAGACAAGTGCATGTGTGCAAATTGGGAAAATAAAGGTGTTTGTGTGCAAATGGATGAAAATATGATAGTAGATACATATAAATGCAATTGGGTGCAATTTGTGAGGTAGAAAAACAAGTGACAAGAAGAAAAGTGTGTGAACATGGGGGCATTTGTATTGAGAAGGACATAAGTAGTGAGAAAATGTGGATGAAAGAGTGAGGAAGTGATATGATAAAAATGAGAGTGCATGAACCTAGAGGAATGCATCAAGTCGGGTACAGGAATGACTCCTAATTTCACGACTTTAATTTTCCCTTTGATTAGAAGGAAGAACTAGCGTGCTAAGACTATTTTGTAGCCACACTCGCTCGTTTCCCTTATCTAAAGGGGACCCTCAAGCAAATGTACCCTATAACTAGCATGAAGATGCAAAAGCCTAAAATGAAGGGGAAAGGGTTGGAGGGGCATGCCAAATGTTAGAAAACTAAGAAAAAATGCATGAAATGTAGTGAAACATGCAAGTATGAACTAGCGAGGGAAATCCCTGAGGGTCTAGCGTTGGACTAGCCCATATCTATGAATTCCTACTAGCGTTGGACTAGTGGAAAACGGGACCATGAGCCACAACTAGCGTTGGACTAGTGTGGTGTCGTGCATTCATCCATCACATTCATCTATGACTATAGAAAGCAAGTAGACATGCCAATCACATATAAACACATAGCACATAACACTTAGCATGCTCGACTAGATGCAAGAGCCTAATAAAGCAAATTAACACGTAGCAACAAAGGCAAGCAATCAAACTAATGAACCTATTACATTCGCTAACTAAAACAAAAGGGGAATGGGAAAAATGGACAAAAATACTCTCCAAGCCCTATCTATTACAAGCCAAGAGGTGTACACATACCCCATAAATAAATAAAAGAATGATTTGATAAAAGCAAAAGTAAATGAAATAAATGAAATGAATTAAGAAAAAGCAAAGTAGACATGCAATTCTCACTTAGCACGTTGGATCACATAGGGGAGAGACAAAAAGATAAAAGAAGTTATACCTCCCTTGAGTTGATGCCCAAATGAAAGAAAAATGGCTTCAAAACAATAAAAAGGTCAAGGTACCACTTTAATTGAGAAAAATTAAAAGAAATGCGCAAATACAAAGCTCACTTGATCGTAAAGCCCCTAAAGTCATGACTTAAGTGCAAATGGAGCAAAGCATAGTAATTAATTGAAACAAACAAACAACGAAGTTGCAAAATTAAAACTACCAAGGCCCAAATTGAGGAAATTATTCAATTGATTGGGTCCTAATAGCATGAGTTAGAAGCCAAGGGGCCAAAGTGCAATTTTGGGAATTTTTCCATGCAAGTTTCATGCAGCCATCGAAGACACTCTCTGCAACAAGCATTACTAATGAAAGCTTTCTGCAATAAAGAAACAAACAAGACTGCTGCATTTTTTTGTTTCATTGGCAAACACCAACTTCAGATTTAATCACATGCCTTAACCAAAGCTTCCTTGATCTATCATTCAAATCTTTAAACTAAACAACACAAAAACATAACTTGGACACCCAAACCAGCCAAGACACAGGAGGACATCACGCAAATAGACATGAAGAAGCTCATGCATTCTGCTAATTCCAGCCATGTTTCCAGCCATTCTTGTGTTCATTCTAATGCAACTTTTTCCATCCAAACACAGCTAGAATCTTAAACAAACATCAGCACTTTGACCTTAACAACAAAATCACCAAACTCAAAATCCAAATAAGCTAAACGACTTAGCAGGAGGATAGGCAATTCCAGAAAATTTCTGCTATTGCTGTCGTGAACGGCATAGCAGCATTTTTGATCAAAAGCGCAAACACAATCCATTTAAATATGATAAAATGTGCACTAGACATCCAGCCAGTAACAAAACGGCCATCTTGAGCATTTACATACATATTTGTATCTACCTTGCTCCATTAAATTCACAAGTACAAAGCCCAAATAATAAAAAAAAACGCAGCAGAGGTGCGAAAAGAAGGAAGCTTGCGGATGAGCATGCATGTCTTCGCACGGAGGTTTTCCCTTTCTACTGATCACCTATATCATGCCAACGAATCTCAAGCTAGCAAGGATGCACAACTTAAATGTTTTACTACTGAAAATCAAACATCCAACTACACAAATAACAAGGTGATCAAGCTACTGCAATTTCAGCATCCGAAAGCAAAAGAAAGGCTGCGGCAAATGAGCCGACAGCCTTCAAGTTTATTGCAGCAGACTCCATACGCAATGTTCAACCCAAGGAAATTTAAATCCAAACAAAGGGGGTTATCAAACATTCCTATGACTATCCAACCGAGAATTCAAGCAAACAGTGTGACAACCCCACCTTCCCCTGAGGCGAACCAGAGGGTTCGGCGGGCCGCCTGCCCAGCTCTCGCCGGGACTCAGTCGTTCACTACAATCCTCAATTGAATTTCAAGATATATATATCAAATATACATCAAAGGTTCCCAAAATTTACATATCAAAAGCGAAGCGTCCACGCTTCCGCAGCGCCACTCTGATCCTTGATCACAATTAGTATACAGGAGGAAGTCCAAAACTAGACTATTACACATCCAATCAATTCTAAACGTTCAATACAATCCCAATATGAATGAATACACAAAAAGGAAATCCAAGTTCAATCCATACATGAGATAATCCATGAATAAACACTACAAGCCCTTCCTTCGCCACGAGCCCTGTGGAGGGGAATAAAATATTTTTGGGGTGAGCTAGAAGCTCAGCGAGTAACCAGTAAAATCAGAAATCAAATATATTTCACAATGTTGCATTTCGATCATTTCGATGATGTCATGATTCAGAGATCAAATGTTCGTTTAGTACTCTCGTGAGCCAGTGAAATCATAGTACTTGAACACCCAACGCTCAAATAGATCATTTAACATTAACATTAACATTAAGAGGGAGCCCCTTTTTGAGCTCCGGAGCCATTTGCTCCGTCATGTCACGAACTCACGAAAATGGTGGAGACGTTGGTGTCCAGCACAAGACTTTCCCAGAACTCATTGAAGCCAAATCATGTCATGAATTCACATGCAAGCATGCATGATATGCAATCGAGTACATAATGCAAGAAACATTTCACAAGTACTTTGGAAATAGTTTAGGGTCACTCACCTCCACGGCTCTGAAACCATCCATCATATAGCATTGCCTTGCTCAAATCCAAGTCTTAGATCACAAACCCAATGCAACAAGTCCCTCAAAAGTTCGGACAGCACTTCCCCTAAATTTGCTAACTTTTCCAGCCATCACGGCTTCATTATATTCTCATTCAAACCCAAAGGTACACACACAACAACAAGTTCATCCAATAACCATCCAGCAAGCTCCAAGTAGTACTAGTACAAGTCAAGCTAGGGAAAAGTCTGGAAATGAAAATTAAGCTCAAAACCAGAAAAAATAGTTTTGACGTCATTTTACGGTAATGGCACCAAAGGTACTACGAGTATCGGATGGAGGTACAAGACCCACCGTTTCGAAGCTAAGAACCAGGGATACAACAATGTAGAAGGTCACTCAGTCCAAATCCCAGCACAACTAAGTCATATATGCCAAATAACAAACCAGAACCGTAATTGCAGGTTTACAAATTACACTATGCTGTAATCGGTACAACTCAGTCTAAACAGGTCCAAATGCAGAAATTCCAAAGGTATATGGTAGCTAGGGCATAAATCTACATTTCATCAGAAGACCTCAACACCCAAATCCAAAACAATTCCAGTCAAAACAACCCATTTCAGACGCAGTTCTAACATCCTGATGAACCCAGAACAGCAATAGTAATTTCGGCCTATCTCATTTTACACTACTCCAATTGATCTGAAATTTTGTAGACACCTTTAAAATGTCATTCCCTACAACTTTTATGTTTTAAGCCAAGACCAATTCGGCCTATATCTAGGACCTAAAATTTCGGACAGAATGCTCCCTCAAGAACCCTAGTTTTCTGAAATTTCTTCCAAACCAGAAATTGGTTGCAATCTTCCACTTTTTCCACCTTCTAGCTTCCTCAACTATCATTTCCAATCATCATACATAACCACATAATAACAATCATATGAGAACAGAAAAATCCTAATTAAATATAAAACTTCACTAATTTCAACCAAAATCATGAAATCATCCATAAAATCACTTATTCAACCACCACCAATCACTAATTGAACATCAATTAAGGGAGGAGAGTGGTTCTTCACAACTCACCTTAGCCATACAAGAGATAGAGCAACAAATCACCTTAGCTTTCCAAACAACTCCACAAAACACCTCAAGACCACTTAGCAAAGAGATTTTATGGAATGATTTGGAGTTTTATTGGTTGGATTTGAAGATTGAGCAAGAAATAGAAGGAAGAAATTGAGAGCTTTTCTTTCTTTCTTGAACAAGAACATTCAGCCAAGCTTGCAGAAATTTAGGTGCTTTTTGGGTCAAAATTGAGTATTAGTAAAGGTAAGAAATAATGGTCAAAGTCAAGGTTGAATAGGAAGGTGACACTTATCACCCTTTAGGTTTAAAACTTATCTTTTTGTCTCTCCAATACAAATATCTTAACACTTTGTAAAATAATATCACTTAATACAAAATTCCAACAAGTTGTCAAAAATATAATGCATTTACCGCACTTGCGGGTCCCACGTTCAAAATACGCTCTTAATTTCTCAAAAACTAACCGATACTAGAAAAATCATTTTAAAACTATCTTTGCTCATAAACTTTATCTGGGGAATTTTTCTAATCAAGAAAATGTAGAAAAGGCGGACGATTAAATAAAATAAACCCTAGAAAATTAGAAAATTTCCGGGTTCTCACACTCATTCTTTTCGGGGCGTCACAAACTCCCCTCCTTAAAAGAATGTCGTCCTCGACATTCCCTCTTGTACCAATCAAGTCGAGACATCCCGCAAGAATCACTAATATTGCAAACCAAACCCACAGTCCGGCATCCTAAACTTCAAGCCTAGGATACACTACAGAGATCTGAAGCCAAAGCTCTGATACCAACTGTGACAGCCCCACCTTCCCCTGAGGCGAACCAGAGGGTTCGGCGGGCCGCCTGCCCAGCTCTCGCCGGGACTCAGTCGTTCACTACAATCCTCAATTGAATTTCAAGATATGTATATCAAATATACATCAAAGGTTCCCAAACTTTACATATCAAAAGCGAAGCGTCCACGCTTCCGCAGCGCCACTCTGATCCTTGATCACAATTAGTATACAGGAGGAAGCCCAAAACTAGACTATTACACATCCAATCAATTCTAAACGTTCAATACAATCCCAATATGAATGATCACACAAAAAGGAAATCCAAGTTCAATCCATACATGAGATAATCCATGAATAAACACTACAAGCCCTTCCTTCGCCACGAGCCCTGTGGAGGGGAATAAAATATTTTTGGGGTGAGCTAGAAGCTTAGCGAGTAACCAATAAAATCAGAAATCAAATATATTTCACAATGTTGCATTTCGATCATTTCGATGATGTCATGATTCAGAGATCAAATGTTCGTTTAGTGCTCTCGTGAGCCAGTGAAATCATAGTACTTGAACACCCAACGCTCAAATAGATCATTTAACATTAACATTAACATTAAGAGGGAGCCTCTTTTTGAGCTCCGGAGCCATTTGCTCCGTCATGTCACGAACTCACGAAAATGGTGGAGACGTTGGTGTCCAGCACAAGACTTTCCCAGAACTCATTGAAGCCAAATCATGTCATGAATTCACATGCAAGCACGCATGATATGCAATCGAGTACATAATGCAAGAAACATTTCACAAGTACTTTGGAAATAGTTTAGGGTCACTCACCTCCACGGCTCTGAAACCATCCATCATATAGCATTGCCTTGCTCAAATCCAAGTCTTAGATCACAAACCCAATGCAACAAGTCCCTTAAAAGTTCGGACAGCACTTCCCCTAAATTTGCTAACATTTCCAGCCATCACGGCTTCATTATATTCTCATTCAAACCCAAAGGTACACACACAACAACAAGTTCATCCAATAACCATCCAGCAAGCTCCAAGTAGTACTAGTACAAGTCAAGCTAGGGAAAAGTCTGGAAATGAAAATTAAGCTCAAAACCAGAAAAAATAGTTTTGACGTCATTTTGCGGTAATGGCACCAAAGGTACTACGAGTATCGGATGGAGGTCCAAGACCCACCGTTTCGAAGCTAAGAACCAGGGATATAACAATGTAGAAGGTCACTCAGTCCAAATCCCAGCACAACTAAGTCATATATGCCAAATAACAAACCAGAACCGTAATTGCAGGTTTACAAATTACACTATGCTGTAATCAGTACAACTCAGTCTAAACAGGTCCAAATGCAGAAATTCCAAAGGCATATGGTAGCTAGGGCATCAATCTACATTTCATCAGAAGACCTCAACACCCAAATCCAAAACAATTCCAGTCAAAAAAACCCATTTCAGACGCAGTTCTAACATCCTGATGAACCCAGAACAGCAATAGTAATTTCGGCCTATCTCATTCTACACTACTCCAATTGATCTGAAATTTTGTAGACACCTTTAAAATGTCATTCCCTACAACTTTCATGTTTTAAGCCAAGGCCAATTCGGCCTCTATCTAGGACCTAAAAGTTCGGACAGAATGCTCCCTCAAGAACCCTAGTTTTCTGAAATTTCTTCCAAACCAGAAATTGGTTGCAATCTTCCACTTTTTCCACCTTCTAGCTTCCTCAACTATCATTTCCAATCATCATACATAACCACATAATAACAATCATATGAGAACAGAAAAATCCTAATTAAATATAAAACTTCACTAATTTCAACCAAAATCATGAAATCATCCATAAAATCACTTATTCAACCACCACCAATCACTAATTGAACATCAATTAAGGGAGGAGAGTGGTTCTTCACAACTCACCTTAGCCATACAAGAGATAGAGCAACAAATCACCTTAGCTTTCCAAACAACTCCACAAAACACCTCAAGACCACTTAGCAAAGAGATTTTATGGAATGATTTGGAGTTTTATTGGTTGGATTTGAAGATTGAGCAAGAAATAGAAGGAAGAAATTGAGAGCTTTTCTTTCTTTCTTGAACAAGAACATTCAGCCAAGCTTGCAGAAATTTAGGTGCTTTTTGGGTCAAAATTGAGTATTAGTAAAGGTAAGAAATAATGGTCAAAGTCAAGGTTGAATAGGAAGGTGACACTTATCACCCTTTAGGTTTAAAACTTATCTTTTTGTCTCTCCAATACAAATATCTTAACACTTTGTAAAATAATATCACTTAATACAAAATTCCAACAAGTTGTCAAAAATATAATGCATTTACCGCACTTGCGGGTCCCACGTTCAAAATACGCTCTTAATTTCTCAAAAACTAACCGATACTAGAAAAATCATTTTAAAACTATCTTTGCTCATAAACTTTATCTGGGGAATTTTTCTAATCAAGAAAATGTAGAAAAGGCGGACGATTAAATAAAATAAACCCTAGAAAATTAGAAAATTTCCGGGTTCTCACACTCATTCTTTTCGGGGCGTCACAAACTCCCCTCCTTAAAAGAATGTCGTCCTCGACATTCCCTCTTGTACCAATCAAGTCGAGACATCCCGCAAGAATCACTAATATTGCAAACCAAACCCACAGTCCGGCATCCTAAACTTCAAGCCTAGGATACACTACAGAGATCTGAAGCCAAAGCTCTGATACCAACTGTGACAGCCCCACCTTCCCCTGAGGCGAACCAGAGGGTTCGGCGGGCCGCCTGCCCAGCTCTCGCCGGGACTCAGTCGTTCACTACAATCCTCAATTGAATTTCAAGATATGTATATCAAATATACATCAAAGGTTCCCAAACTTTACATATCAAAAGCGAAGCGTCCACGCTTCCGCAGCGCCACTCTGATCCTTGATCACAATTAGTATACAGGAGGAAGTCCAAAACTAGACTATTACACATCCAATCAATTCTAAACGTTCAATACAATCCCAATATGAATGATCACACAAAAAGGAAATCCAAGTTCAATCCATACATGAGATAATCCATGAATAAACACTACAAGCCCTTCCTTCGCCACGAGCCCTGTGGAGGGGAATAAAATATTTTTGGGGTGAGCTAGAAGCTTAGCGAGTAACCAATAAAATCAGAAATCAAATATATTTCACAATGTTGCATTTCGATCATTTCGATGATGTCATGATTCAGAGATCAAATGTTCGTTTAGTGCTCTCGTGAGCCAGTGAAATCATAGTACTTGAACACCCAACGCTCAAATAGATCATTTAACATTAACATTAACATTAAGAGGGAGCCCCTTTTTGAGCTCCGGAGCCATTTGCTCCGTCATGTCACGAACTCACGAAAATGGTGGAGACGTTGGTGTCCAGCACAAGACTTTCCCAGAACTCATTGAAGCCAAATCATGTCATGAATTCACATGCAAGCACGCATGATATGCAATCGAGTACATAATGCAAGAAACATTTCACAAGTACTTTGGAAATAGTTTAGGGTCACTCACCTCCACGGCTCTGAAACCATCCATCATATAGCATTGCCTTGCTCAAATCCAAGTCTTAGATCACAAACCCAATGCAACAAGTCCCTTAAAAGTTCGGACAGCACTTCCCTTAAATTTGCTAACTTTTCCAGCCATCACGGCTTCATTATATTCTCATTCAAACCCAAAGGTACACACACAACAACAAGTTCATCCAATAACCATCCAGCAAGCTCCAAGTAGTACTAGTACAAGTCAAGCTAGGGAAAAGTCTGGAAATGAAAATTAAGCTCAAAACCAGAAAAAATAGTTTTGACGTCATTTTGCGGTAATGGCACCAAAGGTACTACGAGTATCGGATGTAGGTCCAAGACCCACCGTTTCGAAGCTAAGAACCAGGGATACAACAATGTAGAAGGTCAATCAGTCCAAATCCCAGCACAACTAAGTCATATATGCCAAATAACAAACCAGAACCGTAATTGCAGGTTTACAAATTACACTATGCTGTAATCAGTACAACTCAGTCTAAACAGGTCCAAATGCAGAAATTCCAAAGGCATATGGTAGATAGGGCATCAATCTACATTTCATCAGAAGACCTCAACACCCAAATCCAAAACAATTCCAGTCAAAAAACCCCATTTCAGACGCAGTTCTAACATCCTGATGAACCCAGAACAGCAATAGTAATTTCGGCCTATCTCATTCTACACTACTCCAATTGATCTGAAATTTTGTAGGCACCTTTAAAATGTCATTCCCTACAACTTTTATGTTTTAAGCCAAGGCCAATTCGGCCTCTATGTAGGACCTAAAAGTTCGGACAGAATGCTCCCTCAAGAACCCTAGTTTTCTGAAATTTCTTCCAAACCAGAAATTGGTTGCAATCTTCCACTTTTTCCACCTTCTAGCTTCCTCAACTATCATTTCCAATCATCATACATAACCACATAATAACAATCATATGAGAACAGAAAAATCCTAATTAAATATAAAACTTCACTAATTTCAACCAAAATCATGAAATCATCCATAAAATCACTTATTCAACCACCACCAATCACTAATTGAACATCAATTAAGGGAGGAGAGTGGTTCTTCACAACTCACCTTAGCCATACAAGAGATAGAGCAACAAATCACCTTAGCTTTCCTAACAACTCCACAAAACACCTCAAGACCACTTAGCAAAGAGATTTTATGGAATGATTTGGAGTTTTATTGGTTGGATTTGAAGATTGAGCAAGAAATAGAAGGAAGAAATTGAGAGCTTTTCTTTCTTTCTTGAACAAGAACATTCAGCCAAGCTTGCAGAAATTTAGGTGCTTTTTGGGTCAAAATTGAGTATTAGTAAAGGTAAGAAATAATGGTCAAAGTCAAGGTTGAATAGGAAGGTGACACTTGTCACCCTTTAGGTTTAAAACTTATCTTTTTGTCTCTCCAATACAAATATCTTAACACTTTGTAAAATAATATCACTTAATACAAAATTCCAACAAGTTGTCAAAAATATAATGCATTTACCGCACTTGCGGGTCCCACGTTCAAAATACGCTCTTAATTTCTCAAAAACTAACCGATACTAGAAAAATCATTTTAAAACTATCTTTGCTCATAAACTTTATCTGGGGAATTTTTCTAATCAAGAAAATGTAGAAAAGGCGGACGATTAAATAAAATAAACCCTAGAAAATTAGAAAATTTCCGGGTTCTCACACTCATTCTTTTCGGGGCGTCACAAACAGGAAGTTTCTGGTAAGTAAACAATGCATCATATGCCATTGCTGCCATGAAAGACCACTATGAGCTTCGCAACTTGACCCATGCATTCACGTTCATATGACCAAGACCAAAACCATTATTTTTAGCCAAAAACCCACATATTCTTTAACCTTTTGTTGCTTACAGAAATCAGGCAGAACCAAAAGAAAACATCTTACGATGAGACAAAACAGATCAAAGGCTCACTTCTCACAACCATCAGCTATAGATCCCAAACCAAAAGTATCTTAAATTCATCATAAAAACACCACCGAGGACCCTCAAACTATTGTCCATGCGTTCATCGACCATGCATCAAGCATTAACGACAGAAAAAATCCAAACTTGGCATGAGTTTGTGACTGAAATACCTTCGGTGAAGATCTGCTGGTGGCGATGGAGGGCTGAAATGGTGGCAGTGGTGAATCTCGACTTCAATGGCTACTGCAGCTTTCCTTCCTTCGCCGCCTCTCCTATTTACTCTCTCAAAGTCCTCTTTTCTTCTGATTTTCCTCAGCTATCCTCACTGTTATCTCCCTCGGCCGTCAGCTTGGTCGTTCCTCGGCTCACTCTCTCTCAGCTTTCTCTCCTCCTAGTTTTCCTTTTGCCGTCCCAGAACCTCTCCCTCGCTCCCCAAAAACCCTCGCAGCCTTCTAGTTCTTTTTCAGCCGTTAGCTCCAAAAAACCTCCGTAGCCTTTTTTTCTTTCTACAGCCGTCAACTCCTCAATCCCTCTCACAGCTTTTCTCCGTTTTCTGGTCCTTACTAAATGCTCTAAACCCTTAGTTCTCGTTTGGTTTTTGCTCTCCCAGCCGTCGTTCGATGCCCCCTCCTTCTTTGCTCTCTCCTCTGTTTCCTCTTGCTCAGTTTTTCTTTCCGCTGTCAACTCCAAAACTTCCCCCCGGCTGCGGTTCCTTTTTCCAGCTTTTATATCAAGTTCATAACCCTAAAACCCTGCTCTCAATGGCCAGCAATCAATCTCCTCTCAAAACCTTTTTCTTGGCCATCCGATTCCATTGAGCAATATTTCTAAAATTGCAGCCGAAGGGCTGCCCGAGTCCTTCTTTGCAAGCTGCGACAATACGCGGCTTGCATGCCGCGGGTCTCCTCCTTTTTTTTTTTTTTAATAATAATTTAACAAAATATAGATAACTAATTAATAAAAATAACTAATGAAGAAAAGATTGAATACAATGAGCGGAACTAGGCATAAAAAGATAAAAATGAAATGCTAATTTTTCTTTCTTTTTCCTTTTTTCTTTTTTTTTCTTAAATAGCCCAAAACCCGCAATCGGGTTTCCCCTTTTTTCATTTTTCATATTTTTCCCAAGAAAACATTGAATTTAAATCAAAACAACTAAATCATGTTTTTTGAATGCTTTTTCCTTTTTTCGAGAAATTCTATGCTAAAACTTACAAATAAAAAACTAAAAATAACTAAAAAGTAAATAAAACTGACACGACAAATAAAAATTAAGACAAAATAGTAAATGCAAATTACGCTAAAATTTTGGTGTCTACAGAGACTCTTTTTCTCTCTCATTTTTCTCTTTTCTCTTTTTTTCCTTTTGATTTTTCCTTCGGCCTTCTGCCATTCCTTTGAAATTTTTCAAAAATTTGCCCCAGTCTATTTTTGAACTGAGGTTCTCTTTTCTCTTTTCCTTTTGATTTTGTTGCCTTATCACTTTTCACTTCTTGAGACTTTTCCCTTTTCAACTCAAACTTGCCCCAGTGTGGGGTTTGCGATTCTCAGGGGTTACCAAATGAAATAATTTATTCTGAAGGCTCAAAATGGATAACTAGGGATAGAATGTTTGATTGGAAAAGAAGAGGGTCCGACTTTTATTCCGTTCCTTACATTAACTCTGAAAGGAAACTTTCATTAATGGAAAATTTCTTGCCTGTATCTGAATTAACTGACTGAGGAAGACCCTTGTTCATCAATATCTGTGAAACATAGGTGATCCGCCGGACAAAACTCTTCCTTTTCTTTTCTCTTTCTTCTTCTTTTTTTTCTTTTTTTTTCTTTTCTTTCAAAATTGAAGCCCAGGTAGAATCAGATTTCTCCAATTTGTGATTCCCTCTTTTCTTTTAATTCTAGCATTTTTGCTTTTTCTCCTTTTGGAAAATTCTCCAATCTCCTTCCCCAACGTGGGGTGCGATCGTAAGTGTTTTTGGAAAGAACCACCCATTTTAGCTCAAATGAGGATGCAAGGGATAAATAGTGTTTAGGTTGTAGAAACGATGGCCAAAGTATCATTCTTACACCTCATGACAACCAAAGTAACGAAATGGTCATTGAAAATCCACTCCCTTTTTGATATTTGAAAATCTTCCAATATAGGGTAGTGACCATTAAGGCTCTTATTTGAAACGAAATTATTCTTTCAAAGGCTCAAATGGGAGAGCAAATGATAAAATCTGTATAGGTAGAGAAACGAATGCTCGAAGTATCATTCCAAATTTTCAAAACAAACAAGAATAATGTACATTTTTTCTTTCAGTTAAATGTGATTGAATCTAGTTAGACCAGTGAGCATTTTCAAGCAAAGATTGCCCCAATTTGTAATTTATCAATCAATGTGACTGATTTTTTGGAGGGGGCAAATAGAGATGGGCAAAATAGGAATTGTACAGTGAAGGAGAAAAGGTATCTCATTGGGCCTTTTGAGTAACCTCTTTTAATTTTGAGCACTCTTATTGTACAGTTTGAATCACCAATCTAGTGTATGCAGAGAATTTAGAAAACATACACTTGTGAATTTTCAGACAGGAGGTTGAAAAATCTCAATTTGGTCTTATTTTCTTAAAATTCATCATGAAATCCCTCAAATAACCCAAAAAGAATGAAATATACATGATTATATACAAAACAACAATTGTATAAATAAAAAACTCTATTGCTGAAAAAGTTTGAAACAAAATTTCTATAAATGAGAAGAGAAAGACTTCTGAAGAGCTCCACATATACACACTTTTTGCCTCCTTTTTGGAACAGAATTTTTCTTTTCTTTGAAAAATAATGATGAAGTCTCTTAGAGGCTTTAGCCTAGCGCTTCCAAATA
Organism: Coffea arabica; assembly: GCF_036785885.1. Classification (NCBI taxonomy): domain Eukaryota; kingdom Viridiplantae; phylum Streptophyta; class Magnoliopsida; order Gentianales; family Rubiaceae; genus Coffea; species Coffea arabica. The sequence goes on from NC_092318.1 coordinate 24,257,982, forward strand.
GATCCTTCATGTTTCCATTGCAGGGTCCGTCCAAGAATCAAGTAATACTTGTAATTTTTAAACTTTATTAGATCACAATTGTTATCAAATATATAAAAATATTTTCACCTTATTGAAATATTTTTATGAATGCAGGGGGGAGGGGGAAAAATAAAAGAAAAATACCCAGAATTAGTAAGTAAAATTGTAAAATCGGTATGCATGTCCTATGGGGGAGCCCTTTTATGCCAAGGGTAGGCCTAGCATGAAAATGCAATCCTCTGGGGGTAGGCACTATACAATAGCTGATAAATCCGACCAACTTATTGAGTGAAAAATAATTTGAAAATTTGACCAATTGGAGTGGGAAGGGGACACTTGTCCTGTGACGACCCCACCTTCCCCTAAGGCGAACCAGAGGGTTCGGCGGACCGCCTGCCCAGCTCTCGCCGGGACTCAGTCGCACACTACAGTCCTCAACCCAATTACAATATAAATCTCAAAATTACATCAAATTCTCCAATGATTACATATCACAAATGCAGCGGAAACTGATTCCAATCGTGGAACGTATACTTACATCCATATCAATTTCAAATATTTATACAAGACCAATTCGTACATAAAATAGATCCAAACTTAAACTGTACACGATATAAGCCATCCAGTCACGTGAATAAGCACTCCAAGCTTTTCTTCGCCTTGAGCCCTGGGGGGGAAATAAAACATTTTTTTGGGGTGAGCTAGAAGCTCAGCGAGTAACCATTAAAATCAGTAATCAAATCGGTTTCACAATAGTTCATTTCAATGATGTCATATAGCAATGATAAATCCGGAAACAACTACAACATTTACAAAACAGTAAATATGGATTATCAATAATTCAAGAAACATTTACAATGGAAAGCGATAGTAACATTCATGAAAGGATACATTCATTCTCCTGACATTTCCTCGCTCATTTGGTCATTCATTTTATTTCATTCACCCCGTCCCTGGCTTTTGGCCAGGCTCCACCAACCTACATAGGTAATACTCGAGTATACCAAACGTTCACCCAAGTTCCTAATCGCCTGACCGAGTCCGCTTCTGGCTCAAGACGACCGGTAACAAGGGGCAATGGCCAGTTCAGCCCAAAAGGCTTACATCATGCGCAACTAGCATTTCAATAATTAAATCCTTGAAAATTGCACAGCTATTTAGGTCGAGTGCGATAAAGTACACACTCGCCTCGAAAACTCGTTTTGGAAATCATTATATGCGCTTAACACGTTATCAACCAAAATACAAGTCATGAAGTCAAGAAACATAGCAAACAAGGCACACTCAAATGCCAGCACACATGATATGCAAGAAAACATTTCAAAAGTAACTTTGGAAACAGTTCAAAAGTAAATAATGTAAGAAACGGTTCATAAATAACTTTAGAAGTAGTTTGAGGTCACTCACCTCCACGGCTCAGAAACCATCCATCATATATCATTACCTTGCCCGAGTCCAAGCTCTAAATCACAAACTCAAAGCAATCATACATTCTCAAAGTTTGGACAACATTTCCCCATAAATGCTTCATTTCCAACCTACAATATATTACCGATCACACATACGGTTAATAAGCAATAAAATATATCTAATTAGGCCACAATATCCCTCAATCAAAGCTAATTAGAAGCTTAAAAGCCACCATTAGAAAAACCCCCAATTAAACCCTAGAAACCGGAATTCATTCCCTCAAGCGTAAATTTGGGCAGCATGCCCTTTGTGTTTACCTAATTTTCCAGCCATTTAGGCTTCATTATTTTTCCTCAGCCAATCCCAAAGTCATATATATCATAATGCAAGTCAATAGCCGTTCCATAGGCTCATAACAATACAAGGACAAAATTTAAGCTAACAACAAGTGTGGAAACGAAGTTTACAAAAGACAGTTTTGATGGGTTTTTACGGAATGGGTACATCTGAGGCTACGCTTATCGGATTGAGGTGAAACATATACCGTTTTGAAGCTAAGACACAAGGCTACAATGTTCATGAAAATCACTTAGTCCAGTTTCCAATGCAACATAGTCAAATCCTCAATTTACAGAACCAAAATCTCACTCGTTGGCTGTCTAACCGCATTGTACTGTAATGGTCATATCTCAGGTTACAAAAGTCCGATTCAGTTGTTCTTAGAGGCGTTTGAAAGCTAAGTAAGAATACTACAACTTTCATGTTTCGGAAAAAAGCTAAATCGGAATGGATCCTAGTCGAAAAACGTGATAAACTGGACTTAACTGATCACACGGACTGCTTGGGAAATACTTAAAACAGTAAGGGTATTTTGGACTTTTCATGTCCTACGTTGCTCCGATTGAGCTGAAATTTTGTAGGCACCTATAAAATACCATTATCTACAACTTTAATGTTTCATGCCAAGCCAAATTCGGCCTCTAACTAGGTGATACAGAAACGGGCAGAACTGAATTTTCAAGTTCCTGAAATCTGGAAATTCTTGAAATCAAATGCTAATTTCTTTATTTTTGGCTTGCTTCACCATCTTAACTTCCCATATTAAACTTTAAACATCAAAGCCCCAAATTGTAAGCACTAGAAGAATCATAGGGAAACTGTAAAAATTCCAATAAAATGGAAAATCATGATCCAAGCCTCTATTTCACCACATACATCAATAATTCAACCATATGTGACATATTTAGCAACTAATCACGCATTTAATCGGAGAATCAAGGTTCTAGCATGTATACCTTTCCAAGGAAACTAGAAACAAGTGTTCAAGGCCTTTGCTCCTCAAGAAAATTACACCGGTAGGTAGCCTTTGTGCTAGATAACAACTTAATCGGAGTAGATTTGCGCGAATAGAAGAAACTTTTCAAGATTTGGAGAAGAACAAGATGAACTCTCTTTGTCTTTCTCTCTCTCTCTAATTTCGGTTATGGGGCAGAAAAATGAAGAAGAAAGGCTGTTCTTGAGTAGTTAAGAAGACAAGAGATTAGGAGTAATCTAAGCCACAAGTTTGGCCAACACTTGGTTTAATTACAACCACAAGAATTTCTCTTTCTTCTCCTTGCATTTTGGCCACAAATTTTTGGTCAAGAAGTCATCATGAGAGAGGAGATATTTTGCTCAAATATCAATAAACTTATATGGTAAGAAAGTGGTGGTCAATTGGTGCGTTCAATCGGTAATGCGCGGGTCCCGCCGGTTCGCGCCGTTTTTCTTAAAAACACACGTACTAGGGTTTTTACTTCCTATTCACTAACCTCATCTCATTGCTCCTAATCACATATTATTTATCACTTACGAGTCACTTTTAATCACCAAATTGATCCTTGGTCAGTACCGAAAATTCATCCGGTGGAAAATCACGAAAACCCTAATTTGCCCAATCTTGAAAATGAAGAGTGAAACCCTACTTTCTAGGCTCATTTGCACTTATTATGGAATAATTGGATAGTAGGGCTTTAATAAATAATAATTTCCAAATAAAAGGAAATTTTTAAGAAAACGTGAGGAATTTTCCAATTCCAGTGATTAAAATTAGGGTTTCAATTAAAATGTGAGAGATTTAAGAAAACCGGTTAGTCACAAGTAAACTAGGGTTTTTGACTAAAATATTGGGGTTTCTAGTCTTTTAAAACAAAATAAGGTTTTAAATCAAACCCGAAGAAATATACTTTAATATTTTCTTCACAAACAACCTCCTAATAATCGGGATGTTACAATCTCCCCTCCTTAAAAGAATGTCGTCCTCGACATTCCATCTTGTACTAATCAAGTCAAAACATCCCGCAAGAATCACTGATATTTCAAACCAAACCCACAGTCCGGCATCCCAAACTTCAAGCCAAGGATACACTACAAAGATCTGAAGCCTAAGCTCTGATACCAACTGTGACGACCCCACCTTCCCCTAAGGCGAACCAGAGGGTTCGGCGGACCGCCTGCCCAGCTCTCGCCGGGACTCAGTCGCACACTACAGTCCTCAACCCAATTACAATATAAATCTCAAAATTACATCAAATTCTCCAATGATTACATATCACAAATGCAGCGGAAACTGATTCCAATCGTGGAACGTATACTTACATCCATATCAATTTCAAATATTTATACAAGACCAATTCGTACATAAAATAGATCCAAACTTAAACTGTACACGATATAAGCCATCCAGTCACGTGAATAAGCACTCCAAGCTTTTCTTCGCCTTGAGCCCTGGGGGGGGAAATAAAACATTTTTTTGGGGTGAGCTAGAAGCTCAGCGAGTAACCATTAAAATCAGTAATCAAATCGGTTTCACAATAGTTCATTTCAATGATGTCATATAGCAATGATAAATCCGGAAACAACTACAACATTTACAAAACAGTAAATATGGATTATCAATAATTCAAGAAACATTTACAATGGAAAGCGATAGTAACATTCATGAAAGGATACATTCATTCTCCTGACATTTCCTCGCTCATTTGGTCATTCATTTTATTTCATTCACCCCGTCCCTGGCTTTTGGCCAGGCTCCACCAACCTACATAGGTAATACTCGAGTATACCAAACGTTCACCCAAGTTCCTAATCGCCTGACCGAGTCCGCTTCTGGCTCAAGACGACCGGTAACAAGGGGCAATGGCCAGTTCAGCCCAAAAGGCTTACATCATGCGCAACTAGCATTTCAATAATTAAATCCTTGAAAATTGCACAGCTATTTAGGTCGAGTGCGATAAAGTACACACTCGCCTCGAAAACTCGTTTTGGAAATCATTATAAGCGCTTAACACGTTATCAACCAAAATACAAGTCATGAAGTCAAGAAACATAGCAAACAAGGCACACTCAAATGCCAGCACACATGATATGCAAGAAAACATTTCAAAAGTAACTTTGGAAACAGTTCAAAAGTAAATAATGTAAGAAACGGTTCATAAATAACTTTAGAAGTAGTTTGAGGTCACTCACCTCCACGGCTCAGAAACCATCCATCATATATCATTACCTTGCCCGAGTCCAAGCTCTAAATCACAAACTCAAAGCAATCATACATTCTCAAAGTTTGGACAACATTTCCCCATAAATGCTTCATTTCCAACCTACAATATATTAACGATCACACATACGGTTAATAAGCAATAAAATATATCTAATTAGGCCACAATATCCCTCAATCAAAGCTAATTAGAAGCTTAAAAGCCACCATTAGAAAAACCCCCAATTAAACCCTAGAAACCGGAATTCATTCCCTCAAGCGTAAATTTGGGCAGCATGCCCTTTGTGTTTACCTAATTTTCCAGCCATTTAGGCTTCATTATTTTTCCTCAGCCAATCCCAAAGTCATATATATCATAATGCAAGTCAATAGCCGTTCCATAGGCTCATAACAATACAAGGACAAAATTTAAGCTAACAACAAGTGTGGAAACGAAGTTTACAAAAGACAGTTTTGATGGGTTTTTACGGAATGGGTACATCTGAGGCTACGCTTATCGGATTGAGGTGAAACATATACCGTTTTGAAGCTAAGACACAAGGCTACAATGTTCATGAAAATCACTTAGTCCAGTTTCCAATGCAACATAGTCAAATCCTCAATTTACAGAACCAAAATCTCACTCGTTGGCTGTCTAACCGCATTGTACTGTAATGGTCATATCTCAGGTTACAAAAGTCCGATTCAGTTGTTCTTAGAGGCGTTTGAAAGCTAAGTAAGAATACTACAACTTTCATGTTTCGGAAAAAAGCTAAATCGGAATGGATCCTAGTCGAAAAACGTGATAAACTGGACTTAACTGATCACACGGACTGCTTGGGAAATACTTAAAACAGTAAGGGTATTTTGGACTTTTCATGTCCTACGTTGCTCCGATTGAGCTGAAATTTTGTAGGCACCTATAAAATACCATTATCTACAACTTTCATGTTTCATGCCAAGCCAAATTCGGCCTCTAACTAGGTGATACAGAAACGGGCAGAACTGAATTTTCAAGTTCCTGAAATCTGGAAATTCTTGAAATCAAATGCTAATTTCTTTATTTTTGGCTTGCTTCACCATCTTAACTTCCCATATTAAACTTTAAACATCAAAGCCCCAAATTGTAAGCACTAGAAGAATCATAGGGAAACTGTAAAAATTCCAATAAAATGGAAAATCATGATCCAAGCCTCTATTTCACCACATACATCAATAATTCAACCATATGTGACATATTTAGCAACTAATCACGCATTTAATCGGAGAATCAAGGTTCTAGCATGTATACCTTTCCAAGGAAACTAGAAACAAGTGTTCAAGGCCTTTGCTCCTCAAGAAAATTACACCGGTAGGTAGCCTTTGTGCTAGATAACAACTTAATCGGAGTAGATTTGCGCGAATAGAAGAAACTTTTCAAGATTTGGAGAAGAACAAGATGAACTCTCTTTGTCTTTCTCTCTCTCTCTCTAATTTCGGTTATGGGGCAGAAAAATGAAGAAGAAAGGCTGTTCTTGAGTAGTTAAGAAGACAAGAGATTAGGAGTAATCTAAGCCACAAGTTTGGCCAACACTTGGTTTAATTACAACCACAAGAATTTCTCTTTCTTCTCCTTGCATTTTGGCCACAAATTTTTGGTCAAGAAGTCATCATGAGAGAGGAGATATTTTGCTCAAATATCAATAAACTTATATGGTAAGAAAGTGGTGGTCAATTGGTGCGTTCAATCGGTAATGCGCGGGTCCCGCCGGTTCGCGCCGTTTTTCTTAAAAACACACGTACTAGGGTTTTTACTTCCTATTCACTAACCTCATCTCATTGCTCCTAATCACATATTATTTATCACTTACGAGTCACTTTTAATCACCAAATTGATCCTTGGTCAGTACCGAAAATTCATCCGGTGGAAAATCACGAAAACCCTAATTTGCCCAATCTTGAAAATGAAGAGTGAAACCCTACTTTCTAGGCTCATTTGCACTTATTATGGAATAATTGGATAGTAGGGCTTTAATAAATAATAATTTCCAAATAAAAGGAAATTTTTAAGAAAACGTGAGGAATTTTCCAATTCCAGTGATTAAAATTAGGGTTTCAATTAAAATGTGAGAGATTTAAGAAAACCGGTTAGTCACAAGTAAACTAGGGTTTTTGACTAAAATATTGGGGTTTCTAGTCTTTTAAAACAAAATAAGGTTTTAAATCAAACCCGAAGAAATATACTTTAATATTTTCTTCACAAACAACCTCCTAATAATCGGGATGTTACAATCTCCCCTCCTTAAAAGAATGTCGTCCTCGACATTCCATCTTGTACTAATCAAGTCAAAACATCCCGCAAGAATCACTGATATTTCAAACCAAACCCACAGTCCGGCATCCCAAACTTCAAGCCAAGGATACACTACAAAGATCTGAAGCCTAAGCTCTGATACCAACTGTGACGACCCCACCTTCCCCTAAGGCGAACCAGAGGGTTCGGCGGACCGCCTGCCCAGCTCTCGCCGGGACTCAGTCGCACACTACAGTCCTCAACCCAATTACAATATAAATCTCAAAATTACATCAAATTCTCCAATGATTACATATCACAAATGCAGCGGAAACTGATTCCAATCGTGGAACGTATACTTACATCCATATCAATTTCAAATATTTATACAAGACCAATTCGTACATAAAATAGATCCAAACTTAAACTGTACACGATATAAGCCATCCAGTCACGTGAATAAGCACTCCAAGCTTTTCTTCGCCTTGAGCCCTGGGGGGGGAAATAAAACATTTTTTTGGGGTGAGCTAGAAGCTCAGCGAGTAACCATTAAAATCAGTAATCAAATCGGTTTCACAATAGTTCATTTCAATGATGTCATATAGCAATGATAAATCCGGAAACAACTACAACATTTACAAAACAGTAAATATGGATTATCAATAATTCAAGAAACATTTACAATGGAAAGCGATAGTAACATTCATGAAAGGATACATTCATTCTCCTGACATTTCCTCGCTCATTTGGTCATTCATTTTATTTCATTCACCCCGTCCCTGGCTTTTGGCCAGGCTCCACCAACCTACATAGGTAATACTCGAGTATACCAAACGTTCACCCAAGTTCCTAATCGCCTGACCGAGTCCGCTTCTGGCTCAAGACGACCGGTAACAAGGGGCAATGGCCAGTTCAGCCCAAAAGGCTTACATCATGCGCAACTAGCATTTCAATAATTAAATCCTTGAAAATTGCACAGCTATTTAGGTCGAGTGCGATAAAGTACACACTCGCCTCGAAAACTCGTTTTGGAAATCATTATAAGCGCTTAACACGTTATCAACCAAAATACAAGTCATGAAGTCAAGAAACATAGCAAACAAGGCACACTCAAATGCCAGCACACATGATATGCAAGAAAACATTTCAAAAGTAACTTTGGAAACAGTTCAAAAGTAAATAATGTAAGAAACGGTTCATAAATAACTTTAGAAGTAGTTTGAGGTCACTCACCTCCACGGCTCAGAAACCATCCATCATATATCATTACCTTGCCCGAGTCCAAGCTCTAAATCACAAACTCAAAGCAATCATACATTCTCAAAGTTTGGACAACATTTCCCCATAAATGCTTCATTTCTAACCTACAATATATTACCGATCACACATACGGTTAATAAGCAATAAAATATATCTAATTAGGCCACAATATCCCTCAATCAAAGCTAATTAGAAGCTTAAAAGCCACCATTAGAAAAACCCCCAATTAAACCCTAGAAACCGGAATTCATTCCCTCAAGCGTAAATTTGGGCAGCATGCCCTTTGTGTTTACCTAATTTTCCAGCCATTTAGGCTTCATTATTTTTCCTCAGCCAATCCCAAAGTCATATATATCATAATGCAAGTCAATAGCCGTTCCATAGGCTCATAACAATACAAGGACAAAATTTAAGCTAACAACAAGTGTGGAAACGAAGTTTACAAAAGACAGTTTTGATGGGTTTTTACGGAATGGGTACATCTGAGGCTACGCTTATCGGATTGAGGTGAAACATATACCGTTTTGAAGCTAAGACACAAGGCTACAATGTTCATGAAAATCACTTAGTCCAGTTTCCAATGCAACATAGTCAAATCCTCAATTTACAGAACCAAAATCTCACTCGTTGGCTGTCTAACCGCATTGTACTGTAATGGTCATATCTCAGGTTACAAAAGTCCGATTCAGTTGTTCTTAGAGGCGTTTGAAAGCTAAGTAAGAATACTACAACTTTCATGTTTCGGAAAAAAGCTAAATCGGAATGGATCCTAGTCGAAAAACGTGATAAACTGGACTTAACTGATCACACGGACTGCTTGGGAAATACTTAAAACAGTAAAGGTATTTTGGACTTTTCATGTCCTACGTTGCTCCGATTGAGCTGAAATTTTGTAGGCACCTATAAAATACCATTATCTACAACTTTCATGTTTCATGCCAAGCCAAATTCGGCCTCTAACTAGGTGATACAGAAACGGGCAGAACTGAATTTTCAAGTTCCTGAAATCTGGAAATTCTTGAAATCAAATGCTAATTTCTTTATTTTTGGCTTGCTTCACCATCTTAACTTCCCATATTAAACTTTAAACATCAAAGCCCCAAATTGTAAGCACTAGAAGAATCATAGGGAAACTGTAAAAATTCCAATAAAATGGAAAATCATGATCCAAGCCTCTATTTCACCACATACATCAATAATTCAACCATATGTGACATATTTAGCAACTAATCACGCATTTAATCGGAGAATCAAGGTTCTAGCATGTATACCTTTCCAAGGAAACTAGAAACAAGTGTTCAAGGCCTTTGCTCCTCAAGAAAATTACACCGGTAGGTAGCCTTTGTGCTAGATAACAACTTAATCGGAGTAGATTTGCGCGAATAGAAGAAACTTTTCAAGATTTGGAGAAGAACAAGATGAACTCTCTTTGTCTTTCTCTCTCTCTCTAATTTCGGTTATGGGGCAGAAAAATGAAGAAGAAAGGCTGTTCTTGAGTAGTTAAGAAGACAAGAGATTAGGAGTAATCTAAGCCACAAGTTTGGCCAACACTTGGTTTAATTACAACCACAAGAATTTCTCTTTCTTCTCCTTGCATTTTGGCCACAAATTTTTGGTCAAGAAGTCATCATGAGAGAGGAGATATTTTGCTCAAATATCAATAAACTTATATGGTAAGAAAGTGGTGGTCAATTGGTGCGTTCAATCGGTAATGCGCGGGTCCCGCCGGTTCGCGCCGTTTTTCTTAAAAACACACGTACTAGGGTTTTTACTTCCTATTCACTAACCTCATCTCATTGCTCCTAATCACATATTATTTATCACTTACGAGTCACTTTTAATCACCAAATTGATCCTTGGTCAGTACCGAAAATTCATCCGGTGAAAAATCACGAAAACCCTAATTTGCCCAATCTTGAAAATGAAGAGTGAAACCCTACTTTCTAGGCTCATTTGCACTTATTATGGAATAATTGGATAGTAGGGCTTTAATAAATAATAATTTCCAAATAAAAGGAAATTTTTAAGAAAACGTGAGGAATTTTCCAATTCCAGTGATTAAAATTAGGGTTTCAATTAAAATTTGAGAGATTTAAGAAAACCGGTTAGTCACAAGTAAACTAGGGTTTTTGACTAAAATATTGGGGTTTCTAGTCTTTTAAAACAAAATAAGGTTTTAAATCAAACCCGAAGAAATATACTTTAATATTTTCTTCACAAACAACCTCCTAATAATCGGGATGTTACATGTCCCAAAAATGAGGACAAAGTCCGAATGGATTGCTTCTTTTGATCAACCCATAAAACGATGTGTGAAAAAATGTATGCTTAAAAGGATTATATGTCTCAACTAGTTTATTCAGTGAACCTTAAACTTAAACCCTAAAAAGGAATAAGCGGGTCAAGAGGATAGGATGAAATTGATGATTTATTCAAAATCGACTAGATTGCCTTAAAAAGGATAAACTGGTCAAATGAATTGAATGAAATTTGATTATTTATTCAAAATTGAATGGATAACCCTGAAAATGAATTAAACTAATCAAATGGATTGAATGAAATCAATTGATCAAACAGATCGAGTGAAATGATAATTTATTCAAAATCGACCGAATTGTCCTAAAAATAGGTAAACTGGTCAAATGGATTGGACGAAATTGATGATTTATTCAAAATCGATAAGATTGCCCTAAGAACTAATCAAATGAAATTGGTGATCTATTCAAAACCGACTAGATTGCCCTAAAATGGGTAAACTAGTCAAATAAATTTAAAATCGACTAGGTTGCCCTAAAAATGAACAAATTGATAAAATGGACTGGATGAAATTGATGAATAAAACGGTCCAATGAATTGAATGGAATTGACAGCTTATTTAAAAATCAATCTATCTATTGGTAGTTTCAAAAATTTATTGCGATGCATTAGTCTATGAGCCTTCTAATATCAAATTTTGGCCTTAATTTATTTATCGTCTCAACAGTGAGGAAATATTGGTGAATTTCATCAAATTAATGTCCTTTACGCAAGGAATTTTTACCAATTTTGATAAAGTGGCAAAAAAGTGATTATTAGACGCTCATATTCCAAAGATCGCTCTATGAAAATGATCGGATCCTACCTTACCTTGTGCACTACCCCTTTGGATGGTACAAGAAAAATAAACATGCAAGTCTCATTGGATTAAGTATCCGAGACACAGGGTGGTTTATTCCTATAACGGGATTCCCTAAATGGCATTCCCTTCTAGGGTTTATGCATGATGCCATTCATTAAAGCGATAAAATATGCAGTACACAAATGAAACGTGACCTAAAGGAACCCCTTTTTGTATGCCGGGTTGGGCCTAAAATAAAATGTATTCATGCTGCAAGTGCGAAGCATTGAATTTAAACGTGTCACATCAAATAGGGTAGGCTCCTAAAGAGTACTATGCCAGGACTCTTATTTTCTAGGGCTTATGAATGCAATGGAGACAAAAATCAAGAAAGGTTAGTTCAATCAGATAAATACACATAACACATTGTAGCAAAGCAATACAAAGAGATAAAGTAATAAAAGGAAAAGAGGGGTTGGATCCCTCCCCTTGTGCCTAGTGTCCCTAATAGGGTAAGGCAGACTTTATCCTAGGTAAGCTATCATGGATGCATGAGGTATTGGCTCACTAATGCATCTAGACTCGATAAGTTTAAAGTCCCCGAGCCTTCAGACTTGGAAACCAAAGGTCATCAATCCCAAGGTTCTTTGTCGGTGGCTCGAGCGATTCCCCAGACACTGCTACGCACACGTCGTGTCGCGGCTACATGTCTGAGTGAATCTATCAAAAATCCTCAACCTTCGACTAAAAGCTAAAGGCTATTAACCCAAAGCTTAAAGCGGAAGATTGAGTGACCCCTCGGATCATGCTACGCACACGTCGTGTCGCGATCACACGTCCAAGTGGGTCGCCTAATCCTAATAGGTGGAGTGGCGTGACAAGCCACTAAAAGAAAATTAAATGCGGGATAAAAAGTAAAGCGTATGCACGTATGCTAGTGCTCGGTTTGGAAGGGAGGGATCGAGAACCAACGCGAGGCTCTAGGGTAATATCCCCCCACCAAAATGCAATGCAAAGCGCGGGATTACATAAATAAACCATCCATCCATCAAATTAATCATACGCAAAGGGTGAAGGAGTGAGTTGATATGCGCGAAATGCAAAAATCCTAAAAAAGGAAAAAATGCAATCCTAAACATCCAAATGTAATATATAAGAAGGTTAAAAGAAGAAAAGATTAGACTAAATCAAATTTGCTCGGACTCTCTAATTCCCCAGTGGAGTCGCCAGCTGTCGCGCCCCATTTTTAATAAGAAAAATAACGTAGTTTAGGAAAATGGCTTTTTTTATTTTATTTTTTTGGAAAAAATGAGTTTTGTTTTTAGAAAATGAATAAAGGAAAAGGGCCTAAATGGGGTTTGTAATGCGACGATTTGGGCCCAAATTATAGTTTAAAAAGGGTTTTTGAAATAAAAATCGGAGTCGCCACTTGGTATAGAATTAAGGTGTACCAAGTCACCTAAAAATGAATTTTAAAGAAAAAGTAGAAAAACCCTTTTTAAACGACTCCAAGTCTACAAAAATCAGAGAAAAAGATTCGGGAGTCACATTTGAAGAAAGGGAAGGCAAGGATAAAATCCAAGGCACCCTTTCAACCTAGCCAAGGCTAGTTGCGCGATTTAGTCCAATATGTTCCTATTTTAACCTAAAGATTTATTACATTTGAATGTCCTATATGAATGCATACCCTAGACCTAGGGAGGCATCGGGGGGCAAACATTTCTCTTCAAAGCTTGAATGGTGCCAATCACATTAATTGTGACGCCCAATGAAGACTTTTCGAAGAAGTCACGAATAATGCAAAATATGAGACTCTAAGAAAAGAAAAGAAAAGAAATAAAATAAAACAATTATAAATATACATGTCTTAAAGGAGTGCATCATGTCGGGTACGGGGGACTAATGTTCGTGACTCAATTTTCCCTTTTAATAGAGGGAATACGAGCGTGCTACGGCTAGAAAAGCCAAACTCGTCCATATCCCATATCCAAGGGGCTTTTCCTAATCTAATCAAGCAAATGCATTACCCTAATCCTATTTTTAGAATGAAATGCGATTCTAATGTTATGTATCATACATAGGGGGGATATATATAGGGAAATTAGGGATAAGGGATATATGTATGAGGGGTATATCATGATAAAAGACCCTAGAAAGTAAAATGTGCATGAGATGAAGTGATTTTATCACACAATCATGATCTATCGCGTGAAGGGGCTCCTAAGGGTCTAGCGTTGGACTAGCGCATATCCCTACTTTCTCACTAGCGTTGGACTAGTGAGAAATCGAACAAGGAAACCACAACTAGCGTTGGACTAGTGTGGTATCGAGAAATGGATCACACCTAGCGTTGGACTAGTGTGATAGCGTCACACATTAATTATAATCTCATAAAAACACAATAAAGCGAGTAAACACATAATATCACATAAACACATAACACATAGTCATGATATCTAGATGCAAGACCCTAAGAAAGCGGTAACACATAGCACGTAAGCATGCAAATCACACAGGCGAAAAGAAAGCGAATAAAACCCTAGCTTTTACATTTGAGGGGGGCGTACTACAATCTAACGGGGGAAAATGAAAATAAATAAAATGAACCTAACTATTACAACTTGGCATTTAGATACCTTTCAAATAATCAGAATGAACTAAAATAAATATACGAAATTAAAACGAATAGAGCGAATTAATAAATAAATAAAATGAAAACATTCAAAAGGCATGCAATTAAACACATAAATCACATAAGTACACATAAGGTCAGATAAAGTAAAAATAAGGGATAGAGTGTATCTCCCTTGAGTTGGGGCCCTAATGAAATGAATTTATTTATTTACCCTCCAAAAAAACAAAGAAAGGGTCAAGGCATCTCTTTAATTAACAAAATAATCAATGAAATGGAAATTTAATCACTCAAAGCGTTCAAATAAACTAGTCAGCTCATCTTCATTAAATTGAAACAAACAAGGACCCAATTGAAGCAATTAAAGAAGTTAAAGGGGCCAATTTGATTGATTTTTCCAATTGTTTGGGCCATAGTAGAATTGAACAAAAAGCAAGGGGTAAAAAAAAGGCAATTTTTCATTTTTGGTTTGCATGCAAGCTTACGTAGAAGAAAATTTCTGCAACTTTTACTTCCGCGAGCTTCTTCCTCATTCTACCAGGTAGATTAAAATGCGAATCTCAAGCAAAACCCCAAGTTTATCAATCTAAAGCTAACAAAACTTCAACCCATTCAATTAACATCATTAAACGCAATCATCTATCCCCAGAAAATCCAATCGAAGCAGCTAGACATAGAGATGCAGCTAAGAACTAACAACCCAGACCATGAAACATCCTAAAACCCAAACCTTCAAGGAAACCAAACTAAACCTTCAGGGAAATATCCTAAAACCCAAGGCTTGAACATAACCCCAACTCTAGATTTACGCACAACAAAAATTCAGAATAAAGAAAGTATTGACAGCAAGCTTCTACCGCAACTAAAGGAACTTCTGCAACATCTAAAGCTTTGAGTTTTCAGCAACCCTTAAGCGGCAAATTTTTATGCCAATCCCAACCCGAAACAACCAGCTCATCAACTAAGATCCGTTAGAAACCAACTCATCAACAAACAACGAAAATCCGAACAACGAACACCATAGTCATTGGAAATCCAAACAAAGCAAAAATCATGCGAGAAACGCAGGAAAAGGAAAACGCAGCTAGCTTCTGAGGAAAACAACAGTGGTATCATCAGGAGCAAAAAGTTTCCAACCACATCACCCAAATCGTCAAACAACAAACCATTTCCAAAACATTGTGGGCAGGTTTAAACCATCAAAACTGGGTTTTCACAGCATCAGGGAACAAGTTAGATATCCATGAGATAACATGCTTCGTCGGTTTCTTTCTTTTTCAGCAACTTATGTCTTCATTTCCAGAACTTAAATACCACAAGAAAATACCAACAGAAAAGGAAACAACGTAGGGAAAACACAAACATGTCATAAGAGCATAAGGAAGGAAGAAAGAATGGTGAAACAACAATCATCCGCCAATCAAACAAAAAACACAGCGACTATATTGGTGGAAGAATCCAGTTGGAAACCATCATCTTACCTCCTCCACTGCTTTATGTAGCCAAATCACCACGAAGATGCACAAATGAACAAACTCCGCCGGTCCACCCAAGAACGAAATGCCGACTCTGCTGAAGAATTGCGTAGGCGGGATCTTTGGACTTGATCTCGAAGGCTTCTGCTGTTTTTTCCAGATTTTCGCCCCTTCTTTTTTTTTTTTTTGATCCTACGAAGCTCGAAGTTTTCTCCTTTTCTTTCTCCCTCTGCTCCTCTTTTCTTTTCCTTCCTTGCTCTTTCTAGCGTCGAACTCCCTTCTTCTCTCTGGTTTTCTCTCAGTTTCCTTCCCTCCAGCCGCCACCCAGATTCTCAGTCTATCTCTCCCTCTAGCTCCCTCTCGGTCTCTCTCTCTTTTACTCTATCTCTCAACCTCAGCCGCCACTCTCTCTTCTTGCCTTCTTTTTTTTTTCTTCCAACTGCTACCCTCAACTCTCTTTTCTAGTTGTTCCCTTTTTCTCTCAACTCCGCCGCCAACTCCTACCCTTGCTTTTTCTTTTCCTAAAACCTAGCCGCCACCCTCGCTCAGCCCGTCTGTCGCGCCCCACTTTTTGATAGGTATGAAAGTAGTGTGGAATATGTGAACGTGGGTAAATGAAAATAAAAGGCCATGGGACTTAAAAATGCGACGATTTGGCCAAACGAAGTTCAAAAAGGGTTTTTGAAAAAATGGAGTCGCCACTTGGTATGGAGTTAGGGTGTACCAAGTCACCCAAAAGTGATTTTTTGGAAAGATAAGCAAACAAACCCTTTTTAAAGAACTTTTGGGTCTACGTAACCAAAGTGAGGGATCGGGGGTCACATTTGATAAGGGAGAAGGCAAAGGCAAAGCCTAAGGCACTCCCTTACCCTAGCAAAAGCTAGTTGCGTGACTTAGCCCTTCTTTTCCTGATTTTTCTACCCAAAGTATGCGTTGCGTGTTGGATGTGGCTAATGAATATGAGAATGATGCAATCCTAATTCTAAATGTCTCTTATGAGGCTTTTTGGTCCCAACCACATGAGTTGTGGTGGCCAATAAGGAAAGTCCTCATAGAGGTCGCGAATGATGCAAATGAAAACTCAAATATGAGTGTAAGTGTGCAAGTGTAAGGAAACGTGCATGTGTGCAAATGTAAGACAAGTGCATGTGTGTAAATTGAGAAAATAAAGGTGTTTGTGTGCAAATGGACAAAAATATAATAGTAGATACATATAAGTGCAATTGGGTGCAATTTGTGAGGTAGAAAAACAAGTGACAAGAGGAAAAGTGTGTGAGCATAGCATTTGCATTGAGAAGGATATAAGTAGTGAGAAAATGTGAACAAAAGAGTGAGAAAGTGATATGATAAGAATGAGAGTGCATGAACCTAGAGGAATGCATCAAGTCGGGTACGGGAATGACTCCTAACTTTACGACTTTGATTTTCCCTTTGATTGGAAGGA
Source organism: Coffea arabica (assembly GCF_036785885.1). Taxonomy (NCBI): domain Eukaryota; kingdom Viridiplantae; phylum Streptophyta; class Magnoliopsida; order Gentianales; family Rubiaceae; genus Coffea; species Coffea arabica. The sequence goes on from NC_092318.1 coordinate 24,275,107, forward strand.
AGAACTAGCGTGCTAAGGCTATTTTGTAGCCACACTCGCTCGTTTCCCTTATCGAAAGGGGACCCTTAAGCAAATGGACCCTATAACTAGTATGAGGATGCAAAAAACCTAAAATGAAAGGGGAAGGGTTGGAGGAGCATGCCAAATGCTAGAAAACTAAGAAAAATGCATGAAATGTAGTGAAACATGCAAGTATGAACTAGCGAGGGAAATCCCTAAGGGTCTAGCGTTGGACTAGCCCATCTATGAATTCCTACTAGCGTTGGACTAGTGGAAAGCGGAACAATGAGCCACAACTAGCGTTGGACTAGTGTGGTGACGTGCATTCATCCATTACATTCATCCATGACTATAGAAAGCAAGTAGACATGCAAATCATCTATAAACACGTAGCACATAACACTTAGCATGCTCGACTAGATGCAAGAGCCTAATAAAGCAAATTAACACGTAGCAACAAAAGCAAGCAACGAACCTATTACATTTGCTAAACTAGAGCAAAAGGGGAAGGGAAAATGGACAAAATGCTCTCCGAGCCCTATCTATTACAAGCCAAGAGGTGTACACATACCCCATAATGAATAACTTAAATAAAAAGCAAAAGTAAATGACATAAATGAAAGGAATCAAAGAAAGGCAAGGAAAGCAACGTAGACATGCAATTCTCACTTAGCACGTTGGATCACATAGGTGAGAGACAAAAAAGATAAAAGAAGTTATACCTCCCTTGAAATGGAGCTCTAATGGGGTGAAGTCACTTATTTATCCTCCAAAATAAAAGAAATGGTCAAGGTACCAATTTATTTGAGAAAATTAAAGAAAACATGCAAACACGGGCTCACATGGTCATAAAGCTCTTAAATTCATGCATGAAGTGCAATTTAAACAAAGTATGGTAATTATTTGAAGCAAACAAACAATAAAATTGCAAAATTAAGGCTGCCAAGGACCAAATTGAAGACATTATTCAATTGGTTGGGTCATAGTAGCATGAAACACAAACCAAGGGGTCAAGGTGTGATTATTGGAAGATTTTCATGCAGCTTCACGCAAAAGTGGCATGAAACAACATTCTGCAACAAGCATTTCTGCTAAAAGCTTTCGGCAAACCAGAAGACAATCGCGACTTTCCTTTTCTCAACCTTAACACCACTTTGATCGAAAAATCTTCTAACCAAAACATCAAAGCATAAATCTAACACCAAACAAGCAGGTAAATCAAATTCAAAGTGAGCTTCTGCAATATTTTGCTCTTATGCTTTCAGCCAACAAAACAAATCCACACGCACAGCTTGTCTATCAAAAATCTGATTTCAAACCCAAACATCACAGCTTTAAACTACGCAAACTACATACCAAACTCATGTTATTAACCTCACTTAGCCACAGCCATCTATCCTTAGAGGAACTAATCACAGCAATTAAGTGTAAAATGCAGCAAAGGGACTTGAGTTTGAAGCGGCTAACGTTTCAGCGTTTACATGAGAATGGATACTCCTATAACAAACCAGAAAACTTGCAAGAAGCAGCAAAAGAAAGTTTAAAACAAACCTAATCATTCTATACACCTGACATTGTCATAAGGCTAACCATGCAAACAAAGAGGGCTACAGCAGAGAGATCAAAAGCACGCAAAACATTTCTTTTATTTCAGATTTCTTCTCTTCTGCATTAGGCATCGATTCATTTCTAACCGAACATATCATTAACTCCTGAATCAAACAAACCTAAGATCCAGCCCCCCCTCCTTCAATCATCAAGCCAAAATCTACTCTTTTATTGCAAGATTTAAATCAGCAAATCTGGAGTGATGGCCATCAGGGATAGCAGCAAAACAGAATGCAACAAAGCAGGAGTGCAGCAAAATTTATTAGCTACCCAGAAAAATTATACTAGATCCTAAAACACTAGATATCCTGCAAAGCTGATAGCCCGTACATGTTTCGTTCCAGATTATATTCGAACAAAGCTCTCGGCCGCAATTTCTTGGTTGCCAAATTGCAGCCCATCTCATACAGTTATTATTATACTAGACTCGACTGAGACCTATCAAACATACTCACATAAATTGTAAAACTTCTATCTCAGGCCGAACCCACGAATAAACAACCTTCATCAAGCAAGTTTTCCACTTTTAGGGAAAGAAAACATGTTCAAGGGCAAAACCCATCAGCAAACCCATCATACGACATAGGAGTAAATAAATAGCAAAAGAAGCAACTTTAGACTATAAAAACCAAAGGAAGCGCACAGAAAATACAGCAAGCTTGAAGGTTCAATCATCAGAGGAAAACTAATATAAAGAGAGAATGAAAACTTTACAGTCCTTGCTCTCCCTTTCGATGTCCGCGGCTGAAAATGGCGTGACAACTTCTTGTGAGAGTCAGCAGCTTTAATAGTTTCTTGGTTCGCCACAGGAACAGCACCAGATTTCGTTTGGCCGTCACTCTTGGTTCCTCACTCTGCCCGAAAGCTCTCCAATTTCCCTTCTTCCTCTCGGTCTTTTCTGCCCAACCACACCCTAGCCGCCTTCTGCTTTCACAGCCGACTCCCCTTGCCCGTAGCTTCCTCCATTTTCTCTCTCAAGCTCACGGCCTTCCTAGTTTAGTTTTTTTTTTCTTTCACTCTTCACTCCGGCACCAGATTATCTTGCTTCTCCTCTTTTCGCTGTTATCCTTTTGCCCCTTGCTTGGTTCCCTCTCGGTTCTCTCTCTTTCTCATACTAATCTCTCCTCTCCGCCGCCAACCTTCACTTTTCCTTTCCTTTTGTTCTCTGCCGTTAGCTTAGAACCCCCGTAGCCTTTTCTCTCCACAGCCGTCAACTGCCCCTTCCAACCTCGCTTTCTCTCGCTCTCTCTCGCTTCCCAGTTTTTCTTAGCCGTCCACTCTCTTTCTGTTTTGTTTAGCCTGAAACCCTTTTTTTCTTGCGGCTGCTGTTTTTTTCAGCTTTTATATCAAGTTCACCACCCTTAAACCCTGCTCTCAATGGCCAGCAATCAATCTCCCTCAACCTCTTGTCTTGGCCATCCGATGGGCATGTACCACTCTTCTTTGCAAGCTGCCAAAATACGCAGCTTGCATGTTGCGTTTCTTTTTTTTTTTTTTTTAACTAATAACTTAATACAAAAAATGAAAAATGATATTAAGTAAAGAAAAACAATAATTTAAGAAACATCAGACAAAAATAAACAAACTAGAAATAATGAATAACAAAGTTGTGATTTTTCTTTTCTTTTCTTCATTTTTCTATTTTTTCAATTTTTTTTTTCAAGAAAACATTGAATTTGAATAAAAACAACTAAAGCATATTTTTGAATGCTTTTCCCCCTTTTTTCCGAGAAATTCTATGCTAAAACTTAAAAATGAAATAATAAAATAATAAAATAAAACACTAAAAACTAAAAAAAATGAGTAAACCTAGCACAACAAATAAAAACTAAAAAAAATAAATAGTAAATGAAATTCACTGAAAATTTGGTGTCTACACCGTCAACCTATCCTATCCCTCTTGCTTCTCAAACCCCATTCAAAACCTCCTCTGATCTCTGGCGGCGTTGTTCTTTTTCTTCTTGTTTCTTTCCTTCGCTACCCCCAAAACCCAACCGTCACACAATCTTGCTTCATCTGCCGTTCCCCTTCTTTTCTTCCTTTCCTCCCACGAAAACCCTCTGCCCTTTTCTCTCTTTTTCTCACGAAAGCTCTCTTGCCCCCCGTAGCCTCTTGCCTTCAGCCACCCATTCCACTCTACTCTCCTTTCTCTCAGATCCTTTATCCCCAGAATTTTCTTTTGCCGTCAGCCTTTTCTCTCCTGCCCCGCTCTCGATTTTTTTTTCCTCCAGCCGCCAGAGCCTGAAACCGTTTTTTAGCCTTCAAACTCTCCCTTCACTCTTTCCTTCAGCCGTCATCCGACCCCCCTCCTCACGCACTCCTTCTTTCCTTTTATAGTTACAAAGACCTCTTAGCCCCAACATCCAATGGCCAGCTTGCTGTCTTTTCCTTTTTACGGGTTCTAAGCCATCTGATGGCGCTTTCTTCACATGAATTTGAGCCTCTTAGATGAAGGCCAGATGGAAGGGTATGAGAAAGATTCGATGGTGAGAAAAAATAGTGGAACAAATGGTGGAAAATAAAATGGGACAAAGCTGCATTTCCTCTGCATTTTCGCGCATGGTTTCTAAGCTGAGAGCTTGGGTCATGTGCAGCACACGCATGCATGAGCTCTCCTTTTTTTCTCTTTTTTTTTTCTTTTTTTCAATTAATTAAACAACGATAACAAAAAGTAACAATTTAAATAAAAACTTGAATAAAATGAATAAAAACTAGAACAAAAGATAAAACAAAAGGCTGAGATTTTTCTATGTTTGCTTAATGATTTTCCCTCTCTTTTTTCTCTTTTTTTTCCTTTTTTCAATTAATTAAACAGTAAAAAAGAAATAAAACATATTTTATATATATATTTTTTGTGAATAATTTTCTCTTTTGACAAATTTTGTGCTAAAAGTCTTAACAATAAAAATAAACAGCTAAACGGGCAAAAACGAATACAAAAATAAAAATAAACTAAAATAAAATCATAGAAAATAATAATAATCTAAAATGCTATACAAATGCTAAAAAAAAAGTCTAAAACCAAAAACATGAAATTAACAAATAAAAATAGATAAGAATTATCACTAAAAACAAAAAGTAAAATAGAATAAAAATTATTTAAAAATTTGGTGTCTACAAGAGTTAATGCTCTCTCAAGGTTTGTAAAACTATCTTCAAGTGTCGTTCTTGATTCTCTCGAGACTTAGAATACACCAATAGCTCATCTATGAACACCATCACTATCTAATCCAAGGCTTAAACTCAATACATCAAGTTTATGAAAACTGCCGGTGCACTAGTCAACCCAAAAGACATGACTATAAACTTAAATCCTTCATTTCACCCTCTCGAATCTGTAACCAAACACTCATTGGGAAGGCAATACTACTCGAGTATGCCAAGCAAGATCTCAAAAGATCAAACTTATAATTTTCTCATTGTTCACCAGGCTTCTCGATCGAGCCCATGCCGGCTCGAGTTGCAAGGTTTGCCAATGAGTTTTGGGCGTCCCCAGATGTACAATTACAATTTGCCAAGTTCACTCAATTCAATTATCAATTCACTTCACACAATTCAATTGTCTAGTTAAGTACAAGAGAACGAGCGCGATAAAGTACACACTCGTCTCGACAAATCCCAATCACTTAATGAACAAGAAACAATTCAAGTATTTAGCAACAATTCATGCACTTGACACTCACCAATTCAAAACAAGTGAGTAAGTAAAGCCCTTCAGTTGTCCACACCGGGATTCCTTTCGAAACCCTCTTGAGCACTTGAAGAAACAGTGACCAACCTATCACTCACATATAGTCACGACCACTTAACATTCAGGGAAGAAAGTGCACTCGCTTAAAACTTAAGACAATGGCTTAAAAGAGCTTTAATCCCTCGAAAATTGAGATTCAAAAATGAGAATTTAAAGTCCCAAGTGAACTCGTATCATTCATGAAATTGAGTTTAAAATGAACCATCAATCTCAAAAGGAATTCGGAAGTTCATTAAAGTTCACTTCTTTGGAAATCAGAAATTTTTCCAGCTTTACTCGACGACAATTGAGAAATCGTATCTTGAGTTTGGAAAGTCCAAAAATGGAAAACTTTATACCGTTGGAAACTAGATTCAAAGTACTAAAACTTCCCTGAAGATATTTTTCCAAGATTCCAACCAGAAACCATTCGCATTTCAGCTCAAAGTTACAGTTTCATGAAGACATGACAGAACCAGTCTTGGTTTTTCAGCAATATTTGGAAATTTGGTAAAATTCACAGGAAGTGAATCAGCCTCTGAAATTTATTAGACAACAAGAGTTTCAGTTTCAAATACAATAAGTAGAACTAAATTTGGAGTTTTGACCAGTAAGATACAATGGTTTGAAATTGGCTGATTTTCACAACCTGTTCAAAAGATTTCCAGTCACCAAGCTTCAGCACAGTTTTGAAATCAGACCATATCTAACTATACACAAGTCCAAATTGAGAATGATTTATGGTGTTAGAAACTACATTCAAAATGCTATAATTCATCAGAAGAAATCATTTCCAAACTCCTTTCATAAAAGGGACAAAATCGAGCCACAAGATGCAGCTTCCCAGTTTCTTTCTGACAAACAGATAAAACAGGTCAGTCCATTTTGCCGATTCGCTACGGTTTCCTCAAAACGAATTAGCAGGGGAATTTTATGTCATTGGAAAGCTCTTGATATCTAGTTTCGAATGATGCAAACTGTGACACCCCCACTTCTCCCTAAGGCGAACCAAAGGGTATCCGCGGAATGCCTGCCCAACTCTCACCAGGACTCAAGACAATTCGATTCAATCTTAATACAATACCAGCCATCACGACAAGATAAAGTAAGAAAGTACGAAAACTTTCAAGCTTAACAATATATAACAATGAATACAAGCCTACTAAAGAGAAGTCGCTTCCATAACCGACTGTCCAAGTCTTACACCACCAGTTCAAAATACAGCGATTATCCAATTCTTACATCGGATTTCCCAAAATACACATCAAATCCCAAAATATACAATAGCCAAAATATCTAGCCAATTGCATTCGAAACCCTAATACACAAGTACATCCAGAGGGTTTCTCCGAGATTCACTCCAGGTCCTTTCCTGTTAAGGAAAACAAATCTACGGGGTGAGCGATTGCTCGTGAGGCTAAGAACACACATGCAAGCACATTGTTCAAGTAACAATCCCAATTAACGAGTAAAACAATAATATTCAAGTAAATGACAATTCGAGCAAGAAGAGTAAACAGAAACAATTCAAGGATATAGGAGCTCTCAGGAGCTATTTTCCACTTGCACGATCAAGAACCTCCATGAATTGACACTCCACCAATCAGGTAGGTTTAGTCCGTAGAACTTCACTTATCATGTCCCCGTTCACCAATACATACCCCTGCACCGGGCCCGCCTGTCATTTGTTTGAGGCGATACTGCTCGAGTATGCCAAGCAAGACCTCTCACTAAGTTGAGCTTACATTTTCTCATGGTTCACCAAGGAGCCCGACCAAGCCCATGTCGGCTCGAGTCCAAGGTTGGTCAGTGAGAGTTGGACGTCCCCCATGTACATTTGTGAGTCGAGGAGATTCACTCCAGCGACGCATGCAGCCATAGCATACCATTTCATTTCATTCAATCATTCATTTCATTCAATACATTTCATTCCATTCATTTCAAATGAGAACGAGTGCGGTAAAGTACACATTCGACTCCATTTTCAAAATCTCCAATCATTTATGACAGTTAAGCATGTATCAAGTACTCATACACTTGACACTCATCAAGTAAACAAAGAAGTAATGCCCTCTTGAGGGTTTAAGCGTCGACCGTAGGATCCTTTTGAAGGTCCTCTTGTGTGCCTGAGCAATTAATAATGAACTATCACTTATAAACCCCAATTATCATGGAAGATTGCACACATGTACAATCTATAAAATATCGCGAGGACGAGCCTAAATTTTCTTGTAAATCGAGGCTTAAAAGTGGGCTTCAACAATCATAAGAAAAATCTAATCTTCATTGTTAAAATCATTGGATGGAAACAAGTAAGTATGAAATCATGTAAATCAATTTCCAAACGATCGATCGAAGACGAACTGAAACGTGACACGTCACAATCCGGCCATGAACTGGTCGGATTTCCAGCCGGATTTCTGGCTGGATTCGAGGCAGTGAGGGATCCAAAATTTTTTCAATTTCCACCACCAATCCAGCCAACTATCTGGCCAAGAACTGGCCGGATACACGGCCGGATTCTTTGAAAATGTTCCCGCGTGAAAATTTTACAAAACGGCCAAGAATTATCAAATTTTGGGGCATTCTTTGAAAAATCATAACTCACTCTCTGAAAGTCCAAAATTGGAAATCTTGGTACGGTTGGAAACTATTTCCAAAGTACTAAAAGTTCCTAAAAGGCACTTTTCCATGATTTCAAATGGAAGACATTCAAATTTTGTCTTGAAGTTATTGATTTGAGCTATCAAGACAGATTTGGGTTGGTTTTTGGCCAACTTTGAAAATTCGGCGAAATTCACACAATGGAAACTAGCCTCTCAAATTTGAAACTCAATTAGAGTTACAATCGAAATTTTCAACACAACAAGTGGAACAAGAATCGAAGTTTTGAGCACCAAGATATAGCGACTCAAAGTTACTAAAATTTCCTCACTAAACAAGATTTTCCAGATTTAAAAGGTGAACTTTGAGACTTTGGTTGAGCATCGAAATGAATTTGGAATGACACTTTGTTTTCCTTTTCTCAAATATTTGGCCAATGAAATCATTTCAAACACGGTCCATTTATGAAGACAATGCCCAAGAAACATCCAAAATGTGTTTGATAGGTGATTAATACTAAGAATTTCAAGATCACAAGTCTCAATTCAAATTAAGGCATTCAACTAGCCAAAAGAGGGTTTTCCATTACTGAAGCAGTTTCGCAATGCGGCCATAACTCGCTCAATTCAACTTGGAATTGAGCATGGTTGGTGGCGTTGGAAACTACATTCATATAAGGCTATAATTTCACAAAATAAATTGTTTTGAGATTCTGTCCCCAACCAGCTCATAATTGAGCAACAAGTTGCAACTCATAACAGATTTTTCAACACAGTCAAGAAACAGGGCAGGTGACTTTGAAAGGCTGGTACGGTTCACTCAAGTATAACTAGAGGGTTTTTATACTGTTGGAAAACTGGAAGTGTCTAGTTTCTAATGCCACAAACGGTACTCAATTTCGACTTCGGAGCAAAGAGTTATGGTCATTTGAAATTCACTGCCAGAGCAATTCGGGACACAATTTCCAGTTTTGAAACCATTTCGAAATCTAAACTTTTACCCATCCAAATCAATTGATTTTTGGTGGAAACTTTCCATACAACCTATACAACATATATACATCAAAACCAAGTCAATGTAGTCCCAAAAAATTGCACCAACAGGTGCGGCAAAGCAGGGGCAGAATCGGCACTTTTCTCCCTTTTGTTTCCTTTGAGTTTTCTTTCCACATTTCAACTTATACTCACTTGTTTAACCACTTAATTCAACATAAACAACACCCAATAACATCACATCAGTTCATCAAGTCCATTGTGGGATTTCATAGAGCCCACTCACAAGATTTCCAACAATATAGAGGTACCCACATGAATCTATAAGCTAACAAGTGCAATATAACTTACATAAACTAAGATTCAAGGGTTTGATCGTTGGTTACCTCTTTAGATGATAAAATCAGAAAATTTCAGTCCATTGAAGCTCAAGAAAACCGTGAGAAACAAGCTCCTTTCCTAGCTTAAGTTGATCTCCAAGTTATTTGCAAGGTGTAGTGAAATTTTGGAGTGATTTGAGCAAGAAATGAGTGAGTTGTTGAAGAGGTTTTTGTTTCTTCTTCTCCTCTTGGATGGCCGGCTGCTATGAGTGAAGAGAAAGAGTGTGTTTGCTGAAAATGAAGATTCCTTGAGAAGCTTAAGTGTGTGGCCAAAAATGTTTCAAAAGTCAACTAGGAATAGTGTGCGTTCGCGTGCGTTTTGTGCCCGATTCCTCTCGGGTTCGTTTCACTTGTGCATTAAACCTCCAATGCACTTTCTTAAACATTATAATTATTCACTCTTAATAGTCTAGAATAAATTCCTTAAATCTCCAATTAACCGCTCCAGCTCGATATACGCGAACTTTCGATTCGCGTGCGATACGGCAAAATTTCTAAGGAATTCTTAGAACGATAGTATAACTAACCATTACTTGTGTACTTAAATATAAAAATACCTATTTTAAGACTAATGTATAAGTTTTCAATTTCCAAACTCATTTTATCCTTAAATCAAATATTACCTCCAAACGCGAATTCACTATTCTCACTAAACGAGCTTTCCAAAAATAAATTTTTATAACAAGTCATTTTAAAAATACATGTAAGCCATAGTTTCATGTAATTGGGTCTAAAAAGGTTGGAATAAATATTCGGAGCAAACGGCCAATCAAATATTTAAATAACCTAGTAATAGGAGTTTAAAATAAGTAAATTTGCGGGTCCTCACATGAGTCTAGTATTACTTCCTCAAATCTCCAATAAATTTGTATCAGCGCGTCTTTCGGAAAACTAACGACGCGCGAGCAGTATGCACTTAATTAGAACTCATTGATCTTTAATTCCTCAATTAACTTTTCTTAATCTACTATTGATCATTCTTATTTTCCCCAAGATAATTACACTCTCAAATAGAATATCACCTTGAAACATATGTATTCATTATTTCTCACTTAAACGAACCTCCAAAAATTAAATTTGCTAACGGGGCGTTTTAAAAACATAAGGAAGACATTGTTCCATATGAATGGACTTAAAATGGTTGAAATAAATTATTTGGAGAAAACAGGTGAATAAATATTTAAATAAACCAATAATATTCGATAAAAATAAGAAATTTTCGGGTCCTCACACAAATGGCACTCAGTTTCAACTTTTGTACAAAGAGTTATGTTCAGACAAAGAACCAGTGGCTGGCTGGCCTGATAGCAAATTTCCAGATTTCTTCCATTTCAAAAACCCTAGTTTTGTGTAACCAATTGAAATGATTTTTGAAATCACAAACGGCACTCAGTTTCAACTTTTGTACAAAGAGTTATGTTCAGACAAAGAACCAGTGGCTGGCTGGCCTGATAGCAAATTTCAAGATTTCTTCCTTTTCAAAAACCCTAGTTTTGTGTAACCAATTGAAATGATTTTTGAAATCCAATTTCCGCACACCTAACAAAACATATATAAATTAGTTTAGCAGCCAAATAAGCAACAAAATTTGAATTCAAAGCAATACAACAAGAACAGAAATTTCGGCCAGCACCTCTCTTGGTTTTCTTCCAACTTCACTCCACTACCAAGCCAATCTCAAGCCATAATTCACATAAATAACAACAATCAAACAATAACCTCAAGTCAGCTACCTCATAGGTCACCTCACGGCCACTAGCTTAGAATGTAAAGCAAGATAAAAGTTTCCTCAAGTCCACTAACTTAGAATCTTGATTAGAGTTTCAAACCCATGAAATCCAACCACTAAACTTTGCAAAAATCGAAAGGATAAAGAGGGATGAAGTTGTTACCTCTTAGAACTCTTAAACCCTAGATGAAAGCAAGTCTTTCCACCACTACTTTACCAAGAAACTCCACAAGGTTGCTCCTTTCTTCTTGCTAGAGTGAAATTCCAAATGATTTGTGGGTTGGAGGATGAAAAACAAGCAAGATGAGAGCAAGGTTGGAATTTTTTCTCTTCCCCCTTTTCTTTCCTTGGGTTCGGCCGAGAGGATGAGTGAGTGAGGGAGGGAAAGTGTTGTGAATGTTGTGGAGGAAGAATGAAGAAAAGGTAACTTTAAATTGGTGCAAAAGTCAACTCTCAATAATAGCAAAATAGTGCATTATACTACCACTTTCTCTCTTGTTTGTTACACTTATACACTAATCCTCCAAGGTAATTCCTCTAACACTGTAATTGCTCATACTTACTAGTCTAGTATTAAATAGTCAAATCTCCAATTAGTCGTACCGGCACGACTTTCGAGAAACTTTCAACGCGAATGCGATAAAGCAAAATTTAAGGGAAATTCACGCAATAATAATATAATTAAATAACACTAGGGCAAATAATTATAAAAATGACTAAATTAAGAATAAAAATATGAGTCCTCACACAGGCGGTCCGCTAACCCTTGGGGTATGCTCTAGGGGAAAATGCGAGTATCACAGGTGGTATGAGAGCTGCTTCACATGGTTTCTGCGCGGGGTGAGGTTGGGTCGAGTGATGTTATGGTCCCGATTATGTAAATAAGTGGAAAGGACTAGGTGCTCTTCTTGAGCATAAGCTATGAATTATGAATGTTATAGGTGTAAAACCTTTATCATGATACTTGGGGAAAAATAGCTATGTATGTCTGGTAGGAATCTTAAATGTGGTTGATTTACACTTGGGAGAGGCCAGCTCGAGTTGTGAATTACCCTATTTTTGGATTCTTGTATCCGAGTACCCAAGAGTTAAGGGCACTTGGATGAGAGTCAACATTACGACTGCCTACGAGGTAAATTGTTATGGCAAAGGTCAAGGCCTAGGGGATTCTAGTCTTGGACCTGAGAGTGAACCGATCGAAAAGAGTGAACGTGTTTGACTAGGGTTTGTATAGATGATGGCTAGACTGTCATGTGTGTTTGAGAAACTAGCACTATCGACCTCTTTCCTTTCTCTTATGTTTGTGTGGACTTTTAGATGTTCACGTTACTTTGAAGTAGCTTAACTGCAATTTTCCATGTATGTCTATCACTCTTGTGATATTAGATACCCATAGTTCGTTTCTCGATGAACTACCCTTGTCTATACTCTCTTGATACATATTAATCAGTCAAGGTATAGACTTGGCTTTGATTGTTATGGTGCCGAGATTGAGAGTTTTGGAATTATGTATGGAGATTTTGAGAAAAAGAATTTTGGTTCTACACCTGTATGCAAAAACTTAAGATAGGGTGTGGAACTTTTGATGTACGAAATATGCTTTAGTGTTTTTTTATGTATATAAGTGATAATGGTACCCCTTGTGTTAAGATCCCAGAATAGGAATAAGTGGCATAGTAGCTTGAGATATTGCCCTACCTATGTTCTATTTTCTCGTTTATCTCATTTGAGAATAGCTAAGTTTAATCTCTCATGGTTGGATTGGGAGTGAATGAACTTAAAAGTTATATGGTTAGAGTTTTCAATTGTAATTAGTTACTTATTTCAATCCTTTGATTTACCTGGCAGGCTATCACTTGAGCTTAAGTGAATCGGTGAGATGACAACTTGGCTGAAATGCAGAAGGAAATAGAGATTCGTCGAAATGAAGTGGAATTCTAAAAGAGGTTAGCTGAGCACTGGGAAGGACGATGGAAACAAGAATATTTTGAGAAAATTGAGCTGCTGCACAAGAACATAGAATTGAAAAAGAAATACGAAGGAATCCCAGAAGAGGTGCGGAATAAGTTTGAATTGGTGCATTCGTCTAGTCAAGTAGCATCTCAAGACATTCCTAGTAATCAACATAAAAGGGATGAAGGAAGTTTTTGCGATACTAAAGGGAAACGTAAAGAGAATAGCGAAGATGAACTTGCTATGAAGGATAAAGAGAGAAAGAAAGGAAAGAATGGGCACTTCAAGAAGAGATGTGAAGTAGCTAAGTGTGAAACTTCTAATAAAATTCATACGAGATTGTGCTATTTGAAAACTGGTGCATGTTTTAGATGTGGCCAACTTGGACATCAAGTGAGGAACTGCCCAAGACAAATGAATTTCGCGATGGTGAATGTAACAGCCCCACTTTCCCCTAAGGCGAACCAAAGGGGTGAGCGGACTGCCTGCCCAGCTCTCGCCAGGACTCACGATGCAGACTAGAACTATCTATAGCGATCCGGAACTTACGAACGAGCGTAAACGAGTCAAAATGGTAAAATAACCCAAAATTTTAAAAAAGAAATCCGAAGTCGGCCATGAATAGTGACCGACCCATCAGAACCCAACCGAAATAGCCAACAAACATTCACATCTGAACTTTAGCGTTTACAAATCAAAATGACACACAAAAGTTTTCAAAAGTTAATATATACACACGGTTTGCCAAATCAAAAGAGAAAACGCCCCAAAAGTACACTTAGGGTTTTAATACATGAGCTATACAAAAGATATGTTCAACTAGCTCAATTTGGCAGCCATTTGTCAAATCCAGACCAAAAGGGTTTATTTTCCTGTAAGGAAAACAAAAGGAACGGAAAGGGGTGAGCTTGCGCTCAATGAGGTACCAAACAGATAGCATTAAAATCATGGCATTTCATATTTAACAAATCAGATACACATGTCAGATGTAAAGCAAAGGAACCAATGATTCAAATCAGAAGGATACGGGTGGCTCTCAGGAGCCAAATTTCCAGCGCAATACTTGATCCAAACCGGTTGACTCTCCGTCAACGTATATAGAACCAATGCGTCCGTAGACCCCTCTTATCACCGAATTCCGTCCACCAAACACCCATTTACCGGGCCCGCTCACCTCAAACGAACAAAATGGTAATACTCGAGTATACCCGGAATCAAGGGTCTCAATACCCAAAATCCCCGAACAGACTACCGTGGTTCGTTATCTAATCGTCCAGGCCCTTGCCGGCCCGACTCGAATAACTTAGCCACAGGATTGAGCTCATAGGTCATAGAAATCCGAACAGATGCAGACACAGATAACAGATTCAAATTTTGCATAGTAAATTGGCATATGAACAGACTAGAGAACGAGTGTGATAAAGTACACCCTCGTCTCGAACAAATAAACAGATTGCAGAGCAGAAATCAAGTTAAATAGCAATGGAGGGGAGTGGTACACTCACCGGCTCAACTTCAAAAGTTTTTACTTCAGAATGGCCTTAATCGCCAAGAAACCCTAAAATAATCAAAATAAACCAATTGAAGGTTTCATATCCCAAATCGAGTAAACGGAATGCACAAGTGAGGCTCGACTACACGTCGTACGCCTTGCCCAAAAATACTAATGCAAGGGTGCAAAAACATGATTTTCTTGGAAACAAAAGATAACATGAAGACCTAGGGTCAACAACCCAAAAGCCCTTCATTTCCATCAAAAGGCAAATCCAACTTAAAGAACCAAACGGCCTAGAAAATCGGACAGCATTTCCCCTAAATTTCTTACTTTTCCAGCCATTAAGGCTTCATGATTTCCTCAAATCAGTCCCAAAACCTCACACAAAAGTCATCTCATTTCCCAAAAGCCGTTCACTAGGCTCAAAGCAATACAAGTACAAAAGTTAGCTAGGAAATGACCGGAATAAGAGTAAGCCTTAAAACATGCAAACAAGTACAATGAGACTCGATAACGAATCATAAAGCCATGCCAATCACAACCCCAATAGGGTTTCATATACATATATAAGCATAATAGCAAACCAGAAAATCAGAAAATATAACTCATTTGATCAATCAACAAAAACAGGTTTGGCCTCCGTATGCGGTAATGGCACAAAATGCGCTACGCTTATCGGATGAGGGCGTAAGACCCACCATCTCGAAGCTAAAAGACAGGGTTACAACAATATAGAAGGCCTCTCAGTCCAAATCATTGCACAACTAGGTCAAATGTGCCAAATACTAAACCAGAATTACCAAAACAGGTTTGCAAAACACACAAAACTTTAATGAACACAACTCAGTCTATACAAGTCCAAATGCCGAAATTCCAAAGGCATAAGCTAGCTAAGACATCCATCTACATTTCATCAGAAGACACAAACTTCAAAATCCAAACCAATGCCAGTCAAAATAGACAATTACTATCGCAGTTCGCACATTCTGTTCACCCAGAACAGCAACAGTAAAAATGGCATAACTCACTCTACACTACTCCAAATGCCCTGAAATTTTTCAGGCTCTTCAAAATCATCCATACCTACAATTTTCATGTTTTGAGCAAAGTCCAATTCGGCCTCTATATATGACCTAAAATTTCGGACAGAATGTTCAACCAAGAACCCTAATTTTCCAGAAATTCTTCCAAATTCAAAATTGATTGCAATTTCCTATCATATGCACCTACTAGAGCTAAAGCCCCTTATTACCAACCATCAAAAACAACCACACCATCAAGATCATATGAAACCAGAAAATTCATCATAAAATTGAAAACTTCACCAAAACACTTCAAATCAAGAAACAAGTCACATAATCCATCACTTTAGGTCCCATTAAGCACCATATAAGCATCAATAAGTGTAGTAGAATGTTTAATCATCACTTACCTAAGAAATAAGAGAAGAGGAGTTGTAGACCACCCTAGCTCTTCAAGAAAACTTCACCAAACAACCTCTATCACCAACTAGAAAGATTTTTATGGAGTAGAAATGGATGTAAGCAAATGTTTTTGGGTGATTTGCACCAAGTAGTAGCTAGAACTTGAAGAGTTTCTTCTTCCTTCCTTGCACAAGAGGTTCGGCCAACAAGAGGTAAGAAATGGTAATTTTTTGTGTATTTTTGAGATATTTAACCAATTTTTGGTCAAAAGTCAAAATAGTGAATAGTAACTCTTAAGTCAAAACCAATGTAGTGGTGACACTTGTCACCTACATTAATGAAATCTTATCTTTCTTTTTCCTCTCACATCAATCAATCTCACTCTCTACTTATCTCTTAACACCCGATAAATTTTACACAGTATCCGAAACTTAACCTTATTGGCCGAATTTTTCCGAACTTTTCGCACTAGCGGGTCCCACGTCCAATATATATTCTTAATTTTCTAAAAACTCTCCAATACTAGAAAAATTATCTAAAAACTATAATTGCTCATAAAATTTATCTAGAAAATTTTCCGGATACAGAAAGTGCAGAAAACAAGCCATGAAAAATGCGAAAACCTAGAAAATGCAATTTACGGGTTCTCACACTCTCTCCCCCTTAAAAGAATTTCGCCCTCGAAATTTTACCTTTCAAATTTAAAGTAACCAATGGCCTGTACCTTCTTCATCTTCAGAGTCAGAAGAAACGAGATTCTTCATTCCAGTCCCTTTTCCACTTGACGGTCCAGGGTCGGTCTTGGTTGGTTGCTGGGTTCCTTTCTTTTCACGCGCTTTACTCGGGCAATGAGCAATTCGATGCTCGGCGCTCCCACAGCACAGACATCTCCCTCCTCTTTTCCAACAATTCTCTTCAAAATGATTGGATTTTCTACAATAGCCACAATATGGTAGAGGAATTGGGGTCTGATCTCATTGTGAGATATCCCTCAGTGGTCCTTTTTCCCTTGAGTTTCCTCCCGGCGTATCCTCCTTAAGTGTCTCCAGAATTGTCACACCCCTAGCTCCACGACCCTTCTTCGCCAAAGGCCTACCTTGCTCACCTTGTTCTGGCAATTTACCCCTTTTCTTGCCCCTTTTCTTGGCATAGAAGATCGTCCCCTGTGGCCTTACAATTCCTGCCCTTTGAGCTTCCTCTGGCGTCCCCATAGAAGTATTACCTTGTGCCATTGCTACAGTCTCCTTGGAAATCTCTTCGTATTTCCTCTTTAACTCCATGTTTTGGTATAAGAGCTAAAGTTTCTCCGAATACTCTTGCTTTCATTGCCTTTCCCAGTACTCGGTCAGCCTCCCTTGAACCTCTAGTTCATCTCGGAGAACCGAAATTTTCTGATACGGATCAATCCAATGTGTCATCTTACGGAAGTGCTGGAACTCGGGTACTAGCCTGTCGGGCAAAACAATGAGTCATAATACATTCTTAAGTACAAGTGGCATTCTCGATCCTCGTACAGTTATTGTTTCCCTTTTCTTCTCTTGATTCTTGGCCTCGCTTAGTTCCACGGCCACGACCACGTCCACGACTGCTTACTCCTTACATATATATATATTTATATATTTTTTTTTCTCTCTTTTCTTTTTCCCCTTTCCCCAAGGTAATTCAACGCATAACCACAGTAAAATGACAAAAGTAATCAAATTCTAGCACACTAATTACACCAATGACATATGCACATATAACACACCATGTATCAAGAAAACGGTTAATCAGATACACCAATACATGCCAAATTAGACAGATAATCCTATGCACAATACTCAAACCACTGTTATGTCATAGCGGTATCAAAGCAAATCAAGAGTAAAGGCGATATAGTCCCAGACCCAATTAAAATAACCCCGTCCGATCCCTCACGTCACTTACCATGCAAACTAGATATCCAATAACCTCATGGACTCATTCCAGCCAAACAAAGCCTATTCATGTTCCCAATATGCAAATCTCACATACTTAACACCGTTTCAACTCTGGAGTACTCAGGCACAAGAATCCGAAATAAGACAATTCACCTCTCGAGCTGGCCAGTCCCAAGAGTAAATCATCTATATTACAGATTCCTACCCGACATACATATCTATCTTCCTCGAATCCCATGATAAAGATCTTTACACTTATGGCATGTCTGGTTCATAACTTACGCTCAAACGAGCACTTAGACATATTCATGAAATCAGGACCATACACCACTTGGCCCAAGCTCATTCCGCGCAGAGACCACGCGAAGTGGCTCTGATACCAATTGTAACAGCCCCACTTTCCCCTAAGGCGAACCAAAGGGGTGAGCGGACTGCCTGCCCAGCTCTCGCCAGGACTCACGATGCAGACTAGAACTATCTATAGCGATCCGGAACTTACGAACGAGCGTAAACGAGTCAAAATGGTAAAATAACCCAAAATTTAAATAAAGAAATCCGAAGTCGGCCATGAATAGTGACCGACCCGTCAGAACCCAACCGAAATAGCCAACAAACATTCACATCTGAACTTTAGCGTTTACAAATCAAAATGACATACAAAAGTTTTCAAAAGTTAATATATACACACGGTTTGCCAAATCAAAAGAGAAAACGCCCCAAAAGTACACTTAGGGTTTTAATACATGAGCTATACAAAAGATATGTTCAACTAGCTCAATTTGGCAGCCATTTGTCAAATCTAGACCAAAAGGGTTTATTTTCCTGTAAGGAAAATAAAAGGAACGGAAAGGGGTGAGCTTGCGCTCAATGAGATACCAAACAGATAGCATTAAAATCATGGCATTTCACATTTAACAAATCAGATACACATGTCAGATGTAAAGCAAAGGAACCAATGATTCAAATCAGAAGGATACGGGTGGCTCTCAGGAGCCAAATTTCCAGCGCAATACTTGATCCAAACCGGTTGACTCTCCGTCAACGTATATAGAACCAATGCGTCCGTAGACCCCTCTTATCACCGAATTCCGTCCACCAAACACCCCTTTACCGGGCCCGCTCACCTCAAACGAACAAAATGGTAATACTCGAGTGTACCCGGAATCAAGGGTCTCAATACCCAAAATCCCCGAAAAGACTACCGTGGTTCGTTATCTAATCGTCCAGGCCCTTGCCGGCCCGACTCGAATAACTTAGCCACATGATTGAGCTCATAGGTCATAGAAATCCGAACAGATGCAGACACAGATAACAGATTCAAATTTTGCATAGTAAATTGGCATATGAACAGACTAGAGAACGAGTGTGATAAAGTACACCCTCGTCTCGAACAAATAAACAGATTGCAGAGCAGAAATCAAGTTAAATAGCAATGGAGGGGAGTGGTACACTCACCGGCTCAACTTCAAAAGTTTTTACTTCAGAATGGCCTTAATCGCCAAGAAACCCTAAAATAATCAAAATAAACCAATTGAAGGTTTCATATCCCAAATCGAGTAAACGGAATGCACAAGTGAGGCTCGACTACACGTCGTACGCCTTGCCCAAAAATACTAATGCAAGGGTGCAAAAACATGATTTTCTTGGAAACAAAAGATAACATGAAGACCTAGGGTCAACAACCCAAAAGCCCTTCATTTCCATCAAAAGGCAAATCCAACTTAAAGAACCAAACGGCCTAGAAAATCGGACAGCATTTCCCCTAAATTTCTTACTTTTCCAGCCATTAAGGCTTCATGATTTCCTCAAATCAGTCCCAAAACCTCACACAAAAGTCATCTCATTTCCCAAAAGCCGTTCACTAGGCTCAAAGCAATACAAGTACAAAAGTTAGCTAGGAAATGACCGGAATAAGAGTAAGCCTTAAAACATGCAAACAAGTACAATGAGACTCGATAACGAATCATAAAGCCATGCCAATCACAACCCCAATAGGGTTTCATATACATATATAAGCATAATAGCAAACCAGAAAATCAGAAAATATAACTCATTTGATCAATCAACAAAAACAGGTTTGGCCTCCGTATGCGGTAATGGCACAAAATGCGCTACGCTTATCGGATGAGGGCGTAAGACCCACCATCTCGAAGCTAAAAGACAGGGCTACAACAATGTAGAAGGCCTCTCAGTCCAAATCCTAGCACAACTAGGTCAAATGTGCCAAATACTAAACCAGAATTACCAAAACAGGTTTGTAAAACACACAAAACTGTAATGAACACAACTCAGTCTATACAAGTCCAAATGCCGAAATTCCAAAGGGATAAGCTATCTAAGACATCCAGCTACATTTCATCAGAAGACACCAACTTCAAAATCCAAACCAATGCCAGTCAAAATAGACAATTACTATCGCAGTTCGCACATTCTGTTCACCCAGAACAGCAACAGTAAAAACGGCATAACTCACTCTACACTACTCCAAATGCCCTGAAATTGTTCAGGCACTTCAAACTCATCCATACCTACAACTTTCATGTTTTGAGCAAAGTCCAATTCGGCCTCTATATATGACCTAAAATTTCGGACAGAATGTTCAACCAAGAACCCTAATTTTCCAGAAATTCTTCCAAATTCAAAATTGATTGCAATTTCCTATCATATGCACCTACTAGAGCTAAAGCCCCTTATTACCAACCATCAAAAACAACCACACCATCAAGATCATATGAAACCAGAAAATTCATCATAAAATTGAAAACTTCACCAAAACACTTCAAATCAAGAAACAAGTCACATAATCCATCACTTTAGGTCCCATTAAGCACCATATAAGCATCAATAAGTGTAGTAGAATGTTTAATCATCACTTACCTAAGAAATAAGAGAAGAGGAGTTGTAGACCACCCTAGCTCTTCAAAAAAACTTCACCAAACAACCTCTATCACCAACTAGAAAGATTTTTATGGAGTAGAAATGGATGTAAGCAAATGTTTTTGGGTGATTTGCACCAAGTAGTAGCTAGAACTTGAAGAGTTTCTTCTTCCTTCCTTGCACAAGAGGTTCGGCCAACAAGAGGTAAGAAATGGTAATTTTTTGTGCATTTTTTGAGATATTTAACCAATTTTTGGTCAAAAGTCAAAATAGTGAATAGTAACTCTTAAGTCAAAACCAATGTAGTGGTGACACTTGTCACCTACATTAATGAAATCTTATCTTTCTTTTTCCTCTCACATCAATCAATCTCACTCTCTACTTATCTCTTAACACCCGATAAATTTTACACAGTATCCGAAACTTAACCTTATTGGCCGAATTTTTCTGAACTTTTCGCACTAGCGGGTCCCACGTCCAATATATATTCTTAATTTTCTAAAAACTCTCCAATACTAGAAAAATTATCTAAAAACTATAATTGCTCATAAAATTTATCTAGAAAATTTTCCGGATACAGAAAGTGCAGAAAACAAGCCATGAAAAATGCGAAAACCTAGAAAATGCAATTTACGGGTTCTCACAGTGAAGCAGCTGTAATAGTCAAAGTTAGCAATTAGTGATGTTTTGCCTGAAATAGTTGTAATTATTAGATTATGTGTAGTGAAAGTTTTATGTAGTAAGTTATATCTCCGTTAGAAACAGTGAACTTGGTACCTGATGTTTTAATTAGTGCTATTAAATGTTGGTGGTTGGGCAGCAATGAATCCTTATTCATGAATCAATTACTATAATTTAGTCTTGAATTTAAGCGAGAATTCTTCATTTGTGGTTCGAAAGGAAGAAATTTTGATTAGAGAGGATGATTCAGATCTAGTGGTACAATTGTAAAGATGAGAGGGGCCTTACGTTGTGGACGATTTTTCAACGTACAGTATATAAGTTTAAGAACTAGTAAGAGTAGTAACCAAGTTTCAAATCTTCTTTTCAGCGAGTTTGAAGTTTGTGTCCCCTTTCACCTTTTGATACCTTCATTGATCCTTTTTAGCATGTTAATTTAGCCATTACGTTATTAAGATTTTCTCTCTAGGTAAGATTGTGGTAGCGGCTTGAGTGAGGGGAAACTCTTGAGAAGTAAAGGAAAACCTTGTAGAATCGAGTTTTGTGAGCAAAGGAGAGAATTTTTGTGACGACCCCACCTCCCCTTGGGTTGTACCCTAGGTTTAGCAAGTCGCCTGCCCAGCTTTCACTCGAGGGCTAGGAGATGTACGCGCGACTTGAGTAGGAATTGAGAACGAGTTTCACTTGAATCGTCTAGGGTATTCAAGCCTTCTTTCATAGAGATATATAAGTTAGAATTTGGCTGAAACTTGTACCCTTGGAAAGTGAAAGTAACGACTAAAAAGAATACGTTTTCCTAGTCACTTCGACTCAAATGAAGATTTCAAAGTCTAATTACTTCAAAGTGTCAAAGTTTAAGGGCGAGCATGAGTTTACAAATATTCTCCAAATAAGTTTCAATTACTTGATTCTCGTTAAACGAAACGTTTAAGTTTTGAACCTTAGTTGGTTTTCAAAGCTCTTAAACAATGTTTTCTCGCAGATTTGGACTCCAAACACGGAGTAAGACCCGAACGTGACCCGTAAAGGCACTACATCTTTTGGTGAGTGCTTCCAAATATCTCATTGAACTTGACACTTCTGTTTCATACTTGACCAATGTGATTACATGTTATCTGAGTGGATTGATAGGACAAGAGTGTACTTTATCGCACTTGCCCTAATGTGATTTGTTCTTGTTCATTGATTTCAATTGAATTGATATACACGCATTTATCTTGTTTGGAATTCCAAAAATCCTGTGGCTAGTTAATCGAGTCGAGCCGGCAAGGGCCTGGTCGATTAGATAACAAACCCTAGGTAGTTAGTGATGTCGAGTGGAGTGTTATCTCCTCGACTAATCAGTATACTCGAGTATTACCACCAGTGTTTATCTTGGAGTTCGGGCCCGGTAAGGGGTTTGGTTGGTGGACGGAGATTGGAGTTAAGTGGTGTACTACTGGACTAGTTACCTTACTTGAAAGTTGACGGAGTGTCAACTACTATATGATCAAGCTATGGTGGAACTGGTTTAAAAAAGCAATTGTATCCTTTTACATCAAATACTGAATGTGGAATGTTGGCTATACAAAGTGTATTGCTCATTTTCTTGACTTGTTATGCTCGCTATTTCACTAATATGATACATTTACTGTTAGTTAATGGTCAATTTGCTATTTGGAACATCACTGAGCTTTAGCTCACTATAGTAGTTTTGTTTTCCTTACAGGAGTACGAGCGAGGCGTGAGACTTGTAAAGACTAGCGTAGTCTAGTAGTTTTGAATGTTGTAATTGTACTCACGCTAGCACTCGACTAGGGTTGATTGTACTTGAATTGTAACCACTTTAAAGTATTTTGGTATGTAGAAGGTTTGTATCTGGGTTTGTGCGTCAATGTATATAATAAGTTTTAAATTGTTGTGTTATTTATTTTCTATGGATGTAAGTTAATTTCTCGAGATACAAGTGAGTGAGTCCTGGCGAGAGCTGGACAGGCGACTCGCTAAATCTAGGGTACGCCCTAGGGGAAGTAGGGTCGTCGCAGGTGGTATCAGAGCCTAGGTTTGAATTGATCTGGGTAGATTGAGTGATTTACACTTAATATTCCTTGGTGATAGTTTGGTTATGATAGGCTAGGGTTTTACACTTGAGAATACACCTTTAGCCTCGATTTATATGTTTTACTTGCTTACTTTTGCAATGTTCATTGTAATGCAGGTGATGGAGGGTAAAGATACCACTGGGGATGCCGGGCCATTTCAGCCCGTACCTACCGACCAGGTGCACCTTGAGGGGTCCATATGTCGTGTACTTACCTATCAGGAGAGTCCCGGTGGGCCTGTGTGTCGGTGGTCTCCGGCACGTAAGATCCGACGTTGCGACTGTTGGAAGACTTATTCCTACCCCGATCGGGTAGTATTTGTGGCGACCCCACTTCCCCCTAAGGCGAACCAGAGGGTTGGCGGGCCGTCTGCCTAGCTCTCGCCAGGACTCACTCCAGCAATCTAGCCCAAATCCTCCCGGAGAATAACCTAAGCTATTACAACACCGTTTCCTTCCAAATAGACTGATAACTAAATCCTCATTAACTTCAACGATAACAGCATTTTTAAGATAGCCAAACGTCGACTCTTAAATACCTCCCGCGTTACACATCAGGCAACAAAAACATAAAATCCAAATACATTAATACAAGCCAAATAACAATTCCAGGGTTTACACTTATCCAGCTTCAAGAGGCAATCCAAAATAAAAGATACAATGTTTAACTCAAACTACAAGCATAAAAGTGAAATTATATTTCAAGTCTTGTTCAAGAGCCAGGACCTGTCAAGGAAAACAAATAAACGTGCGGTGAGCTAAAGCTCAGTGGTGCCCCAAAACATGCAATTAAATAAAACAACTAACACGTATTGATTTCAATCTGAAGTAAACAACTAGGAAAGCGCATAACAGTACAAAGTAGGATACGGGGGCTCTCAAGAGCCATTTTCCGCGCTTGATCAAAATTTACCGTAGTTGACCCTCCGTCAACTCTCACTACTTACGGTCCATGTAGAACTCCTTATTTTACTTAACTCCTGCCACCGATCATACCCCAGCTCCGGGCCCGCACGACAAGATAGATGAGAGCGGTAGTACTCGAGTATACCTTTTTATAAACTAGTCGAGGGATTCACCCAACGACGTCACATTATAAACTAGACGAGAGATTCATCCAACGATGTCACAACACGAGGTTACCAGGTCAGGATAAGAGGCCCTCCCACCCTTAAGGTGTGGTACATTCCCCTGCCTGGTGATTTAGTACTTGAGATAGGATAAGAGGCCCTCCCACCCTCAGGTGTGGTATGTGACAGCCCCACCTCCCCCTAAGGCGAACCAGAGGGTTCGGCGGGCCGCCTGCCCAACTCTCGCCGGGACTCAGTCGTTCACTACAGTCCTCAAATAAAGTACGAGATAAATCTCAAATATACATCAAATTCTCCAATAATTACATGTCAAAAGCGAAGCGGAAATAATCTATACATAAAATGATTTCAAAATCCAAACTGTACAAAACATAGGCCATCCAGACATGTGAATAAGCACAACAAGACCTTCCTTCGCTTTGAGCCCTGTGGAGGGGAATAAAATATTTTTAGGGTGAGCTAGAAGCTCAGCGAGTAACCAGTAAAATCCTTAAACAAATATATTTCACAATGTTGCATTTCGATCATTTCGATGATGTCATGATTCAGAGATCAAATGTTCGTTTAGTGCTCTCGTGAGCTAGGGAAATCATAGCACTTGAACGCCCAACGCTCAAATAGATCATTTAACATTAACATTAACATTCAGAGGGAGCCCCTTCTTGAGCTCCAGATAAACATGAACATGAACCATAAACAGAGTGGAGACGTTGGTGTCCAGCACAAGACTTTCCCAGAACTCATTGAAGCCAAATCATGTCATGAACTCACATGCAAGCACGCATGATATGCAATCGAGTACATAATGCAAGAAACATTTCACAAGTACTTTAGAAATAGTTTAGGGTCACTCACCTCCATGGCTCAGAAATCATCCATCAAATATCATTGCCTTGCTCAAATCCAAGTCTTAAATCACAAACTCAATGCAAACAAGTTCCTTCAAAGTTCGGACAGCACTTCCCCTGAATTTGTTAACTTTCCAGCCATCGTGGCTTCATTATTTCCTCAGCCAGTCCCAAAGGTACACACACAACAAAAAGTTCATCCAATAGCCATTCAGCAAGCTCCAAGTAGTACTAGTACAAGTCAAGCTAGGGAAAAGTCCGGAAATGAAAGTTAAGCTCAAAACCAGAAAAACAGTTTTGACGTCATTTTACGGTAATGGTACCAAATGTGCTACGATTGTCGGATGAAGGTACAAGATACACTATTTCGAAGCTAAAAGACAGGGCTACAACATTGCAGAAGGTCACTCAACCCAGTTTCGAGTGTAACCAGGTCAAAAATGCAAGATACCATACCAGAATCACAAAAACAGATTCACAGAATGCATTCTAGCGGAAACATCATAAATTAGGCTACCTAAGTCCAAATCCAGAAATTGCAAAACCAGCTGTAATATAAGAAACAGGGATACATTTCATCAGAAGACCTCAACAACCAATTCGGAAGCAATTCCAGCCAAAACAACCAATTACAGGCGCAATTCTTACATTCGGGTAAAACCAGAACAGCAATAGTAATTTCGACTTTTCTCATTCTACACTACTCCGATTGACCTGAAATTTTTCAGGCACCTCTAAAATGTCATTCCATACAACTTTCATGTTTTAAGCCAAGGCAAATTAGGCCTCTAACTAGGAGCTAAAAATTCGGGCAGAATGTTCCTTCACAAAACCTAATTTTCTGAAATTTCTTCCAAAACAGAAATTGATTGCAATTGTCCACTTTTTCCACCTCATAGAGTCCTTAAACATCATTTCCAATCATCATATATAACCACACAACCATGTTCATATTAAAACAGAAAAATCCCCAAAAATAATAAAACTTCATCAAGTCAACCACAACTCAAGATATAATCCATCAAACCATCTCTTTAGCCATCACAAGTCACTAATTTAGCATAATCAAGAACAAAGAAAGGATTGCTAGACATGAACCTTGAAATATCAAGAAAGTTGATGGCTTAGTCCTTTGCCTTCTCTAATCACTCCACCACTACCTTCAATCTTCCTAAACAAGTGACTTTTGTGGAGGAATTTGAAAGTTTAACGGTTGATTCACAAGATTGAGCAAGAAATGGAGTTGGAGTTGAAGGCTTTCTTCTTGTATTTTTGCTCCAAGAGGTTCGGCCAAGACAAGCTTAAAATGGAGAGAAATCGGTCAATTTTTGAGGTTTAGTAAAGGTGATGCAAATTAGTCAAAGTCCAACTTTGAATAAGAAAGTGACACATGTCACCTTTTCGTTTAAAACTTATCTTTTTGTCTCTCCAATACAAATATCTTAACACTTTGTAAAATAATATCACTTAATACAAAATTCCAACAAGTTGTCAAAAATATAATGCATTTACCGCACTTGCGGGTCCCACGTTCAAAATACGCTTTTAATTTCTCAAAAACTAACCGATACTAGAAAAATCATTTTTAAACTATCTTTGCTCATAAACTTTATTGGGGAATTTTTCTCATAAAGAAAATGTAGAAAAGACGGGCGATTAAATAAAATAAACCCTAGAAAATTAAAAAATTTCCGGGTTCTCACTCTCATTCTTTCGGGGCGTCACATGGTACATTCCCCTACTCAGTACTTAGCAAGTATTCCAAGGTTTTAGCACTTGAGATAGGATAAGAGGCCCTCCCACCCTCAGGTGTGGTACATTCCCCTACTGAGTACTTAGCAAGTATTCCAAGGTTTTAGCACTTGAGATAGGATAAGAAGCCCTCCCACCCTCAGGTGTGGTACATTCCCCTACTCAGTACTTAGCAAGTATTCCAAGGTTTTAGCACTTGAGATAGGATAAGAGGCCCTCCCACCCTCAGGTGTGGTACATTCCCCTACTCAGTACTTAGCAAGTGCAAGCAAGATATTTCACAAAAATATTTCAAGCAAGTCACCACTCGAAAGAACTAGTGCGATAAAGTACACACTGCCCACTTCGATGGATCAGAAAAACCATTTTCCGATTATCACATATCAAGTCAAGAAAGCACTTTAATCATGTAGGCGTAGAACAAGTAGGGACACTCACCTAGGAGTGAAGCTCAGAAGTCAAGCTGGAATTCAAAATTCCACGTCCTCGCTATACCCTAGAAAACCAAGTTTTTAAGCACTATAAGTTTTCTGTTCAAATTCTAGGTATATAAATATAAGAGGTTATCTGGTATATTACTAGTTTATTTCCTCGAAATAATTCGACAATCCACTTAGGATAAAACTTAGTAAAAGTAGTGAATTGTTTCATATGGCTTTCTTTATAACACTTTTCTTTTATAGGGTAAACTAGAGCCAAATCAATTTGTACCAGTTTTCTTGCCGAACACGTTTTCTATATCTTTTATTTGAAATTATTCAAATCTAGTGGTTTTTAACAAATTTCCTCTAAAACAACTAGTCAAGGTAATTTTTATGAAAAATTTAAAGTTTAGAAGTTAATGCAATTATTCCCTAAAGGTAATAAAACCAATTTAAGCAAAGAAGAGCATAATTAGTCGGCAAGGTTTTAAAAGTCCCAATATCTAAGTTTTAATATTATGTGCCAAACTCAATATATATAACTTAATGTTAGGGCAAAATATTCTCACAAGATTTGATTTAGAAATACTTGAATTCAAAAGACTAGAACGATCTTCACGAGTCCATTTCATTTGCTCATTGTATACCAAGTTGCCAGTATGGCTAAAGCACAATTTAAATATAAACTTCACTAGGGCTTCATCAATCATTAGCCCTAGGTCTCAACAGATTCCATTTTTGATCGAAAGTAAAACAAATAACCAAGGCTTCGTCAATCATTAGCTCTTGGTTTTGGCACGCTCATATCAAATCACAATTTAACCCAAACAGATGTAATAACCAGCAGCTATTATCACGGCTTTAACACTTGCGAGAATCACTCAAATGGCCAAGGGCTTCATCAATCATTAGCCCTTAGCATCCAACAATTATTTATTATTGCAATAGAGCCAAAATTTCAAACGCTTAAAACTTCAACATGTACACGAACACAAAGACAAAATTTGTAACACTATCTTATCCAAGATTTCAACCAAACTTTCATTGTTCATCAACAAGTACAGCTTAAACATTTTTCCAGCAATTACATTCCAACATTTTTGGTTCAATCTTTCAATATATCGAATATTTCATCGCTAAACAACTTACACCGCTTAAAATACACATCTCTCGTGCATTTCTAAATCATTACATTCCAAGGAAAAATTCCAGAAACCAATTAAAATTTCCAGCTCAACCTTGCGGCTTCCAAACTTTTTCCAGCAGCTTGTATGTCCTAGATCAAATTTTCCTCGGCTAAAACAGTGTTTTAAGTACTCGACTTCGACATGCAATCACTTCACCACTTGGTTAACATTTCTAGCTCAAAATCGGATTCAGTTACCAACTGCAAACATCACTAAAATCCAGGAATTATATCAACTAGTCTCGGATGATCATGCATGAAACAATTTTCTGTTTTCATTTTATTTTCTTGGTTAGCCGAGCTACTTAGCCTCATGCAAGCCTCAATCATCATGTTGTTAGCTAGATAAACATAGGTATCAACTCAGATCATCACAATGTAGAAGATTAGGAACTACATTTCCAAATTAAGCTCACGGAGTTGCATTTCATCAAAACAGAATTTCTTATGCTCCTTAATTCATCATCCGAATGCACAAAATCCACATACAAGGTCATAACTAGCTTAATCATCATATTTTCACGTAGCTAATTACATTTATGTGCTCAGATTATCACAATATAGCAGATTAAGGTCTGCATTTCCGATTCAAGTCCCGGCAGACCCAAACTTTCGCACATCAGATTTCTGTTTTTCTGAATTCAGCATCCGATGGTCTAAGGTCAACATGCAAAGCTTTAAACAGTTTAATTAGTTAGTGATTAGTTACTTAATCAACAATGCAAACTCAGATTATCCAGAGTTACACAGATTAGCTCGGCATTAATCCAAAGCAGTCTCGGCAAATCCACATTCAGCGCACATCAGGTTTCTTTTCTTTTCCAGATCATCATCCAACGCATAAATTCAACATGCATGCTCCTAATTAGCTCAATCAACCTCTAATCAGGTGTTCTAGATCCGAAATTTACCTCAACAGCAGGCTTAGCTTACGCACAAGGGAACTGAAAATTTTTTTCTTCTCGCTCTTGGCTCGCGCGCGACTAGGGTGTTGGTTCGCTTGGTTGTGGCAGACGGTGGAGCTGGTGGTTGTTGCGGCTGGAAAATTGATTGTAGCTGGTAGAACTGGAAGTGCAGAATGGGTGGGACTTACGCACAGCTTTTCCTTTCCTTCCTCAGACTTACGGACAGCAGCAGAGTCGCTGTAGCTCACGGATTGCAGCTCTCGGATGAAGCTGCTGCTCACTCTCTCTTTCTCTGTCGATACTCAAGGGTGAAGGTGGAATGCGGTGGTGGTTTGTGATACAGAAATGAAGAGGAAGAAGGATGGATGCCGCGGTTTTGGGAGGGAGGTTGAGTGTTTGTGAGGGTTGAGTGTTGAGATGGTGAAGTTGTGCATTGGCCGGATAGGGTGGTGAGTGATGATGTTGTCCGAAAATGTGTTTGGACTGCATGGTAATTTGTGAGGTAGTGGAGGGTAGTTTAGTCATTTCACTTCTTCACCCAATATCCACGTACGTTATAAATTCTAGTCTAACTCCAAAGTTTTATCCCAAAAGGAATTTAAATGCCTAATAATGCACTAATTTCGCTAAAGTTTGGTTATCGAAATTTTTATATCTTAGGTGTATTTAATATACTTGTATCGGTTTTGTCTAACTTTATCGATTGCATTTTAATACTAGGGTTCCGAATAACCTTTATCATTATTAACGGTTAAAGTTTAGCTATCAGCATTCAAAGAAATTAATTGTTAAATCAATGAAATAATTTACCTTCGAAATATGAATTTAATGTAACAAAACTAAGAAATTTAATAGTTTAGCACAATTATTTTATTTTGCACACAAAATTTATTTCTACGCACTTATATAAAAACAATTAGATTTAATGCTAAAATTGATTAAGGAATTACAAATGCAAAAGAAATATGCAATGATATTTATATATATATATATATTTAGGGTTCTCACAGTATTCACAGTTTGTTGATGAGAGGAGACGATTGGGTAACGCCAATCGTAGGTGCCAGATGGAGATCGAGCGCCTGCAGGTAGTCGTCCGAGTTTAGGGTGCCAGGATCCGAGAGCTTGAGGCTTCGGTTCCGGAGGAGCAGGAGCGGACTGATGCCTTCAGAGAGCAGGCTCAGGCGGCTATTGGTCACCTTGTTCGGGTAGTTGGAGATGTCAGAGACCGGACTGACCGTATCTTGACTGAGTGCGGGGCCCTAGTGGAGGATGTGGCTCAGGACTTGGTTGAGGAGGGTCAAGTGCCTGCGGTTCCTGGTGATCCCGAGGAGGATCCCGAGGAGGACCCGGAGGAGGAGCCAGTGGCACCTGCAGAGTCGGTTGGGTCGGCATCTAGCTAGCGTCTAGTTTAGGGTTTGAGGGATTTTTGTGAGGTAGCTAGGGACATAGTAGGATGACACGTCCCTTTTTGTTTTTGAATTTGACGTGTTAAGATGGATGTAAATTAGGGTTTGTTTTTTTTTGTGTCCCTTGGCAGGTATAAGCCTTTGACTTGACTAGTTTGGCATGTATAGTGCTTCCTAATTTGATATGTGACTTGTTTTGCTATGTATATAAAGGATATGTTTATTTTGAATGTGTTTTATGGCCTCTGTTTTATGATTTGGAAACATTTTATTTGAGCCATACCTTATTTTGTTTATATTTGTATAGTTGGTTAGTCAAGAATCATGGAAGGCAGAAGAAGCCAGGATCAGGGAGCTACTCGAGGGCGTGGCTCTAATCGTGGCCGTGGAGGTAGACAGGCACATGAACCAGTGCGAGAACCGAGAGGGGAAAGAGAGGAAACAGTTGGACCGCAACCTGGGCCCCGAGCGGAAGAAGGGGATCAAGTGGCAACTGCAATTCAACAGATGACTAACATCCTTGCTCGTTTAGTAGAGCACGCCCGAAAGAAGAAGAAAAAGAAAAAATTCTGGTGAATAGTGCTTTTAGTGAATCCAGCCGTATATCCGGCCAGTTCTTGGCTGGATACTTGGCCGGATTAGTAGGGCCGTTCCAAAAAAAAAATTTGAAAACCCACTACCTTGAATCCGGCCAGCAATCCGGTCGGATTGTGATGTGGCACTTTAGCAACAAAGTTTGACCAGCTGATATCCTATGTTCTTATCTTGTGTCTTGGCTGAAATATCTTCATTTTTCTCCTTGCTTGGCCGGCTGTTTTGAGAGAGAAAACAAGAGAGAAAGTTCTTCAATTTCTTGCTCAATCTTGAGTTTTAACCGGTAGTTTTGGAAACTACACCATACAGGTGCTTATTAAGGAGGAACAAAGGTCTTGGTGGAGTGATTCTTTCCTCTAGCTTCAAGGTAAATTCCCTAGAAATTTCCTTTTACACTTAATAATTGTCGATTAGTGGATTGGAGAGGTTAAATATGTAGTTTTGTGGACAAATTTATGGTTTGAAGTAGTGGTATGGTGAATTTCAGTTTTTAT
Organism: Coffea arabica; assembly: GCF_036785885.1. Taxonomy (NCBI): domain Eukaryota; kingdom Viridiplantae; phylum Streptophyta; class Magnoliopsida; order Gentianales; family Rubiaceae; genus Coffea; species Coffea arabica. Next base: position 24,307,280 of record NC_092318.1, read on the forward strand.
AGGAAATTTTCTGTCCTCATATGATGATTGATGTTTAGCCATGATTTGGTAGTTGTCATGAGTAATTTTGAGCTTGAAAATGCTAGTTTTGCTTGCCTCCGAAGAATTTCAGCTAGAGTGCATAAATTTCAGTTTTAGGGTTTCAAATCTGCCCTGTTTTTGCACTGTATGTTCGACCATGTTAAAGGCTAAATCAGCCCTTGCCCAAGACATGAAAGTTGTAGATATATGAGTTAGCTATCTACCTGCAAAATTTCAGATCGATTGGAGTACTGTATCATATAAAATGACCGAAATACCCTTGACTACCCTTAAACCTTATTTCACAGACAGTTTCCATTTTTCTCTAAGATCTCGGTTTTTTACCATGAAAATGTATGATTTGGCTTTGGAGGTCTTCATAAGAAATGTTGGTATATGTCTTACCTTCGTAATGCCATAAGATTCGTTTCAATCCAATAAGTGTAGCTTCAATTGTGATTAAAATGCCAAAAGGTGATAGGAACTTGATGCTTTTAGAACTCCTTTTGTTTGACATGATATTTGTGATCTAGTGTTTGGACTTGAACAAGGCAATGTCTGTGATGGATGGTTCCTAAACTGTGGTTGGTGAGTGATTCCGCAACTATTTCCAAAGTTACTTCCCGAACTAATTCTTGCATTGGTTACTCGATTACATATCATGTGTGCTTGTGTGTGTGCCAAGACATGTTTTGGCTCAAATGAGTGTTTAGAATTCTTGTGCTTAGAACCAATGTCTCCACCACTGTTTATTTGGAGCACCGATGGCTCCCTAATACTATTTGACTGTTAATTGATCTGTTTGAGCGTTGGAGTTCTAAGTACGAGGTTTTCACTGGCTCACAAGAGCAACAAATTTATATTTGATCACTGAGTCATGCCATCATCTAAATGCATTATTGTGAAACTGGTTGATTACTGATTTTACTGACACTCGCTGAGCTTCTAGCTCATCCCAAAATATATTTTTCCCCTCCACAAGGCTCGATGCAAATAAAGCGCGTGTAATGAGTTATTAGAGTGTCTGAAGGGATATCTCATGTATAATTTGAATTCGATTCACTTGATGAGTATTTGATGTAATATTTGAGACTGATATTGTAATTGTAATTGATTTGAGAACTGAGAACTTTTGGTTTTATTCGGGGAATTGTACCACTACTTGAGATTTGTAATGTATGTACGTCTACGTTCTAAGCTTGAGAAATGATATTTCGTTTAGTATTGAGGTTGTACCCTATGTTATTGGATGTGAGTGTTGTAATTTAATTGAGAACTGTAGTGAGTGAGTGAGTCCTGGCGAGAGCTGGGCAGGTGGTTCGCCGAACCCTTTGGTTCGCCTTAGGGGGAGGTGGGGCAGTCACTGCAACAGGGTCAAGCCCCTGTGAATCAACCTAAGGATCCAGAAGTGGGGCAAGACAGGGCCCTAGAGACAGGGCCCCACACCATGTCAACCTATGGCTCCCTGATACTATTTGACTGTTAATTGATCTGTTTGAGCGTTGGAGTTCTAAGTACGAGGTTTTCACTGGCTCACAAGAGCAACAAACTTACATTTGATCACTGAGTCATGCCATCATCTAAATGCATTATTGTGAAACTGGTTGATTATTGATTTTACTGGACACTCGCTGAGCTTCTAGCACACCCCAAAATATGTTTTTCCCTCCACAGGGCTCGATGCAAAGGAAGCGCGTGTAATGAGTTATTAGAGTGTCTAAAGGGATATCTCATGTATAATTTGAATTCGATTCACTTGATGAGTATTTGATGTAATATTTGAGACTGATATTGTAATTCTAATTGATTTGAGAACTGAGAACTTTTGGTTTTATTCAGGGAATTGTACCACTGCTTGAGATTTGTAATGTATGTACGTCTACGTTCTAAGCTTGGGAAATGATATGTCGTTTAGTATTGAGGTTGTACCCTATGTTATTGGATGTGAGTGTTGTAATTTAATTGAGGACTGTAGTGAGTGAGTGAGTCCTGGCGAGAGATGGGCAGGCGGTCCGCCGAACCCTTTGGTTCACCTTAGGGGGAGGTGGGGCTATCACAGTTGGTATCCGAGCTGCTTCACGTGGTCTCTGCGCGAAGTGAGCTTGGGCCAAGTGGTGATAGGGTCCCAATTATATGAATGTGTATAAAAGACGCAGTGCTCTTCTTGAGCGTAAGTGATGAATGTTATTTAGGACTTGTCGAATAGGATTTTGGCTAGGGTTTTGATGGATTATGATGGTGGCCGGAATTGTTGAGAAAACTTTTGGTTTTGCATCCTTCTTTTAGTCTTCTCATTTGATTAAAGTTTGCACCTCCCGATTTGTAAGTGTTGAGATTTGAAATACCTGAACTGCCTGAGACCGACTAGGATGAGCTCATTTGAGACTTGAACTTGCTTAGGCGAGTGTGCTCTTAGGTACACTTAATGACCTGACTTGCCTGAATGTATGGTATCTCTTTTACGCATGAGTAAGCGGCTTGATTCTTATATGACCTATATGTGGACTTGAAATCTGTGATTGCTTGAGAATGTGAATTGCTGGGCATAGGCTAGGCGAGTGAGTTCTTATTCGTACTCGTGCTCCTTGAACTTGAAGTAATTGATCTTGCTTTTGAACTTGTATGTTTTATGTGTGGTTGTAGAACGGCTACTACTCTTCTGTAGCGCGGTTGAACTGAACCTCTCTGGCGAGGCATTGCCTGTTGTGTTATCAAGCACCGCCATTTTTCTGGCGAGGCATGCCTGTTGTGTTATCAAGTATCGCCAGGGATGAACTTCTTGAACTGAACTTCTCTGGTGGGGTATTGCCTGATGTGTTATCAAGCACCGCCATTCTTCTGGCGAGGCATGCCTGTTGTGTTATCAAGCACCATCAGGGATGAAATTCTTGAACTGAGACTCTCTGGTGAAGTATAGCCGTTGTGCTAGTTTGTTGTGTTGTCCAGCATCACCGGGGACAAATTCTTGAGACTTTTTGGTGAAGTATGACCGTGTGCTAGCTTGTTGTGTTGTCCAGCACCCCCAGGGGTAAATTTCCGATCGAAGGCTTCGCTATGTCCTGAATTTCTTCCAAATATCTGGGAATTTTGAGTCCAACTCAGGGCAAGTTGGTTGAACCGAACCCTTTTGCATGTTCTTTTTGGTTACTTGTTTAGTTATCTATTGGCCTGTTACTAAGTGATGAATGGGGTTGGAGTGATTCTTAGTACTTGACTGACTTTCGAGGATTATTTTGATCTGATTAGTACAAGTTAGAATGTCGAGGACGACATTCTTTTAAGGGGGGAAGTTTGTGACACCCGAAAGAAGAAGAAAAAGGAAAAATTCTGGTGAACAGTTGTTTTAGTGAATCCGGCCAGTTCTTGGCCAGATACTTGGCCGAATTGGCAGGGCTGTTTGAAATTTTTTTTTGAAAACCCACTGCCTTGAATCCGGCCAGTAATCCGGCCAGATCTTGGTCAGATTGTGACGTGGCACTACAGCAACCAAGTTTGACCGGCTGATTTCCTACGTTCTTATCTTGTGTCTTGGCTGAAATATCTTCATTTCTCTCCTTGCTTGGCCGGCTGTATTGAGAGAGAAAACAAGAGAGAAAGTTCTTCAATTTCTTGCTCAATCTTGAGTTTTAACCGGTAGTTTTGGAAACTACACCATACAAGTGCTTATTAAGGAGGAACAAAGGTCTTGATGGAGTGATTCTTGTAGAAGAAAACCTAAGCTATCATCTTTCCTCTAGTTTCAAGGTAAATTCCCTAGAAATTTCCTTTTACACTTAATAATTGTCGATTAGTGGATTGGAGAGGTTAAATATGTAGTTTTGTGGATAAGTTTATGGTTTGAAGTAGGGGTATAGTGAATTTCAATTTTTATAGGAAATTTTATGTCCTCATATGATGATTGATGTTTAGCCATGATTTGGTAGTTGTCATGAGTAATTTTGAGCTTGAAAATGATAGTTTTGCTTGCCTCCGAAGAATTTCAGCTAGAGTGCATAAATTTCAGTTTTAGGGTTTCAAATCTGCCCTGATTTTACACTGTATGTTCGACCATGTTAAAGGCTGAATCAACCCTTGCCCAAGACATGAAACTTGTAGATATATAAGTTAGCTATCTACCTGCAAAATTTTAGATCGATTGGAGTACTGTATCATGTAAAATGACCGAAATACCCTTTACTGCCCTTAAACCTTGTTTCACGGACAGTTTCCATTTTTCTCTAAGATCTCGATTTTTGACCATGAAAATGTATGATTTGGTTTGGAGGTCTTCATAAGAAATGTTGGTATATGTCTTAGCTTCGTAACGCCATAAGATTCATTTCAATCCGATAAGTGTAACTTCAATTGTGATTAAAATACCAAAAGGTGATAGGAACTTGATGCTTTTAGAACTCCTTTTGCTTGACATGATATTTGTGATCTAGGGTTTGGACTTGAACAAGGCAATGTCTGTGATGGATGGTTGCTGAGCTGTGGTTGGTGAGTGATTCCACAACTATGTGTGCTTGTGTGTGTGCCATGACATGTTTTGGCTCAAATGAGTGTTTGGAATTCTTGTGCTTAGAACCAACGTCCCCACCACTATTTATTTGGAGCACCGATGGCTCCCTAATACTATTTGACTGTTAATTGATCTGTTTGAGCGTTGGAGTTCTAAGTACGAGGTTTTCACTGGCTCACAAGAGCAACAAATTTATATTAGAACTCCTTTTGCTTGACATGATATTTGTGATCTAGGGTTTGGACTTGAACAAGGCAATGTCTGTGATGGATGGTTGCTGAGCTGTGGTTGGTGAGTGATTCCACAACTATGTGTGCTTGTGTGTGTGCCATGACATGTTTTGGCTCAAATGAGTGTTTGGAATTCTTGTGCTTAGAACCAACGTCCCCACCACTGTTTATTTGGAGCACCGATGGCTCCCTAATACTATTTGACTGTTAATTGATCTGTTTGAGCGTTGGAGTTCTAAGTACGAGGTTTTCACTGGCTCACAAGAGCAACAAATTTATATTTGATCACTGAGTCATTCCATCATCTAAATGCATTATTGTGAAACTGGTTGATTACTGATTTTACTGACACTCGCTGAGCTTCTAGCTCATCCCAAAATATATTTTTCCCCTCCACAAGGCTCGATGCAAATAAAGCGCGTGTAATGGGTTATTAGAGTGTCTGAAGGGATATCTCATGTATAATTTGAATTCAATTCACTTGATGAGTATTTGATGTAATATTTGAGACTGATATTGTAATTGTAATTGATTTGAGAACTGAGAACTTTTGGTTTTATTCGGGGAATTGTACCACTACTTGAGATTTGTAATGTATGTACGTCTACGTTCTAAGCTTGAGAAATGATATTTCGTTTAGTATTGAGGTTGTACCCTATGTTATTGGATGTGAGTGTTGTAATTTAATTGAGAACTGTAGTGAGTGAGTGAGTCCTGGCGAGAGTTGGGCAGGTGGTTCGCCGAACCCTTTGGTTCGCCTTAGGGGGAGGTGGGGCAGTCACTGCAACAGGGTCAAGCCCCTGTGAATCAACCTAAGGATCCAGAAGTGGGGCAAGACAGGGCCCTAGAGAGATTCCAAAAGTTCTCTCCTCCTAAGTTCTTGGGAGGACCGGACCCTGAGAGAGTGGAGAGATGGTTAGAAACCATGATCAATATATTCGCCGCTTTAAATTATGCGGAGGATAGACAGGTGCAATTTTCTATTTTTGAATTTGAGGGTCTAGCCAGGGTTTCGTGGAATGTAGTTAGAGCTAAGTGGGAGAGAGAGGGAACCGCATGGACCTGGTTAAATTTCGTGCGGGAATTTGACAAAAAATGTGAGAACCCGTAACTTTTCCATTTTCTAGGTTTTATTATCTTTAATGGCATGTTTTCTGCATTTTCTTTATTAGAAAAATTTTCTAGATAATTTTTATGAGTAGATATAGTTTTTAGATAAGTTTTCTAGTATCGAATAGGTTTCGAGAAATGAAGAGCATATACCGGACGTGGGACCCACTAGGGCGAAAAGTTCGAAAAAATTCGGCCAACTAGGTTAAGTTTTGGATATTGGAATTAATTTACCGGGTGTTAAGAGATAAGTAGAGGGTGCTATTTGGATTGGTGTGAGAGGAAACAAAAAGATAGGGATGCATTAAATAAAGTGACAAGTGTCACTTAGTGATTGGTTGGACTTGAAGACCACTATTCACCTTTTTCCATTTGACCAAATAAATCACAAAAATTACCAAAATTTCACCATTTTCTTCTTCTCTTTGGCCGGCCACTTCAAGAAAAAAAGAAAGGGAAAAGCTCTCCAAGTTTTGCTTCAATCTTGCTGCAATCTACCAAATCAACCATTGAATCTTGTTTTTGCTCCATAGAAAACCTTAAGTGAGTGATAGTGAGGTGTTTTGTGGAGTTGTTTGGAAAGCTAAGGTGACTAGTTGCTCTCTCTCTTGTGTTGCTAAGGTAAGTTGTGAAGGACCCCTCTCCTCCCTCTAATGATGTTAAATTCATGATTGGCGGTGGTATAAGACGCAATTTTATGGATTATATCTTGATTTTTGGTTGAATTGGTGAAGTTTTATAATTATTGGGGATTTTTTATGTTTTCATATGAATATGATTATGTGGTCATGTATGATGATTGGAAATGATATTTAAGGAAGCTAGAAGGTGGAAAAAGTGGTTAATTGCAAGCAATTTCTGTTTTGGAAAGAAAATTGAAAAGTTAGGGTTTCATTGTTCTTCATTCTGCCCGGCACTGTAGCTCATATTTAGAGGGCAAATTGGCTTTGGGTTAAAACATAAAAGTTGTAGGGAATGATATTTTAGAGATGCCTGTAAAAGTTCACGTCAATTAGAGTAGCGTAGCTTGAGAAAAGACAGAATTACCCTTGCTGCCCTGGTTTTACCCGAATTTGATAGTTGCGTCTGTAATTGGTTATTTTGGTTGGGAATGCTTCCGAATTGGTTGTTGAGGTCTTCTGATTAAATGTATCCTTGTTTCTTATCTTTCGGATGGCTTTGGAATTTCTGGATTTGGACTTAGGTAGGCTGACTTATGATGTTTGAACCAGAATGCGTTCTGTGAATCTGTTTTTCCGGTTCTGGTGTAGTATCTTGCATTTTTGATCTGGTTACACTCGAAACTGGGCTGAGTTACCTTCTGTAATATTGTAACCCTATCTCTTAGCTTCAAAACGGTGGGTCTTGCACCTTCATCCGATAATCGTAGTGCCATTGGTACCAAAACCGCAAAATGATGTCAAAAACTATTTTTTTCGGGTTAACGCTTAACTCTATTTCCGGATTTTTCTGGTTTCCTCTAATGCTTTTGTATGCTTATGGAATCCTATTTTGGTCGTATTTGGCACTGGTTTATGACTCGTTATCGAGTCTCATTGTACTTGTTTGCATATTTTAGGGCATGACGGTGGTTCACGACGCTCCTTTGACGGAGGTGCATGAAATATCATTTTCAAGCTTGGTGAGTGTACTACTCACTTGTTGTTACAATGTGGCTTTGCTATATATGAACTTGATGCCTTGAGGGCTTATTTGCCATTGAAACTGATTAAAGTGAGGGTGTACTTGATCGCCCTCACCCCTTTTGGTACTGTATACGACTGTTTACTGTTTCACTGTGGTATTTAAATGATACCTGATATACTGGATTTTGGTGTCGTTTGGACGAGTATCCAACGGCCACTACTGTTACTACTGAGCTCAACCTCATTGGTAGTCGATTGGATCGAGCCGGCGAGGGCTTGGTCGTGAAAATTGACGAGCCAAGGGGACTGTTATATGGAGCTTGTAGTAGTGAGACTCTTGATTCCGGTATACTCGAGTATTACCAAACTGATACTGTTGGAGTTCGGACCCGGTAGGGGTATGTTGGGTGGAAGGAATGGAAGTAAGGGGGAGAGAGCGTGAGGACCCGAAAATTATTTTTATTTTATCTTATTTTTTTGAATACATTTTCTTTACTTTAATTTATTTCCTTAATTTCTCATAAATTTTTATAAGAAAGTCAAGATTGTAATCATTTTTCTACTCTAAGTTAGTGCATGATAAGTTTGTGATGCATTATGGACGTAGGACCCACTAGTGAGGTATGTGTGATAAATTTTTGAAGATTAGGAAGAGTTTTGTGCAAAGAGATATTATTTTGTAAGGTGCTAAGGGATAATTAGAGGTTGACAAGATATTTTAGCATTTGGGAGATAATAGGATGGGGATTATGTAAGGACCCGGATTTTTATTTACTTACTTTTATTTTATTTTACTAGTTTATTTAATTATTTATTTACCCTTTTACTCCGAATAATTTATTTCATTCATTTTAAATCCATTTGTATGCAACAACGTCTCATTTATATTTTTAAAATGTTTCGTTAGCGAATTTAATTTTTTTGCGGCTCGTTTAGCAAGAAATAGTGAATGCACGTATTTCGAGACCAGTTCGATCCGAAAAGGTAATTGAGAGATTAGAAGTAAGTGAGTTAAGTTAATCTCAATTAGGAGCACTAATTGCTCACTAATCGGTAGTTGACTTTTGGGGTTTCATGACACCTTTATGTCATTTCTTCTTACACACCATTACATCACCCAACTTGTGAGGCCCCAGTTCGTTCTACGTCGAGATATTCATTAATTGGGCGGTAACGTTTGGTTTGGGAGTATTTCGAAAACCCTAAGTAGGGATTAAGATTTAAACCCTAAGTTCCGGTTAAGATTGAAAACCCGTTTTTTCTACATTTTCTTTATTAGAAAATTTCCCAGATAATTTTTATTGAGTAAATAGAGTTTTTAGATGATTTTTCTAGTATTAGTTAGTTTTTGAGAAATTAAGAACGTATATCGGATATGGGACCCACTAGTGCGAAAAGTTCGGAAAAATTCGGCCAATAAGGTTAAGTTTTGGATACTGTGTAAAATTTATCGGGTGTTAAGAGATAAGTAGTGTGTGTGAAGTGATTGATGTGAGAGAGAAAAGAAAGATAAGAAGGCATTAATGGAGGTGACAAGTGTCACTTTCCTATTGGTTGGACTTTAAGAATTACTATTTACTTTCTTGACTTTTTTGACCAAAGGATTAAATATCAAAAAAATGCCCAAAATTCACCATTTTTCTCTTCCTTGTGGCCGGCTCTCTCCTTGCAAAGAAAAAGGAAATTCCACCAACTTTCAAGCTTCCATAAGCTTCAATCTTCTATAAACAAAAGCTTAGACTAGATTTCACTCCATAAAATCCTATCTTCTAGTGCTAGTAAGGGTTGTAGTGAAGTTTGTTTGAAGAGCTAAGTGTCCAACACCTCTCTACATCTCTTGTTCTTAGGTAAGTGATGTTTTACTACTTCCTTATACTTAATGATGGTTATTTTGTGCTTAATGGTGGCATAAGTGTTAGAATATATGATTTATTTCTTGGTTTGGCTTGATTTGGTGAAGTTTTCCATTTTATGATGAATTTTCTGGTTTCATATGATATTGATGGTGTGGTTGTTTTTGATGGTTTGTAATAAGGGGCTTTGACTCTAGTGGGTGTGAATTGTTGTTAAATGCAACCAATTTTGGAATTTGAATGAAATGTGCAAAGTTAGGGTTCATGAACCCCTATTCTGTCCGAAATTTTAGGTCATAGATAGAGGTCGAATTGGACTTTGCTCAAAACATGAAAGTTGTAGGTATTGATGGGTATGAAGTGCCTGCAAAATTTCAGGGCATTTGGAGTAGTATAGAGTGAGTTATGCCGTTTTTACTGTTGCTGTTTTTGGTGAACAGAATGTCCGAACTGCGATAGGAATTGTCTGTTTTGACTGGAATTGGTTTGGATTTTGTTGTTGGTGTCTTCTGATGAAATGTATCTGGATATCTTAGCTATCATATTCCTTTGGAATTTCGGAATTTGGACCTGTATAGACTGAGTTGTGTTCATTACAGTTTTGTGTGTTTTGCAAACCTGTTTTGGTAACGCTGGTTTAGTTTTTGTCACATTTGACCTAGTTGTGCGAGGAACTGGACTGAGTGGCCTTCTACATTGTTTTAGCCCTATTTCATAGCTTCGAAACGGTGGGTCTTACACCCCCATCCGATAACCGTAGTGAATTTGGTGCCATTACCGCATATTAAGGTCAAATACGGTTTGTGATCCTGTTTTGCAATTCTGGTATAGTGTCTTGCATTTTTGACCTTGTTACATTCAAAATTGAACAAAGTTTCCTTCTTCAACATTGTAGCCCCTTAAGTCCCGGATATCCCTGTAAATTTTCAGGGTAAACGGATTAGTATATCCTGAGCTATAAACGAAATACTCAGACCTGTTTTGACCGTCAAATTCTGTTACGTTTTTGGACAGTTTATGACTGGAACTTTGGCTTCACATTTGACTAGGTTACAAGCTGTTTGGGCTTGCGACCAAAACACCAAACTTATAGTCCTATATCAGAGCTTTCTAACGCCCTTGGAATTTCATGAATCGGATTTATAAAACCTGAGATATAGCCGAGCAAATAGGGCCTGCCCGTGAAAATGACCATTTTCTGGTCAGATCTGTTTTGGTCCTGACGACCAACTTCCGTTCCGAATTTGGATTACCAACCTTCATGAATGTTGTTCCATTTGGAATGAACTATCTAACTGCCAACTTTCAGCTCTTCTGCCCATGTGTAGCATAGAAAACAGTTTGCACTCAAAACTGACCATTTGTGCATTGGCCAGATTTCGTAAGTGATTGTGTTTGGTCATTTGGGACTGAAGCCTCCAGTTTCAGTTCTGGATGTCTTCATAACAGTTGTTGTTCATCCTTTAAGCTTCGATTTGGCATCTCATACGCCTTAATCCGATATTCGTAGCTCAACTTATGGGTAAACTAGAAATGAGTATCAAATCTGCCGTTTCCGTTTCCGTCCGTCATATTTACGTGCGCGCGTGTCGTTTTGCCGTTTTGCTTGTTTTGGGCATGTTAGTGGCCGTTTGTGATAAAATCTTCTATTTCAGACAGCGGTGAGCTAGGCGGAGCCGGTGGGGCCCACTACTAGCGAACGCGCGAAGCGATTTTGCTTTCGTACTACTTTTGGTATTTTGAGTAAGTATTCAGGCCAGTTTGGTGTGTTTTCTTTGCTATGTGTTTGAGATGTGTGAAAAGGGTACTTAGGCGAGGGTGTACTTTATCGCACTCGACCTAAACCCTAATTTGAATGTATAATTGTACTTGGCATATGTATATGAACCTTTTGGAACCAAAACCATTGAGCTTGTGGCTCGGGGCGACTTTCGAGTAAAGTTTGTGAAGTTTGCAAAGTTTGTGAGTTCGTGGGCCCGATCTAAGACCTGTTTGGACTATTCGAGCCGGTTAGGGCTTGGTCGAAGTCAGTCCAACTTAGTCTGAGGTCACCAAGTTTGTAGGTTCATGTTATGAACCAATTTTGTGAATCCGGTTCACCGAGAAGGTGACCAAGTTTGTGACCCGAGCTTGTGACTCAAGCTCAAGTTTGTGATTTCGTTCGCCCGGGCAAGTTTGTGAGGTGACTGGCCAGTGAGGGTGATAAGGTGTCGGTGGGTGTACAAGTGAAGTTCTACGGACCATTAAGTGTGGTCGACGGAGTGTCGGCAGGAGATCATGCATGGCATATGAATTGGCTTTGGAGCCACCTGTATCCTTATTATGTGATGTTACTTTTCTGCTTTTGCTTTACTCTTACTGTGTAACTGCTGCTACGTGAATTTATGCTTTCGCCCCTGTTTACTTACTAAGCATATAGCTTACCCCGTTCCATTTGTTTTCCTTAGCAGGGGCCGACGCGGGGACTTTTGGTTCGTATACTAGTATAGTTAGATTGGCTTGTAATAGTTGAACAGTTAGGATGTTTGTTTTTGTTTTGGTGGTTTGTATAAGGACCCTTCTTAGGGTCTACCTTTTGCTGGTTATTGTTATAGTATATTAGAGCTGTTTGGCTTGATGCTTTTGAAGATGTAAATAGACTTTTGGTGGTTGTATATATTATGAATCGTGTTCTTGTGGCTTAGAAGAGTTTTATTAGCTTTAAGTTTTGAGTCCTGGCGCGAGCTAGGCAGGCGGCCCGCCGATACCCTTGGGTTCGCCCTTGGGAGAAGTGGGGTCGTCACAGTTGGTATCAGAGCCATATGCCGACGGTTGGGACTCTACGTCCTTTTACTGGAAAAGCCCCGAGCCTCTCGTTCGTGAAGAGTCACGAAGCGAAACTCTCCGTAGGGGATGCCCGCGTGCGGGTGGCAAGCTGATAGGTACCTTGTGATGTGACCCTGAGAACTGTCACAGTTGGTATCAGAGCGCCTAGGTTAGAGGACTTGGGCAAGTGGGACATACGCGATAGGCACTAGGCATATTTGACCATTTTAAGTTGAATGATATCTTTTAAGCTGAAATGCCGGTTGACTGACGACTTAATGTTTTGTAGGTATGTATCCGGGCGGTTCGAGTGATGCGGGACCCAGTGGTGTGGGACCGAGACCTCTGAGTAGGAGGGGCCCAGAGGATCGAGCGCTGCGTAAGCGGGCGATCCGTTATAGGCAGAGGCTGGGAGAGCCTTACACTCTGTACTCCCCCTTCAGCCAGGTGTCGTGCCGACCCTGCGCGTGTTGGTATACGTATGGCTATCCCGACGAGGTAGTCATAGCATTGGATGACGAGCGTTATTACCTCGACAGGACAGTCGACTCTTTGAGAGCGCAGCTGGAGGAGTCCAGAGAGGTTGGCCAGGGGCGGGCGTCACGCATTAGGCACTTGGAGCGGAGTCTCCGAGAGGAGAGGGAGAGGACGGATGCTTTGCACCGTCAGCTCCAGGACACACACCAGCACCTCTTCGCTATGAAGAGGCAGCTGAGGGACAGGGCTCGGAGTATGTCTGTTGACTGCGAGCTCTTACTAGATTTAGCCGCAGAGGCTCCGCCACGAGCCACCGGTCTGGAGATGATGGATAAGGTGGATACGTTAGGTTCCGTTGGGAACCTGGGTCCTAGGGGAGACGCATAGGGCCGCTTATGTACTTTTGACTGTTAGGCGGGTTACTTTTGTTAGAACTAATTCGGCTAATTCCTTTTGTTATTTGGCCGACTAACTAGATTTTTGGAGCCGGAGTGCTCGTGTATATTGGGTTTTGTACCGACTGGAGGTCGGTAATGTGTAAATCTTTTGGTGTGACTTTGTAAATACGTGTATATATTTGAATAGAATTTTGAACTTATCTTTTGTGTGCCTTTTGTGCGTAAGTTTTGTGTCTCTTCTTTTGCTCATGGTCTGGATGATAAGCATACGTATTATTCCGAATTATAGACTTGTACACTAGATGGCCTCCGGTACTCGAGGTGGAGGTAGAGGGCGAGGACGAGGCCCTGAAATGGAACATGAACAAGAGCCAGACCAAGTAGCTACAGCCATCCAACGAATGGCTGACTTGATGGAGCGTATGATTGACCAACAGGCTCAGGGCCACGAGAATGCTGCTGGAAACCCTGGACATAATCCGGGACATAATCATGAGGGCGAGGACCGTGCCTTAGAACGGTTCCAAAAGTTTGCACCTCCTAAGTTCATAGGAGGACCTAATCCTGATTTAGCAGAAACCTGGATGGACCGAATGCTCGATATATTTGCCGCGCTTAGGTATTCGGAAGAGCGGCAGATATCTTTTGCTGTTTTCCAGTTTGAGGGGGCCGCTCGAGCCTGGTGGAATGTGATCAGAGCTAAGTGGGAGCGGGAACAAACCCCTTGGACCTGGATCAATTTTACCCGAGAATTTAATGAGAAGTATTTGCCGCCCATCGTGCAAGAGAAACGGGAAGATGATTTCATCCGCCTGCGTCAAGGTGCATCTAGCGTGGCGGAGTACGAAACTCAGTTCACTAAACTTTCTCGCTTTGCCCCAGAGCTGGTGTTAACGGAGCAGAAACTAATCCGTCGATTCGTTCAAGGTTTAAATGTGGAAATCCAGGAATCGCTAGCAGCTGCTCAGTTGAACACGTTTAGCCAAGCGCTAGAAAAAGCACAGCGGATTGAGACTGCCAGAGGACAGGTTAAAGCCTTCCACGATCGGAAAAGGAGGCAACCTAGCTCAAATGATTCCATGGTCGGACAAAGCTCGCGAAACGAGCCACCTGCCAAGATAACGAAAGGTACGGATGGTCCACGACCTGCAGGGACCCCGAATAACTTTGTGCGGGGTCGGGTAGTGCAAGAGGGGTCGAGGAGTGTCCAGCGTGGAGGGGCAAGTACAGCCGCCAAGTCAACCTGTGGTTTCTGTGGGGGCAATCACACCGATGAAAATTACTGGAAGAATAGTTCGGTACGCAAATGCTTCAAATGTGGTAGCACCGAACACCTGATTGCCCGGTGCCCTAAGATGAAAAAGGAAGAAATTAAGTCACCGACTGAAGGGACCACAACTAAGCCGTCCAATGCAGGGGACAATCGACCTAAAGGGCCAGCAAGAGTGTATGCAATGGATCAACAGGAGGCGATTGACCCTTCGGCAGGTTTTGAAGGTACGCTTTGACCAACGAATTAATTTCGAGGACGAAATTGTCCTAAGTGGGGGAGATTGTGAGGCCCCAGTTCGTTCTACGTCGAGATATTCATTAATTGGGCGGTAACGTTTGGTTTGGGAGTATTTCGAAAACCCTAAGTAGGGATTAAGATTTAAACCCTAAGTTCCGGTTAAGATTGAAAACCCGTTTTTTCTACATTTTCTTTATTAGAAAATTCCCCAGATAATTTTTATTGAGTAAATAGAGTTTTTAGATGATTTTTCTAGTATTAGTTAGTTTTTGAGAAATTAAGAACGTATATCGGATATGGGACCCACTAGTGCGAAAAGTTCAGAAAAATTCGGCCAATAAGGTTAAGTTTTGGATACTGTGTAAAATTTATCGGGTGTTAAGAGATAAGTAGTGTGTGTGAAGTGATTGATGTGAGAGAGAAAAGAAAGATAAGAAGGCATTAATGGAGGTGACAAGTGTCACTTTCCTATTGGTTGGACTTTAAGAATTACTATTTACTTTCTTGACTTTTTTGACCAAAGGATTAAATATCAAAAAAATGCCCAAAATTCACCATTTTTCTCTTCCTTGTGGCCGGCTCTCTCCTTGCAAAGAAGAAGGAAATTCCACCAACTTTCAAGCTTCCATAAGCTTCAATCTTCTATAAACAAAAGCTTAGACTAGATTTCACTCCATAAAATCCTATCTTCTAGTGCTAGTAAGGGTTGTAGTGAAGTTTGTTTGAAGAGCTAAGTGTCCAACACCTCTCTACATCTCTTGTTCTTAGGTAAGTGATGTTTTACTACTTCCTTATACTTAATGATGGTTATTTTGTGCTTAATGGTGGCATAAGTGTTAGAATATATGATTTATTTCTTGGTTTGGCTTGATTTGGTGAAGTTTTCCATTTTATGATGAATTTTCTGGTTTCATATGATCTTGATGGTGTGGTTGTTTTTGATGGTTTGTAATAAGGGGCTTTGACTCTAGTGGGTGTGAATTGTTGTTAAATGCAACCAATTTTGGAATTTGAATGAAATGTGCAAAGTTAGGGTTCATGAACCCCTATTCTGTCCGAAATTTTAGGTCATAGATAGAGGCCGAATTGGACTTTTCTCAAAACATAAAAGTTGTAGGTATTGATGGGTATGAAGTTCCTGCAAAATTTCAGGGCATTTGGAGTAGTATAGAGTGAGTTATACCGTTTTTACTGTTGCTGTTTTTGGTGAACAGAATGTCCGAACTGCGATAGGAATTGTCTGTTTTGACTGGAATTGGTTTGGATTTTGTTGTTGGTGTCTTCTGATGAAATGTATCTGGATATCTTAGCTATCATATGCCTTTGGAATTTCGGCATTTGGACCTGTATAGACTGAGTTGTGTTCATTACAGTTTTGTGTGTTTTGCAAACCTGTTTTGGTAACGCTGGTTTAGTTTTTGTCACATTTGACCTAGTTGTGCGAGGAACTGGACTGAGTGGCCTTCTACATTGTTTTAGCCCTATTTCATAGCTTCGAAACGGTGGGTCTTACACCCCCATCCGATAACCGTAGTGAATTTGGTGCCATTACCGCATATTAAGGTCAAATACGGTTTGTGATCCTGTTTTGCAATTCTGGTATAGTGTCTTGCATTTTTGACCTTGTTACATTCAAAATTGAACAAAGTTTCCTTCTTCAACATTGTAGCCCCTTAAGTCCCGGATATCCCTGTAAATTTTCAGGTTAAACAGATTAGTATATCCTGAGCTATAAAAGAAATACTCAGACCTGTTTTGACCGTCAAATTCTGTTACGTTTTTGGACAGTTTATGACTGGAACTTTGGCTTCACATTTGACTAGGTTACAAGCTGTTTGGGCTTGCGACCAAAACACCAAACTTATAGTCCTATATCAGAGCTTTCTAACGCCCTTGGAATTTCATGAATCGGATTTATAAAACCTGAGATATAGCCGAGCAAATAGGGCCTGCCCGAGAAAATGACCATTTTCTGGTCAGATCTGTTTTGGTCCTGACGACCAACTTCCGTTCCGAATTTGGATTACCAACCTTCATGAATGTTGTTCCATTTGGAATGAACTATCTAACTGCCAACTTTCAGCTCTTCTGCCCATGTGTAGCATAGAAAACAGTTTGCACTCAAAACTGACCATTTGTGCATTGGCCAGATTTCGTAAGTGATTGTGTTTGGTCATTTGGGACTGAAGCCTCCAGTTTCAGTTCTGGATGTCTTCATAACAGTTGTTGTTCATCCTTTAAGCTTCGATTTGGCATCTCATACGCCTTAATCCGATATTCGTAGCTCAACTTATGGGTAAACTAGAAATGAGTATCAAATCTGCCGTTTCCGTTTCCATCCGTCATATTTACGTGCGCGCGTGTCGTTTTGCCGTTTTGCTTGTTTTGGGCATGTTAGTGGCCGTTTGTGATAAAATCTTCTATTTCAGACAGCGGTGAGCTAGGCGGAGCCGGTGGGGCCCACTACTAGCGAACGCGCGAAGCGATTTTGCTTTCGTACTACTTTTGGTATTTTGAGTAAGTATTCAGGCCAGTTTGGTGTGTTTTATTTGCTATTGTTTGAGATGTGTGAAAAGGTACTTAGGCGAGGGTGTACTTTATCGCACTCGACCTAAACCCTAATTTGAATGTATAATTGTACTTGGCATATGTATATGAACCTTTTGGAACCAAAACCCTTGAGCTTGTGGCTCGGGGCGACTTTCGAGTAAAGTTTGTGAAGTTTGCAAAGTTTGTGAGTTCGTGGGCCCGATCTAAGACCTGTTTGGACTATTCGAGCCGGTTAGGGCTTGGTCGAAGTCAGTCCAACTTAGTCTGAGGTCACCAAGTTTGTAGGTTCATGTTATGAACCAATTTTGTGAATCCGGTTCACCGAGAAGGTGACCAAGTTTGTGACCCGAGCTTGTGACTCAAGCTCAAGTTTGTGATTTCGTTCGCCCGGGCAAGTTTGTGAGGTGACTGGCCAGTGAGGGTGATAAGGTGTCGGTGGGTGTACAAGTGAAGTTCTACGGACCATTAAGTGTGGTCGACGGAGTGTCGGCAGGAGATCATGCATGGCATATGAATTGGCTTTGGAGCCACCTGTATCCTTATTATGTGATGTTACTTTTCTGCTTTTGCTTTACTCTTACTGTGTAACTGCTGCTACGTGAATTTATGCTTTCGCCCCTGTTTACTTACTAAGCATATAGCTTACCCCGTTCCATTTGTTTTCCTTAGCAGGGGCCGACGCGGGGACTTTTGGTTCGTATACTAGTATAGTTAGATTGGCTTGTAATAGTTGAACAGTTAGGATGTTTGTTTTTGTTTTGGTGGTTTGTATAAGGACCCTTCTTAGGGTCTACCTTTTGCTGGTTATTGTTATAGTATATTAGAGCTGTTTGGCTTGATGCTTTTGAAGATGTAAATAGACTTTTGGTGGTTGTATATATTATGAATCGTGTTCTTGTGGCTTAGAAGAGTTTTATTAGCTTTAAGTTTTGAGTCCTGGCGCGAGCTAGGCAGGCGGCCCGCCGATACCCTTGGGTTCGCCCTTGGGAGAAGTGGGGTCGTCACACAACTACCACCCAAAACCTTTCTTCTTCCTCTTGCTTTGGCCGATTCTCCCTTCCCTCATTTCCCCTCAAAATTTCAGCTCTCTTATCTTCCATTTTCCTCCAAATTTGCTCTTTTCTTGGTTCTTCATACAAGCTTGGAAGGTGGCTTGAACAAGGAAGAAACTTGGGTGATTTAAGAGCTCAAACACTAGTGATTCAAGAAACTTGGGTCTTCATCTTGGCAGCAAGGTAATCATCCAAAAACCCTCAACTTTTTCCTCTCAAGTTCTAGTAGTAAGTTAGCCTAGCTAGTTAGTTGTTGGGTTGTTGATGGGTTCACAAGAACCTTGACATTAGGAAGTGGACTTGAGATGGCTTTGTAGGTAGAGGTCTTGAGGATTTTGTATGTTTAATTGCTTGTTTGATGCTATTTTGAGAAGATATGGTTTAGTTTTAGTTGGAAAGTTAGAAAAGAAAGCTAGAAGATGAAAGTTGCATGCTGTCCGAATTTTGGTTTGTTGAAACCCTCATGTTAATTTCGAATTTTGATGCTATTCTGGTGCAATAATGCTTGATACATGTTAGTGGTTATGTGTATTGAATATCTTCCAAAAAGCTTTTCAATTGGTTGAGTTAAAGTAGAGTTTAAGTAAGGAAGAAATCTGAAAAATTTTCTGATCAGGAGCCCTGACTAGTGCTCACGTTTTGGGTCATAACTTTTTGTCTGGAGTTGAAATCGAGTACCATTTGTGGCATCCGAAACTAGACTCCGAGAGCTTTCCGTCGGTATAAAATGCACCTTCAAATTCGTTTCATATGAGCCATAGTGAACCGGCAAAGATGACTAAATTTCCTCACTGTTTTCATTCGAGAAACAAGCCTGGCGGCAGTTTGTAGCTCAATTTCACCTGTCTTGCAAAACGAATTTTAAGACAGTTCCTTCTAGTGAATTGTAGCCTATTTTGCTCTGTCCTGTCTGGAACAGTGACTTTGAGCTAAAATTTGAATGATTTCGAATTGGATTATGAGTAAAGTGTCTTCTAGAGAGTTTTAGTGCATTGAATCCAGTTTCCAATGGTATAAAGTTTTCAATTTTTGGACTTCCGGAACTCAAGATACGATTTTTCCAAGTAGTGTCGTACTAAGCTGGAAATTTCCTATTTCAAACAAATATTCCTTTTAAGCACTCTTAACCTTCCTTTGAGATTGTTGGTCCATTTTAGGACTAATTTCATGGTTGGACACAAGGTTCCTTTAGAACTTTAAACCTTCATTTTGAATCTTGGTTTCAAAGGATTAAACCTCTCTTAATATGTTTTCTTGGTTGTTCAACTTCCTTGGTTGATGCCAGCTCTTTTCACATTTGAAAAATTAACTTCAATCCCTATTCTTATGCCCTCGATTTTCATGAGTTCGAACTCTAAAAAGGAAGCGTTTTGACTAGAGTAAGTCTTGGTGAATTTTACTAGTTTATACTCGAAACTTGAAGCCTTTAGCTTTAACATTTGCTATGAAAATGAGCGGAGTTTTGGATGGATTTTGACTCCATTAATTTGGAAAATGTGAACGTTCTTTATTTTTAACTTTTGGGACATTAGATTAGAAGTTTTGGGGAGATGAACCATCTACCCTTTTTCCTCGATTTTCGTGCCGAAAGTGAAAATGGTACTTTCTCTTGGACTGAGATTTACCACGCCTTGAATCAAAAACAACCTTTGAGTTCTTTCTGAGCATTATTTCAATGATCTAGCGAGAAAAGTTTTTTTAACTCGACTTGACTTGTGACTTGAGAGTAGGTAGCAAGAAAATGTTTTTTCTTTATAACCTTGGTCGAGTACCTAGGTAATCATGATTGTACATGTCTCAGGTGGTCACGAGGACGCCGAAGAGCTTATCTGACTCTCGCTTTGCTCTTGTTTTGCTTTGACTTGTGGTGAGTGTCAAGTGCATGACTTGTTGTATAATACTTGTGTCGCGCCCCATTTTTGAAAAATGGAAAAAGTTGTTTGAAGTCATAATGTGTAGTGTGCATAAACTGTGTGAAGTGTGTGAATGTGAGAAATAAAGGGAAAGGCCATGGGACTTTTAAATGCGACGGTTTGGCCAAAATAATAATCTAAAAAGGTTTTTAAAACATAAAAGTAGGAGTCGCCACTTGGTATTGAGTTGGGGTGTACCAAGTCACCCAAAAAGTAATTTTTGAAAAAATGAAGCAAAAACCTTTTTAGATGACTCCTAGTCTACGAAAATCAAAGAGACGAGTTCGGGGGTCACGGTTGATGAAAGGAAAGGCAAAGACAAAGTCTAAGGAACCCTTTACCCTAGCCTAAGCTAGTTGCGTGATTTAGTGACAATTTTCCTATTTTCTACCCAAAAGATGTATTGCATTTTGGATGCATCTAACATGAATGCAAACCTAAATCTAATGAGTGGTTTGAAAGGGATAAAATGTCTCTTTAGAGGCTCGATTGGTCCTAATCACATGAATTATGATAGCCAATGGTGAACCCTCAAAGAGGTCACGAATAAATGCAAATGAATGCTCGAGTAATAATGAGGAAAAATGAGTGTGTGCGAAAAATATCTTTGAGTGTAAAAACGAGTGCCGGGTGCATGTGTGCAAAGTGCAAGTGCGCAAATGGGTGTGTAAAGTGCAAGGGTGCAAATGAGTATGTAAAAGTGCACGTGTACAAATGTGAGAGAGTGTAAAGTGAAAATGTGAAAAGTGGTAGTGTGTCAAGTAAAAATGTGAAAAGTGAAAATGTGTAATGTGCCTTGGAAATGCAAGAGCCTTAGAGGAATGCAAGCAAGACGGGTACGGGGAGACCCTAAATCGTGACTTTTGATTTGTCTTTTGGTTAGAAAGAAAACAAGCGTGCTAAGGCTAGGTGTAGCCATACTCGTCCGTTTCCCTTACCAAAAGGGTGACTCCCTAACCTAATCAAGCAGATGACCCTAATAACTAGAATGAGATGCAAAGTCCTAAATGTGTAAGGGAAAGGTTAGGGGTTCATGCAGAAGTGAGAAATACTAAAATGAAAATATGCATGAAGTTGCAGCGAAAGGGGGACGGCCTTATTGGGTCTAGCATTGGACTAGCCCTTAACTGACGTTCTCTCACAAGCATTGGACATTGTAAGAGCTCGAGGGGGAGACCATGACTAGCATTGGACTAGCCATGGTAACGTGCATTCCATCCATATAATCAGATATAATGATAAAAGCAAATAGACATGCAAAGCACCTAGTTTCACATAGCACGTAGCACATAAGCATGCTTATCTAGATACAGAACCCTAGGGAAGCGGTAACACATAGCACATAAGCATGCAAATCACACAAGGCAAACAAGCCCTAACTATTACATTAGGGGGCCCTACTACAATCTAAAAGGGAAAATAAAATAAATAATTAAGATAAATACCTAACTATTACAATTGTGGCATTCAAGTGCCTTTCAAATGATCAAAATTGAACTATAAAAATGAATATACAAAACTAAAGCTAATAAATAAGTAAATGAAATAATAAATACAAAACACTTTCAAGAGGCATGCAATTTGAACACGTAAAGTCACATAGGATCAAATAAAGTAGGAAATAAGGGATAGGGTGTACCTCTCTTGAGTTGGGGCCCTAATGAAGTGAAATTACTTATTTACCCTCCAAGATAAGAGAAAAGGTCAAGGCATCATAAATAACTATGAAATTGAACCATTAAAAACATTTAAAAGACTAAAACAGTCCATGTTTGTGAGAACCCTCACTTTAAAACCAAAATTTTCCTTAACTACATGCTTTATTCTAAGATCTAGACCATTTATTATATTCCTTATGTGTTATAACAATTTCCATACATTACATTTTATTCCTCTTATTTCAATTAAAAAAATTTTCTTGAGATAGTTATATTTTTCTACCACTTATATTCTACCAAGTGTCCTTATATTAGTGGTAAAGACTTTACATGTAGGATTAGAGGTGTTAAAGAATTATTGGTGCATTTGGAAAGGTTAGTATATCCTTAGTCAAAGATTAAGGGAGGATTGGACAAGTATGGGACAAGTGGCAAAACCCTAGCCATGGATCTTGTTTGACCAAGAGTTAGTAGATAATTTAAACCCTCTTGAAGCTTTCTTTCCCATAGCTTGGCCGAAATTCATGAAGCTTAGAGAGGAAGAGAGAAACTCCATTTTCCTTGCTTTCTAACCTTAGTAAATCAAGAGCAAAAATCAAAAGAGTAAGATCTTGAGTGGGTTGAGAAACTTCCCTTCATTCCTAGTGGTTGATCCAAGCTTGAAGCTTCCATCTTGGTGGATTGTTTGGTGACCTAAGCAACTTGTAAGAGAGGTAAATGACCTTTAAATTTGGGGGTTTTGATGTTATATCATCTACTTTAAGTTTTCATGGTGAAATACAAGTTGTTTTGGTTGAGATTTGGAGTTATTTCCTTGAATTAAACAAGTAGTAGTTAAGCTTGTTAGTATGCCTACCAAGTGTTTGATGAAATGCCTAACCTTTGTTCATGGTTGTTTATGATGTATTTACATGTGTTTAAACCTCTTTTGAGTTAGATTTAACACTTGATATGCGGTTTAAGTGAAAATCATTTGAGATGAAGGTTGGATGAATAAAGAAAATTGTGGACTGTTTTCATCCTCTTGGCTGACCGGCATGAGAAGAAGGGGTTTCATCTTGATTTTTGTGGTTTATTTACACCTTAATCATGCCTAAGGAACTTGGCTAGAGAATGGTTAAGCTCATGTGTGAATTGGAATGAAATTTGAGTAAGGAAAGTAGTGGTTTGGTCTATATAGTGGACTGGTTTGGTTTTCTTGAAGGCTAGGCTGCTATGGTTATTTATTTCATGTTGATGCGTTATATTTTGAACTCCAATGGTCCTAGGTGATGTGACCCCCTGTATATGAACATTTGAGGACTGATTTGGTTGAATTTGGACTAAAACAAATGAAGATAGCACCAAGAACCAATGTAGTTTTGCTTGCGGTTAGGGCTGATCCAGGGTTGGAAAAACAGCCAAATTGTCCGAGCTACTGGTACTAATAGGAGATGAACTAGAGTGTGTAATTGGTATCGTTGGAAATCCCTTCGAGTCTAGTTTCCAACGCCACTGATGGCACCTAATTCCAACCTTCCTACAGTGAGATATAGCCGTTTTACCAAGACTGCGCGGGCACGACTGTTTTATGCGCGAAGAACGATTTAACCTAGAATGAAGCTTTTCTTTTGCCCAACTTTCATGTTCTTATTGAACTTGTTTTCTCATGAACTTTTACTGCCTTTTGGGCCAAATTTGTATGATGAATTGTGTGACTTTAACCACTCACTTGGTCTCTTAATGAGCCTACGATTGAGTGAGAAATGAATCTAATTGTTAACGGTTTTCACTCGTTGCCCTAGGAGTGGGAAACGAAGGTGGTCGTAACCGAGACACTTGACGTTTAACTACTGCTTGGCTTGACAGGTGAGTGTTTCACTACCTGCTACCTGTTATGTGAAATATCTGAATATTTGAAATACTTGACTGATAACTGTTGGAGCCAAATACTGTTTTGATAAAATGGAGGCGAGCGTATACTTTATCGCACTCCATCTCCCTTGTTTTCCACTGAAGCTCTGTGTACTGTTACTGTGAGAGGTGATATCTCTATGTATGACTGTGTTTTAGTTGTTTGGGTGATATCTCATCAACCACTGCTACTGTTTTGGTACCCAACCTCATTGGTGAGTCGGACGTATCGAGCTAGCAAGGGCTTGGTCGAGAAAGCTGACAAACCTTGGGGACTGTTTACTGAACACTGGAAATCGGTATACTCGAGTATTACCAAAATACTGTTCGTGGCGTGCGGGCCCGGTAGGGGGTTGATTGGTGGACGGGGATTGTGGAAGGTGGTGTTCTACGGACCGTATATTCATTAAATACAAACGTTGACGGAGAGTCAACGGACCCTGGTATGATCAAGCTCAAGGGGTTTTGGCTTTTGGAAGCCACCCGTATCCTTGAATTGAACTGTGATTAAATTGGTCATTGTACTATGCAGTATTTATTTGGTTATTTTATGCCTTTATTTGGTTATGTGTTTACTTGGAACCTCACTGAGCTTTAACTCACCCCACTCCCTTTGTTTTCCTTAACAGATCAGGGATGGACTAACGGTCGAGCGCTTTCTTAGCTTTATTTTGCTTGAACATGTAACCCTTTTGTTAAGACGACTTTACTTTTGACTTTTGTAAGTTTGAATTCATAAGTTCGACTTATGTTATGTAATTGTAGTATGGAGTGGTAAGTGTGACTTTTAGCTTGCCATTTTTTGTTTGGAAAGTTGGCTTGACGTTTATATGCCATTAGGGTTTGTACGCTTTGATTTGAAGTTATTTCACCAGTTATTTTGAGTTGTTAGTTCTTTGATCGACTGAGTCCTAGCGAGAGCTGGGCAGGCAGTCCGCTGATACCCTAGGGTTCGCCCTAGGGAGAGGTGGGACTGTCACAGTTGGTATCAGAGCCTAGGTTTGAATTAGCCTGGGCAAGTTAGAAAGTTTCGACATGAGGATTATATTTGATTATTTCTGTGACGCCCCGAAAAGTATGAGTGTGAGGACCCGGAAATTTTTTAATTTTCTAGGGTTTATATTATTTAATCGCCCGCCTTTTCTACATTTTCTTTATTAGAAAAATTCCCCAGATAAAGTTTATGAGCAAAAATAGTTTTAAAATGATTTTTCTAGTATCGGTTAGTTTTTGAGAAATTAAAAACGTATTTTGAACGTGGGATCCGTAAGTGCGGTAAATGCATTATATTTTTGACAACTTGTTGGAATTTTGTATTAAGTGATATTATTTTACAATGTGTTAAGATATTTGTATTGGAGAGACAAAAAGATAAGATTAAAACCCTAAAGGACCATTTGTCACAAAACCATTGGACCTTGACTTTTGACCAAGACTTTTCTAACTTTACTAAAACCAATTTGGACCCAATTTCTCTCCATTTTAGCTTGTCTTGGACGAAATTTTGAGAGAAAAAGAGAGAGAAAATCCATCATCTTGCACTTGAATTTCTTGTCCAAATCTTGAGTTCCAACCGATTAAATTGCAAATCACTCCATAAAACTTGCTAGCTAAGGAAGATTGAAGCTCTTGGTGGAGTTGTTTCGGAAGAAAAATCCCTAAGTCATCACCTTTCTTGATATTTGAAGGTATCATGTCTAGCCATCCTTTCTTTGTTCTTGATTATGCTAAATTAGAGATTTGTGATGGCTAAAGAGATGGTTTGATGGATTATATTTTGAGTTGTGGTTGGATGGATGAACTTTTATTATTTTTGGGGATTTTTCTGTTTTAATATGAGTATGATTATGTGGTTATGTATGATGATTGGAAATGATGTTTAATGATTCTAGAAGGTGGGAAAAGTGGAAGATTGCAAGTAAATTCTGTTTTGGAAGAAATCTGGAAAATTAGGGTTCTTGGTTCTTCATTCTGTCCGAAATTTTAGGTCCTAGATAGAGGCCGAATTGGCATTAGCTCAAAACATGAAAGTTGTAGGGAATGACATTTTAAAGTGCCTACAAAATTTCAGGTCAATCGGAGTAGCGTAGAGTGAGAAAAGTCGAAATTACTATTGCTGTTCTGGTCTACCCAAAATTGGGATTTGCGACTGTAATTGGTTGTTTTGGCTGGAATTGCTTCCGAATTCGTTGTTGAGGCCTTCTGATGAAATTTATCCCTGTTTCTTAGCTTTCATCTGGTTTTGGAATTTCTGGATTTGGACTTGGATAACCTGAGTTATGATATTTCCGCTAGAATGCGTTCTGTGAATCTATTTTTGTGATTCTGGTGTAGTATCTTGCATTTTTGACCTGGTTACACTCGAAACTGGGTTGAGTGACCTTCTGTAATATTGTAGCCCTATCTCTTAGCTTCGAAATGGTAGGTCTTGTACCTTCATCCGACCATCGTAGTGCTTTTGGCACCGTTACCGTAAAATGACATCAAAACTGTTTTTCTGGTTTTGAGCTTAACTTTCATTTCCGGACTTTTCCCTGGCTTGACTTGTCTTTGTACTACTTGGAGTTTGCTGAATGGCTACTGGATGAACTTGTTGTTGTGTGTGTACCTTTGGGTTGGAATGAGGAAATCATGAAGCCATGATGGCTGGAAAAGTAAGCAAATTCAGGGGAAGTGCTGTCCGAACTTTTAAAGGACTTGTTTGCTTTGCGTTTGTGATCTAAGGCTTGGATTTGAGTAAGGCAATGATATTTGATGGATGGTTTCTGAGCCATGGAGGTGAGTGACCTCAAACTATTCCTAAAGTTATTTATGAACCGTTTCCTGCATTATTTACTTTTGAACTGTTTCCAAAGTTACTTTTGTACCGTTTTTTGCATTATCTGTTTCCAAAGTTACTTTTGAACTATTTTCTTGCATATCATGCGTGCTTACATGTGAGTGTTCCTTGTTTGCTATATTTCCTTGACTTATTGGCTTGTTATTATTGATTGATAATGTGTTAAGTGCTTTCAATGATTGTTAAAACCAGTTTTCTAGGCGAGTGTGTACTTTATCGCAGTCGACCTAAATAAATATGAAATTTTCAATGATTAATGATTAAATGCTGGTTGCGCATGAATGTAAGCCGTTTGGCTGAATTGGGCCCTGCCCTTCGTTACCGATCGACTCGAGCCAGAAGCGGACTCGGTCGGGCGATATGGTGACCCTGGGTGAATTTGGTATACTCGAGTATTACCTTGTATTCCGGCTACGTCCGGATGGGTGGAGACCGGCCAACGTCCGGAAAAAAAAAAGGATGAACGAATAAAAAGATGAACGAGGGATTATTTGTAAAAAAATGAACGTATCCTTTTCATGAATGTTACTATCGCTTTCCATTGTACATGTTTCTTGAATTATTGATACTCCATATTTAATGTTTTGTAAATGCTGTAATCGTTTCTGGACTTATCATGTGATTTATGACATCATTGAAAAGAAATATTGTTAAACCGATTGGATTACTGATTTTCTGGTTACTCGCTGAGCTTCTAGCTCACCCCAAAAATATTTTATTCCCCTCCACAGGGCTCAAGGCGAAGGCATGAATTGTTGTGCTTATTCACGTGAATGGATGGCCTTTATGTTTTACAATTTGGATTTGGAATCATTTTATGTATAGTTGAGAATTATTTCCGCTTCGCTTTTGACATGTATTTATTGGAGAATTTGATGTATATTGGAGATTTTTTATGTAATATTTGAGGTTTATTCTTGTATTCTGTTTGAGGAATGTAGTGAACGACTGAGTCCCGGCGAGAGCTGGGCAGGCGGCCCGCCGAACCCTCTGGTTCGCCTTAGGGGAAGGTGGGGTCATCCCAATTTCCCTTAAGAGTACTTAAGTTTATCTACACTTTTGTGTAGGATGGACGGACATAGTGGCCCTAGTGATAGTCCAGTTGGTGAGCAGCCCCATGGAGTACTCCCGATGATTAAGTATCAGATCCGGCCAAGATGGGCCACTGTACGTTGGAGTCCGGCTAACCGCCATCGGCGTTGCGAGTGCCGCCATACCTATGCCTATCTCAATACAGTCATTTTGGCCGTGGTAAAGGAAAGGAAGGAGTTAGCGAAGGACAATGCTAGACTTGAAGCCGAAGTGAACCAACTAAGGGAAGCTAATAAGAGGCAAGCCGATCGAATTAAGGAGCTTGAGTACGATGTAGTTGAAGGCCAAGAAAAGGTAGATGACCTCTGTGCACAACTTGGAGAAGCGCAGGAACGCATGGTTAAGAAGGCCAGGAAAGCGAGGGTTAGAGCTGAATCGATTTTGCACATTTGTGATGATTTACTTGGGGATGAGAGCGACGAGGCTTCTTATATAGTAGGCGAAGGCAGGACTTGTTGTGCTTATTCACGTGAATGGATGGCCTTTATGTTGTACAATTTGGATTTGGAATCATTTTATGTATAGTTGAGAATTATTTCCGCTTCGCTTTTGACATGTATTTTTTGGAGAATTTGATGTATATTGGAGATTTTTGATGTAATATTTGAGGTTTATTCTTGTAATCTATTTGAGGAATGTAGTGAACGACTGAGTCCCGGCGAGAGTTGGGCAGGCGGCCCGCCGAACCCTCTGGTTCGCCTTAGGGGAAGGTGGGGTCATCACAGTTGGTATCAAAGCTTAGGCTTCAGATCTCTGTAGTGTATCCTAGGCTTGAAGTTTAGGATGCCGGACTGTGGGTTTGGTCTGAAATATTAGTGATTCTTGCGGGATGTCTCGACTTGATTGGTACAAGATGGAATGTCGAGGACGACATTCTTTTAAGGAGGGGAGATTGTGACGCCCCGAAAAGTATGAGTGTGAGAACCCGAAAATTTTTTAATTTTCTAGGGTTTATATTATTTAATCGCCCGCCTTTTCTACATTTTCTTTATTAGAAAAATTCTCCAGATAAAGTTTATGAGTAAAAATAGTTTTAAAATGATTTTTCTAGTATCGGTTAGTTTTTGAGAAATTAAAAACGTATTTTGAACGTGGGACCCGCAAGTGCGGTAAATGCATTATATTTTTGACAACTTGTTGGAATTTTGTATTAAGTGATATTATTTTACAATGTGTTAAGATATTTGTATTGGAGAGACAAAAAGATAAGATTAAAACCCTAAAGGACCATTTGTCACAAAACCATTGGACCTTGACTTTTGACCAAGACTTTTCTAACTTTACTAAAACCAATTTGGACCCAATTTCTCTCCATTTTAGCTTGTCTTGGACGAAATTTTGAGAGAAAAAGAGAGAGAAAATCCATCATCTTGCACTTCAATTTCTTGTCCAAATCTTGAGTTCCAACCGATTAAATTGCAAATCACTCCATAAAACTTGCTAGCTAAGGAAGATTGAAGCTCTTGGTGGAGTTGTTTTGGAAGAAAAATCCCTAAGTCATCACCTTTCTTGATATTTGAAGGTATCATGTCTAGCCATCCTTTCTTTGTTCTTGATTATGCTAAATTAGAGACTTGTGATGGCTAAAGAGATGGTTAGATGGATTATATTTTGAGTTGTGGTTGGATGGATGAACTTTTATTATTTTTGGGGATTTTTCTGTTTTAATATGAGTATGATTATGTGGTTATGTATGATGATTGGAAATGATGTTTAATGATTCTAGAAGGTGGGAAAAGTGGAAGATTGCAAGTAAATTCTGTTTTGGAAGAAATCTGGAAAATTAGGGTTCTTGGTTCTTCATTCTGTCCGAAATTTTAGGTCCTAGATAGAGGCCGAATTGGCATTAGCTCAAAACATGAAAGTTGTAGGGAATGACATTTTAAAGTGCCTACAAAATTTCAGGTCAATCGGAGTAGCGTAGAGTGAGAAAAGTCGAAATTACTATTGCTGTTCTGGTTTACCCAAAATTGGGATTTGCGACTGTAATTGGTTGTTTTGGCTGGAATTGCTTCCGAATTCGTTGTTGAGGCCTTCTGATGAAATTTATCCCTGTTTCTTAGCTTTCATCTGGTTTTGGAATTTCTGGATTTGGACTTGGATAACCTGAGTTATGATATTTCCGTTAGAATGCGTTCTGTGAATCTATTTTTGTGATTCTGGTGTAGTATCTTGCATTTTTGACCTGGTTACACTCGAAACTGGGTTGAGTGACCTTCTGTAATATTGTAGCCCTATCTCTTAGCTTCGAAACAGTAGGTCTTGTACCTTCATCCGACCATCGTAGTGCTTTTGGCACCGTTACCGTAAAATGACATCAAAACTGTTTTTCTGGTTTTGAGCTTAACTTTCATTTCCGGACTTTTCCCTGGCTTGACTTGTCTTTGTACTACTTGGAGTTTGCTGAATGGCTATTGGATGAACTTGTTGTTGTGTGTGTACCTTTGGGTTGGAATGAGGAAATCATGAAGCCATGATGGCTGGAAAAGTAAGCAAATTCAGGGGAAGTGCTGTCCGAACTTTTAAAGGACTTGTTTGCTTTGCGTTTGTGATCTAAGGCTTGGATTTGAGTAAGGCAATGATATTTGATGGATGGTTTCTGAGCCATGGAGGTGAGTGATCTCAAACTATTTCTAAAGTTATTTATGAACTGTTTCCTGCATTATTTACTTTTGAACTGTTTCCAAAGTTACTTTTGTACCGTTTTCTTGCATTATCTGTTTCCAAAGTTACTTTTGAACTATTTTCTTACATATCATGCGTGCTTACATGTGAGTGTTCCTTGTTTGCTATATTTCCTTGACTTATTGGCTTGTTATTATTGATTGATAATGTGTTAAGTGCTTTCAATGATTGTTAAAACCAGTTTTCTAGGCGAGTGTGTACTTTATCGCAGTCGACCTAAATAAATATGAAATTTTCAATGATTAATGATTAAATGCTGGTTGCGCATGAATGTAAGCCGTTTGGCTGAATTGGGCCCTGCCCTTCGTTACCGATCGACTCGAGCCAGAAGCGGATTCGGTCGGGCGATATGGTGACCCTGGGTGAATTTGGTATACTCGAGTATTACCTTGTAGTCCGGCTACGTCCGGATGGGTGGAGTCCGGCTACGTCCGGATGGGTGGAGACCGGCCAACGTCCGGAAAAAAAAAAAAGATGAACGAATAAAAAGATGAACGAGGGATTATTTATAAAAAAATGAACGTATCCTTTTCATGAATGTTACTATCGCTTTCCATTGTACATGTTTCTTGAATTATTGATACTCCATATTTAATGTTTTGTAAATGCTGTAATCGTTTCTGGACTTATCATGTGATTTATGACATCATTGAAAAGAAATATTGTTAAACCGATTGGATTACTGATTTTCTGGTTACTCGTTGAGCTTCTAGCTCACCCCAAAAATATTTTATTCCCCTCCACAGGGCTCAAGGCGAAGGCAGGACTTGTTGTGCTTATTCACGTGAATGGATGGCCTTTATGTTGTACAATTTGGATTTGGAATCATTTTATGTATAGTTGAGAATTATTTCCGCTTCGCTTTTGACATGTATTTATTGGAGAATTTGATGTATATTGGAGATTTTTTATGTAATATTTGAGGTTTATTCTTGTATTCTGTTTGAGGAATGTAGTGAACGACTGAGTCCCGGCGAGAGCTGGGCAGGCGGCCCGCCGAACCCTCTGGTTCGCCTTAGGGGAAGGTGGGGTCATCACAATTTCCCTTAAGAGTACTTAAGTTTATCTACACTTTTGTGTAGGATGGACGGACATAGTGGCCCTAGTGATAGTCCAGTTGGTGAGCAGCCCCATGGAGTACTCCCGATGATTAAGTATCAGATCCGGCCAAGATGGGCCACTGTACGTTGGAGTCCGGCTAACCGCCATCGGCGTTGCGAGTGCCGCCATACCTATGCCTATCTCAATACAGTCATTTTGGCCGTGGTAAAGGAAAGGAAGGAGTTAGCGAAGGACAATGCTAGACTTGAAGCCGAAGTGAACCAACTAAGGGAAGCTAATAAGAGGCAAGCCGATCGAATTAAGGAGCTTGAGTACGATGTAGTTGAAGGCCAAGAAAAGGTAGATGACCTCTGTGCACAACTTGGAGAAGCGCAGGAACGCATGGTTAAGAAGGCCAGGAAAGCGAGGGTTAGAGCTGAATCGATTTTGCACATTTGTGATGATTTACTTGGGGATGAGAGCGACGAGGCTTCTTATATAGGAGGCGAGGTTGGGGATGAACCCGCCTAGTCTGGTGGGTCAACTAGTCCTACGACGGACTAAGCCTTTGCTTCTAGGCTACTATTTTGGCTGATTTTGATTACCGTATATAGAAAGGATAGGGGAGGTAGTGACGTGGTGGTTGTATAGCTTTCTTTTCACCACTTGTGCTAGGTTTTTGTTTGACATGACTGTACGATTATATCTGTACTTTTGAGGCTCATACTTGCTACTGTTGGTTCTGTTACCTTGTAAATGACTGCTATGAGCCTTTTAATGGATAATATTTTGACTTTTGACTGTTGACTTTGACCTTTGACCTTTGACCTTTGACTGTTGACTTTGACCTTTGACTTTGACTTTGGCTTTTACTTTGACTCTATTTCGACATTGGCTTTTAACTGCTTTGCATTTTCACTCGTTTATTGTGACTCCGATTCAATTTCTTATTGACTTTTAAATATGAATAAGCATCTATTGTATACCCATATTTGCTTACCCTGTTAGTTGCTATACATGGGCACTAGGCCAGTGAGTGATAATGGAGACTAGACAAAGACGTGCTCGGGGCAGTGGGCGAGAATCCAGACTAGTCCAAGACCAAGGAGAGGAACAAGGTTCTGTGGCGAATCAGAACCAAGGACCCCGAGGAGATGGAGGGGACCAGGTAGCTACGGCTATCAATCGAATGACTGATTTACTGGCCCGCTTGGTTGACCAGTAGGGTCAAGTACCTGGTAACCAACAAAGGGACCCTGAAGTAGGTGAGGATAGGGCCTTAGAGCGATTCCAAAAGTTTGCTCCTCCAAAATTTCTTGGAGGACCTGAACCCGAAGTTGCCGAGAATTGGTTCCAGCGAATGGAGGATATATTCGCCGCATTACATTACACTGAAGAGAAGCAAGTTACTTTCACCGTTTTCCAGCTGGAAGGCGCAGCCCGTTCCTGGTGGAACGTAGTACGGACAAAGTGGGATAGGGAGCAAACTCCCCGTACTTGGCTTAACTTTATTAGAGAATTTAATGAGAAATTCCTCCCGCCCTTAATCCAGTAGAAAAGGGAGGACGAGTTTATCAAGCTGCGTCAAGGTACTTCAAGTGTTGCAGAATATGAAACTCAGTTCACTCGACTCTCCAAGTTTGCTCCAGAATTGGTGGTTAGTGAACAAAAGCGCATAAGGCGATTTGTACAAAGATTGAATGTGGAAATTCAAAAGGATTTAGATGCTGCTCAAATCGACACTTTTAAGGATGCTCTCGAAAAGGCTCAACGCGTGGAGCAGGCCCGATTTCAAGTTCGGACCTTTCAAGCTAAGAGGCGTTGTACATCTAGTAGTGCGCCTGGGCGAGGTGATCAGAATGTGCCACCTCTTAAGTTTGGAAGAGGTGCGGGTGGAACCTGAACTGCTGGGACACCGAGAGGAGGAGCTCCATCTAAAGGAACTCAAAGTGGAAGGGGACAGGGACAACAGAGGACTATCTCCCAAGGAGTTCCTGCACCTACTACTCATGCAAGTTGTGAATATTGTGGTAAGCCAGGCCATATCAAGGACGCTTGCTGGCGAAAACTGAGGAAGTGCCTCCGTTGTGGTAGTTTCGAACATCAGCTTGCTGGATGTCCTGTTAAGAACCGTGAGGGAAACGGATGTGCTCAGCCGGAGAAGTCAAACCCTAAGCAATCAACGACTAGTGGGAGTAGACCAAAATCCTCGGCTAGGGTTTTTGCTTTGGACTATCAGCGAGCTCCTGAGTCCTCTGAAGTGGTAGAAGGTACGATTCCTGTATTCCACCGCTTAGCTAAACTTTCAATTGACCCTAGGGCAACCCATTCTTTTATGAATCTTGCCTTTATGTGCGGTATTGATGTGAGTTCTGTTAAATTGCCCTATGATTTAGAAGTTAAAACACCTACTGGAGATCAGAGTTTAATTACCAATATGATTTATAGAAACTGTGAGATTCGGGTAGGAGAACGGAAATTGGTGGGAGACTTGATAAGTTTAGATCTTAAGGGGTACGACGTGATTATAGGTATGGATTTGTTGGCCCGATATAATGCACAACTGAATTGTAAAACTAAGGTGGTGGAATTCTCGATACCATGTGAGGTAACTCTTAAATTTGATGTAAGAGGTAAGTTAGCCTCGTCTGCACTTGTCTCGGGAATTCGAGCCAGAAAGTTGTCGAGTAAAAGGGCGCAAGGATACTTAGCCTTCTTAATTAATACTCCTGGAGATAAGGTGAAACTGGAGGATGTCTTAGTAGTGAATGAATTTCCTAATGTTTTTCCCGACGAGTTGATGTCCATACCACCCGAAAGGGAGATAGAATTTAAGATCGATTTGGTACCTGGAACTGCTCCCATTGCAAAAACACCATACCGAATGGCCCCCGCCGAGATTAAGGAATTGAAACTGTAGTTACAAGATCTGTTAGAATGAGGGTTTATTCGAGAAAGTGAGTCACCTTGGGGAGCGCCTGTGTTATTTGTTAAAAAGAAGGACGGTAGTTTGAGACTATGTATTGACTATCGTGGCTTAAATGATGTTACGGTAAAAAATAAGTATCTTTTGCAACACATTGACGAGTTGTTCGACCAACTGCAAGGGGCAGTAGTTTTCTCTAAGTTGGACTTGAGGCAAGGTTATTACCAGTTACGAATTAGGCAAGAGGATATACCGAAGACTGCCTTTAATTCCAAATATGGTCATTTTGAATTTGTAGTGATGCCTTTTGGTTTAACGAATGCTCCTGCCGCATTTATGGATTTGATGCATTGAGTCTTTAAACCCTACTTGGATCAGTTTGTTGTAGTATTTATCGATGATATTTTGGTATATTCTAAGACTCGAGAGGATCACGAACGGCATTTGAGGATAGTTTTGCAGACTCTAAGAGAACATCGGTTATATGCCAAGTTTAGCAAGTGCAAATTTTGGTTGGAGCAAATTTCTTTTCTAGGGCACATAATATCTAAAGATGGCATTTCTGTGGATCCAGTGAAAGTAGAGGCCGTATTTGAGTGGAAACGACCGGAAACCCCAATTGAGGTCCGTAGTTTTCTAGGTTTAGCTGGTTATTACCGACGGTTCATCAAAGATTTCTCCAAGTTAGCCGGTCCTTTAACCGACCTGACCAAGAAGCATGGTCACTTTGTCTGGAATTCTAAGTGTGAAGCTAGTTTTCGGGAGTTGAAAAAAGGTTAACGTCGGCACTTGTTTTAGCTTTATCTAATGGGAGGGATAGTTTCACTGTATATACGGATGCCTCAAGGGAAGGTTTGGGATGTGTTCTAATGCAAAATAGGAGTGTAATTGCCCATGCCTCGAGGAAGTTAAAATCCCATGAGCGAAATTACCTCACTCACGACTTAGAATTGGCCGCTGTGGTTTTTGCATTAAAGAAGTGGAGGCATTACTTGTATGGAGTGACTTTTGAAGTGTATACTGACCATAAGAGTTTGAAATATCTATTCTCTCAGAAGGAGTTAAATTTGATGCAGCGTCGGTGGGTAGAATTTCTTGAAGATTATGACTGTACAATTAATTACCACCCAGGCAAGGCCAATGTTGTAGCGGATGCTTTAAGTCGACAAGTGCAAGTAGCTGGATTAATGGTTAAGGAATGGAATTTGTCGGAAGAGGTGAGTGAATGGAACCCGCGATTAGACCGACAGAGGGTGATTTTTTGCACTATTACAGTAAGATCTGATTTGTTGGACCGAATTAAAGAGGCTCAAAAGAATGACCAGATGGTGCAAAAGTGGACAGAAAAAGTGCAAAAAAGGGAGTTACAAGACTTTAACGTGAGTTCCGAGGGTATCTTGAAATTTTGTGATCGGATAGTGGTACCACAGGATGAAATGATAAAGGCAGATATTTTAGAAGAGGCGCATCGATCCAAGTATACAGTACATCCTGGAAGTAGTAAAATGTACCAAGATTTGAGAAGGCTGTATTGGTGGGATAAAATGAAGAAGGAAATTGCTCAGTTTGTTTAAAAATGTTTGGTGTGCCAACAAGTGAAAGCTGAAAATCAGAAACCCTCAGGTCTTCTACAACCTCTTTAAATCCCTGAATGGAAATGGGAGAATATCACCATGGATTTTGTGTCGGGATTACCCCGCACACCAAAAGGGCATGATGCCGTTTGGGTAATAGTAGATAGGTTGACTTAGTCCGCTCATTTCTTACCCATAAATATGAAATACTCTTTGGAGAAATTGACCCAACTGTACCTGGATGAGATTGTGAGATTTCATGGAATCCCTGTAAGCATTGTTTCCGATAGAGATCCACGGTTTGTGTCTCGTTTCTGGCAACAATTACAAGGAGCCTTGAGAACCAAGTTGAACTTTAGTACTACTTATCATCCTCAAACTGACAGACAATCGGAGAGAACTATTCAAATACTCGAGGACATGTTAAGGACATGTATTTTAGACTTTGGTGGAAGTTGGGGTCAATACGTGGCATTAGTTGAATTTGCATATAACAATAGCTATCACTCCTCCATACAAATGGCACCGTATGAAGCCCTCTATGGAAGAAAGTGTCAGTCACCAATATTTTGGGAGGAAGTAGGGGAACGAAAGGTGTTAGATCCAATAACCGTACCATGGATTGAGAATGCCTATGAAAAGGTAAAGGTGATACGACAAAGGTTTCAGACGGCTCAAAGTCGACAGAAAAGCTACGCCGATAACCGACGAAAGAATTTGGAATTTGAAGTTGGAGACAAAGTATTTCACATTTCTATGTTGAAGAAGTATCATCCAGATCCTACTCACATACTGAAGCCAGAGGAGATTGACATTGATGAATCTTTAACTTACGAGGAAAGGCCTGTGCAAATCTTGGATCGAAAGGTGAAGGAGTTGAGAACTAAACAAATACCCTTGGTAAAGGTCTTGTGGAGAAATCATGAGGTAGAGGAATTGACCTGGGAAGTGGAGGAAGACATTCGTACCAAATATCCAGTTATTCAATGATCAAGGTGAGAATTTCGAGGACGAAATTCTTTAAGGGGGAGAGAGTGAGAGAACCCTCACTTTAAAACCAAAATTTTCCTTAACTACATGTTTTATTCTAAGATCTAGACCATTTATTTTATGCCCTTACATTATATTCCTTATGTGTTATAACAATTTCCATACATTACATTCCTCTTATTTCAATTAAAACAATTTTCTTGAGATAGTTATATTTTTCTACCACATATATTCTACCAAGTGTCCTTATATTAGTGGTAGAGACTTTACATGTAGGATTAGAGGTGTTAAAGAATTATTGGTATATTTGGAAAGGTTAGTATATCCTTAGTCAAAGATTAAGGGAGGATTGGACAAGTATGGGGACAAGTGGCAAAACCCTAGCCATGGATCTTGTTTGACCAAGAGTTAGTAGATAATTTAAACCATCTTGAAGCTTTCTTTCCCATAGCTTGGCCGAAATTCATGAAGCTTAGAGAGGAAGAGAGAAACTCCATTTTCCTTGCTTTCTAACCTTAGTAAATCAAGAGCAAAAATCAAAAGAGTAAGATCTTGAGTGGGTTGAGAAACTTCCCTTCATTCCTAGTGGTTGATCCAAGCTTGAAGCTTCCATCTTGGTGGATTGTTTGGTGACCTAAGCAACTTGTAAGAGAGGTAAATGACCTTTAAATTTGGGGGTTTTGATGTTATATCATCTACTTTAAGTTTTCATGGTGAAATACAAGTTGTTTTGGTTGATATTCGGAGTTATTTCCTTGAATTAAACAAGTAGTAGTTAAGCTTGTTAGTATGCCTACCAAGTGTTTGATGAAATGCCTAACCTTTGTTCATGGTTGTTTATGATGTATTTACATGTGTTTAAACCTCTTTTGAGTTAGATTTAACACTTGATATGCGGTTTAAGTGAAAATCATTTGAGGATGAAGGTTGGATGAATAAAGAAAATTGTGGACTGTTTTCATCCTCTTGGCTGACCGGCATGAGAAGAAGGGGTTTCATCTTGATTTTTGTGGTTTATTTACACCTTAATCATGCCTAAGGAACTTGGCTAGAGAATGGTTAAGCTCATGTGTGAATTGGAATGAAATTTGAGTAAGGAAAGTAGTGGTTTGGTCTATATAGTGGACTGGTTTGGTTTTCTTGAAGGCTAGGCTGCTATGGTTATTTATTTCATGTTGATGCGTTATATTTTGAACTCCAATGGTCCTAGGTGATGTGACCCCCTGTATATGAACATTTGAGGACTGATTTGGTTGAATTTGGACTAAAACAAATGAAGATAGCACCAAGAACCAATGTAGTTTTGCTTGCGGTTAGGGCTGATCCAGGGTTGGAAAAACAGCCAAATTGTCCGAGCTACTGGTACTGATAGGAGATGAACTAGAGTGTGTAATTCATATTGTTGGAAATCCCTTCGAGTCTAGTTTCCAACGCCACTGATGGAACCTAATTCCAACCTTCCTACAGTGAGATATAGCCGTTTTACCAAGACTGCGCGGGCACGACTGTTTTATGCGCGAAGAACGATTTAACCTAGAATGAAGCTTTTCTTTTGCCCAACTTTCATGTACTTATTGAACTTGTTTTCTCATGAACTTTTACTGCCTTTTGGGCCAAATTTGCATGATGAATTGTGTGACTTTAACCACTCACTTGGTCTCTTAATGAGCCTACGATTGAGTGAGAAATGAATCTAATTGTTAACGGTTTTCACTCGTTGCCCTTGGAGTGGGAAACGAAGGTGGTCGTAACCGAGACACTTGACGTTTAACTACTGCTTGGCTTGACAGGTGAGTGTTTCACTACCTACTACCTATTATGTGAAATATTTGAATATTTGAAATACTTGACTGATAACTGTTGGAGCCAAATATTGTTTTGATAAAATGGAGGCGAGTGTATACTTTATCGCACTCGATCTCCCTTGTTTTCCACTGAAGCTCTGTATACTGTTATTATGAGAGGTGATATCTCTGTGTATGTCTGTGTTTGAGTTGTTTGGGTGATATCTCATCAACCACTGCTACTGTTTGGGTACCCAACCTCATTGGTGAGTCGGACGTATCGAGTCAGCAAGGGCTTGGTCGAGAAAGTTGACAAACCTTGGGGACTGTTTACTAAACACTGGAAATAGGTATACTCAAGTATTACCAAAATACTGTTTGTGGTGTGCGGGCCCGGTAGGGGGTTGATTGGTGGACGGGGATTGTGGAAGGTGGTGTTCTACGGACCGTATATTCTTTAAATACAAACGTTGACGGAGAGTCAACGGACCCTGGTATGATCAAGCTCAAGGGGTTTTGGCTTTTGGAAGCCACCCGTATCCTTGAATTGAAATGTGATTAAATTGGTCATTGTACTATGCAGTATTTAGTTGGTTATTTTATGCCTTTATTTGGTTATGTGTTTACTTGTTTTACTTGGAACCTCACTGAGCTTTAATTCACCCCACTCCCTTTGTTTTCCTTAACAGATCAGGGATGGACTAACGGTCGAGCGCTTTCTTAGCTTTATTTTGCTTGAACTTGTAACCCTTTTGTTAAGACGACTTTACTTTTGACTTTTGTAAGTTTGAATTCATAAGTTTGACTTATGTTATATAATTGTAGTATGGAGTGGTAAGTGTGACTTTTAGCTTGCCATTTTAAGTTTGGAAAGTTGGCTTGATGTTTATATGCCATTAGGGTTTGTACGCTTTGATTTGAAGTTATTTCACCAGTTATTTTGACTTGTTAGTTCTTTGATCGACTGAGCCCCTGCGAGAGCTGGGCAGGCAGTCCGCTGATACCTTAGGGTTTGCCCTAGGGAGAGGTGGGGCTGTCACATTGTTCACTAAATAAGGACCCAATTGGAAGCATTAACCAATCATTCAAATCCAATTAGAATATTTTGGGAACTTCAAAGGTCCATAAGTAATGAAAAGGTCAAGTAATGGTTCAAAATGCAATCACTTTAGGACCTAATTGCAAGGAATTAGAACATAATTGGGCCTTTGTAACATGATGAGGAATATGTGGGGTGGATTTGCAATTTTTTGAAACCTTTCTCATGCAAGATCCATGCAAATCAACGAAGGAGACATGCTTCTGCAACAAAAAACTACAATTTCCAGCCGCAAGCTCCATCCATAAACCTTCGGCAAACCAAAGCTTTGAACTAACTCTAATTTAAACATGTCTAAACACCTCTTAATAAGGCAAATCTTAGAAGAATTTCATGCAAGTTTCATGCAAAGAATGAGCTTTTGCAACCGAAAGAGTGTTCTGCTACTTCTTACTCATTCGACCGAAAATAACATTCCTGCAAATGACTCAAACACATCCTCACTCATTCAAACCCAAAATGCAAAGACTTGTAAACAAAGGTAGGGGGAAGATCTAGTAGGCTTTCGAACTCAAGAAATGCAACAAAATGATCTGGAAAAACATGCTAACATTTGAAGAACAAAAGCTGCTGCAACTTTCTCAATTTCTTATTCAAGCAACCAGGATCAGCGCTATTCATTTTATCATGAGCAAGGTGATTTATACACAATCAAATCATTGTAATGAAGTAGATAAATGCATCCAAACCGTAAAACAAAGACATGTGGCTTTAAACTTGGTTCGAGCATAACAGAATACGAGAGAAAGCAAACAAGGCACATCAAAACCGCAATTCCCTTGCTAGTTTCTGGTTTGGAAAAGAAACAATTTTTTTTTAAAAGGAAACCATTTCCACCCATCACACCAAACTAAACCCAAAGTAAGAGGAAAGACAAATGCACCCCAGAAATAACAAACAAATCCCAAAAGTTAAGCAAACCAAAAAACTTCAGCAACCCAAGAGAAGGGGAAATCTGTTCACCGAGCTGCAACATGACCGAGAGTGACTCTCGGCTCCTCTAAACTCTAATGTATCAACCTAGAAAAGCCTTAATACAAAATCTTAACTTATTCCAGCACAAAAAACTTGGGATGAAGGGGAGAGGGAAGATCCAACAAAGTTCCTGAACATGAAATGCAGCAAGGCAATAGAACGGCTTCACCCAATCCCAACTGAAGTTCGG
The DNA here is from genome assembly GCF_036785885.1 of Coffea arabica. NCBI lineage: Eukaryota > Viridiplantae > Streptophyta > Magnoliopsida > Gentianales > Rubiaceae > Coffea > Coffea arabica. The sequence continues at coordinate 24,348,092 of NC_092318.1, forward strand.
TAACAATGCAAGGTGATATAAACATGCACTGACCCCTGACTCAGAACTTCGAGAAAATATTCCAAAGCCCAACCGAGACAGCAAACAAGATACTAAGAATAATATGGAAGGGAAAAAAAACAAAGGAAAAAAAAAACAATGAAGCATTACTACACGTAAATAGCAAGGAGGAAACATCGATCAGAAATGCCCAAAGTTTTATGCCATTTTCTGGACTGGCTTGTTCAAACGCACAAAGATCAGCCACCAACATCAAATGAAAGCTTCATGGATTCATCAAATACCCTCATAAAAAAACAAGTCTCTGTCCCTCCAAATCCAGGCCAAAATCATGCATTAACCGTAAACCGAAAAAAGCATAAAACAACGGAAATCCTAATGGAATTTCATCAAGAATCAGCGAAACTTAATCAGGCGACAAACAAAAAGAAACCTTGTTTAACACACCCATGGATTACAACCCTTCTTCTTTCCCTAAACCCAAACAGACTCACGGAGTTCCGCTCCAACCAGATTTGCAAATAAGACCCGCATGGAGGACGAAAACAGGTGTAAAGGCAAAAACTTTCAGCATTCTAACATAGCCCAGCAACTCATAAGCAGCTCCAAAGTGAAGAAACGCTACCTTTAGCTTTTAACCAAAGCCTTGATGTGACCAAAAGATGAAGAATTTGTTCTCCTTGTATCCCGCAGCCGCTTCTCCTTGTTTGGTTTCCTTGCCCAGAAAAAACTCTTCTTCCAGCTTTATCCTCCGCCATAGCCTTCCTATCTCTCACTCTCCATTCACTCCCACGCTCAGCATCCTCTCTCCCTTGCTCTTTTTTTTCCTCCCGGCCGTCACCTTCCTCTCACTCAGCTGCCAACTCCTTCTGATTCTCCTCAACTCTTTCCAGCCGTCCCCCAAAACTATCTCCCTAGCCGTCACACTCCCTTCTCAGCTCTTTCCTTCAGCCATCATCAGATCTTTTTTTTTCACGCACTCCTTAGCTTTCCTTTTATAGCTACCAAAGATCTCTTAGCCCTAACATCCGATGGTGCCGCTGAATTGATTCTTCATGGTGATTTGTAAACCATTGGATAAGCTGCTTGTACTATGATCCGCTTGGGGCATGAGATGGTAAATGTTTGGAAAAAAGAAAACCACAAAAATGAGTGAAATGAGACGCCAAAAATGGCCTGTTGCAATTTTTCGTTATTGTCCGAAAAAGAAAACCACGTGACTTCCCCCTTTTTTTTTAAAATCAATTACTTAATAAAAAAAAGAAAATAACATAAACAAAAATAACATTTTAAGTAAAATTGAATAAAATGAACAAAATCAGGAATAAAAGATAAAATAAAATGCTAAAAAAATTTTGTGTTTGATTGATGATTTTTCTTTTCTTTTTTTTTTTCAATGAATTAATTAATAAAAATAAAATAATTTTCTTAACAGAAATAAAAATAAGATAAGCAAAAATTAAAACCAAATCAACTAAATAAATAAAATAAATAGAATAAACAAAGTTAAAATTTTGGTGTCTACAACTTGGATCACTTCTTGTTGATTATGTGAATTAAATTTTTCGAGGCGAGTGTGTACTTTATCTCACTCGTCCTTTTTTGTTTGACTTGATAATTGACTTGCTTGTACTCACAATTATACTCGTGCTTGTGTGTGACTTGGTGTCGATATGAGCATTGTCTCATCGACCACTCATACTCGTGGGGACGCCCAAATCCCATTGGTTAACCTTGTAACTCGAGCCGGCATGGGCTAGGTCGAGAAGCTTGGTGAACCGTGGGAAATCATAAAACTTGATCTTTTGAGACATTGTTTGGCATAGTCGAGTAGTATTGCCCTTTCGTGCGTGTTTGGTTCCGAATCCGAGAGGGTGTTATGTTGGATGAAGGAAGTAAGTGGAGCACTATGGTCATGTTAGTACTTGAGTTGATGGAGAGTCAATCCCAGATGGCTTGAAGCGGTCGAGACGTGAAAATAGCTCCTGAGAGCTCCTGTATCCTCCTTGTGTGTTAATTCCTTCTTCTACACTTAAATGAAATGTCATGTTTTAAGTTGCTTTTAAGCATGCTATTCGATTAATTGGTTTCACGTGCTTGCTTGCTTGCTTGTTTTCTTGGCTTCACTGAGCATTAGGTCATCCCTTTAAGTTTGTTCTTCCTTAAAAGGCTTTGGAGATAGAAATTGGAGTTCCTAGACTAGCGACTTAGTTGAAGCTAGGATACTTTTGTATGTTATTGGAGACCATTAAAGTGTAAATTTTGCATACTTGGATTTTGTGGTTTGTAATCATAAATGGTATGCTTGGGAGTTTCGAGCTTGTATATTTGAAGTACTTCTTAATTAAGTCGATGGTTAATTTGTAATCCTTTATTAAGCTTGAATGAGTGCGTGAGTCCTGACGAGAGTTGGACAGGTGTTCCGCTGATATCCTAAGGTTCGCCCTAGTGAGAGGTGGGGGCATCACAGATTAACCATAGAAAGCCACTTGTCACAAAAGCCTTGGACCTTTGACTTTGACTAATACCTTTCTTAACCTTTCATTAACAAAAACTTGACCAAACTCCTATCATCTTCCACCTTCCCTTGACCGAAATTCATGAGAGGAAAAGAGGGAGAGAGACTTCATCTTCAACCTCAAATTCTTGCTTAAATCCTTGAGTTTTCACCATAAACTTGCAATCTACTCCATAAAAGTTGACCCTTTGGAAGGATTAAGGGCTTTGGTAAAGAGATTTTGGAGAAAGAAACACTTGGCTTCCATTTCTTCTTAGGGTTTCAAGGTAACCATATTAAGAAGCCATCTTCTCTTTTATTACTTGAATATGAGTAGATTTAGAGATTGATTTTGGTAGTTTACATGAAAATTTTCATGGTCTAAGTGGTGGTTGGAAAATTCCAGTTTTAAGTGAGAAATTTCAGCCATGACAGGATGGTTTGAGTTTGTCTATGATCTAGTAGCTTTGCCATGTGAATTTTCTTGCTTTTATAAGTTATTTTGGCTTGATTATGTGAAATTTCAGCTTGTAGTTGAAAATTTCAGTTTAGGGTTTCAAATTTCAGCTTTGTTGTGGTTGATTTTGAGCTAGATAAATTGGCTATTTTGGATGGTTTTGTGGCCTTAAACAAGTGTACTTTATAGCCTATAACTTGTAGTTGTAATAGAGGTTGGATTGAGATGAATATAGGTGTTGAGTTTGGATGGAAAAGTTAAGAAAATAAGGGGAAGTGCTGCTGAAATTTTATTTATTTCCTTTCTTGTGAAATAAGTGATGCTGGAGGGGTGATTTTGGATTGGTTTGGACTTAAGTTACATGTGATTGTTTGAGTTCACTTTGATGGTGGTGTCTAAGTTGAAATTTTGACAAAACCGTGTGTAAAGTAAGAGGAAAGGTAATGGTTCTTCTATCAAGCTCTTTAGTTTCGTTTGCCCAATTTTAGACTCAAGATTAGTTGTTTCTTCTAATATTGGTGCGTATGTCTCACGTATGTCTTGCTAAACTTCATGAGTTATATATATATATAATTTTCCTCTTTTGGTTTCTTGCACCTTTTGAATCCAAGTGTTTTCTTTTCATATTCATAACTTACTTGAATTATAGCCTAGATTGCACTTGGATATTATTCAATTGGCACTTTCTAGTTGTCTTTGAATTTTATGTTTTAAGAGGCCAAATCTTGTTCCAAACACTAGTTAAGACTTTTGTGTATTGAACTTGAGTGAAAACTGTGAATTTTGGAAGGTGAAAACCTCATGATTATGCTTGTTTCATTGCTGAAATTTCTGGTAGGCAAGGCAGTGGTATACCCTGCTGTCTTTTAGCCTTAAAGTGATACGACCCCGTCGAAGATGAAACCCGTATTCGCATGCCCCGGATCTAGACGACTAATACCTAAGGTTTGGCAGCGAAAAACTTGACCGTAATTAACCCTAGAAGTCACGAACAATATTGATACTGTCTCAACCCATAACAAACCAAATTTGTAAGGTAGACGAATGCCACAATCAAGGTGGATACTTGATTGATAAGTTCAATTGAATACTCTCAAGAATCTCAAGTATTCAAGAAAGGCTCTCTTGGAGAGAGAAAGTGAATAAACTCACATAATTTCTTTAAAATTCTCATTAACTAAAAACATTGGGAAAAACTTGGCTATTTATAGCCTTACATGGACTCAAAACCGCAAAGTTATTTGGATTCAGCTAAACCTTAAAACAAATGACTAGAACTCTGTTAAAACAAGGATAATGCTAGCCGAATTATTAAGATAAAATTAACAACTAAAATAGCAAGATAAATGACAAATAAACTGTTGCTTAACAACCCTAAACAAACAACTTCAATAGCTACGAAAATTACTAATGAAACTACTCTTCATTTGACTCAATAAGCTGGAGGATCGTGACCAAAGCAAATTGGACAGATTGCAACTCTTTTGGAAGGGCACTGGTTCTTCATGTTTGCATCATTCCCCTCCTCTTGAAAGCTACTTGTCCACAAATCAATGGTACGCTTAGAGGACAGTGACGTTGGAAATAAATGAAGGGTCACGAGCCAAGTTAAATGTCGTTTGGTCAGCTTCATGAGGCTCTCAAACAAGGACATGCACCAGGGTAGGAAAAAACTTGTGTAAGGCTTGTGAAAATTCCAGGTTGCAATCCAAAACTCTCTAATCAGCCTTCGGGCATGGATTGTCATATTGTCACCTACACAATAAATCACATAGTTAGTAGTCATAGGTATAAAACTATGCAACAGCTTACTATTCACATGCACAAGATAAGGATCTTCATAATGATGCTCATTGAAGCTAGAAAAATCCCGAATCTGGTTGTGCAAGGTAGTATAATTCGACACTAGTTGTTGCTGATTTGACACAACTTGCCCATCTGGAGATAGAACAATGAACCAATCATGTTGCATATCCGTAGAAGCATGAACCAGCTAGGTAAGAACAACATTCGGATCTTGATTGACACACTTGTGTGCATCATCACCCAACATAAGTGGCAGCAATGAAGTGACGCTCACTCCATACGAATCACATGAATTTACGCAAGTTGGAGTTGATAAAATGAGCTCGTGGTGACCCACTTTTGGACGTGTGAATATGCATGAAAGATCACAAACATATAGCTGGAACAAGCATGAAATCAGGTTGCAACTCTTTAGTCAAAGCTGGAAAATTTTGGACAGCGTTACTACCTACAAAAACGAAATAAGTTTCAGCTTGTTTCGAACCAGAAATTGGATAAAGAAGCAATGGGACATCATTAGCTAAATGGTAAGAAGGTGTAGAACAAGATTTAAATGTGAAAACTCCCTTTGACACTTCAATATTCCTTCCACCAATGATTCAACTTGAGAATTTAGTGCTGGTTCTCTACACTTCTTATCACAATCTACATAAGAACGACAAGAATTAGTACTAGTAACATGCTCAAAATAAGGCAAAAATGATGAATGAACCATAGGTAAAGAACAAAAAGTAAAATCTGGAATTCCTCTTTTAAGATGAGCTTGAATCAATCCTCCGATGGTGTGGATAGGTTTGAATTGACATCGTTCCATGAATTGATACCAAAGAGATTTAGCTCCTCGAAGACAAACTCCATGGAAACTCGCAAAGTGTCCAAGTGACTTCGGAATGGAACATGCCATGACCAACCCTACTTGACTTTGTTTAATCTGCACAAAAGAGGAGATACTAAATAAAACACATGTTAGCCGGTTAGAAAACACAGCGTTCACCATTTCAACTTTTACAAACATGGCCAACTCTTCCTCCTTACTCTTCACTAAGGCCAAATTATTCTTACCTTTTCCCACTCCATTCTTCTCGGCCCATTGTTCACTCATTGCACTTGAGTGTTGATTTTCTTTATCTAGCTCATGTTCATGGCTCGGCTGCAACTCATTCATATGTGGCTCTTCAATCAACGAGGGACTGGAATGAATTTTTCCTTTATTACCACCAGTTGACACTTGATTAAGTTGTTCAAAGTATGAATACAACACTTGGCTAATTCCTCCCTGTGACGGCCCCACTTCTCCCAAGGGCAAACCCAAGGGTATCGGCGGAACGCCTGCCCAACTCTCGCCAGGACTCGGTACTAATTCAATTTCCACTCAATAATAACCAATCGATACTAAAAATGGAAAAGATAAAGGAAGGTCAATTCCTCGATAAACGTTCAAGTCTTACATCATAATCTACCAAATTACTTTACATTCCCAAAATATACAGCTTCCAAAATCAATTTCTAAACAAATACATTCACAATTCTAATCAAGTGAAGCATCAAGTAAGTTTCTCCAGAATTTCTCCCATTTCAGCTCCTGTTAAGGAAAAACAAATCTAACGAGGTGAGTGGACGCTCATGAGGCCAAGAAAACGTGCAAGACAAGTAATTCAATAGCAATTGCACTTACACAATAGTGAAAACTATAATATTTAAGAAATTCACAATTTATAATAAACCCCCTTGAGTAGGATGTAGGAGCTCTCAGGAGCTAAATCTTTGTTTACTTTGCCCCAAGTTCAATTCAATACCTTCTAGTGACGACACCCATCACCTGGGTAGATAATTAAATTCATAGCACTTTACGTTTTCCATTTATGTTTCTGAGATGACTCGAGAGGCACCTCCCACCCAAATCGGTGTGGTACTTACTATCGCTCAGCTTATAGGTCTGAGACGATTCGAGAGGTACCTCCCACCAAATTGGTGTAGTACTAGCTATCGTTCAGAGGTCGATGAGACACCGCTCCAATCGACTTAGAATGCTTAATGGTTCTGAGACGATTCGAGAGGTATCTCCCACCCGAATCGGTGTGGTACTTGCTATCGTTCAGAGGTTTAAGGTACTGAGACGACTCGAGAGGTACCTCCCACCCGAATCGGTGTGGTATTTACAATCGTTCAGTGGTTGATGAGGCATCGCTCCAATCGATTTAGCATGGTTTAGGATACTGAGACGATTCGAGAGGTACCTCCCACCAAATCAGTGTGGTACTTACAATCGTTCAATGGTCGATGAGCATCGCTCCAATCGACTTATGTAGCTGTAGCATAATTTATCATTTCATTCAATCATTCACTACATTCAATCATTCATTTCATTTCAATCAAGTCATTCATGATTCAGTCATTTCAATTCAATCAAATCATTCATGATTCATTCAAATGAGACCGAGTGTGGTAAGGTACACACTCGATTCAGTATTTTCAAAATCTCCAATTACTAATAGCAATTAAGCACATATCAAGTTTACCTACACTTGACACTCACCAAGTAAACAAAGGAGAAATTGTTACTTGACGGTTCAGGCGTCCACCGTGGGATCCTCTTGAAGGTCCTCTTGTGTGCCTGAGCAAGTAATAACGAACTACTACTTAGAAACCCCATTTATCGAAGAAGATTGTAATAGAGTATAATCTAAGAAAATCTCATGAAAATTAGCCTTAATTACTCGCAAATCGAGGCTCAAAGGTGGGGTTTTAAAACACAAGAGAAATCTGATTTTCATCTTTGAAATCAAGTGTAAAACGGTCTATCAATATCGAATAAAAATGGAGAGTTCGAAACCCTCAATTTTCTTTAAGTTCAGAAATTTCAGATTTGTTGAGCGATCTTTGAAAAATCGTATCTCACTCTTTGTAAGTCCAAAATTGGAAAACTTTGTACAATTGGAAACTAATTTCAAAGTACTAAAAGTTTATAGAAGACACTTTTTCATGATTCAAAATGGAAGACACTCAAATTTTGGCTTCAAGTTGCTGATTTGATCAAGCAAAGCAGTTTTTGGTCATGATTTTCGGCAAACTTTGTAAATTCGGTATAATTCACAGAAAGTGAACTAGCCTCTAAAATTAACAACACAATTGGAATTCAAATCAAGGTTTCAAACACAACAAACAGAACAAAAATCGGAGTTTTGAGTGTCGAGAGATATCAGTCCAAAGTTGGTCACATTTCGCAAACTGTTCAGTCATTTTCCAGATTTAAAGACTATCTTTGAAATATCATTTGGCCATCGATTTGGCATTATAAATACACCAAAATTGGTACACTAAATCCTCCATGTGTGAACAACATTTCTATGAAGTTTCATGTAAAAATTCCCACGGGAAGGCAGTCATTAAAACAACCAAAGTTCAAGAAATATTTCAAGGCTAATCTGCCTTCTCACTTTTCTTTTACTTGCAAACGTTTTGTGCAATGAAATCGGTTCTAAATCACTCCATTTTTGAAACCAAGAGTCTATAAACATCCACTAAGCAATTTAAAGGTAATGGACATCACAATTTTTGAAATATAACTCCCCAAATCAGATTTGACCATTCGGCCAAGAGAAAAGGAAAAGTTTTCAAGATTTGAAAAGCAAATTTTGGGACATCTGTTGGGCATCGATAAGGACTTGGAATGGCACCAAATTTGGTAATATTACCCTACCATCTTAGGCTATTCCTCTGTAAATTTTCATGCAAAAACTCACACAGGAAGTCAGTTAACAAAACCATTGAAGTTTCAAAAATTTCCAAGGCAAATCTGCCTTGTACTTTTCTTTTCCTTTTCTCAATCATTTGGCCAATGAAATTTCCTCAAACACGATTCATTTATGAGGACAAAGTCTAGGAAACATCTAAAACACGTTTGATAGGTGATTAATGTCACGCCCCGAGCCCGCACGTGCCCGTCACATGACATCCGCCGTACTCCCAAGTCTCACTCAAGAATACAAGGCTACATTAACTAATTTAACCTTAACATCACTAAATAATTCAACTAAATAAAGTGCGGTATGAATTACATATAAAAGAAAGTCTACGAATATTCAAGACATTTGTACATTTATTCTCTGATTGAAACAGTGGGAATCAAAGTAAATAAGACTAACAACTAGAAGTAGCTAGCCCGCCAACATCTATTCATCTAAAACTAATAAAAGTCATCCTCAGGGTCTTTACGTAAACCAACTCATACTCTTCAGAATCTGCAAAAATGGTAAGAAGTGGGTTGAGCGACACATCGCTCAGTAGGTAATATTTACCCCTCTGTTGGACCATGTACTCGTAACTTTATAAATATATACATAAGTACAAATCAAATAATTTGCGCATTGATCACCTCCATAATTTTGAAAGTAACGTCATTTATAAAACAATCAGTAGTAATGAGTAGCAAGCCATTTAAAAGCATCTTATTGATAAATGAGCATGAAAAATCATAAAGCCATAAATCATTTCGTCTCAATTCACAAGTCTCTTCATATCCAATCATAAACAATTCATATCAGTTCGTAAGTCTCATTTCAGACCAGTTCATAAATCATTCCATATCCGTTCGTAAATCTTCTTTCAGATTAGCTCATAACAAGTACATGCAATGACCGGCTACTGAGTACTCAGCCTAGAGATTAAACCCCTTCTAGATGGGCAACCAATAGATTTCATGACTACCGATTGGTTTCATTTCATACTTGGGTCAATCAGCCGGACTTTATACCAGGCTACCATGACCTTGTCAATCGGCCGGACTTTATACCAGGCTACCATGACTTTGTCAATCGTCCGGACTCTATACCAGGCTACCATGACCTTGCCAATTGGCCGGACTTTATACCAGGCTACCATGACCTTGCCAATTGGCCGGACTTTATACCAGGCTACCATGGAGATTAGACAGGACTATAGCCCCTACTGTCTATTCCATGACTGCTCTGAGCTTTACTTGTCAAAAATTTCATTTCACGTGTCACATACATAAATCTTTGAGGTCATAAAGGATTCAACTCGTTTGTATATACTAACGTATCAAAACATTTCAAATAAGTCACATGGTCCATTTTTGTATAGTAAAATATAACTTTCACAAATATCCAAGTAAAGCATTTAATCAAACACCTTTCGAGTCAACACAACAAAATAGGATTGAAAACAAGAATTTCATTTTGCACATTTGAAATCTCAGAAGGGTAAGTACCACCTACCTTCGTCTGGCTGCTCGAGTGGAACTACCTTAGGTCTCTTAAACTAGTACCGTACCTATCAAATGCATAGGTTTCCTAATTAGTTGTTATTTCCTATAAATACATAACATACAAGCTCTGAGTAAGTCGAAGATTCGTGTCTTGACCATTGTATGAATCGTAACAGCATTTTCCCTAAATTGGATGATTTCCATTTTTGGAAAGATTCCTAATTTGGAAAGTTCCCTTTTTGTAAAGTCTTATCATCTAAAAGAAAATAATCATTCCCAACCATGTTTATTATCTTAACTATTAGCTTATTATAAATATTTATAATTTATAATTATTCATTATTATTATTAGTGTTATCGTTCACATTATTATTTACTACTAGGATTATTATCATTAGTGTTATTATTAGTATTATTATCAACATTATTATTATTATTATTATTTTAACCATTTCGTTTAACCATTTAAAACTTATCTTACCTTGTCCAATCTGGCTTAATACGGCTAAATTACAATGTTTTTGGATTTCCATTTAAGTATCTTATACGTAATTAACTAAGTATAATTGTTACATGACTAACCTTTCAATTCTAACAATTATTTTAATTTGGGTCCTGAATTTTTAATACCCACGATAAACTATAATTTATTGTTTTAAAATTTATTTATTAGACATTTACTACATTTTATATTATATTTTGGTCCCTGTATAATTCGCCAAATTTTCTCCGTCCTCGAGTTAGACCCATGGTTGGCCAAAAGGCCAACCAGTTGCCCCACCATGGTCGCCAGACTTGCTGGCGACCCTTTGCTTCCATTGGTTCGCCAAAAGGCCAACCATGGCTTTTATTCATTGTCGCCAGCAAGTGCTAGCGACCTCCTCTTCAATTTTTTCTTTTTTTGCTTCGGTCTTGGGTTGGCTGAAAGGCCAACCTTTGCAAATTCTTTCTCTGGCGCCGGAGATGGCGGCCCCCCAGTCTTCCCTTTTTATGTGTGTGGCGTTGCTTCTGCAACGCCTACCGCTGCTCTTCTTTTTCCTTGTTTTTTTTATCAGGTTCAAACACTCTATAATCTCAAAACTAAAATCAACCCCTCTATTTCTATTAACCCAGATACGAATCTTATCAAACATATATATCTACACCTATATAGCAACAATACATGTCCATAAAATTCCTGGAACAATTAATACAACTACTAAAACTTAAAAGAGAAGTTTTCTTGCGTGAACTCGAGACTTACAGGTTTAGGTGCCTAGTTGTCGGATCGATTGACGGTGTCGCCTGCTTCTCCTTCTCTCCTCTCTGACGGCTCTTGCTCTAGGGAGGTAGACGAAAGAAAGGTAAGGTTGGGGTTATTTTTCTGTCTAGGGTTTCAATAAAATTCTAAACCTAGCACTACTTAATAGTAGGTGGCTTGGATAAGAGTTTTAGTTTAATAGAACCCCTTATCCCATCCTACCATTATTTTATTTTATTTTTCCTTTTTACATAGTAACTTTATCTTTTTAATTAATTGAGAAAATAAAATAATAAGGATAAAATAATAAAATTGGTGCCAAAGTCGTGGGTTTCACAATTAACACCAAGAATTTCGAATAACAAGTCTCAAATCAAGATTAACTATAGATCAGTCCAGAATTAGGGTTTTCTTCCACGACCACATCTCACTCAATTCAACTCGGAATTGATCATGGTTGGTGGCGTTGAAAATTACATTCATAAGGCTACAATGTCTTAGAAGGAATCGTTTTAAAATTCTATCCACAACTAACTCATATTTGAGCATCAAGTCGCAGCCCAGAACAGAGCTTCCAGTACAGACGCGAAACAGAACAGACAACTTTACAAGGTTGGTACGGATCACTCAAGTGGAATACCATTGGAAAACTGGAAATGTCTAGTTTCTATTGCCACAAACAGCACTCGATTTCGACATCGGAGCAAAAAGTTAAGGCCGAAACAAAGTCACTGCCAGAGCAATATGGGAAACAATTCCAGCTTTGGCAAATTTTCGAAATCTCATTATTCACTCATCCAAATCACGTAAATTTTTGAAGAAACTTCATACACAACCTATATTACACATTTACATAAAAAACAAGTCAATTGGACCACAAAAAATGCACTAAGGGTCATGGCAATGGCAAAGGCAGAACGGGTAAAATTTTCCTCTTCACTTCCTTTGAACTTTCTTCAACAATACAACCCATTTCCACTAGATTAAACACTAATCCAACATAAACAACATCAAATCAGTCCATCAAGCCATAGTGGGATTTCATAGAGCCCATACATAAAATTTCCAACAATATAATGCTACCCATATGAATTTATAAGCTCACAAGTGCAAGATAACTTCCATAAACTAAGATTTTAGAGGTTGATCGTTCATTACCTCTTTGGATGAGCAAGGCAGAAAATTTCGGTCCCTTGGAGCTAAAGAAAAACCGTGAGATGAAGCTCTTTTCCTAGCTTGAGGTGATCTCCAAGTGGTTAGCAAAGTTTATGTAAATTTTGAGGTGATTTGGTGAAGATTTAGTGATGAAATGAAGAAGAACTTGATGAAGAAATTTGGTTCTTTTCTCCCTTGGATGGCCGGCCAGCTTAGAGCAAGAGAGAGAGTGTGTTTGATGAAAAATGGAGCTTCCTTGAGAAGCTAAAATGTGTGGCTAAGAATGCCTCAAAAGTCAACTCTCTCCCCACGCATACACGCGCGCGTTTCGTACTCGATTCCTTTCGAGTTTATTTCACTTGTGCACTAAACCTCCAATGCACTTCCATTCATACTATTATTATTCACTCTTAATGGTCTAAAAATAAGGATCTAAAGTTCCTCAATTAATCGCGCGCGCGAAAATGCGTACTTCCGATTTGTGTACGACAAAGTGGAATTTCCAAGAAATTCTTATAATGATAGTATCACTAACTAATACTTGAACACTTAAACATAAATATACCTATTTCAAGACTAATGTACAAATCTCCAATTTTTCAAGTTTATTGTATTCTCGAATCGATTATTGACTCCAAACGCGTATTCACTATTCTCACTTACGAGCTTTCAAAAATTAAATTTCGAAATGAGTCATTTTAAAAACACATGTAAGTCATAGATCCATGTATTTAGGTCTAAAAGGATTGAAATAAAATATTCGGAGCAAACGGCCAATTAAATATTTAAATATGCTAATAATAGGAGTTTAAAATAGATAAATTTGCGAGTCCTCACACTCCCATCATAAAATCTGTAAGGACTCATACTTTTATTCTTAATTTCACCTATTTTAAAATTATTTGCATTGGCATATTATTTAATTTTATCATTTTAGCATGAATTTTACTTAAATCATATTTTTATCGTTTATGCGTCAAAAATTTCAAAAAAATTGCACCGCTGCGACTAATTGGGGATTTGGAGAATTAACCTCGGACTAGTAAAAATGAGTATTAGTGGTGTAAGAGAAACTGTGAGGATTCGGAAAATTATGTGCATACTTCGAATTTATTTAATTATATTTAACTTGTTATTAGAAATATTATATATAGCAAATAAATGGTTAAATTAAATGCATAATTGAATTCCTATAAAATTTTAAAAAAAATAATAAACTAAATAATAGAATGGTATATAAAATTTTAGGAATCAAATAAACATATGATAGGCATATTGTAAATTGTGACCATTGAATTTATTATATAATTGAATAAGTACATGTCCAGTTAATTTCATTAAATACGAATGTATGAAAATTTACTAGAGTAATGTAAGCAAATTTTTCCAGGGAAAAACAAACAAGGTTAAAAGATGAAATTACCCTCGGAACCTAAATGAATAACCATGCAGGCCAAGCAAGATAAGTTATTAGCAATTTTGACAATAGGAACCGAGGGGAAAAACAAACAATGGGAGAATCTGGAATTGAGTGGAAGTAAGGCTAACCAAAGCCTGGGCGGTTGTGAGAACCCGTAATTTTTTCCATTTTCTAGGTTTTATTATCGTTCATGGCTTGTTTTCTGCATTTTCGTGATTAGGAAAAATTCTAGATCCTTTTAAGGAGCAGATATAGTTTTTAGATGATTTTTCTAGTATCGAATAGGTTTTGAGAAATTAAGAGCGTATACCGGACGTGGGACCCACTAGGGCGAAAAGTTCGGAAAAATTCGGCCAACTAGGTTAAGTTTTGGATACTGGAATTAATTTACCGGGTGTTAAGAGATAAGTAGAGGTTGCAATTTGGATTGGTGTGAGAGGAAACAAAGTGATAGACTTGCATTTATGAGGTGACAAGTGTCACCATTTGGTTGGATTGACTTGTAAGACCACTAATCATTTTCTTACCAATTGACCAAATAAATCAAAAAACTACCAAAAATTCCTCCATTTCCAAGCTCCAGTGGCCGGCCCTCTCTCTCAAGAAAGGAAGAAAGAAAGCTCTCCAAGTTTGCTCCAATCTTGCTCCAATCTACCAAATCAACCATTTACTCTTGTTTTTGTTCCATAGAAACCCTTAAGGGAGTGTTTGTGAGTTGTTTTGTGGAGTTATTTGGAAAGCTAAGAGGACTAGTTTCCCTCTCTCTTGTGTTGCTAAGGTAAGTTGAGAAGGACCCCTCTTCTCCCTCTAATGATGTTTAATCCATGATTAGTGGTAGTATGAGATGCAATTTTATGGTTTATATCTTGATTTTTGGTTGAATTGGTGAAGTTTTGTAATTATTGGGGATTTTTCTGTTTTCATATGAATATGATTATGTGGTTATGTATGATGATTGGAAATGGTATTTAAGGAAGCTAGAAGGTGGAAAAAGTGGTAAATTGCAAGCAATTTCTGTTTTGGAAGAAAACTGGAAAATTAGGGTTCTTGGAAATTACATTCTGCCCGGTTTTGTAGCTCATAGTTATAGGCCGAATTGGCCTTGGGTTAAAACATGAAAGTTGTAGGGAATGATATTTTAGAGGTGCCTACAAAATTTCAGGTCAATCGGACTAGCGTAGCTTGAGAAAAGACGGAATTACCCTTGCTGCCCTGGTTTTACCCGAATTTGGGAATTGCTTCTGGAATTGGTTATTTTTGGTTAGGAATGCTTCCGAATTGGTTGTTTCCGTCTTCTGATGAAATGTATCCCTGTTTCTTAGCTTTCATATGGCTTTGGAATTTCTGGATTTGGACTTAGGTAGGCTGATTTATGATGTTTGTACTAGAATGCGTTCTGTGAAACTGTTTTTGCGGTTCTGGTGTAGTAGATTGCATTTTTTACCTGGTTACACCCGAAACTGGGTTGAGTGACCTTCTGTAATATTGTATCCCTATCTCTTAGCTTCGAAACGGTGGGTGTTGGACCTTCATCCGATAATTGTAGTGCCTTTGGTGCCATTACCGTAAAATGACGTCAAAAACTGTTTTTTTTCAGGGTTAAAGCTAGTTCCATTTCCGGATTTTTCTGGTTTCCTCTATTGCTTGTGTGTGCTTATGGAACCCTATTTTAGTGATATTTGGCTTTGGTTTATGACTCGTTATCGAGTCTCATTGTACTTGTTTGCGTGTTTTAGGGCGTGACGGTGGTTCACGACGTTCCTTTGACGGAAGTGCATGAAATATCACTTTCGAGTTTGGTGAGTGTACTACTCACTTGTGTGTTACTATATGGCTTTGATACTTGAACTTGATGAGTTAAATGTTTATTGTACCATTGATATTGATTGAAGTGAGTGTGTACTTTATCACTCTCACTTATTTCTCATGTTATTGAAATGTTACATGAAATGTTACATGAAATGAAAAGTTCTTGACTTGGTGTCGGTTGGACGAGTATCCAACGACCATGATTGTTACCATTGAGCTCAACCCCATTGGTAGTTGATTGAATCGAGCCGGCGAGGGCTTGGTCGTGACAATTAATGAGCCTTGGGGAAAGTTATATGGAATCTTGTAGTATGCGAGACTCTCGATTCCGGTATACTCGAGTAATACCACAGTGCAAGTGTTTGGAGTTCGGGCCCGGTAGGGGTATGTTGGGTGGAAGGAATGGAAGTAAAGTGGAGTCTACGGTTGGTTACTTTTAAACATTGACGGAGAGTCAATGAGAGCCGATCAAGAATGCAAACGAGGAAAAGGGCTCTTGAGAGCCGCCCGTATCCTTTTATCACCACCATTAATGTGTGCCTTTGTTTACTTTTGATGTATTGAAATGAAAAGCTTGATGCTTATATGAACTTTGCTGCTTGAGTAGTATTATCTCACTGGGCAATTAGCTCACCCTATTCCTTTTGTTTTCCTTACAGGAAAATAAATACTTTTGGACTGCAATTGATAATTGGTTGCCGAATTGAGCTAGTTGGACATATCTTTTGTATAGCTCATTTATTGAAACCCTAAATGTACTCTTGGCACCGTTTCTCTTTTGATTTGGCAAACCAGACATGTATCCACTTTTGAATACTTTTGTATGCCACTTTGGCTTGTAAATGCTGAATTTCACGATGTGAATATTTGCTTGATATTTGGTTGGGTTCTGACGGGTCGGTTACTATTCATAGCCGACTTCGGTTTCTTTTTTTTTTATTTTGCCATTTTGACTTGTTTACGCGCGTTCGTAAGTTCCGGAACGCAATAGATCGCTCTATACCGAACCGTTAGTCCTGGCGAGAGCTGGGCAGGCAGTCCGCTAACCCCTTTGGTTCGCCTTAGGGGAAGGTGGGGCTGTCACAGCGGTGATCAAATAATTGCCAAAATAATTGGGCGGTGATCAAAGATGAACCAAAGAAAGGCAGCTGTCAATGAGCTGCTAAGTCCACGTGGTGACTAGTGAAGCAAATAGAGATTGCTTCATAAGTTGGGCGGTGACCGAAAGAAAAGCTAAGAGAAACTTCGAAGTGTTCAGCACTGAATAGAGAATTAGGAACCGAGTAGCACTTATCCTTTGTCTGCCATTAACAACCGAGAGAGAGGAAAAATATTTCTGGTTTCCCTTTGTTTCCAGCTTGCAACCGAGAGAGTGAGGGAGAGAGTTAGACATTTGCTAGCTTCATTTCTCCAGCTCACAACCAAGGGAGTGAATGAGAGAGTGACCATTCCTTTTACCACTTCAACCATGAGAACCAGTCACCGAACAGGAAGGAAGAAAGCACCATCCACAAGGCAAGAAAGAACGGAGTCTATCGAGCTAAGAATGGGAGAGAGAAACCAGAATTTTATTTTCCTAACTTAGAGCCATAAGAACCAGAGGTAAATTACTGTCTTCCTCTTCCATTTCTTCTACGTTTAGCTAGTAGTCTTTTAGACTGAGTTGGAACCAAGTAAAGAAGGAAACTTTCTAGAAAGTAAAGATCAACAAAGCTGGAAATGTCCGTTTGAAGTTGTTATCTGATATTTGATAAGCTAAGCTGTAATTTTCTGGTTGTTTCTTATGTTGCATATCTTATATACACTCTCTAGCCAAATATCTTGACATACACATAGATTATATCTTCAAATAAAACATGTTAAGATGAAATTATGATGAACTGTTGGCTGGAATTCTTGATACAATGAAGGATGATTGCTGATGGGGTAAAGTTGGAAAGAATTTCAGTTTTTGGCCAAAAGTTTTGTTGATATTGCAGTTAGAACTTGTTTGGTGCATTGTCGGTGACCTTAATGTGACGCCCCACATCTCCCTAAGGCGGACCAAAGGGTATCCGCGGACGCCTGCCTAGCTCTCGCCAGGACTCAAGCAATTCCGTTCAATTTAAAACCGGACTAAACACTTCGAAGAGAACAACATGAATACAAAAATGCGGAAGCGTTCAATCTTATCGAATCACTTAACATATAACCATTACATCGGTAATCACAAAACAACTTAAATTCAACGTACACGTCAGGGCCCAAACTTTCAAGTTTACAATTTCCAAAAGTACAATCCAAACTAGGGCCTAGTCAAAATATAACAGGAGTCTTAACAAAAGTACCACGAATGGTTTCTCCTTACTTCTCCAAGATTCGGTCCTGTTAAGGAAAACAAAACTATAGGGTGAGCTAGACGCTCGTGAGGCCAAGAACACACATGCAAGCACTTTGTTCAAATAGCAATCCCAAATTTAATAAATAAAACCATGCCCCTACATTAAACAATCATTCAAACAAGAAAAGAAATCAGAAACAATTCAAGGATATAATAGCTCTCAGGAGCTAAGTTCCACTCGCTCTGCCGATGTCATTCGTATACCTTCCCGCGTTGACCCTCCTGTCAACCGGGTCGGTATTTCCATTTCCGTAGATCACCACTTACTTCCCTCCGTCCACCGTACACCTCAAGGGCCCACAAGTCATGTATAAGGCGATACTCCACGAGTATGCCGAGCAAGACCTCTCATTAGGTCGAGCTCATATTTACCTCATGGCTCACCTAAGTCCCCGACCAAGCCCATTGCTGGCTCGAGTCTAAGGTTGGCCTATGAGTTTGGGCGTCCCCCATTCATTTGAAAGTCGAGGAGGTTCACTCCAACGACACATGCATTCAGGATATAACATTGCATTTCATTCATTCATTCAATACATTTCATTCATTCATTTGAAATTAGAACAAGTGCGATAAAGTACGCACCCGTCCCCATTTTCTTAAAACTTCCAACAATTACCACAAATAAGCAAGTATCATATTTCACACACTTGACACTCACCGAGCAATTCAATAAGAATTATTTTCTGGGAGTTCAAGTGTCCACTGTGAGATCCTCTTGAAGGTCTCCTTGTGCGCCTGGCAATTAATAGGGGGTAATCACACAATTAACCCACTTATCAAGAAAGATTGTACACTAGTACAATCTAGGGATTATTTCGCAAAAAGGAACCTCAATTACACGTAAATCGAGGTTCAACTTGCCTTTTATTATGTACAACATTATTTGAGTTTTTACCATGAAAATCGTGAACAAAACGTTTAAGAAAATTAAAAGAATAAAGAGTTCTTGAAAAACTCTATTTCTTTGAAATTGGAAAATTTTCAGTTTTATCATGAACCTTTGAAAAATCGGAACTCGCTCAGTACAAGTCGAGAATTGGAAAACTTTATACCGTTGGAAACCTCTTAGAAAGTACCATAAGTTCCTAGAAGACACTTTTCCATGAATCGAAGTGAAAAGTGGTAAAAAATGAGCTTGAAGACGCAGGGTTGGTTTTCATGGCAGAATTAAGTTGGATCTCGGCCAACTTTGGAAATTCGGCACGATTCACACGTTGCAAACCGGCCTCTGAAATTTGCAGCTCAATTAGTGTTACAAGTGAGGTGTATAAAAAAATAAGCGGATCAAGAATCGGAGTTTCGAGTACCGAGATACGGTAGCCCGAAGTTGGGGAAATTCAAGACTGGAGAAGAATTTCCAGATTTGAACCTCCAACTCTAGCAATTTAATTGGGTATCGAAACGAACTTGGATTGGTACCAAAATTGGCAGTTTTTTTCTCCCATATGAGAGGTACCGTTCTATCAAATTTCAGGGGAAAATACTTTCGGAAAGATAGCTAATTAGCCAACCAAAGTTCAGGAAAAATTATAAGGCAATCTGCCTTTAGACATTCATTACCCATTTCAAAACGTTTAATCAAGCAAACTATCCAATCATGTTTCATTTGTGAAATAAAGGCCTAAGAAACATCCATAATGCCTTTGGTAAGTGTTTAGTATCAAGAACATCAATTAACAAGTTCACTCCAAGATCTTGTTCCAAACCAGTCCAACATTAGGGTTTTTCCAAAACAGAGCAGTCCACTTGTTTCAGTCACAACTCAGTCAATTTAACTCGAAATCGAGCATGGCTTACTCCGTTGGAAAATACATTCATAGAGCTAAAATATCACAGAAGAAATCGTTTCCAAATTCAGCACCCATATGGTTCAAATTCAGGCATCAAGTTGCTGCCTGAACACTTCATTCCAGATGAACAGAGCAACAGGACAGCGAAATTAAAACATTTGGTTCGGCTTGTTCACAAAGAATCAGAACGTACATTATATACCAAATTAAAGCCAGGAATGTCTAGTTTCCAACGCCACCAACGGCACATGATTCCGACATCCGAGGACAGAGTTATAGCCAAAATACTACCACTGGTGAGAATCATACGCGAACAGTTTTCCAGATTTGCTAGTTTCTCAAGAAAATTCATTTGATCAATCAAACCTCAATATTTTCCAATGAAATTTTTCACACATCTAATACATCCTATAAACATCCAATTCAAGCCGTTAGACCATTAAAAATTGGCCTGGAAATGGCCGAACATGGCAGGGGCAGAATTGGAAATTTTAGCTTCTTACACCCAATGAAGTTTCTACTAATTACCCACCACTAATGCATCATTTTAACCACTAAACCAACAATATAATCACCATCAATCATCAAATCAGCAACAACAACCCAAGTGTGGGAATTGAAAGAGCCCACAATCACATTTTTACACCATACACAAGCTAACCAAATGCATGCATGAACTTAACAAGGTAAGATAGCTTCCAAACTTCAAGTTTCCAAGAGTGGATCATCACTTACTTTGGGTTGATGTTCAGCAGAATTTTCCGCCCTCTATTACCCCAGAAAAACCGTGATTTCCAGCCCTTGTTTGCAGCTCAAAATGCTCCTCAAGTGTCAAGCTAGGTGTGGTGCAAGTTTGGTTGAATTTGGAGATGATTTGGGGTGGTTTTGAGTGAGATTAGTGAGCAGAAATTTTGAAGTAATGGAGTTAGAGAGAGGGGAGAGCTGGTCGGCTGTCTTGAGAGGAGGAGAGAGAGTGATCAGACTTTCCTTTAGCTTCCAAGAGAAGGTGAAATAAGTGGTGGAAATTCACCCAAAAGTCAACTCTCATTAAGGGCCGTTTGGTGCGATTACGGTTCGATTTTCTCGCGCGTTTGGTTCACTAGTGCACTAAACCTCTAATGCATATATATTCATGTAAATATTCTTCACTCTTAATTGTCTCGAAATAAGGGTCTAAAGTCCCTCAAATGAAGTCGCGCGTATGAAAACGCGTACCGTCAATTTTACCGCTATAACGCGAAACTTCCGAAAAATTCTTATAACGATTGCACTACTAACTATCACTTGAGTATTTACTCATAAGATTACCTATTTTAGGACCATAGTACAAGTCTCCAATATTCCAAGCTTATTGTGCTACTACGCGGATAAAATCTCCAAGTACTATTCACTATTTTTACTAAACGCGCTCCAGGAAATTAATTTTCGAAACTATATTAAACGAAGCTATATTACCATGTATTTAGGTCTAATAAGACTAGAAAATATTCCTTGGAAATAAAATCCAATTAAATAATTTATTAAGCCATAAATTAGGCATAAAATAATAGTTTTTGCGAGTCCTCACATCCTCTCCCCCTTAAGAAAATTTCGTCCTCGAAATTTACCTTGGTTGATGAACAAGTCTGGATACTTCTCTCTGATTGTCTCTTCAACTTCCCATGTTGCTTCCTCTACTCCATGGTTCTTCCATAGAACTTTCACTAGTGGTATCTGCTTGTTCCTTAGTTCCTTCACCTTTCGATCCAAAAGTTTTACCGGTCTCTCCTCATAGGTCAGGGTTTCATCGATCTCAATATTCTCCGGTTGTAAAACATGAGAGGGATCTGGATGATATTTCTTAAGCATGGACACATGAAACACGTTATGAATACGAGACAAGCTCGATGGTAATTCCAGCTTATAGGCTACATTCCCAACTCGTTGAATAATCTTATAAGGCCCTACAAACCTTGGTTGTAGTTTCTTCCCTTTTCCGGACATCAAACTTGCTTTTAAAGGCGTAATCTTGAGAAATACCATATCTCCAACAGTGAACTCCAAATCCTTCCTCCGATTGTCGGCATAACTTTTTTGTCTACTCTGAGCTGCTTGAATCCTTTGCCGTACCAATTTTACCTTTTCATTAGCCTCCTCAATCCAAGATACGGTAGTCGGGTCTAAAATTTTTCGTTCACCTACTTCATCCCAACAAATTGGGGATCTACACTTCCGACCATAAAGTGCTTCGTATGGAGCCATTTGAATAGAAGAGTGGAAACTATTGTTATAGGCAAATTCCACTAAAGTCAAAAACTTACTCCAACTCTCTCCAAAATCTAGCACACAAGTCCTTAACATGTCCTCAAGGGTCTGAATTGTTCTTTCAGATTGTCCATCAGTCTGAGGATGATAGGTGGTACTAAAGTTTAACTTAGTCCCCAACACTTCTTGCATCTTTTGCCAAAACCTCGAAACAAATCTTGGATCCCTATCCGACACAATACTCACTGGTATACTATGTAGTCTGATGATCTCATCCAAGTACAACTTGGCCAGCTTTTCTAACGGGTATTTCATGTTAATTGGTAGAAAATGAGCCGATTTAGTCAACCTATCCACTATTACCCAAATGGCATCATGGCCTCTCTGTGTCCTTGGTAGGCCTGATACAAAATCCATGGTAATATTCTCCCATTTCCACTCAGGTATTTCTAGAGGTTGCAAAAGTCCTGAGGGTTTTTGATGCTCAGCTTTAACCTGTTGACAAACCAAGCATGTCTGAACAAATTGGGCAATTTCTTTCTTCATATTTTCCCACCAATATAGACTTTTCAAGTCTTGGTGCATTTTATTCCCTCCTGGATGTACTGTAAACTTTGATCGGTGTGCCTCTTCTAAAATTTCTTTTCTAAGCCCTTCATCCTTTGGCACAACCACCCGATTTCGAAATCTCAATATTCCATCTGATCCCAATTTGAAATCCGTCTGGTCTCCCGTCTTAACTTTCTCCACCAACTTTTGCACCTCAGGGTCCTTTTCCTGAGATTCCATAATGCGTTCCAATAAAGTGGAGGTTATCACAATATTCCCCAAAATTACTTTCCTTGGTTCTAATCGAGGATTCCAATAGCTAACTTCCTCCAACAACTGAAATTCCTTAACCATCAATCCAGCCATTTGTACCTGACGGCTCAAAGCATCGGCCACTACATTGGCCTTTCCAGGATGGTACTTAATCGTACAATCATAATCTTCCAGAAATTCCATCCATCTACGTTGCCTCAAGTTCAGCTCCTTTTGAGAAAATAAATACTTAAGTCTTTTGTGATCTGTAAAAACCTCAAATGTTACTCCGTACAAATAGTGTCTCCATTTCTTCAAAGCAAAGACCACAGCCGCTAACTCCAAATCATGGGTCGGATAATTTCCTTCATGCGGTTTCAATTTCCTAGATGCATAAGCTATCACTTTATCATTTTGCATCAAAAGACATCCCAAACCTTCCTTAGAAGCATCTGTGTAAACCACAAAACTATCCTTTCCATTTGGTAGAGCTAGAACAGGCGCTCTAGTCAACCGTCTTTTCAACTCCTGAAAACTTCCTTCACACTTAGGACTCCAAATAAATTTTCCATTTTTCTTGGTCAACTCAGTCATAGGTCCAGCAATTTTTGAAAAATCCTGGATGAATCTCCGGTAATACCCTGCCAATCCTATAAAACTCCGAACTTCCGTTGGGTTTTCCGGTCGTTTCCATTTCGAAACAGCTTCAACTTTAGCTGGATCCACTTTAATCCCATCTTCGGAAATTATATGCCCTAGGAAAGTCACTTCTTTTAGCCAGAATTCACACTTGCTAAACTTAGCATATAACTGATGTTCCCTCAAGATTTGTAAAACAATTCTCAAATGTTTCTCATGATCCTTCGCATTCTTAGAATACACCAAAATATCATCAATGAAGATCACCACAAATTGATCCAAGTAAGGCTTAAAAACCCTATGCATTAAATCCATGAAAGCGGCAGGTGCATTAGTCAACCCAAAAGGCATTACTGCAAACTCGAAGTGCCCATACCTCGAGTTAAAAGCAGTCTTAGGTATGTCCATCTCTAAAATCCTCAATTGATAGTAACCTTGCCTTAGATCCAACTTTGAAAACACTACTGCCCCCTGCAGTTGGTCAAACAGTTCATCAATGTGGGGTAGTGGGTATTTATTCTTAATCGTAACATCATTTAAACCTCGATAATCTATACATAATCTCAAACTCCCATCTTTCTTCTTTACAAACAAAACTGGGGCTCCCCACGGAAAATCACTCTCCCGTATAAAACCCCGTTCCAACAAATCCTGTAATTGTAACTTCAACTCTTTCAACTCAGCTGGAGCCATCCTATATGGTGTCCTTGAGATAGGTGCTGATCCTGGAGTTACATCAATTTTAAAAGCTATTTCCCGTTCCGGAGGTAAAAACTCCAATTCTTCAGGAAAAACATCGGAAAATTCTTTCACTACCGGTGTGTCCTCCAGATTCACCTTATCGCTAAGGGTATTAATAAGAAAAGCCAAATATCCTACAGCTCCCTTATTCAACAATTTTCTAGCCCGAATTCCCGAAATAAGTGCAGATGAGGCTAACTTACCCCTCACATCCAATTTCAGGGTTGCCTCCCCTGGAATACACAATTCTAGAATTTTCGTCCTACAATTCAGTTGGGCATTATAACGGGCTAACCAATCCATCCCTAGGATCACATCATATCCTTTAATCGCTAGACCTATCAAATCGGCCAGCAATTTTCTTTCGTTCACGCAGATTTCACTATTCTGATACACCAGATTAGCAATTAAACTTTTGTCCCCAGTGGGTGTTTTAACCTCCAAGTCATATGGTAACTTAATTGGTTTCAAGTCTATTCCACTCATGAAATCAGGGTTTACAAAAGAGTGTGTTCCACCCGGATCAATTAAAACCCTAGCTAGGCGGTGAAAGATTGGAATTGTACCTTCAACCACCTCGGTCGCCTCTGGAACTTGTGGATAGTCCAATGCGTAGACCCTAGCCGGTACTTTCGGTCGACTCCCTCCGGCACTGGTCTGCTTAGAGGTTGATTTTTCAGGCCTCTGCAGGCTTCCCCCTGCCTTCGACGATTTCGGACAATTTGCGATTTGATGCTCAGTGCTCCCACACAGTAAGCATTTCCCCAACTTTCTCCAGCAATCGTTCTCAGAGTGGTTGGATTTACCACAATACCCACATGTAACTTGAGGGGTCACAGTTGATCCAACAGATGGTGCCCCCCTAACCTGAGTCGTCCCGCTACGACCTCCCCTAGATAGAGCTCCCCTAGAAGCTCCAGCAGTCCTCGTTCCACCTTCTCCTCTTCCCATTTTAGAAGGGGGTGCATTCTTACTAGTCTGCCCAGAAGTGCGACTAGGAAAATTCCTTTTTCTGTTGTGGAAATCCCTCACTTGAGATCTTGCATTCTCAACCCTTTGCGCTTTCTCTAAAGCCTCAGTAAAAGTAGAGATTTGGGCTGCAGCCAGGCCCTCCTGAAGGTCCACATTAAGCCCCTGTACAAACCTCCTAATCCTCCTCCGATCATTGGCTACTAACTCAGGAGCGTATTTGGAAAGTTTAGTAAACTTCTCCTCATACTCTGCTACAGTAAGGGTTCCCTGTTTTAGCTTAATAAATTCGTCCTCCCTTTTTTCTTGGATCAAGGGCGGAAGAAACTTTTCATTAAACTCCCTTGTGAAATTCTCCCAAGTCCAAGGGGTTCGAGCCCTTTCCCATTTTCCTTTTATCAAATCCCACCAAGCACGGGCCACTCCCTCAAATTGGAAAGCAGCAAAATTCACTCGTCTATCCTCAGTGTAGTCTAGAGCGGCGAATATATTGGTCATCCTATCTAACCAATTCTCCGCTACTTCAGGGTCAGGTTCACCCATAAACTTAGGCGGGTTAAACTTTAAGAATCTTTCCAGGGCTCTATCCTCTCCCCTATCCTGGCCCCCAGGTTGGTTAAATGGTCCAGGACCCTGTCTCTCCGCTAGACGTTCTAGGATATCAATCATCCTATTGATGGCAGTAGCCACTTGGTTACCCTCATTGTTTTCCTGTCCCTGGGTCGGTCCAGTTGCCGATCCCTGGTCATCTCCCTGAGGTTGGGCCTGTCTAGACGCTCGCCCACGGCCTCGACCACTCCTTAATCCTTCCATTAGTCTAAAAGTGCCTAGCGCAAGAAATAGATTAATTTAAGCAAGAACGAAGAAATGTACCAAAATTAGAACCAACCAAGAAAGCATTGAAATTAACAATAATTTACATTCATAAGCAGGTCAAGTTCGTACAATTAGCAAGTTAGGGACAATTCACAAAAATATAGCACACAGGTGCTCAAAAGTATACTTTTAGTCACAGCAGACTAAAGTAAGGACAAGTGCCCAAGAGTAGGCCACACAAGCATGCAAAATACCATGGCCTCGGCACTCGCGCCACCCTAACTAGTCCTAACTGTACTGGTCAAAAGTCAAAAGGGGTCAACGACTAAGATCCTAGTCCTCAGCGGGGCTATCAGGAGGAACCTCCTCCTCGGGATCCTCCTCCTCCTCATCAGGAATCACCTCAGTAGCGTCCTCGACCAATCTAGTAGCATCAGCCAGGATCTCGAAAGCCCCGTTACGGACATCCCGTCCTAGCCTAGTGAGTCGAGCCCTAGTAGCCTGAAGCTCCTCATTAACCACTACAGATGTGGCTACCTCACCCTCCAGCACCTCCTCGAGCTCGGCAATCCGCTCACCCTGAGCGCCGACCATCTGCCTAAGCTCGTCTACCTCAGCCTGTAAAGCGCGGTTGGTATCCACCAACTGACGACGCTCGTCGTCCATAGCATGCACTACATGGCTCGGGTAGGCGTAAGTCAACCTACACGGACATCGAGGGTATCTATCATACGGTGAGTAGCGTACTCGAGCTCCTCCCACTCGAGCTCGGTAGAAGATAGTCCTAAGAGGCTCATAATGACCATTCGCATGGCCATTCCCGTTAGCTGCCGGGGCTCCATTTCCGCCATCCATCCCTGCAAAATAATAATACTTTTCAGGTTAGAAACTTAGATCACTACTCAGTTCCATTATCTTGAAATGCATGCCTAACTTAATCGTTGGTTCATCCCAGTCGTCACTTGAGGTAGGACTAACTTAGTTGCTAGCTCGCCTCAAGTATCACTTAGGGTAGGATTAAGTCATCCCGTATCGAGTCTTAAAGGTAGAGTATCTAATATGTCTCCCATATAGACCTCTAACCTAGCGCTCTGATACCAACTGTGACGCCCCACATCTCCCTAAGGCGGACCAAAGGGTATCCGCGGACGCCTGCCTAGCTCTCGCCAGGACTCAAGCAATTCCGTTCAATTTAAAACCGGACTAAACACTTCGAAGAGAACAACATGAATACAAAAATGCGGAAGCGTTCAATCTTATCGAATCACTTAACATATAACCATTACATCGGTAATCACAAAACAACTTAAATTCAACGTACACGTCAGGGCCCAAACTTTCAAGTTTACAATTTCCAAAAGTACAATCCAAACTAGGGCCTAGTCAAAATATAACAGGAGTCTTAACAAAAGTACCACGAATGGTTTCTCCTTACTTCTCCAAGATTCGGTCCTGTTAAGGAAAACAAAACTATAGGGTGAGCTAGACGCTCGTGAGGCCAAGAACACACATGCAAGCACTTTGTTCAAATAGCAATCCCAAATTTAATAAATAAAACCATGCCCCTACATTAAACAATCATTCAAACAAGAAAAGAAATCAGAAACAATTCAAGGATATAATAGCTCTCAGGAGCTAAGTTCCACTCGCTCTGCCGATGTCATTCGTATACCTTCCCGCGTTGACCCTCCTGTCAACCGGGTCGGTATTTCCATTTCCGTAGATCACCACTTACTTCCCTCCGTCCACCGTACACCTCAAGGGCCCACAAGTCATGTATAAGGCGATACTCCACGAGTATGCCGAGCAAGACCTCTCATTAGGTCGAGCTCATATTTACCTCATGGCTCGCCTAAGTCCCCGACCAAGCCCATTGCTGGCTCGAGTCTAAGGTTGGCCTATGAGTTTGGGCGTCCCCCATTCATTTGAAAGTCGAGGAGGTTCACTCCAACGACACATGCATTCAGGACATAACATTGCATTTCATTCATTCATTCAATACATTTCATTCATTCATTCAATACATTTCATTCATTCATTTGAAATTAGAACAAGTGCGATAAAGTACGCACCCGTCCCCATTTTCTTAAAACTTCCAACAATTACCACAAATAAGCAAGTATCAAATTTCACACACTTGACACTCACCGAGCAATTCAATAAGAATTATTTTCTGGGAGTTCAAGTGTCCACTGTGAGATCCTCTTGAAGGTCTCCTTGTGCGCCTGGCAATTAATAGGGGGTATTCACACAATTAACCCACTTATCAAGAAAGATTGTACACTAGTACAATCTAGGGATTATTTCGCAAAAAGGAACCTCAATTACACGTAAATCGAGGTTCAACTTGCCTTTTATTATGTACAACATTATTTGAGTTTTTACCATGAAAATCGTGAACAAAACGTTTAAGAAAATTAAAAGAATAAAGAGTTCTTGAAAAACTCTATTTCTTTGAAATTGGAAAATTTTCAGTTTTATCATGAACCTTTGAAAAATCGGAACTCGCTCAGTACAAGTCGAGAATTGGAAAACTTTATACCGTTGGAAACCTCTTAGAAAGTACCATAAGTTCCTAGAAGACACTTTTCCATGAATCGAAGTGAAAAGTGGTCAAAAATGAGCTTGAAGACGCAGGGTTGGTTTTCATGGCAGAATTAAGTTGGATCTCGGCCAACTTTGGAAATTCGGCACGATTCACACGTTGCAAACCGGCCTCTGAAATTTGTAGCTCAATTAGTGTTACAAGTGAGGTGTATAAAAAAATAAGCGGATCAAGAATCGGAGTTTCGAGTACCGAGATACGGTAGCCCGAAGTTGGGGAAATTCAAGACTGGAGAAGAATTTCCAGATTTGAACCTCCAACTCTAGCAATTTAATTGGGTATCGAAACGAACTTGGATTGGTACCAAAATTGGCAGTTTTTTTCTCCCATATGAGAGGTACCGTTCTATCAAATTTCAGGGGAAAATACTTTCGGAAAGATAGCTAATTAGCCAACCAAAGTTCAGGAAAAATTATAAGGCAATCTGCCTTTAGACATTCATTACCCATTTCAAAACGTTTAATCAAGCAAACTATCCAATCATGTTTCATTTGTGAAATAAAGGCCTAAGAAACATCCATAATGCCTTTGGTAAGTGTTTAGTATCAAGAACATCAATTAACAAGTTCACTCCAAGATCTTGTTCCAAACCAGTCCAACATTAGGGTTTTTCCAAAACAGAGCAGTCCACTTGTTTCAGTCACAACTCAGTCAATTTAACTCGAAATCGAGCATGGCTTACTCCGTTGGAAAATACATTCATAGAGATAAAATATCACAGAATAAATCGTTTCCAAATTCGGCACCCATCTGGTTCAAATTCAGGCATCAAGTTGCTGCCTGAACACTTCATTCCAGATGAACAGAGCAACAGGACAGCGAACTTAAAACATTTGGTTCGGCTTGTTCACAAAGAATCAGAACGTGAATTATATACCAAATTAAATCCAGGAATGTCTAGTTTCCAACGCCACCAACGGCACATGATTCCGACATCCGAGGACAGAGTTATAGCCAAAATACTACCACTGGTGAGAATCATACGCGAACAGTTTTCCAGATTTGCTAGTTTCTCAAGAAAATTCATTTGATCAATCAAACCTCAATATTTTCCAATGAAATTTTTCACACATCTGATACATCCTATAAACATCCAATTCAAGCCGTTAGACCATTAAAAATTGGCCTGGAAATGGCCGAACATGGCAGGGGCAGAATCGGAAATTTTAGCTTCTTACACCCAATGAAGTTTCTACTAATTACCCACCACTAATGCATCATTTTAACCACTAAACCAACAATATAATCACCATCAATCATCAAATCAGCAACAACAACCCAAGTGCGGGAATTCAAAGAGCCCACAATCACATTTTTACACCATACACAAGCTAACCAAATGCATGCATGAACTTAACAAGGTAAGATAGCTTCCAAACTTCAAGTTTCCAAGAGTGGATCATCACTTACTTTGGGTTGATGTTCAGCAGAATTTTCGGCCCTCTATTACCCCAGAAAAACCGTGATTTCCAGCCCTTGTTTGCAGCTCAAAATGCTCCTCAAGTGTCAAGCTAGGTGTGGTGCAAGTTTGGTTGAATTTGGAGATGATTTGGGGTGGTTTTGAGTGAGATTAGTGAGCAGAAATTTTGAAGTAATGGAGTTAGAGAGAGGGGAGAGCTGGTCGGCTGTCTTGAGAGGAGGAGAGAGAGTGATCAGACTTTCCTTTAGCTTCCAAGAGAAGGTGAAATAAGTGGTGGAAATTCACCCAAAAGTCAACTCTCATTAAGGGCCGTTTGGTGCGATTACGGCTCGATTTTCTCGAGCGTTTGGTTCACTAGTGCACTAAACCTCTAATGCATATATATTCATGTAAATATTCTTCACTCTTAATTGTCTCGAAATAAGGGTCTAAAGTCCCTCAAATGAAGTCGCGCGTATGAAAACGCGTACCGTCAATTTTACCGCTATAACGCGAAACTTCCGAGAAATTCTTATAACGATTGCACTACTAACTATCACTTGAGTATTTACTCATAAGATTACCTATTTTAGGACCATAGTACAAGTCTCCAATATTCCAAGCTTATTGTGCTACTACGCGGATAAAATCTCCAAGTACTATTCACTATTTTTACTAAACGCGCTCCAGGAAATTAATTTTCGAAACGAATCATTTTAAAATTATAACGAAGCTATATTACCATGTATTTAGGTCTAATAAGACTAGAAAATATTCCTTGGAAATAAAATCCAATTAAATAATTTATTAAGCCATAAATTAGGCATAAAATAATAATTTTTGCGAGTCCTCACACTTAATCTGACCATGCATGTAATGTTTGAAGTGTTAAAAGAAAGAAAAAAATGAACTTTGAAAGCAACACAAAAGCTGGTGAAAGGAAAACTTGAGGAACCGAAGCAGAAATAGTGTAGGCTGCAACTATTGAATTCTAAGGAAAAGAGGTAAGATTTTGTAACAACCACTCACTTATTTAGTATAACGGAATGTATATATGAGCTGCATGTGAATTTAGCAAAGAAAATGGGTCTGAAACCAAACCCTAGGAATGAAGGGTATAGATGTAAAGAGTGATTTCTTACTTTTTGATTTGGGAGATAAGACTCCTATGGAGAACCAGTGCCTAATTGCTAATAAGGTTTATAGAAATTATGAGATTTGGATTGGTGAGAGGAAATTGTTAATGGATTTAATGAGCCTAACAATTAAAGGATATGATGTGATACTTGGGATGGATTGGTTAGCTCGATACCAGATTCAATTGAATTGTAAGATGAAATTGTGAGGACCCGAAAATTTTCTTATTTTATCGTATATTATTAGCTTATTTAAATATTTATTCATCCGTTTTCTCTAAATAATTTATTTTAACCATTTTAAAACCATTTACATGGAACTATGGCTTACGTATATTTTAAAAATGTTCCGTTAATAAATTTAATTTTCGGAAGCTCGCTTAGTGAGATTTAGTGAAAACGTGTTTGGAGGCAATAATCGATTTGAGAGTACAGTGACCTTGGAGATTTGAGGGCTCGTAATTTATATATCTATTTATTTATTTTATCAATTTGTTCACTTATTTATTGGCTTACCCTAAAATGGTTATTTTTATGATTAAGCACTCAAGTATTAGTTAGTTATACTATCGTTATAAGAATTTTTTAGAAATTTCGCTTTATCACGCACAAGTCGGAAGTTCGCGTTTTCGCGCGCGCGACTAATTGGAGGATTTTAGAAATTATTGTTTGACTACTAAGAGTGGATAATAATAGTGTTAAAGGAAGTGCATTAGAGGATTAGTGCACAAGTGAAACAAACCCGAGAGGAAACGAGCACGAAACGCGCGCGTACGCGCATTATTGGAGAGTTGACTTTTGTGCACTTAAAGCTTACACCTACCAAGCTTCTCCAAGAAGCTTTGCATCAGCACCATCTATCTCTCTTTTCTTTTCCATAGCAGCCGAAACCCTCAAGGCAAGAAGGAGCAAAAAAAATAATTCTTCATCACCTCACTCAAATCATCCATCCATTTCACTTCAAATTTGCCACACAAACTCAAAACAACTTGGAGACTATCTTGGACTAGGAGAGGAGCAACTTATCCACGGTTTCTTGGAGCTTCTTAGTGGCCGAAATTCTGGTCTTCAACATCCAAGAAGCTAACAAATCATCCAACCTTTGAAACTTGATTCTAGTGGGTTAGATTGCACTTGGAAGCTTGTAGCTTCATGTGGGTAACTTTGGTTGGTTGAAAATCATGTGAGTGGGCTCTATGAAATCCCACAATGAATATATTAGACTGATATGATGATTTTGGATGTTATTTATGTTGATTAAGTGTTAAACAAGTGGATATAAGTTGAAAAAGTAGAAGGAAAACAAAAGGAAACCAAAGGGAGGAAAGAGCCGATTCTGCCGTATTGTTACAGAAGACTTGGTTCGATTTTTTTTGTGGTTAAATGACCTTGATTTTTATGTAAATATATTGTATAGGTTGTGTGAAAGTTTCCACCAAAAATCACTTGATTTGGTTGGGTAAAAGTTGCATTTTCGAAAATCCTTCAAACCTGGAAAACGTGTACAGAGGTACTCTGGCAGCGAACTTTGGACAAACATAACTCTTTGTTCCGACGTCAAAATTGAGTGCCGTTTGTGGCATTTGAAACAAGACACTTCCAGTTTTCTAACGGGTATAAAATGCATCCCCTAATTTGACTTGAGTGAATCGTACCAGTTCTTCAAAGTTACCTGTCCTGTTTTGTTGCTCTGCTAGAGAGTCAATGAGGTGCTGGGACTTGTTGCTTGAATTTGAGCTAGCTATGGACTGAATTTCAAAATGATATCTTCTGATGAATTGTAACCTTATGAATTTAGTTTCCAACGCCACCAACCATGCTTACTTCCAAATTAAATTGAGTGAGTTTTGACCGAATTACAGAACTGCGTCAGTGATTGAAAACCCTAATTTTAGCTAGCCAATAGCCTAACTCGAATTGGGACTTGTTATTTTGAAACTTTTGGTGTTAATCAGCTACCAAATATATCTTAGATATTTCTTAGACCTTTGTTTCACAAATGAGGCTGATTTGAGTTGAATTCATTGGGCCAAATGTTAGAAAAAGAAAACCGAAGCACTAAGGCAGATTTGCCTTGGAAATTCCTGGAACTTTAGTGGTCTTGTTAAGTGACCTCCCGTATGAATTTTTTCATGAAATTTGATAGAGGGGTAGCTCTCATATAGTAGTGTAATCATACCAAATTTGGTGCCATTCCAAGTCTATTTCAATGCCCAACTGAAGTCCCAAATTTCATGTTTCAAATCTGGAAATTCTTGATCAATAAGGAATTTTTAGCCAACTTCGAGCTGCTATATCTTGACACTCAAAACTCCGATTTTACTTCTGCTTGTTGTTTTTTAAACCTTGATGGTAACTCTAATTGAGTTTCAAATTTGAGAGGCTAGTTCACATTCTGTGAATTTTTCCGAATTTCCAAAGTTTGCCAAAAACCAACCCCGAATCTGTCTTAGAAGTGCAAGTCAGCAACTTTAAGCCAAAAATTGAGTATCTTCCATTTAGAATCATGGAAAACTGTCTTCTAGGAACTTTTAGTACTTTGGAAGTAGTTTCCAACAAGTTTTCCAATTTTGGACCTACAGAGAGTGAGATATGATTTTTCGAAGAATGCACCTCAAATCTGAAATTTCTAAACTTAAAGGAAATTGAGTTATAAGGACTCTTCATTTTCCTTCGATATTGCTTGACCATTTTACAGTTGATTTCAAAGATGAAAATTAGTTTTCCTTGGATTATTAAACCCCACTTTTGAGTCTCGATTTACGAGTAATTAAGGCCCCATTTCATGATATTTTCTTAGATTGTACGAGTATACAATCTCTTTCTTGTTAATAAGGGGTTTAAAAGTGATAGTGTGTAATTGTAAATTATTTGCTCAGGCACTCAAGGAGATCTTCAAGAGGATCTCACAAGGGACGCCTAAAATACTTGATTGCGTACCACTCTTGTTTTGACTAGGTGAGTGTCAAGTGTGTATTTACTTGATCTATCTTGCTTATATGCGTGAATGTTACTTGATGAGACGAGTGTGTACTTTATCGCAGTCGCTCTCCTTTACTCGAACTTTACTTGTATTAAACTTGATTTTTAAAGTCGATTGGAGTGAATCTCATCGGCAAAATATATTTGTTTTCGTGTGCATGTCGTGTTATCATGCGTGTGGTGTTGTTGAGTGAAGTGAACCTCCTCGACTTATAGGGATGCCCAATTCTCTTAGCTAATCTTGTAACTCAAGCCGGCATGGGCTTGGTCGAGAAGCTTGATGAACCAAGAGAATAACAAAACAAAACTTGATCTTTTGAGATCTTGTTCGGCATACTCGGCGAGTATCGCCCTTTTCGTGCGTGTTTGGTTACGGATCTGAGAGGGTGGAATGATGGATGGAGGAAGTAATAAGTGAATTTTCTACGGACATATTACCTACTCGAATGACGGAGTGTCATCACGAGGGGGTATCGGATCGAGCTATGGCGAAGCAAGTGGAAATTAGATCCTGAGAGCTCCTGTATCCAACTCAAGTGTGTTTAATTGTTAATCGTGAATTACTTGACTTTATTGCTTTATTTATGGTATAAATGTTATTGATACTTGAACTACGTGCTTGCAGGATTTTCTTGGCCTCACTGAGCATTAGCTCATCCCATTAGTTTGTTTTCCTTAACAGGAACTGGAATGGAAGAAGTTAAGGAAATGCCGACTTGAGCCACTTTGTTTTGATTGTAATCGACTATACACTTTTGGATATTGTATATTTTGGGGAAAGTGATTGTAAGTTTGAAATTGTGATGCAAGATTGAATATTTATATATGGAAATGATTTCGTACCTTTATTCCAATTTTCATTGTTAGTATTAGACTTTAAGTCTGAATTGGAATTGTCTTGAGTTCTGGCGAGAGCTGGGCAGGCATCCCACGGATAGCCTTGGGAGAAGTGGGGGTGTCACAGTTGGTATCAGAGCTTAGGTTTCAGATCTTTGTAGTGTATCCTAGGCTTAAAAGTTTAGGATGCCGGACTGTGGGATTGGTTTTAAAGTTAAGTGACCACTTGTCGGGATAAAAATCAGAGCCGCTTCGCATGGTATCTGCGCGGGGTGAGTTTGGGCCAAATGGTGTTATGGTCCTTATTATGTGAATGAGTAAAAGCTTAAGTACTCTTCTAGATCGTAAGCTGTGAATCATGAATGTGATAGGTATAAACCCTTCATCTTGATACTTGGGGAAAATTAGATATGTATGTTGGGTAGGAATCTTAACTTGGATGATTTACACTTGGGAGCGTACGGCCTGAGTTGTGAATTATCTTATTTCAAATTCTTGTACCCGAGTACTTAAGAGTTGAGGGCAATGCTAAAGATTTGAGATCTCTATTTGCGAGGAATAAGAATGGACTAACGTTTTGTGAGAGCGAGTGCAAGAGGTCAACGAACGTCAAGTTCAGGTAGTAAGAGAAGTGAGACATCGGACGGAAAATATTTTAATCGAGTGTGGGACAATATCGGCCAGAGAAAAGTGGAATGCAGTTGAACTTAAGAAAGAGAGGTAGAGAAATATTGATGGATGGTCCTGTGTAACTCAATAGGATCCTAGTATTTGATATGAGTCGGAAATGAACGAGAAGATCAGACCTACCATTGTTATAAAGGATTGACTTAGTTAGGTATCTAGTGAGGTTCTTCCCTGTGAGGTTCTAATAATTATTCTACACGTATCTTCTGATTGGTCCTGTGGACTAGAGCTAGAGTGATAGGCTTTTGACTTTTGTGACTAGGAATAAATGGGGTGATGCTAGTGCTGAGGCCGTTGTATTTTGTTTGACTGTGTGGCCTACTTTTGAGGCACTTGACTTGACTTTAGTTGTATGTGACTAAAAGTACTTTTGTGACACCTGTGTGCTATATTTTTGTAATTCCCCCATGACTTGCTAATTGCATGAACTCTGAAGTGTCAATGAATGTAAATTATTGTTATTTCCAATGTTTCTTGAATGGCTCTTGTTTTGAGTATTTCCTCGCGTAATTGATTTATTTCTTGCACTAGGCACCATTAGAATTATGGACGGATGAAGGAGTGGTCGAAATCGTGGGCGAGGGTCTAGGCAAGCTGTGGCGACCCCACTTCCCCCTAAGGCGAACCAGAGGGTTGGCGGGCCGTCTGCCTAACTCTCGCCAGGACTCACGCAAACAATCTCACCCAAATCCTTCCGAAGATTAACCTAACTATTACAATAACGATCTCCCAAAAATAGATCAATTGCTAAAACCACAGTAACTTCAGAGATAACAGCAATTAAAGATAGCCAATCGACGGCTCTTAAATACCTCACGCGTTACAACCAAGTAGTAAATTCAAACAACTTCAAAAGTATATATTCATACGACGCAAATATTTACATACGAGCCAAATATCAAAATTAGGGTTTACACTTTTCCAGCTTCAAGTGGTAACCCAAGACAAAAGTACATTGTTTTATTCGAATTACATTACGAACTGCAAATCAAAGTCACAAGGTTCAAATACATTCATAAGCAAATATAAGTAGGCTCAGATTTCTCATACGTCAAGGCCTGTCAAGGAAAACAAATAAACGTGGGGTGAGCTAAAGCTCAGTGGTGCTCCAAAACATGCAATCAAATAAAACAAATAACACGTATTGATTTCAACTGAAGTAAACAAATAGGAAAGCGTATAACAGCACAAGGTAGGATACAGGGGCTCTCAGGAGCCATTCTCCACGCTTGATCAAAATTTACCGTAGTCGACACTCCGTCAACTCTCACTACTTACGGTCCATGTAGATCTTTTTCTTTTTCTTAACTCCGACACCAATCATACCCCTGTCCCGGGCCCGC
This sequence comes from Coffea arabica, assembly GCF_036785885.1. Lineage (NCBI taxonomy): Eukaryota > Viridiplantae > Streptophyta > Magnoliopsida > Gentianales > Rubiaceae > Coffea > Coffea arabica. The sequence continues at coordinate 24,385,072 of NC_092318.1, forward strand.
ACACCAAATAAGAAAGCGGTAATACTCGAGTATACCCTTTGGATAAACTAGTCGAGGGATTCACCCAACGACGTCACAACACTTTCAGACTAGTCGAGGGATTCACCCAACGACGTCACAACTAGTCGAGGGATTCACCCAACGACGTCACAACACTCGAGATATTCACGAAAATATTTCACACAAGTCATCACACGAAAGGCTAGTGTGATAAGGTACACACTGCTCACTTCGATGGATCAAAAACCACTTTGCAATTATCATATATCAAGTCAAGAAAGCACTTTAATCGAATAGTCATAAAACAAGCAGGGACACTCACCAAGAGTGAAGTTCAGATCTCAAGTTGGAAATCGAAATCCGCGTCCTCGCTAAATCCTAGAAAACCAAGTGTTAAACTATAAGTTTTCTAGTCAAGTCGTAGGCTTATACATATAAAAGATTATCTAGTACATTACTAGTTTATTTTCTCGAAATAAATCGACAATCCACTTAATATTAAAACTGGTAAAAGTAATAAAATATTTTGTATAGTTTCCTAAAAAAAATACTTTTCTTTCTCAACATGCAATTAAAACTACTTTACTTGAATAAGTTTCTTTCCGAGCAAGTTTTCCTCTAGACAACTAGGCGGAAACAAGTTTTTTTTTTTTTTTAAGAAAAGAAAAGGAAATAAAGCAAGACTTAGGGTTTTAGAAACTAGTGAAATTATTTTCTATAAATAATAGGGCTAGTTCGAGTTAAAGAAAGAAATATCAAGTCGGCAAAGTTTAGAAAATCCCTCCACAAGAATTTTGAACGTTAACGTACAATACTAAGTTTTATTGTTCAATACTAGGGTGAAGATATATTTAAATAGCTTGCTTAAAACTTTCTCAAGCTCATAGGACCAAAACGGATTTCTTACGATTCCGATTCACAAGCACATATTATTTCAGATTTGTCAATATAGCAAACTCACATTTCAAATAGAAATCTCACTAGGGTTTCGTCAATCATTAGCCCTAGGTTTCAACAGATTCATTTCTGATAAAAAATTAAACAAAAGACCAAGGTTTCGTCAATCATTAGCTCTTGGTATCCAACATTCTAATATCAGATCACAATTCAACAAAATAAATGCAAGGCCTCCAAGCAATTCCGTCAACTAAACCGCAAGGGTTTTGTCAACCAAGTAGATGTAATAACAAGCAACTCCAGCAGTTAATTTCATCAAAACTGAGATGCTTGTAAAAATTGCTCAAATAGCGAAGGCTTCATCAATCATTAGCCCTTAGCATCCAACAATTATTTCTTGTAGCAATATAGCTAACAATTCAAAACAGCAATTTTTAGAACCAAAAATTCGCAAAAGAAATCTGAAAAACTCCTTTCTTCCATTCTTGTTTAAACTGAAAAAATTTCCAGCACTATGCTTAAACATTTCCAACCAAAATTTCCAACACATCAAGTGTTTCGTAGCTAAGCAGATTCCCAAGTTTGAACACACATTTCTCTTGCATTTTTGAGTATTATGCTCCAAGGAAAATATTCCAAAAACATCCTGCAATTCCAGTGTGACAGCCCCACCTTCCCCTAAGACGAACCAAAGAGGTTAGTGGACTGTCTGCTCAGCTCTCGCCAGGACTAACGTTGCAGACAAACGCGATCTAAAACATTCCGGGAAAATAAAACGTACTCACACCCGCCGAAATCGCAAAATAGCTAAACTCAAACTAAACCGTCGGTGAATAGTGGGTGCCATGTCATATAACTCGAAAAAATATTTCCAAACCAAATAAGACCCATAAACAGGGTTAGGTTAAGTGATATTATTTTACAAGGTGCTAAGAGATAATTAGATGTTACCTATATGGATTAGTATTGGAGAGACAAAAAGATAAGTTTTAAACCAAAAGGTGACATGTGTAACCTTCTTATTCAAAGTTGGACTTTTGACCATCTTACCTTAACTTTACTAAAACCAAAATTTGACCAAAAATCAAGCCATTTCTTCCTTCTCATGGCTGAAACTTGGAGAGCAAGAGAGAGAGAAAAACCTTCATCTTTCACTCCAATTTCTTACTTCAATCTTGAGTTTTAACCGATGGAATTGCAAATCACTCCATAAAAGTTGGTTACTAAGGAGATTCCAAGGTCTTGGTGGAGTTATTTTGGAGAAGGAACCATTAAGCTACTACCTTTTGTGAGTTATCAAGGTACGGTGTGTAAAGATTCATTGTTTTTTTCCAATAATGGTGAATTCATGACTTGTGGTGACTAGATATGTGATTTTATGGATTAGAGTGAAGTTAGCTAAATTTCTGATTTTATGGAGATTTTTCTGATTTTATATGATGATCATGGTTTAATCATGGTATGATGGTTGGTAATGGTGTAAAATGAAGCTTGTATATGTTAGTTGAAGTTGTTTGCGGAAGATTTCGGTTTTATGCGGAAATTCCAGGTTAGGGTTTTGAATCTGCCCTGTTCTGACCGGATTTATTCGAGCATGTTAGAGGCCGAATCAGGCTTAGGTTAAAACATAAAAGTTGTATAAAATGGTGTTAAATATCTGCCTACAAAATTTCAGCTCGATCCGAACACTGTAGTATGTGAAATGATTGAAATACCCTTGATTGTCCATGAATCCTGTTTCGCGCCCAAATTTCTATTTTCGGGGAGATTTCCATTTTTTACCATGAAAATGTTTGATTTGGCTTTTGAGGTCTTCATAAGAAATGTAGGTATATGTCTTGTCTTCGAAACGCCATAAGATTTGTTTCAATCCAATAAGGGTGGCTTCAGTTATGGATGTTGTGCCAAAAGGTGTATTTGATGGTTTATATGTGTATGTGGTTAATTTGAGATGAATTGGTGTTGCTTGTAGGTTGGAAATGAAGCATTTAAGGGGAAATGCTGTCCGAACTTATAGAGTGTATGATTGCTTTGAGGTTGTGAATTAGGGCTTGGATTCGGACAAGGTAATGATATATGATGGATGGTTCCTGAGCCGTGGAGGTGAGTGACCCTAAACTGTTTCCAAAGTTACTTACGAAGTGTTTCTTGCATTATTTACCAGTTTGCGTATCATGTGTGCCGGCATGTGAGTCCATGAAATGATTTGGCTTAAATGAGTTCTTGGGGAGTCTTGTACTGAACACCAACGTCTCCTCTACTATTTACCTGGAGCCGACGTCTCCACCACTTTCGTGAGTTCGTGACATGATCTGGAGCACCAACGTTGCTCCCCCTTATTGTTTATCGTTAAATAATCTTTTTGAGCGTTGGGTGTTTAAGTTCAATGATTTCACTGGCTCACGAGAGCGATAAACGTACATTTGATCCTTGATTCATGACATCATTGAAGTGCATTATCTTGAAATATATTTGGTTACTGATTTTGCTGGTTACTCACTGAGCTTTTAGCTCACCCCAAAACTATTTTATTCCCCTCCACAGGGCTCGTGGCGAAGGAAGGACTTGTAATACTTATTCACGTGACTGGATGGCCTATATTTTGTACAGTTTAGATTTGGAATTCCTCCTATATAATAGCTGGTATCAAGGATCAGAGTGGCGCAGCGGAAGCGTGGACGCTTCGCTTATGATATGTAATTCTTGGAGAATTTGATGTAAAATTTGAGATTTATATTGCATTTTGTTTGAGGTTTGTAGTGAGTGAGTCCCGGCGAGAGCTGGGCAGGCGACCCGCCGAACCCTTTGGTTCGCCTTAGGGGGAGGTGGGGCCGTCACAGGTGTTATCAGAGGTTAGGCTTCAGATTCCTGTAGTGTATCCTATGCTTGAAGTTTAGGATGCTGGACTGTGGATTTGGTTTGAAATATTAGTGATTCTTGTGGGATGTCTCGACTTGATTGGTACAAGATGGAATGTCGAGGACGACATTCTTTTAAGGAGGGAAGTTTGTGACGCCCCTAAAAAATGAGTGTGAGAACCCGAAAATTTTTATATATTTTCTAGACATTATTTTGTTTCCTCGTCTATAATTTTGTACCTTTCTTCAATATTTTGTTTTTCTATACATTTTTATAAGTAAATATAGTTTTCAAATCATTTTCTTGATACAAGTTAGTCCACGTTAATTTTGAGGAGTATCATGAACGTGGGACCCGCTGGTGCGGTAAATGCAATATATTTTTGACAACTTGATGGAGTTTTGTATTAAGTGATATTATTTTACAAGGTGCTAAGAGATAATTAGATGTTACCTATATGGATTAGTATTGGAGAGACAAAAAGATAAGTTTTAAACCAAAAGGTGACATGTGTAACCTTCTTATTCAAAGTTGGACTTTTGACCATCTTACCTTAATTTACTAAAACCAAAATTTGACCAAAAATCAAGCCATTTCTTCCTTCTCATGGCTGAAACTTGGAGAGCAAGAGAGAGAGAAAAACCTTCATCTTTCACTCCAATTTCTTACTTCAATCTTGAGTTTTAACCGATGGAATTGCAAATCACTCCATAAAAGTTGGTTACTAAGGAGATTCCAAGGTCTTGGTGGAGTTATTTTGGAGAAGGAACCATTAAACTACTACCTTTTGTGAGTTATCAAGGTACGGTGTGTAAAGATTCATTGTTTTTTTCCAATAATGGTGAATTCATGACTTGTGGTGACTAGATATGTGATTTTATGGAAGATTTTATGGATTAGAGTGAAGTTAGCTAAATTTCTGATTTTATGGAGATTTTTCTCATTTTATATGATGATCATGGTTTAATCATGGTATGATGGTTGGTAATGGTGTAAAATGAAGCTTGTATATGTTAGTTGAAGTTGTTTGCGGAAGATTTCGGTTTTATGCGGAAATTCCAGGTTAGGGTTTTGAATCTGCCCTGTTCTGACCGGATTTATTCGAGCATGTTAGAGGCCGAATCAGGCTGAGGTTGAAACCTAAAAGTTGTATAAAATGGTGTTAAATAGCTGCCTACAAAATTTCATCTCGATCCGAGCACTGTAGTATGTGAAATGATTGAAATACCCTTGATTGTCCATGAATCCTGTTTCGCGCCCAAATTTCTATTTTCGGGGAGATTTCCATTTTTGACCATGAAAATATTTGATTTGGCTTTTGAGGTCTTCATAAGAAATGTAGGTATATGTCTTGGCTTCGAAACGCCATAAGATTTGTTTCAATCCAATAAGGGTGGCTTCAGTTATGGATGTTGTGCCAAAAGGTGTATTTGATGGTTTATATGTGTATGTGGTTAATTTGAGATGAATTGGTGTTGCTTGTAGGTTGGAAATGAAGCATTTAAGGGGAAATGCTGTCCGAACTTATAGAGTGTATGATTGCTTTGAGGTTGTGAATTAGGGCTTGGATTCGGACAAGGTAATGATATATGATGGATGGTTCCTGAGCCGTGGAGGTGAGTGACCCTAAACTGTTTCCAAAGTTACTTACGAAGTGTTTCTTGCATTATTTACCCGTTTGCGTATCATGTGTGCCGGCATGTGAGTCCATGAAATGATTTGGCTTAAATGAGTTCTTGGGGAGTCTTGTACTGAACACCAACGTCTCCTCTACTATTTACCTGGAGCCGACGTCTCCACCACTTTCGTGAGTTCGTGACATGATCTGGAGCACCAACGTTGCTCCCCCTTATTGTTTATCGTTAAATAATCTTTTTGAGCGTTGGGTGTTTAAGTTCAATGATTTCACTGGCTCACGAGAGCGATAAACGTACATTTGATCCTTGATTCATGACATCATTGAAGTGCATTATCTTGAAATATATTTGGTTACTGATTTTGCTGGTTACTCACTGAGCTTTTAGCTCACCCCAAAACTATTTTATTCCCCTCCACAGGGCTCGTGGCGAAGGAAGGACTTGTAATACTTATTCACGTGACTGGATGGCCTATATTTTGTACAGTTTAGATTTGGAATTCCTCCTATATAATAGCTGGTATCAAGGATCAGAGTGGCGCAGCGGAAGCGTGGACGCTTCGCTTATGATATGTAATTCTTGGAGAATTTGATGTAAAATTTGAGATTTATATTGCATTTTGTTTGAGGTTTGTAGTGAGTGAGTCCCGGCGAGAGCTGGGCAGGCGACCCGCCGAACCCTTTGGTTCGCCTTAGGGGGAGGTGGGGCCGTCACAGGTGGTATCAGAGGTTAGGCTTCAGATTCCTGTAGTGTATCCTATGCTTGAAGTTTAGGATGCTGGACTGTGGATTTGGTTTGAAATATTAGTGATTCTTGCGGGATGTCTCGACTTGATTGGTACAAGATGGAATGTCGAGGACGACATTCTTTTAAGGAGGGGAGTTTGTGACGCCCCGAAAAAATGAGTGTGAGAACCCGAAAATTTTTATATATTTTCTAGACATTATTTTGTTTCCTCGTCTATAATTTTGTACCTTTCTTCAATATTTTGTTTTTCTATACATTTTTATAAGTAAATATAGTTTTCAAATCATTTTCTTGATACAAGTTAGTCCACGTTAATTTTGAGGAGTATCATGAACGTGGGACCCGCTGGTGCGGTAATTGCAATATATTTTTGACAACTTGATGGAGTTTTGTATTAAGTGATATTATTTTACAAGGTGCTAAGAGATAATTAGATGTTACCTATATGGATTAGTATTGGAGAGACAAAAAGATAAGTTTTAAACCAAAAGGTGACATGTGTAACCTTCTTATTCAAAGTTGGACTTTTGACCATCTTACCTTAATTTACTAAAACCAAAATTTGACCTAAAATCAAGCCATTTCTTCCTTCTCATGGCTGAAACTTGGAGAGCAAGAGAGAGAGAAAAACCTTCATCTTTCACTCCAATTTCTTACTTCAATCTTGAGTTTTAACCGATGGAATTGCAAATCACTCCATAAAAGTTGGTTACTAAGGAGATTCCAAGGTCTTGGTGGAGTTATTTTGGAGAAGGAACCATTAAGCTACTACCTTTTGTGAGTTATCAAGGTACGGTGTGTAAAGATTCATTGTTTTTTTCCAATAATGGTGAATTCATGACTTGTGGTGACTAGATATGTGATTTTATGGAAGATTTTATGGATTAGAGTGAAGTTAGCTAAATTTCTGATTTTATGGAGATTTTTCTCATTTTATATGATGATCATGGTTTAATCATGGTATGATGGTTGGTAATGGTGTAAAATGAAGCTTGTATATGTTAGTTGAAGTTGTTTGCGGAAGATTTCGGTTTTATGCGGAAATTCCAGGTTAGGGTTTTGAATCTGCCCTGTTCTGACCGGATTTATTCGAGCATGTTAGAGGCCGAATCAGGCTTAGGTTAAAACCTAAAAGTTGTATAAAATGGTGTTAAATAGCTGCCTACAAAATTTTATCTCGATCCGAGCACTGTAGTATGTGAAATGATTGAAATACCCTTGATTGTCCATGAATCCTGTTTCGCACCCAAATTTCTATTTTCGGGGAGATTTCCATTTTTGACCATGAAAATGTTTGATTTGGCTTTTGAGGTCTTCATAAGAAATGTAGGTATATGTCTTGGCTTCGAAACGCCATAAGATTTGTTTCAATCTAATAAGGGTGGCTTCAGTTATGGATGTTGTGCCAAAAGGTGTATTTGATGGTTTATATGTGTATGTGGTTAATTTGAGATGAATTGGTGTTGCTTGTAGGTTGGAAATGAAGCATTTAAGGGGAAATGCTGTCCGAACTTATAGAGTGTATGATTGCTTTGAGGTTGTGAATTAGGGCTTGGATTCGGACAAGGTAATGATATATGATGGATGGTTCCTGAGCCGTGGAGGTGAGTGACCCTAAACTGTTTCCAAAGTTACTTACGAAGTGTTTCTTGCATTATTTACCAGTTTGCGTATCATGTGTGCCGGCATGTGAGTCCATGAAATGATTTGGCTTAAATGAGTTCTTGGGGAGTCTTGTACTGAACACCAACGTCTCCTCTACTATTTACCTGGAGCCGACGTCTCCACCACTTTCGTGAGTTCGTGACATGATCTGGAGCACCAACGTTGCTCCCCCTTATTGTTTATCGTTAAATAATCTTTTTGAGCGTTGGGTGTTTAAGTTCAATGATTTCACTGGCTCACGAGAGCGATAAACGTACATTTGATCCTTGATTCATGACATCATTGAAGTGCATTATCTTGAAATATATTTGGTTACTGATTTTGCTGGTTACTCACTGAGCTTTTAGCTCACCCCAAAACTATTTTATTCCCCTCCACAGGGCTCGTGGCGAAGGAAGGACTTGTAATACTTATTCACGTGACTGGATGGCCTATATTTTGTACAGTTTAGATTTGGAATTCCTCCTATATAATAGCTGGTATCAAGGATCAGAGTGGCGCAGCGGAAGCGTGGACGCTTCGCTTATGATATGTAATTCTTGGAGAATTTGATGTAAAATTTGAGATTTATATTGCATTTTGTTTGAGGTTTGTAGTGAGTGAGTCCCGGCGAGAGCTGGGCAGGCGACCCGCCGAACCCTTTGGTTCGCCTTAGGGGGAGGTGGGGCCGTCACAGGTGGTATCAGAGGTTAGGCTTCAGATTCCTGTAGTGTATCCTATGCTTGAAGTTTAGGATGCTGGACTGTGGATTTGGTTTGAAATATTAGTGATTCTTGCGGGATGTCTCGACTTGATTGGTACAAGATGGAATGTCGAGGACGACATTCTTTTAAGGAGGGGAGTTTGTGACGCCCCGAAAAAATGAGTGTGAGAACCCGAAAATTTTTATATATTTTCTAGACATTATTTTGTTTCCTCGTCTATAATTTTGTACCTTTCTTCAATATTTTGTTTTTCTATACATTTTTATAAGTAAATATAGTTTTCAAATCATTTTCTTGATACAAGTTAGTCCACGTTAATTTTGAGGAGTATCATGAACGTGGGACCCGCTGGTGCGGTAATTGCAATATATTTTTGACAACTTGATGGAGTTTTGTATTAAGTGATATTATTTTACAAGGTGCTAAGAGATAATTAGATGTTACCTATATGGATTAGTATTGGAGAGACAAAAAGATAAGTTTTAAACCAAAAGGTGACATGTGTAACCTTCTTATTCAAAGTTGGACTTTTGACCATCTTACCTTAATTTACTAAAACCAAAATTTGACCTAAAATCAAGCCATTTCTTCCTTCTCATGGCTGAAACTTGGAGAGCAAGAGAGAGAGAAAAACCTTCATCTTTCACTCCAATTTCTTACTTCAATCTTGAGTTTTAACCGATGGAATTGCAAATCACTCCATAAAAGTTGGTTACTAAGGAGATTCCAAGGTCTTGGTGGAGTTATTTTGGAGAAGGAACCATTAAGCTACTACCTTTTGTGAGTTATCAAGGTACGGTGTGTAAAGATTCATTGTTTTTTTCCAATAATGGTGAATTCATGACTTGTGGTGACTAGATATGTGATTTTATGGAAGATTTTATGGATTAGAGTGAAGTTAGCTAAATTTCTGATTTTATGGAGATTTTTCTCATTTTATATGATGATCATGGTTTAATCATGGTATGATGGTTGGTAATGGTGTAAAATGAAGCTTGTATATGTTAGTTGAAGTTGTTTGCGGAAGATTTCGGTTTTATGCGGAAATTCCAGGTTAGGGTTTTGAATCTGCCCTGTTCTGACCGGATTTATTCGAGCATGTTAGAGGCCGAATCAGGCTTAGGTTAAAACCTAAAAGTTGTATAAAATGGTGTTAAATAGCTGCCTACAAAATTTTATCTCGATCCGAGCACTGTAGTATGTGAAATGATTGAAATACCCTTGATTGTCCATGAATCCTGTTTCGCACCCAAATTTCTATTTTCGGGGAGATTTCCATTTTTGACCATGAAAATGTTTGATTTGGCTTTTGAGGTCTTCATAAGAAATGTAGGTATATGTCTTGGCTTCGAAACGCCATAAGATTTGTTTCAATCTAATAAGGGTGGCTTCAGTTATGGATGTTGTGCCAAAAGGTGTATTTGATGGTTTATATGTGTATGTGGTTAATTTGAGATGAATTGGTGTTGCTTGTAGGTTGGAAATGAAGCATTTAAGGGGAAATGCTGTCCGAACTTATAGAGTGTATGATTGCTTTGAGGTTGTGAATTAGGGCTTGGATTCGGACAAGGTAATGATATATGATGGATGGTTCCTGAGCCGTGGAGGTGAGTGACCCTAAACTGTTTCCAAAGTTACTTACGAAGTGTTTCTTGCATTATTTACCAGTTTGCGTATCATGTGTGCCGGCATGTGAGTCCATGAAATGATTTGGCTTAAATGAGTTCTTGGGGAGTCTTGTACTGAACACCAACGTCTCCTCTACTATTTACCTGGAGCCGACGTCTCCACCACTTTCGTGAGTTCGTGACATGATCTGGAGCACCAACGTTGCTCCCCCTTATTGTTTATCGTTAAATAATCTTTTTGAGCGTTGGGTGTTTAAGTTCAATGATTTCACTGGCTCACGAGAGCGATAAACGTACATTTGATCCTTGATTCATGACATCATTGAAGTGCATTATCTTGAAATATATTTGGTTACTGATTTTGCTGGTTACTCACTGAGCTTTTAGCTCACCCCAAAACTATTTTATTCCCCTCCACAGGGCTCGTGGCGAAGGAAGGACTTGTAATACTTATTCACGTGACTGGATGGCCTATATTTTGTACAGTTTAGATTTGGAATTCCTCCTATATAATAGCTGGTATCAAGGATCAGAGTGGCGCAGCGGAAGCGTGGACGCTTTGCTTATGATATGTAATTCTTGGACAATTTGATGTAAAATTTGAGATTGATATTGCATTTTGTTTGAGGTTTGTAGTGAATAAGTCCCGGCGAGAGCTGGGCAGGCGACCCGCCGAACCCTTTGGTTCGCCTTAGGGGGAGGTGGGGCCGTCACAGGTGGTATCAGAGGTTAGGCTTCAGATTCCTGTAGTGTATCCTGTGACGCCCCGAAAAAAAAGAGTTTGAGAACCCGGAAATTTTCTAATTTTCTAGGGTTAGTTTTTTTAAACGCCCGCTTTTTCTACATTTTCTTTATTAGAAAAATTCCCCAGATAAAGTTTATGAGCAAAGATAGTTTTAAAATAATTTTTCTAGTATCGGTTAGTTTTTGAGAAATTAAAAGCGTATTTTGAACGTGGGACCCACGCACTACCGGTTAAATGCACCACTTGATTCCACTTTCTTGCCATACAAGTTTATCATTAATGGAGCAAAATATCTTCCCCCTCTTGGCCATCCTATTGGCCGAAATTTAAGGCAAAGAAAAAACAAGGAAAGAGAAAATTTGTGTGGTTGAAATTAGACCAAGTGTTAGCCAAACTTGTGGTGGAAATTAATCCTTATTTTTCCTACCTTCTTACCTTATAAACTAGCTTAATCTTCTTCATTTTCTGGTTCTTCTTGGCCGAGCAACATAAGGAGAAAAGAAAGAAAATCCCTCAACTTTTGCCTTCCATTTTCTTGCTCAATCTCTTGATCCAACAGTTAAAACTTCAAATTTCTCCATAAAACCTCTTCACTTAGTGTTTGTGAGTTGTTTGGTGGAGTTGTTTGAGAAGCTTAGGTGACAAGTAGTTCTCCCTCTTGTTTTGCTAAGGTGAGTGGTGGATGAACACCTCTCCTTCCTCTAATGATGTTCAATTCATGATTAGTGGTGTTATAAGATGCAATTTCATGGATTATTTCTTGAGTTTGGTTGAATTGGTGTAGTTTTTATTTTTTTGAGGAATTTTCTGGTTTAATGTGATCATGGTGTTGTGGTCATGTATGATGATTGGAAATGATGTTTAATGACTCTAGGAGGTGGAAAAAGTGATTAAGTGCAATCAATTTCTGTTTTGGAAGAAATTTGAGAAAATTAGGTTTTGTAGTTCTTCATTCTGCCCGAATTTATTGCACCATGTTAGAGGCCGAATTGGACTTTTCTCAAAACATGAAAGTTGTAGGTATTGATGAGTTTGAAGTACCTGTAAAATTTCAGGTCATTTGGACTAGTGTAGAGTGAGATATGTCGTTTTACTGTTGCTGTTCTGGGTTGATCAGAATGCGAAAACTGCACTTGTAATTGGCCATTTTGACTGGAATTTCTTTGGATTTGGATGTTGGTGTCTTCTAATGAAATGTAGCTGGATGTCTTAGCTACCATATGCCTTTGGAATCAATGCATTTGGACTTGTATGGACCGAGTTGGACTCATTACAGCATTGTGTGATTTGTGAACCTGTTTTAGTGGTTCTGGTTTGGTATTTTGGCATATTTGACCTAGTTGTGCTTGGAAATGGACTGAGTGACCTACTAAATTGTTGTAACCCTGGTTCTTAGCTTCGAAACGGTGGGTCTTGCACCTTCATCCGACAATCGTAGCGCATAGGGTACCATTACCGCAAAATGACGTCAAAAGCTATTTTTCTAGTTTTGAGCTTAACCTTCATTTCCGGACTTTTTCCTAGCTTGACTTGTACTAGTACTACTTGGAGCTTGCTGAATAACTATTGGATGAACTTGTTGTTGTGTGTGTGTACCTTTGGGACTGGCTGAGGAAATAATGAAGCCATGATGGCTGGAAAAGTTAGCAAATTCGGGGGAAGTGCTGTCCGAACTTTGAAGGGACTTGTTTGCATTGAGTTTGTGGTCTAAGACTTGGATTTGAGCAAGGCAATGATATATGATGGATGATTTCTGAGCCATGGAGGTGAGTGACCTCAAACTATTTCTAAAGTTATTTATGAACCGTTTCTTACATTATTTACTTTTGAACTGTTTCCAAAGTTACTTACGAAGTGTTTCTTGCATTATTTACCCGTTTACGTATCATGTGTGCCGGCATGTGAGTCCATGAAATGATTTGGCTTAAATGAGTTCTTGGGGAGTCTTGTACTGAACACCAACGTCTCCTCTACTATTTACCTGGAGCCGACGTCTCCACCACTTTCGTGAGTTCGTGACATGATCTGGAGCACCAACGTTGCTCCCCCTTATTGTTTATCGTTAAATAATCTTTTTGAGCGTTGGGTGTTTAAGTTCAATGATTTCACTGGCTCACGAGAGCGATAAACGTACATTTGATCCTTGATTCATGACATCATTGAAGTGCATTATCTTGAAATATATTTGGTTACTGATTTTGCTGGTTACTCACTGAGCTTTTAGCTCACCCCAAAACTATTTTATTCCCCTCCACAGGGCTCGTGGCGAAGGAAGGACTTGTAATACTTATTCACGTGACTGGATGGCCTATATTTTGTACAGTTTAGATTTGGAATTCCTCCTATATAATAGCTGGTATCAAGGATCAGAGTGGCGCAGCGGAAGCGTGGACGCTTTGCTTATGATATGTAATTCTTGGACAATTTGATGTAAAATTTGAGATTGATATTGCATTTTGTTTGAGGTTTGTAGTGAATAAGTCCCGGCGAGAGCTGGGCAGGCGACCCGCCGAACCCTTTGGTTCGCCTTAGGGGGAGGTGGGGCCGTCACAGGTGGTATCAGAGGTTAGGCTTCAGATTCCTGTAGTGTATCCTGTGACGCCCCGAAAAAAAAGAGTTTGAGAACCCGGAAATTTTCTAATTTTCTAGGGTTAGTTTTTTTAAACGCCCGCTTTTTCTACATTTTCTTTATTAGAAAAATTCCCCAGATAAAGTTTATGAGCAAAGATAGTTTTAAAATAATTTTTCTAGTATCGGTTAGTTTTTGAGAAATTAAAAGCGTATTTTGAACGTGGGACCCATGCACTACCGGTTAAATGCACCACTTGATTCCACTTTCTTGCCATACAAGTTTATCATTAATGGAGCAAAATATCTTCCCCCTCTTGGCCATCCTATTGGCCGAAATTTAAGGCAAAGAAAAAACAAGGAAAGAGAAAATTTGTGTGGTTGAAATTAGACCAAGTGTTAGCCAAACTTGTGGTGGAAATTAATCCTTATTTTTCCTACCTTCTTACCTTATAAACTAGCTTAATCTTCTTCATTTTCTGGTTCTTCTTGGCCGAGCAACATAAGGAGAAAAGAAAGAAAATCCCTCAACTTTTGCCTTCCATTTTCTTGCTCAATCTCTTGATCCAACAGTTAAAACTTCAAATTTCTCCATAAAACCTCTTCACTTAGTGTTTGTGAGTTGTTTGGTGGAGTTGTTTGAGAAGCTAAGGTGACAAGTAGCTCTCCCTCTTGTTTTGCTAAGGTGAGTGGTGGATGAACACCTCTCCTTCCTCTAATGATGTTCAATTCATGATTAGTGGTGTTATAAGATGCAATTTCATGGATTATTTCTTGAGTTTGGTTGAATTGGTGTAGTTTTTATTTTTTTGAGGAATTTTCTGGTTTAATGTGATCATGGTGTTGTGGTCATGTATGATGATTGGAAATGATGTTTAATGACTCTAGGAGGTGGAAAAAGTGATTAAGTGCAATCAATTTCTGTTTTGGAAGAAATTTGAGAAAATTAGGTTTTGTAGTTCTTCATTCTGCCCGAATTTATTGCACCATGTTAGAGGCCGAATTGGACTTTTCTCAAAACATGAAAGTTGTAGGTATTGATGAGTTTGAAGTACCTGTAAAATTTCAGGTCATTTGGACTAGTGTAGAGTGAGATATGTCGTTTTACTGTTGCTGTTCTGGGTTGATCAGAATGCGAAAACTGCACTTGTAATTGGCCATTTTGACTGGAATTTCTTTGGATTTGGATGTTGGTGTCTTCTAATGAAATGTAGCTGGATGTCTTAGCTACCATATGCCTTTGGAATCAATGCATTTGGACTTGTATGGACCGAGTTGGACTCATTACAGCATTGTGTGATTTGTGAACCTGTTTTAGTGGTTCTGGTTTGGTATTTTGGCATATTTGACCTAGTTGTGCTTGGAAATGGACTGAGTGACCTACTAAATTGTTGTAACCCTGGTTCTTAGCTTCGAAACGGTGGGTCTTGCACCTTCATCCGACAATCGTAGCGCATAGGGTACCATTACCGCAAAATGACGTCAAAAGCTATTTTTCTAGTTTTGAGCTTAACCTTCATTTCCGGACTTTTTCCTAGCTTGACTTGTACTAGTACTACTTGGAGCTTGCTGAATAACTATTGGATGAACTTGTTGTTGTGTGTGTGTACCTTTGGGACTGGCTGAGGAAATAATGAAGCCATGATGGCTGGAAAAGTTAGCAAATTCGGGGGAAGTGCTGTCCGAACTTTGAAGGGACTTGTTTGCATTGAGTTTGTGGTCTAAGACATGGATTTGAGCAAGGCAATGATATATGATGGATGATTTCTGAGCCATGGAGGTGAGTGACCTCAAACTATTTCTAAAGTTATTTATGAACCGTTTCTTACATTATTTACTTTTGAACTGTTTACAAAGTTACTTTTGAAATGTTTTCTTGCATATCATGCGTGCTGGCATGTGAGTGTGCCTTGTTTGCTATATTTCTTGACTTCATGACTTGTATTTTGGTTGATAACGTGTTAAGCGCTTATAATGATTTACAAAACGAGTTTTCAAGGTGAGTGTGTACTTTATCGCACTCGACCTCGATAAATGTGAAATTTTCGATTGAAATGTTACTTGCGCATGAATGTAAGCCTTTTGGGCTGAACTGGTCATTGCCCCTTGTTACCGGTCGTCTTGAGCCAGAAGCGGACTCGGTCAGGCGATTAGGAACTTGGGTGAACGTTTGGTATACTCGAGTATTACCTATGTAGGTTGGTGGAGCCTGGCCAAAAGCCAGGGACGGGGTGAATGAAATGAAATGAATGACCAAATGAGCGAGGAAATGTCAGGAGAATGAATGTATCCTTTCATGAATGTTACTATCGCTTTCCATTGTAAATGTTTCTTGAATTATTGATAATCCATATATTACTGTTTTGCAAATGATGTAGTAGCTTCCGGATTTATCATTTGATTTATGACATCATTGCTATATGACATCATTGAAAAGAAATATTGTTAAACCGATTTATTACTGGTTTTATTTGGTTACTCGCTGAGCTTTTAGCTCACCCCAAAATGTTTTATTCCCCCCCAGGGCTCAAGGCGAAGAAAAACTTGGAGTGCTTATCCACGTGACTGGATGGCTTATATCGTGTACAGTTTAAGTTTGGATCTATTTTATGTACGAGTTGGTCTTGTATAAATATTTGAAAGTGATATGGATGTAAGTATACGTTCCACGATTGGAATCAGTTTCCGCTGCATTTGTGATATGTAATTATTGGAGAATTTGATGTAATTTTGGAGATTTATATTGTAATTCGTTTGAGGACTGTAGTGAACGACTGAGTCCCGGCGAGAGCTGGGCAGGCGACCCGCCAAACCCTCAGGTTCGCCTAAGGGGGAGGTGGGGTCGTCACATATCCTATGCTTGAAGTTTAGGATGCTGGACTGTGGATTTGGTTTGAAATATTAGTGATTCTTGCGGGATGTCTCGACTTGATTGGTACAAGATGGAATGTCGAGGACGACATTCTTTTAAGGAGGGGAGTTTGTGACGCCCCGAAAAAATGAGTGTGAGAACCCGAAAATTTTTATATATTTTCTAGACATTATTTTGTTTCCTCGTCTATAATTTTGTACCTTTCTTCAATATTTTGTTTTTCTATACATTTTTATAAGTAAATATAGTTTTCAAATCATTTTCTTGATACAAGTTAGTCCACGTTAATTTTGAGGAGTATTATGAACGTGGGACCCGCTGGTGCGGTAAATGCAATATATTTTTGACAACTTGATGGAGTTTTGTATTAAGTGATATTATTTTACAAGGTGCTAAGAGATAATTAGATGTTACCTATATGGATTAGTATTGGAGAGACAAAAAGATAAGTTTTAAACCAAAAGGTGACATGTGTAACCTTCTTATTCAAAGTTGGACTTTTGACCATCTTACCTTAACTTTACTAAAACCAAAATTTGACCAAAAATCAAGCCATTTCTTCCTTCTCATGGCTGAAACTTGGAGAGCAAGAGAGAGACAAAAACCTTCATCTTTCACTCCAATTTCTTACTTCAATCTTGAGTTTTAACCGATGGAATTGCAAATCACTCCATAAAAGTTGGTTACTAAGGAGATTCCAAGGTCTTGGTGGAGTTATTTTGGAGAAGGAACCATTAAGCTACTACCTTTTGTGAGTTATCAAGGTACGGTGTGTAAATATTCATTTTTTTTCCAATAATGGTGAATTCATGACTTGTGGTGACTAGATATGTGATTTTATGGAAGATTTTATGGATTAGAGTGAAGTTAGCTAAATTTCTGATTTTATGGAGATTTTTCTCATTTTATATGATGATCATGGTTTAATCATGGTATGATGGTTGGTAATGGTGTAAAATGGATCTTGTATATGTTAGTTGAAGTTGTTTGCGGAAGATTTCGGTTTTATGCGGAAATTCCAGGTTAGGGTTTTGAATCTGCCCTGTTCTGACCGGATTTATTCGAGCATGTTAGAGGCCGAATCAGACTTAGGTTAAAACATAAAAGTTGTATAAAATGGTGTTAAATAGCTGCCTAAAAAATTTCATCTCGATCTGAGCACTGTAGTATGTGAAATGATCGAAATACCCTTGATTGTCCATGAATCCTGTTTCGCGCCCAAATTTCTATTTTCGGGGAGATTTCTATTTTTGACCATGAAAATGTATGATTTGGCTTTTGAGGTCTTCATAAGAAATGTAGGTATATGTCTTGGCTTCGAAACGCCATAAGATTTGTTTCAATCCAATAAGGGTGGCTTCAGTAATGGATGTTGATCCAAAAGGTGTATTTGATGGTTTATATGTGTATGTGGTTAATTTGAGATGAATTGGTGTTGCTTGTAGGTTGGAAATGAAGCATTTAAGGGGAAATGCTGTCCGAACTTATAGAGCGTATGATTGCTTTGAGGTTGTGAATTAGGGTTTGGATTCGGACAAGGTAATGATATATGATGGATGGTTCCTGAGCCGTGGAGGTGAGTGACCCTAAAATGTTTCCAAAGTTACTTAAGAAGTGTTTCTTGCATTATTTACCCGTTTGCATATCATGTGTGCCGGCATGTGAGTCCATGAAATGATTTGGCTTAAATGAGTTCTTGGGGAGTCTTGTACTGAACACCAACGTCTCCTATACTATTTACCTGGAGCCGACGTCTCCACCACTTTCGTGAGTTCGTGACATGATCTGGAGCACCAACGTTGCTCCCCCTTATTGTTTATCGTTAAATAATCTTTTTGAGCGTTGGGTGTTTAAGTTCAATGATTTCACTGGCTCACGAGAGCGATAAACGTACATTTGATCCTTGATTCATGACATCATTGAAGTGCATTATCTTGAAATATATTTGGTTACTGATTTTGCTGGTTACTCACTGAGCTTTTAGCTCACCCCAAAACTATTTTATTCCCCTCCACAGGGCTCGTGGCGAAGGAAGGACTTGTAATACTTATTCATGTGACTGGATGGCCTATATTTTGTACAGTTTAGATTTGGAATTCCTCCTATATAATAGCTGGTATCAAGGATCAGAGTGGCGCAGCGGAAGCGTGGACGCTTCGCTTATGATATGTAATTCTTGGAGAATTTGATGTAAAATGTGAGATTGATATTGCATTTTGTTTGAGGTTTGTAGTGAGTGAGTCCCGGCGAGAGTTGGGCAGGCGACCCGCCGAACCCTTTGGTTCGCCTTAGGGGGAGGTGGGGCCGTCACAGGTGGTATCAGAGGTTAGGCTTCAGATTCCTGTAGTGTATCCTATGCTTGAAGTTTAGGATGCTGGACTGTGGATTTGGATTGAAATATTAGTGATTCTTGCGGGATGTCTCGACTTGATTGGTACAAGATGGAATGTCGAGGACGATATTCTTTTAAGGAGGGGAGTTTGTGACGCCCCGAAAAAATGAGTGTGAGAACTCGATAATTTTTATATATTTTCTAGACATTATTTTGTTTCCTCGTCTATAATTTTGTACCTTTCTTCAATATTTTGTTTTTCTATACATTTTTATAAGTAAATATAGTTTTCAAATCATTTTCTTGATACAAGTTAGTCCACGTTAATTTTGAGGAGTATTATGAACGTGGGACCCGCTGGTGCGGTAATTGCAATATATTTTTGACAACTTGATGGAGTTTTGTATTAAATGATATTATTTTACAAGGTGCTAAGAGATAATTAGATGTTACCTATATGGATTAGTATTGGAGAGACAAAAAGATAAGTTTTAAACCAAAAGGTGACATGTGTAACCTTCTTATTCAAAGTTGGACTTTTGACCATCTTACCTTAACTTTACTAAAACCAAAATTTGACCAAAAATCAAGCCATTTCTTCCTTCTCATGGCTGAAACTTGGAGAGCAAGAGAGAGAGAAAAACCTTCATCTTTCACTCCAATTTCTTACTTCAATCTTGAGTTTTAACCGATGGAATTGCAAATCACTCCATAAAAGTTGGTTACTAAGGAGATTCCAAGGTCTTGGTGGAGTTATTTTGGAGAAGGAACCATTAAGCTACTACCTTTTGTGAGTTATCAAGGTACGGTGTGTAAAGATTCATTATTTTTTTCCAATAATGGTGAATTCATGAATTGTGGTGACTAGATATGTGATTTTATGGAAGATTTTATGGATTAGAGTGAAGTTAGCTAAATTTCTGATTTTATGGAGATTTTTCTGATTTTATATGATGATCATGGTTTAATCATGGTATGATGGTTGGTAACGGTGAAAAATGAAACTTGTATATGTTAGTTGAAGTTGTTTGCAGAAGATTTCGGTTTTATGCGGAAATTCCAGGTTAGGGTTTTGAATCTGCCCTGTTCTGACCGGATTTATTCGAGCATGTTAGAGGCCGAATCAGGCTTAGGTTAAAACATAAAAGTTGTATAAAATGGTGTTAAATAGCTGCCTACAAAATTTCATCTCGATCCGAGCACTGTAGTATGTGAAATGATCGAAATACCCTTGACTGTCCATGAATCCTGTTTCGCGCCCAAATTTCTATTTTCGGGGAGATTTCCATTTTTGACCATGAAAATGTATGATTTGGCTTTTGAGGTCTTCATAAGAAATGTAGGTATATGTCCTGGCTTCGAAACTCCATAAGATTTGTTTCAATCCAATAAGGGTGGCTTCAGTTATGGATGTTGTGCCAAAAGGTGTATTTGATGGTTTATATGTGTATGTGGTTAATTTGAGATGAATTGGTGTTGCTTGTAGGTTGGAAATGAAGCATTTAAGGGGAAATGCTGTCCAAAATTGTAGAGTGTATGATTGCTTTGAGGTTGTGAATTAGGGCTTGGATTCGGACAAGGTAATGATATATGATGGATGGTTCCTGAGCCGTGGAGGTGAGTGACCCTAAACTGTTTCCAAAGTTACTTACGAAGTGTTTCTTGCATTATTTACCCGTTTGCGTATCATGTGTGCCGGCATGTGAGTCCATGAAATGATTTGGCTTAAATGAGTTCTTGGGGAGTCTTGTACTGAACACCAACGTCTCCTCTACTATTTACCTGGAGCCGACGTCTCCACCACTTTCGTGAGTTCGTGACATGATCTGGAGCACCAACGTTGCTCCCTCTTATTGTTTATCGTTAAATAATATTTTTGAGCGTTGGGTGTTTAAGTTCAATGATTTCACTGGCTCACGAGAGCGATAAACGTACATTTGATCCTTGATTCATGACATCATTGAAGTGCATTATCTTGAAATATATTTGGTTACTGATTTTGCTGGTTACTCACTGAGCTTTTAGCTCACCCCAAAACTATTTTATTCCCCTCCACAGGGCTCGTGGCGAAGGAAGGACTTGTAATACTTATTCACGTGACTGGATGGCCTATATTTTGTACAGTTTAGATTTGGAATTCCTCCAATATAATAGTTGGTATCAAGGATCAGAGTGGCGCAGCGGAAGCGTGGACGCTTCGCTTATGATATGTAATTCTTGGAGAATTTGATGTAAAATATGAGATTGATATTGCATTTTGTTTGAGGTTTGTAGTGAGTGAGTCCCGGCGAGAGATGGGCAGGTGACCCGCCGAACCCATTGGTTCGCCTTAGGGGGAGGTGGGGCCGTCACAGGTGGTATCAGAGGTTAGGCTTCAGATTCCTGTAGTGTATCCTATGCTTGAAGTTTAGGATGCTGGACTGTGGATTTGGTTTGAAATATTAGTGATTCTTGCGGGATGTCTAGACTTGATTGGTACAAGATGGAATGTCGAGGACGACATTCTTTTAAGGAGGGGAGTTTGTGACGCCCCGAAAAAATGAGTGTGAGAACCCGAAAATTTTTATATATTTTCTAGATATTATTTTGTTTCCTCGTCTATAATTTTGTACCTTTCTTCAATATTTTGTTTTTCTATACATTTTTATAAGTAAATATAGTTTTAAAATCATTTTCTTGATACAAGTTAGTCCACGTTAATTTTGAAGAGTATTATGAACGTGGGACCCGCTGGTGCGGTAAATGCAATATATTTTTGACAACTTGATGGTGTTTTGTTTTAAGTGATATTATTTTACAAGGTGCTAAGAGATAATTAGATGTTACCTATTTGGATTAGTATTGGAGAGACAAAAAGATAAGTTTTAAACCAAAAGGTGACATGTGTAACCTTCTTATTCAAAGTTGGACTTTTGACCATCTTACCTTAACTTTACTAAAACCAAAATTTGACCAAAAATCTAGCCATTTCTTCCTTCTCATGGCTGAAACTTGGAGAGCAAGAGAGAGAGAAAAACCTTCATCTTTCACTCCAATTTCTTACTTCAATCTTGAGTTTTAACCGATGGAATTGCAAATCACTCCATAAAAGTTGGTTACTAAGGAGATTCCAAGGTCTTGGTGGAGTTATTTTGGAGAAGGAACCATTAAGCTACTACCTTTTGTGAGTTATCAAGGTACGGTGTGTAAAGATTCACTGTTTTTTTCCAATAATGGTGAATTCATGACTTGTGGTGACTCGATATGTGATTTTATGGAAGATTTTATGGATTAGAGTGAAGTTAGCTAAATTTCTGATTTTATGGAGATTTTTCTGATTTTATATGATGATCATGGTTTAATCATGGTATGATGGTTGGTAATGGTGTAAAATGAAGCTTGTATATGTTAGTTGAAGTTGTTTGCGGAAGATTTCGGTTTTATGCCGAAATTCCAGGTTAGGGTTTTGAATCTGCCCTGTTCTGACCGGATTTATTCAAGCATGTTAGAGGCCTAATAAGGCTTAGGTTAAAACATAAAAGTTGTATAAAATGGTGTTATCTAGCTGCCTAAAAAATTTCAGCTCGATCAGAGCACTGTAGTATGTGAAATGACCGAAATATCCTTGACTGTCCATGAATCCTGTTTCGCGCCCAAATTTCTATTTCCGGGGAGATTTCCATTTTTTACCATGAAAATGTATGATTTGTGTGAGAACCCGTAAAACCCTATTATTTTCCTAGGGTTTATTTCCCCTTAATTGCATGTTTTCTGCATTTTCTGGCTTAGAAATATTTTCTTAGTGGATTTTATGAGCAGTTATAGTTTTAAGATGATTTTTCTAGCATTGGTGCATTTTTAGAAAATTAAGAATCTATATTGGACGTGGGACCCACGAGTGCGAAAAGTTCGGGAAAATTCGGCCAATACGGTTAAGTTTCGGATACTGTGGAAAATTTATCGGATGTTACGAGATAAGTAGAGAGTGAGATTTGATTGATGTGAGAGAGAAAAGAAAGGATAGGAATGCATTTATTAGAGTGCCAAGTGTCAATTTTCCATTGGTTTGACTTTAAGAGTTACTATTCACTATTTTGACCTTTGACCAAAATTGGTTAAATATCTCCAAAAATTCACAAAATTCACCATTTTCTTCCCTTGTGTTGGCCGAACCTCTCATCAAAGAAGAAAGAAAAAACTCTTCCAAGTTTAAGCTTCCAACAAGCTCAAATCACCCAACTCAAGTCCTTAAACTAGAATCTACTCCATGAAATTCCTTCCTTTGGTGCTCTTGAGTGTATTATTGAAGTTGATTTGAAGAGCTAAGGTGTCCACACTCCCTATCTCTCTTGATTGCTTGGTAAGTGATGCTTGAACACCCTACTACATCTAATGATGCTTATGTTTGGCTTAGAAGTGGCTAAAGTGATGGATTATATGATTTATTTCTTGGTTTGGCTTGATTTAGTGAAGTTTTCCATTTTATGAGGAATTTTCTGGTTTCATATGATTTTGATGTTGTGGACTAGTATGATGGTTGGTAATAAGGGGCTTTGACTCTAGTAGGTATGAATTGTTGTTAAATGCAATCAATTTTGGATTTGGAATGAAATGTGAGAAGTTAGGGTTCATGAACCCCTATTCTGTCCGAAATTTTAGGTCATAGCTAGAGGCCGAATTGGACTTTTCTCAAAACATGAAAGTTGTAGGTATTGATGATTTTTGTGTGCCTGCAAAATTTCAGGGCAATTGGACGAGTGTAGAGTGAGTTATGCCGTTTTTACTGTAGCTGTTCTGCTTTGATCAGAATGCGAAAACTGAGTTTGTATTTGGCTATTTTGACTGGAATTGGTTTGGATTTTGAAGTTGGTGTCTTCGGATGAAATGTATTTGGATGTCTTAGCTAACATATGCCTTTGGAATTTCGGAATTTGGACTTGTATAGACTAAGTTATAGTAATTACAGTTTTGTGTGATTTGCAAACCTGTTTTGGTAATTCTGGTATAGTATTTGGCATTTTCGACCTAGTTAAGCTAGGAACTGGATTGAGTGACCTTCTACATTGTTGTAGCCCTGTTTCATAGCTTCGAAATGGTGGGTCTTACACCCCCATCCGATAATTGTAGTGAGAGTTGTGCCATTACCGCATTATGAGGTCAAATCCGGTTTTCATATCAAGGCCTTAGTTAAAGCCCTTTCTTAATTTCTGGTTTCCTCTATTGTTTGTAAATGTTTATGGAACCTTATTGGGGTCATGTTTGGCCTTGGTTTATGACTCGTTAGCGAGTCTTATTGTATTTGTTTACATGTTTTTAGGTCGTGACGGTGGTGCAACGTTCTTTTGACTAAAGTGCTTGAAACTACATTTGCTAGCTTGGTGAGTGTATTACTCACTTATGTGCTATTATATGGCTTTGATATTTGAACTTGAGATGTTGAATGTTAAATAATTGAAGTGAGAGTGTACTTTATCACTCTCACTTATTGTATCGCATGTTATTGAAAAGTTATTGGAATTTTACATGAAATGTTATATGAAATGAAATACATGACTTCAAATATTATCCATGAGCTCAACCCCATTGGTTATTGATTGAATCGAGCCGGCGAGGGCTTGGTCGTGCCAATTAATGTGCCTTGGGGCAACATCATAGGGAATCTTGTAGTATGAGAGACTCTTGATTCCGGTTTACTCGAGTAATACCACAATGCAAGTGTTTGGATTTCGGGCCCGGTTGAGGAATGTTAGGAGGAAGGGAATGGAAGTTAAGTGGGTCTACAGTTGGTTACCTTTCAAACATTGACGGAGAGTCAATGAGACCGATCAAGAATTCAAACGAGGAAAAAGGGCTCTTGAGAGCCACCCGTATCCTTTTATCCTCATTATTAATGTGTGGCTTTATTTATTTTGGTAAATTGGACTGTTAAACTTGATGTATCCATGAATTTGGTTGCTTGAGTTGTATTCTCACTGGGCAATTAGCTCACCCCGTTCCTTTTGTTTTCCTTACAGGAATATGACTCTTTTGGAATGAATTTTGATAAATGGTTGCCAAATGAACTAGATGAATGACTCTTTTGTATTGTATATAAAATGGGACCCTAAATGTATCATTAGGGCCGTTTTCACTTTTGTTTTGGCAAACCATATATGTAGTGACTTTTGTATCACTTTTAAATGTCATTTTGGTTTGTAAAGGCTAAATGTTATGGGGTATATGTAATTCGATGTTTGGTTGGGTTCGGACGAGTCGGTTACTATTCATGGCCGACTCCGGGTTTCATTTTCTTTTATTTTGGGTTATTTTGCCTTTTGCCTTATTTGCGCGCGTTATAAGTTCCGGATTGAAGCGGATAGCTCTAATCTGATCCGTAGTCCTGGCGAGAGCTGGGCAGGCAGTCCGCTAACCTCTTTGGTTCGCCTTAGGGGAAAGTGGGGCTGTCACAATTTGGATTTTGAGGTCTTCATAAGAAATGTAGGTATATGTCTTGGCTTCGAAACTCCATAAGATTTGTTTCAATCCAATAAGGGTGGCTTCAGTTATGGATGTTGTGCCAAAAGGTGTATTTGATGGTTTATATGTGTATGTGGTTAATTTGAGATGAATTGGTGTTGCTTGTAGGTTGGAAATGAAGCATTTAATGGAAATGCTGTCCGAACTTATAGAGTGTATGATTGCTTTGAGGTTGTGAATTAGGGCTTGGATTCGGACAAGGTAATGATATATGATGGATGGTTCCTGAGCCGTGGAGGTGAGTGACCCTAAACTGTTTCCAAAGTTACTTACGAAGTGTTTCTTGCATTATTTACCCGTTTGCGTATCATGTGTGCCGGCATGTGAGTCCATGAAATGATTTGGCTTAAATGAGTTCTTGGGGAGTCTTGTACTGAACGCCAACGTCTCCTCTACTATTTACCTGGAGCCGACGTCTCCACCACTTTCGTGAGTTCGTGACATGATCTGGAGCACCAACGTTGCTCCCCCTTATTGTTTATCGTTAAATAATTTTTTTGAGCGTTGGGTGTTTAAGTTCAATGATTTCACTGGCTCACGAGAGCGATAAACGTACATTTGATCCTTGATTCATGACATCATTGAAGTGCATTATCTTGAAATATATTTGGTTACTGATTTTGCTGGTTACTCACTGAGCTTTTAGCTCACCCCAAAACTATTTTATTCCCCTCCACAGGACTCGTGGCGAAGGAAGGACTTGTAATACTTATTCACGTGACTGGATGGCCTATATTTTGTACAGTTTAGATTTGGAATTCCTCCTATATAATAGCTGGTATCAAGGATCAGAGTGGCGCAGCGGAAGCGTGGACGCTTCGCTTATGATATGTAATTCTTGGAGAATTTGATGTAAAATTTGAGATTTATATTGCATTTTGTTTGAGGTTTGTAGTGAGTGAGTCCCGGCGAGAGCTGGGCAGGCGACCGGCCGAACCCTTTGATTCGCCTTAGGGGGAGGTGGGGCCGTCACAGGTGGTATCAGAGGTTAGGCTTCAGATTCCTGTAGTGTATCCTATGCTTGAAGTTTAGGATGCTGGACTGTGGATTTGGTTTGAAATATTAGTGATTCTTGCGGGAAGTCTAGACTTGATTGGTACAAGATGGAATGTCGAGGACGACATTCTTTTAAGGAGGGGAGTTTGTGACGCCCCGAAAAAATGAGTGTGAGAACCCGAAAATTTTTATATATTTTCTAGACATTATTTTGTTTCCTCGTCTATAATTTTGTACCTTTCTTCAATATTTTGTTTTTCTATACATTTTTATAAGTAAATATAGTTTTCAAATCATTTTCTTGATACAAGTTAGTCCACGTTAATTTTGAAGAGTATTATGAACGTGGGACCCGCTGGTCCGGTAAATGCAATATATTTTTGACAAATTGATGGAGTTTTGTATTAAGTGATATTATTTTACAAGGTGCTAAGAGTTAATTAGATGTTACCTATATGGATTAGTATTGGAGAGACAAAAAGATAAGTTTTAAACCAAAAGGTGACATGTGTAACCTTCTTATTCAAAGTTGGACTTTTGACCATCTTACCTTAACTTTACTAAAACCAAAATTTGACCAAAAATCAAGCCATTTCTTCCTTCTCATGGCTGAAACTTGGAGAGCAAGAGAGAGAGAAAAACCTTCATCTTTCACTCCAATTTCTTACTTCAATCTTGAGTTTTAACCGATGGAATTGCAAATCACTCCATAAAAGTTGGTTACTAAGGAGATTCCAAGGTCTTGGTGGAGTTATTTTGGAGAAGGAACCATTAAGCTACTACCTTTTGTGAGTTATCAAGGTACGGTGTGTAAAGATTCATTGTTTTTTCCAATAATGGTGAATTCATGACTTGTGGTGACTAGATATGTGATTTTATGGAAGATTTTATGGATTAGAGTGAAGTTAGCTAAATTTCTGATTTTATGGAGATTTTTCTGATTTTATATGATGATCATGGCTTAATCATGGTATGATGGTTGGTAATGGTGTAAAATAAAGCTTGTATATGTTAGTTGAAGTTGTTTGCGGAAGATTTCGGTTTTATGCGGAAATTCCAGGTTAGGGTTTTGAATCTGCCCTGTTCTGACCGGATTTATTCGAGCATGTTAGAGGAAGAATCAGGCTTAGGTTATAACATAAAAGTTGTATAAAATGGTGTTAACTAGCTGCCTAAAAGAGTTCAGCTCGATCAGAGCACTGTAGTATGTGAAATGACTGAAATACCCTTGACTGCCCATGAATCCTGTTTCGCGCCTAAATTTCTATTTCCGGGGAGATTTCCATTTTTGACCATGAAAATGTATGATTTGGCTTTTGAGGTCTTCATAAGAAATGCAGGTATATGTCTTGGCTTCGAAACGCCATACGAATTTGTTTCAATCCAATAATGGTGGCTTCAGTTATGGATGTTGTGCCAAAAGGTGTATTTGATGGTTTATATGTGTATGTGGTTAAATATAGTTTTCAAATTATTTTCTTGATACAAGTTAGTCCACGTTAATTTTGAAGAGTATTATGAACGTGGGACCCGCTGGTGCGGTAAATGCAATATATTTTTGACAACTTGATGGAGTTTTGTATTAAGTGATATTATTTTACAAGGTGCTAAGAGATAATTAGATGTTACCTATATGGATTAGTATTGGAGAGACAAAAAGATAAGTTTTAAACCAAAATGTGACATGTGTAACCTTCTTTTTCAAAGTTGGACTTTTGACCATCTTACCTTAACTTTACTAAAACCAAAATTTGACCAAAAATCAAGCCATTTCTTCCTTCTCATGGCTGAAACTTGGAGAGCAAGAGAGAGAGAAAAACCTTCATCTTTCACTCCAATTTCTTACTTCAATCTTGAGTTTTAACCGATGGAATTGCAAATCACTCCATAAAAGTTGGTTACTAAGGAGATTCCAAGGTCTTGGTGGAGTTATTTTGGAGAAGGAACCATTAAGCTACTACCTTTTGTGAGTTATCAAGGTACGGTGTGTAAATATTCATTTTTTTTCCAATAATGGTGAATTCATGACTTGTGGTGACTAGATATGTGATTTTATGGAAGATTTTATGGATTAGAGTGAAGTTAGCTAAATTTCTGATTTTATGGAGATTTTTCTCATTTTATATGATGATCATGGTTTAATCATGGTATGATGGTTGGTAATGGTGTAAAATGGATCTTGTATATGTTAGTTGAAGTTGTTTGCGGAAGATTTCGGTTTTATGCGGAAATTCCAGGTTAGGGTTTTGAATCTGCCCTGTTCTGACCGGATTTATTCGAGCATGTTAGAGGCCGAATCAGGCTTAGGTTAAAACATAAAAATTGTATAAAATGGTGTTAACTAGCTGCCTAAAATATTTCAGCTCGATCAGAGCACTGTAGTATGTGAAATGACCGAAATACCCTTGACTGTCCATGAATCCTGTTTCGCACCCAAATTTCTATTTCCGGGGAGATTTCCATTTTTGACCATGAAAATGTATGATTTGGCTTTTGAGGTCTTCATAAGAAATGTAGGTATATGTCTTGGCTTCGAAACTCCATAAGATTTGTTTCAATCCAATAAGGGTGGCTTCAGTTATGGATGTTGTGCCAAAAGGTGTATTTGATGGTTTATATGTGTATGTGGTTAATTTGAGATGAATTGGTATTGCTTGTAGGTTGGAAATGAAGCATTTAATGGAAATGCTGTCCGAAATTATAGAGTGTATGATTGCTTTGAGGTTGTGAATTAGGGCTTGGATTCGGACAAGGTAATGATATATGATGGATGGTTCCTGAGCCGTGGAGGTGAGTGACCCTAAACTGTTTCCAAAGTTACTTACGAAGTGTTTCTTGCATTATTTACCCGTTTGCATATCATGTGTGCCGGCATTTTGAGTCCATGAAATGATTTGGCTTAAATGAGTTCTTGGGGAGTCTTGTACTGAACACCAACATCTCCTCTACTATTTACCTGGAGCCGACGTCTCCACCACTTTCGTGAGTTCGTGACATGATCTGGAGCACCAACGTTGTTCCCCCTTATTGTTTATCGTTAAATAATCTTTTTGAGCGTTGGGTGTTTAAGTTCAATGATTTCACTGGCTCACGAGAGCGAGAAATGTTCATTTGATCCTTGATTCATGACATCATTGAAGTGCATTATCTTGAAATATATTTGGTTACTGATTTTGCTGGTTACTCACTGAGCTTTTAGCTCACCCCAAAACTATTTTATTCCCCTCCACAGGGCTCATGGTGAAGGAAGGACTTGTAATACTTATTCACGTGACTGGATGGCCTATATTTTGTACAATTTAGATTTGGAATTCCTCCTATATAATAGCTGGTATCAAGGATCAGAGTGGCGCAGCGGAAGCGTGGACGCTTCGCTTATGATATGTAATTCTTGGAGAATTTGATGTAAAATTTGAGATTTATATTGTATTTTGTTTGAGGTTTGTAGTGAGTGAGTCCCAGCGAGAGCTGGGCAGGCGACCCGCCGAACCCTTTGGTTCGCCTTAGGGGGAGGTGGGGCCGTCACAGGTGGTATCATAGGTTAGGCTTCAGATTCCTGTAGTGTATCCTATGCTTGAAGTTTAGGATGCTGGACTGTGGATTTGGTTTGAAATATTAGTGATTCTTGCGGGTTGTCTCGACTTGATTGGTACAATATGGAATGTCGAGGACGACATTCTTTTAATGAGGGGAGTTTGTGACGCCTCGAAAAAATGTGTGTGAGAACCCGAAAATTTTTATATATTTTCTCGACATTATTTTGTTTCCTCGTCTATAATTTTGTACCTTTCTTCAATATTTTTTTTTTCTATACATTTTTATAAGTAAATATAGTTTTCAAATCATTTTCTTGATACAAGTTAGTCCACGTTAATTTTGAAGAGTATTATGAACGTGGGACCCGCTGATGCGGTAAATGCAATATATTTTTGACAACATGATGGAGTTTTGTATTAAGTGATATTATTTTACAAGGTGCTAAGAGATAATTAGATGTTACCTATATGGATTAGTATTGGAGAGACAAAAAGATAAGTTTTAAACCAAAAGGTGACATGCGTCACCTTCTTATTCAAAGTTGGACTTTTGACCATCTTACCTTAACTTTACTAAAACCAAAATTTGACCAAAAATCAAGCCATTTCTTCCTTCTCATGGCTGAAACTTGGAGAGCAAGAGAGAGAGAAAAACCTTCATCTTTCACTCCAATTTCTTACTCCAATCTTGAGTTTTAACCGATGGAATTGCAAATCACTCCATAAAAGTTGGTTACTAAGGAGATTCCAAGGTCTTGGTGGAGTTATTTTGGAGAAGGAACCATTAAGCTACTACCTTTTGTGAGTTATCAAGGTACGGTGTGTAAAGATTCATTATTTTTTTCCAATAATGGTGAATTCATGAATTGTGGTGACTAGATATGTGATTTTATGGAAGATTTTATGGATTAGAGTGAAGTTAGCTAAATTTATGATTTTATGGAGATTTTTCTGATTTTATATGATGATCATGGTTTAATCATGGTATGATGGTTGGTAACGGTGAAAAATGAAACTTGTATATGTTAGTTGAAGTTGTTTGCAGAAGATTTCGGTTTTATGCGGAAATTCCAGGTTAGGGTTTTGAATCTGCCCTGTTCTGACCGGATTTATTCGAGCATGTTAGAGGCCGAATCAGGCTTAGGTTAAAACATAAAAGTTGTATAAAATGGTGTTAAATAGCTGCCTACAAAATTTCATCTCGATCCGAGCACTGTAGTATGTGAAATGATCGAAATACCCTTGACTGTCCATGAATCCTGTTTCGCGCCCAAATTTCTATTTTCGGGGAGATTTCCATTTTTGACCATGAAAATGTATGATTTGGCTTTTGAGGTCTTCATAAGAAATGTAGGTATATGTCCTGGCTTCGAAACTCCATAAGATTTGTTTCAATCCAATAAGGGTGGCTTCAGTTATGGATGTTGTGCCAAAAGGTGTATTTGATGGTTTATATGTGTATGTGGTTAATTTGAGATGAATTGGTGTTGCTTGTAGGTTGGAAATGAAGCATTTAAGGGGAAATGCTGTCCAAAATTGTAGAGTGTATGATTGCTTTGAGGTTGTGAATTAGGGCTTGGATTCGGACAAGGTAATGATATATGATGGATGGTTCCTGAGCCGTGGAGGTGAGTGACCCTAAACTGTTTCCAAAGTTACTTACGAAGTGTTTCTTGCATTATTTACCCGTTTGCGTATCATGTGTGCCGGCATGTGAGTCCATGAAATGATTTGGCTTAAATGAGTTCTTGGGGAGTCTTGTACTGAACACCAACGTCTCCTCTACTATTTACCTGGAGCCGACGTCTCCACCACTTTCGTGAGTTCGTGACATGATCTGGAGCACCAACGTTGCTCCCTCTTATTGTTTATCGTTAAATAATATTTTTGAGCGTTGGGTGTTTAAGTTCAATGATTTCACTGGCTCACGAGAGCGATAAACGTACATTTGATCCTTGATTCATGACATCATTGAAGTGCATTATCTTGAAATATATTTGGTTACTGATTTTGCTGGTTACTCACTGAGCTTTTAGCTCACCCCAAAACTATTTTATTCCCCTCCACAGGGCTCGTGGCGAAGGAAGGACTTGTAATACTTATTCACGTGACTGGATGGCCTATATTTTGTACAGTTTAGATTTGGAATTCCTCCAATATAATAGTTGGTATCAAGGATCAGAGTGGCGCAGCGGAAGCGTGGACGCTTCGCTTATGATATGTAATTCTTGGAGAATTTGATGTAAAATATGAGATTGATATTGCATTTTGTTTGAGGTTTGTAGTGAGTGAGTCCCGGCGAGAGATGGGCAGGTGACCCGCCGAACCCATTGGTTCGCCTTAGGGGGAGGTGGGGCCGTCACAGGTGGTATCAGAGGTTAGGCTTCAGATTCCTGTAGTGTATCCTATGCTTGAAGTTTAGGATGCTGGACTGTGGATTTGGTTTGAAATATTAGTGATTCTTGCGGGATGTCTAGACTTGATTGGTACAAGATGGAATGTCGAGGACGACATTCTTTTAAGGAGGGGAGTTTGTGACGCCCCGAAAAAATGAGTGTGAGAACCCGAAAATTTTTATATATTTTCTAGATATTATTTTGTTTCCTCGTCTGTAATTTTGTACCTTTCTTCAATATTTTGTTTTTCTATACATTTTTATAAGTAAATATAGTTTTAAAATCATTTTCTTGATACAAGTTAGTCCACGTTAATTTTGAAGAGTATTATGAACGTGGGACCCGCTGGTGCGGTAAATGCAATATATTTTTGACAACTTGATGGTGTTTTGTTTTAAGTGATATTATTTTACAAGGTGCTAAGAGATAATTAGATGTTACCTATTTGGATTAGTATTGGAGAGACAAAAAGATAAGTTTTAAACCAAAAGGTGACATGTGTAACCTTCTTATTCAAAGTTGGACTTTTGACCATCTTACCTTAACTTTACTAAAACCAAAATTTGACCAAAAATCTAGCCATTTCTTCCTTCTCATGGCTGAAACTTGGAGAGCAAGAGAGAGAGAAAAACCTTCATCTTTCACTCCAATTTCTTACTTCAATCTTGAGTTTTAACCGATGGAATTGCAAATCACTCCATAAAAGTTGGTTACTAAGGAGATTCCAAGGTCTTGGTGGAGTTATTTTGGAGAAGGAACCATTAAGCTACTACCTTTTGTGAGTTATCAAGGTACGGTGTGTAAAGATTCACTGTTTTTTTCCAATAATGGTGAATTCATGACTTGTGGTGACTCGATATGTGATTTTATGGAAGATTTTATGGATTAGAGTGAAGTTAGCTAAATTTCTGATTTTATGGAGATTTTTCTGATTTTATATGATGATCATGGTTTAATCATGGTATGATGGTTGGTAATGGTGTAAAATGAAGCTTGTATATGTTAGTTGAAGTTGTTTGCGGAAGATTTCGGTTTTATGCCGAAATTCCAGGTTAGGGTTTTGAATCTGCCCTGTTCTGACCGGATTTATTCAAGCATGTTAGAGGCCTAATAAGGCTTAGGTTAAAACATAAAAGTTGTATAAAATGGTGTTATCTAGCTGCCTAAAAAATTTCAGCTCGATCAGAGCACTGTAGTATGTGAAATGACCGAAATATCCTTGACTGTCCATGAATCCTGTTTCGCGCCCAAATTTCTATTTCCGGGGAGATTTCCATTTTTGACCATGAAAATGTATGATTTGTGTGAGAACCCGTAAAACCCTATTATTTTCCTAGGGTTTATTTCCCCTTAATTGCATGTTTTCTGCATTTTCTGGCTTAGAAATATTTTCTTAGTGGATTTTATGAGCAGTTATAGTTTTAAGATGATTTTTCTAGCATTGGTGCATTTTT
Source organism: Coffea arabica (assembly GCF_036785885.1). Classification (NCBI taxonomy): domain Eukaryota; kingdom Viridiplantae; phylum Streptophyta; class Magnoliopsida; order Gentianales; family Rubiaceae; genus Coffea; species Coffea arabica. The sequence continues at coordinate 24,418,603 of NC_092318.1, forward strand.
AGAAAATTAAGAATCTATATTGGACGTGGGACCCACGAGTGCGAAAAGTTCGGGAAAATTCGGCCAATACGGTTAAGTTTCGGATACTGTGGAAAATTTATCGGATGTTACGAGATAAGTAGAGAGTGAGATTTGATTGATGTGAGAGAGAAAAGAAAGGATAGGAATGCATTTATTAGAGTGCCAAGTGTCAATTTTCCATTGGTTTGACTTTAAGAGTTACTATTCACTATTTTGACCTTTGACCAAAATTGGTTAAATATCTCCAAAAATTCACAAAATTCACCATTTTCTTCCCTTGTGTTGGCCGAACCTCTCATCAAAGAAGAAAGAAAAAACTCTTCCAAGTTTAAGCTTCCAACAAGCTCAAATCACCCAACTCAAGTCCTTAAACTAGAATCTACTCCATGAAATTCCTTCCTTTGGTGCTCTTGAGTGTATTATTGAAGTTGATTTGAAGAGCTAAGGTGTCCACACTCCCTATCTCTCTTGATTGCTTGGTAAGTGATGCTTGAACACCCTACTACATCTAATGATGCTTATGTTTGGCTTAGAAGTGGCTAAAGTGATGGATTATATGATTTATTTCTTGGTTTGGCTTGATTTAGTGAAGTTTTCCATTTTATGAGGAATTTTCTGGTTTCATATGATTTTGATGTTGTGGACTAGTATGATGGTTGGTAATAAGGGGCTTTGACTCTAGTAGGTATGAATTGTTGTTAAATGCAATCAATTTTGGATTTGGAATGAAATGTGAGAAGTTAGGGTTCATGAACCCCTATTCTGTCCGAAATTTTAGGTCATAGCTAGAGGCCGAATTGGACTTTTCTCAAAACATGAAAGTTGTAGGTATTGATGATTTTTGTGTGCCTGCAAAATTTCAGGGCAATTGGACGAGTGTAGAGTGAGTTATGCCGTTTTTACTGTAGCTGTTCTGCTTTGATCAGAATGCGAAAACTGAGTTTGTATTTGGCTATTTTGACTGGAATTGGTTTGGATTTTGAAGTTGGTGTCTTCGGATGAAATGTATTTGGATGTCTTAGCTAACATATGCCTTTGGAATTTCGGAATTTGGACTTGTATAGACTAAGTTATAGTAATTACAGTTTTGTGTGATTTGCAAACCTGTTTTGGTAATTCTGGTATAGTATTTGGCATTTTCGACCTAGTTAAGCTAGGAACTGGATTGAGTGACCTTCTACATTGTTGTAGCCCTGTTTCATAGCTTCGAAATGGTGGGTCTTACACCCCCATCCGATAATTGTAGTGAGAGTTGTGCCATTACCGCATTATGAGGTCAAATCCGGTTTTCATATCAAGGCCTTAGTTAAAGCCCTTTCTTAATTTCTGGTTTCCTCTATTGTTTGTAAATGTTTATGGAACCTTATTGGGGTCATGTTTGGCCTTGGTTTATGACTCGTTAGCGAGTCTTATTGTATTTGTTTACATGTTTTTAGGTCGTGACGGTGGTGCAACGTTCTTTTGACTAAAGTGCTTGAAACTACATTTGCTAGCTTGGTGAGTGTATTACTCACTTATGTGCTATTATATGGCTTTGATATTTGAACTTGAGATGTTGAATGTTAAATAATTGAAGTGAGAGTGTACTTTATCACTCTCACTTATTGTATCGCATGTTATTGAAAAGTTATTGGAATTTTACATGAAATGTTATATGAAATGAAATACATGACTTCAAATATTATCCATGAGCTCAACCCCATTGGTTATTGATTGAATCGAGCCGGCGAGGGCTTGGTCGTGCCAATTAATGTGCCTTGGGGCAACATCATAGGGAATCTTGTAGTATGAGAGACTCTTGATTCCGGTTTACTCGAGTAATACCACAATGCAAGTGTTTGGATTTCGGGCCCGGTTGAGGAATGTTAGGAGGAAGGGAATGGAAGTTAAGTGGGTCTACAGTTGGTTACCTTTCAAACATTGACGGAGAGTCAATGAGACCGATCAAGAATTCAAACGAGGAAAAAGGGCTCTTGAGAGCCACCCGTATCCTTTTATCCTCATTATTAATGTGTGGCTTTATTTATTTTGGTAAATTGGACTGTTAAACTTGATGTATCCATGAATTTGGTTGCTTGAGTTGTATTCTCACTGGGCAATTAGCTCACCCCGTTCCTTTTGTTTTCCTTACAGGAATATGACTCTTTTGGAATGAATTTTGATAAATGGTTGCCAAATGAACTAGATGAATGACTCTTTTGTATTGTATATAAAATGGGACCCTAAATGTATCATTAGGGCCGTTTTCACTTTTGTTTTGGCAAACCATATATGTAGTGACTTTTGTATCACTTTTAAATGTCATTTTGGTTTGTAAAGGCTAAATGTTATGGGGTATATGTAATTCGATGTTTGGTTGGGTTCGGACGAGTCGGTTACTATTCATGGCCGACTCCGGGTTTCATTTTCTTTTATTTTGGGTTATTTTGCCTTTTGCCTTATTTGCGCGCGTTATAAGTTCCGGATTGAAGCGGATAGCTCTAATCTGATCCGTAGTCCTGGCGAGAGCTGGGCAGGCAGTCCGCTAACCTCTTTGGTTCGCCTTAGGGGAAAGTGGGGCTGTCACAATTTGGATTTTGAGGTCTTCATAAGAAATGTAGGTATATGTCTTGGCTTCGAAACTCCATAAGATTTGTTTCAATCCAATAAGGGTGGCTTCAGTTATGGATGTTGTGCCAAAAGGTGTATTTGATGGTTTATATGTGTATGTGGTTAATTTGAGATGAATTGGTGTTGCTTGTAGGTTGGAAATGAAGCATTTAATGGAAATGCTGTCCGAACTTATAGAGTGTATGATTGCTTTGAGGTTGTGAATTAGGGCTTGGATTCGGACAAGGTAATGATATATGATGGATGGTTCCTGAGCCGTGGAGGTGAGTGACCCTAAACTGTTTCCAAAGTTACTTACGAAGTGTTTCTTGCATTATTTACCCGTTTGCGTATCATGTGTGCCGGCATGTGAGTCCATGAAATGATTTGGCTTAAATGAGTTCTTGGGGAGTCTTGTACTGAACACCAACGTCTCCTCTACTATTTACCTGGAGCCGACGTCTCCACCACTTTCGTGAGTTCGTGACATGATCTGGAGCACCAACGTTGCTCCCCCTTATTGTTTATCGTTAAATAATTTTTTTGAGCGTTGGGTGTTTAAGTTCAATGATTTCACTGGCTCACGAGAGCGATAAACGTACATTTGATCCTTGATTCATGACATCATTGAAGTGCATTATCTTGAAATATATTTGGTTACTGATTTTGCTGGTTACTCACTGAGCTTTTAGCTCACCCCAAAACTATTTTATTCCCCTCCACAGGACTCGTGGCGAAGGAAGGACTTGTAATACTTATTCACGTGACTGGATGGCCTATATTTTGTACAGTTTAGATTTGGAATTCCTCCTATATAATAGCTGGTATCAAGGATCAGAGTGGCGCAGCGGAAGCGTGGACGCTTCGCTTATGATATGTAATTCTTGGAGAATTTGATGTAAAATTTGAGATTTATATTGCATTTTGTTTGAGGTTTGTAGTGAGTGAGTCCCGGCGAGAGCTGGGCAGGCGACCGGCCGAACCCTTTGATTCGCCTTAGGGGGAGGTGGGGCCGTCACAGGTGGTATCAGAGGTTAGGCTTCAGATTCCTGTAGTGTATCCTATGCTTGAAGTTTAGGATGCTGGACTGTGGATTTGGTTTGAAATATTAGTGATTCTTGCGGGAAGTCTAGACTTGATTGGTACAAGATGGAATGTCGAGGACGACATTCTTTTAAGGAGGGGAGTTTGTGACGCCCCGAAAAAATGAGTGTGAGAACCCGAAAATTTTTATATATTTTCTAGACATTATTTTGTTTCCTCGTCTATAATTTTGTACCTTTCTTCAATATTTTGTTTTTCTATACATTTTTATAAGTAAATATAGTTTTCAAATCATTTTCTTGATACAAGTTAGTCCACGTTAATTTTGAAGAGTATTATGAACGTGGGACCCGCTGGTCCGGTAAATGCAATATATTTTTGACAAATTGATGGAGTTTTGTATTAAGTGATATTATTTTACAAGGTGCTAAGAGTTAATTAGATGTTACCTATATGGATTAGTATTGGAGAGACAAAAAGATAAGTTTTAAACCAAAAGGTGACATGTGTAACCTTCTTATTCAAAGTTGGACTTTTGACCATCTTACCTTAACTTTACTAAAACCAAAATTTGACCAAAAATCAAGCCATTTCTTCCTTCTCATGGCTGAAACTTGGAGAGCAAGAGAGAGAGAAAAACCTTCATCTTTCACTCCAATTTCTTACTTCAATCTTGAGTTTTAACCGATGGAATTGCAAATCACTCCATAAAAGTTGGTTACTAAGGAGATTCCAAGGTCTTGGTGGAGTTATTTTGGAGAAGGAACCATTAAGCTACTACCTTTTGTGAGTTATCAAGGTACGGTGTGTAAAGATTCATTGTTTTTTCCAATAATGGTGAATTCATGACTTGTGGTGACTAGATATGTGATTTTATGGAAGATTTTATGGATTAGAGTGAAGTTAGCTAAATTTCTGATTTTATGGAGATTTTTCTGATTTTATATGATGATCATGGCTTAATCATGGTATGATGGTTGGTAATGGTGTAAAATAAAGCTTGTATATGTTAGTTGAAGTTGTTTGCGGAAGATTTCGGTTTTATGCGGAAATTCCAGGTTAGGGTTTTGAATCTGCCCTGTTCTGACCGGATTTATTCGAGCATGTTAGAGGAAGAATCAGGCTTAGGTTATAACATAAAAGTTGTATAAAATGGTGTTAACTAGCTGCCTAAAAGAGTTCAGCTCGATCAGAGCACTGTAGTATGTGAAATGACTGAAATACCCTTGACTGCCCATGAATCCTGTTTCGCGCCTAAATTTCTATTTCCGGGGAGATTTCCATTTTTGACCATGAAAATGTATGATTTGGCTTTTGAGGTCTTCATAAGAAATGCAGGTATATGTCTTGGCTTCGAAACGCCATACGAATTTGTTTCAATCCAATAATGGTGGCTTCAGTTATGGATGTTGTGCCAAAAGGTGTATTTGATGGTTTATATGTGTATGTGGTTAAATATAGTTTTCAAATTATTTTCTTGATACAAGTTAGTCCACGTTAATTTTGAAGAGTATTATGAACGTGGGACCCGCTGGTGCGGTAAATGCAATATATTTTTGACAACTTGATGGAGTTTTGTATTAAGTGATATTATTTTACAAGGTGCTAAGAGATAATTAGATGTTACCTATATGGATTAGTATTGGAGAGACAAAAAGATAAGTTTTAAACCAAAATGTGACATGTGTAACCTTCTTTTTCAAAGTTGGACTTTTGACCATCTTACCTTAACTTTACTAAAACCAAAATTTGACCAAAAATCAAGCCATTTCTTCCTTCTCATGGCTGAAACTTGGAGAGCAAGAGAGAGAGAAAAACCTTCATCTTTCACTCCAATTTCTTACTTCAATCTTGAGTTTTAACCGATGGAATTGCAAATCACTCCATAAAAGTTGGTTACTAAGGAGATTCAAAGGTCTTGGTGGAGTTATTTTGGAGAAGGAACCATTAAGCTACTACCTTTTGTGAGTTATCAAGGTACGGTGTGTAAATATTCATTTTTTTTCCAATAATGGTGAATTCATGACTTGTGGTGACTAGATATGTGATTTTATGGAAGATTTTATGGATTAGAGTGAAGTTAGCTAAATTTCTGATTTTATGGAGATTTTTCTCATTTTATATGATGATCATGGTTTAATCATGGTATGATGGTTGGTAATGGTGTAAAATGGATCTTGTATATGTTAGTTGAAGTTGTTTGCGGAAGATTTCGGTTTTATGCGGAAATTCCAGGTTAGGGTTTTGAATCTGCCCTGTTCTGACCGGATTTATTCGAGCATGTTAGAGGCCGAATCAGGCTTAGGTTAAAACATAAAAATTGTATAAAATGGTGTTAACTAGCTGCCTAAAATATTTCAGCTCGATCAGAGCACTGTAGTATGTGAAATGACCGAAATACCCTTGACTGTCCATGAATCCTGTTTCGCACCCAAATTTCTATTTCCGGGGAGATTTCCATTTTTGACCATGAAAATGTATGATTTGGCTTTTGAGGTCTTCATAAGAAATGTAGGTATATGTCTTGGCTTCGAAACTCCATAAGATTTGTTTCAATCCAATAAGGGTGGCTTCAGTTATGGATGTTGTGCCAAAAGGTGTATTTGATGGTTTATATGTGTATGTGGTTAATTTGAGATGAATTGGTATTGCTTGTAGGTTGGAAATGAAGCATTTAATGGAAATGCTGTCCGAAATTATAGAGTGTATGATTGCTTTGAGGTTGTGAATTAGGGCTTGGATTCGGACAAGGTAATGATATATGATGGATGGTTCCTGAGCCGTGGAGGTGAGTGACCCTAAACTGTTTCCAAAGTTACTTACGAAGTGTTTCTTGCATTATTTACCCGTTTGCATATCATGTGTGCCGGCATTTTGAGTCCATGAAATGATTTGGCTTAAATGAGTTCTTGGGGAGTCTTGTACTGAACACCAACATCTCCTCTACTATTTACCTGGAGCCGACGTCTCCACCACTTTCGTGAGTTCGTGACATGATCTGGAGCACCAACGTTGTTCCCCCTTATTGTTTATCGTTAAATAATCTTTTTGAGCGTTGGGTGTTTAAGTTCAATGATTTCACTGGCTCACGAGAGCGAGAAATGTTCATTTGATCCTTGATTCATGACATCATTGAAGTGCATTATCTTGAAATATATTTGGTTACTGATTTTGCTGGTTACTCACTGAGCTTTTAGCTCACCCCAAAACTATTTTATTCCCCTCCACAGGGCTCATGGTGAAGGAAGGACTTGTAATACTTATTCACGTGACTGGATGGCCTATACTTTGTACAATTTAGATTTGGAATTCCTCCTATATAATAGCTGGTATCAAGGATCAGAGTGGCGCAGCGGAAGCGTGGACGCTTCGCTTATGATATGTAATTCTTGGAGAATTTGATGTAAAATTTGAGATTTATATTGTATTTTGTTTGAGGTTTGTAGTGAGTGAGTCCCAGCGAGAGCTGGGCAGGCGACCCGCCGAACCCTTTGGTTCGCCTTAGGGGGAGGTGGGGCCGTCACAGGTGGTATCATAGGTTAGGCTTCAGATTCCTGTAGTGTATCCTATGCTTGAAGTTTAGGATGCTGGACTGTGGATTTGGTTTGAAATATTAGTGATTCTTGCGGGTTGTCTCGACTTGATTGGTACAATATGGAATGTCGAGGACGACATTCTTTTAATGAGGGGAGTTTGTGACGCCTCGAAAAAATGTGTGTGAGAACCCGAAAATTTTTATATATTTTCTCGACATTATTTTGTTTTCTCGTCTATAATTTTGTACCTTTCTTCAATATTTTTTTTTCTATACATTTTTATAAGTAAATATAGTTTTCAAATCATTTTCTTGATACAAGTTAGTCCACGTTAATTTTGAAGAGTATTATGAACGTGGGACCCGCTGATGCGGTAAATGCAATATATTTTTGACAACATGATGGAGTTTTGTATTAAGTGATATTATTTTACAAGGTGCTAAGAGATAATTAGATGTTACCTATATGGATTAGTATTGGAGAGACAAAAAGATAAGTTTTAAACCAAAAGGTGACATGCGTCACCTTCTTATTCAAAGTTGGACTTTTGACCATCTTACCTTAACTTTACTAAAACCAAAATTTGACCAAAAATCAAGCCATTTCTTCCTTCTCATGGCTGAAACTTGGAGAGCAAGAGAGAGAGAAAAACCTTCATCTTTCACTCCAATTTCTTACTCCAATCTTGAGTTTTAACCGATGGAATTGCAAATCACTCCATAAAAGTTGGTTACTAAGGAGATTCCAAGGTCTTGGTGGAGTTATTTTGGAGAAGGAACCATTAAGCTACTACCTTTTGTGAGTTATCAAGGTACGGTGTGTAAAGATTCATTATTTTTTTCCAATAATGGTGAATTCATGAATTGTGGTGACTAGATATGTGATTTTATGGAAGATTTTATGGATTAGAGTGAAGTTAGCTAAATTTATGATTTTATGGAGATTTTTCTGATTTTATATGATGATCATGGTTTAATCATGGTATGATGGTTGGTAATGGTGTAAAATGAATCTTGTATATGTTAGTTGAAGTTGTTTGCGGAAGATTTCGGTTTTATGCGGAAATTCCAGGTTAGGGTTTTGAATCTGCCATGTTTTGACCGGATTTATTCCAGCATGTTAGAGGCCGAATCAGGCTTAGGTTAAAACATAAAAGTTGTAGAAAATGGTGTTAACTAGCTGCCTACATAATTTCAGCTCGATCAGAGCACTGTAGTATGTGAAATGACCGAAATACCCTTGACTGTCCATGAATCCTGTTTCGCGCCCAAATTTCTATTTCCGGGGAGATTTCCATTTTTGACCATGAAAATGTATGATTTGGCTTTTTGAGGTCTTCATAAGAAATGTAGGTATATGTCTTGGCTTCGAAACTCCATAATATTTGTTTCAATCCAATAAGGGTGGCTTCAGTTATGGATGTTGTGCCAAAAGGTGTATTTGATGGTTTATATGTGTATGTGGTTAATTTGAGATGAATTGGTGTTGCTTGTAGGTTGGAAATGAAGCATTTAAGGGGAAATGCTGTCCGAACTTATAGAGTGTATGATTGCTTTGAGGTTGTGAATTAGGGTTTGGATTCGGACAAGGTAATGATATATGATGGATGGTTCCTGAGCCGTGGAGGTGAGTGACCCTAAACTGTTTCCAAAGTTACTTACGAAGTGTTTCTTGCATTATTTACCCGTTTGCGTATCATGTGTGCCGGCATGTGAGTCCATGAAATGATTTGGCTTAAATGAGTTCTTGGGGAGTCTTGTACTGAACACCAACGTCTCCTCTACTATTTACCTGGAGCCGACGTCTCCACCACTTTCGTGAGTTCGTGACATGATCTGGAGCACCAACGTTGCTCCCCCTTATTGTTTATCGTTAAATAATCTTTTGAGCGTTGGGTGTTTAAGCTCAATGATTTCACTGGCTCACGAGAGCGATAAACGTACATTTGATCCTTGATTCATGACATCATTGAAGTGCATTATCTTGAAATATATTTGGTTACTGATTTTGTTGGTTACTCACTGAGCTTTTATCTCACCCCAAAACTATTTTATTCCCCTCCACAGGGCTCGTGGTGAAGGAAGGACTTGTAATACTTATTCACGTGACTGGATGGCCTATATTTTGTACAGTTTAGATTTGGAATTCCTCCTATATAATAGCTGGTATCAAGGATCAGAGTGGCGCAGCGGAAGCGTGGACGCTTCGCTTATGATATGTAATTCTTGGAGAATTTGATGTAAAATTTGAGATTTATATTGTATTTTGTTTGAGGTTTGTAGTGAGTGAGTCCCAGCGAGAGCTGGGCAGGCGACCCGCCGAACCCTTTGGTTCGCCTTAGGGGGAGGTGGGGCCGTCACAGGTGGTATCATAGGTTAGACTTCAGATTCCTGTAGTGTATCCTATGCTTGAAGTTTAGGATGCTGGACTGTGGATTTGGTTTGAAATATTAGTGATTCTTGCGGGTTGTCTCGACTTGATTGGTACAATATGGAATGTCGAGGACGACATTCTTTTAATGAGGGGAGTTTGTGACGCCTCGAAAAAATGTGTGTGAGAACCCGAAAATTTTTATATATTTTCTCGACATTATTTTGTTTCCTCGTCTATAATTTTGTACCTTTCTTCAATATTTTGTTTTTCTATACATTTTTATAAGTAAATATAGTTTTCAAATCATTTTCTTGATACAAGTTAGTCCACGTTAATTTTGAAGAGTATTATGAACGTGGGACCCGCTGGTGCGGTAAATGCAATATATTTTTGACAACATGATGGAGTTTTGTATTAAGTGATATTATTTTACAAGGTGCTAAGAGATAATTAGATGTTACCTATATGGATTAGTATTGGAGAGACAAAAAGATAAGTTTTAAACCAAAAGGTGACATGCGTCACCTTCTTATTCAAAGTTGGACTTTTGACCATCTTACCTTAACTTTACTAAAACCAAAATTTGACCAAAAATCAAGCCATTTCTTCCTTCTCATGGCTGAAACTTGGAGAGCAAGAGAGAGAGAGAAAAACCTTCATCTTTCACTCCAATTTCTTACTCCAATCTTGAGTTTTAACCGATGGAATTGCAAATCACTCCATAAAAGTTGGTTACTAAGGAGATTCCAAGGTCTTGGTGGAGTTATTTTGGAGAAGGAACCATTAAGCTACTACCTTTTGTGAGTTATCAAGGTACGGTGTGTAAAGATTCATTATTTTTTTCCAATAATGGTGAATTCATGAATTGTGGTGACTAGATATGTGATTTTATGGAAGATTTTATGGATTAGAGTGAAGTTAGCTAAATTTATGATTTTATGGAGATTTTTCTGATTTTATATGATGATCATGGTTTAATCATGGTATGATGGTTGGTAATGGTGTAAAATGAATCTTGTATATGTTAGTTGAAGTTGTTTGCGGAAGATTTCGGTTTTATGCGGAAATTCCAGGTTAGGGTTTTGAATCTGCCATGTTTTGACCGGATTTATTCCAGCATGTTAGAGGCCGAATCAGGCTTAGGTTAAAACATAAAAGTTGTAGAAAATGGTGTTAACTAGCTGCCTACATAATTTCAGCTCGATCAGAGCACTGTAGTATGTGAAATGACCGAAATACCCTTGACTGTCCATGAATCCTGTTTCGCGCCCAAATTTCTATTTCCGGGGAGATTTCCATTTTTGACCATGAAAATGTATGATTTGGCTTTTTGAGGTCTTCATAAGAAATGTAGGTATATGTCTTGGATTCGAAACTCCATAATATTTGTTTCAATCCAATAAGGGTGGCTTCAGTTATGGATGTTGTGCCAAAAGGTGTATTTGATGGTTTATATGTGTATGTGGTTAATTTGACATGAATTGGTGTTGCTTGTAGGTTGGAAATGAAGCATTTAAGGGGAAATGCTGTCCGAACTTATAGAGTGTATGATTGCTTTGAGGTTGTGAATTAGGGTTTGGATTCGGACAAGGTAATGATATATGATGGATGGTTCCTGAGCCGTGGAGGTGAGTGACCCTAAAGTGTTTCCAAAGTTACTTACGAAGTGTTTCTTGCATTATTTACCCGTTTGCGTATCATGTGTGCCGGCATGTGAGTCCATGAAATGATTTGGCTTAAATGAGTTCTTGGGGAGTCTTGTACTGAACACCAACGTCTCCTCTACTATTTACCTGGAGCCGACGTCTCCACCACTTTCGTGAGTTCGTGACATGATCTGGAGCACCAACGTTGCTCCCCCTTATTGTTTATCGTTAAATAATCTTTTGAGCGTTGGGTGTTTAAGCTCAATGATTTCACTGGCTCACGAGAGCGATAAACGTACATTTGATCCTTGATTCATGACATCATTGAAGTGCATTATCTTGAAATATATTTGGTTACTGATTTTGCTGGTTACTCACTGAGCTTTTATCTCACCCCAAAACTATTTTATTCCCCTCCACAGGGCTCGTGGCGAAGGAAAGACTTGTAATACTTATTCACGTGACTGGATGGCCTATATTTTGTACAGTTTAGATTTGGAATTCCTCCTATATAATAGCTGGTATCAAGGATCAGAGTGGCGCAGCGGAAGCGTGGACGCTTCGCTTATGATATGTAATTCTTGGAGAATTTGATGTAAAATTTGAGATTTATATTGCATTTTGTTTGAGGTTTGTAGTGAGTGAGTCCCGGCGAGAGCTGGGCAGGCGACCCGCCGAACCCTTTGGTTCGCCTTAGGGGGAGGTGGGGCTGTCACATCTATGATCACTGACCTCGATCGGACGCTGAATATGTCTCCACCGGACGTCAGATAGAAACCAGATGATTTCTCAAATCTCTTTGTTTGCTGTCGGACGCACAAAAAGCTTGCACCGGACGTCTGATAGAATTGAAGAAAAATTTCTCAAACTCACTGCCTGCTGTCGGACGCAAAAAACAGGAATACCGGACGTCCGACACTCCCAACGGCTAGTTGACTGTTCAGCTACTTTCTATCCGTTGGAAGCGTTAATGAGGCACTTTTCTGGTCCTATATAAAGAGGTCTTGGTCAGATACATAAAACAACTTTTGTACACTGAAGATACAAAAGATCTAGAGTGATTTTAGTGAGAAAATACTCTTCAAAGAAGATTTGTAGTCTTAGTGGTGTTAGGTTCATTGTAAGCTTTTCATTTGTGAGTGAATAATTCATGAGTGTAGCTCTGTGAAGGTTGTCCTGAGGGATAGTAAAATTTCCTGGCTTGACCGAGGGGTGTTCGGGGCAAGGAGGAGGTGAACCTTCCTTTGTACGCAAGAGTGATTGTAATTCATCAACTTGAAGAAACTTATTTGAATTAATCTACAAGCTCAAGAGGAGTTGGGTAGTTAATTGGTTTGCAATTCTTTCCTTTCTATTTACTTATTGTTACGTTTGTGATCTGTTCATTGCTTATCTCTTCCACTTGATTGTCTTCGATCCTAACAATTGGTATCAGAGCTTGGTCTCCTTGAGATTAAGCTCAATCGGTTTTGGAGTAAATATGACAACCAATAATGCCATGTTTTTTGAAGGACATTCTATGATTAGACCGCCTATGTTTAATGGGTTAAATTATGTGAGTTGGAAAGAAAGAATGATTATACTTTTGCAATCAATTGATAGTGAATTGTGGTTTATTATTAGTGAAGGTCCATATGATGCCTCTCTTATAGATGAAAATATTCATAGATCTAAACCAAAAACAAGAAATGAACTGACTGCTATGGATAGAGTTCATCTCACCTTAAATGCAAAAGCCATGAATGTGTTATATTGTGCTTTAAACTCAAATGAATCTATTAGAGTCAAAGGCTGCAAGTCAGCCAAGGAGATTTGGGACAAACTGAGAGAAATCCACGAAGGAAGTGAGGATGTGAGAGAGCAAAAGAAATCTATCTTAGTTACCAAATATGAGTCGTTTAAGATGGAACCTCATGAAGATATTGGTAAAATGTATTGTAGATTTAATGATCTTATTAAGGATTTAGAAGTTCTGGAAAAGGAATACTCTCTAGGCGAGAAAAATAGAAAAATTCTGAATGCTTTATCAAAGGATTGGGAGAGTAAAGTGACTGCCATTGAAGAAGCTAGAGATCTAAATTCCTTGCCTATTAAATCTCTTATTAATTCTCTAACCTCTTATGAGCTGAAACTTAAGTCCAAAATGCAAGAAGAAGAGGATGCGAAAGTAAGAAGGAGCATTGCTCTAAAAGCATCTCAAGATGAAGATTATTCTGCCTCCCTAGATGAAGAAGATGCGGAAGCTGATGATAGTGATTTAGCTCTCATCACAAATAGTTTCAAGAGAATCCTCAACAAACGACGGTTCAGAAAAGGAGGAAACAGTAACTCATTCCCAAATCAGTTCAGTAATACAAGAAACAAAGGGAAGCAAGAGTTCAATAAAAAGCAAACTGATAAATGCTTCGAGTGCGGCCAACCTGGACACTACATGAGTGAGTGTCCAATGAAGAAGAGGAAAGGTGAAAGAAAACCCAGATTCAATAACTTCCAATTCACATGGAATGAATGCAACTCCGATGGTGAAATTGAAGAGGAAGAAGAATCTGCTCAATTGGCTTTCATGGCCATTGGAGATGATGAGGTAACATCTTCTAACTCTCAATTTGAAAGTGATGATGAAACTGATGATGATCTTGAATCTTTCATTATAAAATTGCATGATAGTTTGAAAGAATCTTATACTAGAAACAAGGAATTAAAACATAAAATTGACTTTCTTCTTCAGGACAATACTCGTCTTTTTCAAGAAAATAAGAAACTGAAAACTGAAAATGATTCTTTGAAAAAGAATGAGATTGATTTACAAAATAAACTTGATAGAAAAACAAGTCTTTGTGAGACACTCAAAAAGGAACAAGGTGATTTAAAAAAAAGAATGAATGATTTAAATGAGTTACTACAATATAAGAAATAAAACTGCTTTCAAGAAAATGGAACAAAACCTTATTTTGGCACTTATGAGAAGAAGATAAATTTTGGTATTCATCAGATAAGACTGAATCAGAATGCAAATGAATTTGCTATTTATAAGAGAAGACAAGTAAGATTTATTAAACCTGTTCATGTAAATAATTCTTTGGTTATGTGTAATTTTTGCTGTCAAAAAGGTCACATGAAAAGTAATTGTTATGTGAGAAAGAACATGAGAAGAGGCATGAAATGCATGTGGATAGTTAGACATGATATTAACTCTAACAAGTATGAGATATTGGTAAGATTGATGAGATTCTTGTTCATAATATTTTTTTGTAATTCTCTTTTGATATTTCTGATGCTTTGAACTAAGTTTTTTTTTTATTTTTTACTGAATTTGTATGATGTCAAAAAGGGAGTAAAAAGAATAATGTCGATCTCATGATGATTTGCTGTGATATGTTGGTGATTGCTGTCATTTCTCTGTTTTTATTTGAAATATTGGATTCTCTGTTATTGTTGCTGGATTTTGGTAGCTAGTTTTTACTCTCATTCTATGATGACAAAAAGGGGGAGAAATGTGGATGCTATGTGTAAGGGGGAGTTATTTTGAGATTATTAGTTTGGATGCAATGAGTGAGGGGGAGCTTATGCTTATATGCTCAATCTTTTTCTTTCTTCCATCCATTGTTTTGTCATCATCGAAAAGGGGGAGAATGTTGACCTTGATCCCTAACTTTTGATGATTACAAAATAAATGGATATTACTAATATCTTCTCAAAGGCTTTTTCAGAAATGAAACAAATCAGGTTCAGAGATTATGCACATTTGGAAGGGACAAAGTATGTTGAAGCCGTCGGACGCATAAAAGGACCATATCGGACGGCCGACAACCATTGAGTAACTTCAGACACATGAAGAACTCACACTCGGACGTCCGAAGATAATAAGCCAAGTCTTCTATGATCACTGACCTCGATCGGACGCTGAATATGTCTCCACCGGACGTCCGATAGAAACAAGATGATTTCTCAAATCTCTTTGTTTGCTGTCGGACGCACAAAAAATTTGCACCGGACGTCCGATAGAATTGAAGAAAATTTCTCAAACTCACTGCCTGCTGTCGGACATAAAAAACAGGAGTACCGGACGTCCGACACTCCCAATGGCTAGTTGACTGTTCAACTACTTTCTATCCGTTGGAAGCATTAATGAGGCACTTTCCTGGTCCTATATAAATAGTGGTTGGTCAGATGCATAAAACAACTTTTGTACACTGAAGATACAAAAGATCTAGAGTGATTTTTGTGAGAAAATACTCTTCAAAGAAGATTTGTAGTTTTAGTGGTGTGAGGTTCATTGTAAGCTTTTCATTTGTGAGTGAATACTTCATGAGTGTAGTTCTGTGAGGGTTGTCCTGAGAGATAGTAAAAGTTCCTGACTTGATCGAGGGGTGTTCGGGGCAAGGAGGAGGTGAACATTCCTTTGTACGCAAGAGTGATTGTAATTCATCAATTTGAAGAAACTTATTTGAATTAATCTACAAGCTAAAGAAGAGTTGGGTAGTTAATTGGTTTGCAATTCTTTCATTTCTATTTACTTATTGTTACGTTTGTAATCTGTTCATTGCTTATCTCTTCCACTTGGTTGTCTTCGATCCTAACAACTAGGGATAAAATGTCTCAATGGAAAAGGAAAATGGCCTGACTTTCATTCCATTTTTTGCATTAACCCTGAAAGAAAACTTTCATTTATCATATGAAGGATTTCATACACATATCCGATTTGATCGACTGATGAAAAATTTGTCCATCCCTTTCTGCGAGAACAAGTGCTCCACCAGGCAATATCTTTTTGACAATAAAAGAACCTTGCCAATTTGAGACAAACTCTTCTTTTTGCCTCATCTTGCACTGACAAAAGCTACCTCAATGCTTTGTCTCCTCGTTTGAATAGTCATGATTTGACCCTTTTATGGTAAGCACGTGCCAATACTTTTGATAACATTGACCATGACAGATTGCATTTAGTTGCTTCTTATCAAGCGACCACTGACTTCTATTTCCTTAATCTTGATCCCAATTTGGCTTGAGTTTCTCTTTATACCATTCGAGCTCCTTTGAAACATTTTCGGATGCCCCTTAGCTACTCCTCTCATTTTGAAATCTAGAATCACATTTGTTAGTTACCGAGATTGCTGCCATTAAATTTCAGAACAGTGATATCCAAAGGGTCGGAGGATTTTATTCTTGGCCATCTGAAAAGAATGCGTAAGTAACACAGTATATAGAAAACTGTACATTTTATGGAATTTCAAATGAAGGACAAAACGTCATAATATGCTATTTAATAAAAGATACGCTATTTAACGTAAGATTTGTATTGAAGAAACATGTAAGTCAAAACTATTTACAAACGAAAATGCAAAAGATGAACAATGCGAATGATTTGTTTCACAGTTCACAACCAAAGGCAATCCCCCAAATTTACCAAAATTCCCTTCGGGAGGGAATGTGATTCGCAGTCCAGTTTTAGATGGCTCATTCGGGCATGAAAGGCTTCTGGACTATTTTGATTACTTCTCTCTCACATAGTGTATTTGGCAAGCTGCTTAAATTCCTCATCAGTAATAATGGCCCTTACAGCATCTTTGTGCGCATGAAGAGGGTTTTTGCTAACACTTAGTCATTGTTCTTCTCTCCTTCTCAAAATTATGTCTCCGGCCTCAATCATCTCTTGGATTTTATGTTTAAGTACCCAACAATTGGCAGTAGAATGTCCAGGAGCTCCAGAATGATAAGCACAAAAAGATTGGGGATCATAACCAAGGGGAACTCCTTTAGTATAGACTTTAGGAGCTATCGTACCAATTTTCCCTTCGACTTTGAGCTGTTCATATAATTGATCAAGGGGCCGACCTAGATTGGTAAAAGTTCTATATCGGGTTGGGTTTCGGATGTCATTGGTTTGTTGATAGTTGTAATTCTGGTTGGCCGGTGAAGTGGGTCTTGGGTTATAAAGAGGGCGAGGTCTAATCTGAAAATTAGGTGGGGGAATATGAAAGGGTGTTATGGTTGTATTTGGATAATTTGGTCGGGGTTGAGAATGGTTAATAGTGGTATGATAAACAGGTCAATGGCATGGTTGGTATGGGTAATGGGATGGATAAATGGGGTATTGTTGGTATCTAGGTCGGAAAGAAGGGCCTTGATTCTAGACAAATGAAGCCTCCTCTTCTCTCTTCTTGAACGGAGATTTCTTGCTACTGCTGCCTTGATTTTGCATCGCTTCCACTTGCGATTTTAGAGCCGACACATTAACAATCTTTTCTGCTCTCCGAACTCATCATATTCTTCCAATTTATTAACAATTTCTGCAAAGGAGCATCCAATCATGTGAAAAATTTCCTCAAAATAGGGCAGGTCATGAGCTTTGATGAACGTACGAACGATTTCTTCTTCAGTCATGGGAGGTTCCACCTTGGCAGCCAACTTTCTCCATCGCTCTGCATATGTCTTGTGATCCTCAGATGGCTTTCTTTTAGTCCCTTCTGGTGTGGTCCTTGTCGGAGCAAACTCGCAATTGTATTCGTATTGCCTCACAAAAGTGGTTGACAATTCTGTCCAGGTCCTCATTTCATCAGGCTTCAAATTGGAATACCAATCCAGTGCATCGCCTTCTAAACTCTCAGGGAACAACCTAACTGGCAGATTTTCATCATCGATTGGCTTCCCTAATTTGTTGGCAAACATTCGGAGATGCATTTTAGGGTTGCCCGTTCCGTCATACTTGCTAAACTTGGGTGCTTTAAAACCCACAGGCAGTTGCATGTCAGGAAACAGGCACAACTCGTTATAATCCAAACCGCCTTGTTTGCCCAAGCCTTGGCTCTTCCTCAAGAATTCGTCAATCGGTCCAACCTCTTTAACAGATTCTTGTCAATTGGTGTGGAGGATTCCCCAGTTTCAACTTTCCCTTGGGCAGCGGTGTCTAGCGTGAATGGCTCTGCAGTGGAATAGTAATATGGTCCTTGAGGTTCAAGCGGCACATTCATACTAACCGGCTAATAATTTTGGAAAATTTGAGTGTAAGAAGGATTGGTTTGGACATTGGGTGCATAGGTAGGTGGTGGGCCATGAGTGGGATAGGTGAAAGTTTCTTCAAGTGGATTTGCAACATGTGGAGCCATGGAGGTCCGAGTGTATGGCAAAAGTTGTGATACACCGAATGTTAGGAGATTTTTTTTTTGGTTTGATTTAAAACCTTAAATTTGTTTTAAAGGACTAGAAAATCCTAAATTCTAATAAAAAAATCCTAGTTACTTGTGACTAATCGATTCTCTTAAATCTCTCATTTTTAATCGAAACCCTAATTTTAAACTATGGAATTGTAAAATCCCTCGAATTTTCTTAAAATTCCTTTTATTTGGCATTTATTTCCTTATAATAGCTATACTACTCGTTTACATCCCCAATGTTTAGAATAAAGAATAGAATTAAGAGTTTTCCCTTTTGTATTCATCGTTAGGGTAAACTAAGATTTTTTTCGCCTTTTCGTAGTGTGACCATTTGGTACGGAGTGTGTATCAAAATTTGGTGATTAAGAGTGAGTTTTAGATGATAGTAAGTGTGTGATTAGAAGTGATAATAATAAGTTAGTGAATTATAAGTTAAAACCCTAGTATACGCGATTTAAGAAAAAACGGTTTGAACCGACGGGTATCGTTTGTTACCTAGTGAGTGCACCACTTGAACACTACTTTATTACCTTAATCTCCTTTCTATTAATTGATTAAAATCAGCCCCAAAATATCCTCAAGGCAGCCGAAATATTGGACCAAAAATAAGAGAGAAAAGAACAAAATTTGACTACCAATCAAAGTGTGACACTTGTCACCTTTGATCCAAATTCATTTATATCATTTTAACCTTCTTGAAGCTTCATTTGAGCCTTCATTTTCAGCCTTCCAGCCATGAGAGTGAGAGAGAAAAGAGGGAAGAAACCATTCAATTCCCATCTTGATTTTTAGCTTAATTTGAATGAAAATCCAAAATCTAAACCGATTAAACTTTTCCTTTAGTTCTTAAGAAGCTTTGTGTGGTGAAAATTTGGAGGGAAAGGTTGTGATTCTCTCTTGCAAGAAGCCTTAGTGAGGTATTATGGTTTCCTATCCTTTTCTTGCATTTAATCTTGTTCAAGTTTAGTTAGAAGCTCTTAATCTTGCCTTATGACGGTAAATTTGTTAGTTTGGACTGAGATGTTGGAGTATGTAGCTAGGGTTTATATTTTCAGCCTTGATTATGGTTATCTACCTCTTAATTTATGTTATTGAGCTAGTAATTGGTGGGTTTGATGATAGAGCACTTGTTAGATATGAATTTCTAGAGTAAAAGTGCAAATTCCCGAAATTGGAAACCAAGTTGCTATGTTCTGACCAGTTCTATTTGTGTATGATGGAGGCCGAATTAGGCTTAGCACAAAACATGAAAGTTGTAGGGAATGATATGTTATAGCTTCCTGTAAAAGTTCAGCTCAATCTGAGTACTGTAGAATGTGAAAAGATAAAAATACCCCTGACTGCCATAGGTAGAGCTCTGTGGCCAGTTTTGACATTGCACCAATCTGACCGCATCTGTTCACCCTGATCCGTACTGAATTAGCATTTGGCCAAAACATAGAAGTTGTAGTGCTATATCTTATCTTTCTAACGACCCTAAAAACACCTCAATCGGACTTTGATAGCCTAAGTTATTGTCATTTACGCATAGTGCAGTTAACTAGCCTGATTGTGAGATTCTGGTTCTGTAATTTGGCATTTCGACCTGGATAAACTACGAACTGGACTGAGTGGTCTTCATCAAAGTTGTATCCCTTTATCTTAGCTTCAAAATGGTATAAATTTCACCCCAATCTGATATGCATAGCTTCGGTTGTGTCCGGTACGCTAAGTGACGTCAAATCTGTCTTTTGTTTTATGACTTAAACTTCATTTCCGGACATTTTCCTAGCTTGATTTTGTACTTGTACAACATTGAGCCTATTGAATGGCTATTGAAATGAGCTTATTTTGTGTGTGACTTTGGGACTGAATTGAGGAAAATATTGAAGCCATAAATGGCTGAAAAATAGGTAAACACAAGGGGCATGCCGCCAAATTTTCACTAGAGGTATAAACCGGTCTTTGGAGTTCTAGTTCGGTAATCTGCAAATTTGACTTGGATACATTGAAAACTTGGTTGAGGTATCTTCATGAAATTTGTAACTTTTGTCTAAGTTTCGAGACACTACCTAGTGCATTTTGATCCGATAATCACAGCTCCAGTTATGGTCAAAATCGTGTAAACTGTTTTGTACCATTTTCATTTCCGCTCACGCGCGCATGCATTCCTTACCGTTTTGCCGCTTTGATTGTTCTAGTCCTTATTCCCATTTGGGATGGTCGATTCACTGATATTTGAGTATAATCTTCTGTCACAGGCAGTGACGAACTGGACGGAGTCGGTGGACCCGTATAAAGTGCCTTGATTTGCGTGTTCACTATTTTGAGAGAGTAATTGGGTTGTTTATTGATGTAAAATTGTCAAAGCGCTTTGTATATGTTAAATGGGTACTTAGGCGAGGGTGTACTTTATCTCACTCGACCTAAGCCCATCATTTGTTTTGATTTCATATGTGAGAATACATGCCTTATGTTCAGTATCACCCTTTTGCTGTGTGCTGATGGGGGTGATTACATGACTTGAATTAAACCCCTTTTTGTTGTGTGCTGTTAGGGTAAGTACTTTGTTGTGTACTTTGTTGAGAGATATCATCTATTGAGAGGTTGGATATCTCAGGGTTTGGTTCCAGCCCGATTCCAAGGGTAGACGAACTATTCGATCCAGCTGGGGCTTGGTCGAAGATAGTTCCATGCTAACCTTGGGATTTCGTTCTTTGTTAAAGTTTTGATTAAAGCTAAGTGATTTTGTTTCGCTCGAGCTGCTGTGTGCTGTTGACTGGCCAGCGGGGGTTGATAAGGTGAACGGGGAAAGTTAAGTGGAGTCTACGGTCTATGAATATTTTGGTTGACGGAGTGTCAACCGGCGTTCAAGCTCGGGGAATTGAACTGGTTTTGAAGCCACCCGTATCCTACCATTGTGATGTTACATTTCTGTCTATTGATGTGAAATATCTTGGTTACATGTTTATTTGGATGTGATTTTACGTTTTTACCCTTGATTATTCACTAAGCATATAGCTTACCCCATTCCATTTGTTTTCCTTAGCAGGGGGTACAAGCGAGGCTTGAGACGTGTTCAGACTAGCGTAGTCTAGTTGTTTTGAAATTTTGACTTGTACTCGCACTAGCACCCGACTAGGGTTGATTGGACTTGGATTGTAAACACGTTAATGTATTTGGGCGTGTATAAGCCTTGTAGCTGGATCTGAGCATCAATGTATATATTAAGTTTGAACTTGTTGTGTTACTTATTTGCTATAAATGTAAGTTATTTTCTCGAGTTTCGAGTGAGTGAGTCCTGGCGAGAGTTGGGCAGGCGACCTGCCGAACCCTGGGGTACGCCCTAAGGGGAGGTGGGGCCGTCACAAAAGTATTGGTTCAGTTTAATTGGCAGGTAAGGGCTCATATTGGACACCACCGCTGCTACCAGTGACTAGCTGATCAATCACACGCCTTTGTGCCGTCATTTCTATGCTCAGCTCATTGAACTTGTTCAAAACTTTGTTCAGTTAAGCTCCCAAGTTTGCC
Source organism: Coffea arabica (assembly GCF_036785885.1). NCBI lineage: Eukaryota > Viridiplantae > Streptophyta > Magnoliopsida > Gentianales > Rubiaceae > Coffea > Coffea arabica. The sequence continues at coordinate 24,440,476 of NC_092318.1, forward strand.
AGGTCAGCTAATGGCATCATCGTAGGCCTATCGGATGACTCCGGGTGCGTACTCTTGTTTACACTAGTTCTTGAAGCTTAGCTACGCGATCGGGTAATAATGGAGTTTTTTCGTGTAGCTATGTTTGCAGTTACCTAAAAATTGAGGAAAAATCCTATTTAGATGCCCTTCTTGATTAACTGCTGTCAAAAAGAAAGAAAAAGAAAAAGAAAAATACCCGTGTTAGTAAAAATTAAAATAATTTGGATGCATGTCCTATTGGGGAGCCCTTTTGTGTCAAGGGTTGGCCTAGTATGAAAATGCAATCCTTCAGGATAGGCACATACAATACCTGATGAATCCGATCAACTTATTGATATTCGAGTGAAAAATACTTTGAAAAATTTGGCCAATTTGGAGTGAGAAGGGACATTTGTCATAACAAAATGAGGACAAAGTCCGAATGGATTGATCACTTTGATTAACACATAAAATGATGTGTGAAAGAGCCTATTCTTGAAAGAATCGCAATGCCTCGACTAGTTTATTCAATTATACCTAGATCGAAACCCTAAAAGAGAATAAACGAGTCAAATGGATCGGATAAAATTGATGATTTATTCAAAAATTAGCTGGATTGCCCTAAAAATGAGTAAACTGGTCAAATGGATTGAATGAAATTGATAATTTATTCAAAATTGACCAAATTATCTTAAAAATGGGTCAATTGGTCAAATGAATTTGAATGAAATGGATAAATTGACTCATGTGACAGCCCCATCTCACCCTAGGGCGAACCAAAGGGTTCGGCGGACCGCCTACCTAGCTCTCGCCAGGACTACGGAGTCGATTCACACAAACCCAATATAGTACGCGTGAGAACTCAACGAAAACGAACAATTGGAGACCACCAAGGGTTAAACAGAGCTTACCAAACCATACGGAAGTACGTGATGTCGATTAAACATTTATACACATATTTACATCGGAGTCTTGAACCAATGAACCAAAATACAAGCCAGAGTATTCACGCTACACAAAATACAATTAGGGTTTCAGTTACAAAGGAGCATAAACAAAAGAAGTCCTACAACTAGCTCAACTCTTTTCTTCCAAAAATCTTGGTTTCAAAACATGGAACCCTGTAAGGAAAACAAAGGTAACAGAAAGGGGTGAGCTTGCGCTCAATGAGGTACCATACATATAGCAGTAAAATCATGGCATTTCACGTTTAACAAATCAGGTACACATGCCAGATGTAAAGTAAAGTAGTTAGACACAATGATTCAAATAGGAAGGATACAGGTGGCTCTCAGGAGCCAAATTCCCATTTGCTTCACCGAAGCTTGATCGAAATAATAGTTGACACTCCGTCAACGCTAAAGGAATAACCAATACCGTAGACTCCACTTTCTCCGATTCCTTCCACCTCACATACCCCTACCGGGCCCGAACTCCAATCAGATCAGAAATGGTAATACTCGAGTATACCGGAATCAAGGGTCTCAATACCCAAAGATCCCAAAACACACTACCGTGGTTCGTTATCTAATCGACCAGACCCCTTGCCGGCTCGACTCGAGTAACTAGCCACAGGTGTTGAGCTCAGAGGTCACAGAAAGGTCGTTGGATACCAGCCTCCAAACGATGTCCGAACAGATACAGATACAGATAACAGATTCAAATTTTGCACAGTAAATTGGCATGTGACCAGACAAGAGAATGAGTGTGATAAAGTACACCCTCGTCTCAAACAGAATAAACAGATAGTACATTCGGTCATATCACAGATTGCATATACAGACCCCAAGTTAATCAACAAATAAGGGGAGTGGTACACTCACCGGTTCAAGTACGAATACTTCAAAAGTTTTCACTTCAAACTGGATTTAATCGCCAAGAAACCCTAAAAGAACCAAAGTAAAACAATTGAGGGTTTCACATCCAAAATCGAGTAAACAGAATACACAAGTGAGGCTCGACTACTAGTCGTATGCCTCGCCAAATAATTACTAATACAAGGGTGCAAAACATGATTTTGGAAACAAAAGTAACGAGAGGACCTAGGGTTTGAACGACCCAAAAAGCCCTTCATTTCTTTCAAAAGGCAACTCAAACCTAAAGAGACTAAACGGCCTAGAAAAAATTGGATAGCATTTCCCCTGAATTTGCTTACTTTTCCAGCCATCATGGCTTCATTATTTTCCTCAATCAAGCCCAAAGTCATACGCAATATAAATTCATCACAACAGCCATTCAATAGGCTCAAAGTCATTCAAATACAAGATTTAGCTAGGAAAATGACCGGAAATGAAAATTAAGCCCTAAAACTCAAAACAGTTTTCACGTCATTTAGCGTATTGGACACAACCGGTGCTACGATTATCATATCGAGGTACAATATACACCGTTTCGAAGCTAACAGAAAGGAATACAATGTTGAAGAAGGCTACTCAGTCCAGTTTCTACTGAAATCAGGTCAAAAATTCAATATACTAAACCAAAACGCAAAAATAGGTGAACAAACCACATTCTGGTTCAAACATCATAAGTCAGGCTACCTACGTCCAAATCAAGTGATTCTGAAGCCATCCGAAATCTAAGACACCAGGCTACATTTCTTCAGAAGGCATCAATAACCAAATCAGAAGCATTCCCAATCAAATTAACCAATTACCAAAGCTGATTACCAAGTTCGGGTAGAAACATGGCAGCAGGGGTATTTCAGTCTTTTCATAAGCTACGCCACTCCGATTGACCTGAAATTGTGCAGGCATTTCTAAACTATCATTACCTACAACTTTGATGTTTTAACCCAAGGCTAATTTGGCCTCTAGCTATGATGAACAGTGCTAGGCAGAATGAGGGGGAATGAAACCCTAACTTTCACAATTTCCTTCCAAAACAGAAATTTCCTGCAATTAACCACAATTTACACCTTCTAGCTTCATTCTAGATCAATTCCCATCATCATACAAAGCCACACCATATGAATCATATTAAATCAGAAAAATCATGATTAAATAGAAAATGTCATCAATCTCCACCAAAATCAAGAAATAACACCTAATCACATCCCTTAAGCTACCACAAGTCATGAATTAACCATCATTAGATAGAAGAGAGGGGTTCCTTCACTACTCACCTTAGTAATCTGTGAGAACCCGTAAATTCCTCTTAATAATTTTCCTAGGGTTTATCCCCTTTAATGGCATGTTTTCTGCATTTTCTGGCTTAGGAAATTTTTCTGGTGAATTTTATGAGTAATTATAGTTTTTAGATGATTTTTCTTGTATTGGAGAGTTTTTGAAAAATTAAGGATATATATCGGACGTGGGACCCACTAGTGCGAAAAGTTCGGAAAAATTCGGCCAATTAGGTTAAGTTTTGGATACTGGTTGAAATTTATCGGGTGTTAAGAGATAAGTAGAGGTTGAGATGTGATTGATGTGAGAGAGACTTAAGGGGATAGAAATGCTTTAAATGTAGTGACAAGTGTCACTTGGTGAGTGGTGGCACTTGTAGGACAACTATTCATTTTCTTGACTTTTTTGACCAATTGCTTAAATATCTCAAAAATCAAACAAAATTCACTCTTGTCTTCATCTTCTTGGCTGGCTCTCTCTCTAGGAAAAGAAAGAAAACTTCTCCAAATTTCAAGCTTCCAACTAGCTCAATCTTCCATTCCAACCAATTAAACTTAGAATTGCTCCATAAAAATCCTTCTTTTGGTGGTGGTGAGTTGATTGGTGAAGTGTTTGGAGAAGCTAAGGTGTCCAACAACTCTTCCTCTCTTGTGTTCTAGGTAAGTGGTGTTTGATCTTTCTCCTACACGTAATGAAGCTTGAGTGATGCTTCATGGTGGTATAAGGTGCCACTTTATGGATTATATTGTGATTCTTGGTTGAATTGATGAACTTTGGTAATTTTGGGGATTTTTCTGTTTTAATATAAGTATGATGGTGTGGTTATCTATGATGATTGGATATGGTTTCTAATGACTATAGGAGGTGGAAAAAGTGGACAATTGCAATCAATTTCTGTTTTGGAAGAAATCTGGAAAATTAGGGTTCCTTGGTTCTTCATTCTGTCCGAAATTTTAGGTCCTAGTTATAGGCCGAATTGGCCTTGGCTTAAAACATGAAAGTTGTAGGAAATGACATTTTAAGGCGCCTACAAAATTTCAGGTCAATCGGAGTAGTGTAGAATGAGATAAGTCGAAAATACTGAGACTGGTCTAGCAAGGGGTGCTGCGAACAGGGTTGCCTTTTCACTCAATTTGACCGTGACTTTTCACCCTGATCCTCACCGAAGTAGATTTTTGCCAAAACATGAAAGTTGTAGCCAAGGCTATAAAATAGTTGCCTGTAAATTTTCAGCTTGATCCGATCACTGTAACATGTGAAATGACCGAAATACCCTTGACTGTTTTTGAAACCTGTTTCGCGCCCAGATTTCTGTTTTCGTGTAGTCTTCCATTTTCGACCATGAAAATGCACGATTTGGCCTTTGAGGTCTTCTGATGAAATGTATCTTGATGTCTTAGCTACCATATGCCTTTGGAATTTCTGGATTTGGACTTGTAGAGCCTGAGTTATGATGTTTCCGCTAGAATGCGTTTTGGTGAATCTGTTTTACGTTTTTGATATAGTATCTTGCATTGTTGACCTGTTTGCACTCAAAACTGGGTTGAGTGACCTTCTGTGATGTTGTAGCCCTGTCTTTTAGCTTCAAAATTGTGGGTCTTACACCTTCATCCGATAATCATAGGGCATTTGGTGTCATTACCGCAAAAAGAAGTCAAAAACTATTTTTTTTCAGGGCCAAAGCTAATTGCATTTCCGAATTTTCTGGTTTTCTCTACTGTTTGTATATGTTCATGGAACCCTATTGGGGTCATATTTGGCATTGATTTATGATCAGTTATCGAGTCTCATTGTACTTGTTTGTATGTTTTAAGGCTTACTTTTATTCCGGTCATTTCCTAGTTAACTTTTACTTTGAGCCTAGTGAATGGCTTTTGGGAAATGAGATGACTTTTGTGTGAGATGTTGGGACTGATTTGAGGAAATAATGAAGCCTTAATGGCTGGAAAAGTAAGAAATCTAGGGGAAGTGCTGCCCGATTTTCTAGGCCGTTTGGTTCTTTAAGTTGGATTTGCCTTTTGATAGAAATGAAAGGCTTTTGGGTTGTTTGGCGCCTAGGTCTTCATGTTATCTTTTTGTTCCAAGAAAATCATGTTTTCCACCCTCGCACTAGTATTTATTTGGCAAGGCGTACGACGTGTAGTCGAGCCTCACTTGTGCATTCCGTTTACTCAATTTTGGATGTGAAACCTTCAATTGGTTTATTTTGATTATTTTAGGGTTTTTGGCGATTAAGGCCAATCTGAAGTGAAAACTTTTGAAGTTGAACCGGTGAGTGTACCACTCCCCTCCATTGCTGTCTAACTTGATTTCTGCTCTGCAATCTGTTAAATTTGTTTGAGACGAGGGTGTACTTTATCACACTCGTTCTTCTATCTGTTCATATGCCAATTTTGAGTGCCTATCTGAATCTGCCGTCTGAATCTGCTATCTGAATCTGCTATTTTGTATCTGTATCTGAATCCGTTATCTGTGTCTGCATCTGTTCGGATTTCTATGACCTATGAGCTCAATCTTGTGGCTAAGTTATTCGAGTCGGGCCGGCAAGGGCCTGGACGATTAGATAACGAACCACGGTAGTCTGTTCGGGGATTTTTGGGTATTGAGACCCTTGATTCCGGTATACTCGAGTATTACCATTTCTGTTCGATTACGGTGAGCGGGCCCGGTAAAGGGGTGTTTGGTGGACGGAATTCGGTGTAAAGAGGGGTCTACGGACGTTTTGTTTCTATATACGTTGACGGAGAGTCAACCGGTTTGGATCAAGTACTGCGCTGGAAATTTGGCTCCTGAGAGCCACCCGTATCCTTCTGATTTGAATCATTGGTTCCTTTGCTTTACATCTGGCATGTGTATCTGATTTGTTAAATGTGAAATGCCATGATTTTTCTGCTATATGTTTGGTACCTCATTGAGCGCAAGCTCACCCCTTTCTGTTCCCTTTTGTTTTCCTTACAGGAAAATAAACCCTTTTGGTCTGGATTTGACAAATGGCCGCCAAATTGAGCTAGTTGAACATATTTTTTGTATAGCTCATGTATTAAAACCCTAAGTGTACTTTTGGGGCGTTTTCTCTTTTGATTTGGCAAACCGTGTATATGTATTAACTTTTGAAAACTTTTGTATGTCATTTTGGATTGTAATCGCTAAAGTTCAGATGTGAATGTTTGCGTGCTCTTTCGGTTGGGTTCTGACGGGTCGGTTACTATCTTGGCCGACTCCGGATTTCATTTTTCTTATTTTGGGTTATGTTGCCATTTTGACTTGCTTACGCTCGTTGGTAAGTTTCGGAACGTGTTAGATTGACGTAAACGGATCCGTAGTCCTGGCGAGAGCTGGGCAGGCAGTCCGCTAACCCCTTTGGTTCGCCTTAGGGGAAGGTGGGGCTGTTACATAATCAAATAAAAGAGACCACTTAGCACCTTAGGCTTCCAAACAACTTCACCAATCACCTAAATACCCCTAAACTAATAGGTTTTATGGAGTAATTTGAAGATTAACCGGTTGGAATGAAAGATTGAGCAAGATTGAAGGTAAGAAAATTGAGTAGTTTTTCTTCTTTTTTTCTTGAGAAAGAGCCGGCCAAGAAGCTTGGAAAATAAGGGTGAATTTTGGTCAATTTTTGATTTAAATGGTAAAAGGATGAATAGTAGTCATAACTCAAGACTTATTCTCCATGTGACACTTGTCACTTCATTAAATGCATCTCTATCCTTTTGTCTCTCCAATGATAATCCATCTAGGTAACTTCTAATTATCTTTTCACACCTGATAAATTAAACCCGGTAAACATAACTTAACCTAATTGGCCGAATTTTATCAAACTTACCGCACTAGCTGGTCCCACGCCCGGTATCCACTTCTACAATCTCATAAGCTAACTTATACTCGAAAAAATGATTTCAAAACCATCTTTACTCATAAAATTTATTTTCACAATTTTTTGAATAAATAAAATGTGGAAAAGCATGCAATTAATAGAAAATAAAACCTAGCAATTAAGAAAATTACGGGTCCTCACACTCTCTCCCCCTTAAAGAAATTTCGTCCTCGAAATTTTCTTATCAACGGAATCTTGCAATATCTAAGGTATCTAACGGATTGTACCTTCTACGTCCTCAGACGAGTCAGGACCCTGATGGTATTCTAAAGAGTATACCCGAGCCGGTATCTTCGATCCAACCCTTTCCTTTTCCGACTGTCCAGGGTTAGTCCTAGTGGGTTGCGGGGTCCCTGTTCCTTTTCGTAATCGAACTGGGCAGTCAGCAATCTGATTATCGGCACTTCCACAGCGCAGATATTTCCCCTCTTTCTTCCAACAGTTTGCCTCCGTATGATTTGGCCCTCCGCAATATCCACAGGGACCACGAGTAGCAGAGACCGGTCCTCCCTGAGAGATATCGCGCGACACCCTCGATTGTCGTACTCCCCTATTTCTCTTTCCAATCTTAGGGGGCGTACTTGTACCTTCTTGCTCAGAGCTACTCCCGGGAAAGCCCCTTTTCTTGGCTTGGAAGTTTTTCACCTGCAGCCTAGCATTCTCCACTCGTTGCACCTTCTCTACGGCCTCGCTAAAAGCATTAACCTGGGCCACCGCGAGGTTCTTCTGAATTTCTACGTTCAAGCCCTGGATAAAACGCCTTATTCGCCGCTGCTCGGTCATGATTAGCTCAGGAGCGAATTTGGACAGGCGGGTGAACTGACTCTCGTATTCCGCTACAGACTGGGCCCCTTGGCGAAGTCGGATAAACTCATCTTCCTTCCGCTCCTGGACTAGAGGAGGGAAGAATTTCACGTTGAACTCCCGCATAAAATTCACCCAAGTCCTGGGCGTTTGTTCCCGTTCCCATTTTTGCCGAATAACGTTCCACCAGGAACGGGCTGCCCCTTCCAGCTGAAAGACGGCAAAGGTTACCTGCCTCTCCTCGGTATAGTGCAAGGCAGCAAAAATATCTACCATTTTCTCGAGCCACCTTTCGGCGACATCCGGGTCGGGCCCCCCAATGAACTTCAGTGGGGCGAACTTCTGGAATCTCTCGAGAGCCCTGTCTTTGCTCTCCACATGGTTGCCAGGGTTCCCAGGGTTAGGGTTAGGATTTTGACCCTGTTGCTACACCACTTGTGCCAGCAGGTTGATCATTTGCTGCATGGCGGCAGCTATTAGAACATTGGGGTCAACCCTCGGTTCAGGGTTGAGTCCAGATGAGGTTTCCCCAGCACCCCTGTCCGGCGTGGGTTGCCTACACCCGCGCCCACGTCCCCGGCCACTACGTGTGCCCTCCATTGATCTAAGTCAATCTAGGGTCGAGGTGCAAAGATAATATTAAAGATAATTATAGGCATAGGCAAATAACAAGAGGTACACACAGATCAAAGGCATATATACACACAGCTGTACCGAACCAGTCACACAGTAACAGTCAATTAGATACACCCAAAAGAGGTCCATGAAGGTAACGGGGTCATCCAAAAGTACTATAAACGAACTAGATTAAAGGCACAAAAGCAACTAACGAAAAGTTATTTCCCTTCAAGGTCTCCCTCCCTACTCTACGAGAATGCCACAATTTATATCTTAATCCAGGTTAATCATACTTACGAACACCCGAACAAACCACATGAAGTTCCATAGAATCACATTTCTAGTTCGCCCAAGTCCTTTCTAACCTAGGCTCCCATTTCTTTTGTATCCGGGCGCAAGAATCCCATCTAAGATAATTCACAACTCGAGTCGGCCGGTCCCAAGAGTAAATCATCCATATTAAAGATTCCTACCCGACAAACATACCTAACTTCCCCAAGTCCCATGATAAAGATCTTTACACTTATGACACGCACGGTTCATAGCTTATGCTCAAACGAGCAATTAGACACATTTACGAAATCAGGACCATAACACCACAGGCCCAAGCTCACTCCGCGCAGAGACCACGCGAAATAGGTCTGATACCACCTGTGACAGCCCTACCACACCCTAGGGCGAACCAAAGGGTTCGACGGACCGCCTGCCCAGCTCTCGCCAGGACTACGGAGTCAATTCACACAAACCCTATATAGTATGCGTGAGAACTCAACGAAAACGAACAATTGGAGACCACCAAGGGTTAAACAGAGCTTACCAAACCATACGGAAGTACGGGATGTCGATTAAACACTTATACATATATTTACATTGGAGTCTTGAACCAATGAACCAAAATACAAGCCAGAGTATTCACGCTACACAAAATACAATTAGGGTTTCAGTTAGAGAGGAGCATAAACAAAAGAAGTCCTACAACTCGCTCAACTCTTTTCTTCCAAAAATCTTGGTTTCAAAACATGGAACCCTGTAAGGAAAACAAAGGTAACAGAAAGGGGTGGGCTTGCGCTCAATGAGGTACCAGACATATAGCAGTAAAATCATGGCATTTCACGTTTAACAAATCAGGTACACATGCCAGATGTAAAGTAAAATAGTTAGGCACAATGATTCAAATAGGAAGGATACAGGTGGCTCTCAGGAGCCAAATTCCCATTTGCTTCACCGAAGCTTGATCGAAATAATAGTTGACACTCCGTCAACGCTAAAGGAGTAACCAATACCATAGACTCCACTTTCTCCGATTCCTTCCACCTCACATACCCCTACCGGGCCCGAACTCCAATCAGATCAGAAATGGTAATACTCGAGTATACCGGAATCAAGGGTCTCAATACCCAAAGATCCCAAAATAGACTACCGTGGTTCGTTATCTAATCGATCAGACCCCTTGCCGGCTCGACTCTAGTAACTAGCCACAAGTGTTGAGCTCAGAGCTCACAGAAAGGTCGTTGGATACCAGCCTCCAAACGACGTCCGAACAGATACAGATACAGATAACAGATTCAAATTTTACACAGTAAATTGGCATGTGACCAGACAAGAGAATGAGTGTGATAAAGTACACCCTCGTCTCAAACAGAATAAACAGATAGTACATTCGGTCATATCACAGATTGCATATACAGACCCCAAGTTAATCAACAAATAAGGGGAGTGGTACACTCACCGGTTCAAGTACGGATACTTCAAAAGTTTTCACTTCAAACTGGATTTAATCGCCAAGAAACCCTAAAAGAACCAAAGTAAAACAATTGAGGGTTTCACATCCAAAATCGAGTAAACAGAATACACAAGTGAGGCTCGACTACTAGTCGTATGCCTCGCCAAATAATTACTAATACAAGGGTGCAAAACATGATTTTGGAAACAAAAGTAACGAGAGGACCTAGGGTTTGAACGACCCAAAAAGCCCTTCATTTCTTTCAAAAGGCAACTCAAACCTAAAGAGACTAAACGGCCTAGAAAAAATTGGATAGCATTTCCCCTGAATTTGCTTACTTTTCCAGCCATCATGGCTTCATTATTTTCCTCAATCAAGCCCAAAGTCATACGCAATATAAATTCATCACAACAGCCATTCAATAGACTCAAAGTCATTCAAATACAAGATTTAGCTAGGAAAATGACCGGAAATGAAAATTAAGCCCTAAAACTCAAAACAGTTTTGACGTCATTTAGCGTATTGGACACAACCGGTGCTACGATTATCGGATGGAGGTGCAATATACACCGTTTCGAAGCTAACAGAAAGGGATACAATGTTGAAGTTGAAGAAGGCTCCTCAGTCCAGTTTCTAGTGCAACCAGGTCAAAAATTCAATATACTAAACCAGAACCGCAAAAACAGGTGAACAAACCGCATTCTGGTTCAAACATCATAAGTCAGGCTACCTACGTCCAAATCAAGTGATTCCAAAGCCATCCGAAAGCTAAGACACCAGGATACATTTCTTCAGAAGGCATCAATAACCAAATCAGAAGCATTCGCAATCAAATTAACCAATTACCAAAGCTGATTACCAAGTTTGGGTAGAAATAGGGCAGGTATTTCAGTCTTTTCATAGGCTACACTACTCCAATTGACCTGAAATTTTGCAGACATCTCTAAAATATCATTCCCTACAACTTTGATGTTTTAACCCAAGGCTAATTCGGCCTCTAGCTATGATGAACCGTGCCAGGCAGAATGAGGGGGAATGAAACCCTAACTTTCACAATTTCCTTCCAAAACAGAAATTTCCTGCAATTAACCACAATTTACACCTTCTAGCTTCATTCTAGATCAATTCCCATCATAATACAAAGCCACACCATATGAATCATATTAAATCAGAAAAATCATTTGGTTATATTCTTTCGTTATTTGGTTGACTGACTAGATTTTTTGGAGCCGGTGCTCATGTGTACATTGGGTTTTGTACCGATTGGAGGTCGGTAATCTGTAAATCTTTTGGTGTGACTTTGTAAATATATGTATATATTTGAGTGGCATTTTGAACTTATCTTTTGTGTGTCTTTTGTGCATACGCTTTACGTCCGTACTTTTGCACATAGTTTGAATAATAAGTATATGTAACGTTCCGATCTATAGACTTGTGCCCCGAAATGGACTCCGGTGGTCCAAGTAGAGCTGGAGAGCAAGGACGAGGCTCTGAAGGAAATAATGGAAATGGGCCGGATCAAGTCGCTACAGCCATTCAACGGATGGCCGATCTACTAGAGCGAATGACAAATCAACAGGGCCAGGGGAGCAGTACTGGGAATCCTGGACATAATCTGGGACATAATCCGGGTAATCATGAGGGAGAGGACCGTGCTTTAGAACGGTTCCAGAAATTTGCACCTCCTAAGTTTATAGGTGGACCTAATCCTGACCTAGCCGAGGGCTGGATGGATCGTATGTTAGACATATTTTCCGCGCTTAGGTATTCGGAGGAGCGGCAGATATCCTTTGCCGTCTTTCAGTTCGAAGGGGCCGCGCGAGCCTGGTGGAACGTGATCAAAGCCAAGTGGGAGCGAGAACAGACCCCCTGGACATGGGTCACTTTTACTCGAGAATTTAATGAGAAATACTTGTCGCCCATTGTGCAACAGAAACGAGAAGATTATTTTATCCGCCTGCGTCAAGGGGCATCTAGTGTGGCGGAGTATGAAACTCAGTTTATAAAACTCTCTCGCTTTGCCCCAGAGCTAGTGCTGACGGAGCAAAAGCGAATTTTCCGCTTTACCTAAGGCTTAAATGTGGAAATCCAGGAAGCACTGGCGGCCGCACAGCTGGACACGTTTAGTCAGGCACTAGAAAATGCACAGCGGATTGAGACTGCCAGGGGACAGGTTAAAGCCTTTCATGACCGGAAAAGGAGGCAACCTAGCTCGAATGATTCCGCTGTTGGACAGAGCTCGCGAAACGAGCCACCCGCTAAGGCGAGTAAAGGCGCAGACGGTCCACGACCTGTAAGAACTCTGAATAATTTTGGGCGAGGTCAGATAGTGCTAGAGCCCCAGAGGAGTGCCCAGCGTGGAGGGTCAAGTACGGCCACTAAGCCAACCTGTGGTTTCTGTGGGGGCAATCACACCGATGAAAATTGCTGGAAAAATAGTTCGGTACGAAAATGTTTCAAATGTGGTAGCACCGAACATCTGATTGCCCGGTGTCCTAAGATGCAGAAGGAAAGACTCAAGCCACCGACTGAAGGGACCACAACTAAACCGATGAATGCAGGGGAAAATCGACCCAAAGGGCCAGCAAGAGTGTATGCAATGGGTCAATATGAGGTGACTGACCCTTCGGCGGGTTTTGAAGGTACGCTTTGACCAAAGAATTAATTTCGAGGACGAAATTTTCCTAAGTGGGGGAGATTGTGAGGCGCCAATCAGTTCGTAAGTTGATATTAGGGTTATTCATTATTTCGGTGTGGTTAAGTAGGGTTTTAGGGCTAAGGAGGAAACCCTAATCTCGGTTAAGATTGAAAACCCTAGTTTATGTATTAGTTTGAAATGGTTAGCAAACTCTAGATTAGCAAACCTCTAGTGTTACAATTTATTAGAAAGCTTAAGTGGAGTTTTATTTATCGCCCGTCTTTTCTACATTTTCTTTATTAGAAAATTCCCCAGATAATTTTTATTGTGTAAATATAGGTTTTAGATGATTTTTTCTAGTATCGGTTAGTTTTTGAGAAATTAAGAACATATATCGGACGTGGGACCCACTAGCGCGGAAAGTTCGGTAAAATTCGTCCAATTAGGTTAAGTTTTGGATACTGGAATTAATTTACCGGGTGTTAAGAGATAAGTAGAGGTTGCAATTTGGATTGATATGAGAGAGACAAGTTAGGTAGGTATTTAATAAAAGGTGACAAGTGTCACCATGTGATTGCTTCATACCTTAAGACCACTATTCATGGTCTTACCAATTGACTAATTAAATCAAAAAAACAACCAAAAATTCTTCATTTCTTCTCCCTTGTTGGCCGGCCCTCTCTCTCAAAAAGAAAGGAAGAAACTCTTCAAGTTTTGCTTCCATTTTGCTCCAAATCATCAAAACCAACCATTGAAACTTGAACTTACTCCATAAAACCTCTTCAATTAGTGTTAGTAAGTTGTTTGGTGGAGTGATTTGGAAAGCTAGGAGGACCTCTTGCTCTCTCTCTTGTTTTTAAGGTAAGTTGTGAAGAACCACCCTCCTCCCTTAATTGATGCTTAAATCATGCTTAGTGGTAGTATGAGATGCAAGTTTATGGATTATTTCTTGATTTGTGGTTGAAGTGATGAAGTTTTATTATTTTTGGGGATTTTTCTGTTTTAATATAAGCATGATTGTGTGGCTATATATGATGATTGGAAATGGTATATAATGACTCTAGGAGGTGGAAAAATTGATTGTTTTGGTTAGGAATGCTTCCGAATTGGTTGTTGAGGCCTTCTGATGAAATGTATCCCTGTTTCATAGCTTTCAGCTGGTTTTGGAATTTCTGGATTCGGACTTGGATAGCCTGATTTATGATGTTTCCACTAGAATGCGTTCTGTGAATCTGTTTTTGTGATTCTGGTGTAGTATTTTGCATTTTTGACCTAGTTACCCTCGAAACTGGACTGAGTAGCCTTCTTCAACATTGTAGCCTCTTAAGTCCTGAATATATCTACAAAATTTCTGGTCAAACGGATCTGTGTAGCTCGAGTTATAACCAAAACACTCGCACCTGTTTTGTACCCTGAAATTGTGTACGTTTTGAATTTCAGCTTCTGACCGTGCATTTTTCCGTTTTTATTCCGTATGATCTGGGTGTCAACTCCTTCATAATAAATGTAGATCTTGATTTTAGCTTCGAAACGGTATAAAGTGCGTCGAAATCCGAGTTCCGTAGCTTCCGTTATGATCAAAACAAGATTGATCGTCAGAACTGCCTTTGATCTGGACAGTTCTGACGGGTACTTTGGCACTCAACTTTCGTTCTGTTCTGAATGGATTCAGGTCTTGGCCAAAACATCAAAGTTTTCTCCTTATGTATCAGGTTTCTAATGCCTTTGGAATTTCCTGATTTGGATTTGTGAACTGGGAGTTATGGTCCAGAAAACATACCCTGTTCGTTACTCTAGAGTGCTAATTTCTGGAACGATTTTCCATACTTTCGACCTATTTCTGTTCAGATCCGGATTTAGGTGTCTTCATGAAAATTGTAGCCCTTCCTCTTAGCTTCGTAACGGTACCTCATGTACCTTGATCTGACATTGCTAGCCTAACTTTTGATCAAAACGGTTTGAGAAGGCAGATTTGGCCATTTCCGTTTGCCGTTCCGCGCGGGCGCGTGCGCCCGTTTTGCCGTTTCCGCACTTGCATGTGCCGATTTTACCGTTTTTCTTGTTTTAAGTATGTTAGTAGCCGTTTGTGATATATTGTGACACAATCTTCAATTTCAGACGTTGGTGAGCTAGGTGGAGTCGGTGGGGCCTACTAGCTACTCCTCGCGGCACGAATTTCGTACTTTTGCTCTTTTGTTCGTTGTGTAAGTATTCAGGCCGCTCTTATGTGTTAGTTGCTTATGTGTTTCGATATGTATGAAAAGGGTACCTAGGCGAGGGTGTACTTTATCGCACTCGACCTAAACCCTAATTTACGCACACATTTGTATATGGCATATGTATATGAATCATTTTGGAACTAAACCCCTTGAGCTTGTGGCTCGGGGTGACTTTTGAGTAAATTTTGTGAAGTTTGTGAGTTTGGGGCCCGATCTCATGACCTAGATGGACTATTCGAGCCGGTTAGGACTTGGTCGAAGTTAGTCCAACCTGGTTTGAGGTCACCAAGTTTGTGAATCCGGTTCACCGATTATGTGGACCAAGTTTGTGACCCGAGCTTGTGAACCAAGCTCAATTTCGTTCGCTCGAGCAAGTTTGTGAGATGTCTGGCCAAAGAGGGTGATAAGGTGTACGGTGGGAGTACAAGTGAAGTTCTACGGACCATTATGTGTGGTCGACGGAGTGTTGGCAGGAGGTCACACATGGCAAATGATCTGGCTTTGGAGCCACCTGTATCCTTATTATGTGATGTTACTTTTCTGCTTTTTCTTTACTCTTACTGTGCAATTGTTAATATGTGAGATTTACGCTTTTGCCCCTGTTTACTTGCTAAGCATATAGCTTACCCCTTTTCTTTTGTTTTCCTTAGCAGGGGCCGACGCGGGGACTTTTGACACATACACTAGTATAGTTAGGTTTGCTTGTAATAGTCGGACAGCTAGGATGTTTGTTTTTGTTTTGGTGATTTGTATAAGAACCCTCCTTAGGGTCTACCTTCTGATGGTTGTTATTATAATGTATTAAAGTGGTTTGACTCGATACTTTTGAAGATGTAAATAGACTTTTGGCGGTTGTATATATTATAAATAGTTCTCTTTTGGTTTAATATAATTTTGTTAGCTTTGTGTTTTGAGTCCTGGCGCGAGCTAGGCAGGCGTCCCGCCGATACCCTAGGGTTCGCCCTTGGGAGAAGCGGGGGCGTCACAACATGAACAGAAGGGGAAGAAAAATAAACAACAAAACAGTAAAATTTCACAAGCAAGGTCACTAAATACATGCTTTGAAGGCTTCTCGGTGAAGATAGTGACGGTCGGGAGGATTAGCAGCTCCAGTGGCTCCTTTGCTCCTTAAGGAAATAGCACCAGACCTCTTTTCCTCCTTGCTCTCTCTCCCACTCTCTCCCTCGTTTCTCTCTAGTTTTCTCTTGCTCCTTCTCTCAGCCGTCTTCCCGAAAGCCTCCCTCTTTTTCTGGTTTCTCTCTCAGTTTTCTTCCCTCCAGCCGCCACTCCTCTACTCTCTTGCTTTTTGTTCAACCCGTAGCCTTCCTTTTTTTGCTCTTGGCCAAAAACCCTCAGCTCCCTTTCCGTTTCTTCCCCTCCATGCCAAAGACCTCTCTTGCCCCTTTTCCCTTGCTTTTTCTTTCTTGTTTTAGTCTTTTTCTGTCAGCTCCAACACCTCGCTCCCTCTTTTTTCTTTTCCCTTTCCTCCTCCGTTGGTTTTCTTTCTTTCTGTTTTCCCCAGCCGCCGCTCTTTCTCTGGTTTTTTTTCCTTTTCTCCAGCCGCCACTCTAATTTCCTCTATCTCTCACTCTTCCGTTACCCTTTTCTCTAACCCTAGCCGCCACTCCAAAATGTCCTCCCTAAACCCTCTCATTTTTTGAGGCCTTTTTATAGGCATCAAATACCCTCAAAGCCTAGCATCAATGGTGCGGGTTTTTTGCCTTTTCTGATGATTATCTTGAGCCCCTAGATGGCTCTTGTTACTCAATAACTTGAGTTCCCTGGATTAAAGCCAGATGGCCTGTGCTAGAGTGATCCAATGAGCCAAAAAAATGAAAAAAAAACTGAGTGGGAAAAGAGCTGGAATTTTTGTAGCTGCATTTCTGATACTGTAACTTGAGTTCCCTCTCTTTTTTTTTATTATATTTTTTCTGCTTTCCAAATCAATTTTGGGTTAAACAAAACAAAATTAATTCCTAATAGAAAATACATTGCCATATTTTCATTTATTTTAAAGTAATCGAATCTAAAATGATTTAAAACATATTTTTGTGAAAATATTCCTTTTCAAAATTTTAATGCAAAAAAGATCTTAAAAAAATGAAATTATAAACGTAATTTATAAAAAATAAATAAATATAACACTAGCTATCATTTAATAATAATGAAAATATAAATAAAATATAAATATAAATATAAATAAAGTTAACATGAAATTTTTGGTGTCTACATTAACCATCTATAATTTGTTGAAAATAATTAAACACTCATGGCTAGAAGTAATTAACACAAACAATGTAACATCCAGAATATTAGGAGGTTGTTTGTGAAGAAAATATTAAAGTGTATTTCTTTGGGTTGATTTAAAACCTTATTTTGGTTTAAAAGACTAGAAACCCTAATATTGTAGCCAAAAACCCTAGTTTACTTGTGACTAACCGGTTTTCCTAAATCTCTCATATTTTAATTGAAACCCTAATTTTAATTACTGGAATTGGAAAATTCCTCACGTTTTCTTAAAAATTTCTTTTTATTTGAAGATTATCATTTATTAAAGCCCTACTATCCAATTATCCCATGATAAGTGTAAATAAACCTAGAAAATAAGGTTTTACGCTTTGGTTTCAAGTTTGGAGTAAAATTAGGGTTTTTGCGATTTTTCGCCGGATGAATTTTCGGTACAGAGTAAGGATTAAATTTGGAGATTAAAAGTGACTTTTAAGTGAAAAATAATATGTGAGTAGTAGCAGTAAAATAAGGTTAGTGAATGGGAAGTAAAAACCCTAGTACGTGAGTTTTTAAGAAAAACGGCGCGAACCGGCGGGTCCCGCGCACTACCGTTTGAACGCACCACTGGACCACCACTTTCTTGCACCACAAGCTTATTGATATTTGAGCCAAAATATCTTCTTATATTACAGCTAAGGGGACCGAAATTTGTGGCTTATAAGCAAGGGGAAGAAAGAGAAAAACTAGTGGCTAAGAATTGTCCAAGTGTTAGCCAAATTGTGGTCTTAATTAACTCTAACCTTCTTACTCCTTATAAGACAAAAATCAGCTTCATTTCTCTTCATTTTCTGCTGCTAAGAGCCGAGAGAGAGAGAGAGTAAGAACAAGAGAGGAAAAACAAAACTCTTCTCCATTTCTTCTTCAATCCACCAACAAAGTGAGAAATCAAACAAAAGAAACCGATTAATCTTGTCTTTGAGTGGTTAGTTAGTGTTTGGTGGTGAAAGTTTGGAAAAGGAAAGCTTGGGGCTGCTTTTAGAGACTTCTAACCAAGGTAAGAGAACTCATCTCTCTAAGTTTTGCTTTTGATTTTGTTAAATTAAGTTAGTAGTTTGATTATAGTGGTGGAATCATGGATGATTAGCATGATTTAGAGGTTTTCCCCAATTTATTTGATGAACTAGGGGTTCTGATTTTCTGCTCAATGTGATGTATGATGTGTAAATGTTGCAATTAAGGTTATATAAGGTTGTTTAGTGGTGATTAGAACCAGAAATTTGAGGAAATTACACTTAGAGCTAAAAATTCCAGATTTCTGGAAAATTTCCCAAGCATTCTGTCCGAAATTGTACCTATATGTTAGAGGCCGAATTGGCCTTTGGTCAAAGAAGGAAAGTTGTAGAGAATGGCATTTTATAGGTTCCTGTAAAATTTCAGCTCAATCGGAGCAACGGAGGTCGTGAAAAGTCCAAAATACCCTTGCTGTTTTAAGAATTTCCCAGCAGTCCGTTTCTTCAGTTCAGTCCAGTTTATCACGATTTTTGATCAGGATCCATTCTGATTTAGCTCTGGGACAAAACATAAAAGTTGTAGTGTTCTGAAGTAGCTTTAAAATGCCTCAAAGAAAACCTGATTCGGACTTGTGTACACTGAGTTAGGTCCGCTACAGCATAATGCGTTTAAACAGCCGATGAATTGGTTTCTGGTTTAGTAGTCTGAGATTTTTACTAAGTTACATTAGGAAATGGACTAAGTGACCTTCATAAATGTTGTAGCTTTGTGTCTTAGCTTCGAAATGGCACAGGTTTCGTATTAATCCGATAAGTGTAGCCTTGGATAAGTTATTTCCGCTTGTATACGTCAAATCTGTCTTGTGCCACATTGAATTTCTGCACTTGTACTTGATGCGGTTCTTGTTGTTATGATATTGTGAGCCTATGGAACGGCTCTTGACATAAATTGCTGATATGTATGTTGTTGGGCTGTTGTTGAAGAAAAATAATGAAGCCTAAATGGCTGGAAAATTAGGTAAACACAAAGGGCATGCTGCCCAAATTTACGCTCGAGGACTATATAAATACACTTGCGACTTGGGTCGAGTTGATATGAATAGTACTTGAACCATCTAGGGTACTTGAGTCTTCTTGTTCGAGGTATATAAGTAAGGACTTGGCCGAACTTGTACCCTTGAGAAATGAAATAATGATTGCTCAAAGTACGTTTTCCCTTGTACTTTCGACTCGCATGACCATTTCAAGTATAAATGTTACAAAGTTTTATCGTTTAAAAAGTGAGCGAGTATCTCACGAGTATTCTCCAAGTGAATTTCAATTTCTTGATTCTTATTGAACGAAACGTCTAAGTTTCGAACTCTAG
Source organism: Coffea arabica (assembly GCF_036785885.1). Lineage (NCBI taxonomy): Eukaryota > Viridiplantae > Streptophyta > Magnoliopsida > Gentianales > Rubiaceae > Coffea > Coffea arabica. The sequence goes on from NC_092318.1 coordinate 24,460,088, forward strand.
TCATGTTTCAAAGTTCTCAAATTGAGTTTTATCGCAGATTTGGACTCCGAACTCGGAGTATAACTTGAAAGTGACCAGTAGCACTATATCTTTTGGGTGAGTGCTTTCAAATACCGAATTGAACTTGATACTTGAACTTGATACGTGACCAATCTGATTACATGTTATATACGTGAATTGTAAGGGCAAGAGTGTACTTTATCGCACTTGCCCTTACGTGATATACTTGTTTATTGTTGCAATTGACTTGATATACTTGTTTATGATGCGCGCACTTCCTGGAATTCCAGAAACCCTGTGGCGAGTTACTCTAGTCGAGCCGGCAAGGGCTTGGTCGATTGGGTAACGAACCCTGGGTCTCTTGTATCGTCGAGTGGAGTGATATCTCCTCGACTAATCGGTATACTCGAGTATTACCACCCGTGTTCTTGAGGATTTTGGGCCCAGCTGGGGGTTGAACGGTGGACGGAGAGTCGTTTAAGTGGTGTTCTACTGGATTGGTTACTTACTTGAAAGTTGACGGAGTGTCAACTACTACGGGATCAAGCTTCTGGTAATGCAATGGGAATTTGACCCCTGAGAGTCATCCGTATCCTTATACTTTGGAATGATTATTGTTTATTGGATTATTGTTTCTTTTGAAAAATTTTCTACATGCGCTCATTTTAAGATTGCTACTTGACGTGCTACTGTTCACATTTATGAACACTTTATGAACACTTTATGCTCGTTACTTTGCTATATCGAAAACTCGTACTTATAAATAATGGTCAATTTGCTATTTGGAACCTCACTGGGCTCTTAGCTCATTCCACTCCATTTGTTTTCCTTTCAGGGGTACGAGTGATGCGTGAGACTTGTAAAAGACTAGCATAGCCTTTTGTTTGACTTTTGACTTTTTGGTCTTGTACTCGCGCTATTCCTCGAATGAAACATGTTGTACTTGGATTGTATACGTTCTGAACTAGTTTGGTGTATTGAGACTTTGTACTTCGATTTCTATTAATGTAAATTATAAGCTTGAATTGGGAATGTTATTTATGGTTCATGGATGTGTGTACGTGACTCGATTGAGATAGTGAGTGAGTCCTGGCGAGAGCTGGGCAGGCGGTCTGCCGAACCCTTTGGTACGCCTTAGGGAAAGGTGGGGTCGTCACAAACAACACATACTCCTAACAGAGCTTACAACTACGGAAAACTACTCCAAACCAAGAAAGGAATTCGGATTTGACGATGTCCAATGGATGATCCTCCACTTGTATGACTTGAGCTTGAATCATTGAATCCCATGTTCATATCATTTGATCTTCAGAGTAATGCTCAAGTACACTAGTGAAGTCCCAACTTTTTTTTTTTAACTTGGCATAATTTTTTTTAATTTTTTTTTCAAAAATATAAAGTTTTATTCAATCATGTGGAGGGGGAATATAGGTCCACTAAAGACCTGATACAATAAGAGGCTAGCGCCTTCGCCTACGGAAGCTAGGGAACCCTAATCTATCAATGTGGATATCTCTGCGGACCTGTGACGACCCCACCTCCCCCTGAGGCGTACCAAAGGGTTTGGCGGACCGCCTGCCCAGCTCTCGCCAGGACTCACTCACTCGTATCACGTGCATTCATTCATGGACTATAAATAACATCGCAATTCAAGTTTAGAATTTACATTGACGCACAATCAAGATACAAAACCTCAATATATAAAACATTCTATTCGAGGAATAGCGCGAGTACAAGTCAAAAGCCAAAAGTCAAAAACAACTAGACTACGCTAGTCTTTACACCTCTCACGCCTCGCTCGTACCCCCTGTAAGGAAAACAAATAGCGTGGTATGAGCTAAAAGCCCAGTGAGGTTCCAAATAGCAAATTGACCATTATTTATAAGTACAAGTTTTCGATATAGCAAAGTAACGAGCATGAAGAGTTCATAAAAGTGAGCAATAACACTTCAAGTAGCAATCTCAAAATGAGCGAGTGTAAAAGTTTTCAGAAGAAACAATAATCCAATAAACAATATTCATTCCAAAGCATAAGGATACGGATGGCTCTCAGGAGCCAACTTCCCATTTCATCATCAGGAGCTTGATCACGTAATAGTTGACACTCCGTCAACTTTCAAGTAAAGGAACCAATCCAGTAGAGCACCACTTACACTACTCTCCGTCCACCATTCACACCCGCTACTGGGCCCAAAATCCTCAATAAACACGGGTGGTAATACTCGAGTATACCGATTAGTCGAGGAGATATCACTCCACTCGACAAAACAAGAGACCCAGGGTTTGTTACCCAATCGACCAAGCCCTTGCCGGCTCGACTAGAGTAACTCGCCACAGGGTTTCTGGAATTCCAGGAAGTGCGCACATCATAACCAAGTATATCAAGTCAATTGCAACAATAAACACGTATATCACGTAAGGGCAAGTGCGATAAAGTACACTCTTGCCCTATCAATTCACGTATATAACATGTAATCATATTGGTCACGTATCAAGTTCAAGTATCTAGTGCAATTCGGTATTTGAAAGCACTCACCAAAAGATATAGTGCTTCTAGTATTCACGTTCAGTTATACTCCAGGTTTGGAGTCCAGATCTGCGATAAAAATTCAATTTGAGAACTTTGAACCATGACTAAGATTCGAAACTTAGACGTTTCATTCAATAAAAATCAAGAAATTGGAATTCACTTGGAGAGTAGTCGTGAAACACTTGCTCGCCTTTTTAAACTATATAACTTTGTAACATTTATACTTGAAAATGCCATTTGAGTGGAAAGTACAAGGAAAACGTATTTCTAGTAGTCATGATTGTATTTCTCAAGGGTACAAGTTCGGCCAAATCCTTACTTATATACCTCGGAAAAAGAAGACGCAAATATCCTAGAGGGTTCAAGTAGTAATCACTCTTAACCCTTACTCAAGTCGCAAGTATATTTCTCTAGTCCTCGAGCATAAATTTGGGCAGCATGCCCTTTGTGTTTACCTAATTTTCCAGCCATTTAGGCTTCATAATTTTTTCTCAGCCAATCCCAAAGTCATATATATCATAAATGCAAGTCAATAGCCATTCCATAGGCTCATAACATCATAAGAATAAGAATCAAAGTACTAACAAGTGCGGAAATACAATCTAGCAAAAGACAGATTTGACATGTGGTTGCGGAAATAACACATCCGAGGATACGCTTATCGGATTGAGACGCAAATTATACCGTTTCGAAGCTAAGACACAGGGCTACAATGTTCATGAAGATCACTTAGTCCAGTTTCCAATGAAACCTAGTCAAATCCTCAATTTACAGAACCAAAATCTAACTAGTTGGCTATTTAACCGCACTGCACTGGAATGGTCATATCTCAGGTTACCAAGGTCCGATTAAGGTGTTCTTGGAGGCTTTTAAAACCTAAGTCAGAATAATAAAACTTTCATGTTTTGGCAAAAAGCTAAATCAGTACGGATCCTAGTGAATAAATGTGATAAACTGGATAAACTGACCAAACGAACTACTGGGAAAAACCTTAAAACAGTGAGGGTATTTTGGTCTTTTCACGGGTTATATTGCTCCGATTGAGTTGAAATTTTGTCGGAACCTATAAAATACCATTATGTACAACTTTCATGTTTTATGCCAAGCCTAATTTTGCCTCTAAATATGAGTATTAAAATCGGACAGAATGTAATCCTGAAATTCCAGAAATCTGGAATTTTTGAATTCTCAAGTCAATCCTTCCATTTTCTTGCTTCCAATTCTACCAAAGCCCCTTATCTACTCTTATATACAACATATACTAAATATAAAACAAGGTTAGGCAGAAATTAATCAAACCCTAGCTTGCATATCTCATCCAAGAATCATCACAACAACTTGCTTATCTTGTAATCAAGCTAAAACATGATCTAAATAACTTCTTAAACCAAAATTTAAAGGAGCAAGGATCATGATCAGATTTTTACCTCAAGAACAAGGCTTGGAAGAGTGATACTCCACTTCCTTTGAAATTTCTTAGTTCCTCTAGCTTCCCCACTCACCAACTAACACTTTAATCGGTCTAGTTTCCTTTCTTTCTCACTTGGTTGATCAAACTCAAGATGAAATGGTTGTTTTTCTTGTTTTTCTTGCTCTCCCTTTTCTCTCTCTCTCTCAGCTGTGATGGTGCAGAAATGAAGAGCTTTGGAGTTGATTTTAGGGATAAATATGATGTAAATTCATTAGTCAACCAACCAAGGAAAGACTACCACTTGTTGCTTCAAGATTGGTTCTTAATTTTTTTCCTTTTCCTTGTTGTTTTTGGTCAAAACATTCGGCCAGCTTGTTCAGCTTTATAGCTGATGTTTGGCTCTAATATTAAAGAGATTAAGTATATAAAAAAATTATGGTCAAGTGGTGCATTCAATCGGTAGTGCACGGTACCCGTCGGTTCGCACCGTTTTTCTTAAAAATACACGTACTAGGATTTTTACTTCCTATTCACTAACCTTATATCATTGCCCCTAATCACATATTATTTCTCACTTAAAAGTCACTTTTAATCACCAAATTTGATCCTTGCTCAGTACCGAAAATTCATCCGGCGAAAAATCGCGAAAACCCAATTTTGCTCCAATCTTGAAACCAAAAGTGAAACCCTACTTTCTAGGTTTATTTGCACTTATTGTGAAACGATTGGGTAGTAGGGCTTTAATAAATAATGAATTTCCAAATAAAAGGAAATTTTTAAGAAAAACGTGAGGGATTTTACAATTTCAGTGATTAAAATTACGGTTTCTATTTAAAACAAAATAAGGTTTTAAATCAAATCCAAAGAAATACACTTTCGTATCTTCTTTACAAACAACCTCCCAATATTCGGGGTGTCACAGGACCAAGGGAGGTAACACTGCAAAAGATTGAAACAAGGAGTCAGCTCCCCTCTCGGCGCCCAATTTAGCCAATCTATCCGCTAGCTTGTTTGCCTCTCTATAGCAATGGGTAATGGAGCGAAACAGACTCTGATAACGCAGTAAATCATCCAGTTCCAACTGCAGGTGCCAAGGACAGGCCTGAGCTCCTGATATGATCCGAACCAGCGAAAGCGAGTCCACCTCGAGATGAATATCCAAATATCCTCTAGCAACACACTGACCCACCCCATGCACCAACACCTTTAGCTCAGCATGGAGGCTTGTAGCGACCCCAAAGAAACATGGGAATGCAAGGTGGAATCCTCCCTCAGAGTCTCGTACCACGCCCCCTCCTCCACTCAGTCCTGGATTCCCAAACGAACATCCGTCTGTATTAAGCTTATAACCTCTACGCGGGGCCACCCATCTGATTGGCAAGATGATCACTGTTTTCTGCCTTGCTGCTAAGGCCCTCTGTAAAATCTCCCACGGGCCGGCCGGCCATGAAACCATCGGGAACTAGACCAACAATAACTCCCTTAACCGGACCAAGATGTGGCCTACACGATTCCCCTGTCTGTCTTACCTCCTTCCATTACCGCCCTTGTTCTCGCTCGCCATAGTTCCTAACAGATGAGAGAAGGAAGAATTCGATACACAAAGGCCAAATACCGTTGCGGGGCCGGCCGAAGCCATCACGAGAATGCCATGTGGCGGGCCGACCTGATCCGAGAGGACATCCCCTCCTGAAGTTCAAAAAGAACAGCCATACTTGCCGTGCCGTGTCCCCTGTACAGAACAGGTGGTTCAAACATTCCTCCTGGGGAATCATGCAACAGCAGCATCGAGAAGGCCCGTGAACACCCAAACGATGCAACTGCTCCAAGAGAGGCAACCTACCCAAAAAGCAACCGAAGCATGAAAAACGAATATGTGATTGGCAAAGATTGATGCCAAACACAAGCAGCGCCAAACGACCCGTGAGAGTTGTGACGCCCCGAAAAGAATGAGTGTGAGAACCGGAAATTTTCTAATTTTCTAGTGTTTATTTTATTTAATCGCCCGCCTTTTCTACATTTTCTTTATTAGAAAAATTCCCCAGATAAAGTTTATGGGCAAAGATAGTTTGAAAATGATTTTTCTAGTATCGGTTAGTTTTTGAGAAATTAAAAGCGTATTTTGAACGTGGGACCCGCAAGTGCGGTAAATGCATTATATTTTTGACAACTTGTTGGAATTTTGTATTAAGTGATATTATTTTACAAAGTGTTAAGATATTTGTATTGGAGAGACAAAAAGATAATTTTTAAACCAAAAGGTGACATGTGTCATCTTCTTATTCAAAGTTGGACTTTGACTAATTTGCATCACCTTTACTAAACCTCAAAAATTGATCAATTTCTCTCCATTTTAAGCTTGTCTTGGCCGAACCTCTTGGAGCAAAAATACAAGAAGAAAGCCTTCAACTCCAACTCCATTTCTTGCTCAATCTTGTGAATCAACCGTTAAACTTTCAAATTCCTCCACAAAAGTCACTTGTTTAGGAAGATTGAAGGTAGTGGTGGAGTGATTAGAGAAGGCAAAGGACTAAGCCATCAACTTTCTTGATATTTCAAGGTTCATGTCTAGCAATCCTTTCTTTGTTCTTGATTATGCTAAATTAGTGACTTGTGATGGCTAAAGAGATGGTTTGATGGATTATATCTTGAGTTGTGGTTGACTTGATGAAGTTTTATTATTTTTGGGGATTTTTCTGTTTTAATATAAGCATGGTTGTGTGGCTATCTATGATGATTGGAAATGGTATATAATGATTCTAGAAGGTGGAAAAAGTGGACAATTGCAACCAATTTCTGTTTTGGAAGAAATTTCAGAAAATTAGGTTTTGTGAAGGAACATTCTGCCCGAATTTTTAGATCCTAGTTAGAGGCCGAATTGGCCTTGGCTAAAAACATGAAAGTTGTAGGGAATGACATTTTAGAGGTTTCTACAAAATTTCAGGTCAATCGGAGTAGCGTAGAGTGAGGAAAGTCGAAATTACTATTGCTGTTCTGGTTTTACCCGAATGTAAGAATGGCGCCTGTAATTGGTTGTTTTGGCTGGAATTGCTTCCGAATTGGTTGTTGATGTCTTCTGATGAAATTTAACCCTGTTTCTTATCTTTCAGATGGTTTTGGAATTTCTGGATTTGGACTTGGATAGCCTGCTTTATGATGTTTCCGCTAGAATGCGTTCTGTGAATCTGTTTTTGTGATTCTGGTATAGTATCTTGCATTTTTGACCTGGTTACACTCGAAAATAGGTTGAGTGACCTTCTGCAATATTGTATCCCTATATCTTAGCTTCGAAACGGTGTATCTTGTACCTTCATCCGACCATCATAGTACCTTTGGTGCCATTACCGGAAAATGACATCAAAAATGTTTTTCTGGTTTTGAGCTTAACTTTCATTTCCGGACTTTTCCCTAGCTTGACTTGTACTAGTACTACTTGGAGCTTGCTGAATGGCTATTGGATGAACTTGTTGTTGTGTGTGTACCTTTGGGTTGGAATGAGGAAATAATGAAGCCATGATGGCTGGAAAAGTTAGCAAATTCAGGGGAAGTGCTGTCCGAACTTTGAAGGAACTTGTTTGCGTTGGGTTTGTGATCTAAGGCTTGGATTTGAGCAAGGCAATGTTATATGATGGATGATTTCTGAGCCATGGAGGTGAGTGACCCTAAACTATTTCCAAAGTGCTTGTGAAATGTTTCTTGCGTTATGTACTCGATTGCATATCATGCGTGCTTGCATGTGAGTTCATGACATGATTTGGCTTCAATGAGTTCTGGGAAAGTCTTGTGCTGGACACCAACGTCTCCACTCTGTTTATGGTTCATGTTCATGTTTATCTGGAGCTCAAGAAGGGGCTCCCTCTGAATGTTAATGTTAATGTTAAATGATCTATTTGAGCGTTGGGTGTTCAAGTGCTATGATTTCCCTGGCTCAAGAGAGCACTAAACGAACATTTGATCTCTGAATCATGACATCATCGAAATGATCGAAATGCAACATTGTGAAATATATTTGTTTAAGGATTTTACTGGTTACTCGCTGAGCTTCTAGCTCACCCCAAAAATATTTTATTCCCCTCCACAGTGCTCAAAGCGAAGGAAGGTCTTGTTGTGCTTATTCACATGTCTGGATGGCCTATGTTTTGTACAATTTGGATTTGGAATCATTTTATGTATAGTTGGGAATTATTTCCGCTTTGCTTTTGACATGTAATTATTGGAGAATTTGATGTAATATTTGAGTTTTATCTTGTAATCTGTTTGAGGATTGTAGTGAACGACTGAGTCCCGGCGAGAGCTGGGCAGGCGGCCCGCCGAACCCTCTGGTTCGCCATAGGGGGAGGTGGGGCTGTCACAGTTGGTATCAGAGCTTAGGCTTCAGATCTCTGTAGTGTATCCTAGGCTTGAAGTTTAGGATGCCGGACTGTGGGTTTGGTTTGCAATATTAGTGATTCTTGCGGGATGTCTTGACTTGATTGGTACAAGATGGAATGTCGAGGACGGCATTCTTTTAAGGAGGGGAGGTTGTGATGCCCCGAAAAGAATGAGTGTGAGAACCGGAAATTTTCTAATTTTCTAGTGTTTATTTTATTTAATCGCCCGCCTTTTCTACATTTTCTTTATTAGAAAAATTCCCCAGATAAAGTTTATGGGCAAAGATAGTTTGAAAATGATTTTTCTAGTATCGGTTAGTTTTTGAGAAATTAAAAGCGTATTTTGAACGTGGGACCCGCAAGTGCGGTAAATGCATTATATTTTTGACAACTTGTTGGAATTTTGTATTAAGTGATATTATTTTACAAAGTGTTAAGATATTTGTATTGGAGAGACAAAAAGATAAGTTTTAAACCAAAAGGTGACATGTGTCACCTTCTTATTCAAAGTTGGACTTTGACTAATTTGCATCACCTTTACTAAACCTCAAAAATTGATCAATTTCTCTCCATTTTAAGCTTGTCTTGGCCGAACCTCTTGGAGCAAAAATACAAGAAGAAAGCCTTCAACTCCAACTCCATTTCTTGCTCAATCTTGTGAATCAACCGTTAAACTTTCAAATTCCTCCACAAAAGTCACTTGTTTAGGAAGATTGAAGGTAGTGGTGGAGTGATTAGAGAAGGCAAAGGACTAAGCCATCAACTTTCTTGATATTTCAAGGTTCATGTCTAGCAATCCTTTCTTTGTTCTTGATTATGCTAAATTAGTGACTTGTGATGGCTAAAGAGATGGTTTGATGGATTATATCTTGAGTTGTGGTTGACTTGATGAAGTTTTATTATTTTTGGGGATTTTTCTGTTTTAATATAAGCATGGTTGTGTGGCTATCTATGATGATTGGAAATGGTATATAATGATTCTAGAAGGTGGAAAAAGTGGACAATTGCAATCAATTTCTGTTTTGGAAGAAATTTCAGAAAATTAGGTTTTGTGAAGGAACATTCTGCCCGAATTTTTAGCTCCTAGTTAGAGGCCGAATTGGCCTTGGCTAAAAACATGAAAGTTGTAGGGAATGACATTTTAGAGGTGTCTACAAATTTTCAGGTCAATCGGAGTAACGTAGAGTGAGGAAAGTCGAAATTACTATTGCTGTTCTGGTTTTACCCGAATGTAAGAATGGCGCCTGTAATTGGTTGTTTTGGCTGGAATTGCTTCCGAATTGGTTGTTGATGTCTTCTGATGAAATTTAACCCTGTTTCTTAGCTTTCAGATGGTTTGGAATTTCTGGATTTGGACTTGGATAGCCTGCTTTATGATGTTTCCGCTAGAATGCGTTCTGTGAATCTGTTTTTGTGATTCTGGTATAGTATCTTGCATTTTTGACCTGGTTACACTCGAAAATAGGTTGAGTGACCTTCTGTAATATTGTATCCCTATATCTTAGCTTCGAAACGGTGTATCTTGTACTTTCATCCGACCATCGTAGTACCTTTGGTGCCATTACCGGAAAATGACATCAAAAATGTTTTTCTGGTTTTGAGCTTAACTTTCATTTCCGGACTTTTCCCTAGCTTGACTTGTACTAGTACTACTTGGAGCTTGCTGAATGGCTATTGGATGAACTTGTTGTTGTGTGTGTACCTTTGGGTTGGAATGAGGAAATAATGAAGCCATGATGGCTGGAAAAGTTAGCAAATTCAGGGGAAGTGCTGTCCGAACTTTGAAGGAACTTGTTTGCGTTGGGTTTGTGATCTAAGGCTTGGATTTGAGCAAGGCAATGTTATATGATGGATGATTTCTGAGCCATGGAGGTGAGTGACCCTAAACTATTTCCAAAGTGCTTGTGAAATGTTTCTTGCGTTATGTACTCGATTGCATATCATGCGTGCTTGCATGTGAGTTCATGACATGATTTGGCTTCAATGAGTTCTGGGAAAGTCTTGTGCTGGACACCAACGTCTCCACTCTGTTTATGGTTCATGTTCATGTTTATCTAGAGCTCAAGAAGGGGCTCCCTCTGAATGTTAATGTTAATGTTAAATGATCTATTTGAGCGTTGGGTGTTCAAGTGCTATGATTTCCCTGGCTCACGAGAGCACTAAACGAACATTTGATCTCTGAATCATGACATCATCGAAATGATCGAAATGCAACATTGTGAAATATATTTGTTTAAGGATTTTACTGGTTACTCGCTGAGCTTCTAGCTCACCCCAAAAATATTTTATTCCCCTCCACAGGGCTCAAAGCGAAGGAAGGTCTTGTTGTGCTTATTCACATGTCTGGATGGCCTATGTTTTGTACAATTTGGATTTGGAATCATTTTATGTATAGTTGGGAATTATTTCCGCTTTGCTTTTGACATGTAATTATTGGAGAATTTGATGTAATATTTGAGTTTTATCTTGTAATCTGTTTGAGGATTGTAGTGAACGACTGAGTCCCGGCGAGAGCTGGGCAGGCGGCCCGCCGAACCCTCTGGTTCGCCATAGGGAGAGGTGGGGCTGTCACAAGAGTGCTCCCGGACTAGTGACAGAGCTGAATCAATAGAGAATTCCCCACTGGGGGTTAACATCCAAACCATCCTATCTTTTCCCTTAAGCGTTGGCAGCTTACAAGTTAGGACCTGCCGCACCAGCTCCGGTTGCAACACCTGAGAGAGTAGGCGGCTGTCCCACTCACCTGCTGAGACAAGATCAGCTACTTGATGGTCGTGGAAAACCTCCTCACAATGACATAAGGGGCTGGATCCCATCCAGTTGTCATGCCAGAAGTCCATTGACCCTGCCCGAACTATGCAACATATGTTCTCCTCCACTACCCTTTGGACCTCACACATACGCCTCCAAGTATAAGAACTTTCTATTCTGTCCGCTGCCAAACAAGGGTGCTTACCACCACAATACTTGGCCCCAATAAAGGAAGCCCAAAGCGAGTGTCCCTGTCTAAACGTCAACCACAACTTCATTGAAAAGGCTTGGAACATCTCTGTCAAACGCCGAAAGCCTAAACCCTCTCGCCATGGGGCTTACACAAGTCCGACCACTTCATCCAATGGTATCGGGGGCCATGCTCTGACGAACCCCATAGAAAGTCAGCCATAGCTCTCTCGAGGTCCCTTAAGGTCCCCTTGGGGGGCGATGCTGCTGCCAACAGATGAATCAGCATAGAAGATAACACGTGCTTGATCAACACGACTCTCCCCCCCCCCCGGTGAGAGGATGTGGTGCTTCCAAGAAAGAATCTTGCGAACAACGCCCTTGCACATCTCCTCATAGTGTACTTTCTTTCATCTGCCAATGACCAAAGGACACCCTAAATATCTGTCCGGGAACTCCCGCTTAGGAAACCCTGTCACCTGGCTGATAGTCCTACACCGGTGTGGCCCGAGCCGAGGGTGTATAGGGAAACAACTCTTCTGAACATTGATCTTTTGACCCGAGGCTTCGCAGTACTGCTCCAGGACACGCATTAATAGCCGCAAAGAAGATTTCAAACCACTTGTGAAGATGACAACATCATCGGCAAACGACAGATAGGTGACCACCGGACATCCAGGAGGTACCTTAAAAGGATGAAACTGCCGGCGCTCCACTAAGGCGTTCAACGCCCTAGCAAGGGCATCAGCTCCAATCATAAATAAGGCCGGAGAGATTTGAGTGCCAATATGCTTAGTGAGTAATCAAGGGGGGAATGTAAAATCACATAATTAAACAAGTAAATCAGGATATTTCACATCAATGACAAAAGTAACATCACAATGGTAGGATACGGGTGGCTCCAAAACCAGTTCAATTCCCGAGCTTGAACGCCTGTTGACACTCCGTTAACCAAAGTACTCATGGTTCGTAGACTCCACTTAAACTTCCCCGTTCACCTTATCAACCCCCGCTGGCCAGTCAACAGCACACAGCAGCTCGAGCGAAATAAAATAACTTAGCTTTCGTCAAAGCTTTAACAAGGAACTAAATCCCAAGTTTGGCATGGAACTATCTTCGACCAAGCCCCAACTGGCTCGAATAGTTCGTCTAACCCTTGGAACCGGGTTGGAACCAAGCCCTGAGATATCCGATCTCTCAATAGATGGTATCTCTCAACAAAGTACACAACAAAGTACTTACCCCAAACAGCACACAGCAAATGGGGTTTAATTCAAGTCATGTAAACACCCCCATCAGCACACAGCAAAAGGGTGATACTCAAGTCACGTATTCACCCTCCTCAGCACACAGCAAGAGGGTGATACTCAAGATAAAACATGTATTCTCACATAGAATATCAAAACAAAGGATGGGCTTAAGTCGAGTGAGACAAGTACACCCTCGCCTAAGTACCCATTTAACATATACAAGGTACTTCAGCAATTCCACATCAATAAACAACCCAATTACTCATTTGATAAAGCTTGGCCCGAAAAATGATACAAGTCACTGAGCTTGACCATCACCGTCAAAAGCGTCACAGTCTGTATAGACAGATTATATACACATAAGTGAAACGGCCATACAATAGCAGTTTATAACTTAAACGATCGAATACGGTCGAAAACGGTCAAAATAATCAAAAAGGGTACAAAACGGGTTAACACGATTTTGACCATAATTGGAGCTGTGGTTATCGGATCAAAATGTACTAGATAGTGTCTCGTACCTTAGACAAAAGGTTATAACTTCCATGAAGATATCTCGACCCATTTTTCAGTGCATCCAAGTTAAATTTGAAAAATACAGAACTAGAACTCCAAAGGCTAAGTTAATTCCTCTAGCAAAAATTTGGCGGCATGCCCCTTGTGTTTACCTATTTTCCAGCCATTTATGGCTTCAATATTTTCCTCAAATCAGTCCCAAAGTTACACACAACACAACTTCATCTCAATAGCCATTCCATAGGCTCAAGATAATACAAGTACAAAAATCAAGCTAACAACAAGTGCGGAAATGAAGTTTAACAAAAGACAGATTTGACACGTTTTTGCGCAACGGTCACAACCGAAGCTACGTTTATCGAATTGGGATGAAAATTATACCATTTCGAAGCTAACACAAAGGGCTACAATTTTCATGAAGATCACTTAGTCCAATTTCCAGTGTAACCTAGGTAAATTCCCACTTTACAGAACCAAAATTCAACTACTCGGCTAGTTAACCGAACTACATTTAAATGGTCATATCTCAGGCTACCAAAGTCCGTTTAAGGCGTCCTTGGATGCGTTGAAAAGCTAAGACAAGGTACTAAAACTTTCATGTGTTGGAAAATGGCTAAATCAGCACGGATCACAGTGAATAAACATGGTCAATTGGATAAACTGTCGAAAACGGATCACTGGAAATATCCTAGGGCAGCAAGGGTATTTTGGTCTTTTCATAGGATACGTTGCTCCGATTGAGCTGAAATTTTATAGGCCCTATAAAATACCATTCTCTACAACTTTCATGTCTTATACCAAGTCCAATTCGGCCTCTAACATGGTGCAATAAAACCGGACAGAATAGAGCTGAAATTTTCCAGAAACCTGGAAATTTTGGGATTCAATGCAACCTTTCTTGATTTCTTGCTCCAATCATCACCACAGCCACTTATATAAGCTTAAATACAACATATATCATCCATATAGCAAGGATAGGCAGCAAATACCTCAAACCCTAACTCACATAAATCACCATTAATTCATCCCAACAACTTGGATAACTACTAATCTAACAAAAATATGAGTTATATAACAACTTAAGCAAAAATAAAAGGACCAAAGCCATGGTTAGACCTTATACCTCAACAAAAGAAGCTTGCAAGAGTAATACTTCACCTCCTCTTGAAATTTTTGTTTCCCTTAGCTTCCCAAGGTCACAACTCACACTTTAATCGGTTTAGTTTTCCTTGGTTGCACTCAAATGGTTGGATTCAAGATGGATTGAAGTTTTTCTCTCTTGCTCTCTCTCTCTCCCTTGCTCAGCCAAAACAGCAGAAAGAATGAAGGAAATAAGCTGAAATGAAGGATAAAAGAACAAGGAAAAAAAATTAGTCAAAGAGCCATAGGGTGGTGACACTTGTCACCACCAAAGCCATGCAAATTTCTCTTTCTTTCCCATGCAATTTTAGCCACAAATTTTGGTCAAAGCCAGCTGGAAATAAGGAGATATTTTGCTCAAATATTAATGAGCTTGTATGGAAAGAAAGTGGTGGTCAAGTGGGGGGTTCAATCGGTAGTACACGGTACACGTCGGTTCGCACCGTTTTTCCTTAAATCACACGTACTAGGGTTTTTACTTTCTATTCACTAACTTTTTATCATTGCTCCTAATCACATATTATTTCTCACCTAAAAGTCACTCTTAAGCACCAAATTTGATCCTCGCTCCGTACCGGATAATTACACTACGAAACAACGTGAAACCCTAATTCGCTCTTAACTTGGAAACGAAAAGTGAAACCCTACTTCCTAGGTCCATTTGCACCTATTGAGGAATGATTGGGTAGTAGGGCCATAGTAAAAGAATAATTTCCAAATAAAAGGTATTTTTAAGAAAAACGTGAGGGTTTTACAATTCTACAAATTGAATTTAGGGTTTCGGTTGAAATATGAGAAATTTGAGAAAACGGTCAGTCACAAGTGAAACTAGGGTTTTGATTGCAATTTTAGGGTTTCTAGTCTTTTTGAAATAACACAAGGTTTTTAAATCAAACCCAAAGAAATAACTTTCGTATATTCTTTGAAACAAATTAATGGTTTAAAATAAAAATTAACTAAACAAACCGTAATATCCTCTTTGAGACTAAACAAAAGATGACCCTAAAAGTTGGGGCATCACAATCTCCCCTCCTTCAAAGAATTTCTTCTTCGAAATTCATTTATTTATTCGTAGATTCATATAAGTATTCGTAAATAAGTATAAGCAAAATAAAATAGCTATAAGGTTCAATAAAAGCATTTTTGAATCATAAAACGAAAATTAATAAAAGGCAAATAAAAGGGCAGATAATCATATACACAAATATACCAACTAATGTCATGTCATAACGATATAAGGGCAAATCAAAAGAAAAGGCGATATCGTCCGGGTCTAAGTTAAATAACCCCGTCCGGTCTCTCACGTCACTTCCTATTCACTAGATGCCCGTTAACCTCTTATACTCATTTTAGCCGAGCAAAGCCTGTTCATGTTCCAAAATACAAGTCTCAAGTACTTAGCAGCGCCTCAACTCTGGAGTACTCAGGCACGAGAATCCGAAATAAGATAATTCACATCTCGAGCTGGCCAGTCCCAAGAGCAAACTATCTACAATCGAAATTCCTCCCTGACGTACCTATCTATTGGCCTCATATGTCACGAGAAAGATTTAAGGCCTAATAACAATTCATGACTCCATAGCTTAAGCACAACGAGCACTTAATCCTTCGTACTTATTCACCACTTGGCTCAAGCTCACTCCGCGCAGAGACCACGCGAAGCAGGTTCTGATACCACCTGTGACGGCCCCACTTCTCCCTAGGGCGTACCCCAGGGTTCGGCGGGTCGCCTGCCCAACTCTCGTCGGGACTCACTCACTCAACAAACTAGAAAATAGATTCACGCCAAAAGAAAATTCTGTCTGAATGATTACATCTAGCTTGTCAACTTATAACAAGTACAAGTTCAACTCGTCTATAATCAAAACACTAAATCCCCTTCCCGAGCGATCCTCGCGTCGGTCCCCTGCTAAGGAAAACAAATAGAATGGGATAAGCTATATGCTTAGTGAGTAATCAAGGGGGGGAATGTAAAATCACATAATTAAACAAGTAAATCAGGATATTTCACATCAATGACAAAAGTAACATCACAATGGTAGGATACGGGTGGCTCCAAAGCCAGTTCAATTCCCGAGCTTGAACGCCTGTTGACACTCCGTTAACCAAAGTACTCATGGTCCGTAGACTCCACTTAAACTTCCCCGTTCACCTTATCAACCCCCGCTGGCCAGTCAACAGCACACAGCAGCTCGAGCGAAATAAAATAACTTAGCTTTCGTCAAAGCTTTAACAAGGAACTAAATCCCAAGTTTAGCATGGAACTATCTTCGACCAAGCCCCAACTGGCTCGAATAGTTCGTCTAACCCTTGGAACCGGGTTGCAACCAAGCCCTGAGATATCCGATCTCTCAATAGATGGTATCTCTCAACAAAGTACACAACAAAGTACTTACCCCAAACAGCACACAGCAAATGGGGTTTAATTCAAGTCATGTAAACACCCCCATCAGCACACAGCAAAAGGGTGATACTCAAGTCACGTATTCACCCTCCTCAGCACACAGCAAGAGGGTGATACTCAAGATAAAACATGTATTCTCACATAGAATATCAAAACAAAGGATGGGCTTAAGTCGAGTGAGATAAAGTACACCCTCGCCTAAGTACCCATTTAACATATACAAGGTACTTCAGCAATTCCACATCAATAAACAACCCAATTACTCACTTGATAAAGCTTGGCACGAAAAATGATACAAGTCACTGAGCTTGACCATCACCGTCAAAAGCGTCACAGTCTGTATAGACAGATTATATACACATAAGTGAAACGGCCATACAATAGCAGTTTATAACTTAAACGATCGAATACGGTCGAAAACGGTCAAAATAATCAAAAAGGGTACAAAACGGGTTAACACGATTTTGACCATAATTGGAGCTGTGGTTATCGGATCAAAATGTACTAGATAGTGTCTCGTACCTTAGACAAAAGGTTATAACTTCCATGAAGATATCTCGACCCATTTTTCAGTGCATCCAAGTTAAATTTGAAAAATACAGAACTAGAACTCCAAAGGCTAAGTTAATTCCTCTAGCAAAAATTTGGCGGCATGCCCCTTGTGTTTACCTATTTTCCAGCCATTTATGGCTTCAATATTTTCCTCAAATCAGTCCCAAAGTTACACACAACACAACTTCATCTCAATAGCCATTCCATAGGCTCAAGATAATACAAGTACAAAAATCAAGCTAACAACAAGTGCGGAAATGAAGTTTAACAAAAGACAGATTTGACGTGTTTTTGCGCAACGGTCACAACCGAAGCTACGCTTATCGAATTGGGATAAAAATTATACCATTTCGAAGCTAACACAAAGGCCTACAATTTTTATGAAGATCACTTAGTCCAATTTCCAGTGTAACCTAGGCAAATTCCCACTTTACAGAACCAAAATTCAACTACTCGGCTAGTTAACCGAACTACATTTAAATGGTCATATCTCAGGCTACCAAAGTCCGTTTAAGGCGTCCTTGGATGCGTTGAAAAGCTAAGACAAGGTACTAAAACTTTCATGTGTTGGAAAATGGCTAAATCAGCACGGATCATAGTGAATAAACATGGTCAATTGGATGAACTGTCGAAAACGGATCACTGGAAATATCCTAGGGCAACAAGGGTATTTTGGTCTTTTCACAGGATACGTTGCTCCGATTGAGCTGAAATTTTATAGGCCCTATAAAATACCATTCTCTACAACTTTCATGTCTTATACCAAGTCTAATTCGGCCTCTAACATGGTGCAATAAAACCGGACAGAATAGAGCTGAAATTTTCCAGAAACCTGGAAATTTTGGGATTCAATGCAACCTTTCTTGATTTCTTGCTCCAATCATCACCACAGCCACTTATATAAGCTTAAATACAATATATATCATCCATATAGCAAGGATAGGCAGCAAATACCTCAAACCCTAACTCACATAAATCACCTTTAATTCATCCCAACAACTTGGATAACTACTAATCTAACAAAAATATGAGTTATATAACAACTTAAGCAAAAATAAAAGGACCAAAGCCATGGTTAGACCTTATACCTCAACAAAAGAAGCTTGCAAGAGTAATACTTCACCTCCTCTTGAAATTTTTGTTTCCCTTAGCTTCCCAAGGTCACAACTCACACTTTAATCGGTTTAGTTTTCCTTGGTTGCACTCAAATGGTTGGATTCAAGATGGATTGAAGTTTTTCTCTCTTGCTCTCTCTCTCTCCCTTGCTCAGCCAAAACAGCAGAAAGAATGAAGGAAATAAGCTGAAATGAAGGATAAAAGAACAAGGAAAAAAAATTAGTCAAAGAGCCATAGGGTGGTGACACTTGTCACCACCAAAGCCATGCAAATTTCTCTTTCTTTCCCTTGCAATTTTAGCCACAAATTTTGGTCAAAGCCAGCTGGAAATAAGGAGATATTTTGCTCAAATATTAATGAGCTTGTATGGTAAGAAAGTGGTGGTCAAGTGGGGGGTTCAATCGGTAGTACACGGTACACGTCGGTTCGCACCGTTTTTCCTTAAATCACACGTACTAGGGTTTTTACTTTTTATTCACTAACTTTTTATCATTGCTCCTAATCACATATTATTTCTCACCTAAAAGTCACTCTTAAGCACCAAATTTGATCCTCGCTCCGTACCGGATAATTACACTACGAAACAACGTGAAACCCTAATTCGCTCTTAACTTGGAAACGAAAAGTGAAACCCTACTTCCTAGGTCCATTTGCACCTATTGAGGAATGATTGGGTAGTAGGGCCATAGTAAAAGAATAATTTCCAAACAAAAGGTATTTTTAAGAAAAACGTGAGGGTTTTACAATTCTACAAATTGAATATAGGGTTTCGGTTGAAATATGAGAAATTTGAGAAAACGGTCAGTCACAAGTGAAACTAGGGTTTTGATTGCAATTTTAGGGTTTCTAGTCTTTTTGAAATAACACAAGGTTTTTAAATCAAACCCAAAGAAATAACTTTCGTATATTCTTTGAAACAAATTAATGGTTTAAAATAAAAATTAACTAAACAAACCGTAATATCCTCTTTGAGACTAAACAAAAGATGACCCTAAAAGTTGGGGCATCACAATCTCCCCTCCTTCAAAGAATTTCTTCCTCGAAATTCATTTATTTATTCGTAGATTCATATAAGTATTCGTAAATAAGTATAAGCAAAATAAAATAGCTATAAGGTTCAATAAAAGCATTTTTGAATCATAAAACAAAAATTAATAAAAGGCAAATAAAAGGGCAGATAATCATATACACAAATATACCAACTAATGTCATGTCATAACGATATAAGGGCAAATCAAAAGAAAAGGCGATATCGTCCGGGTCTAAGTTAAATAACCCCATCCGGTCTCTCACGTCACTTCCTATTCACTAGATGCCCGTTAACCTCTTATACTCATTCTAGCCGAGCAAAGCCTGTTCATGTTCCAAAATACAAGTCTCAAGTACCAACTCTGGAGTACTCAGGCACGAGAATCCGAAATAAGATAATTCACATCTCGAGCTGGCCAGTCCCAAGAGCAAACTATCTACAATCGAAATTCCTCCCTGACGTACCTATCTATTGGCCTCATATGTCACGAGAAAGATTTAAGGCCTAATAACAATTCATGACTCCATAGCTTAAGCTCAACGAGCACTTAATCCTTCGTACTTATTCACCACTTGGCTCAAGCTCACTCCGCGCAGAGACCACGCGAAGCAGGTTCTGATACCACCTGTGACGGCCCCACTTCTCCCTAGGGCGTGCCCCAGGGTTCGGTGGGTCGCCTGCCCAACTCTCGTCGGGTCTCACTCACTCAACAAACTAGAAAATAGATTCACGCCAAAAGAAAATTCTGTCTAAATGATTACATCTAGCTTGTCAACTTATAACAAGTACAAGTTCAACTCGTCTGTAATCAAAACACTAAATCCCCTTCCCGAGCGATCCTCGCGTCGGTCCCCTGCTAAGGAAAACAAATAGAATGGGATAAGCTATATGCTTAGTGAGTAATCAATGGGGGGGAATGTAAAATCACATAATTAAACAAGTAAATCAGGATATTTCACATCAATGACAAAAGTAACATCACAATGGTAGGATACGGGTGGCTCCAAAGCCAGTTGAATTCCCGAGCATGAACGCCTGTTGACACTCCGTTAACCAAAGTACTCATGGTCCGTAGACTCCACTTAAACTTCCCCGTTCACCTTATCAACCCCCGCTGGCCAGTCAACAGCACACAGCAGCTCGAGAGAAATAAAATAACTTAGCTTTCGTCAAAGCTTTAACAAGGAACTAAATCCCAAGTTTAGCATGGAACTATCTTCGACCAAACCCCAACTGGCTCGAATAGTTCGTCTAACCCTTGGAACCGGGTTGGAACCAAGCCCTGAGATATCCGATCTCTCAATAGATGGTATCTCTCAACAAAGTACACAACAAAGTACTTACCCCAAACAGCACACAACAAATGGGGTTTAATTCAAGTCATGTAAACACCCCCATCAGCACACAGCAAAAGGGTGATACTCAAGTCACGTATTCACCCTCCTCAGCACACAGCAAGAGGGTGATACTCAAGATAAAACATGTATTCTCACATAGAATATCAAAACAAAGGACAGGCTTAAGTCGAGTGAGATAAAGTATACCCTCGCCTAAGTACCCATTTAACATATACAAGGTACTTCAGCAATTCCACATCAATAAACAACCCAATTACTCACTTGATAAAGCTTGGCACGAAAAATGATACAAGTCACTGAGCTTGACCATCACCGTCAAAAGCGTCACAGTCTGTATAGACAGATTATATACACATAAGTGAAACGGCCATACAATAGCAGTTTATAACTTAAACGATCGAATACGGTCGAAAACGGTCAAAATAATCAAAAAGGGTACAAAACGGGTTAACACGATTTTGACCATAATTGGAGCTGTGGTTATCGGATCAAAATGTACTAGATAGTGTCTCGTACCTTAGACAAAAGGTTATAACTTCCATGAAGATATCTCGACCCATTTTTCAGTGCATCCAAGTTAAATTTGAAAAATACAGAACTAGAACTCCAAAGGCTAAGTTATTTCCTCTAGCAAAAATTTGGCGGCATGCCCCTTGTGTTTACCTATTTTCCAGCCATTTATGGCTTCAATATTTTCCTCAAATCAGTCCCAAAGTTACACACAACACAACTTCATCTCAATAGCCATTCCATAGGCTCAAGATAATACAAGTACAAAAATCAAGCTAACAACAAGTGCGGAAATGAAGTTTAACAAAAGACAGATTTGACGTGTTTTTGCGCAACGGTCACAACCGAAGCTACGTTTGTCGAATTGGGATGAAAATTATACCATTTCGAAGCTAACACAAAGGACTACAATTTTCATGAAGATCACTTAGTCCAATTTCCAGTGTAACCTAGGCAAATTCCCACTTTACAGAACCAAAATTCAACTACTCGGCTAGTTAACCGAACTACATTTAAATGGTCATATCTCAGGCTACCAAAGTCCGTTTAAGGCGTCCTTGGATGCGTTTAAAAGCTAAGACAAGGTACTAAAACTTTCATGTTTTGGAAAATGGCTAAATCAGCACTGATCATAGTGAATAAACATGGTCAATTGGATGAACTGTCGAAAACGGATCACTGGAAATATCCTAGGGCAGCAAGGGTATTTTGGTCTTTTCACAGGATACGTTGCTCCGATTGAGCTGAAATTTTATAGGCCCCATAAAATACCATTCTCTACAACTTTCATGTCTTATACCAAGTCTAATTCGGCCTCTAACATGGTGCAATAAAACCGGACAGAATAGAGCTGAAATTTTCCAGAAACCTGGAAATTTTGGGATTCAATGCAACCTTTCTTGATTTCTTGCTCCAGTCATCACCACAGCCACTTATATAAGCTTAAATACAACATATATCATCCATATAGCAAGGATAGGCAGCAAATACCTCAAACCCTAACTCACATAAATCACCTTTAATTCATCCCAACAACTTGGATAACTACTAATCTAACAAAAATATGAGTTATATAACAACTTAAGCAAAAATAAAAGGACCAAAGCCATGGTTAGACCTTATACCTCAACAAAAGAAGCTTGCAAGAGTAATACTTCACCTCCTCTTGAAATTTTTGTTTCCCTTAGCTTCCCAAGGTCACAACTCACACTTTAATCGGTTTAGTTTTCCTTGGTTGCACTCAAATGGTTGGATTCAAGATGGATTGAAGTTTTTCTCTCTTGCTCTCTCTCTCTCCCTTGCTCAGCCAAAACAGCAGAAAGAATGAAGGAAATAAGCTGAAATGAAGGATAAAAGAACAAGGAAAAAAAATTAGTCAAAGAGCCATAGGGTGGTGACACTTGTCACCACCAAAGCCATGCAAATTTCTCTTTCTTTCCCTTGCAATTTTAGCCACAAATTTTGGTCAAAGCCAGCTGGAAATAAGGAGATATTTTGCTCAAACATTAATGAGCTTGTATGGTAAGAAAGTGGTGGTCAAGTGGGGGGTTCAATCGGTAGTACACGGTACACGTCGGTTCGCACCGTTTTTCCTTAAATCACACGTACTAGGGTTTTTACTTTCTATTCACTAACTTTTTATCATTGCTCCTAATCACATATTATTTCTCACCTAAAAGTCACTCTTAAGCACCAAATTTGATCCTCGCTCCGTACCGGATAATTACACTACGAAACAACGTGAAACCCTAATTCGCTCTTAACTTGGAAACGAAAAGTGAAACCCTACTTCCTAGGTCCATTTGCACCTATTGAGGAATGATTGGGTAGTAGGGCCATAGTAAAAGAATAATTTCTAAATAAAAGGCATTTTTAAGAAAAACGTGAGGGTTTTACAATTCTACAAATTGAATTTAGGGTTTCGGTTGAAATATGAGAAATTTGAGAAAACGGTCAGTCACAAGTGAAACTAGGGTTTTGATTGCAATTTTAGGGTTTCTAGTCTTTTTAAAATAACACAAGATTTTTAAATCAAACCCAAAGAAATAACTTTCGTATATTCTTTGAAACAAATTAATGGTTTAAAATAAAAATTAACTAAACAAACCGTAATATCCTCTTTGAGACTAAACAAAAGATGACCCTAAAAGTTGGGGCATCACAATCTCCCCTCCTTCAAAGAATTTCATCCTCGAAATTCATTTATTTATTCGTAGATTCATATAAGTATTCGTAAACAAGTATAAGCAAAATAAAATAGCTATAAGGTTCAATAAAAGCATTTTCGAATCATAAAACGAAAATTAATAAAAGTCAAATAAAAGGGTAGATAATCATATACACAAATATACCAACTAATGTCATGTCATAACGATATAAGGGCAAATCAAAAGAAAAGGCGATATCGTCCGGGTTTCAGTTAAATAACCCCGTCCGGTCTCTCACGTCACTTCCTATTCACTAGATGCCTGTTAACCTCTTATACTCATTCTAGCCGAACAAAGCCTGTTCATGTTCCAAAATACAAGTCTCAAGTACTTAGCAGCGCCTCAACTCTGGAGTACTCAGGCACGAGAATCCGAAATAAGATAATTCACATCTCGAGCTGGCCAGTCCCAAGAGCAAACTATCTACAATCGAAATTCCTCCCTGACGTACCTATCTATTGGCCTCATATGTCACGAGAAAGATTTAAGGCCTAATAACAATTCATGACTCCATAGCTTAAGCTCAACGAGCACTTAATCCTTCGTACTTATTCACCACTTGGCCCAAGCTCACTCCGCGCAGAGGCCACGCGAAGCAGGCTCTGATACCACCTGTGACGGCCCCACTTCTCCCTAGGGCGTACCCCAGGGTTCGGCGGGTCGCCTGCCCAACTCTCGTCGGGACTCACTCACTCAACAAACTAGAAAATAGATTCACGCCAAAAGAAAATTCTGTCTGAATGATTACATCTTGCTTGTCAACTTATAACAAGTACAAGTTCAACTCGTCTATAATCAAAACACTAAATCCCCTTCCCGAGCGATCCCCGCGTCGGTCCCCTGCTAAGGAAAACAAATAGAATGGGATAAGCTATATGCTTAGTGAGTAATCAAGGGGGGGAATGTAAAATCACATAATTAAACAAGTAAATCAGGATATTTCACATCAATGACAAAAGTAACATCACAATGGTAGGATACGGGAGGCTCCAAAGCCAGTTGAATTCCCGAGCTTGAACGCCTGTTGACACTCCGTCAACCAAAGTACTCATGGTCCGTAGACTCCACTTAAACTTCCCCGTTCACCTTATCAACCCCCGCTGGCCAGTCAACAACACACAGCAGCTCGAGCGAAATAAAATAACTTAGCTTTCGTCAAAGCTTTAACAAGGAACTAAATCCCAAGTTTAGCAAGGAACTATTTTCGACCAAGCCCCAACTGGCTCGAATAGTTCGTCTAACCCTTGGAACCGGGTTGGAACCAAGCCCTGAGATATCCGATCTCTCAATAGATGGTATCTCTCAACAAAGTACACAACAAAGTACTTACCCCAAACAGCACACAACAAATGGGGTTTAATTCAAGTCATGTAAACACCCCCATCAGCACACAGCAAAAGGGTGATACTCAAGTCACGTATTCACCCTCCTCAGCACACAGCAAGAGGGTGATACTCAAGATAAAACATGTATTCTCACATAGAATATCAAAACAAAGGACAGGCTTAAGTCGAGTGAGATAAAGTACACCCTCGCCTACGTACCCATTTAACATATACAAGGTACTTCAGCAATTCCACATCAATAAACAACCCAATTACTCACTTGATAAAGCTTGGCACGAAAAATGATACAAGTCACTGAGCTTGACCATCACCGTCAAAAGCGTCACAGTCTGTATAGACAGATTATATACACATAAGTGAAACGGCCATACAATAGCAGTTTATAACTTAAACGATCGAATACGGTCGAAAACGGTCAAAATAATCAAAAAGGGTACAAAACGGGTTAACACGATTTTGACCATAATTGGAGCTGTGGTTATCGGATCAAAATGTACTAGATAGTGTCTCGTACCTTAGACAAAAGGTTATAACTTCCATGAAGATATCTCGACCCATTTTTCAGTGCATCCAAGTTAAATTTGAAAAATACAGAACTAGAACTCCAAGGGCTAAGTTAATTCCTCTAGCAAAAATTTGGCGGCATGCCCCTTGTGTTTACCTATTTTCCAGCCATTTATGGCTTCAATATTTTCCTCAAATCAGTCCCAAAGTTACACACAACACAACTTCATCTCAATAGCCATTCCATAGGCTCAAGATAATACAAGTACAAAAATCAAGCTAACAACAAGTGCGGAAATGAAGTTTAACAAAAGACAGATTTGACGTGTTTTTGCGCAACGGTCACAACCGAAGCTACGTTTATCGAATTGGGATGAAAATTATACCATTTCGAAGCTAACACAAAGGACTACAATTTTCATGAAGATCACTTAGTCCAATTTCCAGTGTAACCTAGGCAAATTCCCACTTTACAGAACCAAAATTCAACTACTCGGCTAGTTAACCGAACTACATTTAAATGGTCATATCTCAGGCTACCAAAGTCCGTTTAAGGCGTCCTTGGATGCGTTTAAAAGCTAAGACAAGGTACTAAAACTTTCATGTTTTGGAAAATGGCTAAATCAGCACTGATCATAGTGAATAAACATGGTCAATTGGATGAACTGTCGAAAACGGATCACTGGAAATATCCTAGGGCAGCAAGGGTATTTTGGTCTTTTCACAGGATACGTTGCTCCGATTGAGCTGAAATTTTATAGGCCCCATAAAATACCATTCTCTACAACTTTCATGTCTTATACCAAGTCTAATTCGGCCTCTAACATGGTGCAATAAAACCGGACAGAATAGAGCTGAAATTTTCCAGAAACCTGGAAATTTTGGGATTCAATGCAACCTTTCTTGATTTCTTGCTCCAGTCATCACCACAGCCACTTATATAAGCTTAAATACAACATATATCATCCATATAGCAAGGATAGGCAGCAAATACCTCAAACCCTAACTCACATAAATCACCTTTAATTCATCCCAACAACTTGGATAACTACTAATCTAACAAAAATATGAGTTATATAACAACTTAAGCAAAAATAAAAGGACCAAAGCCATGGTTAGACCTTATACCTCAACAAAAGAAGCTTGCAAGAGTAATACTTCACCTCCTCTTGAAATTTTTGTTTCCCTTAGCTTCCCAAGGTCACAACTCACACTTTAATCGGTTTAGTTTTCCTTGGTTGCACTCAAATGGTTGGATTCAAGATGGATTGAAGTTTTTCTCTCTTGCTCTCTCTCTCTCCCTTGCTCAGCCAAAACAGCAGAAAGAATGAAGGAAATAAGCTGAAATGAAGGATAAAAGAACAAGGAAAAAAAATTAGTCAAAGAGCCATAGGGTGGTGACACTTGTCACCACCAAAGCCATGCAAATTTCTCTTTCTTTCCCTTGCAATTTTAGCCACAAATTTTGGTCAAAGCCAGCTGGAAATAAGGAGATATTTTGCTCAAACATTAATGAGCTTGTATGGTAAGAAAGTGGTGGTCAAGTGGGGGGTTCAATCGGTAGTACACGGTACACGTCGGTTCGCACCGTTTTTCCTTAAATCACACGTACTAGGGTTTTTACTTTCTATTCACTAACTTTTTATCATTGCTCCTAATCACATATTATTTCTCACCTAAAAGTCACTCTTAAGCACCAAATTTGATCCTCGCTCCGTACCGGATAATTACACTACGAAACAACGTGAAACCCTAATTCGCTCTTAACTTGGAAACGAAAAGTGAAACCCTACTTCCTAGGTCCATTTGCACCTATTGAGGAATGATTGGGTAGTAGGGCCATAGTAAAAGAATAATTTCTAAATAAAAGGCATTTTTAAGAAAAACGTGAGGGTTTTACAATTCTACAAATTGAATTTAGGGTTTCGGTTGAAATATGAGAAATTTGAGAAAACGGTCAGTCACAAGTGAAACTAGGGTTTTGATTGCAATTTTAGGGTTTCTAGTCTTTTTAAAATAACACAAGATTTTTAAATCAAACCCAAAGAAATAACTTTCGTATATTCTTTGAAACAAATTAATGGTTTAAAATAAAAATTAACTAAACAAACCGTAATATCCTCTTTGAGACTAAACAAAAGATGACCCTAAAAGTTGGGGCATCACAATCTCCCCTCCTTCAAAGAATTTCATCCTCGAAATTCATTTATTTATTCGTAGATTCATATAAGTATTCGTAAACAAGTATAAGCAAAATAAAATAGCTATAAGGTTCAATAAAAGCATTTTCGAATCATAAAACGAAAATTAATAAAAGTCAAATAAAAGGGTAGATAATCATATACACAAATATACCAACTAATGTCATGTCATAACGATATAAGGGCAAATCAAAAGAAAAGGCGATATCGTCCGGGTTTCAGTTAAATAACCCCGTCCGGTCTCTCACGTCACTTCCTATTCACTAGATGCCTGTTAACCTCTTATACTCATTCTAGCCGAACAAAGCCTGTTCATGTTCCAAAATACAAGTCTCAAGTACTTAGCAGCGCCTCAACTCTGGAGTACTCAGGCACGAGAATCCGAAATAAGATAATTCACATCTCGAGCTGGCCAGTCCCAAGAGCAAACTATCTACAATCGAAATTCCTCCCTGACATACCTATCTATTGGCCTCATATGTCACGAGAAAGATTTAAGGCCTAATAACAATTCATGACTCCATAGCTTAAGCTCAACGAGCACTTAATCCTTCGTACTTATTCACCACTTGGCCCAAGCTCACTCCGCGCAGAGGCCACGCGAAGCAGGCTCTGATACCACCTGTGACGGCCCCACTTCTCCCTAGGGCGTACCCTAGGGTTCGGCGGGTCGCCTGCCCAACTCTCGTCGGGACTCACACACTCAACAAACTAGAAAATAGATTCACGCCAAAAGAAAATTCTGTCTGAATGATTACATCTTGCTTGTCAACTTATAACAAGTACAAGTTCAACTCGTCTATAATCAAAACACTAAATCCCCTTCCCGAGCGATCCCCGCGTCGGTCCCCTGCTAAAGAAAACAAATAGAATGGGATAAGCTATATGCTTAGTGAGTAATCAAGGGGGGGAATGTTAAATCACATAATTAAACAAGTAAATCAGGATATTTCACATCAATGACAAAAGTAACATCACAATGGTAGGATACGGGAGGCTCCAAAGCCAGTTGAATTCCCGAGCTTGAACGCCTGTTGACACTCCGTCAACCAAAGTACTCATGGTCCGTAGACTCCACTTAAACTTCCCCGTTCACCTTATCAACCCCCGCTGGCCAGTCAACAACACACAGCAGCTCGAGCGAAATAAAATAACTTAGCTTTCGTCAAAGCTTTAACAAGGAACTAAATCCCAAGTTTAGCAAGGAACTATTTTCGACCAAGCCCCAACTGGCTCGAATAGTTCGTCTAACCCTTGGAACCGGGTTGGAACCAAGCCCTGAGATATCCGATCTCTCAATAGATGGTATCTCTCAACAAAGTACACAACAAAGTACTTACCCCAAACAGCACACAGCAAATGGGGTTTAATTCAAGTCATGTAAACACCCCCATCAGCACACAGCAAAAGGGTGATACTCAAGTCACGTATTCACCCTCCTCAGCACACAGCAAGAGGGTGATACTCAAGATAAAACATGTATTCTCACATAGAATATCAAAACAAAGGATGGGCTTAAGTCGAGTGAGATAAAGTACACCCTCGCCTACGTACCCATTTAACATATACAAGGTACTTCAGCAATTCCACATCAATAAACAACCCAATTACTCACTTGATAAAGCTTGGCACGAAAAATGATACAAGTCACTGAGCTTGACCATCACCGTCAAAAGCGTCACAGTCTGTATAGACAGATTATATACACATAAGTGAAACGGCCATACAATAGCAGTTTATAACTTAAACGATCGAATACGGTCGAAAACGGTCAAAATAATCGAAAAGGGTACAAAACGGGTTAACACGATTTTGACCATAATTGGAGCTGTGGTTATCGGATCAAAATGTACTAGATAGTGTCTCGTACCTTAGACAAAAGGTTATAACTTCCATGAAGATATCTCGACCCATTTTTCAGTGCATCCAAGTTAAATTTGAAAAATACAGAACTAGAACTCCAAGGGCTAAGTTAATTCCTCTAGCAAAAATTTGGCGGCATGCCCCTTGTGTTTACCTATTTTCCAGCCATTTATGGCTTCAATATTTTCCTCAAATCAGTCCCAAAGTTACACACAACACAACTTCATCTCAATAGCCATTCCATAGGCTCAAGATAATACAAGTACAAAAATCAAGCTAACAACAAGTGCGGAAATGAAGTTTAACAAAAGACAGATTTGACGTGTTTTTACGCAACGGTCACAACCGAAGCTACGTTTATCGAATTGGGATGAAAATTATACCATTTCGAAGCTAACACAAAGGACTACAATTTTCATGAAGATCACTTAGTCCAATTTCCAGTGTAACCTAGGCAAATTCCCACTTTACAGAACCAAAATTCAACTACTCGGCTAGTTAACCGAACTACATTTAAATGGTCATATCTCAGGCTACCAAAGTCCGTTTAAGGCGTCCTTGGATGCGTTTAAAAGCTAAGACAAGGTACTAAAACTTTCATGTTTTGGAAAATGGCTAAATCAGCACTGATCATAGTGAATAAACATGGTCAATTGGATGAACTGTCGAAAACGGATCACTGGAAATATCCTAGGGCAGCAAGGGTATTTTGGTCTTTTCACAGGATACGTTGCTCCGATTGAGCTGAAATTTTATAGGCCCCATAAAATACCATTCTCTACAACTTTCATGTCTTATACCAAGTCTAATTCGGCCTCTAACATGGTGCAATAAAACCGGACAGAATAGAGCTGAAATTTTCCAGAAACCTGGAAATTTTGGGATTCAATGCAACCTTTCTTGATTTCTTGCTCCAGTCATCACCACAGCCACTTATATAAGCTTAAATACAACATATATCATCCATATAGCAAGGATAGGCAGCAAATACCTCAAACCCTAACTCACATAAATCACCTTTAATTCATCCCAACAACTTGGATAACTACTAATCTAACAAAAATATGAGTTATATAACAACTTAAGCAAAAATAAAAGGACCAAAGCCATGGTTAGACCTTATACCTCAACAAAAGAAGCTTGCAAGAGTAATACTTCACCTCCTCTTGAAATTTTTGTTTCCCTTAGCTTCCCAAGGTCACAACTCACACTTTAATCGGTTTAGTTTTCCTTGGTTGCACTCAAATGGTTGGATTCAAGATGGATTGAAGTTTTTCTCTCTTGCTCTCTCTCTCTCCCTTGCTCAGCCAAAACAGCAGAAAGAATGAAGGAAATAAGCTGAAATGAAGGATAAAAGAACAAGGAAAAAAAATTAGTCAAAGAGCCATAGGGTGGTGACACTTGTCACCACCAAAGCCATGCAAATTTCTCTTTCTTTCCCTTGCAATTTTAGCCACAAATTTTGGTCAAAGCCAGCTGGAAATAAGGAGATATTTTGCTCAAACATTAATGAGCTTGTATGGTAAGAAAGTGGTGGTCAAGTGGGGGGTTCAATCGGTAGTACACGGTACACGTCGGTTCGCACCGTTTTTCCTTAAATCACACGTACTAGGGTTTTTACTTTCTATTCACTAACTTTTTATCATTGCTCCTAATCACATATTATTTCTCACCTAAAAGTCACTCTTAAGCACCAAATTTGATCCTCGCTCCGTACCGGATAATTACACTACGAAACAACGTGAAACCCTAATTCGCTCTTAACTTGGAAACGAAAAGTGAAACCCTACTTCCTAGGTCCATTTGCACCTATTGAGGAATGATTGGGTAGTAGGGCCATAGTAAAAGAATAATTTCTAAATAAAAGGCATTTTTAAGAAAAACGTGAGGGTTTTACAATTCTACAAATTGAATTTAGGGTTTCGGTTGAAATATGAGAAATTTGAGAAAACGGTCAGTCACAAGTGAAACTAGGGTTTTGATTGCAATTTTAGGGTTTCTAGTCTTTTTAAAATAACACAAGATTTTTAAATCAAACCCAAAGAAATAACTTTCGTATATTCTTTGAAACAAATTAATGGTTTAAAATAAAAATTAACTAAACAAACCGTAATATCCTCTTTGAGACTAAACAAAAGATGACCCTAAAAGTTGGGGCATCACAATCTCCCCTCCTTCAAAGAATTTCATCCTCGAAATTCATTTATTTATTCGTAGATTCATATAAGTATTCGTAAACAAGTATAAGCAAAATAAAATAGCTATAAGGTTCAATAAAAGCATTTTCGAATCATAAAACGAAAATTAATAAAAGTCAAATAAAAGGGTAGATAATCATATACACAAATATACCAACTAATGTCATGTCATAACGATATAAGGGCAAATCAAAAGAAAAGGCGATATCGTCCGGGTTT
Source organism: Coffea arabica (assembly GCF_036785885.1). Lineage (NCBI taxonomy): Eukaryota > Viridiplantae > Streptophyta > Magnoliopsida > Gentianales > Rubiaceae > Coffea > Coffea arabica. The sequence continues at coordinate 24,491,753 of NC_092318.1, forward strand.
CAGTTAAATAACCCCGTCCGGTCTCTCACGTCACTTCCTATTCACTAGATGCCTGTTAACCTCTTATACTCATTCTAGCCGAACAAAGCCTGTTCATGTTCCAAAATACAAGTCTCAAGTACTTAGCAGCGCCTCAACTCTGGAGTACTCAGGCACGAGAATCCGAAATAAGATAATTCACATCTCGAGCTGGCCAGTCCCAAGAGCAAACTATCTACAATCGAAATTCCTCCCTGACGTACCTATCTATTGGCCTCATATGTCACGAGAAAGATTTAAGGCCTAATAACAATTCATGACTCCATAGCTTAAGCTCAACGAGCACTTAATCCTTCGTACTTATTCACCACTTGGCCCAAGCTCACTCCGCGCAGAGGCCACGCGAAGCAGGCTCTGATACCACCTGTGACGGCCCCACTTCTCCCTAGGGCGTACCCCAGGGTTCGGCGGGTCGCCTGCCCAACTCTCGTCGGGACTCACTCACTCAACAAACTAGAAAATAGATTCACGCCAAAAGAAAATTCTGTCTGAATGATTACATCTTGCTTGTCAACTTATAACAAGTACAAGTTCAACTCGTCTATAATCAAAACACTAAATCCCCTTCCCGAGCGATCCCCGCGTCGGTCCCCTGCTAAGGAAAACAAATAGAATGGGATAAGCTATATGCTTAGTGAGTAATCAAGGGGGGGAATGTAAAATCACATAATTAAACAAGTAAATCAGGATATTTCACATCAATGACAAAAGTAACATCACAATGGTAGGATACGGGAGGCTCCAAAGCCAGTTGAATTCCCGAGCTTGAACGCCTGTTGACACTCCGTCAACCAAAGTACTCATGGTCCGTAGACTCCACTTAAACTTCCCCGTTCACCTTATCAACCCCCGCTGGCCAGTCAACAACACACAGCAGCTCGAGCGAAATAAAATAACTTAGCTTTCGTCAAAGCTTTAACAAGGAACTAAATCCCAAGTTTAGCAAGGAACTATTTTCGACCAAGCCCCAACTGGCTCGAATAGTTCGTCTAACCCTTGGAACCGGGCTGGAACCAAGCCCTGAGATATCCGATCTCTCAATATATGGTATCTCTCAACAAAGTACACAACAAAGTACTTACCCCAAACAGCACACAGCAAATGGGGTTTAATTCAAGTCATGTAAACACCCCCATCAGCACACAGCAAAAGGCTGATACTCAAGTCACGTATTCACCCTCCTCAGCACACAGCAAGAGGGTGATACTCAACATAAAACATGTATTCTCACATAGAATATCAAAACAAAGGATGGGCTTAAGTCGAGTGAGATAAAGTACACCCTCGCCTACGTACCCATTTAACATATACAAGGTACTTCAGCAATTCCACATCAATAAACAACCCAATTACTCACTTGATAAAGCTTGGCACGAAAAATGATACAAGTCACTGAGCTTGACCATCACCGTCAAAAGCCACACAGTCTGTATAGACAGATTATATACACATAAGTGAAACGGCCATACAATAGCAGTTTATAACTTAAACGATCGAATACGGTCGAAAACGGTCAAAATAATCAAAAAGGGTACAAAACGGGTTAACACGATTTTGACCATAATTGGAGCTGTGGTTATCGGATCAAAATGTACTAGATAGTGTCTCGTACCTTAGACAAAAGGTTATAACTTCCATGAAGATATCTCGACCCATTTTTCAGTGCATCCAAGTTAAATTTGAAAAATACAGAACTAGAACTCCAAGGGCTAAGTTAATTCCTCTAGCAAAAATTTGGCGGCATGCCCCTTGTGTTTACCTATTTTCCAGCCATTTATGGCTTCAATATTTTCCTCAAATCAGTCCCAAAGTTACACACAACACAACTTCATCTCAATAGCCATTCCATAGGCTCAAGATAATACAAGTACAAAAATCAAGCTAACAACAAGTGCGGAAATGAAGTTTAACAAAAGACAGATTTGACGTGTTTTTGCGCAACGGTCACAACCGAAGCTACGTTTATCGAATTGGGATGAAAATTATACCATTTCGAAGCTAACACAAAGGACTACAATTTTCATGAAGATCACTTAGTCCAATTTCCAGTGTAACCTAGGCAAATTCCCACTTTACAGAACCAAAATTCAACTACTCGGCTAGTTAACCGAACTACATTTAAATGGTCATATCTCAGGCTACCAAAGTCCGTTTAAGGCGTCCTTGGATGCGTTTAAAAGCTAAGACAAGGTACTAAAACTTTCATGTTTTGGAAAATGGCTAAATCAGCACTGATCATAGTGAATAAACATGGTCAATTGGATGAACTGTCGAAAACGGATCACTGGAAATATCCTAGGGCAGCAAGGGTATTTTGGTCTTTTCACAGGATACGTTGCTCCGATTGAGCTGAAATTTTATAGGCCCCATAAAATACCATTCTCTACAACTTTCATGTCTTATACCAAGTCTAATTCGGCCTCTAACATGGTGCAATAAAACCGGACAGAATAGAGCTGAAATTTTCCAGAAACCTGGAAATTTTGGGATTCAATGCAACCTTTCTTGATTTCTTGCTCCAGTCATCACCACAGCCACTTATATAAGCTTAAATACAACATATATCATCCATATAGCAAGGATAGGCAGCAAATACCTCAAACCCTAACTCACATAAATCACCTTTAATTCATCCCAACAACTTGGATAACTACTAATCTAACAAAAATATGAGTTATATAACAACTTAAGCAAAAATAAAAGGACCAAAGCCATGGTTAGACCTTATACCTCAACAAAAGAAGCTTGCAAGAGTAATACTTCACCTCCTCTTGAAATTTTTGTTTCCCTTAGCTTCCCAAGGTCACAACTCACACTTTAATCGGTTTAGTTTTCCTTGGTTGCACTCAAATGGTTGGATTCAAGATGGATTGAAGTTTTTCTCTCTTGCTCTCTCTCTCTCCCTTGCTCAGCCAAAACAGCAGAAAGAATGAAGGAAATAAGCTGAAATGAAGGATAAAAGAACAAGGAAAAAAAATTAGTCAAAGAGCCATAGGGTGGTGACACTTGTCACCACCAAAGCCATGCAAATTTCTCTTTCTTTCCCTTGCAATTTTAGCCACAAATTTTGGTCAAAGCCAGCTGGAAATAAGGAGATATTTTGCTCAAATATTAATGAGCTTGTATGGTAAGAAAGTGGTGGTCAAGTGGGGGGTTCAATCGGTAGTACACGGTACACGTCGGTTCGCACCGTTTTTCCTTAAATCACACGTACTAGGGTTTTTACTTTCTATTCACTAACTTTTTATCATTGCTCCTAATCACATATTATTTCTCACCTAAAAGTCACTCTTAAGCACCAAATTTGATCCTCGCTCCGTACCGGATAATTACACTACGAAACAACGTGAAACCCTAATTCGCTCTTAACTTGGAAACGAAAAGTGAAACCCTACTTCCTAGGTCCATTTGCACCTATTGAGGAATGATTGGGTAGTAGGGCCATAGTAAAAGAATAATTTCCAAACAAAAGGTATTTTTAAGAAAAACGTGAGGGTTTTACAATTCTACAAATTGAATATAGGGTTTCGGTTGAAATATGAGAAATTTGAGAAAACGGTCAGTCACAAGTGAAACTAGGGTTTTGATTGCAATTTTAGGGTTTCTAGTCTTTTTGAAATAACACAAGGTTTTTAAATCAAACCCAAAGAAATAACTTTCGTATATTCTTTGAAACAAATTAATGGTTTAAAATAAAAATTAACTAAAGAAACCGTAATATCCTCTTTGAGACTAAACAAAAGATGACCCTAAAAGTTGGGGCATCACAATCTCCCCTCCTTCAAAGAATTTCATCCTCGAAATTCATTTATTTATTCGTAGATTCATATAAGTATTCGTAAACATGTATAAGCAAAATAAAATAGCTATAAGGATCAATAAAAGCATTTTTGAATCATAAAACGAAAATTAATAAAAGTCAAATAAAAGGGCAGATAATCATATACACAAATATACCAACTAATGTCATGTCATAACGATATAAGGGCAAATCAAAAGAAAAGGCGATATCGTCCGGGTCTAAGTTAAATAACCCCGTCCGGTCTCTCACGTCACTTCCTATTCACTAGATGCCCGTTAACCTCTTATACTCATTCTAGCCGAACAAAGCCTGTTCATGTTCTAAAATACAAGTCTCAAGTACTTAGCAGCGCCTCAACTCTGGAGTACTCAGGCACGAGAATCTGAAATAAGATAATTCACATCTTGAGCTGGCCAGTCCCAAGAGCAAACTATCTACAATAGAAATTCCTCCCTGACGTACCTATCTATTGGCCTCATATGTCACGAGAAAGATTTAAGGCCTAATAACAATTCAAGACTCCATAGCTTAAGCTCAACGAGCACTTAATCCTTCGTACTTATTCACCACTTGGCCCAAGCTCACTCCGCGCAGAGACCACGCGAAGCAGGCTCTGATACCACCTGTGACGGCCCCACTTCTCCCTAGGGCGTACCCCAGGGTTCGGCGGGTCGCCTGCCCAACTCTCGTCGGGGCTCACTCACTCAACAAACTAGAAAATAGATTCACGCCAAAAGAAAATTCTGTCTGAATGATTACATCTTGCTTGTCAACTTATAACAAGTACAAGTTCAACTCGTCTATAATCAAAACACTAAATCCCCTTCCCGAGCGATCCCCGCGTCGGTCCCCTGCTAAGGAAAACAAATAGAATGGGATAAGCTATATGCTTAGTGAGTAATCAAGGGGGAGGAATGGAAAATCACATAATTAAACAAGTAAATCAGGATATTTCACATCAATGACAAAAGTAACATCACAATGGTAGGATACGGGTGGCTCCAAAGCCAGTTGAATTCCCGAGCTTGAACGCCTATTGACACTCCGTCAACCAAAGTACTCGTGGTCCGTAGACTCCACTTAAACTTCCTCGTTCACCTTATCAACCCCCGCTGGCCAGTCAACAACACACAGCAGCTCGAGCGAAATAAAATAACTTAGCTTTCGTCAAAGCTTTAACAAGGAACTAAATCCCAAGTTTAGCATGGAACTATCTTCGACCAAGCCCCAACTGGCTCGAATAGTTCGTCTAACCCTTGGAACCGGGCTGGAACCAAGCCCTGAGATATCCAATCTCTCAATATATTGTATCTCTCAACAAAGTACACAACATAGTACTTACCCCAAACAGCACACAGCAAATGGGGTTTAATTCAAGTCATGTAAACACCCCCATCAGCACACAACAAAAGGGTGATACTCAAGTCACGTATTCACCCTCCTCAGCACACAGCAAGAGGGTGATACTCAACATAAAACATGTATTCTCACATAGAATATCAAAACAAAGGATGGGCTTAAGTCGAGTGAGATAAAGTACACCCTCGCCTAAGTACCCATTTAACATATACAAGGTACTTCAGCAATTCCACATCAATAAACAACCCAATTACTCACTTGATAAAGCTTGGCACGAAAAATGATACAAGTCACTGAGCTTGACCATCACCGTCAAAAGCCTCACTGTCTGTATAGACAGATTATATACACATAAGTGAAATGGCCATACAATAGCAGTTTATAACTTAAACGATTGAATACGGTCGAAAACGGTCAAAATAATCAAAAAGGGTACAAAACGGGTTAACACGATTTTGACCATAATTGGAGCTGTGGTTATCGGATCAAAATGTACTAGATAGTGTCTCGTACCTTAGACAAAAGGTTATAACTTCCATGAAGATATCTCGACCCATTTTTCAGTGCATCCAAGTTAAATTTGCAAAATACAGAACTAGAACTCCAAAGGCTAAGTTAATTCCTCTAGCAAAAATTTGGCGGCATGCCCCTTGTGTTTACCTATTTTCCAGCCATTTATGGCTTCAATATTTTCCTCAAATCAGTCCCAAAGTTACACACAACACAACTTCATCTCAATAGCCATTCCATAGGCTCAAGATAATACAAGTACAAAAATCAAGCTAACAACAAGTGCGGAAATGAAGTTTAACAAAAGACAGATTTGACGTGTTTTTGCGTAACGGTCACAACCGAAGCTACACTTTGGGATGAAACTTATACCATTTCGAAGCTAACACAAAGGCCTACAATTTTCATGAAGATCACTTAGTCCAATTTCCAGTGTAACCTAGGCAAATTCCCACTTTACAGAACCAAAATTCAACTACTCGGCTAGTTAACCGAACTACATTTAAATGGTCATATCTCAGGCTACCAAAGTCCGTTTAAGGCGTTCTTGGATGATTTAAAAATTTAAGACAGGGTACTAAAACTTTCATGTTTTGGAAAATGGCTAAATCAGCACGGATCATAGTGAATAAACATGGTCAATTGGATGAACTGTCGAAAACGGATCACTGGAAATATCCTAGGGCAGCAAGGGTATTTTAGTCTTTTCACAGGCTACGTTGCTCCGATTGAGTTGAAATTTTTTGGGAACATATAAAATTCTATTCTATAGAACTTTCATGTTTTATACGAAGTCTAATTCAGCCTCTAACATGGTGTAACAAAACCGGACAGATAGAGCTGAAATTTTCCAGAAACCTGGAAATTTTGGGATTCAATGCAACCTTTCTTGATTTCTTGCTCCAATAATCACCACAACCACTTATATAAGCTTAAATACAACATATATCATCCATATAGCAAGGATAGGCAGCAAATACCTCAAACCCTAACTCACATAAATCACCTTTAATTCATCCCAACAACTTGGATAACTACTAATCTAACCAAAATATGAGTTATATAACAACTTAAGCAAAAATAAAAGGACCAAAGCCATGGTTAGACCTTATACCTCAACAAAAGAAGCTTGCAAGAGTAATACTTCACCTCCTCTTGCAATTTTTGTTTCCCTTAGCTTCCCAAGGTCACAACTCACACTTTAATCGGTTTAGTTTTCCTTGGTTGCACTCAATTGGTTGGATTCAAGATGGATTGAAGCTTTTCTCTCCTGCTCTCTCTCTCTCCCTTGCTCAGCCAAAACAGCAGAAAGAATGAAGGAAATAAGCTGAAATGAAGGATAAAAGAACAAGGAAAAAAAATTAGTCAAAGAGCCATAGGGTGGTGACACTTGTCACCACCAAAGCCATGCAAATTTCGGTCAAAGCCAGTTGGAAATAAGGCGATATTTTGCTCAAATATTAATGACCTTTTATGGTAAGAAAGTGGTGGTCAAGTGGGGGGTTCAATCGGTAGTACACGGTACACGTCGGTTCGCACCGTTTTTCCTTAAATCACACGTACTAGGGTTTTTATTTTCTATTCACTAACTTTTTATCATTGCTCCTAATCACATATTATTTCTCACCTAAAAGTCACTCTTAAGCACCAAATTTGATCCTCGCTCCGTATCGGATAATTACACTACGAAACAACGTGAAACCCTAATTCGCTCTTAACTTGGAAACGAAAAGTGAAACCCTACTTCCTAGGTCCATTTGCACCTATTGAGGAATGATTGGGTAGTAGGGCCATAGTAAAAGAATAATTTCCAAATAAAAGGTATTTTTAAGAAAAACGTGAGGGTTTTACAATTCTACAAATTGAATTTAGGGTTTCGGTTGAAATATGAGAAATTTGAGAAAACGGTCAGTCACAAGTGAAACTAGGGTTTTGATTGCAATTTTAGGGTTTCTAGTCTTTTTAAAATAACACAAGGTTTTTAAATCAAACCCAAATAAATAACTTTCGTATATTCTTTGAAACAAATTAATGGTTTAAAATAAAAATTAACTAAAGAAACCGTAATATCCTCTTTGAGACTAAACAAAAGATGACCCTAAAAGTTGGGGCATCACAGAATTAGCCTTGGGTTAAAACATAAACGTTGTAGGGAATGATATTTTACAGTTGCCTACAAAATTTCATGCCAATCGGAGCAATGTATCATGTGAAAAGACCAAAATACCCCTGCTGCCCTGTTTCTATCCGAATATGTTAATCAGCTTCTGTAATTGGTTGTTTTGACCAGGAATACTACTGATTTGGTTGTCAATGTCTTCCTAAGAATTATATCCTTGTATATTAGCTTTCAAATGGATTTGGAATTACCTGATTTGGAGTTGTGTGTAATGAGATAAGAGTGAATGAATCAGGACTGCCAGTTGAATTCCTCGGTGAGTTTCGAACTGGAAAGTCTGGAGTTGTTTTGGTAAATTGGATCTAGTTAGGGTCAGAAATGGAATTAGTAGTCTTCATCAAAGTTATAGATCTCTGTCTTAGCTTCGAAATGGTTTAAATTTCACCCCAATCTGATAAGTTTAGCTCCAGTTGTGTCCGTTCCACTAAATGACGTCAAAACTGTGTTTTGGTTTAGGACCTAAACTTCGTTTCCGGACCATTGTCCTAACTTGAATTTGTACTTGTACCACTTGGAGCCTATTGAACGGCTATTGAAATGAGATTATTTTGTGTGAGATTTTGGGATTGATTGAGGAAAATAATGAAGCCATGATGGCTGGAAAAGTAAGCAAATTCAGGGGAAATGTCGTCCAATTTTCCAGGCCGTTTAGTCTCTTTAGATTTGAGTTGCCTTTTGAAAGAAATGAAGGGCTTTTGAGTCGTTCAAACCCTAGGTCCTCTCGTTACTTTTGTTTCCAAAATCATGTTTTGCACCCTTGCATTAGTAATTATTTGGCGAGGCATACGACTAGTAATCGAGCCTCACTTGTGCATTCTGTTTACTCAATTTTGGATGTGAAACCTTCAATTGTTTTACTTTGGTTCTTTTAGGGTTTCTTGGCGATTAAAGCCAATTTGAAGTGAAAACTTTTGAAGTATCCGTACTTGAACCGGTGAGTGTACCACTCCCCTCACTTGTTGTTTAACTCGGTATCTGTACATGCAATCTGTGATATGAACGACTGAACTATCTGTTTATTTTGTCTGAGACGAGGGTGTACTTTATCACACTCGTTCTCTTGTCTGTTCATATGCCAATTTTGATACGAATCTGAATCTGTTATCTGTATCTGTATCTGTATCCGCATCTGTTCGGACGTCGATTGGAAGCTTGTATCCAACAACCTTTCTGTGACCTCTGAGCTCAAAACCTGTGGCTAGTTACTCGAGTCGGGCCGGCAAGGGTCTGGTTGATTAGATAACGAACCACGGTAGTCTGTTTTGGGATCTTTGGGTATTGAGACCCTTGATTCCGGTATACTCGAGTATTACCATTTTTGATCTGATTGGAGTTCGGGCCCGGTAGGGGTATGTGAGGTGGAAGGAATCGGAGAAAGTGGAGTCTATGGTATTGGTTACTCCTTTAGCGTTGACGGATTGTCAACTATTATTTCGATCAAGCTTCGGTGAAACAAATGGGAATTTGGCTCCTGAGAGCCACCCGTATCCTTTCTATCTATGGTGTTTGTTCATTTCTTTATTTGATTCGCATATGTGATTAATTGAATATGAAGTTCCATGTTTCTTACTTGCTATTATTTTGGTACCTCATTGAGCGTAAGCTCACCCCCTTCCCGTTATCTTTGTTTTCCTTACAGGGGACAAACTTTGAAACCACAATTTTGGACAAAAGGAGTCGAGCTAATGTATATGTTATTTTGTTAAGCTCCTTTGTAACCGAAACCCTAATTGTATTTTGTGTAGCATGAATACTCTGGCTTGTATTTTAGTTCACTTGTTCAAGACTCCGATGTAAAAATATGTATAAGTGTTTAACCGACGTTCCGTACTTCCGTATGGTTTGGTAAGCTCTGTTTTAACTGTTGATGGTCTTCAATTGATCGTTTTCGTTGGGTTCTCGCGTGAACTATATTGAGTTTGTGTGAATCGACTCCGTAGTCCTGGCGAGAGTTGGGCAGGCGATCCGCCGATCCCTTTGGTTCGCCTTAGGGTGAGATGGGGCTGTCACATACAATCTCCCTTGTTAATTGAGGGTTTTAAGCAATAGTATGTGATAGATAATTATTGTGTGCTCACGCATTCAAGGGGGCTTTCAAGAGGACCTCACAACGGACGCTTAAACACTTGAATTGTGCACCACTCTCTCTCATTTTGACCAGGTGAGTGTCGAGTGCATGTTTTGATGCAATTATGTGAATTGCTTCTCATGAACTGAAAATTGATAACTGCTGAGTCGAGTGTGTACTTTATCGCACTCTTTCTCATTTAAATGAATTGTAATTGAGTGACCTAAATTGAAATGAATTACCTGACCTGAATTGAATTGAATTATATGCTATGGCTGCATATGTCGCTGGAGTGAAACTCTTCGACTCACACCTGACCTGGGAGATACCCAAATCTCATCGGCCGACCTTGGTCTCGAGCCGGCATGGGCTTGGTCGGGAACCTTGGTGATCCATGAGAAAACCTGTATAAGCTTGATCTATTGGAGAGATCTTGCTTGGCCTACTCGTGCAATAGCACCTTTATAAAAGTTCGGGCCCGGTGAGGTATGTATGGTGGAGAGAGAACGGGCAAATAGAGTTTCTACGGACTAAATACCGACCCAGATGACGGAGTGTCATCGCGGGGAGGCAATTTATCGTACATTGGCAAAGCAAGTGGAAATTAGCTCCTGAGAGCTCCCACATCCTTGAATTGTCTCTGTTTACTTTTCTCACTCGAATTGTAATTACTTGAATATTATTGTTTACTTGCTAAATTTGGGATTGCTACTTGAACTATGTGCCTGCATGTGTGTTTCTTGGCCTCACGAGCAATCGCTCACCCCGTAGAGTTGTTTTCCTTAACAGATGGATGAGAAGATCTTGGAAAAGCCGACTAGGTTATATTTTGATTGGAATCTTGGTTGTAAATGTTTAGTCGACTTTAATGGTTGTATTTTGGGACTTGATGTATATTTTGAGAACGTGATGTAAGATTTGGATAGTCAGTTAAAGAAGTGGCTTTTCTTCATTTTAGACTTGTATTATTTGATCTGTATCTTTAAGTTTGAATTGAACTATCTTGAGTCCTGGCGAGAGTTGGGCAGGCGTCCCGCGGATACCCTTGGGTTCGTCCTTGGGAGAAGTGGGGGTGTCACAGAAGAGGTACGTCCGAGGCAACAGTTGTTTTTGAACTAAATGAAGGAGAGGACTGCTTTATATCATGCCTCTTTTGAGTGTCGGACGGCTGAACGAAGAGAAGCGTCCGACACTACTGTCAGATCCAAAATTTTTTCTGAAAAATGGCTTAGAACACTATCGAACATCCGTTCATCTGATATCGGATGTCCGATAAAGTGCGACCAGAGAATTTTTTAAAAAATCTTTTCCAAAACTCCCAATTTTGTTCTAAAAAATACAAACTGATCCAGTGGTAAGGCTTTTGTAAGAATATCAGCAATTTGATCTTTTGAGCAAACATATTGTACACAAATTTCACCCTTTTGGACAAGATCACGAATGAAATGATGCTTTATGTCTATATGCTTTGTCCTAGAATATTGAATGGGATTTTTTGTCAAATTTATGGCACTTGTATTATCACAATATATAGGCACACAGTCATACGCTAATCCAAAATCATTCAAACTACTTTTCATCCACAACAATTGAGCATAACATGCATCGGCGGCAACATATTCCGTTTCGGCCGTAGACAAAGAGATAGCATTTTGTTTCTTACTAAGCCATGACATTAAGCAATTACCAAAAAAGTGACATGTGCCACTTGTACTTTTTCTATCTATTCTACATCCACCAAAGTCGGCATCCGAAAAACCACATAAAGAAAATTCATGACATTTTTGATACCAAAGACCATAATTCAAGGTTTCTTTTAAGTATCTAAAAATTCTTTTCACAGCAATTAAGTGAGATTCCTTTGGACAAGATTGGAAACAAGCACACAACCAAACAACAAACATAATATCAGGTCTACTTGCAGTTAAATAAAGCAAACTACCAATCATACCTCTATATTTCTTCTCATCAATTTTTATACCTTTTTCATCCTGTCAAGCTTTGTAGATGTGCACATAGGTGTTCCAACTTGCTTTGAATCCTCCATTCCAAATCTTTTGAGAAGTTCCTTTGTATATTTAGCTTGATTAATTAATGTGCCTTCTCGGTTTTGAATCACTTGGAGCCCAAGGAAGAAGTTCAACTCTCCCATCATACTCATTTCAAACTCATTTTGCATAATAGTGGAAAAATCCTTGCACAAACACTCATTAGTAGCACCAAAGATAATATCATCCACATATATTTGCACAATTAAAAGATCATTTGAACCTTGTTTAGTGAAAAGAGTGGTATCCACAATACCTCTTTTAAAATCATTCTCAACCAAAAAATCACTTAAACGTTCATACCATGCTCTTGGAGCTTGTTTTAAACCATGCAAAGCTTTTGAAAGTTTAAACACATGATTTGGATATGTTTCATTTTCAAAACCGGGAGGTTGGTCAACATAAATCTCTTGATCAATAAAACTATTTAAAAAAGCACTTTTAACATCCATTTGAAATAATTAAAAATCCTTGAAACATACAAATGTCAAAAACATTCTAATTGATTCTAGTCTAGCTACGGGAGCAAATGTTTCATCAAAATCTATTCCTTCTTCTTGAGCATACCCCTTAGCGACAAGTCTAGCCTTATTTCTCACAATTTCACCTTTGTCATTCATTTTATTTCTAAAGACCCATTTTGTGCCAATAATAGGATGATTTTGAAGCCTTTCAACTAATGTCCAAACCTGTTCCTTTCAAATTGATTTAGTTCATCTTCCATAACTAAAATCCAGTTTTTATCTTTCAAGGCCTCAACAATATTTTTGGGTTCAAAGTGCGAAACTAAGGCAAAATTATCCATCAATTGTTTAGAGGAGGAATTAGTTCTTACCTTTTCGAATGGATCACCAATGATAAAGCTCTTTGGGATGATTTTGAACAAATTTCCAAGCTTTTGGAAGATCTCTAGGTGCACCTTCATCCTTGTCATTTTCTTCTAATCCTTGATTTTCTTGGAGATCATCTTCCTTTGAATTTTCTTCTAGTGGAGCATTGTTTTGATCATGAATTGTGAGCTTTTTAAGACCTTCTTGAACACCTACATCATCATCCTCACAACAACTCTTGGAAATATCATCATTAGATTCATCAAATGTAACATGTATTGTTTCTTCTATAACAAGGGTCTTTCTATTATAGACTCTAAATCCTCTTTTGTTTTCACAATAACCCAAAAAAATACTTTCATCGAATTTCTTATCAAATTTTCCAAGATGTACCTTGATATTTAAAATAAAACATTTGCAACAAAAAACTTTGAAATATCCAACAATTGGTTTTTTATCAAACATTATCTCATAAGAAATTTTGTTCAAAATTGGTCTCACAAGAACTCTATTCATTGCATAACAAGCCGTATTTACGGATTCGACCCAAAAATATTTTGGTAAGTTGCATTCACTTAACATGGTTCTTGCAGCTTCTTGAAGAGTTCTATTCTTTCTTTGAACAACACCATTTTGTTGAGGAGTTCTTGCAATTGAAAATTCATGTATAATTCCATTATTATCACAAAATTCTGGAAAACCATAAAATTTAAATTCCGAACCATTATCACTTCTAATTTTAATAATTTTCAACCCAATCAGATTTTGAACTTTTGCAAATAAGGAAACAAAATTTTTGAAAGCATCATCCTTGTGAGCAAGAAACAACACCCAAGTATATCTAGAATAATCATCAACAATAACCAAACAATATCTTTTACGATCTAACCTAGCAATTTGTTCAGGACCAAACAAATCAAGATGTAAAAGTTCCAAAGGTTTTCAAGTAGAAACACATTTCTTGAGTTTAAAAGAAATTTTGACTTGTTTTCCAAATTGACAAGTATCACAAATTTTGTCCTTTTCAAACTTTATTTTTGGCAAACCTCTAACAAGTTCCTTTTTGGAAATTTCTTTTAACAGATCCATGTTGAAATGACAAAGCCTTCTATGCCACAACCAAGGGTCTTCATTTGAAACTTTAAGGCATTTAAAGTTAGAGGAATCAACATTTTCAAGAATAACTACATAGATGTCATTTATTCTTTTTTCTTTGAAGATAATATTAAACTTTGAGTCAAGAACAGACATTCATGCTTTTTGAACAATACAAACAGATTTCTGTCACACAATTGACTAACACTTAGCAAGTTATAACCCAAATTATCAACTAGAAAAATATTGTGAACAAAAGTTTGACCATTCTTACCAACAACTCCTACACCAATTGTTTTGGCTTTGTTATCGTCGCCAAATGTTACTTTTTCACTTGATTTGGGCTTGAGTTTGATGAATTCTGATGGATCACTGGTCATGTGCCTTGAACATCCACTATCTATGAACCATTTTGATTCCTTAATGATATTCACCAAGTTCACCTACACAAAAGTTCACAAGATAATATTTGGTACCCTTTATTTTTTGGGTTCTTGAGAGTTAGCATTATGTCTAACTATTCACATACATTTCATGCCATTTCTCATATTCTTTCTCACATAGCAATTACTTTTTATGTGACCTATTTGGCAACAAAAACTACATATAGTCAACGAATTACTTGTATGGGCAGGTTTAACAAATTTAACTTGCCTTCTCTTATAAATAGTAAATTCATTCGCACTGGAATTCAACCTTTTCTCATGAATGCCAAAAAGGGCTTTTGATTCATTCTTTTGAAAATAGTTTTGTTTCTTGTGTTGAGGCAACTCATTTAGACAATCCATTCTTCTTTTCAAGTCACTTTGTTCCTTTTCGAACAATTCACAAAACTTTGTTTTTCTATCAAGTTCAAAGTGTAAAGCAGTCTTACTCTTTTTGAAGTAGTCATTTTCAGCTTTTAACTTTTTTTTTGTTGAAAAAGATTTGCATTATCTTGAAACAAAAAACTAATTTTCTGTTTTTGTGAGAACCCAAAAATTTTCTTTATTTCTTTGCACACGTTTTCTATATTTTCTTTATTATATTAATTTTATAGATATTTTTACAAGTAAATATAATTTTTAAATCATTTTTCTAGTATAAGTTAGTTCATGAGATATTAGGAGTGTATATTGGACGTGGGACCCACTAGGGCGTTAAGTGCGATAAATTCGGCCAATTAGGTTAAGTTTTGTATAAAGGGATTAAGTTACTAGGTGTTAGGAGATAATTACAGGTTACCTAGAAGATATCTATGGGGAGACAAGAAGATAGCTTTAAACATGAAAGATGCCACGTGTCGCCTTACTATTCGAAGTTGAACTTTGACCACCTTTCTTTACCTTTACTAAAACATCAATTTTGACCCAAAATCATCTTCATTTTCACCCTTCTTGGCAAAGCTTCTTAAGAGGGAAGAAGAGAGTAAGCTTCAACTTTTGGCTTCTATTTCTTGCTTATATCTTGAAATCCAACTGATAAAATCTCAAATTTGTCCATAAAAGTGACTTGCTAAGGAAGCTTAGAGGTATTGGTGGAGTTGTTTTGGAAGAGGAAACCCTAAGCTGCTACCTTTCTTGAGGTTTCAAGGTACTTTGCATGGAAACTCCTTATTTGGTTGTAATAATGGTAAATTAGTGACTTGTAGTAGCTAAATAGGTTGTTTTATGGAAGATTTCATGGATTAAAGTGGAGTTTGATAAATTTCAGATTTTATTGGTGATTTTTCTGTTTTCATATGATGATTATGGTTGGCCATGGAATGATAGCTTTATATTGTGTAAAATGGAGCTTTTGTTTGTTAATTGTGGTTGTTTGCGGAAAATTTTAACTTGTGCGAAAAATTTCAGTTTTAGGGCTTCTAATTAGGGCTTTCCTATGGTTGGTTGTTGAGCTCTTATTTGGCTAAATTGAAGGGTATTGTAACCCTAATGAGGTGTGTTGTATAGCCTATGATTTGTATGTGTACTTGTGGTTGTTTTGGATGAATTTAAATAGTTGTTTGTAGGATGGAAAATCTGAAATTTTAGAGGAAATGCTGTCCAAATGTTGAGGATATTGGGTTGTTTTGAGTTTAGATTGAGGTTGGGTAGAAATGCAAGGCTTTGGGGTTTGTTTATACTTTTAGCCTTAAAATTTATGTATTTTCCATTCCAAGCTATATTTGGTTTTGCCTTAGTAGTTCATTTAAGAGGTATTTGACTCGTGTTCGAGTCTCAATTGTGTTTTCTTGATTGTTATAGGGCGTGTCGGTGATCCAAAGCATACGTCGGATGGAAACTTGTGAACTTGCTTTGTTTGAATTGGTGAGTGTACCACTGCATGATTTAATGCTTAAATGGTTGTTTGTACTTGAATCTTTGGATTGAATGACCGTGAACGCTGTGCATGAGACGAGAGTGTACTTTATCACTCTCGATCTCTTATCTATGTGACTATATACTGTATAACTGTGAATTCGTTACCTGTGCATGGTTTGATGTCGTTTGGGGCTGAGTCCAACGACTTTACTATGATATCTGAGCTCAAACCTCATTGATCGTTAATCGGGTTAAGCCGGCAAGGGTTTGGTCGATTCGATAACGAACCATGGGTTTACTGTTTGTCGAATAGAGTATTATCTCCTCGACTTTGTGGTATACTCAAGTATTATCCTCTTTGTTTCTGTGAGGTGTTCGGGCCCGGTAAGGGGAATGTTTGGTGGAAGGTTTGGTGTAAAGTGGGATCTACGGTCTTGTTCGTGTCTTCGAACGTTGACGTAGTGTCAACGAGTTGAGATCAAGTACTGCAAATGGGGAATTGCCTCTTGAGAGCCGACTGTATCCTTTTACTTCTGGTTTCATTGTGGGGTACTTTCTTCTGTGTTTAATGGCCATGTATAACTGAGCATGAATATACTTGTGAGTCTTGGACATGTGACTTGTTGGTACCTCATTGGGTGTAAGCTCACCCTCGTTATCTTTGTTTTCCTTACAGGAACACTTTTGGAACCATGATTTTGAGAAGCGAGTTGAGCTAGTTAGATATTCTTTTATTTTTTTGTATAGCTCCCCGGTAGTTGGAAACCCTAAATGTATTTCGTTCCAATGTTCCCTTTTGATTTGTAATCATACCAACTGTGTATATAAAAGTGTTTAATCATGTCTATATGGGATATATTTCCTTGGTATTGTACCTTTTCTCATGTTATATAAAGTTTATTTGTTCTTGATTGGATTTCGGATGAGTGTGGAATTTGAACCTAGAAAGAAAAAATTTTTGGCTGGAAGAGAATCCGGCCGCCTATCTAGCCGGATCTTGGCCGGATTGACAGGGGATTTTGAGTTCCATTTTTGTTCAGCCTCTGTCTCCAATCCGGCCAGGAATCCGGCCGGATTGTGACGTGGCAAGTGTTTTCCAGTTTTACTTTTTTTTCATTTTCGTTTCGTTTCGTGCCCGTGGAAGCGTATATTCGACGTACGATTGCTCTAGATGATTTGACAACCGTGTGTTCAGTTTAGTAGTCCTGGCGAGAGTTGGACAGGCAGTTCGCTAACCCTTAGGGTACGTTCTAGGGGAAGGTGGGGCTGTCACAGTTGGTATCAGAGCCTCAGTTAGAAATAACCTGAGAGAACCCTGTAGACACCAAATTTTTGGTGTAATTTCGTTTACTGTTTATTTTTAGTTTATTTATTTGTTGTGTTAGTTTTATTCGATTTTTAGTTTTTAGTTTCTAGTTTTATTTTTATTTTTATTTTTAAGTTTTTAGCATAGAATTGCTCAGGGAAAAGAAAAGAAAAGAGAAATGATGAAAAATTGAAAAATGAAAAAGGAAAAAGAAGAAAAGAAAGAAAGAAAATTAGCATGTCATTTTATCTTAATTAGCTTTTCTGCATTTATTTGTTATTATTTATCATTAGGAAATTAGCTATTTATATTATACTTTTACAAAAAAAAAAAAAAAAAAAAAGGGGACCACGCGACAGCAAGCTGCGTATTTTCGCAGCTTGCAAGAGAGGACCTGGGCGGTCCCTTGGGCTGCAAAATATGAGAGAAAGGACTGAGGTTTAGGGCGGGGGGTCTGATATAAATAGAAAAGAAGAAGGCAGCCGCAAGGGGGAGCGGGGGGGGAGTATTTCATCTGAGGGCAAAAAGAAAAGAAGATAAGAAAAATCAAAGGGGAAGGTTTCGGTGGGGCTAAGAGCCGGAAAGAAAACAGCAAAACAGGGCAAGTGAAGGGGAGGCTTTGGGAGTTTGGGAATAGAACAAGAAGAAGAGAGATTCGGAGCAGGGAAAGGGGCGACGGGCTAGGCTTAGACAGAGAGAAAATTATCGGCGAAAGGAGAAACGAGAGCCAGGAGCAAAAAGAGAGCAACACAGAAAAACAGAACAACAAGAGAAAACAGGAGGAAGAAACCGAACAAAGAAATAAGCTCGGCTGGGGAAGAAAGGAGAGCTAGGGGAAGGAATCTGAAGACAAAGAAAAAGCAGAGGGAAAAGCTTCGGCAGGCAGCAACAAAGGAGACAACAAAAACAGAAAAACTGGGCAAATGAAGGGAAATCGAAAAGGGTTGGAATCAATCAAGGGGAAGCTTCGGGCGGACAGAAAGAAAGCAGAGGGGTCCGAGCGAGGAAGAAAGAAATCTGGAATAAGAAGCGGGCCTAGCAAGAGAGAAGAAACAGAGGTGGCGGACGAGGCGAAAACAGAGCAAAAGAAAGCAAAAGGGAGGGCCGCAACTCCAGCCGGAATCAGCCACTGCCACCGTCAATCCATCACCGCCGCCTGCAAATTCTTCACCAAGGAAGCAGTTAAGGTCATTCTTTCCCTTGAATTTCAGTTGGCTTTTCAAGCACAAATGATGAAAAATTCTAACCCCCAAGCACGTCTCTTATAAATCTGTTGTTGCAATTTCTTGCCGGTTGTCTGCGACTTCGAGCGTATACACTCTACGTGGTTGAATGGACTGTAGATTCATCACTTTGTGTGTTGTCTGATAAATTTGTGGGGCTGAATACGGTTCCAATTAAACAAAAATCTGTGATTTTTCTGCTGCCCACATGTTGTTCGATGAAATGCCCAAACGTAAATGCTACTAGAAAGTTGATTTCATTTCTCTGTCGTTGCCTGTTCGCCCATTTGGGTTCTCATTTGATCTGCAATGACTGGCTTCCCAAAGTGAAGTTGTGTGAATGTTGAAGTTTTAGGGGGTTTTGGGAATGAATTTGTTAGTTTTGGCTTGGAATTGTGAGCGTTGCTTGAACAATCTATGAAAATGGCAGCTGAGGAAATTGTAAAAAACCAACGAAGAAGATGAAGTTCCGTAGCTTGCTTGAAAGTAATTCTGAAAAATTGCAAATGAAACCTTCATGTTCTGCCTAATTCCACTGTGACCCAAAATCTGGAATTTGAACTAATTTCACCCTTTTTGAAGTTTAATCTACTTTTTACATGTTTTATGTGATTTTTTTTGGGATAGATTAATGCTGAGATTTAATGCATAAACAGATTTTTGTGTTTTTCTTAGTTGAGTTTTTTGTCTTGTTGGATTTTCATAAAACAAAATTAGGTTTGGGTTGGACTTATTGTTTGGGTTTGATAAGTGGATTGATGATTTGTTTTTCTGGGTTGTTGACATGGGTCAAGGGATAAAACCTACACATATTTTTAGTTGGACTTTGCTTGGACTTAAGTTAGGCTAGCCCGTGGGTTTTGCTTGGGCTTCGGTTGGGCTAAGAGGGGTTTTGGCCCAAGCAATGTAATAAAATGGCCCATTCCTTTTGTTTTGGATTTCCGTTGGGCCGGGAAATTTTGGCCCAAACAAATAAAGGAAATGGCCCAATGGCTTGGTCCATTAAGAAACCAGAAAATGTTTTTGCAAATCAGTCCCTGAATTTCTCCTTAACTGTATTGTGGCCCTGGACATTTTCAACTTCTTTCAATTCGGTCCTTAATTTAATTTCAATTAGGTCCCGGAACTTTATTTGTCTTTAATTTTGACCCCAAAACTTTGTTCATTTTTGCAATTAAGTCCCTTCTTCTTTTGACTTCTTAAATGTGGGTTGTTGACATGATTCAATTGATGCAATTCATGCTTATTTTTTATCCTTTGTGATTATTTGCCAAATAAATTGGTGCCTTGACCTTTTTATTGTTTTGAAGCTAATATCTCATTTACTCGATTTCCATTTCAAGGGAGGTACACCCTAATCCCTTCTTTGCACTTCATTTTTTCCTACGTGCTCCTACGTGTTATGTGAATATGCATGTCTACTTCGCTTTACTTGCTTCCCTTTAATTCCTTGCGTTTATTTCATTTACTTTACTTTTATTTAAGTCATTCATTATGGGGTATGTGTACACCTCTTGGCTTGTAATAGATAGGGCTTGGCGAGCTTTCTTGTCCATTTTCCCTTTCCCCCCTTGTCTAAGGTATTCATTATGGGGTATGTGTACACCTCTTGGCTTGTAATAGATAGGGCTTGGAGGAGCATTCGATGAAGGCCTATCGAAGACGTGTGCCTAGCTAGCAAATGTAATAGTTAGGGCTTTAATTGCCTTATGTGTCTTGCATGCTTAGTTGTTACATGTTAATTTGCTTTGTTAGGGCCTTGCATCTAGTCGAGCATGCTAAATGTTATGTGCTACGTATTTACGAGTGTTTGGCATGTCTACTCGCTTTCCATAACCATGAATGAATGTGATGGATGAATGTACGTCACCACACTAGTCCAATGCTAGTTGTGGCTCATTATTTCATTAGGAATTCATAGATGGGCTAGTCCAACGCTAGACCCTTAGGATTTCCCTTTCGATAGTGCATATTTGCATGTTCACTACATGTCATGCATTTTTCTTAGTTTTATCATTTGGCATGCTCCTCGAACCCCTTTTCCCCTCATTTTAGGATTTTTGCATCTCATACTAGTTATAGGGTTCATTTGCCTGGAGAGTCCCCTTAAATATGGGATATAGACGAGTGTGGCTTTTTTCTAAAGCCTTAGCACGCTTGTATCCTCTCTATAAAAGGGCAAATTGAGTCACAATTTAGGTCTCCCCGTACCAAATATGCATGAATTCCCTAGGCTCATGCATTCTCAATCCACTCTATCATCACACTTTCACTTTTGTCTCATTTGCACACATGCACCTTTTTATCACTTTCACTTGCACACGAACACTTTTTTATCTTCACTTGCACACGAACACTTTTTTCTTCACTCGCACACGAGTACTTTCATCTTCATTTGCACACCGACACTTTTGCACTTTTCTTTAAATTGCATACATGCATTTTTGCCCACTTGCACTTGGAGTATATCAAAGACATTTGCACACCTCCACTTATATCGTATTTTTATCAATCTTCCCACTTCACAAACTCACATTTTCACATAGCATGCATTCCACTCATTTTTACGTCATTTAGGATTACATGTGACCTCTCCAAAGGATCATTATTGGGCTTCACAATTAATGTGATTGGCACCACTCAACCTTTGAAGAGAAATTTCCCCCATGTCCCCCTAGGTCTAGGCTTTTGCATTCATATAGACATATCCAACACGCGATACATACCTTGGGTAGAAAAATTAGGAAAAATTGGTTTAAGTCACGCAACTAGCCTTGGCTAGGTCGAAGGGGTGCCTTGGATTTTTATCCTTGCCTTCCCCTTCGTCAAATGTGACCCCCGATCCCTCTTTTGGTTACGTAGACCCAAAAAGTTCTTTAAAAGGGTTTATTTACTTTTTTCATTCAAAAACAAAAAATCATTTTTGGGTGACTTGGTACACCCTAACTCGATACCAAGTGGCGACTCCATTTTCATTAAAAAAAACCCTTTTTGAACTTCACTTGGCCAAATCGTCGCATTCTTAAGTCCCATGGCCTTTTACTTTTCATTTCGCACACGTTCACATGTATATCACACACACACTCACACCACACACCACACATACACATCTCATTCAAAAAGTGGGGCGCGACAAACCCGGAACCTGATTCTTAGACCTTTTGGGGATTGTGTTAAGGTGTGTTTAAGTGTTATTACTCTGTCTAAGTTGTAAACTGTGGATATCCTTATGGGTCATGGACGGAGCTAGTGGGAGCGGAGGTGAGCCGCCTGGGAGGCGTTTTCGTGTCGTCGATTACGAGGAGAGGCCCGGAGAACCGATTCGGCGCTGGAGTACGGCTAGTTGGACTAGGCGCTGTAGCCGTTGCTAGCATTACTCCTACGTTGACCATGTGGTCGTGGCGGTATTAGATGAGAGGAGGAGGCTCAGGCGTTCCGCCGCTAGAGATCACACTGAGATGCTGCGTGTGAGAGGCATCATGAGAATGCAAGCGGATCGAATTCGGGAGCTCCAGGGGGACATAGCCATGGAGCAAGAGCGGACGAACTCCCTTATAGACCAGTTACACGTAGCCAACGACCGTCTCACTAGGATGGTCCAGCTGGTTAGGGACCAGTCCGGAGGTATTATAAACGAGTGTCAGGCGCTAATCCAAGGAGTGATTGGCGCTAATGTGCCAGGGGGAGTTCCGGGCGACGGAGCTCTAAGCGAGGGAGGCGCCCCTAGCTCTAGCTCTAGGGAGGTGTCGGTTGGCTTAGTTGAGAACTAGGTTAGAGTTCCTTGGGCCATGTTTTGATCCCGGTGTGAGGGGTACCTAGGGAAAGCTTTTATTTAGCTGTTTTGCACTTTTGGGACCTAGGTTGTACATTGTACTTTTGGTTGACCCCACTACTTTCATGGGATTACTTTTGTATATATTTGACTGACTGCTACTGTATGACTTGTTTGATACATCTGTGTGTTCTATGTATAAATGTTGTTATCTATGTGTTCATTTGTTCATGTCTATTGTGACAGCCCCACTTGACCCTAAGGCTAACTAAAGGGTTTGGCGGACCGCCTGCCCAACTCTCGCCGGGACTCACTCATACACCTAAAGTAAAAATGAAAATAAGACCACAAGAACAAGTGTAACACTAATTCCAAACTTAAAACATCTACTTATATACATTTCTATCTCAAAAGGGATACAACTCAATTATATGCTCGAAAAAGTAACATGACCGTGGACCCCTCTTGCGCCAAATCCTATTCACCAAACATACCTCTTACCGGGTTCGAATGCCAAACAGGAACAGAAATGGTAATACTCGAGTATACCGGAATCAAAAGTCTCAATACCCAAAGATTCCCCAGGAACAGGCACCCATGGATTGTCAATTTCCTCGACCAAGCCCTTGTTGGCTCGATTTAATTAACTCCCCATGAGGTTGAGCTCAGGTTTAATAGGATGGTCGTTGGATACACTTCCAAACGACATCATAACAGGCACAAGTAACAAGTTCAAGTTCATAACAGGCAAAAGTAACAGATTCCAGTTTATACAGTACGGGCAAGAGAACGAGTGTGATAAAGTACACCCTCGTCTCATTCAGAGTAAACAGAGTTCATAGTTATTCATGTCACAGATTTCAAGTATAGATAAACCAATTAAGCAACAATTCAGGGGAGTGGTACACTCACCAGTTCAAGCAAGGATTGTGAGAACTCACAAAATTTACTTATTTAATTTCCTATTTCTAGCTTATTTAAATATTTATTTGGCCAATTGCCCCGAATATTATTTTCTAATCTCTTTGGACCTAATTACATGGATCTATAACTTAATTATATTTTTAAAGTGACTTGTTTCAAAATTTAATTTTTGGAAGCTCGTTAAGTGAGAATAGTGAATGCGCGTTTGGAAGCAATAACCAATTTGAGGATATTATGGGCTTGAAAAATTGGAGACATGTACATTAGTCTTAAAATAGGTATTTTTATGTTTAAGTGTTCAAATGTTAGTTAGTTATAGGGTTAATTCCACTTTGTCCCCCCAAACTTTGGACGATTATCCACTTAAGTCCCTAAACTTCAAAATGGGACACTTAAGTCCCTAAACTTATTAATACTTCCCACTTAAGTCCCTGAACTTATAAAATGGGACACTTAAATCCCTAAACCCTTATAAAATGGGACACTTTGACCACCAACGGCATTCAGGATTTGTTAATAATTTTCCTTAAGTGGGAGGTATTTATAAGTTTAGGGACTTAAGTGTCCCATTTTGAAGTTTAGGGACTTAAGTGGGTAATCGTCCAAAGTTTGGGGGGACAAAGTGGAATTAACCCTTAGTTATATTATCGTTATAAGAATTTCTCGGAAGGTTCACTTTATCGCGCTTAAATCGGAAGTACGCGTTTTTACGCGCGCGATTTAATTGAGGGACTTTAGACCATTATTTTTAGACTATTAAGATTGAATAATATTAATATGAATACAAGTGCATTAGAGATTTAGTGCATTAGTGAAATAAACTCGAGAGAAATCGAGCACGAAACGCGCGCGAACGCGCACTATTGAAGGGTTGACTTTTGGACAAATTGTGGCCACACCTTTTAGCTTCTCTTGGAAGCTTCATTTGCATTGCACATTCTCTCTCTCCAGCTCCAAACAGCCATGCACCCTCAAGAGCAAAGAACCTGTGACAGCCCCACCTCACCCTAATGCGAACCAAAGGGTTCGGCGGACCGCCTGTCCAACTCTCGCCGGAACTACGGATTCGGAACAAACGGAAACCTTACCAAACGCTCAAAAGAACTTCGAGAAGATAACATTCAGAACCCAATTGAGCCGAACTAAAAGATACAATCAATCTTTAGGACAACATTCCCATGGAGGAAAAAACATCAAAACGAACCAAAATGAGATGGAGGGTCGTTGCCACGCCACAATCCAACCAAATACAAGTAAACTTTGTTTGACATGAGAGAATATATATTCCCAAAGACATATAACTGTAAGGAAACACTATACAATATACATATTAGTACGTTTACACACCAAAAGAAACATTTTATTAAGATACATTTAGGGTTTCCAAAATGTCGAGAAGCTATACACAAAAGAGCAAAAGAATTTCTAACTAGCCCAACTCAGTCTTCAAAAACATCGAAGTTCCAAAAGATGGTTCCCTGTAAGAAAAACAAGGATAACAGGACGGGGTTAGCTAAAAGCTCAATGAGGTACCAAAAGTATAGACAGTAGAAATCATGAGAAATCACTTTTAGGGCACATATACACATCAAATATGAGAAATGAATGAACACCACAATTTAAAGGATACAGGTGGCTCTCAAGAGCCAAATCCCCCTTGCAATACTTGATCCAACCTAGTTGACCCTCCGTCAACATTCAACTAAAGGAACCAGTCCAGTAGAACACCACTTTAACGCCAAATCCCGTCCACCAAACATACCCCTTACCGGGCCCGAACGCCAAACAGGAACAGGAATGGTAATACTCGAGTATACCGGAAATCTAGAGTCTCTAATACCCAAAGATTTCCCAGGAACAGGCACCCATGGATTGCCAAATTTTCTCGACCAAGCCCTTGCTGGCTCGATCCAATTGACTCCCCATGAGGTTGAGCTCAGATTTAACAGGAAGGTCGTTGGATGCACTTCCAAACGCCATTATAACAGGCGCAGGTAACAGATTCAAGTATATACAAGAAAAAAGTCACACAGGCCAGAGAACGAGTGTGATAAAGTACACACTCATCTCGTACAGAATAAACAGCCGATAAAGACATTCAAATAGCAATTTACAAGTACAGATAACCATTTTAGCAATAATTCAGGGGAGTGGTACACTCACCACTTCCAACAAGGGTAATTTCAAAAGTTTCCTTCCCAAGTGTGGCTTTACTCGCCGGCACCTCCTAGAACAATCAAGGGCAAACACTTAAGACTTGACTCTAAGACCTAGTAAATGAAATTCGCAAGTAAGACTCGGGTACGAGTCATATGCCTATTCAAATAAACCAGGAATGTAAAGCAAAGAGGCGACTTCGGAGCGAAAAGGTAACAATTGGTCTTAAAGGCAGGAACAACCTCAAAGCCCTACCTACAATGATTGATCAACTCCAAATGTGAAGCAGAAAATGAAAGTAAGATCAATACTAGGAAAACAGGATTCTCTAGTTTTGTGCCACCCTATATGAAAAATCATATCTCAAGTTTTGTAAGTCCAAAATTGATAAACGTTATACCATTGGAAAATAAATTCAAAGGGCTACAACTTTCCAGAAAACACCATGGTAAGATTCAGAACGCAAGTCAGTCAAATTCAAGCCTCAAGTTGCTGCTTATCTAGTGAAAGATAGAACAGGTACAAATTTTCAGTCAACTTTGAAAAATCACCATAAATTACACGGATAGAAACAAGGTCTAAAATTTACACGGTTTATAGCCCTATGAATCTTTTTTAAAATGCAACAAACAGAAATCAATTCCAATTTTCCTACATCAAGATATAGTAGATACCCCAAGACTACTCAAGGGTCCTGCGAAAATTTCAGCAGCACTTCCCCTAGATTTCCGTACTTTACCATGCTACCATCAACCACCAAATTTCATAAAAAACAATCACCATTGCACATACCATCATAGTCTAGGAAACATCCTTAAGATACAACCAATTGGTAGCTCCAAAACCACCCCCAATCATGATCAAATTAAAACCCTAAACCTGAAATTTTCCGTACAAAGCGGAAATTTTTCGCAAATAGCGACAATTAACACACCAAAGCTTCATTCTAGACCATACTAAGCTATCATCCATGACCAACCAACATTAAACATATAAAAACAAAAAAATTATGAATGAAAACAAAAATTCCACAACCTCTACCAAAAGTCATGAAATAACCCACAAAAACACATCTTTAACTAACACAAATCACTAATTCAACATTAACAAGACCAAAGAAAGCATTCCTTAGCTACTCACCTTACCAACTCAAGAAAAGAGACAGCTTAGCACTTCTCCCTTCCAAACCACTCCACTAACTAGCTCAATACCACTTAGCTAAGGGTTTTTATGGAGTAATTTCAAGTTGTAACGGTTAAGTTGTGAGATTGGAGCAAGAAATGAAGAACCAAGGTGAAAGCTTTCCTTTCTTTTCCTCCTCAAGAAGCTCGACCAAATGGTTGAAGAATGAAGATGATGTTGGGTCCAATTTGAACATTTAGTAAAGTTAAGGAATAGTAGTCAAAGTCCAAGATTGAATAGGAGGGTGACACTTGTCACCTTTTTGGTTTAAACTTATCCTCTTGTCTCTCCAATACTAATCCATCTAAGTAACCTCTAATTATCTCTAGCACCTAATAAATTACTCCCGGTATACAAAACTTAACCTAATTGGCCGAATTTTACCGCACTTACTGCACTAGCGGGCCCCACATCCGGTATACACTCTTAATTTTTCAAAAACTAACTTATACTAGAAAAATAATTTAAAAACTACATTTACTTAAAAAAATATCTCTAAAGTTAACATAATAACAAAATATAGAAAACGGGTGCAAAGAAAGAAAATAAGGCCTAGAAATTCAGAAAATTTTCAGGTTCTCACAGAACCAAACTTGCTTCATCAATTTCTTCTTCATTTCTTGCACCAATCCTTCACCATTTCACACCAAAATTTGACAACACTTAGCTAATCACTTGGTGAACCACTCAAGCTACAAAAAGGGGCTGCTTTCCACGATTTTCTTGAGCATTTTTGGACTGAAATTTCTGCCTTGGTTAATCTAAACAAGTAGGTGATGATCAACCTTAAAAATTTTGATTTATGGAAGTTCTATTGCACATATAAACTCATGCATGCATGTGGGTTGCTTTATTTATATTGGATTTTGGTGTGTGGGCTCTATGAACTCCCACTATGGTTGGATGAACTGATTTGTTGTGTTTTGATGATATTAATGTTGTTTGAGTGCTTAAATTAGTGGAAATGAGTGATATTATGGATGAAAGTTCAAAGGGGAGTGAGGATGAAAATTTTCCATTTCTGCCCCTGTGTTGTCCGTGACTCATAGGGTGATTTTTCGTGGTTCTAATGACTTGTTTATGATGTATATATGTTGTAAGGTTTGTGTAGAAAGTTTCATCAAAAAATAATGTGATTTGGTTGGCCAAATGTTGTGATTTCGGAAGTTCGGCAAAACTGGAAATTTTCCCGTCACTACTCTGGCAGTGTTTTTCAAACGGCCATAACTTTTCACTCCGATGTCAAAATCTAGTACTGTTTCTGGCACTGGAAACTAGACATTCCCAGATTTTCAACGGTATAAAATGCACATCCTGATTCCACCTGAACACTCCACACCACCCCTTTGAAGTTGACTGACCTGTTCCGTTAGTTCACTGGAAGCTCGGTTGTGAGCAGCGAATTGATGCTCACATATGAGCTGGTTGTGGACAGATTTTGAAAATGATTTCTTCTAAGGAATTGAAGCCTTATGAATCTAGTTTTCAACACCACCAACCACGCTCAATTCTGAGTTGAATTGAGCGAGTTGTGGCCGAAATCCAAAACTGACTAGGTGAATTCAAACCCTCTTTTGGTTAGTTTAAAGCTGTAATCTTTATTGGGACTTGTTGTTTTGAAATTCTTGGTGTTAATCACCTACCGAATGTATCTTGGACATCTCTTAGACATTACCTACTGAAATGGACTGTGTTTGAAGTGTTTTGTTGGCCAAACGTTTTAAC
The DNA here is from genome assembly GCF_036785885.1 of Coffea arabica. Classification (NCBI taxonomy): domain Eukaryota; kingdom Viridiplantae; phylum Streptophyta; class Magnoliopsida; order Gentianales; family Rubiaceae; genus Coffea; species Coffea arabica. Next base: position 24,520,254 of record NC_092318.1, read on the forward strand.
AATGGAAAACGGAACGTACAAGGCAGATTCGCCTTGGAAATTTTAGTGATTCGGTTAACCATCTTTCTGTACGTATTTTTCTACGAAATTTGGCAGAGGAATACCGCTTATACGGTAGTGTATTCCTACCAAATTTGGTTCCATTCTGAGTCCGTTTCAATACTTAATCAAAGTCCCAAAATGAATGATTTAAACCTGGAAAACGGTCAAACAAGTTCAAATTTTCAGCAACTTTGAGCTATCATATCTTGGTGCTCAAAACTCTGATTATTGATCCGCTTGTTGTGTTTTAAACCTTGTTTGCAACACTAATTGATTTCCGAATTTCAGAGGCTGGTTCACATTTTTTGAATTCTACTGAATTTCCAAAGTTGGCAAAAAACCAACCTCAAAACTGTCTCGCAAGCCTAAAACAGTGATTTTGAGCCAATTTTTGAATGCTCTCCGTTGGGAATCATGGAAAAGTGTATTCTAGGAACTTTTAGTACTTTGGAACTATTTTCCAACGGTACCAAATTTTCCAATTTTGGACTTGTAGAGAGTGAGATACGATTTTTCAAAATAAGTGCAACAAATCTGAAAATTCATAATTTAAAGGAAATGGAGTTTTTTCCAAACTCTCTCTTTTCCTTTGATATCACTTGATCGTTTTACACTCGATTTCAAAGATGGAAATCAGATTTCGCTTGTGTTTTAAAACCCCACTTTTGAGTCTCGATTTACAAATAATTAAGGCTCATTTTCGTGAAATTTTCTTAGATCGCACAAGTGTGCAATCTTCTTAATAATTGGGGTTTTAAGTGATAGTTTATTATTAAATGCTCAAGCACTCAAGAGGACCCTCAAGAGGATCTCACGGGAGACGTCTAAACCCTCGTTTGTATTTGCTACTTGAATCACTCGGTGAGTGTCAAGTGTGTGAAGATGTGTTAATTGTTTTGTTAAGCGAATATTTTAGAAGTGCTGGGTCGAGTGTGTACTTTATCGCACTCGCTCTCATTTAAGTGGATTGTACTTGAATTTCGTAACATGAAATACTTGAATTGATTGAAGTGACTTGTTAAGTGAATTTAAGTGAAGTGTTTAAGTGATTTTTATGCTATGGCTGCATAAGCCGATGGGAATGAATCTTCTCGGCTCTTAAGTGTTAAGTGGGGGATGCCCAAATCTCACCGGCTAACCCTGGACACGAGTCGGCATGGGCTTCGTCGGACTCCTTGGCGAACCATGAGAAAAAAAAAAGATTGACCTATTAAGAGGTCTTGTTTGGCATACTCGAGCAGTATCGCCTTATAAATGTATTGCGGGCCCGATGTGGTATGTAAGGTGAGAAGGGGAAAGTATAAGTGAAGTTCTACGGACTAAACCTACCCGATTGACGGAGTGTCAACTAGCGGAGGTTCGTGATCGTGCAAGTGGAAAATAGCTCCTGAGATCTCCTATATCCTTGAATTGTTTCTGGTTATTTTTCTAGTTTGAATTGTCATTTATTGAAATATTATCGCTCTACTTGTTAAATTGGGAGTGTTCTTGCATGCGTGTTCTTGGGCTCACGAGCGTTTTGCTCACCCTGTAGATTTGTTTTCCTTAACAGGAAAGGATCGGGAGTGAATTTCGGAGGAACCCCCTTTTGAATGTACTTTTGTATTAGGGTTTCGATGTAATTGACTAGACATCTTGGTTGTTGTATGTTTTGGGAAATGATGTATCTTTTGAGAATCCGATGTAAGGATTGAATGATTGTTATATTTAGTTAAGTTCGAACATTCCGCATTTTCTAACCTTACGTCGCGATAATGGCTAGTATTGTACTAAGCTCAATTGGATTTTGTACCGAGTCCTGGCGAGAGTTGGGCAGGCGTTCCGCGGATACCATTTGGTTCACCTTAGAGAGAAGTGGGGGCGTCACAGTTGGTATCAGAGCGCTAGGTTAGAGATCTATTTTGGGAGTTATACTAGAAATCTTATCTTTAGGGTTTGAGATAGAATGACTGAGTCATACTTCAAGTGATACTTGGGCGAGTTAGTGACTAAGTTAGGCATGCCGTAAGTGATATTCGTGCGAGTTAACGATTAAGTTCCTGACCCAAAAAGTGTGATTGTTTTGCGGGGATGGATAATGGAAATGGGACTCCGGCAACTAATGGGAATGGCCATGCTAATGGTTACGTAGAGCCTCCTAGGCCTATTTACTATCGATCCCTTGGTGGAGGGGCTCGAGTGCGCTACTCACCCTCTAGTAGCTACCCTCGATGTTCGTGTAGATTGACTTTTGCCTACCCGAACCACATTGTACTGGCCTTGGACGACGAGCGTCGTTAGTTGGTGAATGCCAATTTAGACTTACAGGCAGAGGTGGATGAGTTGAGAGGCAGATGGTTAGTGCCCAGGGAGAGCGGATTGTGGAGCTTGAGGAGGTTATAGAGGGCGAGGTGGCTACTGTTGCAATCACTCGTGAGGAGCTCCAGAGTACTAGGGCTCGACTTACTAGATTAGGAGAGGAGGTCCGTGATCGGCCTTCCAGGATCCTGGCTGATGCTACTAGGTTGGCAGATGAGATGATGGATGTAGTTCAGAACCCTGATCAGGAGGAGGATCCGGAGGAGAATCCTGAGGAGGATCTTCAGGAGGAGATTCCGCCTGGTAGTCCTACTGTGGACTAGGTCCCTAGCGATCGACTCTTTTGACCCTTTTGACTAGTGTAGTTAGAATTAGCTGGGGTGATACAAGTGCTGAGGCCGTTGTATTTTGCATGACTGTGTGGCCTACTTTTGAGGCACTTGTTTTTACTTTAGTCTTTTGTGACTAAAAGTACTCTTGTGGCACCTGTGTGCTATATTTTTGTGATCTTCCCAATGACTTGCTAATTGTATGAACTTGAAGTGTTAATGAATGTAAATTATTGTTATTTTCAATGTTTTTGTGATTGATTCTTGTTTTAAAAATTTTCTCGCCTAATTGATTTATTCCTTGCACTAGGCATACCTAGGATAATGGAAGGACTAAGAAGTGGTCGCGGCCGTGGACGAGGGACTAGACAGGCCCAACCTCATGGTGATGACCACGGATCGGCAATTGGACCGACCTAGGGATAGGAAAATATTGAGGGTAATCAAATGGCTACTGCCATTAATAGGATTACTGACATCCTAGAACGCTTAGCTGATAGGCAACGTCCTGGACCGCTTAACCAACCTGGGGGATAGGATAGAGGAGAGGACAGAGTCTTAGAGAGGTTTTTAAAGTTCAACCCGCCTAAGTTTACTGGTGAACCTGATCCTGAGGTGGCAGAGAACTGGTTGGAAAGGATGACTAGCATATTCGCTGCCTTAGACTATACTGAGGATAGACGAGTGAATTTTGCTGCTTTCCAATTTGAGGGACTGGCTCGTGCTTGGTGGGACGTGATAAAAGGAAAATAGGAGAGAGCCAAAACCCCTTGGATTTGAGAGAATTTCACGAGAGAGTTTAACAAGAAATTCCTTCTGCCTTTGATTCAAGAGAAGAGGGAGGATGAGTTTATCAAATTGAAACAAGGAACCCTTAGTGTAGCTGAGTACGAAAGGAAGTTTACTAAACTTTCTAAATGCGCTCCTGAGTTGGTGATCAATGAACGGAGGAGGATAAGACGGTTCGTACAGGGGTTTAATGTGGAAATCCAGGAAGGATTGGCTGCAGCCCAAATCTCTACATTTATTGAGGCACTAGAGAAAGCTCAAAGGGTCGAGAGTGCGAGAATGCAAGTGAGAGACTTCCACAATAGGAAAAGGAACTTTTCTAGCCATACCTCTGGACAAGCTAGTAAGAATGCACAGTCTTCCAAAATGGGAAGAGGAATGGGAGGAATCAGGACTGCAGGAGCCTCTAGGGGAGCTTTATCCAGAGGAGGTCGTAGTGGGCCGACTCAAACTAGGGGAGCGCCTTGTACTGGCTCGGCGGTGACCCCTCAAGTTACCTGTGAATATTGTGGTAAATCTAACCACTCTGAGAATGATTGCTGGAGAAAGTTAGGAAAATGTCTGTATTGTGGGAGTGCAGAACACCAGCTCGCAAGTTTCCCAAAGGCACCAAAATTGGGAGGTAACCCTCAGAGGCCCGAAAAGTCAACTTCTAGACAGACTAGTGCTAGAGGGAGCCGACCTAAGGTACCAGCTAGGGTTTATGCACTGGATCACCAACAGATACCTGATGCGACTGAGGTGGTTGAAGGTACAATTCCTATTTTTCACCGCTTAGCTAAGATTTTAATTGATCTGGGTATGATTCATTCTTTTGTGAACCCTAATTTTATGAGTGGAATAGACTTGAAACCAATTAAGTTACCTTACGACTTGGAGGATAAAACGCCTACTAGGGGATCAAAGTCTAATCGCTAATTTGGTGTATAGAGATTGTGAGATATGGGTTGGAGAGCGGAAATTACTAGCCGACCTGATAGGTTTAGCGATCAAGGGATATGATGTGATTCTAGGAATAGACTGGTTAGCCCGTTACAATACCCAATTGAATTGTAAGACGAAGATTGTAGAATTGTGCATTCCGAGAGAGGCAACCTTGAAATTGGATGTAAGAGGTAGATTAGCCTCGTCTGCACTTATCTCAAGAATCCGGGCTAGAAAAATGTTAAGTAAAAGAGCTCAGGGCTATTTGACTTTTCTAATTAATACTCCTAGTGATAAAGTGAAATCGGAAGACATGCCTATAGTAAAGGATTATCCGGATGTTTTTCCTGAAGAGTTAGAGTCTTTACCCCCGGAAAGGGACATAACTTTTAAAATTGATGTGACTCTGGGAGTAGCACCTATCTCTAAGACACCATATAAAATGGCTCCGGCTGAAGTGAAGGAATTAAAGCTGCAATTGCAAGACTTGTTGGAGCGGAATTTTATAAAGGAAAGTGATTCGCCGTGGGGAGCCCTGGTCTTGTTTGTTAAGAAGAAAGATGTGAGTTTAAGGTTGTGTATAGATTATTGAGGCTTGAATGAAGTTACTATTAAGAATAAGTACCCATTGCCCCACAGTGATGAACTGTTTGACCAATTGCAAGGGGCGGTAGTATTTTCGAAGTTGGATTTGAGACAGGGTTATTATCAATTGAGGATTTTGGAGAAGGATTTGCCCAAGACTGCTTTCAACTCGAGGTATGGGCACTTTGAGTTTGCGGTAATGCCATTTGGATTGACCAATGCACCTGCTGCTTTCATGGATTTAATGCATAGGGTTTTTAAGCCGTATCTGGACCAATTCGTGGTAGTCTTTATTGATGATATTTTAGTGTACTCTAAGAATGTGGAGGATCATGAGAAGCACTTGAGAATTGTTTTAAAAACCCTGAGAGAACACCAATTATATGCTAAGTTCAGCAAGTGTGAGTTCTGGTTAAAAGAAGTATGGGCACTTTGAGGATTTTGGAGAAGGATATACCCAGAACTGCTTTCAACTCGAGGTATGGGCACTTTGAGTTTGCGGTAATGCCATTTGGATTGACCAATGCACTTGCTGCTTTCATAGATTTAATGCATAGGATTTTTAAGCTGTATCTGGACCAATTCGTGGTAGTCTTTATTGATGATATTTTAGTGTACTCTAAGAATGTGGAGGATCATGAGAAGCACTTGAGAATTGTTTTACAAACCCTGAGAGAACACCAATTATATGCTAAGTTCAGCAATTGTGAGTTATGGTTAAAAGAAATGACTTTCTTGGGACACATAATTTCGAAGGATGAGATTAAAGTGGATCCAGCTAAAGTTGAAGCTGTTTCAAAATGGAAACGACCGGAAAACCTTACTGAGGTTCGAAATTTTATTGGATTAGTAGGGTATTATCGGAGATTCATTAAAGATTTTTCTAGAATTGCTGGACCCATGACTGAGTTGACCAAGAAAAGTGGGAAGTTTATATGGAGTTCTAAGTGTGAGGACAGTTTCCAAGAGTTAAAGAGACGTTTAACAAGAGCGCCTGTGTTAGCCCCGCCAAATGGGAAAGATAGCTTTGTGGTCTACACAGATGCTTCTAAGGAAGGTTTGGGATGTGTTTTAATGCAAAATGACAAAGTGATAGCATATGCTTCTAGGAAATTGAAATCGCATGAAGAAAATTACCCGACTCATGACTTGGAGTTAGCGGCTATGGTATTTGTTTTGAAGAAATGGAGACATTACCTGTATGGAGTGACATTTGAGGTTTTTACTGACCACAAAAGTTTTAACTATTTGTTTTCTCAAAAAGAACTGAATCTGAGGCAACATAGATGGATGGAATTTTTAGAAGATTATGATTGCACGATAAAGTACCATCCAGGGAAAGCCAGCGTAGTGGCCGATGCTTTAAGTCGTCAGTGCAAGTGGCTGGATTGATGATTAAGGAATTACATCTGTTAGAAGAAGTTAGTTATTGGAATCCTCGATTGGAGTCGAGGAAAATAATTCTTGGAAATATTGAAGTAAATTCCACTTTGTTGGAACGTATTAAAGAAACTCAGGAAAAGGACCCCGAAATGCAAAAGTGAGTGGAGAAAGTCAAAAAGGGAGAAAAGTCGGATTTCAATTTGAGAACAAATGGTATTTTGAAATTTTGGAATCGGATAGTAGTGCCAAAAGATGAAAGGCTTAAGAAGGAAATCTTAGAAGAGGCACACCGATCGAAGTTTACGATACACCCTAGAGGGAATAAAATGTACCAAGACTTGAAGGACTTGTACTGGTGGGAGAGCATGAAGAAGGAAATTGCTCAATTTGTCTAGACTTGTTTGACTTGTCAACAAGTAAAAGCCGAACATCAGAAACCATCGGGACTTTTGCAACCTTTGGAAATACCCGAGTGGAAATGGGAAAATATCACTATAGATTTTGTATCCGGATTACCAAGGACACAGAGAGGCCATGATGCTATTTGGGTGATAGTGGATAGACTGACCAAATCGGCTCATTTTCTGCCAATCAATATGAAATACCCATTGGAGAAGTTGGCTAAGATGTATCTGGATGAGATTATCAGGTTACATGGAATACCTGTAAGTATCGTGTCCGATAGAGATCCAAGATTTATTTCGAGGTTCTGGCAAAAGATGCAGGAAGTGTTGGGGACTAAATTGAATTTTACTACCAGTTACCATCCCCAGACCGATGGGCAATCTGAGAGAATGATTCAAACCGTTGAGGACATGTGTTTTGGATTTTGGGGAGAGTTGGAGTAAATATTTAACCTTGGTGGAATTTGCCTATAATAATAGTTACCACTCTTCTATTCAAATGGTTCTATATGAAGCACTTTATGATAGGAAGTGAGAACCCCAATTTGTTGGGATGAAGTAGGAGAACGAAAGATCTTAGACCCGACTACAGTGCCTTGGATTGAGGAAGCTAATGAGAAAGTAAAGTTGGTACGCCAGAGAATTCAAACAGCGCAGAGTCATCAAAAGAGTTATGCAGATAACCGAAGAAAGGACTTGGAATTTGCGGTTGGAGATCTAGTATTTCTTAAGATTACACCTCTGAAAGCAAGTTTGATGTCTGAGAAGGGAAAGAAGTTACAACCGAGGCTTGTAGGACCTTATAAGATTATCCAACACGTGGGGAATGTAGCATATAAGTTGGAATTGCCACCGAGTCTGTCTCGGATTCACAACGTGTTCCACGTGTCTATGCTTAACAAGTACCATCCAGACCCTTCTCATATTTTGCAACCGGAAAGTGTTGAAATTGATGAGACCTTGACCTACGAGGAGAAACCGGTAAAGCTTCTGGATAGAAAGGTGAAAGAATTGAGAAATAAGCAGATACCTTTAGTAAAAGTTCTTTGGAGGAATCACAAGCTTGAGGAAACGACCTGGGAAGTTGAAGAGGCAATTCGAGGAAAGTATCCAGACTTGTTCGCAGATCAAGGTAAATTTCGAGGAAGAAATTTTCTTAAGGGGGAGAGGATGTGAGGACTCATAAAATTTACTTATTTAGTTTCCTATTTCTAGCTTATTTAAATATTTATTTGGCCAATTGCCCCGAATATTATTTTCTAATCGCTTTGGACCTAATTACATGGATCTATAACTTAATTATATTTTTAAAGTGACTTGTTTCAAAATTTAATTTTTGGAAACTCGTTAAGTGAGAATAGTGAATTCGCGTTTGGAAGCAATAACTGATTTGAAGATATTATGGGCTTGAAAAATTGGAGACATGTACATTAGTCTTAAAATAGGTATTTTTATGTTGAAGTGTTCAAATGTTAGTTAGTTATATTATCGTTATAAGAATTTTTCGGAAGGTTCACTTTATCGCGCTTAAATAGGAAGTACGCTTTTTTACGCGCGCGATTTAATTGAGGGACTTTAGGCCATTATTTTTAGACTATTAAGATTGAATAATATTAATATAAATACAAGTGCATTAGAGTTTTAGTGCACTAGTGAAATAACCTCGAGAGGAATCGAGCACGAAACGCGTGCGAACACGCACTATTGAAGGGTTGACTTTTGGACAAATTGTGGCCACACCTTTTAGCTTCTCTTGGAAGCTTCATTTGCATTGCACATTCTCTCTCTCCAGCTTCAAACAGCCGTGCACCCTTAAGAGCAAAGAACCAAACTTGCTTCATCAATTTCTTCTTCATTTCTTGTACCAATCCTTCAGCATTTCACACTAAAATTTGACAACACTTAGCTAATCACTTGGTGAACCACTCAAGCTACAAAAAGGGGCTGCTTTCCATGGTTTTCTTGAGCATTTTTGGACTGAAATTTCTGCCTTGGTTCATCTAAACAAGTAGGTGATGATCAACCTTAAAAATCTTGATTATGGAAGTTCTATTGCACATATAAGCTCATGCATGCATGTGAGTAGCTTTATTTATGTTGGATTTTGGTGTGTGGGCTCTATGAACTCCCACTATGGTTGGATGGACTGAATTGTTGTGTTTTGATGATATTAATGTTGGTTTAATGCTTAAATTAGTAGAAATGAGTGATATTATGGATGAAAGTTCAAAGGGGAGTGAGGATGAAAATTTTTCATTTCTGCCCCTGTGTTGTCCGTGACCCATAGCGTGATTTTTCGTGGTTCTAATGACTTGTTTATGATGTATATATGTTGTGAGGGTTGTGTAGAATGTTTCATCAAAAAACAATGTGATTTGGTTGGCCAAATGTTGTGATTTCAGAAGTTCGGCAAAACTGGAAATTTTCCCGTCACTACTCTGGCAGTGTTTTTCAAACGGCCATAACTTTTTACTCCGATATCGAAATCGAGTGCTGTTTCCAGCACTGGAAACTAGACATTCCCAGAGTTTCAACGGTATAAAATACACATCCTAATTCCACCTGAGTACTCCACACAACCCGTTTGAAGTTGACTGACCTGTTTCGTTAGTTCACTGGAAGCTCGGTTGTGAGCTGCGAATTGATGCCCACATATGAGCTGGTTGTGGACAGATTTTGAAAACTATTTCTTCTAGGAAATTGAAGCCTTATGAATATAGTTTTCAACGCCACCAATGATGCTCAATTCTGAGTTGACTTGAGTGAGTTGTGGCCAAAATCCAAAACTGACTTGGTGAATTCAAACCCTCTTTTGGTTAGTTTAAAGCTGTAATCTTTATTGGGACTTGTTGTTTTGAAATTCTTGGTGTTAATCACCTAACGAATGTATTTTGGACATCTCTTAGACATTACCTACTGAAATGGACTGTGTTTGAAGTGTTTTGTTGGCCAAACATTTTAAAAATGGAAAACGGAACGTACAAGGCAGATTCACCTTGGAAATTTGAAAACTTTAGTGATTCGGTTAACCATCTTTCCATACGTATTTTTCTACCAAATTTGGCATAGGAATAGTATTTATATGGTAGTGTATTCTTACAAAATTTGGTGCCATTCCGAGTCCATTTCAATACTCAATCAAAGTCCCAAAATGAATGATTTAAACCTGGAAAACGATCAAACAGGTTCAAATTTTCAGCAACTTTGAGCTATCATATCTTGGTGTTTAAAACTCTGATTCTTGATCCGCTTATTTTTTTTTAAACCTTGTTTGTAACACTAATTGAGTTCCGAATTTCAGAGGCTGGTTCACATTGTGTGAATTCTACCGAATTTCCAGAGTTGGCAAAAAACCAACCTCAAAACTGTCTCGCAAGCCTAAAACAGTGACTTTGAGCCAATTTTTGAATGCTCTCCGTTGGGAATCATAGAAAAGTGTATTCTAGGAACCTTTTTCACTTTGGAAGTAGTTTCCAACGGTACCAAATTTTCCAATTTTGGACGTGTAGAGAGTGAGATACGATTTTTCAAAGTAAGAGCAACAAATCTGAAAATTCATAACTTAAAGGAAATGGAGTTTTTTTCAAACTCTCTCTTTTCCTTTGATATCACTTGATCGTTTTACACTCGATTTCAAAGATGGAAATCAGATTTCGTTTGTGTTTTAAAACCCCACTTTTAATCCTCGATTTACGAATAATTAAGGCTCATTTTCGTGAAATTTTCTTAGATGGCACAAGTGTGCAATCTTCCTTAATAATTGGGGTTTTAAGTGATAGTTTATTATTAAATACTCCGGCACTCAAGAGGACCCTCAAGAGGATCTCGCGGGAGACGCCTAAACCCTCGTTTGTACTTACTACATGAATCACTCGGTGAGTGTCAAGTGTGTGAAGATGTGTTAATTGTTTTGTTAAGTGAATATTTTAGAAGTGCTGGGTCGAGTGTGTACTTTATCGCACTCGCTCTCATTTAAGTGGATTGTACTTGAATTTCGTAACATGAAATACTTGAATTGATTGAAGTGACTTGTTAAGTGAATTTAAGTGATTTTTATGCTATGGCTGCATAAGTCGATGGGAGTGAATCTCCTCGGCTCTTAAGTGTTAAGTGGGGGACGCCCAAATCGCACTGGCTAACCCTGGACTCGAGCCGGCATGGGTTTGGTCGGGCTCCTTGGCGAACCATGAGAGAAAAAAAAAGCTTGACCTATTAAGAGGTCTTGCTTGGCATACTCGAGCAGTATCGCCTTATAAATGTATTGCGGGCCCGGTGTGGTATGTAAGGTGAGAAGGGCAAAGTATAAGTGAAGTTCTACGGACTAAACCTACTTGATTGACGGAGTGTCAACTCGCGGAGGTTCGTGATCGTGCAAGTGGAAAATAGCTCCTGAGAGCTTTTATATCCTTGAATTGTTTCTGGTTACTTTTCTAGTTTGAATTGTCATTTATTGAAATATTATCGCTCTACTTGTTAAAATGGGAGTGTTACTTGAACAACGTGCCTACATGTGTGTTCTTGGCCTCACGAGCATTTTGCTCACCCTGTAGATTTGTTTTCCTTAACAGGAAAGGATCGGGAGTGAACTTTGGAGGAACCCCCTTTTGAATGTACTTTTGTATTAGGGTTTCGATGTAATTAACTAGACATCTTGGTTGTTGTATGTTTTGGGAAATGATGTATCTTTTGAGAATTCGATGTAAGGATTGAATGATTGATATATTTTGTTAAGTTCGAACATTTCGCATTTTCTAACCTTACGTCACGATAATGGCTAGTATTGTACTAAGCTCGATTGGATTTTGTACCGAGTCCTGGCGAGAGTTGGGCAGGCGTTCCGCGGATGCCCTTTGGTTCGCCTTAGGGAGAAGTGGTGGCGTCACAAGGATAACCTCAAAAGTTTCCTTCCCAAGTATGGCTTTAATCGCCGGCACTTCCTAGAACAAACAAGGGAAAAGCACTTAAGACTCGACTCCAAGATTTAGTGAATGGAATTCGCAGGTAAGACTCGGTTACGAGTCATGTGTCTGTCTACATGAACCATTAATGCAAAACAATGATGTGGCTTTGGGGTGAAAAGATAACAATTAGTCCTAAAGGCATGAACGACCTCAAAGCCCTTCACCTCTACCCAAAAGCCATACCTACAATGATTTACCATCTCCAAATTCGAAGTGGAAAAATGAGAGTAAGAACAATTCTAGGAAAACAGGATTTTCCAATTTTACGCAAACCTATATGAAAATTCATATCTCAAGTTTCTTAAGTCCAAAATTGATAAAATTTATACCATTGGAAAATACATTCAAAGAGCTACAACTTTTCAGAAAACACCATTGTAAGATTCAGAACACAAGTCAGTCAAATTCGAGCCTCAATTTGCTGCTTCAACCAGCACAAGACAGAACAGGTATGCAATTTTAGTCAACTTGAAATATCACAGATATTCATAGAAATCAAGAAAAGTCATGAAATTTGGATGGTAGGAATTACTCTGAATCTAGTTTCAAACGCAACAAACGAAACTCGATTCCGACATTCCTACATCAAGTTACAGCAGATTTCCCCATACTGCACAGAAGTTCCTACAAAAATTTTGGCAGCACCTTCCTTTGTTTTTCTTTACTTTTCCGTCCCAACCTCAACACCAATCACTTCTCAATTCCACTACAATTGCACCCACAAATCACAAGCTATCAAACACCTTTAATTAGGGCCACAATACCCTTTAAATACAACCAACTGGTAGCTCAAAATAGAAACCCTAAAGCTGGAATTTTCTGCACAAAACTGAAATTTTCCGCAAACAACCACAATTAACACCCGAAGGCTCCATTTTACACAATATAAAGCTATCATTCCATGCCCAACCATAATCATCATATAAAAACAGAAAAATCACCATTAAAATCTGAAATTTAGCTAACTCCACTTTAATCCATGTAATCTTCCATAAAACAACCTATTTAGCCACCACAAGTCACTAATTTACCATTATTAGGAACAAAGAATGAGTTTCTAAGAAAAATACCTTGACACCTCAAGAAAGGTAGTAGCTTAGGGTTTCCTCCTCCAAAACAACTCCACCAAGACCTTTAATCTTCCTTAGCAAGTCACTTTTGTGGACAAATTTAAGATTTAATCGGTTGGATTTCAAGATATAAGCAAGAAATGGAAGCCAAAAGTTGAAGCTTGCTCTCTTCTTTTCTCTTATGGAGTTCAGCCAAGAAGGGTGAAAATGAAGATGATTTTGGGTCAAAATTGATGTTTTAGTAAAGGTAAGAAAGGTAGTCAAAGTCCAACTTTGAATAGGAAAGCGACACGTGGCACCTTTTATGCTTAAAGCTATCTTCTTGTCTCCCCATGGTTAATCCATCTAGGTAACCTCTAATTATCTCCTAACACCTAGTAATTTAATTCATTTATGCAAAACTTAAAATAATTGGGCGAATTTATCTCACTTAACGAACTAGCGGGTCCCACGTCTAATATACACTCCTAATATCTCATGAACTAACTTATACTAGAAAAATGATTTAAAACTATATTTACTTATAAAAATGTCTATGAAATTAATATAATAACGAAAATATAGAAAACGTGTGCAAAGAAAGAAAATAATGCCTAGAAATTAAGAAAATTTTCGGGTTCTCACACTCTCTCCCCCTTAAAAGAATTTCGTCCTCGAAATTTCTTATCATCGCCTTCTCCGGGATACAAAAGTTTTACTACTTCCTGCTCACAGTCAAATTGAGCATCATACTTAGCTAACCAATCCGTACCCCTTCACTGGCCAGGCTCATTGAATTCTTTGGTATAGTTTCCTCTTCCTTCCCAAATTGAAATTCTTATACACCATTCTAGTGGTCAATCGGTGGAATACTAGAATCTTACCTTCCACGTCCTCAAACGAGTTAGGGACTTGATGTTGCTCTAGGGAATACACCCGAGCCAACACCTTTGGTCCATTCTTTTCTCCCTTCGACTGGTCAGGGTTGGTCGTGGTTGGCTGTCCGTTCCTACTCCCTTCTCGAGATAGGCCTGGGCAATTAGCGATTTGATGATCTGCACTCCCGCAATGCAGACATTTTCTTCCTTTCTTCCAGCAGACATCCTTCGTATGATTCGGCTTCCCACAGTACCCACAAGGACCACGGGAAGTAGAGACTGAGCCTTTCTGTGAGGCACCACTTGACATCCCCGGTAGTTGTACTCCCCTGTTTCGCCTTCCAATCTTAGAAGGCATATTCTTATCCCCTTGCTCTGAGCTACTTCCAGGAAATCCCCTTTTCTTGGCTTGGAAGTTTCTAACTTGTAATCTCGCATTTTCAACTCGTTGGGCTTTCTCCACAGCATCACTAAAGGCACTAAGCTGGGCTACAGCCAGGTCCTTCTGAATCTCAACGTTTAATCCTTGAACAAAACTCCTTATCCGCCTTTGCTCAGTCACAATTAGTTCGGGAGTGAACTTAGACAACCTGATAAACTGGCTCTCATATTCGGCGACAGTTTGAGTTCCCTGGCGAAACCTAATGAACTCATGTTCTTTCTTTTCCTGAATTAGAGGTGGGAAATACTTCATGTTAAACTCTCTCATGAAATTCACCCACGTCCTCGATGTTTGTTCTCTTTCCCATTTCAGTCTTATGATATTCCACCAAGAACGGGCTGCTCCCTCTAGTTGGAAGACGACAAATATCACCTGTCGCTCCTCAGTGTAGTGTAACGCGGCAAAAATGTCAATCATCTTCTCTAGCCACCTCTCGGCCACATCAGGGTCTGGTCCCTCCAAGGAATTTCGCTGGCGAGAACTTCTGAAATCATTCGAGGGCTCTATCCTCACCCTCTATATGATTACCAGGGTTTCCCGGCTGATTAATCAGATTTTGGCCCTGATGTTCTACTACGTGAGCCAAAAGGTTGATCATACGTTGGATAGCGGCAGCTACCTGAACATTAGGATCCACTCAAGGTTCAGGATTGGGTCTAGGCATTGGTTCCCGATTTCCTCCTTCATTTGAGGGTCCACGCCCCCGGCCCCGTCCACTACGAGTACCCTCTATTTGGCATAACAAGTCTAGGGTTGAAGTGTGAATACAATATTAAAACAAAAGTATGCAGGTACAAGTGATAAAAGTAGGCAATATACATATAGCATGTGAGGACTTGCAAATTCCTTACATATTTCTTGAAAAAAAATTTTATTTGAAAATTATTTGGAAATTATTATTCTATACCATATTGCTACTTAATCACCCTAGAAAAAAAAAAGTGCCAATGATCATAGGAAATTAGGGTTTTCCTTTCCGATTTCAATTCAAAATGAAATAGGGTTTTTCGTGTATCCGTCGTGTAATTATCCGGTACAGAGCGAGGATCAAATTTGATGCTTAAGAGTGACTTTTGGGTGAGAAATAATATGTGATTAGAATAAATGATAAAAAGTTAGTGAATAGGAAGAAAAAAAACCTAGTACGTGTGATTTAAGGAAAAACGGTGTGAACCGACGTGAACCGTGCACTACCGATTGAACACACCGCTTGACCACCACTTTCTTACCATACAAGCTCATTAATATTTGAGCAAAATATCCTCTCATTTTCCAGCTAGCTTTGACCAAATTTTAGGGCTAAAAATGCAAGAAAGAAAAAGAAAATATTGGTTGGTATTAGTGGTGACAAATGTCACTCAACCATGGCTACTTAAACAAGCCAAAAGTCCAACCTTCTTATCCTTCATTTTGCTCCATTTCCCTCCATTTTTCTGCTGCTTGGCCGAGACAAGAGAGGAGAGAAAGAGAGCAAGAAACAAACTTCCTTCTTCTTGAGTTGAGCCATCCAAGTGAGGAATTAAAATTCTAAACCGATTAAAGTGTGAGTTGTGAGCTTGAGAAGCTAGGGGAACCTTGAATTCCAAGAGGAGGTGAAGTATTACTCTTGCAAGCTTCATTTGTTGAGGTATAAGGCTAAACCATGGCTTTGGTTCTTTTATTTTGGTTTAAGTTGTTGTATAATTCATGTTGTGGTTGGATTAGTAGTGATACAAGTTGTTATGATGATTTAAAGGTGATGTATGTGAGTTAGGGTTTGAGGTATTTGCTGCCTATACTTGCTATATAGATGATATATGTTGTATCTAAGCTTATATAAGTGGTTGTATTGATGATTGGAGCAAGAAATCAAGAAAGGTTGCATTGAATCCCAAAATTTCCAGATTTCTGGAAAATTATAGCCATATTCTGTCCGGTTTTATTGCATCATGTTAGAGGTGGAATTAGGCTTAGCATAAAACATGAAAGTTGTAGAGACTGATATTGTGTAGATTCTTACAAAATTTCAACTCAATCGGAGCTACTTATCCTGTGAAAAGACCAAAATACCCTCGCTTCCCTAGGATATTTCCAGTGATCCGTTTTGGACAGTTCATCCAATTGTCCGTTTAAGCCATTTACCAAAACATGAAAGTTTTAGTACTCTGTCTTATCTTTTAAACACCTCAAAGAACGCCTTAAACGGACTTTGGTAACCTGAGATATGAACATTTAAATGTAGTACGGTTACTTAGCCGATTAGTTGCAACCTGGTTCTGTGAACTGGGAATTTGATTCGGTTACACTTGAAATTAGAACAAGTGATCTTCATGAAAGTTGTAGGGCTTCGTCTTAGCTTCGAAATGGTATAAGCTGTTCACCAATCCGATAAGCGTAGCCTCAGATGTGTCCTTTCCGTAAAACCCTATCAAATCTGTCTTTTACTAAAGCTCATTTCCGCACTTGTTGTTCACTTGAATTTTTGTACTTATATGACTTTGAGCCTATAGAATGTCTATTGAAATGAGATGATATTGTGTGTAACTTTGGGATTGATTGAGGAAAATAATGAAGCCATAAATGGCAGGAAAAATAGGTAAATACAAAGGGCGTGCTGCCCAAATTTTCGCTCAAGGGCTAAGTTTCTATTTGAACTTGTATACTTTTGTTTGGCCAATACCATGACCGGCTTTCCATTTTAAAACATGATGCCTGTTTAGTTTAACACTTCAAATGCTATTTACTCCTTCCCAAAATATAGAGGTATGATTTAGGGTTTTCTCGGCCACAAGTGAACCACTTTTAAGTGAGGTTTTAAGGCTGAACGTAAGGTAGTATTGTCCTCCTTTTCACATGATTTTATCATGACGTTTAGTCTGTACTAGCTGCTTGGGTATGAGTTGATTTTGAACTATCTAAACGATTCCGAAAACAATATTTTTAGCCTATCTTGTTGGAGTCCGAGTTGTCTTTGGTCCAAGTGTTTTTCGCCGGACATTTTATAACCCGCTTGAGTTAGTTTTGTGTTTGGGTTATGAAACCCTAGTTATTTTTGTCCTCCGATCCAAATATCCCCTTTTTCACTATAAATGCATCTTTATACGTTTTACTTATCATTGCCAAATTTTCTTTGATTTCACTTACTTGTTTGTGCTAGATAGACTGTAATATTCTTTCTCATTTACTCATAGGTTTTCTCGGTGACTGAGGTAATATCCGAAAGGATATTTGCACGCTGTTTTACGTAAATAGGTGAGTGTTCCTTGTTTGTTATATTTCCTTGACTTATTGGCCTGTTATTATTGATTGATAATGTGTTAAGTGCTTTCAAAGATTGTTAAAACGAGTTTTCTAGGTGAGTGTGTACTTTATCGCACTCGACCTAAATAAATGTGAAATTTTCAATGATTAATGATTAAATGCTAGTTGCGCATGAATGTAAGCCGTTTGGCTGAACTGGGCCCAGCCCTTCATTACCGATCGACTCGAGCCAGAAGCGGACTCGGTCGGGCAATATGGTGACCCTGGGTGTGAACGTTTGGTATACTCGAGTATTACCCTGAAGTCTGGTGGAGCCCGGCCAAAGTCTGGGAAGGGGGTGAATGAAATGAACGAACGAACGAGGGTTTTACTTACAAAAATGCATTTTTAAGTGAATGGAGGAATAAGGGGAATGTCAGGAGAACGAACGAATGAACAAATGGCTCCTTGTGAGCCTGTATCCTTTTAATGTTTGTGTTATTATAGCTTTCCATTGTAAATGTTACTTGAGTTATTGAAATTCTATATTTAATGTTTTGGATGGATTGTTGCTTATGTGTTTGGAACCTCACTGAGCTTTTAGCTCATCCCTTTAGTTTTGTCTTCCTTAACAGGAGAAGACGAGCAAGGACGAGAGCTCTGTATAGACTAGCTTGGTCTAGTTCCTTGGTTTTGTAATGGTTCTCGCCCTAGTGCTTGGCACGGGCTGGTTGTATGGTGAATTGAAAACCTTTGTATATTCGACGGTTGTACTTCCTTCTGAAATAACAATGTATATAATTTTGTTTTAAGTTTTGGATCCTTGTTTTGCTCTTTCTTGTGGTTTTATTTCTGATTTGCTTGAGTGAACGACTGAGTCCCGGCGAGAGCTGGGCAGGCGGTCCGCCGAACCCTTTGGTTCGCCTTAGGGGGAGGTGGGGCTGTCACAGGTGGTATCAGAGCCTGTTTCGCGTGGTCTCTGCGTGGAGTGAGCCTGGACTGAGTGGTAAATAGGTATGAAGGACTAAGTGCTCGTTCGAGCATAAGCTATGAACCCTGAAGTGTTATAGGTCTTAAATCTTTCTCATGGTATCTAAGGACCATAGATAGGTATGTCGGGTAGGAATTTCGATTTGTAGATGGTTTACTCTTGGGACTGGCTAGCTCGAGAGGTGAATTATCTTATTTCGGATTCTTGTGCCTGAGTACTCCAGAGTTGAGACGGTACTAAGTACTTGAGATTTGCATTTTGGGAATGTGAAAAGGTTTTGACTGGCTAGAATAAGTATAAGAGGTTAATGGACATCGAGTCGGATAGAAAGTGACGTGAGAGACCGGACGGGGTCATTCTAACTGGGTGTGGGACGATATATCCCTTTTCTTTTGATTCGCCCGTATATTGTCACTACATGCCATCAGTTGTGTATTTGTGTATATGAATATCTGCCTGACTTGAGACGTATTTGTATATTTGATTATTCATTTCCTTGATATGTTTATGTGGTGTGTTATGTGTGTATATGTTTATTTGGGTATTTGGCGCCCTAAATTTTAGTTACTTTAGTCACCTTATTGCGTTTATTCATTGAATTTTTTAAAAACAAAAAAAAAAAGAGAAAAGAGAGGGGAAAATATATATGGAGGGAAGACGTAATCAAGGACGAGGTCGTGGCCGTGGGACTAAGCGAGTCCAGGAGCCAAGAGAAGAAAGGGAAATCAGAGTTGAACAAGAGCAAGGACCATGGGTCGAAGCCGAAGACCAAATAGCGACGGCGATGCAACAGATGACGAATATTTTGGCACGACTGGTGGATCAACAAGGCCAAATGGCCGTGAATCAACCGCAGAACCCTGAAATCGGAGAAGACAAGGCTCTTGAAAGGTTCCAGAAGTTTGCTCCTCTAAAATTCCTTGGAGGACCCGATCCGGACGTAGCTGAACAATGGGTAGAAACCATGGTTAACATCTTCACAGCTCTAAACTACACTGAGCAAAGGCAAGTGAACTTTGCAGTGTTCCAATTTGAGGGACCGGCCCGAGCATGTGGAACGTGATTAGAACAAAGTGGGAAAGAGAACAGACCGTATGGACATTGGCGAATTTCATAAGAGAATTTAACGAGAAGTACCTCCCTCCTTTAGTCCAAGAGAAGAGAGAGGAGGAATTTATTGGGTTACGCCAGGGAATGCTAAGTGTGGCCGAATATGAAACGAAATATACAATACTATCCAAGTTTGCTTCTGAATTGGTGGCCACAGAGCGGCGAAGAGTAAGACGGTTTATACAGGGATTAAATTTGGAAATCCAAGAAGCATTAGCGGCGGTACAAGTGAATACGTTTACGGAGGCCCTTGAGAAAGCTCAAAGAATCGAGACTGCAAAGGCACAGATAAAAGCCTCCCAAACCCGGAAAAGGGGTACATCGGGTAGTGTAGTGGAGGAATTAAGTGAAACAATAACACCTCCTAAAGTGCAGAAAGTGAACCCGTTACTCCGCCCACCATGGACATTAGGGGCGGTAGATGAAAGGTCTACTAAAGAAAGCCAAATCGGACCTAGGAAAAGTTTTCAAGAAAGCCAAAAGATGGCTTCTCACGTGGTCTGTGGATACTGTGGAAAGGCAAATCATGCCGAAAGCAATTGTTGGAGAAAAGGACGGAAATGTTTAATCTGTGGAAGTGGCGATCATCAAATTAGCAACTGCCCGAGGAGACAGTCACGTGAAAGCAATACTCCGCAACTGGATGGAGCTAAATCACAAGTGAATGAAAGAGGAAAACGAACTAGTGTACCGGCAAAGGTTTATGCATTAGACAACCGACAAGTTCGGGACTCGTCTGAGGCAACTGAAGGTAAAATTTCGAGGACGAAATTCTCTTAAGGGGGAGAGAGTGTGAGGACTTGCAAATTCCTTACATATTTCTTGAAAATTTCCTTTTATTTGAAAATTATTTGGAAATTATTATTCTATACCATATTGCTACTTAATCACCCTAGAAAAAAAAAGTGCCAATGATCATAGGAAATTAGGGTTTTCCTTTTCGATTTCAATTCGAAGTGAAATAGGATTTTTCGTGTATCCGTCGTGTAATTATCCGGTACGGAGCGATGATCAAATTTGGTGCTTAAGAGTGACTTTTGGGTGAGAAATAATATGTGATTAGAAGAAATGATAAAATCTTAGTGAATAGGAAGAAAAAAAACCTAGTACGTGTGATTTAAGGAAAAACGGTGTGAACCGACGTGAACCGTGCACTACCGATTGAACACACCGCTTGTCCACCACTTTCTTACCATACAAGCTCATTAATATTTGAGCAAAATATCCTCTCATTTTCCAGCTAGCTTTGACCGAATTTTAGGGCTAAAAATGCAAGAAAGAAAAGAAAATATTGGTTGGTATTAGTGGTGACAAGTGTCACTCAACCATGGCTACTTAAACAAGCCAAAAGTCCAACCTTCTTATCCTTCATTTTGCTCCATTTCCCTCCATTTTTCTGCTTCTTGGCCGAGACAAGAGAGGAGAGAAAGAGAGCAAGAAACAAACTTCCTTCTTCTTGAGTTGAGCCATCCAAGTGAGGAATTAAAATTCTAAACCGATTAAAGTGAGAGTTGTGAGCTTGAGAAGCTAGGGGAACCAAGAATTCCAAGAGTAGGTGAAGTATTACTCTTGCAAGCTTCATTTGTTGAGGTATAAGGCTAAACCATGGCTTTGATTCTTTTATTTTGGTTTAAGTTGTTGTATAATTCATGTTGTTGTTGGATTTGTAGTGATACAAGTTGTTATGATGATTTAAAGGTGATGTATGTGAGTTAGGGTTTGAGGTATTTGTTGCCTATACTTGCTATATGGATGATATATGTTGTATCTAAGCTTATATAAGTGTTGTATTGATGATTGGACCAAGAAATGAAGAAAGGTTGCATTGAATCCCAAAATTTCCAGATTTCTGGAAAATTATAGCCCTATTCTGTCCGGTTTTATTGCATCATGTTAGAGGTGGAATTAGGCTTAGCATAAAACATGAAAGTTGTATATAATGATATTTTATAGGGTTCTACAAAATTTCAGTTCAATCGGAGTAACGTAGCCTATGAAAAGACCAAAATACCCTCGCTGCCCTAGGATATTTCCAGTGATCCATTTTGGACAGTTCATCCAATTGACTATGTTTATTCACTATGATCCGTGTGGATTTAACCATTTTCCAAAACATGAAAGTTTTATTACTCTGTCTTAGCTTTTAAACGCCTCAAAGAACGCCTTAAATGGACTTTGGTAGCCTGAGATATGACCATTTAAATGTAGTACGGTTACTTAGCCAATTAGTTGGAACCTAGTTCTGTGAACTGTGAATTTGATTAGGATACACAGGAAATTAGACCAAGGGATCTTCATGAAAGTTGTAGGGCTTTGTCTTAGCTTCGAAATGGTATAAGTTACACATCAATCCGACAAGCGTAGCATCGGATGTGTTCTTTCCGCAAAACCCTATCAAATCTGTCTTTTACTAAAGCTCATTTCCGCACTTGTTGTTCACTTGAATTTTTGTACTTATATGACTTTGAGCCTATGGAATGGCTATTGAAATGAGATGATATTGTGTGTGACTTTGGGATTGATTGAGGAAAACAATGAAGCCATAAAAGGCTGGAAAAATAGGTAAATACAATGGGCGTGCTGCCCAAATTTTCGCTCGAGGGCTAAGTTTCTATTTGAACTTGTATACTTTTGTTTGGCCAATACCATGACCGGATTTCCATTTTAAAACATGATGCCTCTTTAGTTTAACACTTCAAATGCTACTTACTCCTTCCCAAAATATAGAGGTATGATTTAGGGTTTTCTCGGCCACAAGTGAACCACTTTTAAGTGAGGTTTTAAGGGTGGACGTAAGGTAGTATTGTCCTCCTTTTCACATGATTTTATCATGACGTTTAGTCTATACTAGCTGCTTGGGTATGAGTTGATTTTGAACTATCTAAACGATTCCGAAAACAATATTTTTCGCCTATCTCGTTGGAGTCCGAGTTGTCTTTGGTCCAAGTGTTTTCCGCCGGACATTTTATAACCCGCTTGAGTTAGTTTTGTGTTTGGGTTATGAAACCCTAGTCATTTTCGTCCTCCGATCCAAATATCCCCTTTTCACTATAAAGGCGTCTTTATACGTTTTACTTATCATTTGCCGGTTTTTCTTTGATTTCACTTACTTGTTTGTGCTAGATAGACTGTAATATTCCTTCTCATTTACTCTTAGGTTTTCTCGGTGACTGAGGTAATATCCGGAAGGATATTTGCACGTAGTTTTACGTAAATAGGTGAGTGTTCCTTGTTTGTTATATTTTCTTGACTTATTGGCTTGTTATTATTGATTGATAATGTGTTAAGTGCTTTTAATGATTGTTAAAACGAGTTTTCTAGGCGAGTGTGTACTTTATCGCACTCGACCTAAATAAATGTGAAATTTTCAATGATTAATGATTAAATGCTAGTTGCGCATGAATGTAAGCCGTTTGGCTGAACTGGGCCCTGCCTTTCGTTACCGATCGACTCGAGCCAGAAGCAGACTCGGTCGGGCGATATGGTGACCCTGGGTGTGAACGTTTGGTATACTCGAGTATTTCCTTGAAGTCTGGTGGAGCCCGGCCAATGTCTGGGAAGGGGGTGAATGAAATGAACGAACGAACGAGGGTTCTACGTACAAAAATGCATTTTCAAGTGAATGGAGGAATAAGGGGAATGTCAGGAGAATGAACGAACGAACGAACGAACAAATGGCTCCTTGTGAGCCTGTATCCTTTTAATGTATGTGTTATTATCGCTTTCCATTGTAAATGTTACTTGAGTTATTGAAATTCTATATTTAATGTTTTGGATGGATTGTTGCTTATGCGTTCGGAACCTCGCTGAGCTTTTACCTCATCCCTTTAGTTTTGTCTTCCTTAACAGGGGAAAGCGAGCAAGGACGAGAGCTCTGTATAGACTAGCTTGGTCTAGTTCTTTGGTTTTGTATTGGTTCTCGCCCTAGTGCTTGGCACGGGCTGGTTGTATGGTGAATTGAGAACCTTTGTATATTCGACGGTTGTACTTCCTTCTGAGATAACAATGTATATAATTTTGTTTTAAGTTTTGGATCCTTGTTTTGCTCTTTCTTGTGGTTTTATTTCTGATTTGCTTGAGTGAAAGACTGAGTCCCGGCGAGAGCTGGGCAGGCGGTCCGCCGAACCCTTTGGTTCTCCTTAGGGGTAGGTGGGGCTGTCACAGGTGGTATCAGAGCCTGTTTCGCGTGGTCTCTGCGCGGAGTGAGCCTAGACTGAGTGGTAAATAGGTATGAATGACTAAGTGCTCGTTCGAGCATAAGCTATGAACCCTGAAGTGTTATAGGTCTTAAATCTTTCTCATGGTATCTAAGGACCATAGATAGGTATGTCGGGTAAGAATTTCGATTTGTAGATGGTTTATTCTTGGGACTGGCCAGCTCGAGAGGTGAATTATCTTATTTCGGATTCTTGTGCCTGAGTACTCCAGAGTTGAGACGGTACTAAGTACTTGAGATTTGCATTTTGGGAATGTGAAAAGGTTTTGTCTGGCTAGAATAAGTATAAGAGGTTAATGGACATCGAATCGGATAGAAAGTGACGTGAGAGACCGGACGGGGTTATTCTAACTGGGTGTGGGACGATATATCCCTTTTCTTTTGATTCGCCCGTTTATTGTCACTACATGCCGTCAGTTGTGTATTTGTGTATATGAATATCTGCCTGACTTGAGACATATTTGTATATTTGATTATTCATTTCCTTGATATGTTTATGTGGTGTGTTATGTGTGTATATGTTTATTTGGGTATTTGGCGCCCTAAATTTTAGTTACTTTAGTCACCTTATTGCGTTCATTCATTGAATTTTTTAAAAACAAAAAAAAAGAGAAAAGAGAGGGGAAAATATATGTAGAGCGAAGACGTAGTCAAGGACGAGGTCGTGGCCGTGGGACTAAGCGAGTCCAGGAGCCAAGAGAAGAAAGGGAAATCAGAGTTGAACAAGAGCAAGGACCAAGGGTCGAAGCCGGAGACCAAATGGCGACGGCGATGCAACAGATGACGAATATTTTGGCACGACTGGTGGATCAACAAGGCCAAATGGTCGTGAATCAACCGCAGAACCCAGAAATCGGAGAAGACTAGGCTCTTGAAAGGTTCCAGAAGTTTGCTCCTCCAAAATTCCTTGGAGGGCCCGATCCGGACGTAGCTGAACAATGGGTAAAAATCATGGTTAATATCTTCACAGCTCTAAACTACACTGAGCAAAGGCAAGTGAACTTTGCAGTGTTCCAATTTGAGGGACCGGCCCGAACATGGTGGAACGTGATTAGAGGAAAGTGGGAAGAGAACAGACCGTATGGACATTGGCGAATTTCATAAGGGAATTTAACGAGAAGTACCTCCCTCCTTTAGTCCAAGAGAAGAGAGAGGAGGAGTTTATTGGGTTAAGCCAGGGAACGCTAAGTGTGGCCGAATATGAAATGAAATATACAAGACTATCCAAGTTTACTTCTGAATTGGTGGCCACAGAGCGGCGAAGAGTAAGACGATTTATACAGGGATTAAATTTGGAAATCCAAGAAGCATTAGCGGCAGTACAAGTGAATACGTTTACGGAGGTCCTTTAGAAAATTCAAAGAATCGAGACTGCAAAGGCACAGATAAAAGCCTCCCAAACCGGAAAAGGGGTACATCGGGCAGTGTAGTGGAGGAATTAAGTGAAACAATAACACCTCCTAAAGTGCAGAAAGTGAACCCGTTACTCCGCCCACCATGGACATTAGGGGCGGTAAATGAAAGGTCTACCAAAGAAAGCCAAATCGGACCTGGGAAAAGTTTTCAAGAAAGCCAAAAGATGGCTTCTCACGTGGTCTGTGGATACTGTGGAAAGTCAAATCATGCCGAAAGCAATTTTTGGAGAAAAGGATGGATATGTTTAATCTGTGGAAGTGGCGATCATCAAGTTAGCAACTGCCCGAGGAGACAGTCACGTGAAAGCAATACTCCGCAACTGGATGGAGCTAAATCACAAGTGAATGAAAGAGGGAAACGAACTAGTGTACCGGCAAAGGTTTATGCTTTAGACAACCGACAAGTTCCGGACTCGTCTGAGGCAACTGAAGGAAAAATTTCGAGGACGAAATTCTCTTAAGGGGGAGAGAGTGTGAGGACTTGCAAATTCCTTACATATTTCTTGAAATTTTCCTTTTATTTGAAAATTATTTGGAAATTATTATTCTATACCATATTGCTACTTAATCACCCTAGAAAAAAAAAGTGCCAATGATCATAGGAAATTAGGGTTTTCCTTTCCGATTTCAATTCGAAGTGAAATAGGGTTTTTCGTGTATCCGTCGTGTAATTATCCGGTACGGAGCGAGGATCAAATTTGGTGCTTAAGAGTGACTTTTGGGTGAGAAATAATATGTGATTAGAAGAAATGATAAAAAATTAGTGAATTGGAAGAAGAAAAACCTAGTACGTGTGATTTAAGGAAAAACGGTGTGAACCGACGTGAACCGTGCACTACCGATTGAACACACCGCTTGACCACCACTTTCTTACCATACAAGCTCATTAATATTTGAGCAAAATATCCTCTCATTTTCCAGCTAGCTTTGACCAAATTTTAGGGCTAAAAATGCAAGAAAGAAAAAGAAAATTTTGGTTGGTATTAGTGGTGACAAGTGTCACTCAACCATGGCTACTTAAACAAGCCAAAAGTCCAACCTTCTTATCCTTCATTTTGCTCCATTTCCCACCATTTTTCTGCTGCTTGGCTGAGACAATAGAGGAGAGAAAGAGAGCAAGAAGCAAACTTCCTTCTTCTTGAGTTGAGCCATCCAAGTGAGGAATTAAAATTCTAAACCGATTAAAGTGTGAGTTGTGAGCTTGAGAAGCTAGGGCAACCAAGAATTCCTAGAGGAGGTGAAGTATTACTCTTGAAAGCTTCATTTGTTGACGTATAAGGCTAAACCATGGCTTTGGTTCTTTTATTTTGGTTTAAGTTGTTGTATAATTCATGTTGTGGTTGGATTAGTAGTGATACAAGTTGTTATGATGATTTAAAGGTGATGTATGTGAGTTAGGGTTTGAGGTATTTGCTGCCTATACTTACTATATGGATGATATATGTTATATCTAAACTTATATAAGTGGTTGTATTGATGATTGGAGCAAGAAATTAAGAAAGGATGCATTGAATCCCAAAATTTCCAGATTTCTGGAAAATTATAGCCCTATTCTGTCCGATTTTATTACATCATGCTAGAGGAGGAATTAGGCTTAGCATAAAACATGAAGGTTGTAGATAATGATAGTTTATACATTCCTACAAAATTTCAGTTCAATCCGAGCAACCTAGACTGTGAAAGGACAAAAATATCCTCGCTGCCCTAGGATATTTCTAGTGATCCGTTTTGGACAGTTCATCCAATTGACTGTGTTTATTCACTATGATCCGTGTGGATTTAGCCATTTACCAAAACACGAAAGTTTTAGTACTCTGTCTCAGATTTTAATTGCCTCAAAGAATGCCTTAAATGGACTTTGGTAGCCTGAGATATGACCATTTAAATGTAGTACGGTTACTTAGCCGATTAGTTGGAACCTGGTTCTGTGAACTGGGAATTTGATTAGGTTACACTGGAAATTAGACCAAGTGATCTTCATGAAAGTTGTAGAGCTTCGTCTTAGCTTCAAAATGGTATAATTTACACACCAATAGGATAAGCATAGCCTCAGATTTGTTCTTTCCGCAAAACCCTATCAAATCTATCTTTTACTAAAGCTCATTTCCACACTTGTTGTTCACTTGAATTTTTGTACTTATATGACTTTGAGCCTATGGAATGGCTATTGAAATGAGATGATATTGTGTGTGACTTTGGGATTGATTGAGGAAAACAATGAAGCCATAAATGGCTGAAAAAATAGGTAAATACAAAGGGCATGCTGCCCAAATTTTCGCTCGAGGGCTAAGTTTCTATTTGAACTTGTATACTTTTGTTTGGCCAATACCATGACCGGCTTTCCATTTTAAAACATGATGCCTCTTTAGTTTAACACTTCAAATGCTACTTACTCCTTCCCAAAATATAGAGGTATGATTTATGTAACGACCCCACCTCCCCCTAAGGCGTACCAGAGGGTTTAGCGGGCCGCCTGCCCAGCTCTCGCCGGGACTCACTCACTTACTACATTCCTCAAGTAAATACAAGGTACAACTCAAATAATACATCCAATTCTCCAAAATTACATATCTTAAGCGAAGCGGAAACCAATTCTAAGCGTAAAATATAGATTTACATCCGATTCAATTTCAAATATTTATACAAGCCCAAAAGTACATAAACCAAAACCAAAACTAAACTATAAAAGATGTACACCATCCAGCCACACAAAGATCCAAAAACAAGTTCTTCCTTTACTTCGATCCCTGTGGGGAGAAAAAAATAATAGGGGGTGAGCTAGAAGCTCAGCGAGTGACCAGTAAAATCAACAGCCAAGTATATTTCACAATAAAGCATTGATATGATGTCATGATGCAGTAATCAAATGTTCATTTATTGCTCATGTGAGCCATTGAAGTTCTTGTACTTAAATATCCAATGCTCGTTTAGATCAAGTAACCGTGAAACAAAAGTAAGGAGCCATCGTGCTCCAAAGAATGTGTAAACAATAGTAGAGACATTGGTTCTAAGCACAAGACTTTCCAGGAACCCATTGGAGCCAAATTATGTCATGGCACACACCCGAACCCCAAATGATATGCAAAGGAGTAATAAATGCAAGAATTAGTTCAAATGTAACTTTGGGAACAGTCGAGGGATCACTCACTCAAACTATAGTGCTTCAAGTAGTCACGTTCAATTATACTCCAGGTTTGGAGTCCAGATCTGCGATAGAAATCCAATTTGAGAACTTTGAAACACGAGTAAGATTTGAAACTTAAACGTTCCGTTCATAAGAATCAACCAATTGAAATTCATTTGAAAGGCATTCGTGAAACACTTGCTCGCTTTTCAAATCATAAGGTTTTTGTAGCATATATACTTGGAAACAATACTTGAGTTAAAAGTACAAGGAAATATAAGTTTACATTGGCCATTATATCTTTTCCTCAAGAGTACAAGTTCGTTTAGGTTTCCAACGTATAACCATCGATAACAAAGTAGCAAAAGTTCTCGCTAGTTCAAGTGGTAATCACTTAACCTTCACTCAAGTTGCAAATATAATTTTCTAGTTCTCGAGTAAAAATTCGGGCAGCATGCCCTTTGCGTTTACTTAGTTTTCCAGCCATTTAGGCTTCATTATTTTTCCTCAACCAAAACCCAACATCACATATATCAGTAATTCATGACAAGAGCCGTTCCATAGGCTCACAATATCATAATAATAAGATTCACAACGATAGCAAGTGCAGAAATTCAATCTAGCACAAAACAGATTTGACGTATGAAAGCGGAAATAACATATCCGAGGCTACGCTTATCGGATTGAGGTGAAACCTATGCCATTTCGAAGCTAAGACACAGGGTTACAATGTTCATGAAGGTTACTGAGTCCAGTTTCTAATGTAACTTGGTCAAATTCTCAAATTACTAAACCAGAAACCAATTCGTCGGCTGTTTAAACGCAGAACACTGTAATGGTCATAACTCAGAGTACACAAGTCCGAATCAGATGTTCTTAGAGGCATTTTAAAGCTACTTCAGAACACTACAACTTTCATGTTTTGGCCCATAGCTAAATCAGAATGGATCCTGGTCAAAAAACGTGATAAACTGGACTTAACTGAAGAAACGGACTGCTGGGAAATACTTAGAACAATAAGGGTATTTTGGACTTTTCACGTCCTACGTTGCTCCGATTGAGCTGAAATTTTGTAGGAACCTATAAAATTCTATTATATACAACTTTTCTTCTTTGAGCTAAGGCCAATTCGGCCTCTAACACACAGATACAAATTCGGACAGAATGTTGGGAAAATTTTCCAGATTTTGGAATTTTGAGTTTCTAGTGCAACTTTCCTTAATTTCTTGGTCTAATCACTACCACAACACCTTATAAAACTTCAATTGCAACATATAAGCATCTTACAACAATTTGGGCAGAATTTCCACAAGCCCTAGTTCATCAAATAAATTGGGGAAAACTTCTAAAACATGCTCATCATCCATGATCTCACCACAAGAGCAAGTTGCCAAGCTTAATTTAACAAAATTGAAAGTAAAACTTAGAGAGATAAGCTCTCTTACCTTGACTAGAAGTCACTACAAGTAGCCCAAGCTTTCTCCTTCAAAAATCACACCACAAGCCACTAGCTAGTCACTCAAGAACAAGTTTAATCGGTTTACTTTGTTGGATTTCTTCCTAAGTTGTTGGATTTGAAGATGAAATGAAGAAATTTCTCTCTTGTTCTTCCCCTCTCTCTCTCTCGGCTCCTTGGCAGAAAATATGAAGAGAAATGGAGCTTAGTTGCCTTATAATAAAGCAAGAGGATTAGGACTAATGGTGTCCACAAATTGGGCAAACACTTGGACTAATCTTGGCCACAAAATTTTTCTCTTTCTTTCCTTGCCTTTGAGCCACAATTTCCGGTCAACCTTGCTGCAATTTAAGAAGATATTATGTACAAAAGTCAACAAACTTGTTGGATAAGAAAAATGGTGGTCAAGCAGTGCGTTCAATCGGTAATGCGCAGGACCCGCCGGATCGCGCCGTTTTTCTTAAAAACTCACGTACTAGGTTTTTCACTTCCCATTCACAAACCTTATATCATTGCCACTAGTCACATCTTATTTCTCACTTAAAAGTCACTTTTAATCCCCAAATTAATTCTTACTCTGTACCGAAAATTCATCCGGCTAAAATTCGCGAAAACCCTAATTTCGCTCCAAACTTGAAACCGAAGCGTAAAACCCTATTTTCTAGATTTATTTACACTTAGTGTGAAATATTTGGGTAGTGGGCTTTGATAAATAATAATTTTCAAATAAAAGGGTATTTTAGTCCTTATCGGAAAG